>NW_026526655.1:107361300-109761300 GCF_024362965.1 Panthera pardus
CTTCCTTAATTATGGCCATCTAGCATCCAGAGCCCCGCATGATCTGTGAGACTGGGAGGGAGCCTTTTCAAGAATAGTCATGGGTGCTGTTTGATCAAAGGCGCCCTCTTCCCCCAGCATCTACAGTCCCATGGATGCATCCTGCTCCCGATCCATCAGGCAGCCGACTACTGAGTCAACAGCTGGGACATTTACTTAGTGACAGGCAGTGTGCACCCTGTTCATCTCATGCAGTTGTCAGTTTTCCTAAAGCACAAACACAGCACACCAATAAAACATATGGGAAGAAGCCATGTTGGGGCAGACAGATGGGTGAAAGCCCCAGACCTGTCAGCTTTCTCCAGCAAGTGATTTGGGTTGGATCTAATGAGCAGGGTGAAGCCCACAGGACTGGAGTTTCAAATCCAGCAGCACATATGGTTACAGATACAGATCTTGTCTACTCTGCTGTGAGCTTCCCTCTCCCTCCCCCCTCCCCAGCCTTTCCATTTTCTTCCTGCCTGTTGGTCTCACCCCTTTTTATCCTGCCTCAGCCTGGCTGCTTCCTCCGGTGGCTTGTTTCTTTCCGCCTTGGCCTTGCAACACAGAACGATCCCCAAACCTTGTTTAATGTTAGACACTTGTGAGAGACTAAATTCGTTGTCATCCAGGAGCCATAGCCCTAGCCGGTGCCCCCATCGCTGCCTTCTGGCAGACCAGATGAACTGATCCACACCAGATGGAGTTTTGTTAAAAGTAGGCACTATCCATTCATTTAACTTCTATTTAATGAGCCTCAGCTATGGGTCAAGCCCTGTGCTAAGTATAGGGATACGTGGATGCTTCCCTCAAAGAACTCACAGCCTGGTGCGAGAGGGGATTGGTAAGCAGAAAACAAGGGACTAGCGAGTAGTGTTTTGAGGGAGGATGTATAAATGGCTGTGGAAGCACAGAGGTGCCCCATTACAATATGACTGTGAGGAACGGACACTGTGACCTTTCCTCTTTAAGGAAGTTCTTAAAATGTCTGACCTGAGTTTCTGCTTCAGGGAAGAGAGTCCAATTTGATTTTTGTTTGGCATCAAGGAAGAATGTATTGTCTGTTTCTCTTCCAACAATTTCTCCTTTGACATGTGGAGAAGAGACTTTTGTGACTGCTGACATTTCCCACCCAGTTATATGCTTCCGTGAGTCTCTAAGAGCAGGAAAGGCATCCTAGCCCCTTGGGAAAATCCCTCTAACAGTCTGTGTAAAAGAAGTAGAAACTAGTTCTGTATTTCATCTCATAAAGCTGCAGCCCGTTCTTGGGAGTCCCTCACTGCCACCCAGTTTATTCATAGGTTTGTTAACTTACGTGGCTTTACTCCGCCTGATTCTAAAATAGTCAGGGAAAATGCTGTTTAAGGGTTTAGGAATATATTTTTTTTAAGTAAGCAATCTTAATGATGGCCCCAGCTCTGATACAAATCGGTAGAAGATGTGCACTCAATATTTTTAACTCTCAAATATCCATGCTTATGTAAATCACGGCGTAGGATGTCCAAAACTAATGTTCTAAAATAAACACATTTTGCACTCTCCATTCTACTCAGAAAGAGAAACAAAACAGCAGAATACACACTTTCTTGGGAATAAGCTTATATGTGAATGTCATACATACTTCTCAAATATTTGAATGTTGGAAAAACCTACATTCATGTATAGATGCATTCTCCCGTTTAAAAGTCACCAGATTCTACATTTTCACCCTCTTTTTCCTGACTTTGCTCTTTGCATCCCGAGAGGCTTCCTGGCAAAGGGTAGGGACGAGACCTTCGAGTCAGCGAGGGCAACTTGCCGAGTAGATGCAGTAAAATCACATGCAGTGAGAGCAGGCGGGAACCTGACGTAACTGGAAGAGGTCTGCCATTTCAGCTGACTCGGCGTCTCTGGAAAACAGAACATACCATCTCTGCACCGGCCCATGCCTAGCAGAGCACGGAGCAGTGGAGGAGTGCCCTGTATGTTTGGGAAGCATCCCATTACATAGCAAATCATTTTTAGCAAAGCAAACATACACCCTAAAGGAATTTACATCAGGAGAGGGTGTATTGAGGTGTGTGATGCTTTGGGATGGTTCTCTAGGGTGCTGAAGTAGTTCTAAAATATTTCGTTGCAAGGGGACAAAGAAATTACAAGCGATTACAAATGGCACATGTGCTAATTAAAAGATTCTGTTGCATCTTTAGGCCTAAATCAGGTCTTGAAGAAATAACTAAGAAATCCTTGGCCAGGATGAGTCCATATTTATATGATGGCATTCTCTGATTTAGAATGGCTTTCTTTCTGGCTTCTTAGAAACTGAAGACTGAAGGCATTTCAGCTGGTCTTCATTTCTGGGCAAGAATCTGTTGTTCCTTGTTGGGTTAGTTTTGTTTCGTTCTATTGAGTGCCTTGCCTGCCTCGACTGAATCATCTCTTCCGAGTAGATGGTCCATGATGATTTCCTTCTCTCTTTCTTTCCTCTTTCTCAACAGGAGTGATAGCAGTGGTGATATTCATCATCTTCTCTATCATCGGCATCATGACCCGCTTCCTTTACCAGCATAAGCAGTCACACCGCACTAACCAGATGAAGGAGAAGGAATACCCAGAAAATTTGGACAGCTCCTTTAGAAATGACATTGACTTGCAAAACACAGTGAGCGAGTGTAAGCGGGAATATTTCATCTGAGAAACTGCAGGGTCACCTAATATTCTTTGGGTTGTTGTTAAATTTTTTCTCCTTTCTCCTATCTTTTCATTTTGGTCATCCTCCTTTTCTCATTTGTTTGCCAATTATGTTTGGCACACCCCTGTATCAACCACAGCATCTATCCTCTTGACCCAGCCCAGAAGACCAGGCAGCTATGGCCACTGCCTTCCTTTCCGACAGAGTTATGGTGGTGATAGTGACCACTCAACAGACTGACTTTACTCTAGACAAAGAAGAGACACATGGGTGTACATGTGCATATTTAGTTCTATACTTCCAGTTTCTAAGTAAGATGCACTCTTTAGTTTCGCAGCTGTCCAGTCTTGCATTAAACCTCAGGCTTATGTTGAACCTGAGCTCTGTGACTTAGGCATATGACAGTCACCCTTGACATCCTCCCCCATCTCAAGTTCATTCCTACCAAGGAACTCAGGGTAGAGAAAGAAGATGCTAAAAGCCTGGTTTGCTTCAGTGGCACTTTCAAAGGATTAAGAGAGGTTTGTTTTGTGTTGCTTTTCCTTACCACAGGACACCCATTGCCCTAACCCATCACCCTTTTTCACTTTGACTCTTCTCCCCTGAGTATTTCAAATATAAAATTCCTTATAGTAGTGAGCCATTCCTTTGCTCCTTTCATGCCACTCTCTCCTGGGGCCGACACTTTAGAACTGCACACAATAGCATAAACCTAGGGGAAGCATGGAAAATAGTATCTTGAAACTAGGAGGTAAAAAGGAAAGCTGCTAGGAAGTAGATGTTCTATAACTTCAAAAATGCCTCTTCCAATTTTGTAAGAAATGTTAGCTAGGTTATTCCTGGGATTATTATACTAAGGTATATATATATATATATATATACATATATATATATATATATATATATATATATATAAATATATATATAAGTTGCTGCAACATAAAGAAATTCAAATAAAGGTCTAAAATAGTACCTGGTTCCATGAAGAGCTTTAAAAATAAAAATTAAAACAAAAAATTTTAAAAAAACCAAAACTGCACGAAAGAAGAGAAATATCAAGCAGGATTCTTCCCTTCTATCTACTCACCAACGATCTAGTGACTAAAGTGAATGAATGCAGGTGTCATGTTTTCTAGCAGACACAATGACCCACCTCTGTCCATAGAGACATTCTCTGGGAGGTTCAGGGCGTACTGACTGGGGCATTATGGTTTCCCTGTTGAACCCTCACTGCTTAGTTTGAGAGGCCCTCTTAGGTTCTACAGTGAATCACATTTTAAAGTCATCTATATTCCATGTATATAAAGGCCCCCACACACATCTTTTTGCAGGCATAGACTCTCACATGAGGTGATGTGAAGTTTCAGGGTATCTGTCCCTCCCGAAAACAAAGCATGGAAGAAACATAGTTATTCCTTCAAGAAGGCATCCCTAGCTCATCCACGAGGTGGTAGTAAGAATCCTAATGATTTTACTATGGCGATGGGTCTCACTCTGCCTCTGGGCCATCTTGGAGAAAAAGAGAAGGGGAAAACAATATAAAGTCTCCGGTATGCTGAAAATACCAATATAATGATCCACAAATGTGGAAAGTCCTTGCTGATTCTCTTTACGAGACAGATTCGGTTTGGGAAACAATTACCACGTTGCAGTTTGCCAGCCTCAACAGTGAGCAGACATTCCATTTTCTTCTTAGTGTGTCTATCTCCCCTGGCGTGGCCAGGCTCACGATGAAGAACTCATTAGCTCTGTCTCATCTCAAATCCGTTTCAGGCTTTCCTTTCAGGGTCTGAGCACGTGGGCAAGGATCAGCTTGTAATCATATTTATCAACTTGAAGATGTTGTTCTAAATATACATTCTCTTCTTAAAACTATCTGCAGATTCTTAATCACATCATCATAATATCATTTTGCTAGTAAATGTATTTAAAGGATTCCAACGCTGGCATCTTTGTTTTTTTGTTTGTTTTTTGTTGTTTTTTTTTTCTTCTAGCATTTTTAATAAGATGAATGAATCATCAATAAGAGGAAAGATCTTTAAATATTATTTTCTCCTGCCCCTTCCACCCCTGTTTCCAATGTTCACTTTTGAATTGTTGATTTCCATAAAAAAGGCTGTATAAATCAGCCTCTTGCTGATTTGGACTACGGGGACACAGTCCTTTCTCCCCTCAAATAAAAGTCACCACGAAGCACAGTAGGTTTAGCCTGAAGCGTCTCCAATAATGAAATGGAAAGGCAAAGGAAGGTGTGAGGAATAAAACTGGAACCCCTCATTATTCAAGTCTCTGAGAAGCAAGGACTATATTTTGCTGGCATAGCGCTGACAGAAGAAACGGAGAACTAGCAAAGGCCAACTCCGAGTATTTGCTTTCCTCATCCACTTACAAACGCTTGTAGGTAGTTCTATAGGGTGAAGATTCCGTGAAGCTCTCTTCTTGCCCCTCCCACACTGCAGAATCCACCAGCATGCCTCCCCACACATGTAGACTGTCTATACGTACGCGCTCCGTATCACAGGCCAAGAAACCAATGCCAAGACCGTGCAATCAGCACATCACTCTTGTAAGTAAAGTCTCAGGGCTAAACCAGAATTATTTTTACAGGGTTGGATTGTTTCGTAACCCCAGAGAACACTGACTTTCACTAGATGTATATGGAAACAAGCAAGCAGCTCCCTCCAAAGCAAAACACAATTTTCACTTAGAAATAAGTGCTAACTCTGCCTGTCTTTCCTCAGTGGTACCAAACCCAGGTAGTTTTGTGCAACTGTTGAATCGCGTTGAGTGTTCTGACCTTTGAGCGATTATAATCTAAAACAAATCGTCATTGAAAGCACTCTGCCCCCTCCTTAACCCCTGTTTTCTGCTTCGGTAGTCAGGTTTCCTGACTGCATGCTCTGAGAGCTGGACCACCATAATCCCCCACTGTAACCCTCGGTCCTTGATAGCTGTGGATTACAAAAATATTTCATGGAATGTGGTCGCTTTATAGCACAACCGAAAGCACCCGTGCAATTTCACATTCTAAGGGGGATACTTAATTGATATAATTTCTACCAAGCAAACCTATTTACATAAGCAACAGTATGTATGCTTACCCTAAAAAATACTTCACACCCACTGCAACATTCGCTGGGTGTATAGGTTAGACTGCCGTGGTCTCTATGAGAATTCACCTAGAGAATTAGACATTTGTCGCTTCTCTGGATAAGGGTTTATGGATAACTTAGCCTCTTCTGTTCAGTCTCAGCTGCATATGGGAGATTTATTTTAAGGATCCGGGACTGTTTTTTTCAAACAGTTTCTGTTCCCTCTTGTAATCACAGACATGGCACTAAACCTGACTTCTACCTTTTGTTAGCTCCATGACCATTGCAGGGTAACAGGAGCAGGATCAGAACAAAAGAAATAGATTGTTCCCTTTCCTTATTCATCATGAAGTGCATACTGAATGCCCAGTACCCCAAGGGTTGAACTAGACATTGGCTGCACAAATATAAATTATACCTTGTTCTTGCCCTTAGAGGAGCTCCAAGTCTATCGGGGCAAGAACAAGGTATAATTGTTGTAAAAGGGCTAGGCAGAGAGTGTTATAGAATACAGAGCAGAGGTCCTGCATGATTATTTTTGCAAAGCCTTGGCTAGGGACTGAAGCAGATAATTTTCTGGAAAATGTTCATAATTTTTCTTGTATATTCCACTTTCAATATGCCGCCGTGTTTCTCTTCCTCGAACCAAATATCTGTCTATGCAGATATATTTCTGTAGAGGGAAATGGACTAACTCTTTAGGAACGGCAAGAAAAGATGGTCCTTGTCTCTAAAGTACTTTGGGGAAGGCCTGATTCTTTCCATTCTTGCTTCTTTTCTGGTTGAGGGATTCTGAAGCCCCTTCTCATCAGTCAGACCTAAGCGATGGCTTGGGGGCCCTCTGTGGGGGAGGGACAGCAACCTCCACTTCCACTCCCCTCCTCCTCTCGTATCAATTCCTTCAAGGCCATGTGGTTATAACCATTTGCTCTTCCAAATGCCCCTTAACGTGTCTGCTGTCCTCTTGCCCCTCCTAAAACCCTTCTTTGTCCCCACGAACCATTTGACTCTACCTAGAAAGGTCTCTGAGAACGAGATGAAGTAGCTTCGAGTAAATAACTGACTAAAAATTGTTGTCCATCTAAGTGAGGTCTCACTTCTGTGCCCCGGGTGAGTTTTTTTCCAATCCTGAAAGTCACACCTGTCTCTTCTCTGCAGGAAGCTCATTCACTTAGAGGAGCCGCACCGGGAGGCTACGAACAGAGTGTCTCCTCCAAGGTATTCAGGGAAATAGGAATCAGGCTGTTGAAATCTTTGTTACAAAAAGCCTTGACAGTTTGTCCACCAACTTGCCCTGGCTTCCTTTGAATTCCCCCACAGCTGCAATCCATCAAGTCCACATTGCAACCCCGGCCTGCCAAGAGGAATTTGAGACAGTGTGTAGCTCTCCTCTTCATTTTTCCTTAGCCTAAAGGCTTTGACATACTTAGGCTCCTGTTGTCCTACGGGTCACAAGCGGACCAAAGGAATAAAGAGGTTTCCTTGTTCCCGCAGATGCAAAAATGGTTCATGGGAAAAGGCGAAAGCAAACCCCAAACTTTCAGAAAACATGGAGGCTGACTGAGTGCTACTTCATGTCTGTCATGCAGTTGGAAAATGTTTTCTTTAAAAGACACGCAGTGTAATTGAATTACTTCCACACACTGTTCTTGGTTCTTTTCTCCGCCCTTCCTCCCACGCTCCCACCCCCACTGTTGTTGAGCCCATCCAGTTTGCAGATTTGGGTCCCTGGTGTGCATCGTTGCTTCCACAAATCCCAAACAGTTAAACCTCTTAAAGGGGGAAAAAGCAGCGTAAGCAGACACATACACAAAGATTTTGTAAATAGGGCTGATAGTCAGACTTTCTCCAGGACATCCTACATACACGGCTCTTCAGTAGGGATAGACACATCTCCTCTTGAGTTGGCGGTTGTTTGAAACCTTCATATAAGGTTTTGATACTGAACTCTTGCTATTTTTGAGTGATTTTCTCTTATTTTGCACTATAGAGCTCTGAGAAAGAACAGAAAAGCACATTTTAGTTTTTTTTAGTGAAATATTGTACTTTGTCAGCTAGTTGTCTGTCTTTTGTAATGTTTATAGACTACAAAGTGGCTGAGTAGATGTGAGCAAGGATGAAGGCAAAGCTTGGTGTGGGTGTTTCCACCACACCTGCTGAGAACACGTTGAGGAGGAAGGGAGGATCTGCGGCAACAGTCGGTGGCCATCTCAGGTGTGGAGGGTCATTGCTCCCACCATGGAGCAGGGGCAGCAACTCTTCCCTCTTTCTTGGCTCCTAAATCAGGAGTCCCTTCAGTGCATTTGGATCACTGTCTTACACATTAGGGAAAGAGGCAATATCATGGGCTTCACATGACGAAGCCCTTACCAACCTTGGCATGACATTTTTTTACCCTTCTCAGCCCTACTCCAACCACGTCTCCCTCCTGTCCCCAATATTTTTATTTCAACAAGATTTTCATTGTGTGCTATCACCACAGTGACCCAACCTGCCCAGGTTGAACACCCAGATACAATTTTAAGGGCAAGAAGGTGTCAAAACAACTCTTCGAATCCACTATCCCAAATCAAAAGCCCCATGGGTGGGATGCTTGAGGTCCTGAAATCAGTCTAGTGGTCCTTCTTTCCCCTTCATTGGTCCTGCCATCCATGTGGCATGCCACATTATAAGACGATGTGATACTGTCCATCCCCAACAACAGATACTGCCAGGGACCCACCATCTAACACTATTTAGGAACACTGGTTTTCTCAATCCTGACCACTGATGCAGAATACCAGAACAAAATTAGGAGAGCAGTCCTAAGCCATGACCAAAGGTGAATCTAATTGTTTTAACAATTAAATGTTGGTCTTATTTTCATTCACATCATGTTCTTCCATGCCTCAGATGCCAGCGGTAGCCTCAGAGGACATGAAAAAGGTGCTGGGCATTCAAGAGGAACATTGTATTACCCTGTAGATTCTTTGGAAGGCCCATAAGTAGAAACTTTCAGTGAAACTTTAAGGGATAATACTTAACAGGCTTCTGCCTAGTCATACTTTTCCATTATAGTCAACCCCATCCCCAAGGCTTTACATGAAATATTAACATAGTCTCTTCTATCCGAATGGCAGTGTCAACCTGTGTAACCTTGCCCTGCCTTAAATACTCATGCAAAAAATACCAAACCTTGCTTTAAAGCAGCATAGTTATAGTGTGAGAGGGTCTTATTTAGTGAGGTCCAACACGAAGACTTTTCTCCTTCTGAAGCTGGTAGTTAACATGCCTCCTGATACCATGTGCTGTCTTAAGCTGTCCCTTCCTTCAGTCAACTGGAAGAGGCAAAAGGGGTGCAGGGTTGTCACTGGGAATAGAAGGACAGGCTGAGGGGGAACCAGGAGTCTGCCTCCAGGATTTGATAGTGAAAGAGTCAGCAAACTTTTTCTGTAAAGGGCTGGATGGTTTAATTTAGGCTCTGCAAGCCAGACAGTCTGAAAGTTGCAAATACTCCCTTCTCCTGCTGTGGCAGGAAGTGGGCCATACACAGACAAAGAGGCATGGCTGTGTTCCAATAAAACTTTATTCACAGAACAGGCCACATGTCAGATTTGGCCCATGGACTGCAGCTTGCTGATCTCTATGATAGCCCATTGCCATGTCCATTTCAGATGGGAAATCTCTCTCTGGCACGCAGTGGTCCTCCTTTTTGAAGAATGAGAAAGAGTGGGGGGATTATTTTTAACAAGTAAATAATAAAATGCAAAATAACTTCTCCCCCCCAAAAAAACTATATGTAGACTTTCTATTATGGCAAAAGCACAAAACAGGTCACCTCTCTTTGTAGATCTGCCAGAGTCTTGCTTTTTCCTTTGGATCTTCTCATTTTTGTTCCCAAAACAGAAACTCAAGTGATGTTGCCTCGTTCCAAGTCAGTTTTGTAGACCACGTAACATGTCTTAATAATACACTGTATGGGGAAAAATAAAACGTTAGCCTTAGATTTCTTTGTTTTCTATGGTTACTGTTGTACAGAAGAAAGACTTAAACTGTAAATAATGTATATTTAATAAAGAGAGAATTTTGTATGATTTTGTGTGGAAGCCAAATGTGTCTTGCTGTGTTTTCTTGGGTTAATGAAGAGTCTAACAATTAATCCCTTAGCTCTCATTCTCATCCCTTAGACCATTAACTCCAAGACAACATGACCTGTGGTGTTGCTGGAGAAACATGAAACTCCCACTCCCTGGGTTTATTGATTTCAGCGGGCCTGAAAGTGCTGTCATGGGCTGTCTCGTCACTAGGCTGAATTATACTCGCCTGCTTGCCTGGCTCAAATGCCTATGACAGCAAGCTCAGTGACTTGGTCAAAAGGCACGTTCAGGGCTCTGGAACCATCCGGGTTTCATCTACCTGTATGAAACCCTAGGCCTCTCCTAAACCTTCATCCCTGCCAGCTTAACAGCAGCCACGTTGCTTATCTTGCCTTCCCCTTCTTCCCAGAGAAAACCCCAACCCCAACTGGACTTTTATGTGTTTAGGATATTAAACAATCCATAGTGATGAATTAGAACTCACTTCATATGCTGATTAAGACTTCTATGTATGGGGTAGTCAGTCAACAAACAGTCAAAAAACTGGCAAAGGTTTTAAACAGGAGACTGACACTATCAGATTTACCTTTTACAAAAATCTCATCTAACTTCTCAATGAAGAATGGGCCATGGAGAAACAAGAGGGGAGGGGGAGAGAACAGTTAGGACCCATTGCCCAGAGGGAGGTTGTTTGGACTACAGCTGTTATAGAAGAGAATATAATAGTAGAGCTGGGTCCAGAGAGAACCAAGAGGGTTTGCTTATGGACTTGAAGGAGATTATGAGCAGAACAAAGAACCAAGAAAGATTAGAACTTGGGGCTTAGGCCACTGAATGGACAGGAGAAAATAAATAGCTTTGTCTTGGAGAACGGTGGCTGAGAAGTAGGAAGAGTGGATCCTGAGCTCAATTTGGGATTTTGTTAAGTTTAGGATTCCCATTGGGCAATAAGTGTAGGTGTCAAGCAGGTATCTGGGTATACGTCTGCAGTTCAGGAGTGTGGTCTGCTCTAGAGAGATACTTGGGAGATATTTGAATCTGTATCTGCATTTACAGATCTACACATCTGTGTGTATGTGTGTGTGAGCGTCTGATTGAGATCATCCAGACAATGAATGCAACTAGGGAATAGAGCCTGGAACGATGGTCTGTTAGAGGAGAAGGAGGCAGACATCGAGGAAGGAGGAAGACGGGGTAAGTTGGAGCCCAGAAAACAAAGTGTGTAATGAAGAGGAAGTGAACAGCTCTTAAATGCTACTGAGAAACCAAGTCAGATGAGAATAGATAATGATCATGGGCTCTAGCAAGATCAAAGCCCTGACGACCCTTAGAACCACTTAATGAAGAAGTGGCAAGTCCATGTGATTTCGAGTCATCTGAAGGGATGGAGAAGCTAGGGGGAAGCATGGGATAAGACTCAGAGCAATAATTTTATGGTACAAACATGGACATTGGAGCCAGGCAAGCCACTGGGGCTCAGATCCCACAAAATCCCATTCTCTACTTTTGTGACTTGAAATAGATTAACCACCATAATCCTTGGGTTTTGAAGATGTAAATTGGAAAATTAAACACAAAGACCTTTAGAGACCCTGAGTATCAAATGAAATAATACATGCAAACCACTTAACCAAGTACATGAGCAGTGGGGCCCTTCGTAAATGCTTCCTGCCATTATTTATCTCTTTATCCTTTCCAAATGTATTGAAAACAAGTGACACATATCACACATAATTTACTAAAGCTAGCCATAGAAAAGTTAGTCATGCTTTGCTCTGCAAGGAGGCTCAGTAATGGCTTGTAAGCGGATTGGACTAGGAAGAAGTCTTGAGTTCTAGCTGTGGCTCTGCCATAAATGAGATTTTGAAATGCCCTGTCCCTGAAAAAGTGGGGACTGATTCTAAATAATGAAACAAATCCACTATCTTAAACATTTACAATAATTCTGGATAGCAGAGAAATTGACCTATGGGCTTTTGGCCAGACACTCATGGCTTCAAATCCCAACTCTTCTAATTAGTAGCTGAGGGACAGTAAATACATAAATCCTTTCTCATCTCTGAGGTTCAATGGATTTTAAAACAATATTCATGTACTAAAAATATGTTCGTTTCCCTACGTCTTTTTCCTGAGCTGCTTTCTAGTCACAGAATATAACCAGAGAGTACCATTCAGAGTTAATGAAGGACTGTGTTAATCTTATCCACTGTGCCATATTTGTATTGGTTTAAGCCTATAAAATAAAAGAGAAGGGGCCCCTAGGTGGTTCAGTCGGTTGTCAGACTCTGGATTTTGGTTCATGATCTCACAGTTCATGGGTTCGAGCCCCTTTTCACACTCTGCATTGACAATGAGGAGGCTGCTTGGGATTCTCTCCCTCTCTGTCCGCCCCCCCCCATTCGTACATTCTCCCCCTCTCTCTCTCACAATAAGCAAATAAAATTGAAAGAAAGGAAAAAAAGAGAAAACAAATGACTTTGAGTTCAAACAGACATATACTGTGTTGTGGGGAGGACTAACCTCATGGTATTTTTTCCTAATACAATTTTTAAACTGTATGTGAATTGATTTCATTGTTCATGACAGTTCAAAATGAACAAATTTCCGTGGGCCTACATTTGATGAGGTCAATGAGCTCACAGCGTCTGCACATCTGAGACCGGCCAACAGGATCTGACACCAGCGAGCCCGCTGCTGAAAGCCCCGTCTGGAATGTGGGATCCATCCTTGGGGAGGAGACACCAGCGCCAGCCGATGACAGTGTTGAGCAGCGGAAGAAAAGCAAATCCACTTTAGCCGCTCGCTCTGAGGCACTCCAACTGTTCAAATAGGCCTTAGAGAATTAAAGGCTGTCTTACAGCATAACTTTCACCGAACGGAGGAGAAATGCCAGCAAGGGAGAGCGCAGGACGGTGCTCCCTGAAAAGGGCAGGTGGTCGTCCTCACGACCCCCCCCCCCACTCTGTGGTTTGGAGAGTGTGACAACTTGTCCACGTCTCACAGGGCCCTTTGTTGTGTGCACAGCTCTCATTTAAAAGATACTGGCTTTATGAAGAGAAATGGTATGAGTCAAATATTCTCCTAAATAGAAATGTAATAATAAAATAGTTAACAATTGTTGCACACCTGGTGTATATCAAGTACTTATACGTGCTACCCCTTTTTGTCCCAATGAAACCATCAGAGGAGGACTGTCTTTCTCATTTTGCAGAAAACTATACCTAGCATGAGTAAATTAATTTGCTAAAAGAACTGCACAGTGTTTGAGGTCACAGATGCTTGGAGTCAGTTCCCACTCTGTTATCTGTGTCACTTCAGGCCATGGTCTTACCCTACCTGTGACTCAGCTTCTCATCTGGAAAATAGGAATGGTAACACCTGTTTCCCAGAATAATATAGCTAGTTAGTGGAAGAGTGAAGATTTAAACAATATCAGCCTTAAACCACATCTAGCTGTACCGAGCTACAGCTAAAACAAATTCAAATAATGTTAATTTTGCCATTGTACAGCTACTCTGTCCCTGGCCTCTATGGCTCAATGAAACTAGAGGAAAATCTCCAACTAAACAAGATAAACCAAAAGGCCATAAAGAGAAAATCAAAGGGTTCTCTGGCTATACATGGTTGTGCTTCAAAACACCAAAACTGCGCTACCAGTAGAATATGTAGGAATCATTTTGTGTCTGCAGGAAAACCTCTGTGATGTACCTGTCTCAGGGTCAATCCCCTGTGCATAGGGAGTGTAGCTGATCTTTACTCTCCAGAGGTCTAAAGAGGCAGAGCCTCTTCTTTTTTTTTTTTTTAATTTTTTTTTAACGTTTATTTATTTTTGAGACAGAGAGAGACAGAGCATGAATGGGGGAGGGTCAGAGAGAGGGAGACACAGAATCTGAAACAGGCTCCAGTCTCTGAGCTGTCAGCACAGAGCCCGACGCGGGGCTCGAACTCACGGACCGCGAGATCATGACCTGAGCCGAAGTCGGCCACTCAACCGACTGAGCCACCCAGGCGCCCCGAGGCAGAGCCTCTTCTAGAAGAGAATAACATTATTCAAATGCTCACTTAAAGCTGAGCCCACAGAAAACATTTTTCAGCACATAAACTTACAACCAAGTAAAATCAAGTGCCCCTTCCCAATAAACAGGCAGAGATCTTCCACCATCCATGACACCACTTTGGAATTTTGGTGGGACATTCATGTTGTGAAATATTCTGATTCCTGTGGCTCTTCCCTTTGGGTGTCTCTGAGGGAGCCGGTGAGCATCTTAAGGAAACCTGATGATGTGACATTAATAGAGAGCCTGCAGTGTGCTAGATGCTGACCTTCCTGTTTTTGCCTGTAGTTATTGAAATTATAAGGAAACGCAAAGTTAAAAATCAAATTGCCAGAAAAAAAACATCAATATCAAGCGGCCAGAAATCAAATAAAAGGGGATCAATGTCATGTGACGTGTATATAGGTTCTTTAGCATTTTATCTTGTACAAAAAGATATCTTAATTTATCACCCTTTACATTTTGTAAGATAACTTTATAGTATTAATATTATAGTGTGTAATATCAACTGTTGTATATTCTGAGACTAACCATTAATTTCCTAATTCATTCATTCAACAAATATTGATCAGCAATTTTGATGTGGATTTTGAGATGTTGGGAATAATCACATAATAAGATATAACAACTGCTCACAAAGGGCTGTACAGGGTTTACTTAGGGAGGCTAGTACATAAATGACAATCCTGTACAACAGGCGCCACAGAGAAGGGCCCAGGCACCAATTAACACACATGAGCAGGGAGCAGGCATTTGACTAAAGAAGGTGTTGTTTCAGTTGTGTCTCAAAGGTTTAGAGGATGATCACAAGTTAAGTTGAAAATGGCAAGTAAGAGAAAGGAAACAGGCACCGAGGCAAGAGTGTGTGTGCCAATTCAGGAAACCGTACATAGCTAAATATGGCTTAGAACAAGGGCTAGAAAGTTCTTATTCAAAAATGACAGGCAACTCAGTAAATATGTGGAATGGCCTTTTAGATCAAAGTCTCCTCATTGGGATGAGCAAAGCAAAAATGAAACATAGGGGGTGTGCAGAAGTAAAATAGAATTATATTTTGGTTACCTCATGTTTGAAGCAAGCATTAGATGGGATTTGATGCCAGAAGATTTCCATTGGGTCCCAACCCTCTCTTTTCTGACTGTGGACACCACTATTTTGAGCCTTGGGCATCTAATTTGAGTTGTTATGAGTAATTAACAAAAGAACTATGAAAGTATCTTTTAAAACTACAAAAGAATACAAATATTAGTTATTATTATTGCACCTCCAAACCCAGAGTGGGAGAAAATATCCATCAATTACAGCAGGGCCAGGGAGGAAATATTTTAGGCTTTAAGGGCCAGTGTCTGCCATCAACACTCAGCTCGGCTGTTTGGTACTAAAACAGCCATGGACACTGTGTAAATGAGTAGTATGGCTGGGTTTCCATAGGACTTTATATATGGAAACTGCAACTTCATAACTTTAGTTTAAATTTAAGTTTCATGTAACTTTCACATAACATGAAATGTTATTCCTCTTTTTATTGTACTCAACCATTTATAAATACAAGAAATCATGCTTAACTCACAATCTACACAGAAACAGGCAGTTGGCCAGATTTGACCCAGAGGTCATACCCTGTAAACCCCTTAATTAGACAAACATTCACTGCATTTGAAGTCTCTCCTCTCTTAGTGTGGAAAATGGAGATATAAAATATATGCTTATTTTCTTTTGGAGACCAGTATCATGAAAATGTACACACATTTTAGAAAATAAGGCTGAGGATGTGGAGAGCTTAGAGAGATTCAAGAGATTCAACTCCAGGTGTGGGATTTAAGGGATCAATACTGCTCTTGAGTTGATTGAATGGGAAAGGGTTGTAAAACAGAGGTTCCTTGGGCCACAGCTTGGACAGGAATGGACTGGATGACCTCAGTTTCCTGCTTACCAGTTGACATAGAAACAAGAAACAGAAGAAGCTATGAATAAGAAAACACCTATTATCTATAAAACATATAAAAATGTCAGTTATGATAACGATGATGTCTTTCCTTTGTTGTCATCTTGTTTGTTCAGTTTGAGAGACCCAAAGGAAGTTAGCAACTTTTGCAGAAGTCACGGGATATGACCAAATTACACATTTTACTTGTGATCAAGTTGAATAGGCCGAGCCACTTTAAAGAGAAATAAACATTATTGTGGAGAAAGGGAGTCTTGTTTGCTCAGCATGGATGATGTTAAAGTATAATAAGATCAACAGGACAATGTTAAGCTTCCAAACCTGTGTATTGTTTGTGGGTAATTCCTGCCTCCCTTGGTGAGGAATGGCAGGGCTTTGGGTGGCTGGACACTCCAGCTGGTGACCTTATGCAAAACTCCTAAAATGATGGCCTGTTTAGGATGGCATTGTAGAGATGGTGGATCAAATTCTATAATCCCATATCTCCATTTTTGTGTTGGGACAGACAATACAGACTAAATAGCTAAGCAGAAAGCATAAAGAAAAGCTATTTAAAGATTAAATTTAGGAAGGCTATAGCTAGCAAGACAATACCAAGCAAAGGGAATGGAAGGGGAAAAAAAAGATGAAAATTTACATAATTGTTCAGAAAGTTTTGTGTTCTTCTAGAAAAGAAGAGCTCTTAACAGAAAGCCATAAAAATCTTGAGGGTTTCTATGACTTTTTCACTTCTCACTTTTAGCAAAACTGGATGTGAATTTTTGAGTTGAATAACTGTCATTTCTGTTGCAAGGTCAAATCGAAGTGTTGAAAGATAAAGAAGAACCAGGAACACTGTCATATTTAAATCAGAAGAATTGAATGCCGTGCCCTTCAGGCTTTCAATGGGCTTGGCCATGGTCCCTGGCATTGACCCTAACTACCTGTTCTAAAGAAGGAAACATTCAGAAAAGAAAGAGAAAGAAAGAAAGAAAGAAAGAAAGAAAGAAAGAAAGAAAGAAAGAAGAAAGGAAGATCCTAGCGAACCATCAAATAACCCATCTGAGATATTATGGTATTAGAAAACAAGAGTCTGGAAAAAAACAAATCTTTTTAGATGAATTTAATTTATTTCAGCAAAAAAGTTACAAGAATGTGGGAATAAGATAGAAACAATAACATACAGCTATCTTCTTTTCAAGAAAGCTTTGATCAATTCTATCTCAAAAGACATTCTTCCAATAAGTGATGACAGTGCAGACCTGATTATAATATTTTGGTACAAAAATAACTGACTTTAAGAGTAATTATTTATAACTCAATTTCAACCAGGGCCATAAATATTATTTCACAATAATTAGTCCTAGAATATGTTGCATTTTACAACTTGAGATAACTCCTTTCAAGAATTGAGAGGAAGCTTACCAAATATATAGATAAATCTCTCCAAGCAGAATTATTAATAAAAAACAAATAAATATATTTCAAGATGATATTACACACTAGCCAAAATCTACTGCTGAAAAAAACAAAAGGTGACACAATTTGACGAACCTGAGGGAATATAGCCAACACACTTATATCCAGAAAGGGGAAGGATTTGTATGGGGGAAAATAAACTGAGGTCAAAGAGGACCATACTTTTAATGTAAATAAAAGTCAAAACGAAGGACTCTTTCTCCATTGTGTATTATTCATGTATGACATGTGTTGGTCCCTCGGCTCTTCTCCTATTGTAACATAGGTATGCCTCTCTGATTAGGATTTTGCCTACCGATGATCTGTTTCCATCCTTACCTGTCAGTTTCTGAGCCTTTTGAAGCCAGTGACCAACCCCCACTACCCTCCCCTATACACACGAGGGAAAGTGTAGAAAGCACAAAAGGTTTTGAGCCACTCCACTCATATTATTGAATGGATCGATGGTTAAATGTCAGACTAAAATACCATGACAACTTTATGGAGAAATGTCGGACAGAGAAGTTTATGATGAGTACTCAGAAAATAATAGAAGGTATTTAAAAATGTATCCCACAAAATATTTGGGATTTGAAGAAAACGAAAATACAGTAGAGCATAAATCTCCAAAAACCTTGAAGAAAAGAGAGTAATTTATCCTAGAAAACTTAGCTATCATCTCTACTTTCTTGTTATCAAACATGTATTGAGTTTCCTTACGTTCCGGAGTCCAGCTCCAGCAGGTCCAGAGGTTCCTAAAGAATGAACGGTGTCAGTGAAAAAGTGAAAATAAAAAATAAAATGGACACAGACAACAGCAGTGTGTTGGACTGGCCGCTTTATTGTGGCAAACGTGGCTTTATATATTAGTTAGCAATTTCTTTATAGCGCACGTCATCTATGTTTTCTGGCATTACCTAATTCTAAAAATGTTCTTATGTGTAATCACCCTTTAAGCAATAACATGGTTATTTTCTCATAACGTTCCCTCCTGCCCTTTGCTTATTGATTAATTTCTTACATTATTTTCATTGTTTCTATGTTTATCTATAATCTATAGAACATTTGCTTTGTTGCTTTCATGAAAGGTCATCTATTTCTCAACATCTCAAGAGGAACAGTTACAGGGACATGACCTCTTAGTTGTTTCCCTGAACCATTCGTGGTTCAATACAAAAGTATTCACCTAGGTCCGAGGTGCCAGGAAGGGGCCAAGAGGGCCTTAGGAACCCATGCCTTATGCATTCTCAGAGAGACAAGGCACCTAGGAACTAATGAACCATTCTGTACTTTAACTGACTAGGTTCAATCATCATCTGGAATGCTTCCTGGGGGCCAAGTGGGCCTAGGGGTTGGAGTAACGTGCGCCCATAGATACACTCCTTTGTTACCGGAGTGGGGCTTTCAAATCCATTTGTCCCTCCTTGGCTGGGAAATATATGAGGCTATCCTTCCTTTCGGTAGAGGAGTCTTTATAGGGGGTGGCAAGGGCTAAATGTAGGGCCGCACAATTTCTTTGCAGAACCTTATTTTCTTTCCCCAATGGTTCTTTTCCCAGGGGGCCTGTTGAGGGCAATTCCCCAACAGACAATTCCCCAGGTACTTTTATTAAGGCCAAATTACATAAAAGCAGGAGTACAAGGAGCTTCACTGTTGGTGAGCTGCCCTGCAGTCCCGATCTGTCCACCGCCAGGGCCCTGTCATCAAGCTGGCTGGATAGCTGGGCTTCCAGCACTTACATTAAGTTTCATAAATGTACTTTAAATGTAACCTCATGGTAGGGGCACCTGGGTGGCTCAGTCAGTTAGACGTCCAGCTATTGATTTCAGTTTAGGTCATGATCTCACAATTTGTGACATTGAGCCCCGCATTGGGCTCTGCACTGACAGTGAAGAGGCTGCTTGGGAGTATCTCTCTCCCTCTCTCTCTGTCCCTCCTTCTCACATGCTCTCTCTCTCTCAAAGTAAATAAATAAACGTTAAAAAAAATGTGACTTCATGGTAAGGAAAGCATTTAAAAAAGTTTCAGTTGATTATTAATAATTGATGAAGAGACAAGACTTGCATCCAATTTTTTAAATACATTCTAATAGTAACATGGCAGGCTGTCACAGAAACATTAGTTATTGGGCTAACTGCTCATTGGTATAATTTTTTTTTTTTTTTTTTTTTTTTTTGCTGATGGTAAAAATAAGCACTAATATTAAAAACTCACATAATAACCATGCCTGCCAGGTCTTCAATAGTCTTGAGGATACAGGATGACTGAGGGTGGTCCTGGGTCTGAGGGCATTAAAATGAGGTTGACTTATGGTTATGGGTAGTTAACGCAATACCATCTGAACTGTGGTTTTCAAAAGACTTCCAATAGCTGTGCACATTATATTCTATAGCTGATTAAAACACTATAAAAACAATTGAAAGAATTACATGAGTAAATAATAGTTGAGGGGAAAAGTATATTCTCCAAATCTGGTACTTCAGTGCATATGCACAGACTGTAGAATCTTTGCCGAGAAGAAATACGATGAACTTTGTTTACCCCATATACACCAATGTTTTGGGGCATGGAATATTTTATTCTCAAACTCCCTCAGTAATTCTTATTTATGAAAGTGGACAGTATACTGGCACAGGAGCCAAAATCTCAGCTGGATCCTACAGTCAAATCTATTCCTGACATATTATTTGGCCTTGAACACGACACTTGTACTCTCAGCGACACAGTCCAACGTAAAGTAAGAGAGCTGGTCCACATGTACCTCAGAGCCTTCGCAGCTCTCAAGCCTGATGATACTAACAAAGGTCTTGACATAGAGGACACTGTTTCCTCCATATTGATTTCTCACCATTAGTCTAAGTCAACCCTAAGAACACAGAGGGATAATATTAATGGAAAATGAGAGTGAGGACTGACAAAATTAGTTACCTTAAAAAAAATAGCACGGGGGCACCTGGGTGGCTCAGTTGGTTAAGTGTCAGACTTCGGCTCAGGTCATGATCTTATGGTCTGTGAGTTCAAGTCTCTCAGAGCCTGGAACCTGCTTCAGTTTCTGTGTCTCGCTCTCTATGCGTCTCCCCCGCTCATGTTGTCTCTCTCTGGCTCTCAAAAACAAATAAATGTTAAAAAAATTGTTTAAAATAAATTTTAAAAAATAGCGTAGATGAAAAATCTGAAGCGTTTTAAACTCGTGTCCTGAATGTGATAAAGAATTTGAACCCAGCTCAGTCTGAAGGGATGACCAGGGAAACTCAAGAAAGGCATATGGATAAGAATGCAAGGCTCAGGATTGTAACGTTTTGGCAGAAGACACCAAGAAATGCTTTGTGCAAGACAAGATGTCCTCCACAAGGGGAAATAACCTCCTCCAGTCCTAGTCTACCAGTACCACTATTGGTAATCTCCTAATCGCCATCTATTATCTGTGGATTAGTTAACCCTTCTTCAATTACATCTGAAAGAGGACTTCAACCACCTCCATTGTGACCTCAAACTTTCTAATAGATTAAGTTCTTCTTTCCAGGTTATCTCTGAATTCAGGCCAAAGACCCTGTAGGCACAGCATCCCCTCCTAAGAACTGGGAAGTAACGACAGCCCAGAGCCCCCAGGACCCTGCCCCATGATCCAAGACAGTGATCAATTTAACCTTCACTGCCTACCTGGAGGTGCCCACCGATATTTTACTTATATAAAGCTGGAAGTATTTGGGGCACTTTGCAGATAGTCTTTGAGAGACTATAGTCTGCTGTCTTCCCAGTGTTGGCCTCTCTGAAATAAATCCCCTTCTTTTATCACCACCACTCATTTCTCTGACTTTGGATTTTGTCAGCTCCGCGTGGCTGAATCTGGTCTGTTTGGGACCCCTACAGCCACGTGCTCCTGCACCCCTGTGCCCATCTTTATGGGCCCTGTCCCCTGTGGCCCTGTCCCCTGTGGCCCTGTCCCCGTGCTTTAATAAAATCACCTTTTTGCACCAAAGATGTCTTCAAGAATTCTTTCTTCGTCATTGGCTTCGCACCCCATGAACCCCACCATCACCCCAAAATTTTATCAAGCTTGCAGGGGTGAGCACAGAAATCTGAGAGAGGGTAATGTGTGGAGAAGTTGAGGCTTGGCATCACCAAGCCTTCCCAAGCTCTGCCTTCCTTGTTTGTTACACCTCCAGGCAGGGAATGATCTTAGTTACAAAATACCTGTATGAACCACAGAATGACTCCTTTGTCTCTTTCATTCCTCACAAATGGAAGCACAAGACATCTATGCAAGACACGTAATTGTCTTAAATGTTGCAGCCCATCTTCACATCCTTTTGTCCTAGAGAACTTCCTCACTGAGCCCATTCAAGTGAATAACATGCCCTTCCACCCTGAGAACCTCCCTCTGGCAGGGGAAAAGACAGGACACTGAGGAGATAATGGACCAGGGAAATGGACCCAAAAGAAGGAATTAAGAGAGGTAGCAGCATTCAGATGAAAATAGAGAAAGGCTTAGTCAATGTGGTGCTGTTTTCCAGTTTCAAAAATCTGAATACTCGGAAATTTGTCAACTTGATGAGACTTCATTTTAAGGGACACTCTTCTGAATGAGTAGCTCTGTGAAAGCCGGAATGAGCTGTTGGATAAGATCACTGTCCCTGTAACTTGGTTTGAAACAGATCAGAGACATTAACTGGGAAGATGAAGGTGCGTTTCTTCACAGAGAAGATGCTTTCTTGAGGCTGGAGTGATGACAGGGCTGTGACGTAATTGTTAGCGTTTACTTCACAGATTTCAGTGATCACAAATGCTAAAGAGATGTCAGGAAGCAGAAGATAGTATTAAACCTTATCAAAGAATAGATAATGGGAGCGCCTGGTTGGCTCAGTCAGTTGAGCCTCTGACTCTTGATTTCGGCTCAGGTCATGATCCCAGGGTTGTGGGATTGAGCCCTGCTTTAGGCTCTGTGCTAAACATGGCGCCTGCTTGGAATTCTCTCCCTCTCTCCCTCTGCCCCTCCCCACCACTCGCACTTGCTCTCTCTCTAAAAAAAAAAAAAAAAAAAAAAAAAAAAAAGCATTAAAAAACAACAAAACAAAACAAACAAAAAATAGACAATGAACACTGCTCCTGAGGCAAGAAGCCCTCTGACTGGGCAGAATTCTCCTCAGGAGCCGTGCAGGTCCCGGCCAGGCTTGTACCATTCTGGGCTTCAGTTTCTTCCCCCTTGAAATGAAGGGAATAGACAGGATGTGTTCTGGGGTTCTCTCCCCGCAATTTATGGGTCTGTCCTCAGAACTCCATTGAGACTTGAGAAATATTTTCAGAATAGCTGGGGAAGAATCACAGGATACAAATAGAATCACCTCCCATGAAAAATAAAAAATAAAAAAACCCCAAACACATTAAAATAAAATTTTGTGCCTCTCGTGAGCAAATTCTGAAGTGAAAATAATGATCAGTTAATATTTTCTTCTAGCTAGCAGCCATAACAGTGACAACATCTATGGAGCGTAAGGTTCTAAGCGCAGAATGTCACGCATTATCACTAATCCTCAGGGATTACTTGACATTACTTGACATCCCTGCAAGGTAAGGCCTGCCATTCCCAGTTTGCTGATGAGAAAAGCGAGTCTTCAAAAAGATTACATAACCACTCCAATTTCTGCTCTTCTAGCCATTGTCGGAAGAGGAAGAAATCCAGTATGAGGTGATTTGATTCCAAATGTTCTTCAGAGTCATCAACACCACTATATTCACCTCTTGGTCCCATCTTAAAAGGAGGGTCCCAATAGTAGAAAAAGACAAAATCCAGGGATGGGACAAAGTGACTGGTTAACATGAACTTGATGGTTAGTTCTGAAGTTAGTACACTCAGGAGTGATCCCAACATAACCAGTGAGTTAACTGGGGTTTGAATGGAAACAAAGTTTAAAATAAATTCAAATCAAACTGAATCAAAAACAATATTTGATATTTGTTGAAGGCTTAAAATGTCAAATATTGTGCTAAAACCTTTATGTTTATTGTCCCTTTGATCATCAGCTCTGTAGAATAGGCATTATTTTTTTTCTTTCCTATTTTGTAGATAAGGAAGAGAGTCTTAAAGAATTTAAGAACTGAGGTCTTAGAGCAAGGACACCAGGACAGGTCTTGAATCCAAATCCCATGATTTCTACCACTGCATTTTATTCCATTCAACAACCAGGATGAAAATATATGCAAGGAGAAAGCCTGGGCTGAGCCTGGTAATATCAGGTTTAGCTCTTAATACTGAGTAAGCACACGCAGACTCAAATACCCTCAGTGTATGAGATGTGAGACTGGTAATTCATAAAGAGAGTAAACGCTTTGCTCTGGGTCAAGCATCCAGACAATATGCCCATCTCAGAATCCAGGTTAAAAACACTTGGACCTGTAAACTGGGCTGTTTTCCAAATGCAGAAGTCACTGACCTAGAAGCCAGGCAATAGCCACCTTCCAACAGTGATGGAGAAGACCTGTAGTCACAAGAGCAAACTAGCTGGTGCATTATTGAATTTTTGAACATTGGGTGCTTAACCACCACCCACTTTTCTTTTTCTTCCTTCCTTTTTTAAAAATATTTATTCATTTTTGAGAGAGAGAATGCAAGTGGGAAAGTGGGGGGGTGGGGACGGGCAGAGGATCCAAAGTGGGCTCCAGTGCTGACAGCAGAGAGCCTGATGCAGGACTTGAACCCAAGAACTGTGAGATTGTGACCCGAGCCAAAGTCAGGCACTCAACCGACTGAGCCACCCAGGTGCCCGCCCCCTCTTTTAAACATGGAGCAAAATGGTTACTATTACCCAAGTTGTAAAAACAAGACATAACTATGCTGGGTGCTTGCTGCTCTGCCTACCCCATCCCCAGTCAAGCTCCAAATAAAGTCACAATTCAGGTATCATAGGATCAAATAATCTTGGGGTTCATATAACCTAATATATGTATTTTCAAAGGAAAAAACAGAACTCTCATGCAACTTGTTCATTCATCCCAAAATTGTTATTTACAATTTATGTGGGTTTGAGGAAGACTACTCAATTTGTCTAGATGCTCAGGCATTTCATTTATAACAGAGGGATAATAATAATCAAGCCTACAGCATGGGGTTGAGTCAAGAATTAAATGAACGAGGGGCACCTGCGTGGCTCAGTCGGTTGAGCGTCCGACTTCGTCTCATGTCATGATCTCGTGGTCCGTCAGTTCGAGCCCTACATCGGGCTCTGTGCTGACAGCTCGGATCCTGGAGCCTATTTCAGATTCTGTGTCTCCCCCCTTCTCTACCCTTTCCCTGCTCATGCTCTGTGTCTCTCTGTCTCTCAATAATAAATAAACGTTAAAAAATTAATACAAAATGAATGAACGAATAGATATCATCAAGGATAGTACCTGGGACAGAGGTTAGTAAATGCTGGTAAATTTCAGTTCACATCAAATATCTCCTTCCAAAGTCTGTTGAAGTTGGCATCTCTTTGTGAAGCACCCATGACTAAAGTCCATATGGGATTGCCTTCTCTAGCTACATATCACTCCAGAAAACTTACCACTTAATTATAAGTTAGTAAGTAGTGTATTTATATATGGGCCTTCGGCTCTTAATTCCCGAGTCATTGAAGAATGTGTACTGAAATGCCTCTAGTAACCCCCATGTCCCCACAGGGCCAACTTCAATGTTTAGGTCCTAGTAAATACCCACAGCTAACTCTTAACTGAATAATTAACTTTTAAAATCAACTAATCAACTTAAAAGCCACAGCTATTTTTAGAAGTAAAGTTGTTTGATAAGTCTTATAATTAAAATAATCATTCTCTGTTCTACCCACCTCCTTACCTGATTTTAATACCCTCAAAGAGAAGACTTGAATCTATTTCAGTTATTTCTTCTGGTACCACACCCCATTTTTCTAAACCACATGCTTATGCTGCTAATTTTGACTCTTTAGTTTAAGATATCGCTGTGCTTTCCCTGCTACAGAAGAGAAGGATTTAGCTCTTCTTCATACACTCTCTACCATCCGCTCAGAAAAATTAATGCACAATTGTTGGTTACATCAATATTCAGTGTTCGTATAGTTGTGACTACATAAATATTAGCCAGCCTAAGGCAATTACTGTGTAATAATTGCATTTATTCTCTTATAAATCTTTATTTCCTCATGTTTTCACTTGCTCGATTGGCTATATGCCTATCAAAAGTTTACCATTCAACTGCCTGGAGAGTGAATTTCCTCTCAATATGCTAAAGCCCATCAGGTATGCAGTTTCATTTCATCCTTCCCTTCCGAAGCCTTTGATCTGCCTGCTCTAGTCAAGACTTTTGCTCTCAGGCCTGTTGCTGAGCTATTCTCCTGGGGTTTCCCTTCACCCTCATGTAGGAAATACAATGTACTGCACTTTATTTTGCATTATATTCCCTTTGCCTGAATACCATGACCTCCCTGCTTTTTTGGTTCTCTCTCTCAATTGGGGAAAGTGGATACTGAGAAAAAAAAAATGTGACAAAGATGAAAACAAATTACTCCTTGCTTAGATATAAAGTCTTAACTTCATGCTTGATAACTAGCTAGGTGAGGGACAGGTTTTTTAGCTTGAGAATATTTTCCCTGAAAAATTTGAAAACGTTACTCCAAGGCAATTTTAGCTTTGATGTAGGGACTCAAGTCTTATACCATATAAATTCCTCATTCATTATAGGATGACTGCTTATTTACACTTTCTAAAACCTTTCAAGATTTTCCCTTTGTTGCTGTTCTGAAATCCATCCATGATATTTCTGGGTGTGAGTGCTTTTCCATTCATTGTGCTTTGCCCACAGCAAGTCCCTCTAGGCTGAAGCTTGAAAAGCTCAAGTATTCTTTGATAAATTCCTCCTTTCTGACTTCTCTGTCTTTGTGAAACAAAATGATTTGGGGCATCTGGGTCTGATTCTCAATTTTTCCATCATCTCACTCTTCTTTCTGAGTTATTTTCCTCAGTTATCAGCCCTGTTTTTTGAGCTTCGAATTTCTACCATCATAACTTTGCTTTCCAAGAGTCCTCTTATATTATCTTAATGTTTCCTAATATTATAGCATCCTGTTCCTTTATTTCTTCATTTCCTACCTCCATTCATCAAAACAACTACATTACAAATATGAGTTTGAGTAAGTCTACATTGAAAGTTTGAATGAATGCAACAGTTTTGTTCAGTTTGATGTTGTAATGTCGTTTTGAGAAAGACTCATGAGTGGAACTTGCTTTCAGATAGACTGCTCTGTTTACACTAGATTTGCTGAAACATATATGTGTGAGGAAATGTTCTTCTCCAAAGGTATTACTGAGAAAACGGTAGGACCGTGGGGAGAGTGGGCTAACCAGACCCTGCTGTCCCTGGGCCTATCTCACTGCCCTATCCTCCCCGAGAGCTGTTAACCAACCACAATTCACCCGATCTCATTAGCTGACACGTTGCTGTCACATACTCTCGAAATAAATGCAGTTCTCAAGAGTACTTACCAGTTGTCTTTACTAGAATTATTTTCTGGACTGAATTTTGTCACCGCTTCCACAAATTCATATGTTAAAGCACTATCCTTCAGTGTGACTGTTTCTGGAGTTAGGACCTTCAAAGAGATAATTAAGGTTTAAATGAGGTCATAAGGGTAGGTCCCTAATCCAATAGGACTGTGGTCCTTATTAGCAAACGAAGAGACACCAGAGAGCTCTCTCACTCTTCCTGTGAGCACTCAGGAGAGGTGATGTGCCCCTGCCATCTGCAAACCAGTAAGAGAGCACTCACCAGACACCAGCCCTGACTTCACCTCCATCTTGGATTTCTAGCCTCTAGAACAATAAGAAAATAAATGTCTGTCATTTAAGCTACCCAGTCCGTGGTATTTTTTCAGCAACCCTAACACACTAACAAAGTCATTTGATAATCAAATCAAACTTTCACAAACTACTTTATGACTGTTCTATACTGGGTCTGTGGAATGGGGGTGAATCCAACCACTAATTTCTAGGAATTATCAGCTTGGAACGAAAGTGAGAACACCCATTCTCTATTCCTGGTGCAAAAACTTGTCTCTCTGACTTTCTCATGGTCTTAACTGAAATTCTAGAGTTACTTTAGATCCCAAATCGTCTCATTTCAGTAATTTAAAATGTTCAGAATCCATTATTAATCAAAACTTTACTAAATTTACCTTAAAATTCCTCTCCTTTACAAGCTGCTTAATTTGAGGGGATGATGGTGATTTTTTTTTTTTTTTTGTTTGTTTGTTTCCAAATATCCTAGCATTTAAAGATCCACAAGCTGGAGTTTCCCACTCCACTAGGGGAAGACAGAAGAGGTAAGCAGCCAACATGAATCCTAAATGGACTCACTACACACATTCACTTGAACAGAATAAGTTTGGAATGGGTTGGAATTGTTCATGCTTTCTCCTGGTGTTGTGTCTCCAATGCTTGAGGTACCACACAGATTCCTATAGAAAATAAACAATGATCACATAGTGATAAAAACATGAAGACATAGAACTTCAGCTATTTCAATGTGACCAACTGGAATCCTTTTTGGATTAAATTTTTCTTCAACTTTATTGAGATAAAATCGACAAATAAAACTTGTATACATATTTAAGGTGCACAGCATGATAATTTAATATACATAAATTATGAAATGATTACCACAATCAAACTAATTAACATATCCATCAAAAAGTGGGAACTGTGTTTCCTAAGAATATGATTTAATTCATCCATGAAATGTTATACCTATACAAACATTAGCTTTAAAATAGAAATTCATCCCTGTAATTGATCTGCCTTTTTTTTTTTTTTTTTTTGGTACTGCAATATTCACTTTATTTTATCTTTTTTTTTTTTGGTTTTTATTGATATGATTACACAAAGTTCATTGAAAAGACATTTTTGTTGTCCATATTTCCATTTTGTCTTGATATTATTAACTTTAGTGAAATATTAATACTGAAAATAATTGTGTCTAATAAAGGACGGGATTAATTAAAAAAAAAAAAGGACTTGTCATGGTTATAAACTAAGCTGGTTATGCCACTGGGGGTAAATATAGAATTGTCCCTGACCTAGCAGGGGACCCAGAGATGTCTATGCCAGAGGAGCTCATGAAGGCATTCTGTCCTCTGTTTGCTTCAAGCACCAGCCTTGCCCTTCTCTAGCCATGACATTTCCACAGCAGCGAATCTACACAGACATACCATTGCTCATGCAATTTCTTCTAACTAGAGTTTCTGTTCCCAATGTGCATCCCTCATGAATCCTTACAAGGCATTAAAGATTAGAGGTAGTTCTATCTTCTTCATGAAATCATTTTTTGTTATTACTCTAAGAGTACTGTTCAGTCCCTTATCTGGGCCCCACTGCATAATAAATAATTCTCTACTGACTCCTATATAATTTGCACATTTTTTGGTGAAATACTTCAAATATATCCTGAGATCACATTTATGATATTCTTTTTGTGAAATATTTCAATACAGATAAAAGTACAGAAAAGTGTCAAATTCTTAAGTGCCAACCAACCAGATTTAATAAATGGTAACACTTTGTCATTTGGGTTAGATCTTTTAGTTATTATCATTTAATAATAATAATAATATTATTAAATACATAACATATAAATCATTGAAGGCCATTTTTCTTCTAATGCCCATTTCCATCCATTCATTAATTAAGGTAAATAATATTCTAAAGTTGATGTACACTTTTCTGGATGATCTTCTATACATTTGCTATACATGTGTGTGACCATAACATACATTATTTATATGCCCATATTAATATATATATATATATATATATATATATATATTAGGTAAATGTATAACATTTATAAAAATTGGTAATTTTTTTATTTTTTATTTTTTAATGAAAATAAATGGTATCATAGTGCTCATATCTTTCTACTACTTCTTTATTTCCACTTACCATTAAGCCTTTAAGCTTTATCCATTTGGATCAGATTTATCACTGAAAGTTGTTGTGTAAAATATTCTGTTCTATATGCCACAACTTACCTATTTGTGTAGTGATGGAAATATCTACAACCAATCTCTTCTCACATCTTCAAAGCATGAGAGTGCCTGCTTCTCTACATTTGTGCCAACTTTAAGAAACTGTGTTTTTGTAAACACCTGTGACTTGATGAGTGTGAAATGAAATCTTGGTATCTTAATTTGATTTGACTCTCTAATTCCTGGTAAAGTTAATTTATTGCACTGAACATCTGCTACGTGTCTATCACTGTTCTTACCTCCTGGGATGCCTCAGTGAACAAATTAAAGAAGGATCTTGCCCGGTGAAGCTGATATCTGGTGGGGGAAGGGGAGACAAAAGATAAGCAATATCAACAATACATAAGTAAATTAGTAAGCACACAAGACTCAGAAGTACACTGTGCCACTCTTACAGTCACAAAATGTGAAATATACTAATCAAAACTTAGGGAAAGAAAGACTTAATCAGATACACCACTTGTTATCATCCACCTGGAATGATTGAGAGAGGTTTCTCTGCCTAGTCAATTGCTTCCACACCAGATGAAACCACCTACTTAGATGTGAAAAATATTGTCTCATGACTTCAGTTGGTCTTGATACTTTGGGATTCTAGTCTTAGGTTACCTGTGAAGAACATTGTTTTTATTTGTGGATGCACAATTGTTCCAGCTACCTATTGCTATGTATCAAACCACTCCAAAAGAGTAGCTTAAACATTAGCAGCAATCTCTTTGGCTCACTAATTTGGGAGCTGACTGGACTCAGCTAAGCAACTCTGACTTGAGGTTTCCCCATTCCATTGCAGTCACATAGTGGCTGAGGCTGGAGCCATCTTGGAGGCTCCTTCTCTTGCATGCCTGGCTCCCAGGCTGGAGACTCAATCATCTGGAGGTTGGAAGAGCTGGGGCTCCCTGGGCTTCTCCATTTCTAAGAGCGCTCTCCACTTTGTTTTTTCAGATGTCTGTCTTAAAGTAGCAGTACATCTTACATGTTGGCTCAGGGCTTCTGAAGAGACTGTCTCAATAGAAACTAGAATAAGCTGTATATCCCTTTTTAAACTGGCTATGGAAGTCACTCCATGCCATTTTTTTTTTTTTTTTTTTTTTTTTTTTTTTTGCCATTTGCTATTCACTGAGACAGTCTCACAGATCCACTCAGGCTCAAGGAGACAGAATGTAGACTCTGTTGATAGCAAGAGCATCAAATAATTTGCAATTTTTTTAACCATTGCAGTACAAAATCATGATCACCTATCAAAACAAACATATTTTTACTTAAGCTACTCATTTTACAAAATACGTTAAAAAAAAAGTTTAGAACTATCAACTACATGCACAATGAAGGCAAATAATTTAGCTGAAATTCTGTTTCTAAGAATGTTCTTAGCAAAGAGAATGTGTCCACCCTAAAATAATCACTATGAAGAGCAATATGGTGAATCATTTTACTGTCAGAGTTTTATCTCAACAGGATAAAAAAGGGAAAGAAATAGCCCAGTAAGCTACAGACTGCCTGGATAGACTTCTATGAACAAGGGCCCTTGAAAAATACATTGGGGACAAAACAACTTCAGAAAAGATGAGATCTATCAGAAAAAAAGGTACAAATATTTTACTAAAAAGATACTTCTCTACCAGAATATAATATCACATGCTTGAAAATTTCCACTGCACAAATCTCCCAAAGCAAATGATAGCAACTGGGGATATTAGCTCAAAATTTATTGAATGTCTTTGTGTAGCCCCTAGCTGAAATATAGAGATTAAAATGTTATCGGTTTTGCCTCAAAGGATTCATAGTCTAGTAGGAAGTTCTTTATGCAAATGGTTACAATACAGTGTGATCAATGTTATAATGAACAAAAATGTTAAGACAAATGTTACTTAGACTTGTATCATCTCGATCTGATTTGCAAAACAAGGAAAACTTTCGATGGGAAAAGTTGCTTAAAATGCTTGTCCATTATGTAATCCTTACTCCCTACCTGCAATATTTGCATCATGGAGAATTTCTTTTTGACACATTTAGTTGTATTTTTCTTCCCAAGCCCTCTTCAGAACAATAGTGTTTGAACTAACTTCAGTGAAACAGCATGCTTGGAAACCCTTGGTAGTAATAAAACACCAAAACTCCAGGTATCAAGTTCAAGGTATTGATTTAACCACAGGGAGTGTGATTGTTGCTGAACAATTTCACAAGCCCAGAATTGGGCCAGCGTCACTGGAGGTCACCAGCAGGTGCTCTGCGGTCTCCAAAAGAGGCTCACATCGTTGACATTTAAATGGAATTTTCTTGGAAAACGTATTTCTTTGTGTCTCTCAAAGACAAGGGAAAGAGTAATGTGCCTGTTTTTGGTGAGATTATCTCTGAGTTAAAGTGATATTTTCAAAGCAAGGTCAGTCTATGGAAATTCATACTCGACTGTGGCATGACCAGGAGCCATTTAAATCTAAGCAATGAGGACTCTATAGCCCCCCACACCTGCCCTTTTGTGTTGGCTTCTTAAGGACTCAAAGTTTGGAAGTTCAACTAGAACAACAATCACACCTTAGGTGCCTGAAGATGTACACTCTTTGAATCTTTTATTTCTTTCTTGTTCTCATTTTATTTGTTACCATGTTGTTACGAAAAGTCCCAAACATGCAGAAAAATGGAGGGAATTTAACAGTGAACGCCCTCTACATTCTGCCATTCTCATTTTACTGTGCTCACTTTATCACATTGTTCTATCCACCTCTTTCTCCATCTATTAATTCATCCTTTTCAATATGTTTCAAAGTAAAGTAAATAAATTTGCATGCCAAATCCCAACCCATGTACATCCTCGGTTAGAGGACAGTTTTGCTCACGGTGATCTCCCCTTGGAGGCAACAGTTACAATGATCAACTGCAGATATTTTATTTCATTTCTCTAGGGTTTGGCAAATGCATACACTTGAGTAATCAAACCTCTACCAATACACTAAACTTACCACCGAACATTCCCTCATGATCCCTCCAGTCATTTGTTACCACCACCACTTCAGGCAATCACAATCATGATTTCTTTTTTTTTTAACCATAGATAGATTTGTGTATTTTAGGAATTCATATAAATGGAATCCTACAGTGTGGCGTCTTGCGTGTAGAGTTTCTTTTACTTGGCAAAATATTTTTGAGATTCATTCATGTTGTACAGAGTTCTTTTCTTTTTATTGCATTATATATGTATATATATATATATATATATATATATATATATTTTATAAATATACCACCACTTATCTATTCCTGACACAGGCTATTTCCATATTTTGCCTCCTCAGCCATACAGTTTTATGAATGTATTATTTAAGCACTTTTGTGCATATGTATTTTCATTTCTCTTGGATAAATACATGGTGTTAGAATTGCTTGGAAGGTATATTGTTAGTGCCATTTTTTATTCATATGAACACTGTAATAGAATTACTATTCCATATACCTGTTAACCTTTGTTTTTATTCATCATTAATTTTGCTGTCCTAGTGCCGGATAGTTGTATCTCGCCATAATTTCATAGTTTTATATCTGTGGTATAATAATTGTGGACAGTTTTCCCATGCTTATTGGCTTTTTTATACCTTTTTTATGAGATGCCTGTTAAAATGTTTTGCTCATTTTTTATAGGATTGGTTGTCTTTTTATTATTGAAATGTAATACAGACTTTTAAAAAATACATATTTTCACTGTTTGTGTTTTATCCATTTATTTTCTTAGTGAAAGTCTCTAGTTTGACAAAAGTCTAACTTTTTTCATGATTCTGCTTTTTTTATTAATAGTTGCTTACATTGTGGTTAGCTTTGAAACTGCCTTAATCCCTTTGAAGCACAGTCAAACGTAAGATAAACTGGTGGAAGTAGATATCTGCTATGAGAGCGATAAGTCACTTATTCACTTTTTTTTTTTCAAAAGTGAAATGCAGATACCAGTTACTTTGCAGGATTACAGTGATAAACAAAACAAGATGTCTGCCCTCATCGAGCACTGGGATGGGGCAAGTATAGAGAGGAAGGCAGTTAGTGAGTGATGAGGGAGGCTATTTTAGATAAAATGGTTAGGAGATACTTCTCTGATGAATTAATAAAGACTATCATAATAACCAAAGTGCTAGAGCACATTGTGGTGTCTTTTCTATGAGCCAGACAGGCAGTCTGGCTTCACACGCTTTACTGTATCATTCTTTACACTACTCTACAAAACACTCGTCAACTCACCATCCTTAGAAGTGAGCAATGCTGTTATCCTCTTTATTAAAAGAAAATGAAGAAAGAAGAAGAAGAAGAAGTAGAAGAAGGAGGAGGAGGAGGAAGAGGAGGAGGGGAAGTGAGTATGAAGTTTAAATCAACTGTATCTTGGTCTACCTGAGACTAAGGTCCTATATATATATATATATATATATATATATATATATGCAAATCTACACACACACATATATGTATATATATACATATAATTAGAAATTACTTTCTTCTAATAATTAGAAATTATTAGAAATGCATATATATACATCGACATATTATATACATGCACATATTACGTCTGTGTGTCCTGGTTAATTTTATGGGTCAGTTTGGCTGGGTCTCAATGCTCAAATATTTATGTGGTCGAACCAAATTTTCTCTTTCTGTGGATCTGGGGATGTCCCTGTGAAGGTGGTTTTTAAATGAAAGTAACATTTAAAATTGGTAGACTTTGAGTAAAACAGACTATCTTCCGTAATGTGGATACGCCTGATCCAATTATTTGAAGGCTTTGATAGAACAAAAACTGACCTCCCTGAGCAACAAAGAATTCTGCCAGCAGGCAGCCTTCGGACTTGAATTATAACATTGGCTTTTCCTTGGGTCTCTAGCCTGCAGGACTACCCTGCAGATTTTGGACTTGCCGTGTTCCATAATTACATGAACCAATTCCGTAAAATAAATCCTTTTCTCTCTCTCTACAGATGCACGCGTAGATATAAATGAAGACATACACACACATATGGACTCTGACTAGCCATGATTAACACAATATGTATACGTACGTGTCTATGTGTGCAGAGCTCTCTCTGTATATGAGAAAACCCGATCATTGGCATATTCACGTGCATGTCTGAAAATGGACAGATCGAATTTGCTTAAGTGACCTGTTGCTCAAGGTTATTAACTATGACTTAAACTAAACAGCATTTGAAATAAACACTCAACCAAAAACTATTCTGTGGATTATGGATAAATGTAGCTGATTGTCCATACCACGTCTAACACATCCCTCCCTAAAACTCATTAAACAGTAATACAAGACTTTTTGTTGCTGATGTTAATAAACCTACAAAGAGGATGAGAATGGTAGATAAATACAGTGATGGTAGGTATTTTGAGGCCTTGGAAAGTGCTAGCCCCAATGGGCTATTCACTGAGTCCTGAGAAAGCTGAGATGTGAGTTCCGTGGGTGGATGGGTTTGTGGGTGGATGTGGGGAATGTGGACAGAAAAGCAGTATGATTTATATGGCAGTATCTCCAATAGGCTGGTATCCCTTGAAATTGAGGTAACGGGTGAGAGGGTGAGTAAAATGAAAGATGACTGGTCAGAAATAGTTGGGAATTAGTTAGATCCCCAGATCTGATCTCCCTGAACATTGTTTCCCTGGACTGGTGTCCTCTTCTCCCCCAACCCCAATTGCAGGAGAACATTCAAACTTTTTCCCTGAGGAAGGTAAAATAAAATATCTCTACACAAGAGGAAGCTAAGATATTTGAGGGCAGGGACGCTACTTTGGAACCACAGCCATTAAAGAAATGCACACCTATTGTATGAAGACAGTCTGAATTTCAAGTGCACTCTGCTTCCAGAATGCTGGCAGACAAGCCTTTATCCCCTTGACTGGAGAATACAAGTGATTTCTTGAGGACTCTGAGCGGCCCAACTGAATGGATCAGTCCAACTCCCATCAGGGAAATCCATAGCACCTATACTCTGTGTTTACAAAAAAGTCTTACTCCTCTGCACTTCATATAAATAGGCAGTCTGAGATCATTAGGCATCTGAAGAAAGCCTCCAGCATGAAAGAGAGAGATAAGATACAAAAAAAGCAAATTTTGAACAACCTTTTCAAGAAGAGCAAGGCTTCAAATAAATATCAATAAATGTCCTTAGAGAAATAAGAAAAGTCTTTGCAACTATGAAGCAAGAAAAGGAAATTAGGAGGAAAAGGAATATTCATGGGACAAAAGAACACTTAGAAATTATTCATGAAAAAACTCGATGCAAGTTTGAAACATATAATTGGATGCCTAGTGGATACAGACATCTTTCCGAAGGTAAGGCAGAATAAAAATGAAATGCATTACAGAAAATAAAGACCAAAAATAACAGAGAAAACATCCAAGAGTTATAATATGTGCCTAAGATGTATTTCACAATAGTTGAGAAAAGAATCATCAACAAAATTATTGAAATCTTTGAATATGCAGGACATGAGTGTCCAGAATAAAAGAGCTCAATAAAGAGTGTTATTAGCTCAATAGATGAAAATAGATCCATGACAAGGTATATCATTAGAAAACATCTGAGCGTTGAGAACAAAGAACAAAGAGAAAAAAAATCCCCAGAGATCATTTTTTTTTTTGTTTAAATCAAGAGTCAGTCAGAACGGCTTGAGACTTCTCTATACCAAAAACAGGGAACAATACTTTCCATTCTTAAGGAAAAAAATTATTTGTGATTTACAATTCTCTTCTAAGCTAAATCACTAACCAAATGACAACATATAATACTTTTTATTAATAAGATACAATATCTCCACAAGAGCATAATAATTATTCCTTCCAAAACAAGTTGTGGTGGAAACTAATAGAAATCAGTTTACTATGTGGCTGTGAATAGCACTTGAATTGTAAAAACGATGTAGGGGTACCTGGGTGGCTCAGTCGGTTAAGCAACTGACTTCGGCTCAGGTCACGATCTCACAGCTCCTGGGCTCGAGCCCCATGTTGGGCTGTGTGCTGACAGCTCAGAGCCTGGAGCCTGCTTCAGGTTCTGTGTCTCCCTCACTCTCTTTGCCTCTCCCCTGCTCTTGCTCTGTCTCTTTCTCTCTCAAAAATAAATAAACATTAAAAAAAAACAACAATGTAGATACCGAGTACTCAATTGACCCCAATTACAATACTGTTTTGTTGGCGAGGTGACAGGAAAGAAGAGATGTGAAGGGAAGAGGTTTGTGGGATAGAGGAGAGGAAGGCGAGTCAACAACAGATTGCTGTGGAAAATCAATAGGTAATACTTTTTGAGTCTTTACTGCATTAAAATATTGAGTAAAGTAAACATTTAAAATAAATAAACAAAAATGAACCTGGTGCCAGTCTGCTTTCCCAAGCAATCTCTCAAAATTTTTAACTCTTTATTCTACAAATGGTCTCAAGAGTTCAGTGGCTATAGCGTCAAGGTTTTCTGATAGTTGTTTATTATATATCTGCCAGAGGCACACTTGGATTTTAACACTTTGGTTGTTTTTTTTCTAAGTTTACTGATTTCTATATTTGTAGTCATCTCTGCAGTCAACATGAGGCTTGAACTCACGACCCCATGATCAAGAGTCACATGTTCCTCCAACTGATTCGACCAGGCTCTGCCACTTGGGTTATTATTGATCTTCCTTACATATGAACTTCTTCCTGCAATTGCTTTTTTCCCCTCCATCTGTTTCCTTTTTACGTGGGGGATCTCATAAAAACACCACTTATTGTACAGATGGGCATTACCATTCCTTTTCCCATTTGGCAGCTATAGCCTTTGTGATGGGTCTTCAGAAGACAGGGATTGCTACTGAATGCTGGACATGAGCAGAAATGTAAATGATCAACCTCCAAGAAATTCCATACAAGAACCTGGCAAAACACCCATTTTACTTCAGTCCATTTGAAAACATTCGGGCACCGTTTAATGATCTCACCTGAGGTACTGAAGGATAGATTTGACCTCAACACCTTGTTCCCAGAATGGGGTGCATTATAACCCTCTTTGGAAGGCCCTCTTTCACCTTCCAGTTACATTTGGTATCTTCTCCTGGTCCTGTGGGGAAGCACAACAGCATCCATATATTGATTAGAACACAGTAATAATCTCCTAAACAGTTTCTTGTGTTCCCCAATTTTTCCAATGTTAAATCCAGCTTCCACATTGCCATCAGAAAGACTTCTGAAACACTAATATGATGATGTTCCTCCCTAGTGTTTAAATTCCTCCTTCAGTGTCTACCCATTGTACTCAGAGCAAACTCCAACGTCTTTTAACAAGTATATCCTGATTTATGATTTATTTGTATATCTCAGCCTCACATCTTCTACCCCTCCCACACTTTCTCTCCTCTAACCACACTGAATCCCTTGCTATTATTATCCAGGCCTACTGAGTTTCTCATTCCTTTGTGTCATTGTATACACAGTATACCTGTCAGAATTCCAATGTATCTATGGCCAAATGTTAACAAAGTGTTGTTTCATGCACACCAAACAGGAAATATTATGGGCAGGAATTACATTTTATAATGCAAACATATATTAAGAGACAAAAGCATGGGTTTAGGGGTTTGGAAACATGTCTGATCTGGGATATGGCTTTTATTAGAAGCCCAGGTTAATTTGTCCCATTCTTCTTTTCAGGCCACATGGTCCTTTGGTGTCCTGAAATACCAATAAGGCAAAAATCAAGATAATTTCAAAGAAGGAACCTGGCTGAAGAAAATGATTTCTTCCTAACCCCGGGGAAAGATATTGGAGATTCCAAAAGTCCCCATTATTCTAATGAAGAGTCCTAATTTTGCAGAAAAGTGAACGAAGGGATACCTTCCCTCTTTTGACTGCAATGAGAATGAGACCAGCAGAAAGAATAGAAACAAAAGCTAGATTAGCAAGCAGCACTGGAGGAAGTGAACATGACTTTCTCACTTAGGGGCACTGACTCCAAATGGACCAGAGAACAAGAAAACCACATGAGTATCTTCCCACGGAAATAAATACCCTCCTTACCAATAGAGTAAATGTAGGGCAGAGTATGATTGTTTCACAAAGTTCTAAACACAGCTACAGCTGAATTTTTGACTTCTCTTTCTTCCATTACAGCACAGTTTATCAAACACAATGTGTCCTCAACAATTTTTGAGAGGGGGATGCAGACACATGCAAGAAAAATAAAAAAGGAATTTAGAAGAAAATGCCTAGAATCTCTCAAAGTAAATAGTGTCAGAACAAAGTTTCTCATAGTAAATTTGACTAAGAAGAGAGGAAGTGAATCACAGCACATGTTGGATAGACAAATGCAGAAGACATTATAATAAAAAAAGAAAAAGGGAAATTATAGCATGCAAAAGCCAAAAGACTCCATTATTACAAAAACAAAATCCAAGAGATAGAATAAGATATTTGTTTGTGTTTCATACCCCAGATAATTTATTACTATTACATTCACAACACTTAGAAGATCAATAAAGAAGTTGAGGACTTCAACAACACTATTAAGAAACAAAACAAGGTGCACTGGGATGGCTCAGTCGGTTAAGCACCCAACTTTGGCTCAGGTCATGGTCTCGCAGTTTGTGAATTTGAGCCCAGTGTTGGGTTCTGTGCTGACAGCTCAGAGCCTGGAGCCTGATCAGATCTTGTGTCTCCCTCTCTCTCCACCCCTCCCCCACGTACAATCTGTCTCTCTCTCTCAAAATAAATAAACACTAGAAAAAATTTAAATAATAGAAAAAATAAACAAAACAAAACTAGATCTAACACGTACATAGAACAGTTTACCCAATAACAGGAGAAAGCACATTTGTCTTAAGTGCACATGAAACATTTCCCAGAACATATGTTAGGCCACAAAACCATTCTCAATTAATTTTTAAAATTTTGAAATTAGAGTATCTTTTCTTACCACAATGAGATAAAGTCTAGAAACCAAAAACAGAAGAAAACCTGGAAAATTCACAAATATGTAAAATTAAATAAATGCTCTTAAACAACCAGTGGTCAAAGAAAAGTCACAAGGAAAATAGAAAATATTTAGAAATAAATGAAAATAAAACTATGAGATACAGTTAAGGTAGGCTCAAGGTGACATTTATAGCTGCAATGCCTAGATTAAGAAGAGAACTACAAATCAAGAAAGACCACAATGAGGTATCATCTCACACCTGTCAGAAAGGCTAGCTAAAATGAATAACACAAGAAACAAGTTGGCAAGGATGTGGAGAAAGAAGAACCGTCTTGCACTGTTTGTGGAAATACAATTTGTGCAGCCACTCTGGAGAACAGTATGGAGGTTCCTCAAAAAACTGAAAATAGAACTACACTAAGATCTGGCATTGTTAGGTATTTACCCAAAGGATACAAAAATACAGATTTGGAAGATTACATGCACCCCAATGTTTATAGGAGCATTATCAACAATAGCCAATATGTATATATATATATAAATATATTTTAAATATGTATCTATCTATCTATATCTATATATATATCTATATCTATATCTATCTATCTATCTATCTATCTACACACACACACACACACACACACTATATTGGAATATTCTTAGCCATCAAAAAGAATGAAATCTTGCCATTTGCAATGATGTGGATGGAGCTAGAACATATTGTGCTAAGCGAAATAAGTCAGTCAGAGAAAGAGAAATACCACATGATTTCACTAATATGTGGAATTTAAGAAACAAAAGAGATGAGGGGCATCTGGGTGGCTTAGTCAGTAAGCATCTGACTCTTGATTTCATCTGAGGTCATGATCCCATGATTTGTGAGATCAAGGCCCACTTCAAGTTCCTTGGAACCTGCTTGGGATTCTCTCTCTCTCCCTCTTTCTGTACCTCTCTCCTGCTCTCTCTCTTTGTCTGTCTCAAAACAAACAAACAAACAAACAAACAAACCAAAAAAGAAACAAAACTGATGAACATTTGGGAAGGGGGAGAAGAGAAAAGAGGTAAACAAACCCCAAGAGCCAAGAGACTCTTAATGATAGAGAACAAACTATAGGTTGATGGAGGGAGGTGTGTGGGGGGTGGGCTATATGGATGATGGGTATTAAGGAGGGCACTTGTGATGAACACCAGATGTTGTATGTAAGTGATGAATCACTGAATTCTACTCCTGAAATCAATATTGCACTGTATAACTAAATAAAATTTAAATAAAGGAAAGAAAGAAAGAGAAAAAAAGAAAGAAGGAAGAAAGGAAGAAAGGAAGAGAGGAAGAGAGGAAGAGAGAAAGAAAGAATGAAAGAAAGAAAGAAAGAAAGAAAGAAAGAAAGAAAGAAGAGAAGTCTAAAATAATAACCTAACATTGCACATTGAAAAACTGGAAAAAGATGAGAGAAAAAAGCCCTCAGGCAGCTGAAAATAAATAAATTAGAATAGATTAGATTAGAGCAGAGATAAAATAGAGAATAGAAAATCAATAGAAACAATGAAACCAAAAGTTAATTTTTGAAAAAGATCAGAAAATTCATTTCCTTTTAGTTAGACTTAAAAATAAAAGTAGAAAGAAGACAATAACTAAAATAGTAAATAAAAGTGAGGCAGTTGAAAAATATAAAAAGATAATGAAAGAATACTGTGAACAATTGTACACCAACAAATTAGATAGCCTACATAACCTTGAAAAATGCAAATTGCCTAAACAGACTAAAAATGAAATTGAAAATCTCAACAGACCTATAATAAGTAAAGAGATTGAATCAGTAATTAAAACTCCCTTAGCAAAAAAAAGCCCAGGACCAGATGGCTTCACTATAGAATTCTATCAAACATAAAAAAGAAAAAAAAATTAACGCTGATCTTTGTTAAAGTCTTCCAAAAAATAGAGGAAGAAACAATTCATAATACAAAATTTATGAGGCCAGTATCACCCCGTTACCAAAGTCAGATAAACACATTATAAGACAATTACAAAGGAATATATCTTATGACTATAGATATAAAAATTCTCAGCACAATACTAACAAAGTAAATTCAACAGCGTATTAAAGGGATTACGTACAATCTGTCATAGTTCACACAAGAAAAAATAAATGATCTGGATAGATATATATCTACTAATGAAATTGAGTCAATAATTAATAACCTTCCAAAACAGAAAACACCAGGCCCAGATGGGTTCACTGGTGAATTCTATTAAACACTTGAAATTGTGCTTATTCTTTACAATCTCAGAAGATAGAAGCAGAGGAAATATTTCTAATTTATTATGGGAGGCCAGCAGTATCCTAATACCAAAACCAGACAAAGACATTACACAAAAGAAAACTATAGACCAATGACTCTTATGAACATAGATACCAAAATCCTCGACAAAATATTAGCAAATCAAATTCAGTAATGCATGAAAACAATTATGTATTATAATGAAGTGGGATTTATTTCATACAGGGCTGATTCAACATTTGAAAATCATTGTAATCTATCACATCAACAAGCTAAAGAAGAAACATCACATGGTCACATCGACAGATGTGGAAAAATAGTTTGACAAAATTCAACACCTATTCATGACAAAAGCTCAGAGGAAACTAGAAATAAAAGGGGCATTTTCCAACTTGATTAACATCATCAACAGAACACCTACATATAATGCAAGTAATAATGAGAAACTAGAAGCTTCCCCACTATGTTCGGGAGCAAAGCAAAGATATGCCTTCTCACTATTCATTTTTAACATTATATTGGAAGTCCTAGCTAATGCAACAATATGAAGAAAAAATAGAAATGATAGTTATACAGATTATAAAGAAAAAACAAAAGTGTATATACACGGAGATGATATGATTGTCTATGTAGAAAATTAGAAAGAATCAGCACCAGTAATAAAATCTCCTGAAACTAGTAAGTGATTATAACAAAGATGCAGAGAACAGGTTTATATACAAAAGTCAATCTTTTCTACATGCAAAAAATGAAAAATTAAAATTAATTTAAAAAATTTTTTATTTTTTTAAATGTTTAAAAATTTACATCAGTGTTTCCACATAATTAAATACTTATACCTACATCTAATAAAATGGGTAAAAGATCTATATGAGGAAAACTGCAAACCTCTGATGAAATAAATTTAAGAAAATTAAATAAATGGATAGATATTCCACATTAATGAATAGAAAGTCTCAATATTGTCGAAATACCAATACTTCCCAAAATGATGCATGGATTCAAGGCAATCCCAGTCAATATCCTAGCAAGTTGTTTTGTGGCTATTGACAAACTGATTCTAAAATTTATATGGAGATGGAAAAAACCAGAATGGCCAACATGATATTGAAGAAGAACAAGATTGGAGGAGTGACATCGCCTGATTTCAAGACTTACTGTAAAGCTACAGTAACTGAGACAGTGTGGTATTAGAGAAAGAGCAAAAACAGCAACAAAATAATAGATTAATGGCACCAAATAGAAAGCTCGAAATACACTTACACAAGACAAAGAGCAAAGACAATATAATGGAGAAAAGATAGTCTTTTCAGCAAATGGTGCTAGGAAAACTGGGTGTTCACAGGCCAAAAACTGGGATTTAGACACATACATTACCGCCTTAACAAAAACTAAATCAAGAGGTGCCTGGGAGGCTCAGTCAGCTGAGTTTCAGACTCTTGATTTCAGCTCAGGTCATGATCTCAAGGTTTGTAACTTTGAGCCCCGCCTGGGGTCCAGCGTTGACATGGTAGAGACTACTTGGGATTCTGTCTCCCTCTCTCTCTCTCCCGCTCCTTTTCTCTCTCGAAATAAATAAAAATAAATTTAAAAAATTAAATCAAAATGGGTCATAGATCTAAATGTAAAACACAAAGGTTAAAATTCCTAGCAGGTAATTGCAGAAAATCTAGATGGCCCTTGGTTTGATGATGACTTTTGGGATGCAGCATCAAAGGCATGCTTTATGGAAAAAAAAAAGTATTTGTAACTTGGACCTCATTAAAATTAAAACTTTCTGCCTTGCAAAAATCACTTTCAAGGGAATTAAAAACAAAAAATTCCATAGACTAGGAGAAAATGTTTTCAAAAGACATACCTGAAAAAGAACCTAGATCCAAAATATACAAAAGATTTTAAAACTCAACAATAAAAAAAGTAACAACCAGATTTTAAAAATAGGTTAAAGATCTGAATAAACACCTCACAAAAGAAGATAGACAGATGGCAAATAAAAGTATGGAAAGATGCTTAACATATGTTACTAAGGGATTTAAAAATAAAGTAACTAAGATGTACCACTACATAGCTACTAGAATGGCAAAAATTGCGAACATTGATAATACTTAATGCTGGTGAGGATGTGGAGAAACGGAAACTTTCATTAATTTCCGGTAGAAATACAAAATGGTATAGCCATTCTGAAAGACATTTTGACAGTTTCTTACAAAACTAAGCATACTCTTAGCATATTATATAGTAATCACATTCCTTAATATTTACCCAAATGAGCTGAAAACTTATGTCTCCACAAAAACTTGCACCTGGATATTTACAGTAGCTTTATTCATAACTGGCTAACTACACTTAGAAGCAACCAAGATGAACTTCACTAGGTGATGGATAAATAAACTGGTACGTTCACACAGTGAGCACACCAGTTACCACAGCAAGTAGAATCATAACGTATCTGTCCTTTTTACCTAGTTTATTTCACTTCACATACTGTCTTCAAGGTTCATCCATGTTGTAGTGTGTGCCAGATTTCTTCTTTTTTGAACCCTTGTGCATGTGGTGAGAATGTCAATTGATGCAGCCACTATGGAAAACAGGGTGGAGGTACCTCAAGAAATTAAAATAAGAACTTCCATATCATCCAGCAATTCCACTTCTGATGATTTATCTGAATAAAATGAAAACACCAACTTGAAAAGGTACATGTGCCCCCATGATTATTGCAGCATTATTTGTGACAGCCAAAATATGGACAGAACCTAATGCCCACCCATAGATGAATAAATAATGAAAATGTGAGATATATATAATGGAAGATTACTCACTCACAAAAGGAAATTAAATCTTAGCATTTATGACAACAAAAATGAAACTTGAAGGCATTATGTTATGTGAAATAAGTCAGATAACAAATGATAAATGCTATATGTTCTCACTTATATATGGAATCTAAAATAGCAACAACCAACACTGTGATAAATACTGAACTCATGGGTATAGAGAACAGACTGATGGTTGCCCGAGGCAGAGGATGGGGGTGAATAAAATGGGTGAAAGGAGTAAAAAGGTACAAATTCCCAGTTACAAAATAAATAAGTCATGGGGCTGTAACGTATAGCATAGTGACTGCAGTTAATAATACTGTTTTGCATATTGGAGTGTAGTGGGAGAGTGGATCTTAAAAGCTCTCATCATGAGAAACAAAATTTGTAGTTATTTAAGATGATGGATTTTAACCAGACTTACTGTGGTGATCATTTTGTAATATATATGAATATCTTTATGTTGTACACCTGAAACTAATATAATATTATGTCAATCATACCTCAATAAAATAAATATATGATTTTTCCTTTATAAGGCTTAATAATTTCCATTTTATGTATATGCCATGTTTTGTTTATTCATTCATCCCTTGAATATCCTCTACCTTTTGACTATTGTCAATAATGCTGTTATAAACATGGGTGTGCAAATAAATGTTTGGGTGCCCGCTTTCAATTCTTGAGGAATATATCCAGAAGTGGAATTTCTTGATTATATGGAAATTCTGTTTTCAGTTTTTCTTGGAATAACCTCAAGTCTGTTTTCTTTTTTTTTTTTTAATTTTTTTTTTATCGTTTATTTATTTTGAGACAGAGAGAGACAGAGCATGAACAGGGGAGGGGCAGAGAGAGAGGGAGACACAGAATCCGAAGCAGGCTCCAGGCTCTGAGCCGTCAGCACAGAGCCCGATGCAGGGCTGGAACTCACGGACGTGAGATCATGACCTGAGCCAAGGTCGGATGTTTAACCGACTGAGCCACCCAGGCGCCCCTCAAGACTGTTTCTATAGTAGCTACACCATTTTATATTCCCACAACAGTGCACAAGTTTGCCGATTTCTCTACATCCTCACCAATGTTTTTGTTTTGTTTTGTTTGTTTTGTTTTGTTTTGTTTATAGCTAAATGATATTTGACAAGGTCACTAAATATATTCCATGGGGGAAAGAGAAGTCTTTTCAATAAATGGTCCTGGGACAATTGGATTTCCACATGGAAAGAAATGAAGTTAACCCCTACCTCACACCATATACAAAAATTATCTCAAAATAGATTAACAATCTAAATATAAGAGCTAAAATCATAAAGTTCCTAGAAGAAAACATAAGGGTAAATACTTACAATTTGGGTGTTGGTAATGGATTCTTAAATATGACACTAAACATGAGCAATAACAAAAAAAGATAAATTGGACTTCATCCAATTTAAAATCTTTTGTGCATCAAAAGACATCAAAGAAGTTAAAAGACTCTACAGAATGAGAGAAAATATTTGCAAATTATATATGTCCTAAAGGCTTAATACCCATAATATAGAAAGAAATTCCCACAATTCCTCAATAATGCATGCAACCTGACTAAAAGTGGACCTCAGGCTTATATAGACATTTCTCCATACAAGATGTACTCAGAATGGTGAAATAAGCACAAAATAAGATGTTTGGCATTAGTCTTTAGGGAACTGCCAATTACAACCATGATGAGCTCTCACTACACACCTCTCCAAGTGGTGGAAGTGAAAAGTAGGGAGAAGAATAAAGTACTGTGCGATGAGACACTGGTCTCTTACACACTGTGGGGGAAATGTGAAATGGTGCAGGCTCTGTGGAAAACACATAGGAAGTCTCTTAACAACAAGCCAAAACAACCCCCCTAAAACAACCTGGGCTTTGACCACAGATAAATAGGTTTATGGTCACATGAAAACCTGTACACAAATGTTCTAACAGCTTTATTTGTGAAGTCCGAACACTGGAAAAATCCAGATGCCCTTCAATGATTGAACAGTGAAACATATTGTGGTACCTCCATACCGTGGAATACTACTCAGCAATAAGAAATGGATGATTGACCTAAGTAGCAACTTAGGTGGATTTTCAGAGAATTATGCTGATTGGGAAAAAAATAATCCAAAAGATCGCATGTTATATGAGTTCATCTATGTAGCATTCTCTCAATATCAAAATTGTAGATCTGGACAACAGGTTAGCAGTTGTCAAGGGTTACGTAAGTGGTGATGGGAGAAGGAAGCAAGCATAGATTTAAAAGGGCAGCATAAGGTATCTTTACGGTGATGAACAGTTCAGTGTGGTAACTGTATCCATATCAACGTCCTGGGCATGAAATTATACCATCGTTTTGATGTTACTGTATGGTGAAACTGGTAAATGATGTAGAGGATCTTTCTGTATTACATCTTACAACTGTGTGTAGATATGCAGTTTCCTTAAAAATATAATCAAAAGGAAAAGAGTACCAAATCTATGAATACTTCATAATAGAACACAGGTCATAAAGAGAAAATGTATTTAAATGAGGACCTCAGAACTATAGAAATTATAATAAATGGAGTGATAGAGAGCATTAATTCCACTTCACTTTATGGGTCATTATGTTTCAGATGTTTATTTGGTAGACAACTAAAAAACTGAACAACTAAATTAAATAGGATGTTTTACATAGACTGTGGATTGTTATCACTGAAAAGGCACGTATAAGCTATTTGTAATTTTTTGTAAATATTGGTAAATGACACTTGTTCCTCATATAATTCTTTATTATACTATGAACTTGAAACATTATTCTTTCAATTTTATTTTATTTTAAACATTTAAAATAAAATTTGAATTTTAAACATTTAAAAATTTTAAATCTTAAACAAAAATTAAAATTAAAATTTTAAACATTATTCTTTCAATCTGTCCATTAAATTTATCAGATTTATTTTATTCCTTTGTTCTGTCTCTTTTCCCTTGGTTTTGGAAGACTTTCTGGTATTTGCCTTATTTTTATGGTTTTCCTTACAACATAACATGTATCACAGAAAGTTAAGAGTTAGTGTCACCCTCCTTACCAACAACAGAGAAAACACAGTGTTTTATTTGTACACTGTGTTCTCAAACTTCAGTTCTGCCTGCTTTAAAATCCAAAATTAGTCATTATTTTTGTTTTTCAGTAGAGACCTAATTAGTTTTCCACTTATGTCTATTTATCTATTTGCTCATGAATACATCTTGTAGTCCTTTCTCTTTGTTTCGATATCCCTTTTCTGCTGAACTTGTTTCCATGAAGATCTGTGAACTGTAAACTCCCTTTGACTGCAAATAGCTTGAATTCATCATTCTGGAATGACACTTTGCAGTGCAGGGAATTCTAGATTGACAGTTGCTTTCCATCAGTACAGTGAGAATAACATTATCATTTTTCTGTTGTTTTTTTAACTGTTATCCCAACATGTAATATTGTATTATTTCACTAAGAATCTGTGAGTATGAATTTAATTTTATTTATCTTGCTCAGTACTTGGCACGCTTGTACAATCCAAGGCTTCGAGTCTTTCACGGAATCTCAAGAATTCTCAACCATTATTTCTTATACTGTATTCTCTTCATTTTCTCAAGGCACTTCTCTATCTCTTTGTGGGCATTTGATGAATTATTTTATTTTATCATCCTTCTATCCTTGCTGGTCATTTATATATTACTATATCATCTCCATCCCTCAGCACTCCATTTCAAAGTGTTTTCTCATATCGATCAGCTGTGTCTACTCTTGAAACTTACCTATTAAGTTTTTAATGGAAATGATTACATTTTCCTTTCTTAGCAATCCCGGTTGGTGCACGTTAAAAGTTGCTCTATTTTATTTTTATAGTCTCTTTTTCTTTCATTTTGCTATTGACTTGCATTCCTATTTTTAGCCCTTAATAATTTCAAAGATATTTATATTGTCTTTCAAATTGTCTTATTATCTTAGGTTCTTGGGACTGTTAATCCTTCTGACTCTTTTGTTTGGTTTTCCCTCACACACAAAAAAGGAAGTGGGTTTCAGGCTTTCTTTACTGGCCCAATAAACCTGAGGATTACTTTTTCTGAAATATTACTTTACCGTGGGTTTATGTAGGTGTCTTTAGTGAGCTAGGGGCAGCGTTCACAGATCAGTTTTTGTGTTAAATTCCTAGTTTGGAGATACATTCCGTGTGTGGCATGCAAATTCTGCTTCTCTATTCACAGGTGCATAGATTTGTGTCTTCCTATCTCACAAGAGGTATTAATTTTTACTTGACAATTTCCTCCGGCCCGTACATGATGTGATTTGGTTCCTCTCTCAGGAAAAGGCAGTTACTCCAAAGTTTCTTTTGTTTAGGGTCCCTAGTCCCAAAGTTCTTTTCATATAGACCATGTGTCTTGCCCCAAAATGATGCGACATCCCTGTCCCCTGATTATGAAAACCCATGTCCTCACTGAATAGCATGCTTGGCTCTAGCACATGCCTCATCAGCATAGTGTATTGGAAACTGGAGTCACCTCAAAACAACATCAGGACTACAATAAAAGATTGGTTAGCTTTGACTTGCGTCCAAGGATATTAATTAACAAAATGCGAGAAGCTGCTGAATAGTATGTTCTCACCTGTCAGCAAAGCTTTTTGCCACATCATTAACACAAGTGTTAACAGGGAATAGCCATTGCAAAATATTTAATGGCAATTTTTGGCTGATGGACGCTGCTTTATGACTAGTTATCTTGGAAATTCACAGGGGAGTGTGGGTGATGGGTACTGAGGAGAGCACCTTTTGGGATGAGCACTGGGTGTTGTATGGAAACCAATTTGACAATAAATTTCATATTTAAAAAAAGGAAATTCACATTTGCTGCTTGACATTTTTTTTTTTTTTTTTTTTTTTGGTGGAGATGCCGGGGATCGAACCGCTGCTTGACATTTTTAAAAAACTATGTGCACCTAGATTTCCAACAATAGACTTTTTTTCATTCCCTTGCAATTTGTTGTTGTTGTTCTGTTTGCATGTTCACCCAAAGCTCAATTAGGACTCATTTGCAGTTGTGTATTTTGTATTTTTTTGTATTTTTTTAAACCTTATTTTTATTTACTTTGAGAGAAAGATAGAGACCAAGTGGAGGAGAGGTAGACAAAGAGGGAGACAGAATCCCAAGCAGGCTCCACGCCAGCAGCACAGAGTCCGATGCAGGTGTCAAACTCACAAACATGAGATCATGACCTGAGCCCAAGTCAAGAGTTGGATGCTTAACCGACCGAGCCCCCCAGGCTCCCCGGCAGTTGTGTATTTTTTAAAAGTAAAAGAAAACTAGTTAATTTGGAGATCTTGTTCTTCCCGTGTTTTCAAAGTGATACAGGTCCTTAAATTTTTTTTAAAACCTACCAGCAGTTCATAAAGCTTGAAGGTAAATAGGTTAATGTTAATATCAAGGTCATGACATCAAATCTTTGAGCTTTATTTCAACAATTCTGGAACGGGTAATCATATACTCAGGATACTGTGCAGATTATATTAGATGAGGCATTAACTCTTTTTAGTATACTAATTTACATTATAAATACATGTTGCAGCAAAGAATTACTATACAATAATTAGCTGGTAATCATCAATAATCATAACCGGGGTGAAAAATCGGAGATTTTTTTCTACCGACATTAGAACAAGAGGATGTTTTCTTTTATTTCACTGGATAAAAAGAAAGTGACCACATTATAGTTTTGATGAATAACATTAATCTGCATAGAACATTTCCCTCTAAACCTGTGAGTCATTGTATAATGCTTTATGCTCAATTCTTCAAAACAGACATGGACCCTATAATCTCCTTATATGGCATGTGAGGGGACTGCAGCCAGAGAAGACATGAGGTCCCCCAAATCTGCTGACCAGCAGAAAAGGTGGGGCGAATGGAGGAGTCACATCACGAGGCGTTGCAGGAGGACTCTCTAGGAAAGTGTTATACGTTCAATAGCGTCATCAAAGGAAAAACCAACATCCAACAGGTAGCTAGTTCTGTGTGATGAATCAGATTTCCAGTTAATAGGTAAGACTTCCAAGATCAGAAATAGAAGAAACAGCGTCAAACTCAAGGCGCTGGTGTTTCAGCATTTGAGTTTCCTTTCCGTTTCCGAGGTACCATGACTCTTGGGGAATGGTATCAAGACAAAATTAACAGTGAGGTAGATGGTACTGTGATTCCTTTAATCCTTCCAGCAACTCCACCAGGTCGGTAGCAGTGCTTCTTTCTAGGCAGAGAAACAGAGGCTTACTGTTTAAATAGCTTTCCCAGGATCACAAAGTGAAGCGTGAACGCAAATCTACACCACATTTCCAGTACACTGTGGTCAATTATCTGTCTTGGTCTAAGGGCACTAACCAGGTAGGAGATGGTTTTGTCGGAGTTTGATTGATTGATTGATTGATTGATTTTTTAAGTAGGGATAACACAGGAATTAGAAAATCCAATACAGAGAAGCATGGAAATATTTCATATACTATGATAGAAATAAAACTTGCTGGGGCGCCTGGGTGGCTCAGTCCGTTGAGAGGCCGACTTTGGCTCAGGTCATGATCTCGCGGTCCGTGAGTTCAAGCACCGCATCGGGCTCTGTGCTGATGGCTCAGAGCCTGGAGCCTGCTTCAGATTCTGTGTCTCCCTCTCTCTCTGACCCTCCCCAGCTCTCACTTTGTCTCACTCTGTCTCTCAAAAATAAATAAATGTAAAAAAAAAAAAAAGAAATAAAACTTGCTAAAGCAGGAGTCAGTAATTGAGACTGATTACTTGTTCTATTCACTCTGGGGAGCAGAAAATTTACTCTGGTAGCCAAAGGCGACCTACCAAGTCCAAGCCCCAATCTCTAGCAATGTTAGAAAACTCAGTACCTTGAAAAGACAGTAGATTTTAACGTGAGTGTCTGACTTCACATCTTAGAATAAATTATTCACAGATGTCAACAATAAACCTAGTTTATTATTAGGCATCAATAAACATAGGAACATCAGTAAATATAGTTTATTAGTAAACATGAATAATGATAGGCACATAGTTCTGACACAAACTTTTAGTGCCTCCTCCTTAAGAAACAGCAGCAAATAATCCCATTTAAGTGTTCTGTGTTACAGTCTTTTTAAAGCCTCTTTTCTAATTTGTTGTATATTTATTTGGTTTCACTTTGGTCTCAGAATGGATGGCGATAAATCTTCACTCTTGTATTAAGCCTCTTATTATGATTACTTGACTGATCATTCTCGGGTTTTGTGGTAACTTCCACAGAAACTTGTTTCTGTCAATGAGAGTCTGGCAGAACGCGTAACTTAGCCCAACGTGAGCATCTCTTTTGTGTGATGATGGCTTTTCTGGCCGGTTGTAGTAAAAGTGGGAGGGATTTTTATACTCTTCATGCGCAAGCCCTTCCTACTCAGGTCAGTTCTAGAAGCAAACCCTGGTATGGGAGGGCACGTGGAGACCACAGCAATTCCTCGCTCCTTGCCTCTCTCTCTCTCTCTCTCTCTCTCTCTCTCGATTCTTATCATCACACGTCCCTGCAGCCTCACACTTTTGACAGAAACTCTGTAAGCAACATTCCCACTTCAATCAGAATCCATTGCAGTGAAATGACAATTCCAAGTAAAGCTCATCAGTCACCAAAATTTTGTTATGGCTTGATATCAAATACATTAAATAATTAAGTGGGGCTCAAAGGTTTCACTCTTAGTTCTGAACTCAAAAGAGGAAAGAGCCTCAGGTCTGACACAGGGTACAGTCTCTGCTTGATACACGCAGGGGTGGGATCACCACACTGGGGTGGCAGAATCGTACGCTACATCATGATGCTAAGATTTTTATAGAATGTAGTGTTGAAATCACTATATTTCAACTCTGCCTCTCTTTCTTGTAAGGTCACTGAATCAGACTTATAATTGCTCTGGAATTGGGAAGAGATAAGCCTTGAAAAAGTAGCAATTTATCCCCCATCCACAGAGTAATCTAAGATAGCTCTTTTGTGCCATCCTAAGTGTAAAATATTGCAGTTTACATTTTATTTATGGGAATATAAGTGTGCTGGCAATTTTCTTTGCATAAAACAGATGTGTTTTGAGGAAAATATGTATTTTTCATGTACCCATTTATAGATATATGGTTTCTCTTGGGAGCTGAAAATATTTCCTTTTTTTTTCTCTCTCAAATCCCCTTAGTGTTAATTATCTGCTTACAGTTCTTATTTGTTTTTATAACAAAAGTGATACAGGTTCCTAAATCAGTTAAAATACTTAACTTCCCAACTTGTTAAGTGTCTCGTGTTACTAAAAAGCAAAGTTTTAAGATTCAACTTTTTATCCTCTGATCAAACACTGTCTTGGAGTAGAATTTCAGTTCTCTCATATTTCAAGATCGAAACTCTAAGTCTATTTTTAAGGCCATATACATGCAATCATTTATACATGTGTAATATGATGAACTGTATGCATGTATAAAAATAGATGGAAATGTCTTCTTTTCTTCTGACAATGTTCCATCTGTGGTCTTATTTTCAAATATGTGGATCTTATGTGGACCTATGTAAGTAATTTTAAATTCCTCAAGGACATGATGAGTTGTAAGTATATAAATTTTATATGATATTCCAATTTGGCTTGGATTTTCATGTTGAGGAACTTGAAGAAATTTGGTCATCAGTACAGTCAGAACTGGTTATGGCAGTGAAAGCGGAAGTGGAATGTGTCAACTCAGTGCATTGAATTTTTCCCTCCTTGGGAATTTTATGTTCTTATTTTATCAGATACGGAGGTTCTGGGCTTTCTGTTTGGAGACTGCAGAAGTAACTTCCCTCCCGACTCAGCACTCAGCAGGGGTCCTCACTTCTTACCTCTGGAGACTTGTTCCAAGAAAAGTCATGCTTGAGATCAGTGTCTACCTGAAGAGGGAGTATCTGGGGGTCCCTGAGGTAGGACAGAGTGCTGTACTTCAGTTACTCAAACCCTGGACTAAACTTGTGATTGGGTTTGAACTCAGATTTTCCATGTATCATGTCAGGTTGCTCAAGTTCCTTGTTGGCTTTCTTTCCCCCTCACTTTCCTTCCTTTTCCCCCTTCTTTCTCTACTTCCTTTCTTCTCCCCTCCTTCCCGAAATACATGCATGGAGATAACACACGGACAACAAATGAGACCTGCTACCCATTCCCAGACTCTCCCTTTCTCCCCTCCAAACACCTGAAGTAAACTATTCAGACAGTCACTTTGTATATGCAAAGATACGGAGCAGAGTCTTTAATTGGAGGACACCAGCATTATTTCCTCTCCTTGTTATAGAATGTAGTAGCTGTTAACCCTTCTGAGAGAAAAGGGCTGCTACTTTTCTCGGGATCCCAGTGGAAAGGAAAGTTAGATCATGTAAGAGCAAATGAGTATAAAGATTTAAGACCCTGTAGGGAAAATGGAATTGCAGTGCTTTTGTTTTTCTGTCTTTTATCTTAAGAAATCTTCATTGTATTCTACAGAAAGCTTTAGAAATGTCAGTTCTCCCTAGACTTGAATTACCAAAAAGCTGGCATTCTATGGAGACAGATCCGAAATAATGCGCTTCAGGAAATCACTACCCAACCCTAGCTTCCCCACAGAACACTCTGCCCTCCTATCCACACTCATCTGTAGGCAGAAGATAAAAAGCTTCATTTCTTTTTAGTGGTTGGTCTGTGGCAAATTGTATCTTAGTGTTTTAAGGGGCGATCCACAGGCAATGAATGCAGCATTTAAGTAGTCCTGGGGAGCAGGATGAGTCTTGCGTTCTGTGCACTGCATAAGGCAAGCTTTACATGGCCTGCAGAATTCCAGAGACGGGGGTTACAAATGCTGCCATTACCTTCTGATTCCAGCTGTATGGGGCTGCCTCTACTAAATGAGTTTGGACATGAATAAAGCCAGTCTATTCTCAGCTTGCCAGCCAAGCCTGCTGCTCAGCTTTTGGGTGAAATGAGGTGCTTATCTGCTCTCTTCTGTCCCTGCAGGAGCTCCTTTCACACGAATCCCGTGCGTGCATTTCCTTGTACCATTTCCGATTCTTTCTCTCAGCTCCACTCTATCTACATCCAAGGAGTCTTCACAGACTGAAAGACCTAGGATGGGATGGGAAGGAGAAAGTTCTAGAATCATAAATGGACTCCATACTGGATTTTGGGTCAGGCTGTCTCCACTGATAACAACAAACTTGACTGAACGGTGAGCCATCTCTTGTTCAGTGATTCATTGATGCAAGAACCCAAATTTCAGTTTAAGTATATTTCTGCCTGGGCAGATGAAGTGCTCACTTCTGGAAAAATTCCATAGTCAGAGCAATTTGTCTGCTCTCCTTTTCCTCTGTCAGCCCCCCCCCCCCCCCACACACACACACTGGAGCTTTTAGAAACCCCAGTGCCCGGCAATTATATCAGAATCTCTAAGGATGAAATCTTGGCATAAATATTTTTAAAGCTAAGTGATTCTATCCAGCAGACATTTTGAGACATTTTGTGTTGAAGAATTTCAGGCATTTGTGGTTACATGTGGATGTCTTGTGAGGGACATAAGAAATTTGCTGAAGGAGTTGAACTCAATATTTCAACAAGTTTTTACTTCATTTAGAATAAAGCCAATATCCCCACTTTGGCAGGAGCTAGCACATTGTTAAATTCTTTACAATTTAGAATCTTGCCCTTGTCCTTGTTGACTGGAAACTGGGCTTCTTGTGTATCTACAGAAAACAGGACAGAAATGTCAAGTTATCAATATAGCATAGTGTGTCAATGGCTCTTTTTATTGATAAGGATGTATGTGGCTCCTATGCAGGGATTGGTGAATGTGAAATTATACAAGAGAGGGGGAGATAGTTTTCTAAGAACTTTCTTCTAAGAGAAGGTGGGACTCAATAATCTAATGCTAAAACAAAGTCCTTTATCAGGTCTAAATTGCTGATGACAGCTGGTTTATCTCTTGCTCTTGGGATGTCAGAATAAATATTGTCAGTTTTAACTATGGTAGACATATCAATTATCACCTACTTGTTCACATGACTTCTTAGGGACTCTTCCCTACAACCTTCCTTTTTATTTTTTATTTCTTCCTTTTTTCTCACAGTCGTCCTAAAGGCATGCTCACGGACCATCAGCATAGCATAGTGGGCTTCGATGGTCAGCTGACTGGAGAAGAACTGATCAGACCACAATTTAAGAATCTGGAACTGACAGGGTGACTTAAGTATAACTGAGAAGACAGCTGATGACCAAACAGATATTTTGAGTGTGTTTATTTTTATTTTTATGTTTTGCTAGAGTCAGTGGCCCTAGAAGGCAAGAAGCAGACCCTACTGAAGTCACTACAAGAGTATGTAAGCAGAGAAAGCTGGTCTACAGAGAAGAGTGCTGGAGTAAAGTCACTGTGCAGAGGGAAGCAGATACACAATGCAATGCACTCCCATGAATGATGGGGGCAGGGTGGTGTAGGTCCCTGACTTTTCGTTACAGTAAAACCTTGGATTGCGAGTAACTTGTTCTGTGAGTGTTCCGCAAGATGAGAGAACATTTGTAATACCTTTTAACATGAAAAACGAGCGATGTCTTGCAATAGGAGTAGTATGTGACCCTGAATGTCACATGATCACAACTGAGCCAATGGTTCTTCCCCCTCTGCCCCCTTCTCTCTCTCTTGCTGCAGGATTGTGGGTGATCATCTCCTTTGCTTGGATGCTAGGTCCCAGGCATCCAATCACCCTCCTCTCTCTTGTCTCCCTCATACCAGCCACGAAAGTTTTCAAAGGCAAGTGCAGGTAAATTTGTGTATTTTTGTATATATTTTGTATTTTCTTCATTATTTTGTATTATATTTCAGTATTGTAATCATTTTATATGAATATTTTTGGGTCGTGTAACAAATCATCTGAGTTTCCATTATTTCTTATGGGGAAATTCGCTTTGATATACAAGTGCTTTGGAATACACTCAAGTTTCTGGAATGAATTATGCTTGCAAACCAAGGTTTTACTGTATATGATATTTTACTTATTTTATTGGTATCCATAAGGTTGTGTACTGTTACTTTTCAGTCATCTTCTTCTATGTTTCAGTGGCACTCTGTAATTAAAAATATTAATAAAAGCATTATCCCTCATTACCTCATTGTCTATATGCTACTCCCTCTCATCCTACAGATGAGTGTTAGTTTTCTGTGGCTACTCGAACCAAGTACCAGAAACATCGTGGCTTACCGGCACAGTAATTTGTTCTTTCACAATTCTGGAGCCTAAAAATCCAAAATCATAATGTTGATGGAGCTGTGCTCCCTCTGTAGGCTCTCAGAAAGAATCCTTCCTTGCCTCTGTTTGCTTCTCTGGTGGTTGCTGCAATCCTTGTCTTTACTTAACTTGTAAACACATTAATCCAATCTCTGTCTCCATCTTCACAGAGTGTACTCCTCTAAGTTTTTGTATGCGTCTGCTTTTTCTTCGTCTAAATCATTGTATTAGAGCCAACCCTAATCTAGTATGACCTCATTTTAACTTAAATACATCTGCAAAGACTCCAAATAAAGTTACATTCTGATGTTCCCAGTGGATGTGGATTTTGGGGAGAACATTATCCAGTCCAGTTTAATGATATAGTTTATGAAATTTCTCTTCCTTGAATCTGGACATTTTGTTTTGAAGAGCCTCACACAAGGTTCCTCATATGTTGTAGAAGTAAATGACTCTCAGACATGTTCATTCACATCACTGTACTAAGATAGAGAGGAAGGCATTAGAGGATAATGAAAAAATCGTGGTTAGTTTCTGCTTGAGGCCAAGAATATAAAGTAGAACTACTAGATCCTGGATATTAAAGTTCATGAAAATAAGATAAGCTTGGGAGGATCTTCTCAGAGGTTATGAAATGGTGAATCTATAGTCTAAAAGCATCTAAGAAGCTGCAATAAATTTTCTCTGACGGAATAGAATTTAATCAGATGGTGGTGTACTGGGCAGAAATGCCCTCCACCTCGCAGATTTTTCTTTCAGTATTTAATATTCTCCACTTGGATGTGCCACTGTTCATAGACTGTCCTGATGACAGAGAGCAGGGGAAAAACATCTACCCTCCATAGTGAGACACGGTATTCTTATGGTCACAAGCATGATGGCATATCTAATACTAGGTGGTCCCCAGCCATTTTGGCTTGAATCCCCTGGCTAGTTCTCCATCTACCTAAATTTGAAAAATCAGACAGACAATTATAGGAAAACCTCAGCAGAGCCAACTTTGCTTCTGGGGCCCATTCCTCTGTCTGATACCTGTATCCTTAATCTATATTGGTATTTGCAGCACAATTTGATGATGCTTTGTTCTTTTGCAATAATGATCTTTTTTTAAAAATAAATCCCCAACTAGACTATTTGTCTTCTCAGTGTCTTTCTGCATCTGGTCCAACCCTGAGAACTTAGTAAGCTTTCATTGACTTTCTGACTTACATACAAGGAATAGAAGGCCCTATAAGTCATTAAACATGAGGAACTTGATCAAGGCATTGAATATCTCCAAATTCTTGCTCTGAGGAGTGCCAAAGGCAACACTGAATACATGGAAACAACACAGGAAGTAGTTCCAGTTCCTTTTCTACTGGACCATGTGACCTGGAGCAAAACAATTAACAACTTGACCTGAGCTTCTTTTTGAAAAACATTCCACAATAGAACACCACCTCACACCTGTCAGAATAGTTAAAATTAACACTTCGGGAAAAACCAGATGTTGGCGACGATGTGGAGAAAGGGAACCACATTTGCACTGCCGGTGGGAATGCAAACTGGTGCATCTACTCTGGAAAACAGTATGGAGGTTCCTCAAAAAACTAAAAATTGTACTACCCTATAACCCAGCAATTGCACTACTAGGTACTTATCTAAATGATACTAAAATGCTGATTCAAAGGGACACATGAATCCCAATGTTTATAACAACACTATAACAATAGCCAAATTATGGAAAGAGCTCAAATGTTGTTGATTGATGAATGGATAAAGAAGATGTGGTATATATACACAGTGGATTATTACTCAGCTAAGAAAATGAATGAAATTTTGCCATTTGCAACAACATAGCTGGAACTAGACTGTATTATGCTAAGCAAAATAAGTCAGACAGAGAAAGGCAAACATCATATGATTTCAGCCACTTGTACAATTTAAGAAACACCACACACACAAACATAAGGGAAGAGTAGGAAAAATAAGATAAAAACAGAGAGGGAAACAAACCATAAAAGACTCTTAGACCGAAACTGAGGGTTGTTGGAGGGGAGGTGGATGATGTACATTAAGAAGGTCACTTGTTGGGATGAGCACTGGGTGTTATATGTAAGTGATGAATCACTGGGTTCTACTGAAACCAATACTACACTGTATGTTAACTAACTTGAATTTAAATAAGTTTTAAGGAAAGACCACAATGAAACATGATAAAATATAGTAACTTATGTATTAAAGAGTCATTATAGCTACCTATATCAAGGTTTACTATAGAAGGACCTGTGCTATGCAATTTACCCAAAATATCTCATTTAATCTTGACATTAATCCCTGGGTTATGTGCCATTATCAGAAATTTGAAGATGATAAACCTGGGATTCAAATAAGTTGAGTAGCTTGTCCAAAGTGAAACAAGGCAGTGAGTAGCATATCAAGGATTCAGATGTAGTTTGTGGATTCAAAAATGTATTCTTTAGCATTCACTGCTGTCTTTATAGAGCTTGTGCTAAATGATCTCAGGAAGTTCTTTCTAGTCATAGCATCTATAATCCTCCAGTGCGATGCTGGTACAGCAAAGAGGGTTGGTTTGTGTCACATGCTTGGTAACAGTTTGCAATGGGAACCATCTATTTTTATTACCACTGTTTTCTTCAAGAAATCTGACTTCACAGATGTAGTATGTCCAGCTTCTCTCCCTTGTCCATTGTCTTCCTGCCACTGTCTATTACATTAAAGTTTATTCTCTACCTTTTTCACATGAATTCCCTCTCCCCTTTACCCCATGAGTATAAAAACAGAAGATCTCACTTAGCTGTTGGTGGGGTGTCTGTATTGTCTAGAACAAGTCAGAGAAGTATGACATTTTATGTAGCATCTTAAGAAGTAAAGAAAATAATACTCATTAAGTGCCAACTCATCAGGTATTCTGTCAGAATGCTTTTGTATATAATCTCACTTAATTTGCAACACCAAAGGCACCAGCTGGCTTTGTGATAATGCATCTTCTGAATGCAGCAACAATCTTAAGCAGAAACCAGAAGGGAAGGGAAGTGGCAAAGATAGTTTTGGTGACTGTTCCCATCCATAGGGAGCTCCAGCCCCCAGGACAAGTGCTCTTTTCCCAGATGGGGCACTGAAGTCCAGAGAATTTAAGCATTCTATTCAAGATCAAATAGCTATTCTGTGAGTCTGGATTCAAACCGAGTTTTTTTCCAGCCCCAAACTAACCACACTGTCTCTACTCTTCCCAACCCCCTGGTCTAGTTCACTCTTGGAAGGTATTTACTCTGTGTCAGGCCCTGTCCTTGGTGCTAGAAATAGAGCTGAGAAAAAGCCCATCTCTACTCTGTAATCTGATATTTGAGTGGGAAGTAATTGACAATCAACAAGGAAACTAATATATAATGAAAGGCAACTTTGTGTAACATTTGTGTGTGAAAGAGTAACAGGTCTTAGAGTGAGCAATTTAGATTAGGTTAAAGAAAAGGTATTTATTTATTTTTTGAATACAATTTATTGTCAAATTGGCTTACATACAACACCTAGTACTCATCCCATCAAGTGCCCTCCTCAATGCCCAATCACCCATTTTCCTTTTCCCCACCCCCCACCCCCCATCAGTTTCTTCTCTGTATTTAAGAGTCTCTTGCCCTCCACCTCTGTTTGTAACTATTTTTTTCCCTCTTCCCTTCCCCCATGGTTGTCTGTTAAGTTTCTCAAGATCCACATATGAGTGAAAACATGATATCCACATTTCTCTGACTGACTTATTTCACTCAGAATAATACCTTCCAATTCCATCCACATTGCAGCAAACGGCATGATTTCATTCTTTCTCATTGCCAAGTAGTATTCCATTGTGTATACAAACCACATCTTCTTTATCCATTCACCAGTTGATGGACATTTAGGCTCTTTCCATAATTTGGCTATTGTTGCAAGCACTGCTATAAACATTGGGGTACATGTGCCTCTATGTATCAGCACTCCTGTATCCCTTGGGTAAATTCTTAGAAGCACTATTCCTGGGTCATAGGGTAGATCTACTTTTAATTTTTTGAGGAACCTACACACTGTTTATGAGTGTGGCTGCACCAGTTTGCATTCCCACCAATAGTGCAAAAGGGTTCCGATTTCTCCACAACCTCGCCAACATTTGTTTTTTCCTGAGTTGTTCATTTTAGCCACTCTGACCGGTATAAGGTGGTATCTCAGTGTGGCTTTGATTTGTATTTCCCTGATGATGAGTGACATTGAGCATCTTGAAGAGAATCTATTTAAAAGGAGGTCCTTATGCTAGAAAGCAACAGACAGAATACAGCCTGGAGGACAGTGTTCTGTGGAAAGGAAGAGCAGCACAATGGCCCTGGGACACAGGAGGAAGCTGGCACGGTCAAGGCAAGTTCCCAGAGCATGGCGAGTTTCCTCTCTTGTCCATTTGTCACTGATGAGAGCTGCTATGGCTTGGGCGAGAAGGAAGCCAGTGCCCTGGACCAGCAGAAGGGTGGAAATCCCATATGGGAGTCACAGTGGCATTCATCACCCCTGAAAGGGGGCTGCCTTCTCTTTGCTGGGCAAAGGTCAGTCCTGCATGCCCAAATGAGTTCAGGCCCTCTGTCCCTGAGGGATCTCTGTAACCCACAAAGCAATTTGGTTTTGTTTTTAAATTACAGAAGTGGCCTTTCATTGCATAGATTCTAAACAAAAGTCATGAAACTACACAAGGAATTGCCACAGCGACTTGCAGAAAGTTCCAAAGGGGAAAAGAAATAAACGTAAGGGCTGGAGGAAAAGAACAAGGCATTTCAGTTGACGTTAAGCTGACTTTTCTTCATTTCCCATAAGGTCACATTCAAAACTGTGCACTTGGAAGGCTTATAGTGGTTGAGGGTTTATTATGGGAAAATCATCACCTTTTCTGCTACTCCTCCAGTCGAGTCCGTGCAGTTGATGACAAGAAGGAAGACAAATGCAAAACCATCTGAGACCTTGCTCCCCTGGTAAGCATAGGTATTGGTAAATCACATTAAAAAGAAAGCATAGAGGATATATATTTAATTTTGATGAAATGATCTGCTCCTTCCTCCTCCCCTAATCTCTACTATCACTGCCTTTGCAGGAGGGTGATGGCTAAAAAATATGTGCTGGTGTTTAAGGCAACAGAACCCAGAGTATTTCAGGTAACATTTACCCCGAGGGGAGTCATATTTTTCCAGGTCTAAAAAAGTGGATGGTGTCCTGAGGGAGAGTTTATGTTGCTGCACTGGACAGTAGTGTTTTGTTTTTATTTCTATTTCAACACAATTTCCCTGTTTAGAAGGTCATGCACACAATATATGACTTACACAACATTATTAGAAATTCCCCACCCGCCAGCCACCCAAAGGACTGGGTAACTCAGTAACCAGTAACAGTGACACATTTACTGAGTACTCAGTACATAAAGGCACTGTGCTTCTAGGGGCATCTGGGTGACTCAGTGGGTTAAGGGTCTGACTCTTGGCTTCGGTTCAGCTCATGATCTCATGGTTTGTGAGTTTGAGTCCTGCATTGGTCTCTACATTGGTAGCACGGAGCCTGTTTGGAATTCTCTCTCTCTGCCTTCCCCCAACACCCCTCTCTCTGTCCCTCAAAATAAATAAATAAACTTTTAAAAAAGCACTGTACTTCTTTATTTTAAAATTTTTAACATTTATTTATTTTTGAGAGAGAGACTCACAGTGAGAGTGGGGGAGGGGCAGAGAGAGAAGAAGACACAGAATCCGAAGCAGGCTCCAGGCTTCAAGCTGTCAGCACAGAGCCAGATGCCAGGCTCAAACTCACAAACTGTGAGATCATGACCCGAGCTGAAGTTGGATGCTTAACTGACTGAGCCACCCAGGTGCCCCAAGAGCACTGTACTTGTTGAAGGAACATTCACTCTTACCCTAATATTATGGATTGCTAAGGTTGGGGGTGACATATAGATACAAGAAAGTGAAGGTATTATCTCAACTCATTTGTGCTGAAGAACATCTATTCCAAGGCAAAGTCAAATCCAGCCAAGGTGGTGAAGGGGAAAGGAGGGAATCACAAATAATTGTTCAATGCACATGGCCCTCATTTTTTTTGTTGTTGTTGTTTTTTTTCCGGGAAAAATTCCATGGTTTTGGCATTTTGAGTGTACACGATCAATTAAATGTTTTCCAGTTTCACTTTCTAAATCATCTTCTGTCCCCATATGTCTTCAGACCTCTCCCACTGTCTTAGTTCTGGGTTTGGACAGCAAAATAACCAGGACCCTCTTTCTGCCTTTAGGGACTCACCATATCCACTAATGAACAGAACACGTCTGCATGTGATACAGAACATGTGGTCTGTTCCCGCTTGATGATTACCTAGCTGCCCAGAGCATATAGAGTCCAGGAGTCAAAGTGAATGTGACCCACACAAGTTCCTAAGCTGGGACAGTCACGTTCTGCTACAAACTAAAAAGTAATGGTAAGAAGGAAGTGAACAAAAAGGTCTGATAGTGTGGAGAACCCGGAAATGTGAGTAGGAGTGCAACACTGGAAGAAAAGGGGGCACGTTCAGTCAGTGATTTCAGAACAGACACTGGAGCGGCTGGGAGGGATGAGGCAGATATGCTCATGTGACACCTAGGCAGATGTTGCTGCACAGCTGAATCACCATTAGCAATTTCAACAACTCCTGACACTTGAGCTGCACCAAGAGCAATTAAACCAGAACCTCTGGGCTGGGGCCCCAGCATGCTGAACGTTCCCACTGATTACAAGGAGCAGCCAGGGCTGAGAACCTACAAAGGAAAGGGTTGGAAATGGTGGACCAACCCCACACAGGATACTGTCCAGCATCAGGCTAGCCTGTTTTCTTCTGTTCTAGCCCCCAGTCCGGAGAAACTGGCCAGATTTCCTCCCCTCCAGAAAGTGTTTCTGCCCACTCTAACTTGGGAATCCCTAATCTCTTCTAAACCTGAATTCTTCTTTGCTTCTCCTAAATACAAGCCCATCAACTCTTCTTAATGGTACACACATAGAGGACAAACAGTGATTCCTGATGGCAAGTTAACAAGTGTGCATATGCTACCAGGCTTTAGGATCTGGGAACCCAGTTCCAGGTGCTGTAAAAAAATGCTTCCTGTGCATGACTTTACTGAATCCTCACAACCATCACATAAAAAAAAAAAAAAAAAAAGAAAGAAAACCATTGGTTCCTTCTTACAGATGGGAAAACAGAAGATTCAAAAAGTTGAGTAACTTGGCAAAGATCCTTTGGCACGTCTATGGTAAAGACTGAGCATGAACCCAGGTCTATGTGATTAAAGACCATCACCTTACTACAGGATGACACAGCTGTATGGCAATGTCACATAGTATGATACTGGACATCGCTGTTCATTATTTTCCTTTGGCATAAAGCAGTGTGGGCTTGGGACTCAGAGTCATCCATTTGAAAATTGGACCTTGTGACTTACTTCTTTATCTCTTTGAGAGTTAGTGCTCATGTATACAATGAGAATTGATTTTAATTTTTATTTATTATTTTATTTTGAGAAAGAGAGAGAGAGAGAGCATGAGCAGGGGAGCAGCAGCAGAGAGAGAGAGAGAGAGAGAGAGAGAGAGAGAAAGAAGCCCAAGCAGGCTCCTTGCTGTCAGCACAGAGCCCGATGCGGGGCTTGAACTCATGAACCATGAGATAATGACCTAAGCTGAAATCAAGAGTCAGATACTCAACCAACTGAGCCACCCAGATGCCGCTGCAGTGAGAATCTTTTTTTTTTTTTTTAAGGAAAAGTGCTGATAATGAAGACTAAAGGAGAAAACACATAAAATGACTATTAAAATGCAAAATTAAAATACATATTCCTAATAGGTGGGGGATGAGGGAGTGGATAGTTTGTAATTCTGAGATGCCATACACCCAAGACCCTCCAGACACGGAACTCTCTGATCTGCTTCTGTGATGCTTTGGGACATTGCCTTCCATGGGGACAGAACGGAAGTATGTACACACCTCAGTCCTCGTCCAAACAAGGGACTAGTCCCCACAGTACTTGCTCCGCTCAGTGAGGCCAGCCCAGCCCTATGTCATTTCTCACGTTTACCACTGTGGCTGCTCTGACCTGGCTTCTTCCTGCTTCCTTCTCCTGGGCCACCTTGACCATTTCCTACCTCGTTCATAAAACTGGGTTATTAAGTCTGTAAGAATTGGTTTTAAAGAATAATCTATCCTGAACGAACACTCTGGGGATTCACACCCACGGTCAAGAGCAGAGCTTCAATGTAAAATCTCTGTAACTGTCATTTTGATACTTCAAAGTCTTGTATGCTGTGGAAGGGTGGAAGAGGCCACCATGCTTCATAAATCGAGGACACCTTGTCCCTGGGGTATCTATCTGTCCCTGTGCCTTGAAAGGTATAAGGCAACAAGGCAAACATGGCCTGTCTTCATATACTCAAATTTTAATGGGAAATTAATAGTGTTATTATTATTTAAAATAAACTCACACACCTATATCCCCCCACAGACATATACACAAATATACTCACAGAATTTCATTAATATTTAAGATAAAATGAGACTTCAAATATATTTGCCATTTGGAATGGGTTATTTATGATTAGGACGCCATGCTCAAACTGAGTTTATATTCAATCATCTTGGACTTCAAGAGGGCTTAGGTAGGAAAATATGAGAAGCTTTGGGAGAGGTATATAGAGGTGGAGGCTTGGTGGGCACAGAAAGAGAATGTGTCATGTTAGTTCAAATTCCAGTTCTTTGACCAGAGAGCCACATGATTTCCAGAAGTCACTTTGAACTTGAGCTTCCCACATGTGAAAAGGACCATTGTACTGGCAGTTCTGTTTGCTCTGTCTGTCTTCTTTGTCATAGCTTCTCTGCCCTGCTCTGGGTTCTGGAAGGCTGCCCCTATAGACTGCAAGCTGGGAAGGCCATGACAGAGCAGCTCAGAGAAGGAGAAGAGGGACATTGGAGGTATAAGCCTTGGCTGGGTCCAGAAACACTGTTTCCTCTTTGCCCCATGATGATGGGGATGAGGGCTTCCCCTGCAGCCAGTCCCAGAGGCTGCTTCCTTCACCCTTACTCAGGGGTTCCCTTAACTTCACCATCTGCACATTGCCATTCATAAAGCTCTAGTAGGTTCCACAGGTCCAGAGCCATTACTTTCCTGCCCCACCATGACTAATATAATTTCAGTCCCTAAAAGGGGTGGATTGCCGAAGCTATGAGCACACATGTGTGCACTTAACAAGCATCGAATAGGTTACTCTTCATTTACTTCTGGATATGGAAAGGTTACCAGGAGATCCTGTGCTAGAAGTCATGTGTGTTAGAATGTCCACACTGCTTCCAGAGGTTTAGCGTCCCAGATAGCTACCCCTGCCCACACCTGCACAGGAAAACCACATGTGTGACACCATGTTTTCCCTTACTCAAACTTTGTCACCTCAGGATTTATAGATCATCATTATAGAACCAGAGACATATTTCCTTCCTGAACCCTATACTCTCAAAGCCCCAGTTACTGAGTCAGTGGCTGGCAGTGATCACACTGGGTCATGAACAAATGTCAGAAGAGAGAAAGCCATGTGACAGAGGTTTCTGGGGACTCAGGACAAAAAGGCAAAGCATTGAACACCACAAAGGCATCTGTAGAGAGAACTGACCATCCCCGTGACCCGTGCCTCCCTGAAGCTGTGTTAATGCTAGGTGCTAATTAGGCTCCCATGATCTTTTTTCTTGCTAGTTAAAGATGTATATATTTCATGAATTTCATGTTTTAATTAATGATTTTATGTTCTATATATTACCTTGGCTTATAAATTCAAATGGGCTCTTGGAGATTCTTCAAGTGGGAAATGCATTCCATAAATGTAAGATTGTTATTAATCTTGATTATTAATATTTAATTTTAAAATGAATAATTAACCTCATTCTAATTCCACCTTTTTATGGCGTTTCTGAAACTCTTACTTTCTTTCATGTCCGACCCAGAGGTCCTCACTATTTTGAGGCTGTCATTGGCTTTGAAATGTCAAGATCTCTATCCTCTTTGCATTCAGGTTTTATCTTCATGAGGGCTCCCAGAAAGCAAGTCAAAGACACACATTAGGACTGGTATGAGCAAAACTGGAAATTGGTGAATGGATGTCAGAATAGCGAAGGTGGAAAACCTGGCTCATAAATGGGCGAGAGCAAAGTGAGGTCACAGGTCAGACCACCACCCACATCCCAGCACTGTGTGAGTGAGGGACACCACTGCCCTCATCCACTGGATACAGGCCACCACCAAAGGCACCGCCAAGACTTCTGCACTAGACATGGGCCCAGACCCCACTGATGACCTTGACACCATCCTCAGTCACCAGAGAGGCTCCTCTACAGTAGCTGCTCCTCTGTGTCACAAACTCCCAATCTGATACAATGGCACATGCATCTATCTTACTGAACCTTGGTCATCTGTCCATGTTCTGATGCAAGAGAGGCTGGAAGAACTTTGAGAGCACTTACATCTCTGGCATGACTGCACTCCAAATAGGCAGGAGTTTCCTCTGTGGGGTCTCCAAATCAGACAAATATGCTCAGTGCAGGCTCCATCCTCGTCTTCTTTACCAAGTGGTGAAATAGTGCAGCCCCACTGCTGACACTGCATGTTTTCAAAATTACTCCCATGATTCCTTGTAAAGGGAAAATTCTTTTTCTCTGTTTTTTTTTAAATTTTTTTAAAAATTTTCTTTAATCTTTACTTATTTTAAAGGAGAGAGAGACAGAGGGTGAACAGGGGAGGAGCAAAGAGAGAGGAAGACAGAAAACCTGAAGTGGGCTGCATGCTCTGAGCTGTCAGCACAGAGCCCAACACGGGGCTCAAAATCACGAGCCATTGAGATCATGACCTGAGTCGAAGTTGGATGCATAAATGACTGAGCCACCCAGGTGCCCCTCTTTTTCTTTGTTAAGATATTTTTTCCCTTTTTCCTCCTCTACTTGGGCAACACTGGGTATTTAGCAATTTTCCAAAATTTCCCTTTCACTGCATAGGTTAAGAATTTGGGCTTGAAGGGCTGCTTGGGTGGCTCAGTCGGTTGTGTCCAACTCTTGGTTTCAGCTCAGGTCATGATCTCGAGGTTCGTGAGTTCAGGCCCCACAACGGGCTCTAAGATGACAGTGCAGAGCCAGGTTGGGATTCTCTTTCCTTCTCTCTCTGTCTTTAGCCCTCCCCTGCGTGCTCTCTCTCTCTCTCTCAAAATAAGTAAATACACTTAAAAAAAAAAAAAGACTCTGGGTTTTAAAGCCAGATTGCCTGGCTTCAGATCTATCTATTCACTCACCAGCTGTATTCATCTCAACCATCTTGTTTGTGCTTCACATTTTTCTCCTAAAAATGAAGGTAATGATAGTAACTATCTCATAGCTGTTTCTAAGAATCCAATGTGTTAATACAGGGCTACTCAAAGTATGGTCCGTGGAGAGGACCAGTTACACAGTTTGCAGGGCTCAGTGCAAATGAAAATGAGGGGTCCTTGTTCACCAATTGTTAAGAATTTCAAGATGGTGAGAACAGAGCATTACTGTAAGCCTGTGGCTCTCTGGAGCATGTGTCCTATGCAACAGCACAAGTCACATGTCCATGAAGAGGCTTTGTGCAATATTGTTAAGTTACTGCTCTAGAAAAGATGCAGAAATGAGAAGGAAGCATGTAAACATTTTTATAGTAATTTGATACCACACTTCAGAGTGTGATCGGTGGGAATGTCTTGTCGACTGTGGCAGATACTGGTTTGGATATTGTCCGACTTAAGTACTGAGTTGCATGTGTTACGAACTGTGCATAAGTCCTGCCCAGTGTGGTGATTATCCAATTGGGGTTGATTAAAAATTAGACAATAAAAAATGGTTCTTTGTGACAGATTGTCTGAGAAGCACTAAGCTAAAAAAGACTATAAGCTTATGATGGTACCTGACACATAATTGTATGTTCAGTAAATGTTAGCTATTATCTGTGATTATTTTTAACATACATCATTTTCTTTATGGAGTGTGTGTGTGCGTGTGTGTGTGTGTGTGTGTGTGTGTGTAGGCATGAGATGCGCTTTTTCAGAATCTTTTGTTTCAACTTTTATCTATCTAATCCTGACTAATTCTTTATGACTGTCCACTTCCTACTGAAAACCTTCTAGTCCCCTTACCTGCTAACTAGGTAGTTGGCCTTCATCCGTGGCTCTCACTTCCCATTAGCATCTTTAGTGCTAATCCTTTTGCTGTATTTATCTCCTTCTCCTGAGATGTTTTCCTTCACACTTTTTCTGTTTCTAGGAGGTCCTGGAGGTTGAAGAGGGAATATTCTAATTATTTTGAACATATGCAAAGCAGCCCGTGTGACTCTTCTGGTAACAGAATTAACACTGACTTGTTTCCACTGGTCCGAGTCACACATTTCTCCTAGACTCTGCCCCACGTGACTCTTCCTTTGACTAATTTTGATGTGTACCCTTTCATGGTACGAAATAGTAACTGTGAGGGTAATCGCTTTCAGTAAGTTCTATGGGTTCTTTTAGTCAATCATCAAACATGAAGGTTGTTTTTGTCTTCAGAGCTTCCAGTTACCAAGATTAGAGGGCACAGAGTGCCCCAGAAGACTGCTGTCACTTCTGACAAAACAATTGTGATGCTAAGCCATTGTCAAAATACTACCCACCACAGGGAACTAATAATTGACCTCATTGCTCTCCAAGAGTCTTTACATATGAATGCCCATTTGTATCAAAGAGACACCCATGGAAATGATTTATATACCCTTTCAGAGGAATTTTGTTCATTTGCATTTTCTTTCTGTTTCTGTTTCCTGTTCCATGGATCTAACCATGTAATATCTGAACATGTAATAACATATAAGCATGTAAAATGAAATAACAAATATTTATTTAAAAGATGGTTGTAAAACTGTTTATAACAGAGAATACCTTGAAACAATTTAAATTCCCAACAACAAAGGGATTATAAAATATATTATGGTATAAATTTCTAACAGAGTAATACATAGCCATTTTTAATACTCTTTATTGAAAAATTTTAGATACATATGAAAATGCCCATGATAGAGTATTAAGTAGAAAAAGTAGAGTGCCAAATTTTATCAGCAATAGGGCTCTGAGTTTTACTTCAATGCATTTTCTAAATGATAAGTAACTAGAATGTCTATTTTTGTAATAAAATAAGTCAACTTTATTATTGTAAGAGATTTAACATTGTAGAGTTATAGTGAGCTTGGGGAACCAGGGATGGATCATTTTTGTGCCTCTCCAACTTTTCTATGCATTACAACACCAGGAGTCTCTGGAAATACTTGAAACACTATATTAAGATTTTTTTATTCTCTTATATGTGTAAAATATTTCCTCTTATTCAGTAATATATTTATGCTTCTTTAAATTAAAAAATCAAATTAGTTACCATCAGGAAAATAATTACAACAGAAAAGACCACAACCCAAATTTCCCATTTATTGCACACGCAAGTTTTCTGTTCTCCCAGCTTTCACAAAATCCATGAGTTTCGCCAATGTGAAATTTGTATCCAATTAGATGGTGCATGCATAGCATCTATTAACTTTAGCATCTTTAGATGCTTTAGAAAACATTAGCTTTGGATCTAATAGCATCTATTAACTTTTTTAATTAAAAGTTAAAAGTCTTCACCCAATGTTTTATTCAAACAAAAGTATTAATCTACAAAGATTACTCATGTTTATCCTGTGGCTTTGGGTGCCCTTTGCCATGTTGGGATGTGCCCTGGTGTAGGGACACATGCCCCTTTTTGAGGAACCAAGTCACTTTTGGAGTCCAGTTTTGAAAGATGGCATATAGAAGAGTGAACATATTTTTATTTTAATTTCTGGCTTTTCATAGTTTTCCCTAACACTAGAGAACAGAACTTGTCAGCTGGTTTGTAAGAACCATAGGAACATTTCAGGTCAGGATAAGGAGATAAAAAAACCAAAAAAAGTTCTCTTTAGAAATTAAAGAACTTGAAACAAATAAAGAATATAAAACTATAATATAAAAAGATAAAAAAATAATTAAAAATATATTAAAAGAATAAATTCCTGCGCCTCGGGTGTTTAAGCAGAGGTAGATTACATCTCTGAGAGAGGCGCTCAGTACCGGATGGAGTGTGGCTAAGATGACTTCTGAGTCTCCTTCTGAACCTGGATTTGGGTAGAGGATGCACCCTTAGCTGTTGAATGCTGACTGACACCACCAGCCATGTATGCACCACGACATTCTTCCTCATATCAACATCTTTATCTCCACTACTTTGTTCTCCTTCAAACAATTCCTCTTCCTCTGAGGATGCAGCTTTTAACACTATGTTCCATTTCCCAATATGCCACCCCACACTCCCCCATCCTCCTTTCACTGACAATTCATTCAGGCAGTAGCTGGTAGGGCCGCTGTTTGTTCCACTCCAGATAGTCACACACAGTGGTCTCTCTGGTAACTTGGCTGAGCAGTACTTGTCCGGTTTCCATCATCCACAGCACCTTGGTGTGCCCTTTCAAATGCCTTTCTTCCCCCCTACTGCCACTCATTAAGATAATTGCCTTTGTTAATTTTTATTTTAGCTACAGCATAAATTTCACTCCTTCAAAGAATGTGATGGCCTGACTGGTTTTTAATGATATTAAGGTGATTGTAATGACAAGTGCTCTCACTAGAAGAGGACGTGGGGTGAATGGTGGGGAGTAGCAGTTTCTACTTCAGTGAACAAGATCAAATAGGCTGGCCTTGAGGGAGTGACTTAGAAAAGACACTCCCGGGAAACTTCTGTGAGTAAGAGATTGGGACACAGGTTAGAAAGGCAAAGAGAAGGTCTTGGAATATAATTCCTAGGAAAGGAGACAACAGCAAGAACAAAATTTCCAGGAATTCACAAGCAGGTAAGGGAAGCAATAAGGAGCTCTGAAGTTATCAGAACTGGGTTTGTGCCCTCGCTCTATCCCTCATTTGCTGTGTAACATCGAGTTTGAGGACTAAACTCAGGGTCCGGTGGGCACAAATGTCAGTGGCAGGGAGGCAACAGTTGAGAAGATGAGTCTGCAGACATCATATAGTCTTAGATTATGAAGGACTCTGGGAGTTAAATAAAATTTTAATTCCATTAATGACAGAAAATCACATCGTCAGAGGTGCCAGAGAATTTGTAAACCAGGGGAAAAAAAGAGAGAGAGAAAAAAAAGAAAAAAAAATAGAGAGAAAGAAAAAGGGGACAAATTAAAAGGTTAGTGCAACAATTTAGGGGTCTAAATAAGTTAATGACAGTGGTAGTAGCAAGAATACAGATAGATGTAGGGTCACCTGGGTGACTTATTCTGTTAAGCGTCTGACTTCAGCTCAGGTCATGATCACACAGTTTGTGAGTTCAAGCCCCCCGATAGGCTTTGTGCTGACAGCTCAGAGCCTGGAGCCTGCTTCATATTCTGTGTCTCCCTCTCTCTCTGCCCCTCTCCCACTCACACTCTGTCTCTCTCAAAAATGAATACATGTCAAAAAAAAATTTTTAAAGAATACAGATGTAACAACTTATAAGAAAGATCAATTGGATTATTATTTTTGACAAAGGTTACCCCTTGTTGTCTGGTTTAGCAACTGGAAGTGTCAATCATAACACTGGAAGAAGGTGAGCCTTTACGGAAAAAAATAAGCAATTCTCTTGAGGTCATCTTGACTCAAAGAGCTTATGTATGCCATACCGGTGAAAATGGTCTATAGATGGTCTTATTTGGATCTGGAATTCAACTGAAGGTAGCAATTGGAAGTCATTCCTTATGCAAAAACGTAGCAGGTGAGATGGCAAGTGGGATCAAGAGGCCACTGATGGTTATCATGGTGACTAATATTTCAGTGGTGCACTTTACAATATAATTTTCAATATACCATTCATTTCATTCCACCACAATGAGTGAGATATAAATGACTAATATCATTATCTTCATTTTTCCAAGTATAACAGCAAGTTCTGAAGGTTATATGTTTTCACTTGAAAACAGCATAAATTAAGAGATTCAATGCCTTTCTGCTACCCTGACCTTGAGCTGCCCAACCACAAAAGGCAGCAAAAGACTAGAGCTAGCTGTCAGAACATCTGAACATCTGTGAGGCAAGAACACTCTTTGATGCTATAAATTATGGTTTCATTCCTCTTTTCCTATTCACACTTGAGGTCCTATAGCTATTGACTCTCTTGAATTTGAGCTCCTCTTCCATTAAGAAGATAATTTCATTTGGGGTGCCTGGGTAGCTCAGTTGGTTAAGCATCCGACTTCGGCTCAGGTCATGATCTCACAGTTCGTGAGTTCGACCCAGTGTTGGACTCTGTGCTGACACCTCGGAGCCTGGAGCCTGCTTCAGATTCTGTGTTTCCCTCTCTCTCTGCCCCATCCCCACTCATGCTCTGTCTCTCTCTGTCTTAAAATAAATAAAATAAAAAAAGAAGATAATTTAATTTACCCTATCTTATAAATATTGAGTTCCTTACATTTGGCAAAAGTTATTATCTTGACTTTGGTCTTAGGCAGAACTCACATCATCAGATTTCACCTAGCTTCCTAAGCAAAGGATGGAGAACTCTAGTGCGTCCCTCCCAAAAAAAAATCAATTCTATTTAAAATGTTCTATTAATACTCTGAAGAGATTCTAAGTATAGCAGTGATTAGCCCCTTCACCCAGGAGAGCTGACAAGTTGCCATATTCCTCTCTTGTGGACAAGAGGCACAGATGAATGTTTCCTGACCAAGACTTTTGGCCCTTTGATTGAACCAGCCCCAGTCAAATGTGGACCCAATGTCAAAACAGCTGTGATAGAAGGGCAAGAGGACACTGAACAAGCATGATGACCAAGTGCTCTATCTATCTAACCAAAAAATGGGCTAGAAGGAAAATAAGTTAGCATTATAAAATCGCATGCTCACAATTTCCTAAAGACCATTAACATTTTTTTAACCTCAGAAAATTATTCATTTGAGAAATATTTATATAACACCTATGATGTTGTAGGAATTGCCTACAGCATTGGCTGTGTGCTAAAACCCTTGGGAACCCATGGTGATACAAATATCAACCAAAGCCAACACTCACCAAAAGTTTATAGGTAAGGAATAAAGAGAGGGCAATGTGGAATGCCAGGGATAGCTCTCATGACCCTTTTTTATTTCCCTTTCTTTTTCTAGCCCTAAAAAATTTTATAAATGTTTATTTATTTTTGAGAGAGAGAATGAGAGTGAGCAGGGGAAGGGCAGAGATACAGGGGGAGAGAGAATCCCCAGCAGGCTCTACACTGACAGTGGGGCTGGATCCCACAAATTATGAGATCGTGACCTAAGCAGAAATCAAGAGTTGGGAGCTTAACCAACTGAGTCATCCAGGCACCCCTGATCCTGATTTTCTTCCTTCCTTCCTTCCTTCCTTCCTTTCTTTCTTTCTTTTTTTTTTTTTTTTTTTTTTTTTTTTTTGTTAAGCTACTTTCTGGAAGGTAGGAGAGAAATTTTGAGGTAATAGGAGTCTAGAGTTTAAGGAAAAACAATACAGGTTTGAAAAATAAAGCAATAAACCTATCTACTGTGCTTTGAGAAATAAATATATAGGTGACCAGGAATATCCAAAACAAAAAAGCATCCCTGGAAATAAGGGGGGGAGAACATACTTGGCTAGTCATGAATATCCTTGGTTCTTTATTTTACCTTTTCCCCTGAATTCCATATCACATTTTCTGGTATTTCCAATTAGACCTTCATCTGCATTTCTCTTTGGATGAATTGTTTTATAATAAACTTTGCTTTTAAAATAGTGTGACCCTGGGGAACATGGGTGGCTCAGTCAGTTAAGCCTCTGACTTCAGCTCAGGTCATGATCTCATGGTTTGTGAGTGAGTTCAAGCCCCACATCTGGCTGTGTGCTGACAGCTCAGCCTGGAGCTTGTTTCAGATTCTGTGTCTCTGTCTCTTTCTCTCTCTCTCTCTCTCTCTCTCTCTCTCTCTCTGTCCCTCCCCCACTCACACTCTGTCTCTCTCTCTTTCGCTCTCAAAAATAGATAAACATTAAATAAAAATTTTAAAATAGTGTGACACTATGCTTTTGGTACCGTATGAGTTACTGTTTGTGTTCTGTTAGCCAGTTCTGAAAGCTAACCCTGATTTATATATTGCTTCTATGAGCAGATGTGTTCTGAGTGTCAAATGTAGACCCTGTCTCCGTTGAGGAAAGTCTTGGAAAACTTCTCCAACTGGAAATCTGTCCACCTCTGGCAATCATGGGTCAATTCCCAGCCCTCATGGCAGAGATACCAATTTCTTCTCATTTATTTTAGGTTTTGTTAGTGCTCTACAAACTCTCTTTCCATGTGAATATATGCTCCAAGGACAAAATTGATGTTGCCCAGATATAGTCTAAGAGAATAAAGGGAGCTCCCATTCTGTGAGCAACCAAAGTGGGAATATGTTCTATGGGGACAAAGGGAGACCATTGAAAGCCAATTGACTGGTCCCCAATTCATAAAGAGTCATTAAGTTCTGGGCACTGAGGCTGCAGGTGATATCATTGTTTTCAATTGTTTTTCAATTAACAGTTTATTACACTTTCTCATTTTTAAACTGGTACAGTATTTATTGCCTGGACTCTGAATCTGTCACTTAACATATGCCAAACTGCAGGAATCTGAGCAAAAGTCTCCTTTCAATTGGCTGTAACCTTCTGGAAGGCAGAGCTCAACCTTGGCCTTGATTTCCTCACCCATGGAGTCCAGTTCAGTTTCTGGCACATGTGCTCAGGAAATGAGTGAAGCATGAATGAAAGCATTTGCCAGAAGCTACTACATTTCTAGGATATTTCATTTAGTTTTCCACCTATTTCAGGAGTAATTTCCAAATTCCGCAACTTCTACTAAAATATATGCAGGCCTGATATAACTAACCCGTTGGTGAAAATTGTTATTACTATGAATCAGCTAACAGATGGAGAGCTTTTCTAGCTGGAAAGGCACAGATAACCCAGCTCCATATTAGAAAAGACTCCGCCTTGTTTTTATTTTGTTTTGTTTTTTAATGGCCAAGAACTATACCATAAAGAAATAAGTCTTTGAAAGACGAGTAGGAAAATAGACATCCAAGGAAGAATGGGGAAGAGACATGAAACTGGAGAGTGATCTGTTTGACTTCTTATTCCGTAAAATCAAAATGAAACTGGGATAAAAGTAGAGGCATTGACATTGGCTTCAGATACTTGATAAGCAGAGTGATTGCAGAGGAAGCATCCTTGTTTTCAAGTGGAGCCACTCCTGTATGGGGACAAAAATCAGAGCAGCGAAAAGAAGGAGAGATTTGCCAGCTTCGTCCCAGCTTCTGCAATATCGTGAATTTGTATGTTTTTGTTGATTAAACATGTTAATTTTAATCTGTGACAATAGTACACACAAGATGTTTGCTTCAGAGATGACTATCAATTGGATCTGTAAAACATGAATACTCATATATAGTACACACTAAACAATGCAGAATCAGACATCCATTCTTTACTGGTGGCTTAATACACCTAGGCGTAGATGTTTATAAGGATGTATGATTTGACTCACTTGATACCAGTTATTCTCGACCAGTGGAGAAGAAACCCCCCTCCTCAAGGGAGATCAGCATTTCAGAGGCAATATGTCAGTGAGGTGGTGTCAAATAACATAGTCAATATTGTCCTATGATTTCGTATTTAGACAATCAATATTTGTAGTCTCATAATACAAACTGTAGAGATTCTGTCCCTTAAAATCTTGATTGGCAAAACAAGGGATAAGTGTGGTGGAGAAGCACTGAAATAGGCTGATGGTTTCTTGCATGCTGAAACCATGTCTCCTAGTCATTTTTATCTCTTTTCTTCATTCTTCTTTCATGGTCCCTGCACAGTAAACCCTCTGTAGTTGTGATTTATTAAACGTAGGCTCTGCATTGCTTCCTTCCCAGGCTCTAGACAGGACAACGGTAGCTACTGCAAAGCCTCTGGCCTCAGGATGTTCACACTCTAGTGAAGAAAACAGTTAAATATACAGACAGTTGAAACCAAGTAGCCAGGCTTCATCACAGGGTGTTGGGGGAGGGGGGAGGGCGGTGGTATACGAAAACCCAGGCTTCAGTTAAACAGATACATAAAAAGCTGATAAAATACCTTGACAAGTATTCAGTAGAACAATTACTTGAGCAAATAGGTATTGGTAAAGACCACCTGTCCTCAGATATTATCTCACAAGGAGATTATGTTTATCTGGCTTCTTTGTCCCTCTTTTGCTGGAAACAAGCACTTTGTTCTCAACCTACACATTTAGCTTCTATTGAATTTATTACTGGAAATTCAGCAAAATAATTTATGAGTAAGATGTTTTCAAGTGTTTAATTGGAAAGATCTCCCCTTCTGCCTTCATTACACAGACTATAGGGGCATTATTCAGAACCCTTTCAAATAAAAATATTTCTAAATCAAATTACTTTTAAATGCAATGAGGTTTTTTTCCCCCCCTCAGTGACTTTTTTCCACATGAATAAATATCTCAATTGAGATGTAGAAAACCAGTTAAGTCTCTATTTATTTCTGCTTAGCCCCTGAGTACAGACTTCTCAGCATGAGGCTGAGAACCATAGTGTGAGGGGTTACCCCCATCACAGTAAGGAGGGGCAGTATGTTTCACTTCCTGCCCCCAGCAGAGATGCCAGTGGTCCCAGGAGTCAGGGAACTGCTTTATGCTGAAAAACAATGGTGTTTCATAAGAAAGTGATTTCCAGGAATCAGCCATTTTCTTTTGCTTCCTTTGATGACTATCAAACAGCGCAGGGGAATGGCAGCTGTCTGTCCCCAATCTCAGATTGCTTCACTATCATGAACAAAGGGGCCATGGCCATATCACTTGGCTTCTCTGAAATGTCATCACCGCCTTGGTGAGATGTTAGCCATACTTCATCTCCCGCCTAAGGTGCAATGAGCTGTGGCCTTAAAGCAAGTTCTGTCAGCTGTCTATTTAGACTAATAGCTGTAAAATGAAATAGTAATAGTACTTATTTCAAAGGATTGTGGCAATTGGATGTGTTAACGTATATCACATGCATTAAATAAGTGGGATTTTTTTTAATGTTGTATTAGTACACTTATTAAATTTCTTGACCTACTAGTATGGGTCATACACTTCACATTGGTTATTTTCCATTAATATTTTATTTTCACAATGGCCTTGTGAAGTAATAGCATTCATTTCACAGATGCCAAAACTGAGGCTGAAGCTTAGTGGAATCCAGTTACTCAGTATCACTCAGTGAGTGACTGAGACAGAATTTACCTGGAATAGGCATCTGAGGTTGTGTTCTATTTTGAACCCTGACTGGAATCGCTCCATACAATTCCACTTGCAGTAATAAAAAGTAAATAAAACTGTTAGCTGCTGTTGGGAAAACTTCCTTTACATGGATTAAACATGATATGGACAATGGAAGGAAGCCATATTCACATGAGTCAGCACTTTGACCAGGTCCTAAGACTGACAAAGAGACCAAGTTGGTGCCTCATATCCAAGGGGAGTATTCCTTAGTCAGGAGAATTGTTGGCTTGAGTATTTGCCTAGAATAATTCACATTATTTAAAGATCCCATCCACCTCCTATGTTTAAAAATGATCTTTATTTGTGCTAAAATGCTTGTGTGTATGTGTGAGAAAATGTGCATGGTTTTCATGTGGTGTCATCTGTAAACAGGACCCTAGGCTAAGCCATGATGGTTGCATTTAGTGAGTAATGGATAATAAACCAGGAGGGAAAAGTTGACAGGGAAAAAAAATCCGTGAATTCATATGTACAGCCAAGTCTCTCTGTATTTAAGTGTACTCATCATACAAAATTTAAGACTTATCACATAGACAAAGTTATAATAAAAAAGGTAGAAACTACCATGTGCTGGTGTCCTACCATTAATCACCTCCTACATAGTATCTCACAGGTCCTCTACAACAAACATATAGGACAGATAATTCATTTTGCAGATGTCAAATTAAAAAAAAATTACACTAATTAAACAAAGCCATAGAACAAGTAATGGTAACAAAGACTACCATTTTTTTGAGCATTAAGCGCATGTCTGATTCTGTTTTAAGTGGGTTTTAGGTATTGGGGCCCCTGGGTGGCTCAGTAAAGCATCTAAGTTCAGCTCAGGTCATGCTCTTGCAGTTTGAGTTTGAACCCTGGGTCGGGCTGTGTGCTGACAGCTCAGAGCCTGGAGCCTGCTTCGGATTCTGTGTCTCTCTCTCTCTCTGCCCCTCCCTTGTCTCTCTCTCTCTCAAAAATAAATGAACATTAAAATGTTTTTGAAAAGTGGGGTTTAGGTATTATTCATCATCAGGTTGTTAAATATATATTTATGGCATGCCTACTATGTACCAGGAACTTTTCTAAGTCCTAGGGATATACCAGGGTGCAAAACATAAAGCCCTCCTGGAGCTCATGTTCTAATGTGTGGTGGGAGGGACGTTAAACAAATGACTATCATTTATGACATAACATTATAATATATTAATACATGGAGAGTAGTACCTCAGGAGAGTGGAACCCAGGGCTGGTGGGTTGGGAATCAAAATAGGATGAAGGATGGGGCACCTGGGTGGCTCAGTTGGTTGAGCTTCCGACTCTTGACTTCAGCTTGGGTCATGATCTCATGGTTTGTGAGTTTAAGCCCCACTTGGGGCTCTGTGCTGTGGCCTGCTTGGGTTTCTATCTCCCTTTCTCTCTGCCCCTTCCCCATTTGCTTTCTCTCTCAAAACATGAAAAAAAATGTAAAAAATAAGAAAAACATGGATGGAGGTGATCCCTAGAAAGTGAGTAGAATGCTCATTCATTTTGGTAGTTCATTCATTTATGCCTAGATGAAGCACTGTCAGGTTGCACTTATGTAAACCTAGTTGATGCCCATCACTACAGCAGACACCAAAATGAGCAGCTGGGGTCAAGAGCAGGAGAGGAGGTGCATGATGTCATCACAGACACTCTGTGGGCTCATGCGGAATCAGGCTGCTATATTGCTTTCACTATTCACTACTACAACATAGTTGTTGTGAACACATTTTAGAAATAGCCTTCCTTGGTTTGAATACTATCTTTAGAGGACTCCCCTTAGGTAAGCTATTTAAACTTGCTATAAGTCTCCTTAAGTTGTAAGTTGAAAAACATGGTAGACCATGTCTCATAAGGTTTTTGTGAGGATTAGTGATTCCTTGATCTCACTCCCTGCCACTCTTTCTCACAAATGTCTCCATGCACTCTGCCCAGTCCCTCAAGCCCATCTGATTCCAACAGCTACATTACATCTCTGTTCTGGTGGTTTGCCCCTCAGGTAGTCTCTACCTTTCACTCTTACTCTAAATTTCATTATGGCATGTTTAGCCAACTTGTTTCATGTGTTTATTCAAGGATCATCTTTTTCATTGAGGCCCTTGAGGACCTCACCCAAAGCTAGTGTCTTTCAAGATGATTCTTGTCCTTCTGAAGGTTCTCCTCTACCATCCCTTATTGTCTTCAGGCTGGTTAGCAGCATCAGGTCTCAGCACAGTGCACATTAGGACATATAGTCCAAGATCCAGAAGGATATAACTCTAAAAGGAAAAAAAAATCAGGATGCACATAATGAGATGCCAGTAGGAATCTGGGAAGATGAGTAGAAGTGGATTCTAAGGGGTTGGAGTAGGAGGTAGAGTGAAGAACAGGACCGTAAGTGTGAATAGGCAAGAATTTATTGATATAAGATTAGTGACCTCTGCTGTGGGTTAGCAGCCTGGCAAGTCAGCTAAAAGTAACCTAGTGTGCTATGGGAATGGTTCCTTGAAGTTCTTTAAAAATTTTTTTTTTAATGTTTACTTATTTTTAAGAGAGAGAGAGGGAGAGAAAAAGAGAGACAAAGGGTGAGTAGAGGAGGGGCAGAGAGAGAGGGAGACATAGAATCCGAGTAGGCTCCAGGCTCCAAGCTGTCAGCACGGAGCCTGATGCAGGGCTCAAACCTATGGACCATGAGATCATGACCTGAGCTGAAGTCGGATGCTTAAATGACTGAGCCACCCAGGTGCCCCTGAAGTTCTTATATAATGATAGTTAGCAGCTAAATGCCATAGAGATGGAAGGACTGCAGAGCAGGGTATTGAAGTAAAGGCCAGAAGGCTTAAGGAAGTGGGAATGTGGAATAAGTTTATTACACAAAACTAGAGAAACATCACTTGACTGTTTTCTAGATAGGCCAATAGAGTAGACCTTTAACTAAGAGAAGTATATACTGGAGAGGAGACCTGAGCTGGCTCTCCTCTGGAGTCTGGAGCTGACAGCAGGGGATGTTACCACGGAACTGGGCTCCCCAGTAACAATGCAGATGATGAGCAGATAGTACCAATGAGAGCACTCTGTAATGGCAGAGGCAAGGTAATGACATTCAATCATCAAAAGCAACATGGAATTACCAAAATATACGGAGAGGGTAAAGTGACACTGAGAATGTCTTGTCCCCTGAGATCTGTCGTGGTGATTAATAGATTTTGGCGGGCAATGAGACAACAGGTCAACACCCCTTTGAGAGGAAGCTGCTTCCCAGAAGGCATGTGATAGCCCTCAATGGAAGACAGGCCTGGGAGTCATCCATTGAAATGGAGACCAGAATTTTGGAAGGATGTTACCCAAATTCCTTCTGACAGAAACCTGTGGTAATATATTTGGCTAAATTGTACCAGAGAAAAAAGAATGCCAAGACTTTTTTGGAATTTTGCTGTAGGTTTTGATATATGATTGATACCAGGGGACCAAAATGCCATCAGAATGCTCCGACTAGTAAGACCCCTATTGAGGCCACTGATAAATGGTATTCTAGGCCAAGTCAACTCCCAATGGATTCATTGTTTCTTCATACCCTCCCTGCTATCGTTTCCCTACCCTCCAAGTGTATAATTGAGAAAATATATTTAGTAGCTGGCAGAACCTCATTTTGGTTCCATGATAATATAGAATAAGAGCCATGAAGATAGTAAGGGTCAAGTTCCTGAAATGGTCCTTTATGACACCCTCCTCCCTCAACAATGGTGGTAAATCAGAAGTAATAATGTATACTATAGGAATTGCAGAGATTAAAGCCGTCATTAAAGATTTAAGGCTTTAAGGGACGCTGCAGTGGTTCTGTCCATTATAATCACATTCAATTAGTTTGTATGGCTTCTGCAAACAAAGATCACTCTTGGAAAATGACAGTGGTCTACCATAAACTTAGCCAAATGATAGCCACAATTGCAGCTGCATGTATGATGTGATATTTCTACTCAAACATATTAACACAGCCTCTGGTACATAGTATGTGGCTATTAATCTAGTGAACAGACTCTCCTCAAAACACATCAATAAGGAGGAGCTGAAGAAGCTTTTCTGTCAGCTTTATTGAAGGATAATTGACGTATAGCACTGTGTGAGTTTCAGAAGTACAATGCGATGATTTGATACATGTATGTATTGCCAAAGGTTTGCCACAATAAAGTTAATTAACACATACTTCACCTCACATGGTTACCGTCTCTTTGTTGTTGCTATGGTGAGAACATTAAGGCTCTAGTCTCATAGCAATTTTTGAGTATAAAGTACAGCATTGTTAACTATAGCGACCATGCTATACTTTAAATTTTTGGAATTTAAATTCATCTTGTTGCTGAAAGTTTGTATCCTTTGACAACTCCCCATTTTCCCACCCCTCAGCTTTTGGCAACCTCCATTCTACACTCTATGAGTTCAATGATTTTGTATCCCACATGTAAGTGAGAATGTGCAGTATTTGTCTTTCTCTGTGACTTATTTCACTTAATATAATGCCCTCAAGGTCCATTCATTTGTCACAAATGGCAGGATTTCCTTTTTATGGCTGAATAATATTCTATTGTGTATATATAGCACATTTTCTTTACCCATTCATCCATTGATAGGTACTTAATAGTTTCCATGCCTTGGTTATTGTGAATAATGGGCCACAAACGTGGGAATGTCGATAACTCTTTGATGTTATGACTTCATTTTCTTTGGATGTATACCTGGAAGTAAATTGCCAGATTGTATGGTAGATCTATTTTTAATTTTTGAGGAACCTACATACTATTTTCAATAGTGGCTATACTAATTGACTTTCCCTCAATGAGTGTACCAGGGTTTCCTTTTCTTCATATCTTCACCAATATTCATTGTATCTTTTCTTTGATGATACATTCTAACAGTGTAAGGTGATATTTTATTGTGGTTTTGACTTGTGTTTCCCTGATTTGTGTTTACCTAGTGATAATGAGCACTTTAATAAATGTGTTTGTCATTTGTATGTTTTCTGTGAAAAAAAATGTCTATTTAATTCCTCTGTCCATTTTTAAATAAGATTATGGGTTTTGCTATTGAGTTGCATAAAATCCTTACATATTTTGGATATTAACTCAGCAGCAGATAATATGGTGTTCAAGTATTTTCTCCATTCAGTAGTTTGCATTTTCATTTTGTTGATTGTTTCTTCTACGGTACAGAAGCTTTTTAGTTTGATTTAGTCCCACATTTTTACTTATGCTTTCATTGCTTGTGTTTTGGTGTTAGGTCAAAAAGAGTCATTACCAAAACAAACGCCAAGGAGAATTTTACCTATATTTTCTTCTAGGATTTTTATAATTTTATGTCTTATGTTTAAGTCATTAATCCATTTCAATTGAATTCTTGTGTAAGATGGGAAATACTTGGGGTATTTTGTAGTTCCTTATAAATCTTCAGATTGCTTTTCCTATTTCTATAAAAAATGTCATTGGAATTTTGATAGAGATTGCATTGAATCTATAGATAATTTTGGATAGTAAAGACATTTTAACAATATTAACTGTCCCAATTCATGAAAACATAGTATCTTTTGTTTGCTTCTGTCTTCATTAATTTCTTTCATCAGTGTCTTATGGTTTTCAGTATACATATCTTTTACTTCCTTGGTTAAATTTATTCTTAGGTATTTTATTGATTTTGATGTCCATTGTAAAGGTGATTGTTTTCTTTATTTCTTTTGCAGATAGTTCTTTTCTATAATATAGAAATGCAGTTAATTTAGAATGTTAATTTTGTAGCCAACAACTTTATGGAATTTGCTTATAGCTCTGTTTTGAGGGGAGTCTTTAGTAAGAGTTTTACTATATAAGATCATGCCATCAGCGAAAAAAAGATAATTTAACTACTTCCTCTTAGAATTGTATGTCTTTTGTTTCTTTTTCATGCCTACTTGCTCTGGCTAGGAATTCCATTATTGTGTTCAAAAGGAATGGTGTAATTGAGTGCCCTTGTCTTGTTTCCAAACTTAGAGGGAAAAACCTTAAAATTTTCACTATTGAGTATGTTAACTGTAGGCTTGTTGTATATGACTTTTTTATGTTCAGGTATATTCCTTCTATGTTCTATTGTTGTGAGTTATTATCAGGAGAGAATGCTGAATTTTGTAAAATGCTATTTCTACATCTATTGAGGTGATCACTTGATTTTTCCTGCCATTCTATTAATGTGACATATCACATTTATTGATATACTTATATTGAAGCATCCTTTAATGCCAAGGATAAAGTCCACTTGATCATGGTGTATGATCTTTTCAAAATGCTGTTGAATTCTCTTTACTAACATTTATTTTGAGAATTTTCACATCTATTGTGAAAAGAGGATATTGTATTTTAGTCTTCTTTTTTTGTTGTTGTACCCTTACCTGGTTTTGGAATCAAGATAATGCTGATCATAAAGTAGATTTAGAAGTGTCTCCTCCTCTTCAACTTTTTGAAAGAGTTTGAGAAGAATTGGCATTAATTCTTTAAATGTTTTGTAGGATTCACCCATGAAGCCATCTGGTCCTGGGCTTTTCTTTGTTGGGAGTTTTTTGATTACTGAATCAATCTTACCTGTTTTTGGTTTGTTTGGATTCCAATGTCATCATGATTCAGACTTGATAGGTTGTACTTCTAAGAATGTAACAATTTTGTTTTATAGATTGTTCAATGTGTTAGTGTATAGTGGTTCATAGCTGCTTCTTATGATCCTTTGTGTGGTATCAGTTGTAATACCTTTTCTTTATAATTTTATCTATTTTGAGTCTCAGTCTCTTTGGAGGGGCATTAAGCAAATACTAACAGAACTGGAGGAAGTAATAGACAATAATACAATAATAGTAGAAAACTTCAATACCCCAATTGCAAAAATGAATAGATCCTCCAGACAGAAAATCAATAAAGAAATGTCTCACTTGAATTATATTTTAAGCCAATGCACCTAATAGACAGATACAGAACACTCGATCCAACAGCAATTGAATAAAACATTCTCACCCTGCCTATGGAACATTATCTAGGAGAGATCATAGGTTAGATCACAAAAAAAAGTCTTAGGAAATTAAAAAAAAAAAGAAATAATACAAAATATCTTTTTTGACCACAATGGTATGAATTTATAAAGTAATAACAGGAGGAAAACTGAAAAAAAAATGAAAAATATGTGGAAATTAAACAATACACTTCTGAAAAACCAATGGGTAAAAAATGAAATCAAAAGAGTAATAAAAAAAATCTCAAAACAAAGATGGAAATACAGGATTCTAAAACTTATGGGATGCAGCATAAGCCATGCTAAGAGAAAACTTTATAGTGATAAATGCCTACATTGAAAAAAAAGAAGATCTCAAATAAACAACTTAACAGTACACTAGAAGTAGGAGTTTCTAGTACCTCGAGGAACTAGAAAAAGAAGAATAAATTAAGTCCAAAGTGAGTAGAAGGAAGGAGATAACAGATCAAAGATCAAAGCAGAAATAAATTAATTAATAAATTAAATAAAGACAGGGAAAAACCAAAGAAAACAAGAAAAAAAGGAAGAATTAGTTCTTTAAAAAGGTAAATACAAGGGACAAGAAGAAGTTATAATTTATGTGGGAAGGACATCAATATTAAGTCTCCCTGGACATGGTTAAATCTACTCTCTTTCACAATCTAGTCCTAAGGGATTTTGATCATTTTGATGATCTCTAGAACATCTTGCTAATCCAATATGCTGATGATATAATGTTGAAAACGATCTGATGAGTAGGGTAGCAATTACTGTTGTTGTTGTTGTTATTATTATTATCATCATTATCATTTATTATAGTAGTGGTGGTGGTCAAAATATTCTGACTGCTTATGTACTTGTGTTGAGGGATAAACTGAAGACATACCTTGCTGGACTGCTGATAGAGCGTTAATCAGGGTTCGTTGAGACCAAGTTTAAGAATTCAAGAGCAAATTATCATGTGGAGTAGTATAGGGAATGGTTTGAAGAACAGTGTTGTCTGACAATAAAGCAGGTTGCAGGAAGTAAGAGTAGGTACAGTGGGTACTTAAGACTTTGGGCTAACCCAGGTTGGAAGCCTATTGAACTCTCCATCAGCATTTGCCTCCTTCATGGGAAGACACCTGGGTGCCTGGGTGGCTCAGGCAGTTAAGTGTCCGACTCGTGATTTTGGCTCAGGTTATAATTCCACAGTTCGAATCAAGCCCCACATTGAGCTCTGTACTGATAGTGGGGAACCGTCTTGGGATCCTCTCTCTCTTTCTCTCTCTCTCTCTCTCTCTGCTCCTCCCTCACTTATGTGTGCACACGTTCTCTCTCAAAATAAACAGATAAACATCTTAAAAATAATGGCAAGAGGTCAGAGCTCTGCTAGTGAAAAAATGTAGGGGTTAGTGTCTGAAAGAATCAAACATCATCCTTAGCTACCAAGACCTCCATTTTCATGACTTCTTGATGAGTTATGATATTCAGGGATGAGCAGCTCTCAGTATATATGATGCTATTCTCTTTTTCTCCTTCCAAGGTAGACTTCAATAATCAGCCATGACACCCTTTTGAAGTGTTTAGATGTGGCTTCCAGATCATTCTTCCCACCATCATCTGGGCAGCCACAGCAAATGAAGGAAGATTTTTATCTAGGAGAATCATCACAGCATTGTGATTAAGAATATAATAAATACTCTGGCAGTATTATAATGAAGCACCTACAAGAAAAATACAATACCTAGCCTAGCTCTGTTTTTTTTTTTTTTTTGCTTTTGTTTTTAAATTCACAGATGCTATTAAAAATCAGGTAAAAAGAGATTTAAGAAAATAAAGTTTTAAAGCCTATCTATCAATCACAAGTTCTGGGTTAGTAATTAGATGCTGTTGGAATTTTAGATGAAAAGATAATGAGGAGGATGTTATTAGAAAATCTGTACAAGACATTGCGCTAAATGCCGTCATATGTCAATAGTCAAACAACCTTATGAATTGGAAATCACTATTCCTAATTAAAAAGAAAAAAGAAGAAGAAGGAAGAGTGAAATAGAGATTAAATAACTTGTTGAAGGTGCACACTCAGATGAAGGTAGTCTGTGAATTCAATCACAATACTTTATCTGTAGAGAAAAAAATTAACTGGAAGATGTGTAAGTATATAATGGAATTTATTAATCATTTCTTCAATTATATTTTCAATTAAGTTTTCTTTTACAATGTGAATACAATTTATTCAATAAACAACTTCTAATAATTCTATCTAGCCATGGAAATAGGGACATGAGTACTTTTCCCTCTGGGAAATAAGTCTATCTGAACATATACCTGGACAGACAGGTATAAAAGCAGTAATTACTATAGTTTGAACAAGCTTATAATATCAGATACTTTAGAAACCAAGAGATATTGAGGGGTCATGCTGATATGCAACGAGTTTAGGGAAGGTTGATTTAACAGAATGGTGGAAGAAACAAAATGGGAAAGGAATTGGAAGCTAAGTGCAGAAGAAACATGGCATCTTGGAAACTGGAGGAGGACTTTGGAACTGGACCATGTGGGTTTTAACCCTCCCCTTCACTTACTAGTTATGCCACTATTGACATATTGTTGAATGTTTCTGAGCTTCATGTTTCTAACTATAAAATGGATATCATAATAACTAAGAGAAATAACTAATCTTCTTAAAAAAACTTTCTATATTCTGGGAATGTTGTTAAAGGCTTCAAATACAGTATTTGACACAATCTTCTCAATTCTCTTACAATCAAGAAAACAGTCTCAAAACATTTTGGCAAGTTGCCCAGATCACAGAAATATTATTCAGTAGAGTAAGATTTGAACCCACAACCATCTAACCTCCAAGTTTATGCTTTTCCCTCTATACCACTCTCTGCTTGTCACTGGAAAGTTTGCTTTGGGGATTCCAAAATATAACACATGAAAAAAGAAAAAATGAACACACAAACTAGCTATCAACTTTGCTGAGTGACTGACATAAAACAGGAACAAAACAAATGCTGATCATTAAACCAACATTATCCCTATTTTCCTCCAGACCAAACTCAGGAATTTGCACAGAGTACACAGTGGTGAAAATTAGTACCTATTTAGCATGGCAGCAACATAGGAAAAGGAATCTGTATGTTCTTAGTGGACAGGAAATGTATATAACCCATTCTGGGTCCCCAACCCTAGAAGAGCACCTTGTCAAGAGACAAAGTAAATAACTGGGGAAAAAATGAATAACCACATCCACGCACACTACTCCAGGTTAATGTGCACCGTGATTGTATAAAGAAATAATATTTGCAGTTTTGTTTCAAAACCTCTTTCCTGATGACAAATGACTTTCAATTGTGGAGTCTCAGGTACACTGGATATTTGTCTCCAGGGAACCTGGGCTGTCACTTCATGGTGGTTTTTAGGGTTAGACACTAAACACCTGGGACTAATAAGTACTGAATTTCCTTCTAGCAGGAAACCCGAATAGACTAAAACGATTCATGTTTGACTAAATTATGACTTTATTGTGACCCGATTGAGTGAGAAGCTTAATAACAATGAATACTGGAAGGTAAGCCTAGTAAATTTCATAAGAAACGTGTGACTTTAAAACGCACTTTCTCAGTGATATTTTAAATCTCTGAGTTTATGCTGTTTAAATTCTTGAGACGTTATCTTTTAAAGACACCTTCAATTTCAGGGTTGGAAGCTGCCAAAGATAGCTAAAACTTTGTTGTCCCATACCATAATTACCTAAAATAATCCAAAATGGCAATCTCATTACTGCTTCATTGAACAGACTTTGGCCTTTCTAGATCACTAGGAATTTGGATCAGAGCTCTCTTTACCCAGAGAAATTTTAGTGTTTAACTCTGGACCCATGATAGCCTAAAACAACAGGGGTTACTTAAGAGGATAGGATAATATGTACGGTATTGGACCCGGGAATAGGAGACCTGAGTCTTTATGAATACTGAGAGAATATCCTCTGTTTCTCTCTGGGACAAGTTAGGAAGGAGTTTGTGGGGAAGGGATTCTCCTGCATGAAGTCAGGTCTTTCCAAAAATCAGGAGTGTGTCTGGAAGGAAAAACAAAACATTATCATAGTGATCTCATATTCTATATCAATCCAGGCGAAGAAGAGGCAAAGCTTAACACCCAGGTGTTTATGGTGTTATGGCAGATGCCATAAGCAAGTTGTGTGACTTTGGGGCCCAAGCCCAATTGAAGAGCCAGAGAGATGTTCGTAATTCTTAAATCTGCTCATTGTCTCTGTCATTTTGATCAGATTCATCATGTTTTGGGCCAAGTCACATCTTTTTTTTTAATGTTTATTATTTTGAGAGAGAGACAGATCGTGAGGAGGCGAGAAGCAGAGAGGGAGACACAGAGTCTGAAGCAAGCTTCAGATTCTGAGCTGTCAGCACAGAGCCCGATGCAGGGCTCGAACTCACAGACTGCGAGATCTTGACCTGAGCCAAAGTCAGACGCTCAACCGACTGAGCCACCCAGGCTCCCTGGGCCAAGTCACATCTTAAACATCACCAGCTACTGGCAATTATTTCTATTCTATATGTCTTTCCAACTAAACTGTTTTAGTTTTCAATAAAAAAAATTGCATTTTTTTCCTCTTTGGATACACTGCAAGAGTTCTGTAAGTTAAAAGATGCAAATCCAGATGTGAGCACTACCCACTTGCTAGGTGTCTGATTTTTGGCAAGCCACACACTTCAGTATCAGTTGATTGCTCCCGCTTTCTCTTCTCTTCTCCCCCTCCTCACCTCCTTTTCTCCTTCACTTCCTCCTCTTCAACCTCTTCCTTTGTCTACTCTTTACTTCTGTGTCCAAAATCAAGTGTGAGGATCATTATACCAGTCTTATCTGACTAGAAAATAAAGATCAGACTAAATATTGTAGATAAAATCTGGAATGGGGAACTATCTCAGACTGTTTGGGCTACTATGACAAAATACCACAGACTGGCCAACTTAAACAACAGAAATTTCTCTCTCATAGCTCTGGAGTCTGAGAAGTCCAAGACTAAGACTGATTTGGTTCCTGGTGGGAACTAACTTTCTGGCTTGCAGATGGTCAACTTCTCACTGTGTCTTCACATGACACACACACACACCACACACACACACACACACACACAGAGAGAGAGAGAGAGAGAGAGAGAGGGAGGGAGGGAGAGGGAGGGAGAGATAGAGAGAGAGAGGGAGGTCTTGTGTCTCTTTTTCTAAGGATCAGAATTCCATCATGAGGGCTCCACTTTCATGACCTACTCACATCCCAAAGCCTCCACCTCCAAATACCATCACATTAGGAATTCAGCATATCACTTTTTTGGGGGACACAGATATTCAGTCCATAACAGGCAATAGGAACCTCCTCCGTAGAGGGGGATAAAACCTAGCAAAAAAAGAAAAAAGTCAAAATCAAGTCATTGAGGATATTAATCAATTAATTAAAGTCTTGCAACAATATGAGGACTATTTGTTTCAAAAAAAATCACTGAACCTTGGTAAGAACAAGAAGATTTGGGACACCTGGGTGGCTCAGTCAGTTAAGCATCCAATGCTTGATTTTGGCTCAGGTCATGATGTCACAGTTCATGAGATCAAGCCCTCAGCGTGGACTCTGCCTAAGATTCTCTCTCTCCCTTTCCCTCTGCCCCCTGACCTCTCTAAAAGCAAAGAAACAAACAAACAACCAGAAAGCTTTGTGTCTTTTTATTGGCTTCAGTTCTATCTTCCTCTCCCACCTCTGCAACATCCTTGATAACCAACATCCTGCAGACGCTGGAGGAATAGGCATTTAGGAGACTGGATTTAGTTGTGTTCTGTTGATTTATGAAACCCTTCCTATGTGCATTCACCTTTTAAGGCATGGCAAGGAACCAGCAGTTTTTAGTAGTGGAAACCACACGTCTAACACCTTCCCAAGAGACAGGCTGACTAGGGGGCTCTTTCTATGTAAAAAACAAAAAACAAAAAACAAAACAAAAAAAACACCTATTAAGGATGACTCTCTGCTCTTAGGAGCTTAAAATTTTTCTCATTTAATTCAGAAGTGGGTATGTGCACGTTTTGAAAATAGGAATCATTGGAAGACTTCTCAAGAAGTGAAGGTCCTAGGTGGTGTCGGTGTCTTGACCGTGTAGATGTATGAGCCAAGGTATAGAACAGAGAAATGAAGAGGTAATGTTTAAGGACTATTTTAAATAGTCCAATTGGGTTCATGATCTCATTACGGATTTTTCTTTTTAAATTTTATACTATTTAGGTTTCACCACCGTTTGGTGCTAAAAGCCAATTCCCTTAGCTGTGTCACAATTATCACCTCTTTATGCACTTTTGAGCAATTTCTCAGTCAATATGGGTTTTTGTCACACATCTGGAGATGTAACTTTAATTAGTCTCATATTTATTCTCTTTGCTCTGCTATGAATGGAGACTTCCCCTAAGATAAGCCTTCATCACATGCACTGGAACAGAGTCTATTGCCTGCTCATATAACTTATTTCCCTTTGATGACTGCAGCTGGCACAATAATTTAATTCAGTCCTTCCTCAGAGATTCTGATCCATTCAATGGGAAATAGGACAGTTGTTGCAGGACAGTTGTTGATCCCCTATAACTCATGGGGCCACTCAATCTGCCACTCAATGCCAAGTTTGCTTGACCTTCCCTTTACATAATCCTTTTATGTCATGATTTTCCACTCACCCTTGACTCTTCATTTTTTTCTGGATCTGCACCCTGAATATCGCTCCAGGGTCATGCCTGCCCAGCCCCATATTTTCTTCTCCTGTTCTTTTGCCCACACAGGTAGGGTCAGCTATGAGTGTGTGTCACCTTTCATCCAGTGCTATTTTGTCTTTCACCTCCATGCATGTTTCCATAGGGGTTAGAATCTACTGCTCTAAACCAAGAAAAAAGCATAGTCAAAAGCACTTTACCCAATTTGTGTCTTTTTCCTCAATTTACAGGAACAAAGTCAGACAGAGAAATTCTCTTGCAAAAGACATACTATTTTTTTCCCCAGTAAGTCTCTCATTCCAATGTACACTTTACTTCCTCACCTTTTATTAATGAAGAACCAATAGGCCCGCATATTTCCCAGCATTGTTGATATGACAAGCTTTCTCTCTCTCTTATTTTTTTGCTGATGGTACTTGCCATGGGCATTATTGCCATCACTGCTAATCAAAGTTATTGTGCATTTTTGTTGTTCGTAGCAGTATTCTTCTAATTGGGCAGGTCACACTTCACGGAGGCTGAAATTCTTGTTAATAGTATTGCCTCTCTCAAAAAGCACTTGGCTATCAAGTATTACATCCCATTTGTGAAGATCACAGTTTAAATGGGACTGGCTGAGGGGCGCCTGGGTGGGTCAGTTGGTTAACTGTCCAACTCTTGATTTCAGTTCAGGTCATGATCTCATAGTTCATGGGATCGAGCCCCACAGCAGGTTCTGCCCTGATAGCACAGAGCCTGCTTGGGATTCTCTCTCCCTCTCTCTCACTGCCCCCCCCCCCCCGCCCTCAAAATAAATGAACTTAAAAAAATAAATGAAACTGGATGAAAAACTATGGTTCAAAATACAGAGGGAGGCAGTGTGATAAAGTTATGTTCTGTGAGTTCCTTCTGATTTCCTACCTCCACTGCCTTGGTTCAGACTTCTTTGCCAAAGAGACTGGCCAAAGTCATCTATGTGGTCTCCCTTTTCTTATCTAATCCACTCTGATCTATCTTCCCAATTATGGAAAAACTGATTAGTGCTTAAAATATTTCTTCTGATTGTATCTTCTTTCAGGGTAAATAACTAATGAATTTTCTAGTTACATTTCATGTATGAGAGCATACTTTGTGTTATTCCCATGCTTTTAAATTTATAGAGGCTTGTTTTATGACCTAGGGCATGACTTATTCTTGAAAATGTTTCATGTGTAATTGAGAAGTATATATTTTCTGTTGTTTTGGATGGAATGTTCTATAGATGTCTGTTAGGACTAGGGGGTTTATAGTCTTATTCAAGTTTTCTATTACTTGTTAATCTTATTTCTAGTTTTTCTAGCCATTTTTAAAAGTAGGATGTCGAATGCTCCAATTATTATTGTTGAATTGTCTATTTCTGCCTTCATTTATGTTAGGTTTACTATGTGTACTTTGGTGCTCTGTTTTAGGTGTATATATGCTTACAATTAGTATTTCTTCCTAATGTATTTGGAGTTTTTTGTCATTATAAGAGGTCTCTTTTTAAAATTATTTTTTAATGTTTTTGTTTATTTTTGAGAGAGAAAGAGAGAGAGAGCAGAGGAGGGGCAGAGAGAGAGAGACACACATACAGAATTTGAACTAGGCTCCAGGCTCTGAGCTGTCAGCACAGAACTCAATGTGGGGCTCGAACTCATGAACTGCAAGATCATGACCTGAGCCAGAGTTCGACACTTAATCGACTGAGCCACCTAGGTGTCCCAAGCGGTCTCATGTTATAATACATATTTTAAAACTCTGTTTTAAATTCTGTTTTTAGTTTTAAACTCTATTGTGTTCCATATTAGTGGAGTCACTGCAGATTTTCTGTTGTTGCTGCTTGCATGATGTATGCTTTTCCACCCTTTTCTTCTCAACCTATTTGTCTGTGAGTTCAAGTCTGTCTTCTATAAACACGATATAGTTGCATCATGCTTTTTGTCTGCTTCAAGCTCTCCTATTCTCTGGTTCTTTCCTGCAAACTAGCTGGCTTACAACCTAGGCCATATCCTCATTAGATCCATAGGTCTCTTCCCAAATGCCCTCACCACAAGCTCTGCATTCTCGAGAATGCCCTTGGGTTAATACTCTCCACACTGTGTTATGAATGAAGTAAGTTCCTTTAGGAGGACATTAGGAGGTATATGATTTATGCTTCTCTTTTACCTCAAGGCAAAGTCTGGGACCAAAGGCTCTGGAGCTGGAGGTAGGGACAATGGAAATCTTCTCTGAGTGACACCCCTACTGTCTGATCTGAGTCCTCTGGGGGAGGGGAAAAGTCAACTTCCTGGCTTGCATTTTCCTAACCTGTAAGTACTGTCCCACAAGCTAGAGGAAGGGCTCTCATGGGCTCAGTATCCTCAGCATATCATGCCTCAGGCAGAACTACTGTTCCAGCAGTGTGGACTGGGCAAAATAGGGACCTCCACACTTCTCAGTTGCACTCATCTGTGAGAAGTGAGATGATTCATTTTCAGAAATACCAAATACAAGCTGTGCTGTCTAGTTAACAATAGGTTTACAACCTATTGAGAATGTGTGCGAATGTCTCCGTCTGACAATGGAGTCCCAAACCTGTAGACACTTCACTTGCTGGTTCTTCCCCTGTCCATTTCACGGGCTTATTTTTCATAGGTTTTGCAATGAGCATGCGCCAAAGAACTGAAGTCTCTGTGTCACCTCAGGAAATGTACCTTTGTTCCAATCAGACTACTTTTTGCCTTACATGGGCATAGGTGACTTCTGGGTAACCTCTGTAGTGTCAGCCAAAGAGGTCTCAGGGGAGGGACTTCACACTAGGAGGTCAATTGCCTGCTGTAACTGCCTGGAGTTTGCCTGTGCATCAGACACCTGCTCTTGCAAGAACGTTGATTAAAGCTTCACGTCACTGTGCTCTGAGTCTCCGTGTCCCTCCTTTGATTGGGTCAGCGGTCTCATTTCTCACATCACCCAAGACAATCTCAGCAACAGTCAGCTGGCAGTAGGATAAGAAATGTTGAGGTCTTGTTTCTTCCAGTAAGAAATCCCTGTGGCCAGGTCCTGAGTCGGGAGGCAGCCATGTGTTCTTGGCTGCAGTATCCTGGAGAGGAGTCTCCTCTTTCTGAGCCAAGAGCCTGGAGGGATGTAGCAGTATTGCTTTAAATACTACATACTCTTACCTCTCTTAACAAACTTTCATATATTTGCTTGAAAATATCTTTCTCCATTTGCTGTTGCCCTTAAGACCATTTCTAGAGTCTTTAAATATTTTTTTATTTGTTTGATTTTTGTTTTTGTTTTACATTTTTCAAGTTTATTTTATTTATTTTGAGAGAGACAGAGGCAGTATGAATGGAAGAGGAATAGAGAGAGAGGGAGATAGAGAATCTCAAGCAGGCTTCATGCTCTCAATGCAGAGACCGATGCGGGGCTTGAACTCACAAAACCGTGAGATCACGACCTGAGCTGAAAACAAGAGTTGGATGTTTAACTGACTGAGCCACCCAGGCACCCTTGTTTTTGTTTCGTTGTTTTTTTTTTTAAGTAATTTTAACCAAGTTTACTTGGAGTAACCAGAGTTCCCCATGTTCTCATGCCTAAAGCTGATCTCCTGATGAATCTCAACACCTTTAATATTTGTGTGATCCATCCCTATCTTCAACCTCTTTGCATGCAAACAGAAACATCACTCAAAGTACCTGTTGATCTCTATTTGAACTACATTTTCATCTGAATCTTTTATTCTTTTAGAAAGCAGAAAATCTACTCTAGTGAGTTCTAGCAAACTCAATTACTTCAGAGTTTCTCAGTTATTTTAACTCAAAGACCCCATTCTCTGAGGTGTTTAGTCTTGTCTGCTCTCCGACAAGTCTTGTCTGATCTATAGCCCATCTCCCCACCCTGACTTCTTCTGATGCTACTCTGTCCACTCTGTTCATCCCTCCAGCAACCCAATGTCCTGATGGTGTCATAGGAGTGTTCAATATTCTCCTTCATAAATAATGAGAATTCTACTAAGAAACTAGGAAACACAACCGTTCCCTCATCCTTTTCTGGGACAATAGGAGACATGGAGCTACCACTTTGGGTCCTTTCTTCCCCAGCAGATATCTTGCTTTTTCTGTTTCCAAACCACAATGGAGAGAGAAACCTCCCAAAGGCTGATATATCTCAGGATTGTATCCCAAAACAAGGTAGAGGTGACCACTGGTCTCAGATCTCCAAACTTCCTCCTTGGAGTTCTCCCTAAGGAGAAGAGGGGACAGGCACATGATTCTGTTGGAGATCCTAACAATTGCTCTATTTCACCTTCTTTTTAACTCTTCTTTGGTCCCCTGTCCCAGTGATTTCAAATCCTTTCTGAGGTGTTAACATTACATCTGGAGGTTTTTCGTTTTCAGAATCTTTCAAGTGTTAGGCATTTGTTTGTTTGTTTGTTTATTTATTTATAATGTAAAAGCTAAGTGTTTGAGGTCTCTGTTCCCTGATGTCTTAGTAATGATACTACTTGGTGTTAGCAGCCTGGACTGTAAGAAGAAAAGATAAAAAGGGTGTATATTTCAGGAGTGAGTATGCCCATTGATTAAAAAAAACAAAAACATTTGGATAGTCATACATGTTTTTATTTCTTCTTCCTGGAATGCATTTCCCAGTCTATTGGCAAACTTATAATCACCCTATAGGATCCCAAACCCCATAAAACATAATGCCTGCCACAGAAAATCAGATCATTTCTTTCAGGTCCCCTCATGTGTGTTTATATTCGTTGTTATTTTTATTCTTTTGTATTATTCGATATTATTTTTGTCATTATTTTGACTTGTCTGCTTTCTATTTTGGGCTATGGACACTGTGAGTGCTAGTTTTGAGATTCTATTAGTATGTAATACATGTTTTATGAGTGAATCAAGGGGTGAAGACGAAGGAAAGAATAACACATGGACAGAATAGATTTCAAGAGGGAAATGTTGGAGACAGGTGTGAGCTACTGATCTAGAGCACAGTTGGTATTAAGATTCTCCCATAGTGAGAAACATCGCAGAACCCCTGATTTCTGGCACAAATGGTTCCAGAGAAACTTAGTGCTATTCTTGGTTGGTAACAAAGGTCTATTCAGGTCAGTAGCAAGGAGTAGATTTGAATGTTTTTGGAAGTCAAGAGACAAGATTCTAGTTCTTTTCTGGCCAGTATGCTTTAGACACAGACTTCTGGTTCTCACCCATTGAGGGGAAGAATAAGAAGGCTATATTATGTGATAAACATTGTGATTAGCTTAAAATATTCACTTATACAACTTTTATAGATTTGATACTCTAAAGTATACATTGAGACATGACTCGCTAGCATATTACCTTGTATCCAACCTAATTCCTAAAGCTAGGGAGGCAATTTTGTCCTTCCCACCTATTTACTAAGGACTTTTTTTTTTTTTTTAACATTTATTTATTTTTGAGACAGAGAGAGATAGAGCATGAACGGGGTGGGTCAGAGAGACAGGGAGACACAGAATCTGAAACAGACTCCAGGCTCTGAGCTGTCAGCACAGAGCCTGACACGGGGCTCGAACCCACGAACTGCGAGATCCTGACCTGAGCTGAAGTCGGACGCTTAGCTGACTGAGCCACCCAGGTACCCCTACTAAGGATTTCAAAAGCAAGTAATTAAAATTGCAGGATCAGTTCTACAGATTCTTTGCAGCAGCTAACCTTTGTGTCTTTCCAGCCAACTTTATTTGTAGACTTAAAGGAAGGCTTTCTTTGTGCACACAAGGAATCTGAGAAAGCAAGAGGGGTTATAGATGATTGTCACAGACTAAGTTAAACACTGGATGATTTTCATTACAGCTGTTTATGCACATCTCTTCTCTAGTGTCCAGTGATATCATTTTGGTAGCTTGAAATTGTTCATGGTGAACACATTTATGAATAGTTACAACACAGAAATCAACAAAGCTACAGATCTGTTGTTTCACTGCCCCCCACCCCTAGTTTCTTATACAACTATATGGTACAAAGAGAATTTTGGTATCTATGATAAATAAATGGAAGTACTTCTTAATTGCAATCAAATGAAACATCGTATCCTGGGATATTACAAAGTATGCTGGCCTAGGATTTCAGACCTGAGTTCTTATTCTGATTCTGCTGTATCTGTCACCTAATATGAACCATTTTATTTCCTTTGGACTATCTATCATCAGTTTTATTTATTTATTTTTTCTAAAGTTTATTTATTTTGAGAGAGTGAGCATGAGCAGGGGGTGAGGGGCTGCAGAGAGAGAAAGCAGGGCTCGAGCTCACAAACCATGAGATCATGACCTGAGCTTAAATCAAGAGTTGGACGTTTAACGACTGAGCCACCCAGCTGCCAGTTTTAAAATTACCTGATTGGACTAAATGGTGTCCTAGAAGCTTCCAGTTTTATTTATCATGACTTTGGGCTTAGAAAAAATATATATTCTGGAGTCCACTTGCTTGATAACATATATAAAATTATTTAGTAGAAAAAAGACTGGTTAATGTCTCAAAAGAACAGATATTGGCCTATATTGATACAAGCATATTCTCTTTAAGCATACCTAGTTATCCATATGGCAGGAGGAGTCCCCCCTGCCATGGCTTTTAATCCTTTGAATATTTATTTCAAGTTCAATATTTCACCAGCCTCTTATCTGTTTATCTTGATGCCTTTGAAAGCACTTTGGTATTCACACCCCTCTTCTAGTGTTTGTGTTCCCCGCTCTGCAGATGGCCCGAATCAATTCTGATCTGTGCTGCAATTAAAACAACAAATCATCACTTATTCTCAAATGCTAATTATCTCAGTTTTTATTATCATTCCTAATTTCTTTTTCTTACGTCCCCATGTTTGCATTGGTGTAAAGATGTGGAAGAAAATTTGGTCATTTATTCCTTATTTTTGTTTAACCACTGATGCTAAGCAATTTCTTCGTGGTTTGTTCAGGCAGGAAGACTGGCTCTAGGCAGAGTTAAGCTGATCAGAGTGAAGCTGATCTTCACTTCTCCCACTCATTCTTTTATTTTTGATAACAATGTTAATGAAAACGACAAAAAGCAATAGCTATCAGTTTTTTATTTCTTACTATGTGTAAGGCACTGTCCCATGGCAGTAAGAGAGAGAGGGGGGATCTTTCTCACCCTGCCAGGCAGTACACTCTATCCCCACCTTGATCTCCACCATTTAAGTCCCTTGAGCCCACCCCACTCAGGGAATGACCACATTCCTGCCCTTGCTACTGATTTCAGGCCTTTCCTGCTTCATAGCTTTTGAGTCCCTCAAACAACCTCCCCACCTTGCCTCAGTCCTTCTATGCCCTAATCTCAGCTGCCTTTCACTTAAAAAACAAAAACAAAAAACCAAAAAACCTACCTGACATACTAATGGAAAAAATGCTGTAAAAGACAGTTTAAATTGTTATAAGAGGAGTTTTTATCCACCAAGTAAGATCGACTAAAACTAAAAACAAAAATAAGGTAATAAAACAATAGATATTTTCCAACAGGATATCACATAGCCAAAAGGCAGCTAAATGCCCACCTTCTTGCCATAGTTTGGGTTTTCCAGAGGCATCCACTGACAGAGTTTGAAGTGTAAGGTGTTCATGGGGATCAATACTTATGAAAGGAAACATCAAATTGTAATGCAGGCTCACAAAGTTCTAGCCAACTGGTGCAAGCACTGGAGAGAATATTGGCTGATGGAATCTTTCACTTTGGGTAAAAGGGCAGGACCTGGGTATCCCTAACTTGCTCAATCAACACGTGTGGGCCACTCCAGGAAAAGCATGTCCTCAGGTGAGGCTACTCCCGTGGCTGAAGCACACCCAGAATGGTGGACAGCTGTCTCCTGATGGCACCTGCGAAGCTGGTCAGATGCCTGTCCTTAAACAGGAATCAGGCCATGTATCCCCATGTTGATCACACCTCATACACATCTTTTATTGACAATTTCCTTGGTTGGATGATAGAAAAATGAGGGTCGCTGGGTGGCTTAGTTGGTTAAGCATCAGATTTTGGCTCAGGTCGTGATCTCATGGTTCGTGAGTTCAAGCCCTGCATAAGGCTCTGTGCTAACGGCATAGAGCCCACTTCAGATCCTCCTCTCTTTTTCTCTCTCTGACCCTTCCCCAAGATGACAGAAAATTTAGTCCATTGTGATCCAATCCATCTTCAGAAGAGTAATAATTTAAAAATTTATAAATCTCCACAAATGTTGCCATTATACAACTCTGAGAGTTTAGAATGCTTGTTTTCTCATTCTGGAATTTCTTCTCTCTTTTTTTAAGTTTATTTATTTATTTTGAGAGAGACAGAAAGAGAATGAGCAGAGGAGGGACAGAGAGGTAGAGAGAGAGGGAGAATCCCAAGCAGGCTCTGTGCAGGTCAGTGCACAGAACCTGATGCAGGGCTCAAATTGATGAAACTGTGAGATCATGACCTGAGCCAAAATCAAGAGTTGGATGCTCAACCGATCTTTTTGGAATTTCTAAAATGTACCTTCCCCATCTCTTTAAAAACCAGTAGAGAATTGAGGGTCCCAGGATACCTGTTTGAGGTTGCGATGGTGGTTGATACCTTCCACTGTGGAACTCTGAAACAGCTCCCTCTTAATTTGGCTTGTCTGAGACATTTAGTTGTTTGTCTATCAATGTTGTCACTTGTCTGTAAGCCCCCCCACACACACAAGGTTGAGGTCGTGCCTTAAATGTAAGTATTGCACAGGTATCTATTGGACATAATGGAGACCAATTGACCGAACTACAAGCCGAAGTCACTAAAGAATGAAATCTCAAATACTTTACTTATCTGTTCCCAGTAATATTTTTACATTTTCTAATTTTCTGCAGACTTTTGGTATCGACATCGCCTCCTGAGTCCTAGGGCTTCATGGATTTCTACTAAGCACAACAGTTGGTGGCTTCAAGGGGTGCCAGGTGGTGCTGGGACAGCCATCACACCCTGAAGAAAGTCACACCAGGAAATCCAGGGCACCAACTGTGTTCCAAATTGTCCTGATATATGAGCTACTGGCAAGTAGCAAGCCATGTGAAGTGAAGCACATGGTTTTCTCCTCCAGCAAGACTTTTTTACTGTTGCCAGTAAAATAAATTGGGGTGCTGGTGGGGGTGGTGTACAGAGATACATTGGCACAGGAATGAGAAGATCCTGCTGACAGCAGTCTGATGGAAAGCAATCATAGCATCTTGCATGTGGTAGACAATTTTGAACTGTTCAAACTACACTTTCCTTGGGTCCCTGTAGTGTCACAAGCTTATATAAAGGCAAGTAGTGTAGCAAGCATTTGACGGAAGAGGGAGTTGGAAGCCTGGAACACTGTAGTGTTTAATCCATGCCATTGTCCTTTATATTAGTTTGCCTACCCCTAGCACAGGCAGATGATCTCCCTTCTACACATTGTGAAGAAAGTTCTTTGATATGTAAACCTAGCATTGTTCCTGTTTCTTTTCAAGGCCAAACCTATAGGGTGAAACTCATCCCCTTGTCTACTTAATGATTTTGTTCCCACAATTACTCCCTTCTTTTAAATATTATGGTTTTCTCTTTTCTTTAGGACATTATAATCGGCTTCTGAACAGATCTTCCACTTTAAAACAAAGTTTCTTCCTTAACTCATCCCTTATTTGTGAATGTGTGTGTGTGTGTGTGTGTGTGTGTGTGTGTGTGTGTGTATTATCCTTTATTTTGTAAAACTCCTCAAAGTCACAAAAGATAACCTCTACTTCCTCATCTCCTATCTTCTCTAAAGTCACTCCAATTACACTGTGTCTCTGCCTCTCCCAAAAAGTGTTTCTGTTTTTGTCAGGATCACTAAAGTCTCACAGTTTACCAAGTTCAGTGGTCAGTCCTCAGTTTTTATGTTATTTGATCTTTCAGCAACATTTAACCTGGATGATTATTTCATTATTCCATAAATACATTTCTCTTATTCTGATTCCTCTTTCTTCCATTTTCCATTCTACTCCATTGAGGACTCTTGGTTTCCTTTGCTGACCTCACCTTGTCTTTGTGACTCCTAAATGTTGGCATGCCACAGGGGTAAGCTTTAATTGCAATGTCTTCTTATCTATATTGATGTCTTGGCGCATCACTTCCAGTACTATGGCTGAATGTGCTATTTACATGCTGAGGAGACTCAACTATTTCTGATAACAATAAGAAAGGCATTTCTGTAGTAAAGGACTAACATTGCACAGCAAGCATCTAATTGAAGTCATGACAATATGAAGAGCTGGAGGTAAGTTTGTCCATGATCAGACAATGTCAATGCCATCACCACCACCACCTGACTTCCAGTCACTGAAAAGAACATCAATTGTGTGAGACATTTCTATTTTACAAGGATGTTAAAGTATGAAAGAACAATGAACACTGGGATCAGTTGAAATAAGGCATATTCCTCTGCCTGTTGTACATCCTTACTTGTATGGCTAAAAGACAATTCAGATTTAGCATGCCCAAAATAAAATACATTTTTTATTTTGTTTTGTTTATTTATTTATTTTGAGGGCAGGGACAGAAAGAGAGGGAGAGAGAGAATTCCAAGCAGGCTCTGCACTATCAGCACAGAACTGGATGCGGGGCTTGAATTCAGGAAACTAACTGAGAAATCATGACCTGAGCCTAAATCAAGAGCTGGGCGCCAACTGACTGAGCCACCTGGCTGCCCCCAAAATAGAATTCTTAATCTACCAAATCCACACATCTGCTCCTTCCCCCATTTTCTCCAGATCATTTATTACATCCATTTACCCAGTTGCTCAGACAAGCAAAAAAAATAAGTAGAAACGAGCTATTCTTGGTTCCCCCATGTCTTCCTCACCACAAATTAAACTAATCAATGGATGTGGTCAGTTCTTCCTTTACTAGGTATCTGAATGTGCTACTTCCCACTACCTTCGTTGCTTTCCTGTTTTTGACAGCATGATCTCTTATCTAGAGAGCCCCTTCCCATGGTTCTCTCTGTTTCTACTTCTGAATGATAATTTTAAATTTCAAATGAGATCATAACCCTCCACTGGTTTACCCCACAGTTAAAATTAAAGTTTGAGTTCTTACCTTGATTGTCAAATCCTATGTGGTCTAGATCTGCCAATCTCCCCATCTCCCTTCTTGTTCTACCACAGCTAAACCAACTTTCTTGCTCTTTCTCAAATGTGACAGTCTAATTGCTTCTTCAGGGTCTAGGGTCTTTGCACTTACTGCTACCTCTACAAAAACACCCCTTAGGCAAGTCTCTATTGGTTTTATTCTAATTTTTGCAAAAATATCTTCTTGGTCACATTTTTTTTTTATTGATCATATTGATGAGGGAACATAAGGCAAGCTGACAGGTCTCAAACACCCCCTCACCCCCCCACTCCCAGGTGGGATATGTGGGATATTCCTAGGGCACTCCTGGCTGCTGAACAACAAAGGAAAAGGAGGAAAAAATGGTTAACTGATAGAGATCATGATCCTGCAGGACCTAAGTCTCCATCACCCCTCCATAGGGATGTGGGAAACAAAGGCAGAAGGAAATGGCAGATAGAACTAAATTTCCTTATAAACTGCAGCCCATTGACAAATACTTGAGGCAGGCAGAGTAACTCCCTATGTCTTAATGCTAATGCTCTGCTAGAGGGTAAACAACCCTAGTTTGACACTAGCCAGGCCTCCACTATCCTGGGAGTTTAGCATATGAAAATCTCACTGGAAACTTCCCCTGGACTTTCCTCCCCACAACCCCAAAGTATAAAACCAGTCTCTCCTCATGGTCCCAGGGCAGCTCTGCCCGCCTACAGGTCCTGTCCCCGTGCTTTAATGCAATCACCTTTTTGCACCAAAGACGTCTTCAATAATTCTTTGCTGTTGGCTCCAGACCCCATGAACCCCATAATCACCCCATAAAACCTCATCACCATTACATAAAATAGTGTCCTCATCACTCAATCAGTTTCTGACTCCTTTCCATGTTTTATTTTCCAGCATAATGGCTATTTTCATTTGAGGTTCTATTACATACTTCTGCTTTTATTTGTTTATTATGCTCCAAGAATGTAAGCTACACAAGTGATGGATGTAGTCTGTCTTGTTCATACCTGTATGTCTAGTTTTATCAATTTTAAAAAATCAGCTTTATTGAAGTAGAATTGATAAGAAATTATATGTATCATTATATATTTCAAAATTGTATTTAATACATTTAATTTAATTCAATAACTTTAATATTTAAATTATATTAAATAAATTATATATTATATGCATAGTGATTAATTATTAAATGTAATTGTTTATTGATTCAATAATTAATTTATTTGATACTTATTAATAATAATTTTAATTAACTTAATATATTGAATTAATATAAATATATTGAATTAATGTGTGTATGTGTGTATATATATATATATATATATATATATGAAATGTAAAACATGATGATTTGACATACATGTATTCTGTGAAATGATTACCACAATCAGGTTAATTAACACATCCATCACCTCACCTAGTTACAAGAGCACTTAAGGTCTACTCGCTCAGCAAATGTCAAGTACCCAACATAGTATTATTGACTGTAATCATCATGCTGCAACTTATATCTCCAGAGCTCATTCATCTTATAACCAAAGGCTCATTTCTTTTTTTTTTTAATTTAAATTTTTTTAATATGAAATTTATTGTCAAATTGGTTTCCATACAACACCCAGTGCTCATCCCAACTGGTGCCCTCCTCAATGCCCATCACCCACTTTCCACTCCCTCCCACCCCCCATCAACCCTCAGTTTATTCTCAGTATTTAAGAGTCTCTTATGGTTTGCCTCCCTCCCTCTGTAACTTTATTTTTTTCCTTCCCCTCCCCATGGTCTTCTGTTAAGTTTCTCAAGATCCACATAAGAGTGAAAATATATGGTATCTGTGTTTCTCTGTATGACTTATTTCACTTAGCATAACACTCTCCAGTTCCATCCACGTTGCTACAAAAGGCCAGATTTCATTCTTTCTCATTGCCACATAGTATTCCATTGTGTATATAAACCACAATTTCTTTATCCATTCATCAGTTGATGGACATTTAGGCTCTTTCCATAATTAGTCTATTCTTGAAAGCATTGCTATAAACATTGGCATACAAGTACCCCTATGCATCAGCACTCCTGTATCCCTTGGGTAAATTCCTAGCAGTGCTCTTGCTGGGTCATAGGATAGATCTAAATTTAATTTTTTGAGGAAACTCCACACTGTTTTCCAGAGTGGCTGCACCAGTTTACATTCCCACCAACAGTGCAAGAGGGTTCCCATTTCTCCACATCCTCACTAGCATCTATAGTCTCCTGATTTGTTCATTTTAGCCACTCTTGGGTGAGGTGATATCTCAGTGTGGTTTTGATTTGTATTGCCCTGATGAGGAGTGATGTTGAGCATCTTTTCATGTGCCTCTTGGCCATCTGGATGTCTTCTTTAGAAAAGTGTCTATTCGTGTCTTCTGCCTATTTCTTTACTGGATTATTTGTTTTTCAGGTATGGAGTTTGGTGAATTCTTTATAGATTTTGGATACTAACCCTTTGCCTGATAGGTCATTTGCAAATATCTTTTCCCATTCCGTCAGTTGCCTTTTAGTTTTGTTGATTGTTTCCTTTGCAGTGCAGAAATTTTTTATCTTCATGAGGTCCCAATAGTTTATTTTTGCTTTTAATTCCCTTGTCTTTGGAGATGCGTCAAGTAAGAAATTGCTGCGGCTGAGCTCAGAGAAGTTTTTTCTTGCTTTTTCCTCTAGGGCTTTGATGGTTTCCTGTCTCACATTCAGGTCCTTGATCCATTTTGAGTTTACTTTTGTGAATAGTGTAAGAAAGTAGTCTAGTTTCATTCTTCTGCATGTTGCTGTTCAGTTCTCCCAGCACCATTTGTTAAAGAGACTGTCTTTTTTCCATTGGATATTCTTTCCTGCTTTGTCAAAGATTAGTTGGCCATACGTTTGTGGGTCTAGTTCTGGGGTTTCTATTCTATTCCATTGGTCTATGTGTCTGTTTTTGTGCCAATACCATGCTGTCTTTATGATTACAGCTCTGTAGTAGAGGCTAAAGTCTGGGTTTGTGATGCCTCCCACTTTGGTCTTCTTCAATATTACTTTGGCTATTCGGGGTCCTTAGTGGTTCCATACAATTAAATTTTTTTAAATGTTTATTTATTTTTGAGAGAGATAAAGACAGAGTGCAAGTGGGGGAGGGACAGAGAGAGACAGAGAGAGGGGGAGAGAGACACACACACACAGAATCTGAAGAGGCTACAGGCTCTGAGATGTCAGCACAGAGCCCAACATGGGGCTTGAACTCACCAACTGCAAGTCGGATGCTTAACCCACTGAGCTACCCAGGCGCCCCCAAAGGCTCATTTCTTTTGCCAGCATTTCCCCCTCCCCCCCCATACATCAAACCTTGGTTAACATACCATTCTACTCTGTTTCTATGAGGTCAACTTTTTTTCTTTTTCTTTTTCTTTTACTTTTTCTTTTTTTTTCATTCCTTTTCTTTCTTTCTTTCTTTTTTTTTTTTACATTTCACACGTAAGTAAGATAATACAGTATTTCAGTATTTGTCTTTTTGTGACTGTCTAATTTCACTTAGCATAATGGCATCTAGGTTCATAGCTGCAAATGGCAGAATTTCTTTCTTTCTGATGGCTGAATAATGTTTATTGAATATATATACCACATCTTCTGTATCAATTCATCCATTCATAAACACTTAGGTTGTTTCCATATGTTAGCTATTGTGAATAATGCTGCAATGATAATGGAAGCACAGCTATCTTTTCTAGATGCTGATTTCACTTAATTGGGATGTATACCCAGAAGGGGGGTTACTGGACCATATGGTCATTCTATTTTTATTTTTTCTACTGTATTCCATAACAACTGTACCGATTTGCATTCCCACCACTAGTGAAAGGGTTCTATTTTCTTCACATCTTCATCAACGTTTGTTGCCTCTTCTTGATAAAAGCCATTCCAACAGGCATGAGATGATATGAAATTTCCTGATGGTTAGTGATGTTGAGCGACTTTCCATGTACTTGTTTACATGTATTCTTTGTGAAAATCCTTATTCAAGTCCTGTTCATGTTTTTAAATTATATATATATTTGTATTATATATCAATATATAATATAATTATATATTAATATACATTATATTATAGATGGGATAATATATTATATTAATTACATGTATTAATATAATGTGTATTACATATTAATATATATTAATAATATATAATATATAATATAATGTGTATATACTATATATTAATATACATATTATATAAGTATATTATATGTATTTATAATATAATATAATTATACATATACATATAATATGTATATGTGTATAATAAATATAATATGTATATGTATATCCAATAATATACATATTGTATAGTATATATTATACAATATATATATTAATATATAATATATATTATATAATGTATATCAATACATAATACACATTATATTAATATATGCAATTAATATATATAATATATAATATAATATAATGCAATACAATACAATATATACCATTAATATTAATTAATTTTATTAATGTTTATATTAATATATTACAATATAATATTAATATTAATACTATATTAATTATATAATATATATTAATTATATATTATTAATAATATAACAATATAATTATAATAATTATATAATTAATTATATAAAATTATATAATTAATTATATAATTATTATAATTACATATATTATTAATTACACATTATTAATACACATTAAATTAATATATGCAATTGATATATATAATATATAATATTAATAATAATTAATAATTCTATAATATATAGAATTCTATTAATATATATATATATTTGCTATTGAGTTACATGAGCTTCTTCTATATTTTTGATAGCAATCTCTCATGAGGTACAACAATCACCTTGTTGATTGTTTTCTTGTTGTGCATAATCTTTTTAGCTTGATATAATTCCACTTGATTTTTGCTTTTGTTGCTTGTGCTTTTGGTGTCATATCTAAAAACTGTATTCCAAGACCAATGTCAAGCTTATATTTTTTTCCAGTAGTTTTATGGTTTCAAGTCTTCTCTTTAAGTTTTTAATCCATTTCAAATTAATTTATGTGAGTGGTGAAAGGTAAAAGCCCAATTTCATTCTTTTGCCTGTGTATATCCAGTTTTCCCTTATACTTATTAGAGAGACTATCCTGTTCTTATTTCATGTTCTTGACACCCTTGTCAAAAATTAGTTGACTGTACATACATGGGTTTCTATCTGGGTTTACTATTCTGTTCCATTGATCTATGTGTCTGTTTTTATGCCTGCACCATATTTTGTTGATTACTATAGCTTTGTAATATAGTGTGAAGTGTGATACCTTCCAGCTTTGCTGTGCTTCCTCAGGGTTGCTTTGTAGGGTCTTTTGTGGTTTCATATGAATTGTAGGATAGATTTTTCTATTTCTGTGAAAAATGTCAATGCAATCTTGATAGGGATTTCATTGAATCTATATATTGTTTTGGGTAGTATGGATATTTTAACAATATTAATTCTTCCAGTCCATGAATATGAGATATCTTTCCATTTATTTGTGTCTCCTTCAATAAATTTTATCAAATTCTTACAACTCACAGTGTACAGGCCCCTCATCCCATTGGTTGGACTCATTCTTAGGCATTTAATTGTTTTTGAAACTATTATGAATGGGAGTGTTTTCTCAATTTCTCCTGATAATTTGTTGCTGGTGTATAGCAGTGTAAGTCTTTTTTGCATATTGGTTTTGTATACTTTATAGAATTGTTTATAAGTTCTAAGGATATGTATAATTTTCAGAAACAATTTTAAAGCTTCTTTTCTGATTTGGATTTTTTCCCCTTAATGTTTCTGGCTAGGAATTTCAGTACTATGTAAATAGAGTGGTAGGAGTGAACAGATTTGTCTTGTCTTGTTCCTGATCTTAGAAGACAAGTTTTCAGCTCTTCACAATGAGTATGAAGTTAACTGTGGGCTTGTTGCGTATGGCCTTTATTATGTGAAAATACATTCCTTCTATGCTTAATTTGTTGAGAGTTTTAATGATAAAATGAAGTTTAATTTTGTTAAATGCTTTTTTTTCCTGAATGCTTTTTTTTAATGTATTGATATCATCAGATGATTTTTTCCCTTCATTTTGTTGGTGGTGATCACACCTATTGATTTGTGGATGTTGAACCATCATTGCATCCAAGCGAAAAAAGAAAGCCAATTGGTTATGCTGTTATGATCCTTTTAACATGATGTTGAATCTGGTTTCCTAGTATTCTGTTGATGACTGTTGCATCTATATGTATCTGAGATACTGGGCTGTAATTTTTTTTCTTATGCCTTCCTTGCCTGACTCAGATTTCAGGGTAATGCTGATCTTCCAAAATGAGTTAGGAAGGATTTTATCTTTTTCAATTTTTTTTGGAAGAGTTTGAGAAATATTGGTATTAATTCTTCATTAAATATTTGATACAATTCACCAGTAAAGCTATCAGTTCCTATTTTGTCAGGAGGTTTTTGTTTATTGATTCAAATTCCTTGCATATTATTAGTTTGTTTAGATTTTAAATTTATTACTGATTCAGTCTTGGAAGATTGTTAAGTTTCTAGGATTGTATCTATTTCTTCTAGGTTATCCAATTTGTTGGCATAAAACGGTTCATAATAATCTCATGATTCTTTGCATTTCTGAGTATCAGTTGTAACATTCCTCTGTCATTTCTTATTTTATTTATTTAAATCTTTCTATATTTTAGCTAGTCTAGCTAAAAATTTGTCAATTTTTTAACTTTTAATAAAGCTAGTTCTTGGTTTTGTTGACCTTTCCTATTGTTTTGCTAATTTCTATTATATTTATTTCTGCTCTAATCTTTATTATTTCTTTCATTTTGATAACTTTGGGATTAGTTTGTTCTTTTTATAGTTCTTTGAGAAACTATAGAGTTTGAGGTAAAGTTGTAAAAGTAGGTTTTTTATTTGAGGTTTTTATTTTTTTATTAATGTAGGCATTTATCTCTATAAATCTCCCTCTTAGGACTGCTTCTGTTACATCCCATAAGTTTTGGAATGTTGTGTTTTCATAGTCATTTGTTTTGGGATTTTTTTTTTCAATTTTTATTTTGATATATTATTTGGCACTTTGGTTGTTTAGTAGTATCTTGTTTATTTTCCCCATTAAAATTCTTTTTTCAGTTTTCCCCTTGTTATTTATTTGTAGTTTCATGCCATTGTGGTTGGAGAAGATATTTAGTATAATTTCAATTTTCTTAAATTTGCTGAGACTTGTTTTGTGATCTAACATGTGATAAATCCTAGACAATGTTCTCATGTGTGCTTGAGAAGAATGTGTATTATCTTGATGTTGGATGGAATGTTCTGTATATGTCTGTTATGTTCATTTGAACTAAAATGTCATTGAAGTCTATTATTTTCTTACTGTTTTTCTGTCTGAATTATCTATCCATTATTGAAAGGGGGTATTGAAATCCCCTGCCATTAGTATATTGTTGTCTGTTTCTTCCTTCATATCTGTTAATATTTGCTTAATATATTTAGGTGTGTGTGTTGGGAGCACACACATTTACAATTGTTACATCATGTTGACGAATTGACTCCCTTTTCATCATGTTATGACCTTCTTTGGCTCCTGTTATAATTTTTGGGTTAAAGTCTATTTTCTCTGCTATAAATATAGCTATTCCTGCTTCCTTTGATTTCCACTTACAAGGAATACCTTTTTCTATCCCTTCACTTTCATTGTATGTGTGTACTTCAAGTGTGTTTCTTGCAGACAGCATATAGTTAGGTCTTTTTTTTTTTTTTTTAACAATTTAGCTACTTTATTGCTTTACATTGGAAAACGTTGTCCATTTACTTTTAAAGTGATTATTGATAGTTTTGGACTTACTGATGCCAACTTACTGTTTTCTGGCTGTTTTGTGGTCCTTTTATTCCTTTCTTATGAATTCCTTCCTTATGTCTTCCTTATGAATTGTCTTTATGTCTTCCTTATGAATTGATGACATTCCATAGTGGTATGGTTTCATTCCCTTCCTTTTATCTTTTGTGTATCTACTGTAAGTTTTTGATTTGTGGTTACCATGAGGCTTACACAAATTATTTTGTAGTTGTAAAAGTTATTTTATGCTGAAAACAACTTAATTTTAATCACATAGAAAAATTACACTCTTTTATACATCCCCCACATTCTATGTTTCTGATATCACAATTTACATATTTTATATTGTGTATCCATTAATACATTTTGTAGCTGTAGTTATTTTTAATGCTTTTGTCCTTTAATCTTTATATCACAGTTTAATAATGAACACACCACCATATTTCAGTATTAGAGTATTTTTTTCTTTTTCAATTTTTTAATTTAAATTATAGTTAGTTAACATATAGAGTAATATTGATTTCAGTAGTAGAATTTAGTCACTCGTCACTTACATATAACACTCAGTGCTCCTCCGAATAATTGCCCTCCTTAATACTCATCACCCATTTAGCTCACCCCCCCACCTCCTTCCATCAACTCTGTTTTTTCTCTAACATTAAGAGTCTCATGGTTTGATTCCCTCTCTCTTAGCATTATATCTAATTAGTGATTAGAATCAAATAATCTAATTTTATTCTATACTTACCTTTACCATAGTGATTTATATTTTCAAGTGTTTAATGTTACTGATTAGTGTCCTATCATTTCAGCATGAAGAACTCCTTTTAGTATTTCTTATAAATCAGGTCTAGAACTGATGGAGTTTCTTTTTCCATTTGTCTGTGAAATTTCTATATCTCTCCACAGTTTCTGAAAGACAGCTATGCCAGGTAAAGTATTCTTGGTTGCCGGTTCTTTTCCTCTGAACATATTATCCCATTCTGTGCTGGCTAATAAGGTTTCTGCAGAGGAATCCAGTGACAGCCTTATGGAAATTCCCTACGTGTGAGGAATTATTTTCATCTTCCTGCTTTTAATATTTTTTGACAGTTTTATTATGTTTTGAGGGAGATTATCTTTTTGTTGAATCTTTTTTGAGAATTACAAGCTTCATGAGCTTGGATCTCCAAAACTCTACCCAGAATTCGAGAGTTGTAGCCATTATTTTCACTTATTTTATTGTTTTTAACTTATGTTTTTGTTTTGAAAGAGACAGAGAGAGAGAGAAAGCAAGTGGGAAAGTGGCAGAGAGAGAGGGAAAGAGAGAACCCCAGGCAGGCTGTGCTCTGTCAGCGTGGAACCCAAAACAGAGCTCAGTCCCACAAACTGTGAGATCATGACCTGAGCAGAAATCAAGAGTCGGATGCTTAATCAACTGAGCCTCCCAGACATCCCTGTCCACTTATTTTATTTTATTATTTTATTATTTTTAATTTAAAATAAGCTCTATGCCCAACATGGGGCTTGAACTTACAACTGAGATCAAGGATCACATGTTCTACTGACTGAGCCAGCCAGGCACCCCTTAGCCATTTTTTTTTTTGAGAGGGAGAAAGAGCACACATGAGTGGTCAAGGGACAGAGAGAGAGGAAGAGAGAGAGAGAGACAGAGAGAGAGACAGAGAGAGAGAGAGAGAGGATCCCAAGTAGGCTCAACACAGTCTTACGTGAGGGTGGGTTAGGGACTCAATCTCATAAATCATGAGATCAAGACCTGAGCTGAAATCAAGAGTCAGATACTTAACCGACTAAGACACCCAGGCACCCCAAGCATTATCTTTAAATGAGTTTTATGTGTTCTTTCTTGCTCCCTTCTTCTTCTGGGACTCCATTATATATGTAGCTTTCTTATATGGTATCTTGTAATCCACATGCTTTCTTCACACTTTGACATTATTTTTTCCCCTTTGTTCTCCTCTATTTGGATGAGCTATCTTTGACTTCACAGTTTCTTTCTTCTGTTTGATCAAGAGTGATGTCAATGCTCTATTGTACTTTTTATTTTATTAATTGTATTCTTTGGTTCCAGGATTTCTGGTTGGATCTTTGTTATGATTTCTATCTGTTTGTTAAATTTCTTGTTTTGCTCATGTGTTGTTTTCCTGATTTTACTGAATTGTTTTTCTGTGTTTTCTTGTACCTCACTGAACTTCCTTGAAATGACTATTTTGGGCAAATTGGGCAACTATGATGGGGCAAATTGCAGATTTCCATCCCTTTCTCGTTCTCTAGAAAATTATTGTTTTCCTCTGGTGGTGTTATATTCGCTTAATTTTTCATGTTTGCTGAAGTCTTGCCTTGCTTTCTTTGCATTTAAGGAAGTAGTGACCCCTTCTACTCTTTGTGGGCCTGTGTCGGGAGAGAAATACCCTCTGTCACCCTTACTGGAAAATCTGAGGTTTTCTAAAACCTTTTCTATGGTGTGCCTACTCCACATATGTTCCCTAATAAGGGAAACAATATATTAAGATTGAATGCTTCCCCTCAGTTCTGCAAAGTCAGCCTGGGTGCTGACAGCCTTCTGTATGCTTTCCCTAGAGCAGCACTAAGTTCTCAGTTCTGTGTTCTTTCTCCCTCAGCAGCCAGCCTTCTGTGCATGCTCATTAGCGGTCTGCAAAGGTTTGCAGTCATGCCCCTGGGGACACGGCACATGGAGTCAGTCACAGGGTGGGTGTGTGTGTGAATGAGGCATGTGGAGCATATGGGGTGTCTATGGGCCACTGAGGGGGAGGGAGTCTAAGCCAAGGCATCCCAAGAAGCTCATGGTGAGCTTTTCAAGGGAGTCTGCATAGTGGTTAGTGGGATTCCTATTCCTTTCATGCCCTTGGAGAACCATGGCTGTTGTTCTTCCTGCACTTCTACACTGCCCACTCTCCCTTCCCCAAATCATACAGACACCTCAGCATCATGAACAGGACAAGAATGAAGTGGCAACACAGCTGGGGAAGTCACATGCTCATGTCACACACCGTGGTACAGTCACAGAGTGAGAAAGAGTCTGCTCTGAGCTGAGCTGGTTTAGAGGAGGGATGCCCCTGGTGCAGTGAAACTGTTCTTACAGTTTTGAAAACATACTAGTTGGCGTTCTTTCTCTACAGTGGGGTTCTGGAACTTAAATGGTGGGCTCACTGACTTCCACAAAGATACTCTTGTCAATGGGCTATTGTCAAAGTTGGTGGTATTTGGGGGAAGACATCAGAAACTCTTCTGACATTTTTCTGGTGTTGCTTCCCCACATGCTCATGTATATAACTTCTAAATTAGTGTCTGTTCTAAATTAGTATTTGCTCAATAGGTGCTTATTTAATAGATATAGAAATACTTCTTTAGTATAAAAATAACTTGGGTCTACATTTTGGCAAGTTGCTTTCCACTTTATGATCTTTTAAACTTTGTTTCCCCACGTGGTAAGGGGAGAGAAAACCTAAATGGCAAAGTTTAGGTAAGAATTACAACAGATTGTTGATGTTAAGTAAGTACGTATTGTGCAGAATGACTAACAAATGTTAGTTTTTATTTACCTTTATTTATGTGTAAGTGATGGCCTTCTTGTTATTGCTGCGAAAGGCAAGGTGAACACCATGCAAAATTAGCGGAGCCTCTTCTGTCTCGTTTTTCATAACGTTCAGTTTGGTGACCTAGGCCTCCACCTGGTCACTGGTGTCCTCTAGAGCAGCCCACCTACTTGCTGCCATTTTTTTCTCTGCCAAAGCAGGCTTCAAGCACCAGGTGAGGTCCCTACCAGGAGCAGCAGAGGTCCGCGTCCCGTTGTGTGTCGTGACTAAGGATGGTGGCCCCTCCACCTGGGGTGCCCTGCCTCTAGTGGCTTCGGGAGCAGGCACACCAAGCATCAGCCCAGCCACAAGGCTCTCAGGAAACCTCAGACAAGGCTTGGGCTGAGAGGCCACCGTGTGCTTCTGCCTCCAGTTTGATTGATTGATTTCTAAGGTGAGGAGCATTTATTCTGCCTGTAAGCACACCGTCTGCCTCCAGTTCTTACCTTTAATCTCTTCATTTATAACATGGAAGTTGGAAACTCTTTTTCCCTCTACTGTAATACAAATTGAAAATAGGACCAAATAAAATAATAAGAGTTTTGTATGCTGGTTCGTGAAATATGAGACCTTCCTCCAGCACACACACACACACACACACAGGAAAGGTAAAAGAAGACTGGAGACCATTTCCTTCCAGTCTTTTAGCAAACTGTCCTTTCTTCCAATAATCAAGGAGAAACAGGAATTTACCTTGCTGTTTGTTTGTTTTTAACTAGGTAATCGTAAAGGGCAAAGTTTAAGTAGCATCATGATGCAAATCATTTTCTACTGAAGCCAGAAAAGTAGGCAGAGTGTATCCTGTTCTGTTTCTCCATTGGTTGGCCCTTAAAAATGAAGAAGATAACTAAAGAAATAGCAGGATTAAAGCATGTGGATTCAGATTAAGAAATGTGTGACTTTTATTGAAAGTGTGCCAGATAAGTCTCCAAGCCCTCAAATATTTCTCAAAAAGCATCTCAGGTTGACTAAGCTCTATTATTAAAAATGGATCCGCTTTGGAGTTTGATATGTTTCCTGGGTTTAATATTGCAAATTAAATGGAAATATACTCTCCCCTGCCTTATAACCAAGTATTTCATATTTATTTGGCTACACCCAAATAACCCAGGAGTAACCTTTATTATTTGGAATGAGATAAATGAATATTAGAAATTGTGTTTATTTTTACCTTTTCTTGCTTATATTTTATGGTTTATAAATAATTTTAAAATATTGTGAAATGGGGTGCCTGGGTAGTTCAGTCAGTTAAGCATCTGACTTCAACTTGGATCATGGTCTCACAGTTCATGAGATCGAGCTCCACATCAGGCTCTGTGCTGAGAGTGTGGATCCCACTTCAGATCCTCTGTCTGACTTTCTCTCTCTGCTCCTATCCTGCTCACACTCCCATTCTCTCAAAATTAAATAAATAAATAAATGCACATTACAAAATAAAATAAATAGAATATTGTAAAATGCATAAATGTGCTATTAATCCAACAACAATATATATTATATTTTATAATTAATAACTATATAAGTACATATATAGATGGAACGTGGTCAAATATTTATATCAGTTAACAAATTAAAATCTGAACTCCTTTTATTTGAATAGAATGGGATTCCTAACAGACTCTTTATTCTTTCTTCAATGCCATCACCCATATTTTATTCTACTTTACACTTAGTACAAAACTGTTTGGGGTTGCTGGAACACTTGGTATGACCTCGTATCACTCTGCATTTGTGCCCTTATATCCTTCTCCTGCAATTCCATTTTCTTCTCATCTGCCAAATTCTCATATCAGAACTGTATCAGACCTCAACTTCTCTGTGAAGTATTCCCTGTCTTTTTAAACATCTTTATTGAAATATAATTTAAATACCATAAAATCTACACATACAAAGTATAGAATTCAATGGTTTTAGTACATTTACAGAGCTGTACCCTCATTACTACTACATAATTCAAGAACATTTTCATCACTCTGAAAAGAAATCCCAGGGGCTCCTGGGTGGCTAAATTAGTTAAGCGACTGACTTCGGCTCAGGTCATGATCTCATGGCTCCTGGGTTAGAGCCCTGTGTTGAACTCTGTGCTGACAACTCAGAGCCTGGAACCTGCTTCAGATTTTGTGTCTCTTTCTCTCTGCCTCTCCCCTGCTCATGAGCTGTCTCTCTTTCTCTCAAAAATAAATAAATACATTAAAAAAATTATTAAAAAGAAATCCTGTATCTATTAAAAGTCACTCCTCACTCTTTTGATTTGAAAACATATACAGTGGCAGTAATCAAAGCAATGTATTACGAGGTTAATGAAACTATATATAGTTCAATGAAATACAATTGAAGTTCAGAAATAAATCCTGGCGTATATAGTCAACCAATTTTCAACAAAGGTGCCAAGACAGTTAAATGGGGAAAGAATAGTCTTTTCAACAAATAATGCTGATGTTAACTGAATAGCCACAAAGAAAAGAATGAAGTTAGATCCCAACATCATATCTTACACAGAAATTAATTAAAATGGATTATAGACATAAATAGAACAGCTAAAATTATACGACTCTTAGGAGACAATATGAATGAATAGTCATGATCTTGGATTGGGTAATAATTTCTTAGATAGGACCTCAGAAATGCAAACGACAAGTAGAAAAAATAGATAATTTGGACTTAGTCAAAATTAAATTTCTGTTTTGCAAATGCTATCATCAAGAAAGTGAAACAACAACCACCAGAATAGAAGAAAATATTTGAAACTCATGTATGTGACAAGAAACAAGTATCCAGGATACAAAAATAATTCTTTAATGCAAAAATAAAGATACATAACTCAATTAAAGTGTGCAAAGGATTTGAATAGATATTTTGCAAAGAAGATATAGAAATGGTCAATAAGCACCTGAAAATATATGCTACATCATTAACCATTAAGGAAATGTAAGTCATAACTGAGATACGACTCTATATCCAATTAATGTGCCTATAATCAAGAATACAACTAATAACAGGTATTGAAAAGCATGTGGAGAACCTGGGACCCTTATTCACTACTTGTGGGAATGTAAATGTTACAGTCCTTTGGGAAACTGTCTGGCTGCCCCTTGAAAGGTTATAGAACGTAGTTACCATATGACTTAATGATTCCATTTCTAGGCATGTACCCCAGAAAAATTCAAGAAAAGAAGAGAGCAAGTGGAGGAATGCTTCAAAGGATGATGTTGGGGAGTGCAAATCATATTTTCAACACCAAGACATTTTGAGCAAAGTTACTCATGAGATGACGCACCAGGAAAGGATTGTCAGTCAAAAGTCAGGCTAACTCTGCTTATGACCACTAAGCAATGTAAAGAGGTGTGATGGCTCTAGCAGATCATAGAAGGATCATGCAGAGGAGTAATATAGTCTAAATGTTATCTTATCTTATCTTATCTTCATAGACACAAAAATGAGATTTGACTCTGGATTGGGGTGAGAAATTTTCCTTCTCCTTTGGGTATACTGCTGCCAGGGGGATGGTGCTCAAGGCCCGACCACGGTACCTCTGATGCCACAAATATCACAATTTAACAGCTATGCTTCTGCTTTACAAGGCTGTTGGCCAGTCACTCTTCCACTGCAAATGTCAGCTGCATCTGAGCAGAAGGAGCAAGATAACACCCTTTGTCACCATGATCCTATGATGCAGGGGCCAAAGAGGTTTTTAGCCATATTCAGGCTTTGTTCAATCTCAGCGACTTACTGGATATTGATTATCAATACTCTTTCATATCTCCACAAAATGTCGTACTCCGGGAGCAAAGAGTGTGTTCTACCAAAGAATAGCTGATGACCACTGACATATACAAAGAGCTTCAAATTCATTTGAAACACAAAATTATGGTAAAGACTTGATCTTCAGGCTCTTCTTATGAGCAGGTCTAGGAATAGTCTACTTCATTTAGCTTTAAAAACTTCTCATTGTGCTCCTCCATATCATTGGGCAATTTCAGGATCCTTATAGATACCTAGAGTAAATTCTAAAGTGTGTTTCAAGGTAGCTTTTCAGGATAAGGACAGAAACAAGTGCCGCTTTGGTGGCCGTTGAGTCTCTAGTACCACACATCATTCCTGAATTAGCTATTTTGTTAGGCTTCTCTTCTACCATGGTTTTTCCCTAGAGCCATACATTTCATACTCTCAAGCCTAGCAGCACCATCAGAGACAACCAAGTGTAAAAGTCAAACAGAAAACTTTAAAGGAAAATAATATGCCTCAAGTGACCCTGTTTTCCACATACTGAGTCTGATTTGTCTCTTAGAATTCAAGGACTTCTGGTCAAAATATGAGCTTTTTTGGAGTGTCATCATTCCTTTAATAAAGTCTAATCAGCCTGGGAAATTCCTTTTTTTTTCCTTTTTACGAATAGACTGGAAAAAAGACCTTCACCCATGAATTTACAATAACTATGCTTACATTTCTTTGTGTTTCTGCACACATATATTGGCTCCTGATATCTAGTTATGGACCATTTCTTCATGTGAGACAATAGCGAAGTTTTCCTTTAATCCTTTTCATAACTTTGACTTTCTCAATGGCCTTCCTTCTTTATTTGCCATCATTTTGTTCTCTCTTCTTTATTCGGGCTCAAATCCATTATCAGGAAAATTGGTCAAGAGTCACTTCTAGTGATTAAGTCATTGTGCTCACTCTCCAAGGGGACTGGAGTTTGTAGTTGCTTCTTAAAAACAGGGTCTCAGACTTTGTCAAAACAGTGGTGGGAAAGGACACTTGGGTGGCTCAGTCGGTTAAGCGTCCAACTTCAGCTCAGGTCATGATCTCGTGGTTTGAGTTTGAGTCCCGCCTCGGGCTCTGTGCTGACAGCTCAGAGCCTGGAGCCTCCTTCAGATTCTGTGCCTCCTCCTTTCTCTGCCCCTCCCCTGCTCATGCTCTGTCTCTCAATAATAAATAAACGTTAAAAAAATTAAAAAACACAACATAACACAACAAAACAAAACAATGGTGGGAAAGTTAGAGGGCCAGTGCCTCCGAACGTCCATACAGAGGACCATAATTTTTCTGCTTAATCATAATGGTGGCCTACACCCTTGTCACAAAATATCTCACAAGGATATGTTCAATTGCCAAGCATAATATAGAGCTCTCCTGCATATAGCTGGCAAACTTAAATCAACAAAAGAATTCAAGAAAGAAAGGTAGAAGGATTTGGTTTATTTCAGACATAATGCTTGATTTCCAGTAGGCACATATGCCTGAGGACTTTAAATCTGTGGTACATGGAATAGATTTATTCTTAAGCTTGTGTCAAATAGTACTTGAAAATTTCTATTTGTTCTTCTGTTTGGAGTGTATATGTATGTTTTTGGAGTGAGTCTTGGGTGAATTTGCTCTAGTTTCAGAATCCAAATCTCATACCAGTTTTACCCAGGCATGAACACTGGCCAATTACAAAACCAAACAAGTAAAACAATAACAAGATACTTTTAAAATAACTTGTTTTCTTCTTTATTATTATTTCTGAAAAATACGATATTGAAATCTGGCTAAGGTGAATTCTTAGGTTGAAGGCGTTATGGTCCTTATTCTTGGAATTGTGCTCAGTGGAAGAAATTCCTTAACAGAAATATCCCCTTCATATTTATCTCCAGGCATTTGTACCTCACCGTGAGCTTGCCTGGTGATTGTCGAGCTCAGAAACACCACGCACTGACAGAATGATGTATGTGCTTCCCCGTGTCAGCAAAGTAGCATCTGCAGCAAACACCCAATCTGCCCGCATTTACTGTGCTTCTGACACAGACATCTCTTTCCTTTCACTTGACTCTCTCCTTTGTACAGACTCATGTTGTTTGTTTTAGATAAGCCCTGTATCAATAAGGGCCTACACACTTTGAAAAAAGGAAAACAAAACAAAATAGCAGGGGGTTTATTGAAAATGAAAGCTGGCCTCTTAAAGTAAAGGTAATCCACTTAAGAAGCATAAATATTCGGTATTGATATGGGGATCAATTGAAGCAACGAATAAAGTTATTAGGTCTGATACTGCTTATGGAGAACACAATAACAGCTAACATTTATTAAGCCACTATTGTGAGTTTAACTTTGTACCAGTAGCTTTACGTGGATTCTAAATCATCCCTGTTATCAGGTGGTTATGAAGAGCCTCCTATGCATGTGCTCCTAACCTAGATGACCCTCACCTCTTCTTGTGGAAGAATAGTCTTTAGTTTATTCATATCATGCTGTGCATGCTATCACTTATTCTGTACGTGTCGTATAGAATATATATGACACTATATAAGTATATATATAGTGTTGTATCTAATGGTCTACCCCAAATATACAAAGACAAAAATATTCTGCACTCTTTGTTAAATAGTATCTATGTACAGGCATTATGCTAAATGTTTATGCATATTGATGATGATAATATTGACCACTACATGATATATACATATGGATGATAATAATATTGGCCACTGTATGATAAACACTTTCTGTTTGCTAGAGAAGCCACCAGTTTTATGTGTGTAAAAGTTTTACAGGTAAGGAGACTGAGGTTCAGCGACATTAAATACATTATCCAAGGTCAGCTGGTAAGTTCAGGGGCTTTGAACCGAATCAGGGTTAGTCTGAGCCTATAGCATGGTCTTGTCCTACTCTGCCACAATGCATGTGTGCTTATTAACACAACGAAGTTACACATTTTATGCTAACATACACATCTGAAATAAAGGCTCTTGACAAAAGACCCGCAACTCACAGCTGACCTTTTTAAGACAGCCTTTTAAGAACTAAAATTACACATTATTTGTAGCAAAAAGAATCCTTAAAAACTACATCCGATTTAGTCACACCGTGATTAAAGTGATAGATGTGATTTGTGCTTACAAATACATTTTTTAAAATTTTTATTCAAGGAAAGTATGTTTTTCTTACCTATTTCATGTATGGGAAATATGAACCAGAATTCAGCAGCCAAAAAGATAGCAATCAAGTCTATTTGTTGGTTAAAAAAAAATCCCACAATGAAACAAATAAGTGGAACTGAGTTTATTTAAAGCAAGGAAAGTAATCAGAGACCACCATTATCTATAGTCAGAAATAAAACAAAGCAAAACAAAAGACCACACACAGTTGTGGCTGCTTCAGGCACTGATGCACTAATCACTACCCTTCTGTTTTATGGACTCCGCTCCAACCAATAACTTCATTATTTATGGTTAACATGCCTGGGATAATTACAGTGGAGGCATTTAGCCCAACCATGCATATTATTACATTCCTAGTATTTCTAGGTCATGAAAAAAAAAGTGTCTTAATGAAAAGATAGAAGAAATTGAACTACCATGTTTCTTTGGTCATGGCCAACATGGGGTATGGTTAAAAGAGTATTTGTTTTGTTGTTTTCTCTCTGTCTGGACCCTTGTAGGATCCCACTCCCCATACCCAGAGACCACTGACCATTAGCAATGCAAGTCTAGCACCCCTGCTTTGAATCCTTCATTTCATATTAACTCCTGTTTCCCAGCACATTTCTTAATCCCCATGACTCTCTTCTGATTGTCTTATTCTAGCCAATGCTTTGCCATGAGTCTTGTGCCCTGACACTTGGTATTATTCTTCTGGTTAAGTTTGAAGTCTTTCTCAAACATGAGTCTTTCTTCCCCTTTCTTCTGTTACCTTTGGAATGCCCATCTGATGCCAATTAGGTATGGGTCTGGTCCATGCTAGTAGGTAAATACTTCAGGTTTTTTTCTGGGGACTTTCCAAAAAGGACCAAATAGTCTCTTTTCCCCATTATCACCCATTCTGTAGCTTTCCCATTTACCAGGCATGCAGAAGCATCTTTCCTGAGCTGACCTTCTCTGGATGATCAGTGACTCATACCTGTGTCTCTGCCTTATCTACCTTCTTACACTTTCCCCTACACTTCCTGGTGATTCAGCTCTCACAGAGAGATTTGAAAAATTACTCACAAGGGAACATGACAAAATGGCAGTGAGGTGGAAGAGATGCTTTCAGGCAAAACCACTTTCATTTCCCCTCAAATTACAATTCATTGGCATTCATCTAGTCCTAGGGTAAGGTCTGAATTAAAAGTAATCAGAGTTATTATAGATTTATCTGTAAACTTAAAATTTTTCATGAATCATATTTTAGGTATTAGGAGGAAGAGGAAGTTACAGTGCCTATATGTAGAGCTCCATACCACAAATCGTGTTCATCAATTTAGTACATTATTTTATTTAATTATCTTTTTAATTCTTTGAAAGTAATTTCTGGAATTATCTCGATTTTATAAAGAAGGGAATTAGTATCGGAAAAAAAATTGTAATTGCTTTAAGTTCACATAACAAGTAGGTGAGTGAGCAAGGATTCATGGCCTGGTTTACTTGTCTTCGAAGATGACACACCTATCTCATCACACATTTCTCAGGAAAACGATTTTAGGAGACAGTGTGTAAGTTAACAAAGTGCGTTTTTTGTTACACATGTATATTCTCCTAGCCCTCTTTCCTTTTTTACACAGAATTACCATTTATTAGGTTCCCCATTCACCCATCAATAATCTAATAACTATCTGTATCTTCAATTGATTTTAAATCATCATATGCTCTCCACTAAGAGACTGTGGGATAAGAAATTAAATGGGAAAAGATTTTTGCAAATGACATATCAGATTAAGGGTTAGTATCCAAAACCTATAAAGAATTTACCAACTCAACACTTGAAAAACAAATAATCCAGTGAAGAAATGGGCAGAAGACATGAATAGACATATTTCCAAAGAAGACACCCAGATCACCAACAGACACATGAAAAGATGCTCAACGTCACTCTTCATCAGGGAAATACAAATCAAAACCACACTAACATATCACCTCCCACCAGTCAGAGTGGCTAAAATGAACAAATCATGAAACTACAGATGCCGGTGAGGATGTGGAGAAATGGGAACCCTCTTGCACTGTTGGTGGGAATGCAAACTGGTGCAGCTGCTCTGGAAATCAGTGTGGAGGTTCCTCAAAATCAAAAATAGAACTACCCTATGACTCATCAATAGCACTACTAGGAATTTATCCAAGGGATACAGGAGCACTGATTAATAGAAGCACGTGTACCCCAATGTTTATAGCAATGCTTTCAACAATAGCCAAATTATGGAAAGAGCCTAAATGTCCATCAACTGATGAATGCATAAAGAAGATGTGGTTCATATACACAATGGAATACTACTTGACAATGAGAAAGAATGAAATCATGCCATTTGCAGCAACGTGGATGTATCTGGAAGGTATTATGCTGAGTGAAATAAGACAGTCAGAGAAGTACAGATATCATATGTTTTCACTCATATGTGGATCTTCAGGAACTTAGCAGAAGACCACAGGGGAAGGGAAGGGGAAAAAAATAGTTACAAACAGAGAGGGAGGGAGGTAAGCCATAAAAGACTCTTAAACACAGAGAACAAACTGAGGGTAGATCGGGTAGTGGGGGAGAGGGAAAAATGGGTGACGGGCATTGAGGAGGGCACTTGTTGGGATGAGCACTGGGTCTTGCATGTAAGCGATGAACCACAGGAATCTACCCCAAAACAAAGAGCTCACTTTCCACCCTATATGTTAGCCAATTTGACAATAAATTATATTAAAAAAATAATACCAATTTCTAGAGTGATCAGAAATTCAGTAGGGCAATTGTATACACCTGAAGAATCAAAATGTGCATATTAACAATCAACTGTCTGAATTTCTGTGACAAGAAGATGGGTCTGTCAATAATCCTCCAAAGTATGGTTTTTGTTTGGTTATAGATTCAGAGCATGGCTAGTGATGGTCAGGAGGCCATATTTATAGCCTGAAAAGTATTTTCCTAAGAATGATAAAGTTTTTGATTTTTGCAATATATGCAATAAAGAAGTACAAATTCAATTTTTAGTCAGCTTTTTCACTGATGTTCACATTCCTGGATTAATTAAATTGTGTTCTGATGAAAAAACAATAAAGTTTTATGTTTTTGGTTTTGCTTAAATATTATTGAGGCACCAGTGATCTCTCAATGAGAAAAAAAGAGATTTGAGAGGAGAAGGGACCAAATGTTATCCTATGTAGGTAACCATCATGAGACAAGAGAGGTTCTAGAAGAGCTGTTGTTGTTTTTGGCAGTAGAACAAACTCAGTGTTCAGCACCAGATGGTAATGGTACCACTCTGCTTCATGAGAATTGAGGGACAGTTTAGAGTAGTGGCAGACTAAATCCTAGAAAATACCTTTTGGAATGACGAAGATAAACTGGATATGAAGAGATAGACGGAGGCCAAGAAAATGGTGGGTATGCAATTGAGGACATATCAAGAGAAGAGCTGAGGAAAAAAAACATGGTATTTAGCCTGTGACTAAGACTTAGGTCAACACGATTGCTGTCTTCAAATATTTACTGGCCTGGGTGAAAGAGAAATTGTTGGGCTCCTTTCTATTTCATAGCCACAGAGTGAAAAACTAAGACCTACAATTGGAAATTATTAGGAGGTAGATTTGGGCTTAATGGAAGACAGGACTTTCAAATAATTTAAGATGCCCTGGAATGGAATGAACTGCCTAGTGAGGCAGTGAATTCTCCGGTATTGAAGTGTGCAATAAGAAGATACACGACCACTTATTTGGAATTTATGCATCTAGTTAGAGGGTTAATACAGATGACCTAATCTCATTTTCCGTTCTGGGAGCCCATGATTCGATATTTGGCTGTGTCTGTTCCAAGAAGGTTTTAATGTGATTACTATAGCCTGAGCCAATACAATTTGGTGGATCTATGACCAACTCAGCAGCATCTTGATTTTCTGTTTTGTATTTTGTTATTTGTTATATACCTTTTTGAAGTTTATTACAGTTGGAGTCAATAAATTGACTCTCTCGTGTTGATCAGTGGCTCTAGTCCTGGCTTAGGCCCATCTTCCCACAGAGAGAGAGAGAGAGAGAGAGCAATCAGCCATAATGTGTATCGAGGTGAGGGCCAATCATTATCCTCAAGAGTCTTATTTTCTTGCACACAGTCCTGACTTTTCCCCCTTATTTTCTCATTTGCCATTCAAAATGTATTAAATCATAAAAATTGTTGCATAGACGGAACAGCTGAAAGATAATTAGAATCACATAGAAGGCAATTCTGAAATGGGCCTCTAGTGTTGAAAGGTTCTGAGTTTGTGGGAAGTGACCACACATGCCTACAATAAATCTTAATTTATTTAGTCAAGAATACATAGCTAGATGAGACTCTACAGAGCAAGAGCAGACGGCATAATTCACTAGGCACTTTACTCACCTCTCCTGTCCAAAAGAGGCATGACACTACCACACTTTCCACACTGGTAGAGTCCTGAAAAAACATCCGAAAAGAAGCTGAATTCTTTCTAAATCCCTGTCCTTCTTACTTTGGTTCATAGCATATTTCCGGGAAAATCTATAACAAACCATATGTTGTCAGTTACGTACACATCTACAGTAAATATTAATATATTAATCTGACATTACACCTGTGATTAATTAAAACAAAGGGGAAGTACGTATAGTATTAAGAGACCCCTTGATGCTTGAAAATATTAAAGCTGCATATATGATTTACTCTACACCCGTCAAGTTTTAATTATTTCAACTGGATTCTTTTTAGATTGATTTAGTTTTGTGTTTCCTGAATTTAAGTGTTTGTTTTTATGTGCATTTTCTTATTTTCTAGATTAAATATTGTTTAGTCATCTCTTGGGTGCATTATAGATTTTCAACTTGCTTTGGGCCCCATCACTGTATTGCACTGACATGCAACTATTTCCAATACTCTATTGCCTGCTTATTTAATTTTTCTGCTGCTTATCCTCTGTTCCACATCATTAATAATAATGACAAATAAAATGCAACCAACTCTCATCCCCATGGCACCACGCAGGGAAGCCTCCTGGCTGAATAAGCTTCTATTTATCATGTAACTTTAGATCTAGACTGTTGGCCATTCTTCAATCCATTAGACAGTGCTTCAAATATAAGCCAGACTGAATTCACGATTTCCAATTATCTAATAGAACCCAGACGTTTTGGATCTTTTTTTGTTCATTGTTAATGTTAATTATAAGAAATCAGGAATGAGGCAGTTGGCTCTGTACCAATTTGCATTTTCTTCATCACAAATGCATTATGTCCTTGGAGCAAACATATTTGATTTCATGCATTTCTCTTAACAGGTCCAATGGTGGATATTAAATATTACAGATGATGAGGGTGAGGATCAGATATTACTTCTACAATTTGAAAGCAGGTGTCCCAATAGGCTTCTCATGCAAGTTTTTTAATTGCTTCTTGAATTAGAGAAATTCCTGATGCAAATAACAGAGGCTTGCGACATGCATCAGTCACAGCCTTTTAAGACAGTTTCTTGTCCCTTCTCTAACTCTTAGGGAAGGTTCATCTGTAATGTATCAATGTATTTGGTCAAAGAATATTAATTATTTATAAACTATCCAAGCCTTATGGGAGAAAGGTTTTTTTTTTTTGTTTTTGTTTTTTGCAAAATATAGTCTTATTGAGATATCTCCCTGCAAGATTGTTCTTTATTTTCTCTTCAGTTTGATAAATCAAAATGGTAGGCTTCCATGACTGACTTTTCTCTTTTCAACCTCTTTTAAAAAAACTTCCAACAATCCACCAATTTGTTTAGCAAACTATTTTTCCAGCTGGTATTTCTCTGTTCTCAGACAAAATTATAATTGATTTGAGGGATGATCTTATTTGGTTATTGCCTTTGATTATAATACCAAAATTATAATCACAATATTATATAGCTGATGATACAGACTTTTGTAAAGCTTCGAGATGCCCAGAACATGTAAATAAAACAGTAATAAATTCAACATCACTTGTTCATAACTTAAGCTCTCAACTGGGTGTTAAAGGGGGACCTTGTTTGAATTTTATGAAATATCAGAATAAATTTCATGACAGTTAAAAGATAATTGTAAATCACATGTTTTATATTTTATGTAAAACTGGCCAGAACATCAGATCATAACATCTATGAATTTTTCAATGATTCTATGATTATGTGGTCTAGTCATATCAATTTGTGTCTGATTTGCTTACTCTCACAGAATATCAGAAATATGTAACTTTGCACGGGGAAATAAGAAAATAGTCCAATTCCATCTAAGACTATCAATAACTTCCATGCTATCTGGAATCCTGGAGTGCAAAGGCGATAATTCTGGTCAGCTAAGTTTTCCATGTAAACAAAACTTTAAAAAAATAATGATGATCCTTTTAGTTTCCTGCAGAGTCCTATGCTTATATTTCTCTGAAATATTATGTGATATTAAAAAGTGCTCTATAATAATAATACTTATGTACAAAACATAGCAAATCTGAAAGGTCAAAAATGAGAAGGAGTTATGTATATCAGAAGCTACAACAAAGCACAACATACAAAGACATATGTTTAAATTAGAAATTTTACCTTATGGCACATTCAAGACTATCTACTTGGAGAAAGCATTTTATATGTTAATGAAAAATGAGGTCTGATAACTTAATCAAGTTTACTTGCTAGATAACATTGATACGAAGGCTGAGATGTAGAGATTGTTATAGAAGGAAATAGGGAAACCTGGATGATTTTTGATGAGAGACCCAGAAAAAAAAGAGTATAGAACAATAAATCAGCTTGGGAGAGTGATGTATGACAGCCTGAGGGAGTGACCAGTAGTCACGGAGATGTTTTTGTAACATCTTTTAAATTTTAATTGTTTGGGTAGGGTTGGTGATCCCACTGAGACTTTGGGATCAAAATCTTCAAGACTTCATCAAGACTTCATCAAGACTAAATCAAGACTTCATCAAATATATGAAGACGAAAACACCAGACAAAAAGAGAAAAGGGTAAGGTGATCTTAGCACAAAAAATTACCACATTTGTTTGGTTGAAGGAAGACTGTAGTTCAAAGATGATTTTAAATTTGGGCCTATATGAGTTAAATAATGTTAGGACAAGTAGAGAGACTCAGAGGAAGTGTTACTTTTAGGTTTTGACCAAAAGTTCAATTTTACATTTGTGGAAATTATTATAATGAGGAGGTACATATGATATGAAAGCAATTATAATAAAGGACAATTATAACCAACACTAACTGTTTCTATTACAGATACTGTTGTAATGTCTTTGTTTTCATTAACTCATTAATCTCTCCATTAGTCCTAAGAGATAAATAATACCACTATCTCCATTAATAGATGACAAAACTAAAGTACTTAGAGTTAAAATAATCTCTATGACACAGCCTGTTAATGGCAAACTTGAGATTCAAACTAGAAAGTCGAACTTGTGAGCCTGCACATTTTTATCCCTGAATTACATATACAAGGCTAGGATTTATTTTTTAATTCATTTTTTTATTATTTTGAGAGAGACAGAGACAGCATGGAAAGGGGGCGGGGCAGAGAGAGAGGGAGACAGAGAATCCCAAGCAGACTCTGTGTTATTAGCACAGAGCTCAACACGAAACTTGGACTCAAGAAACCATGAGATCATGACCTGAGCTGAAACCAAGAGTGTCACACACTTAGCTGACTGAGCCACCCAGGCACTCCAAGGCTAGGATTTAAATGGGGAACTAACAGAGACAGATTAAGAGTCAGGGCTGAGGGCAAGTGAGATTCCTATGGTCCAAATTTATGGAGACATGTGCATGATCCTGAGAGAAAGAGTCTCCTTAAAATTTAATCCTTAGGAGACTTGCTCCCAAAGAATCGTGGTCCTGAGACAAAGGCTTGAAGATATTTAGCATGGACATAGACTCTACAAGATGAACAGGGTACAGGTGAGAGGAAAGATCTAGGGAGAAAATCTTGGGGTCAATGCAGAGTGGAGAAAGAGCCAGAGCAGAAGAGAATTGAAACCCTAGAAGGCGTAGGGGTGAAAGTGAGACAATTTTCAGAAGCAAAGGTTGGTAAGGAGTATGTTCCTGTTACCAGGTCTGTGTTATAAACACCTCAAAAGTTAGTCATGTAAAGCATTGATTGAGTTTATAGAATTCATGGGTCAGAAATTAATACAAGGCATAGTGGGGTTAGATCCTCTTTGCTCCATGATGTTTGCAACCTCCACTGGGAAGAAGCAAAGCCTAGAGGAACTTAGAAACTAAAAGCTAGAATCACCTGAAGTCTATTTACTTGTATCTGGCAGTGGAATGGGGCTATCAGCTGGGACATTACTTGGGCTTGTAGTCTGGAACACCATACACAGCCTTGAATTGTGGTCTGTCTTCTTTACAGTATGGTGGCTGGGCTCAAAGGGAAAACAGCCAACACAGAGAGCCAGGAAAAGCTATGTTCCTTTTATGCTCTAGCTTTGGAGGTCGTATAGCATGGTTTTGTCATTTTTTGTTGGTCAGGGTAGACATAGGCCCGCCCAAAGGGAGGGAAATAGACTATCTCTTGATGGGGAGTGAAATGTCCTCAGAGAGCATGGAGGACTAGAAACATTATGGAGATTTTTGGAAGATACATAATCCGTATAATCATCCACAAAGGATGGCATGAAGTGTTGAAAAGAATGGCCAACATGGGCTATTTGGCATTTGATTTGAATTAATTTACTTCAAGATTATGATTGATAGAAGGCTCGGGCTTAATAAAATTCATTAAGTTGGGCACCTGGGTGGCTCAGTCAGTTGGGCATCCGACTTCAGCTCAGGTGATGATCTCATGGTTTGTGAGTTCGAGCCCTGCATGGGGCTCTCTGCTGTCAACTCAGAGCCTGCTTTGGATCCTCTGCTCCCCTCTATCTCTGCCCATCCCCCACTATCTCTCTCTCAAAAAACGAATAAACATTAAAAAAAAACTTAAGAAAACTTAAGTACTGGGGCGCCTGGCTCAGTTGGTTAAGCATCCAACTCTAGATTTCCACTCAGGTCATGATCTCACAGATTGTGCGTTCAAGCCCCACTTCAGGATCTGTGCTGATAGTGCAAAGCCTGCTTGGGATTTTCTCTCTCTCTCCCTCCCTCTCTCTCTCTCTCAATAAATAAATAAACTTAAGAAAAAAGAAAGTTTATTAAGTAATGTACATTGGTCACTCATTTGAGAATTCTGGTGACTAGATTTAGGAAGAAACATAAAAGCAGTTGGAAAGAAGGGCAAGAACACAGGGCTGTTTCTCAATGGTGCTCAGGAAGTCCTCAAATAGCTAAAAACGAACTTTGTGATACAAATATTAGACAGAAAGAAGAGGTGAGGGGCACCTGGGTGGCTCAGTGGGTTAAGCGTCAGGCTTCATGGTTTGTGAGTTCAAGCCCCTCATCTGGCTTTGCGCTGATAGTGCAGGGCCTTCGTGGGACTCTCTCGGCCCCTCTCCTGCCCACCTGCACACACGGGCATACAAGCTCTCTTTCTCTCAAAATAAATAAATAAAGATTTTAAAAAAAGAAAGAAAGAAGAGGTGAAGTTTTCTGGAGGAAACAAAGTTTTTTGTACACCTACAATAGACTGATAGGTGTTTCAAGTGTAATCTCATTGGATCTCTACAACAGGATAGATACATATTCTTTTCTTTTTTCTTTTTCAAAATTTTTATTTAACTTCCCATTAGTTAAGGGGCACCTGGGTGGCTCAGGTGTCTAACCTGTTATCAGGTCATGATCTTAGGGTCCATGAGTTCAAACCCCGTGTTGGACTCTGTGCTGACAGCTCTGAGCCTGGAGCCTGCTTTGGATTCTGTGTCTCCCTCTCTCTCTTTCCCTTCCTCTGCTCACGCTCTGTCTCTCTTTCTTTCTCAAAAATGAATAAACTTAATTTTTTTTACATTACAGTTAGTTAACATACAGTACAATATTAGTTTCAGGTGTTGAATTTAGTGATTCATCACTTGCATACGACACCTGGTGTTCCTCCTTAACACCTATCAACTATTTAATCCACCCCTCCCCCCTCCTCCTCTGGTATTTATTTTAAAACTTATTTTATATATAGACATTCCATTGTGATAACTTTACTAATTTATAGACTAAGCAATAGAGGTGGATTTAAGGTGGGCATGCTTTTGAAGTTTGCGTTCTTTTCCAACTGATATGTGAGGTGCCTGAAGAGAACAACAGTGAGACTGGGTCTCTGTTGACAATGGCTTTCCTAAAATTATTTTGCAATAAGGTTTTCAGTTCAGCATGTCTGCTTTCTATGCCTCTGGTTCAGACTATATCTCCTTTTATTTTTCTGCTTTGATTAGTTAGTCAGAGAATAAATTGAAAGTAAATAGCAGACCAGTGAGGTCTTCTCATGAATATTTAGAATTGGGTGAGAAGGCTAGTGTGCTTTTATTTATAGGAGTAAACACTTAGAGTAAGAGATGGAAAGAAGAATGTTGAGAGGTGAAATACCTAGTGATTTCCTTCAATTTCCAGACATTGTGCTGGGAGATTGGTTCTGCAGAAATGCTTCTATGCCCTCCTTACTTTTCCAATGTCTGAGGTGTAAACAGGTAAGGTGTATCGTCCACAGAGATTCGTCTAGCTGTAGCTGAGCCACAGTTAAATTCAGGACTTTCAAACTCCAAAGCTCTCATCATGCTGCCCTTTTTGCGAAATAAAATAATTACTTCTCATGGTGACAGATGTCCAAATGAAATTTTAAAATACTCTTTTATATTTGTCAACTTGGGGCTATGTCTTACATCTGAAAATACAGAAATCAGTTTATGAACGTTGGGAGACAACTGGCCATAGATGTCACATTTTATTATTATGTTATTATTATTATTTATTATTAATGTTATTAATAATAATATTATTAATATTATTTTAATATTATCATATTACCTCTTTTAGGCAGTAGTACTGGTAGCTTTCTGTGCAACTGTGTTTTCAAGAATGTTTGTGTAGGGAACTTTCTAGGAAGATGGAGACTTGGCAGGCTTGTTTACTACCCAGTATAACAAAGATCATTATCTCCCACCAGGGTAAATGTTGGGCAACTTTGCTTGCATCCTATTATAAAAGATTCGGATGTCCTGGGACACCTGGGTGGCTCAGTTGATTTAGCGTCCAACGTCAGTTCAGGTCATGATCTCACGGTTCCTGTGTCCGAGCCCTGCAACGGGCTCTGTGCTGTGCACGGAGACTTCTTGGGATTCTCTGTCTTCCTCTCTTTCTGCTTTTCACCCATTTGTGATTTGTCTCCTCTCTCTCTCTCTCTTTCTCTCTTCCTCCCTCTCAAAATAAATAAATACACTTAAAAAATATATTCATATGCCCTTACCTCAGAGTTCCTCAGCCATAACATGAATTTACTGCATGGACAGCATCTGGTTCTACTTCACCCCTGAGGATCTATGGTGGGAGCAACACAGAAAACCAAAACGGATAGGAAGCTCATGCTGTCTCCTTATGCCAGGAGTAAATGTGCTTTGTTTCTGATCTAGGAATCTTGTATCTTCTCTCAGGACACTGAGACTATGGCAGGCAAGTTTGTTAGCTTCCAAGTATAGCAAAATCATGGACCCTTCACAGGTTTTTGACAACAGATCTAATGGATGTTTTCCATTGGGAAAGAAATATTTCACTAATTTTCTTTCTTTTATAGGCATCTAAGTTTTTAAGAAAAATGTGAAGGGTATTTTGAGTAAGCGGATTCCATGGAAGGCAAGAAATAGGTCCGGAAGATAAAAAGGAATAAACATGAGGTAGGAAAAAAATAAAGGCCGCAAGTGACCATGAAAACATATTTTACAATCAAATTAAATCTCTATACATCCACTATTCTTGCAAATAATACACAGACTTTGTGTCAGATAATGAAGGAAAGAGTGACTTTAGGGAATAGCTTGACCCAATTGACAAACATAAAATTTTCCAAGGGTTTCAATTTTCCTTTTGTTCTTGCAAGAATGAATTCATTCTAGAAAATAAATATCCACTAACTCTGTAACCTAAACCTAATGACTGAATTCCACAATATGCACGTGTCACCGGAAGAAGATGGGCACGTAAGAATACCCCTCTCACTGATATGTCTTGACAAGAGAGGAAAAAGAAGCCTCCTCACATCCGTGTTTAAACATAACCGTTTCCAACAGTTAAACAGGTTGGAAAGGGACGCGTTTAATTTGCACAATCTTTTCAGGTTGGAGTAAAAACAGTTCTGTGAGTACCAGGAAAAAAAAATGTGGTGTTACTCCTTTATCTGTTTTCACATTTCTATTAGAGAAAAACAGTTGGAGGCACAATGTCATGAAATAGGTATTTATATGAAGAGACGCTTTGAGTAGAACATATCCTTGATTCATACAGAAGAGAAAACATATGGTCTACTGGTCTGTGTGAACATTCTTAGATGTTTGTAGCAGTTAATAACTGAAATTCATGTGTGTTGCATCTCAAGAATATAACTGATCAGGAGATCACCTAGTAAGGAGCCCTCAATAGACATATAGCAACAGCTACGGAATATAGGTCAGGCCATCATCATGTCACCAGGGCCAGAGAAATGATCTGTTCACCATCTCTGTTCAAAATGCTGCCCATGGGCCAGCAGGCTGGTATCATCTGACTGTGAGAAATGTTATGAATGTAGAAATGCAGGCTCCACTCGGACCCATTGAATCAGAATCTTAACAAGATCTTCAGGGGATTCACACACACAATAAATTGTGAGAACCACTGGGATAAATAGAATGGCTTGGTTCTGTCTCTCTCTCCTCTTTCTACCCTGGCCACTGTAGGGAGAGATCTTTCAAACTTGCAAATTGTATCACAGATCTTCTAACGACACGGAATTATTAGATACAGCCTAGACCCTGTGGTTTTATTCTGTATAAGATCATCTAAGATTTGGCTCCTACCTGTCTCTAACTTTGTGTCCTGTTAAGTTCCCCCAACACATGAGTGGTATCATCTTCCCAGCATGTCCAGCCCAAATAGACATGTGCATGTGCTTGCGCACACACACCTGTCCCATCATTCCAACCCGCCCTGATTACTTAGAGTGCCATGAATATGATGTGCCATTTTGTGCCCGCTCATCTTCACACAAGATAACCCTGCTGTCTGAAATGACGTCTTCCTTTTGTCTCTCTGTTGGACCTCAGCTCAACTATCTAAATACATATCTTTCTTACATATCTCTCCTGCTCTTACAAACCCTTTCGACCCTCCCAAGTCCTGATTCCTATTTCCTCCCAGCCACTCAGCCCACTTCTTCTGTGACACAGCTGGCCCAATTATCTCATTTAACCCCATTCTGCCTTCAGATTATTTCTTCAACCAACCTTCTTTCAATGCCTTCTACTACAGTACCACTCATATACCCAAACAAGCGATTCTTCAAGAGGGTGTTAGCATTCCACACCCGTTTCCTGCTTATGTGCTCTGTTTATTTAGCGGGTATCATCTTGTCTACATCCCGAGCCCAAACCAGATTCATTCCAACCCCATTATCCTGATCGATTTGTTCCCCATAGCTGAAAGCCCACCTTTCTCCTTTCTGGGAAGCTAAATATTACTTGTTCTTAAAGATGCAATAAAAATTCCACCTTTTCCATAAAACAAGTGTGTCTTGAATATATTAGCCTTATAAAAATGGTAACACTTATAAAATGTGGCAGAGTATTGATCGCAAAACAACTCTCATGTAATAATATACTCTCTTAGATTTTTCCATACTTTTGTGCGCATGTACTGTATATATAGTCACGCATATGTGCTCACGGACACACACACACACACACACACACACACACACACACACATATTTTATTTTCCTGCTTTGAGATTGAAAGCCATTTGAGGTTAGGATTTGAGGAAACCATGGTCAGGATTATACTTCTCTGCATGCTCTTAACTGATCTTCCGTATTTTCTCTTAAATCCATCAGGTTATTTTTTTCCCTCTTGATCCCTTTGCCTTGGATCTAACTATCAGTGCCTCTTTCCTATACTATTAAAACCAACTTCTAATTTTCCATGTTTCTTCCAACCTCTAAACTCCTCCTCAACCCTGTCCTTGTTACTTCCTGGCCCCAAATCTTGTTGTCACTTATTATTTCCAGAATGTAGCACCAATTACTTAACAAGAAACATGAAGCCCAGTATGATGTGGTTCATGTCCTAGGCCTTGTTTCTTTTCTATGTGTGTAGCCACCATCTCAACTGCAATAACCTTGAGTTCTCAAATTAAGTCAAACAATTTTTCAAGTTTTTTTCCCTGAGATCATGTGTTCTTTGTTGTTGTTTGTGGTTTTGAAACAACCATCCTCTCTCTATTCTCCTGTGAGTGGTTTCTATTCTTCCTTCAAGATGTAGCTTAATTGTCCCTTGAGAACATTTTTTGTGCCTTGCAGCCTGTTATGTACACTTCCTCTGTTCTCTGATGTCCTAATGTGTCACTGATTTTTTTTACACTCGCCATACTGTTGTGATCATTAATTTCTAGGCTACGGAGTCCTTGCCAGCTGGGAACATGTGTTCCGTTCTTAATACTGTAGAAGGCGGGGCAAAGTGTTTGCTGAATGAGTAGGTGAATGAATGAAATTCCTTTCCTACATTCTTAGACTTTATTCCCCTCAGGTAAAGCATTCAGCAATCTAAGTTTTGTCTGATGCATTCCACTTTGAATGTGAAGGTAAGGGATGTTTATAGTTACCTTCTTTTTATCCGTCAGTTTGGCTGATTAAGTTTCCAAGCAGAGTTCACCTGCCTCATGAATGCATGAGTCAGCTTCTCTGAATACTATTTTTTCTTAATCTCTCTGTCTCTCTCTTCCCTCTCCCACCCCCACTCTCTCTCTCTCATCTACCTTCTTGTTGTCATTCTGCCATGACAAGACGGCACTGAATTTCTTGTTTGACTCAGAAAATTCTTTTCTCATTTTGTTTCATCTGTCTGCTTTCTGAACATCATATCTGAACTGTTCTCATCTTGTCATTTCTCTGAATCAGTGAATCTCAAAATGTAAAAGATAAAAGTAACATCAGCAATAATTGAGTCCTAATCTTACATTTCGAGATGAGGGAAGTTAAACACTGAAGGCGGAAGAAGATGGAAACATGCCCTAGAACTGCAGCTGGACGCACCACAGTGGCTGTGTATGGTTTGTTCTGCTGGCCACCATGTGAATCGCTTGTCTGTGTATCCGAAATCCCACCTTTCAAAGTCAGAGTGTGGGGTACCTGGGTGGCTCAGTCTGTTGAGCATCCCACTCTTGGTTTCGGCTCAGGTTGTGATCTCACAGTTCACGAGTTCGAGCCCCGCATGGGGCCTTATGCAGACAGTGCGGAGCCTGCTTGGGATTCTCTCTCTCCCTCTCTCTGCCCCTCCCCCACGCATGCTCTCTCTGTCTCTCTCAAAATAAATAAATAAACTTCAAAAAAAAAAAAAAAGTCAGTTTGGAGTTTGCCTCATACTCCAGAACTGAAAATTCCACATACTTTCAATGCCTTCCTGGATGCTAGGAAGGTCAGGGCCCCAGGATCAGATGCACCCACCTTAGACTTTAAGTTGGAAATTAGTGATAGGATTAAAATAGGGCTCCCTAGTTTCTTTGATGGAGTGAGCAATTCCACTGACTGTCCCAAAGCCACAGCTGCAGTCATTTCTAGGGTAAATATTTCTGCCTGGGAAGCATTTATTATTTAGTAATAAATTAATAAATAAACATAGTATTTTTTTTCTCTACTAGGTTTTTTTTATAGTTCTCCTTTTCCTTCAAATATCTTTTATCTGCCTCCCCTCCCCAATTTGGGTATACACATCTTATTTTTTGTTTAATTTTTTCATTTACTTGTTGCTATTGTTGCATTTGTTTTTCTCAAGTGTGTGTGGAATCTCTGGATTTCATTCATAGTTATGGATTAAAAGCAATGCTCAGTGGTCAGAAGATGCCATGAACTTCCTCTGCTCTTGAGAAGAAGCTAGCTGGAGGCATCGTGCTTCCTGATATCAAGCTTTATTACAAAGTTACCTTAATGAAAACAATAAGGTCACATAAATACAGACATATATATCAGTGGGATAGAATAGAGAGCCCAGAAATAAACCCATTCATACATATTTAGTTTATTTGTTATAATGGAATCAAGAATATACAACAAGGGAAGGATATTCTTTCCCTCAAATGGTTATTGGGAAAACTGGATATTTACATGTATTGTAATAAAACTAGACTCCTTTCTTACACCATTCACAAAAATAAATTCAAAATGGATCAAAGACTTGAATGGGAGACCTGAAACTACAAAATCCTTAGAAGAAAACACATGGGGTCAACTACCTGATATTGGTCTTGACAATGATTTTTTGGATATGACAGCAAAAGCAAATGCTACAAAAGTAAAAATAAACAAGTGGGACTACATTAATCTAGAAATCTTTCACACAACAAAGGAAAATCATCAGCAAGTGAAAAGGCAGTCTATGGAATGGGAGAAAATTTTCAGAAACCATATATCTGATAAGGGGTTAAGAACCCAAAGTATATAATGAGCTCATATAGCTCATTGGCAGAAAAATCCACACAATCTATAAGTGGGCAGAGGAACTGAATATAATTTTTCCAAAGAAGATTTAGAAATAGCCGATTCATGCATGAAAAGGTGCTCACATCATTAATCATATGGGAAATGCAAATTAATATGACTTCACACCTATTAGGATGTATACTATCAAAAAGATAAGAGATGGCAAATGTCAGCTAGGATGTGGAGTAAATGGAACCCTGTATATTCTTGATGGGAATGTAAATGGTACAGCCACTATGGAAAACAGTATGAAATACCTTAAGGAGTTAAATAGGGAACTGCCATATGATCCAGTAACCTCACTTCTGGGTGTATATTCAAAGGAAATGAAAGCAGGATATTGAAAAGATATTTGCACTCCCAGGTTACCTCACTGTCCATCAACAGCTGAATGGATAGGGAAAATATGGCATAAACTTACAATGGAATATCATTCAACCATGAGAAAAAAGGAAATCTTGTCTTTTGTGACACCATAGTTGGAACTTGAGCTGTTATACTAAATGAAATGAGCCAGAGAAAGACAAATAGTGTATGAGCTCATTTGTTTGCAAAAATCTTAAAAAAAAAAGTCAAACTCATAGAAACAAAGTAGAAAAATAGATGAGACAGTGACGAGGACTGAGAGGCAGGGAAAATAAGGAGAGGTTGGTAAAGGGGTGCAAACTTTTAGCTGTAAGATGAATATATCCTGGGGGCCCAATGTAAAATGTAGTGACTTGAGTTGATAACACTGTATTGTATAACTGAAGTTTTCTAGGAGAGTAGAACTTAAATGTTCTCACATATATACAAGAGATAAATATGTGAGGTGATGCATGTATTAATTAAGTAGATGTGGGGAATCCTATCACAATGCACACATATATAAAATCACCATGATTTACACTTTAAATTTCTTGCGATTTTATATGTCAATTATACCTCAATAATGCTGATATTTAAAAGTTAAGATACATAAGACGGCAATATATAATTTCTGGGATTCTTTTCAGCTCCTCCTTTCAAAGGAAATAAAAAAAATGTTTTCTTAAATTGGAAATCTTTTGCAACTCATGATACTTGTATCTGTTAATTCAGAGAGTAATTGTCCCTGCCAAGATGGATTGTAATAATTTCACCTTGAGTATCAAAATCCAACAGGAAGCTAAATGTCTTGGAATCAAAAGACCCAAAGACATTCAGTGTCACTGCAGCAAACATCAAATGCCACCCCAGGAAAATATTTGATCATGAGTCATAAAGATCTGTTCTGAGCCATAAATTATATTTAGAGGGAGACGGTAAACACAATTTGCTTTCAAGTTCAAGTGTGCTTTCTTCAGCACACTCATTTTCTCAGGTGTTAATATGAAGAGATGTAAATAGCCCAGGAACTACTTTTCGAAACACAAGCTATAAAATTAATGATCTCTGCCAAAGATTTCCACATTTCTCATCATGATAAACAAATTGGACATACAACAGCCTGGCTGGATGTGCCTTTGTTGGTAGAGGAGTGTGTATGGGGAGGGGGAGTATTGGGTAGTAGGTAGTGATATCACCTTTTATTAAAAAAAGGGGAAGAGGAGAAGGAAAATAAGCAAATAAGGCTTTAAAGTATATTGGTCTAAAAATGACAGGTGCTCATGAGAATACCTGAGGGACACTGGCCAAGACAATCAAACTCACAGCTTCATTGTAAGGTGAGTGTATAAAGGTTTAGTTTGAAAAACATACCATTGGTGAAATAATAGGAAGCCAAATCTAAGGGAGGTGAGGCTGTGGACCTATCAGCTCAGGACTGATTGCTCACTGTGATGGGGGACTCTCCCAGGGTAACTCATTTACAATTTATTTCTCTCCTTTGCAATCTACCAATTGCATGGAATGACAGTGGCAGGACTGCATAGACTTTACTCAAGGCAACAGTGAGGGACCAAAGTTCTTTACAAGAAGAGACAGTAAAGAAAACATATCAAAAACATATTAAAATATAAATTTAAGTTTCCATTTTCTGCAAAAAATAAAAGGCATATGTTAAATTAAAAAAGACTTAAATTTCCTAACATTTATTACATTAGGAAAGAATTCACACAAAGATAGTGTATGTATTTTAAAATACATAAAGATACACAGTGATAGATAAGATTTCTATTTTCCCGTGGGATTCAATCAAGTCTGGGTTTATTTTTATACAGGTGTCTACCATTTATTGTAGGAAAGCCATCTATAAAATAGATAAGACCTATTGGAACTATTTGTGGCCTGCATCTGGGTAACTGTACGTGCATGTGAATTCTTCCGTGGCAATAAATGTGATGCAAAATAATCTCTAAAAGTGAGTAAAAGAATCAATGAATGAATGAGTGAATGAATGGCGGAAAATTATCCCAGTAAGGGATCCGCATGAATATTAATTTACTTGATGGGAAATCTAAAAGTTTCTCTGTGAAACCGAAGGGTAAAATAATTCAGTCTCTAGTGCTTGCCACATGCAAGACTTGGTTCCAAGCATCTTATGTGAATTCACTTCTCACAACTGTGAATGTAAGAGGTTAAATGATCTTCCCAAAGCCCCTTGGTTGTCAAGCTGTAGAGCCAGGCTTTGAAGCAAAGCAATTTGGTCTCTGGTCCTGGGCTCTGGAAGGATGTGCACAGTGAATGCTCAAGGAATGGTGATTATATACAGAAAGGTGCAGAGAAAATTGGAGCCCATCATGTAAATGATGCCTCCTCCCCACTGTTCACCCTCCGTAGCCTCCATGTTTAATATTCTGAATAACTATCATGTGGCTGCTAAGGAATGAGCATGGTAAAAAGAGATGTATGGATAAACAGAAATTCTCTTTGACACAGATTTAGTCTTGAAAAAGAGATTTAAGGTGGGTTTTGTCCAATAGATGAGCTTCTCCTAGATGGAGGGGAGATTCAGAATATTCCAATAAATTTAATTATGGAAAGAAAACAATAGCTATCAAGCATCTACCTGGTCCCAGGGGGGAGCATTAACCTTGTGAAAGCCTAAATGACTGTTATTGCTATCCTGAATTAACAAAGAAGTCATTTCATTTCTGAGAGGTTAAATAACTTGAAAAAGATTGTGAATATTGAAGAGACAGCCAGATTTGCATTAGAATACACCCAACTTCTAATTTTTATCATTGTTCATTAAGAAAAATGCTATTATTACCTATGAGCTGTCTAGTGGATAGAACCAACCTGTGTGGCAGAATCTGCACTTGGTCCGACTGCCTTGGTCAGGTGCACTTGGACGATTCTTGGCAGTCTGCCTAATATTACACAAATAAGGCTCCCTCCATGTAGGTTGGGGGAGCTCTGTGTATTTATGTTTGTGTGGGGAGAGGGGTTGGGGTGAGAGGGGAGAGGATGAGAATAGCTGGCTTCTTGTGTTCCCTCTCTGAGGTTCTTCTTCCTCCCTTCCATATTGGGTACCACAGGGAAGATATACGAACACAGATTTCATCTTACTGCTGTGGTTGTTCTGGACACTTTGCCTCAGTCACATTCTTCAGCCTTCTGTGCACTGAAATTCAGGGTACTAGAGCCTGTTGACTGTATAACCAGTGAGGGTTTGACTTCTGGTGGGGCTTGACCATCAGAAGGCACTGAGATGATATTAAGGACAAGAGATGGGGGAAACCCATAGTGTTTCTTTCCCTTATTTTTGGCTCAGGTGACATTGCTTCTGTAGCCCCATCTCCTTCCAACAAGACCACTGAGCTTACAGAGTCTGCCTAGTGACCCAGGAGCTTGGGCTCAAAGCCCCCACCTCCTCCCACTACCCCTGGCACTGTCAGTGGCTTCCAGTTATTGTTATCACGGTGGCCCACATAGCTTCTCAGATCTCTAATTCTCCCTTGGTCTCTGTTTCCCAGTTGGCTCCTGGGAACACATTTAGGACAGATATAATCTACTGTGCAGACTGGATTCTGAGTGAGGATGCTTTGCTTTGTGGCTGCTGGAGCTCCAGGAAGGATATAGCTTCGCTGCCTCTTTGATGGCTACCAACGTACCCCCTAAGTTCCCACACCTGAAAGCCTACCCTCTTCAGACTGACAATTTCTGCTCAGGTTAACTGTCAGCAAACCCTCTTTTCAAATTGGAAGTTTTCCTCAAAATGACCCAGTCAAGCTTCCATCTGTGGAATCCAAAGCCAGCCCTCTTTCAAACATTTACCTTTGCCCAAAATAATTTCAAGAGCTGCTTGCTCCCTGTCAGTCCCCTTCAGACTCTTGTACCATCCTCTCAAAAATAAAAGTCTTCAGGGATCAAGATGGCATTACTACACACTCCAAATTTCAAGGGGCAAAGGTGAAGCTTTGTGAGGTTTGTTGTGAAACTCTCCACAGGTGCATTAAGGTGAAGGGAAACCACCTCTCCTGTTCCTCAGGAGGGGTTGTGCGGGGTGAGAAGTTACAAAATACTACAAAATACCAACAATTCTTGGGAAAAACAGACATGGAAACAAAGCTAACACCTCATATCTGCCAGTCTTCTGAAAAAAAAATCAAAGACAACTGAAAAATTGGGAAGAACATCAGAATGAAGTAGAGATAAGTAGCAACATCTTTAACAAATAGCCATATAAATTAATGTCACTTCATCAGTGGTCTAACACATTGCTTTGGCATGTGGGCATATTTGGAAATTCTTGGTCTTAGACCTTTCGTTATCATCTAAAACAAGGGACTAAGACTCTTATTCTATTATCCATCCTTCATATTTTTAAGTTAATTTATTTTATTTAAGGTTATTTATTTTGAGAGCAGGTGAGAGAGAGAGAAAGACAGAGAGAGAGAGATGGAGAGGGAGAGAGAGAGAATCCCAACCAGGCTCCACACTCACTGCAGAGCCCGATGAGGGGCTCAATCTCATAACCTTGAGATCATGACCTGAGCTGAAATCAAGAGTCAGAAACTTGACTGACTGAGCCACCCAGGCACCCCAAGTTTATTTCTTAAGTCATACATGAACATATTATAAAATTGGTACATTCGAAAAGATACATAGTAGAAAGTTATCCTTCCCTGCACCAGCCCCAACCTTCCCTCCTACCAAGGTAATGTTCCCTATTGGTTTCTTGCGTCTATCCAGGAATATTCTATGCATTGAATATAAATTTATTTTTGTGGTTTTTTAATCAATGCAACATATTATACAAATTATTCTATCCCTTGTTTTATTTTTAGTTTGTACTGTATACCTTAGAGATTCTCCCACATCAGTAGAGGAACCTCATTCCTTTCCACAGCAGCATGACTTTTAGTTACATGTATTTACCATACTATTTTTTTCCTTAAAATTTTTTTATTTTGAGAGACAGAGCAGAAGAGGTGCAGAGAGTGGAGAGAGAATCCCAGGCAGGCTCCATGCTGTCGGTGTAGAGTCCGATGCAGGGCTTGAAGTCATAAACCATGCGATCGTGACCTGAGCCAAAAGCCAGAGTCAGATACTTAACCTACTGAGCCACCCAGGTGTCCCTCACCATAACATCTTTAACCAGTACTCTACTGATGAACATTTAGATTGTTTTCATTTTTGGTAATGTACACGCAGACTCCACATGCGACCTGTCCCTTCGTCAATTTGCATGTATTTGCAGTAACCATACATAGAAATTGAAGTGCATACCAAAGCTGATGTGCATTTTAAAGGTTGAGAAAAGTTGCTAAATTGTCCCAAGAATTATTGTTTTATGCTTCACCCAGAAAAGTAGGAGAATTTCTGTTCATCAAACCATGAAGTGTGTCATGAACTTGTTTGAAAGTCACCACTCCAAGTGATCCTGAATACCATTACAATTTGAATTTGAACATTTCTGATTTTGAGTTAAGTTCTACATCTTTTCAGCCACCAAGAGCCGTTTGTATTTGATTCCCTGAGCTGTTTGTTCACATCCTTTACCATTTTCTGAGGGGATTCATTAAATTGCTCTAATAACTCTTAGGGCTGTTTACTTATTAAAAATGTTATCTGGGGTGTGTGGGGGGCTCGGTTGGTTAAAAGTCCGACTCTTGATTTGGGCTTAGGTCAGGATCTCATGGTTTGTGAGTTCAATCCTGGCATTGGGTTCTGTGCTGACAGCACGGAGCCTGCTTGGGATTCTTTCACTCTCGTTCTCTTTCTGCCCCTTCCCCCCCTCACACATCCTCTCTCTCAAAAATAAATAAATAAATAAATAAATAAATAACCTTTAAAACAACATTAAAAAAATAAAAATGTTATCTGCTGTCTATACTATGTATTGGAAAGGTATTCTTCAACTTTTAATTTGTCTTTTGGCTCTGAGTTTCTTAAATATGTGGAATCCTTTTTAAGCTTCGAATTGATAAAACTTCATTAATTTTGTAAATCTGTCATAGTTTGAAAGGTCTTCATGCTAACTCATAAAAATATTTTTACCTAAAATGTTTTATGACTTTATTTTTCACATTTAAATGTTTGTTCCATTTGGAATTAATTTTGCTATATGTTTATTTTCTGGATGTCTGCTCAGTGTTTCAAAATCGTTTATTTAATAAAGCATTTTTAAGTCACTAACATTTCATTACCCTTTTCATACACTAAATTTCTATATTTATTAAGTTATATTTCTGGACTTTCCATTTTGTTACTCTGATGTTTTATTTATTTCTACATTAGCATCCTACTTTTAATTGTTGTAGCTGTGTAATTGGTTTTGGTATTAGCTACGGCTAATTTCTGCTCACAACTCTTTAATTCAGAATGTTTCTGGCTATTAAGGTGCTGAGCTTTTTTTAAAAATTTGTATTAATTAAGAATAGTTTAGTTCTTTCCAGTTCCACTTGTAAATTTAACTAGGAATTTATTACATTTATGGATGAATTTAGGGAATATTGGAGAATAGGGTATTATTTTCTTATGTAAAGAAATAGTATGTCTTATTGTCCTTCTTTTTTTTTTTTTCTTTCTTTTGGTCCTCAGATTAGAATTTTAAGGGTTCATTCATATAACTCTAATATATTTCTCATTAAATTTATTCCTAAATTTAAAAATTGTTTGTATTATTTAAAATATTTTAAAGTACTTAAAAACAAAATAATGTATTGAAAAATACATTGGACAATGATAAACTCCCATGATGCATATAAGTAATGATTCCATATCACTTAAAGCTTCCTGTCACCTATTTTGTGCCTAGATTTTTGCATTTATGATATTTTTGAAATGCATCTATGTATGGCATATGTAAGAACTTGGTTCATTTTTATTGCTGAATAATATTCCATTGTATGAATACACATTTTAGTTATCTGTTTATGCTCTGACAGCTGCTGTAATGTTTTCTAGTTATTGATTACTATAAATAATGTTGTTATGATATACATCAATGTGCCTTTGTGTGGACATATATATTCCCTTTCCCCCTCGAATAAATTCCTAAAATAGAATTGATGGGCCATTTGGAAAATTCATATTTGGGCTTTTTAAAACTCATCAAATGTTTTCCAGTGTGGCTATACCATTTTACATTCCTACCAGCAAGGAATGAGGGGCCCAATTTCCCCACATTCTTATCAACACTTTGTACTTTCCATCTGTCTGATTATAGTCATTATCATTGACATACAGTGGTCACTTATTGCGGTTTTAATTAACACTTCTCTAATTAATATTGATTTGGGACATAATTCTATGCACTCATGGGATATCTATGTATCTCCATTGGTGAAATGTCTATTCAAAATTTGTGTTCATTTTTTAAGTGGGCTATTTTATTATTATTAAATTGTATGTTTTTATATATTCTGGATACAAGGCAAATATATAATTTGAAAACAAAATTATTCCTCCAGTCCTAGGAGACCATGGTTTGTCTTTTCATTTTCTTCATGGTGTCTTTTGAATCACATATTTTTTTTCATTATTATGTAGTCCAATCGACTGATTTTTTTTCCATTTATAAATCATGCGCTTAGTGTTTTATCTATGAAATCTTTGTCAAACCCAAGGTCAGAACATTATCTCTCTACAAATTTTATATTTTTGCTGGCCTATTTTACATGTCGGGTTAATTGGTGGCACCAAAATCTAAGGGGATGTTTTTACATGTGTATGTAATTATCCCAACACCATCTGCTACGTATACTCTTCTTTTCCTATTGAATTGTCTTGGCACCTGTGTCCAAAATTAAATGATAAACATAAGAGTTCAATTCCAGAGTCTCAATTCTGTCCCATTGACCTGTCTAAACCTATTAACCAAGATCACATTGTCCTGAATACAATGTGTTTTTAATTACTTAAAATAATTTAGTGTAACTCCAAATTTGCTTTACTTTTTTAAAACTGTTCAGCTCTTTTTAGTGACATTATTGTTTCATGTATTTTAGGAGCATTTTGTCAATTTTTACAAAAAAATATCATTTTGATGTGTAGTGCATTGAATTTGTAGACCGTTTTGCACAGAATTGCTGATTTGGGAATTTTTAGCCTCCTGACCTATAAATGTGAAATATGTTTCATTTACTCAGAAATTATTTTAAATTTCTCTCAGCAACGTTTTGTAGTTTTCAATTTATAAATTTTAACGTTTCTTTTGTTAAATTTATTCCCAAGAATTTTATTCTTCTTGGAGTATATTGTGAATGTAATTGTTTTCTTAAATTTATTTTTAGATTGTTTATTGATAGTGTATAGAAATACAGTTTATTTTATTTTTTATATATTGATCCTATATCCTGCCACTAAATAAACTTTTTTAAAAAAATTTTTTCTAGCATTTTTTAGTATTCTTTTTTCCTTTCCCATATTGATACATTTCCTTTTTTCCTCCTCCCTTGTCTTCCCTTGCCTTCCCTTGCCTTCCCTTGCCTTCCCTCCCCTCCCCTCCCCTCCACTTCTGTTCCCTTATATGTTATTTTGGTGCCTAGAACTTCCAGTACAGTGTTAATTAAAAGTAATAAGAGCAGTCTTTTATCAGTACGTATGATGTTATAATAACATAACACTTTGGCAGGTAGAAGTTTCTTTACATTCCTAGTTTAAGACTTTTATCATCAATTTGTATGAACTACTGTCAGTTTTTTTCTGCATCAGTTGAGACACTGATGTGTGTGTATGTGTGTGTGTGTGTGTTTCCTTCATTATATTAACTTTATGTATTACATTAATTGATTTTCAATTGTTAAGCTAACTTCTCATCCCTAGGATAAATCTTAAACTTTCTTGGTCATGGTGTAAACTTTTTTTGTGTGTGTTGCTATATTCAGTTTTCTACTGTTCTGTTAAGGATTGTTATATATGTGTTCATGAGGGATGTTAGTCTGTAGTGTCCATTTGCTGTGATCTCTTTGTCTGGCTTTGATATCTGGGTAACACTGGGCTCACCAGTAAGTTGGGAAATGTTCTCTCATTCTCAGTTCATTGAACATGTTTATGAGAGTGATTGGTATTTATTCTTTAAATAACTGGCAGAATTTATCATTGAAGAAATCTGGGTCTAGATTTTCTCTTTGGGGAAATGTTTTTAATATAATCATTCATTCAATTTGTTTTCTTTGTTTTTCTTCTTGTTTTTTTTTTTTTTTGTTGTTGTTGTTTTGTTTTGTTTTGTTTTTCTATTTTTCCTATAGTCTTGAGTCAGTTTTGGCAATTTTTTTCCCTATGACTTATCACTTCATCTAAATTGTCTGATTTGTTGGCATATTTTCCCCGTATTCCATATTCCGAACTGCTGGTAATTACATTAACTTTTTCATTCTTCATTTTTATAACTTGCGTCTTTTTTTTTTTTTTTCTGGTTCAGTCCAAATCAGGAGTTAGCATACTCTTTCTGTAAATAAATAGGTAATAAATGTTTTAGGACTTACAGACCAACCATATAGTCTCAATTGCAACCAGTTAACCTTGTTATTTTAGAATGAAAGCAGCCATAGATACATAAATAGGAACTGCTGTTTCCAATAAAACACTAGTGTAGAAAAAGTCTATAAACCAGATGGGCCAGAGTTGGCTGACCCCTCAACTAGCTATAGGTTTATAACGCTGTTGATATTTGCAAAAACACAATTTACAGTTTTGTTGACTTTCTCTACTTTTTTTTTCCATTTATTCCTGCTCTAATTTTTGTTATTTTCTTTCTTTTGCTTGCTCTGATTTCAGTATTCTCGTGTTTCTCTACTTTCTTCTGGTGACAGCTTACTTTTAAATCCTTTCTTTTTTCCTCTATAAACATTTGAAATATAAATGTTGCTCTAAGTAGCGCTTGGCCTGCAATCTATGAACGTTGTGATGTCCGATTTCAGTTTCCATTGAGTTCAAAATATTTTCTAGCTTAGGATGGAATTATTTATTCACACACACAATGTTCCATTAGTGTCAAGTGTACAAAATAGGGATCCAACAACTCTATGCATTATGCTGTGCTCACCACAAGTGTCGCTGCCATCTGTCCCCATGCAATGCCGTCACGATTCCATTGACTATACTCCCTAAGCTGTGCCTTTCATCCCCATGACTTATTCCGTCCTGTACCGTCCACTCCTCTTCACCCCTTTTTGTCCGTCCCCTCCACCCCATTCCCCTCTTTTATGTAACTGTCAGTGCATTTGGTAGCTAGCTCCTTCTGGAAAATTATCAAGACTTTATGTGTAATTTCTAGTTTCATCGAAGTTTCAACCTTTGTTTTATTTTTCTAATTGTTTTGGAATTTTTTTTTAATGAGCAGGGTGTAGCAGAAATGTCTTTACATGGTCTCTTAAACATGAAATGGTAATTAATGTGTAAGATTTAATGCCTTTACTGTGTTCCAGACATTGCTTCAAATGCTACCTCTCTACTAACTCATTTAAGTGAAAGCCCCAGAGCACCTAATTTTGTATATCTTCATGTTTCTGCATTTTCATGGTGAGAGAGCACTACAAGCTTTTATAATAAGTCCTAAATGATTTTAAAATAGTGATTCCAAAAGTAATCTGATCAACAAATTAAAAGTTTGTGAATATAATCATGCTAGATATGTGTGTTCTAAAGCCCAAGGGACCAAAAAAATATTGAAATCAATCTCCGCATCCAGATGTGCAACAAACATGATTTGCAGGCTGTTCAAATATCTCATATGCTCATTAACTATTGTTTCCTTCTTTTAATTTTATGCAGATACATCTATGGTAAACAAAATACAAGTGTATATTCTGTCTTCATGTTAGTGCATGTTTTCTCAATTAATAGTAATTGTTAATATATGTTGATCATTTGAAATGAGTTAGCAGCATTTAGATGTCTTTTTTTTATGTTTCATTTAAATTCTTAAAACGATCCTACGAAGTAAGTTCTGTTTTGAGAACTTTTAGAGATTAAGATTTCTGTTTTAGAGATTAAGAGATCACAGTATAACAGAGTTAAGTAAGTGACTGGTCGATGGATATATAGCTAGTGAATGGTGGAAAGAGATCCAAATATAGGACATCAATTTCTGGAAACGTATTCTTAACTATTAAATTGAACTGACTTTCAGTATAATCTAAAAATCATCTATTAACATCTGTGAAGTTTTGCTTGTTTGTTTAAAATATTGAAACAGGCTCTTGATTACCTAAAAATACCAAGAAACTCTATGTGAGATTGAGTTTAAACTTTTTCTGATAGTAAGTTATCCCTGGGAGTTTATTTACTATATGTCATAGTAAAGCAGTGTTTACAAAATTAACCTGATGGTTTATAGTGAAGAGAGGCCAGTCAGAAAGACTTAGTAGCATCTCCCCTAAAATGGAGCTGGTCTGGGGTGCCCAAGGGGCTCAGTTGGTTAAGCGCTGACTTCGGATCAGGTCATGATCTCCTGGTTTGTGAGTTCAAGCCCCACGTTGGGCTCTGTGCTGACACCTCAGAGCCTGCAGCCTGCTTTGGATTCTGTGTCTCCCTCTCTCTCTGTTCCTTCCCCATTCGTGCTCTGTCTCTCTCTGTCTCTTAAAAACAAATAAACATTATAATTTTTTTTTATGGAGCTGGTCTAAAGTGAAAGAACGGAGAATAAAGCTTTAAGAATTTTTAGCAAAATTTTTAAAAATTGTTCATTTATTTATTTTGAAAGAGAGAGAGAGAGAGAGAGAGAGAGAGAGAGAAGGGGAGGGGCAGAGAGAGAAGGAGAGAGTTCCAAGCAGGGCTCTGACAGTGGAGAGCCCAGTGTGGGGCCCAGTCTCATGAACTAGGAAATCATGACCTGAGCCAAAATCAAGAGTTGAACATTTAACTGACTGAGCCACCCAGGAGCCCCAACAAGACTTTGAACAGAAGAATCAATGCAATATCTTTTAGATTTTGTTCAGTGGACAGTGGGGGAATGTGAGGGTAAATTATGGTTCTGCTGTGTATCAGTAAAGCAGGACAGTCCACAGCAGGATGAGTGGAATTTGTCTTGAATCTAGCTGCTAGTTATCAATGTCAATTCTGTTTCTGCCATCTTTGTTTGAACCTCCACTTCTCCTTGACTACTTGACTGCTCAGCACTGCTGGTTGGCCCTTCCAAGGGATCAACAGTTTCTTCATCTTTTAGTGCATTTTTCAATCATACCACATGTTCTGGTTTTTGAATCCATACTTGTTTTGGACTGTTCACTGCAGAACGGCCTTAACAGGCCTGCTTGTAGTGGCATAGCCTTGCATGTCTGCTCAGTCTCTTTCCCCATTCTGGCACCTGAGACAGAGAACTGGAAAAGAGTGAATATGTTTGATACTAAACATCTTGAGAAGGAATCGACATTGAAATTTTGTGCGAACATAAGATTACAGGCTAATTGAAAGAATCCAGAGTTATTTAAAAATTTCCTAGCTTCATGAAACTTTTTGCTTTCCTTTCTTGAGTTCTATCAGTCGATACATCATAGTATAAACTATTAATAGCAGAAAACAAACAGTTTTATAAAGTACTGAGATTAGAAAGTACAAGCATATTACAATTGAATCTGTAGTTCAGTTGTGAAAGAGAAAGTTGAGTATTACAATCTAGAATACTTCTTTCTGGGGCGGCTGGGTGGCTCAGTCGGTTAAGTGTCCAACTTCGGCTCAGGTCATGATCTCATGGTCCGTGAGTTCAAGCCCTGCATCAGGCTCTGTGCTGACAGCTCAGAGCCTGGAGACTGTTTCAGATTCTGTGTCTCACTCTCTCTCTGACCCTCCCCCGTTCATGCTCTGTCTCTCTCTGTCTCAAAAATAAATAAACGTTAAAAAAAACTATAATACTTCTTTCTGTTTGACATTATCTGGTTCTGTTTCTACTGTGTCTTATCCTTAAGATATTCAACACAGTTGTTCAATTTATTTTTATGTTTTTTTTTATGGAGTTTGTAGATGTCAGATATCGTTCCAGGAAAATACCATATCTAATCTTCATAACAACTGTGTAAGGTAGATACTATTATTTCTACTTAAAAGATGAGAATATTAGGGTTTAAAAACAATTGGAAGATTTCTTAGTTAAATTGGTAAATTAGGGGAGCCTGGGTGGCTCAGTGGGTTAAGCGTACAACTTCAGCTCAGGTCATGAATGCACAGTTCATGGGTTCAAGCCCCAAGTCAGGCTCTGTGCTGACAGCTCACAGCCAGGAGCCTGCTTCAGATTCTGTGTCTCCCTCTCTCTCTCTGCCCCTCCCCTGCTCTCTCTCTCTCTCTCTCAAAAATAAATAAACATTAAAAAATAAAATAAAATAGGTAGATTAAGCATATTCTATCCCCAAATCTCATGATAATTATATTAAAAGGGAGGGAGGGAGGAAAGAAGGAAGAAAGAAATGAAGGAAAGAAGGTAATGAAATCCAAAATATCCATAATCTAGTACTAGCTGGTACTCATAATAACAGGGATGAAGGCAGGTCTAGGAACAGTATAACTTCTTATAACTGAAGGCATTATTCCATCTCTCTCAGTCTTCCAAGTTGGACAATTGCTTCATAAGAGAAAGAGGAAATATTCACCCTCTAGAGAAGACAAAAGAGAGAGTTTCTGGCCTTGGGGACATCAGGCATAGGTAAAGGTAGTGATGCTAAAGGGAGAAATTTAAATGGATACTTGCAAATAGGAAATCAAATGAAACATTATAAAAACCCTCAACATAAGCTTCCAGACAGACAGACACACACACACACACACACACACACACACGTGCACACACAGAGTTTCATATAAAAAAATCAGGAAATAAAAAGGGATGCCAGATTTTCAACATCAGCTCTGAATGATAAAAAATCAAGAAACTATGGAGCATCTGGGTGGCTCAGTTGGTTGAGCATATGACTCCTGATTTTGGCTTGAGTCATGATCCCAGGGTTGTGGGATTTAGCCCTATGTTGGGCTCTGGATTGAGTGTGGAGTCTGCTTGAGATCTCTTTCCTTCTCCCTCTGCCACTCTCTTTCACTGCTGCTTCTAAAATAAATTAATTAATTAATAAATGAATGAATGAAGAAAGAAAGAAAGAAAGAAAGAAAGAAAGAAAGAAAGGAAGGAAGAAAGAAAGAAAGAAAGAAAGAAAGAAAGAAAGAAAGGAAGAAGCTACATTTGAAGCTTAGGACAAATACTGCCCAATTTAAAATTCCTTTTTTATTATTGTTTTATTTTTTAAGTTTTTTTAACTCATTTATTTTGAGAGAGAGAAAGCAGGGGAGGGGCAGAGAGAGAGAGAATCCTAAGTAGGCTCTGCACTGTCAGACGCAAGGCTTGACTCACACACTGTGAGATTATGACCTGAGCCAAAATCCAGAGTTGGACTCTTAACCAGCTGAGCCACCCAGCACCTCCCTCCTTTTTAAAAAAAAGTTTATTTATTTATTTTGAAAGAGAGAGGGAGAGAGAGAGAGAGAGAGAGAGAGAGAGAGAGAGATCGGGGAGGGGCAGAGAAAGGGAGAGAGAAAAAGAGAATTAACCTAGAATTGTTAACTAACCAGTGTACCAATTTATTTTGAAGGCACAGTAAGCAGGTGAAAGTCCGTAAGTGTTCACTTTCCATGTAGCTTTTTTCAGAAATATACCAGAAGATGTTCTCTATTTGCCAAAATATGGGAGAAAAATGCGGGTTGAGGCAAGGAGAGAGTAGAACAGAGGACTATAAGGCAAGAGAGAAAAGTGAAATCACCGCCTTTATGTTGAAGGGATTTTTAACATACCACATATGGGGACTGAGCACTTGAAATATGGTTGGGCCAAAATGAGATGTGCCCTAAGACAGGGGTTAGCAAACTTCTTCTGTAAAGGTCAGATCATCAGTATTTTAGGCTTTGCAGGCCAAGCAATTCTGCCATAGTAATAAGAAACAGCCACTGATGGTAAATAACAAATGGTGGAGACCTTGTTCCAATAAGACTTTATTTACAAACTCAGGCAGAAACAAAATTTGGCCAACAGATGTGTTGACCCCTCCTCTTAGTATAAACTATGCTATGGATTTCAAAATGTAGTACACATTTAAATGAAATATATCATGTCTCAAATTTTTATACTGATTATATACTGAAGTGTTCATTTTGGATATTGTAGGTTACGTAGGATATATTAGGAAAATTAAATTTTCCTGTTTTACGTTTATATATGTGGCCACTAGAACTTTGAACTTGTGTATGTAGCTCGCATTCCATTTCAGTTGGACAGTGCTGCCTAGGAGGATGGCTCTGTGTTATGCTTAAGGCTTCCAGTCTAGACCAAAGTCTACTGGAGGACTCAGGAGTCATTCATTCAAAAAGATAAAAGCAGCATAGCATCAAATATGATTAAACAAATGGACAGGAGAATTACATAAGAGAGGTGTTTTAAGGTTGAACTGCCTATAAAGTTTACAAAAATCTAGGCAAATGGAAACTAGAGAGCAACAATAATCAAACCTCAAATCCAGGAAAGTGAGAAACGATACAGGAAAAGACAAGTAAACATGTCATAACATGTGCAAATATGTGCTTTGAGATATGCCACAGTATCAAAAAGCTCAAATACTGATTTTTTTATTTAATTACGATCCAACTGTTTTGGCAAAATGGAGGAGGTGGAAGAAGGGTAGGTGTGTGTGTTTTGTGTGTGTGTGCATGTCGTAGAGGCAGAGCGCCAGGTGACAGAAGACTAAATCCTCATGTTTTATGGAGGGATGCCACTAGAAAACAATTTTAAATGAAAATTAAGAATGATACATTTCAGCAAGGTATTTAGAAATAAAAACCAGAAGAGTCAGCTAAAATAATGTTAATTTTTTTGCTTGGAGAAATGGGAATTGGCACGAGCAAAGTGGGGGGGGGGGTCTTTTGGTTTTAATAGCAATTTTAATAGAATTGATCCCTTTAATCTATCTGCATGCATAGCTGGAAAAATAAACCAAATGATATCAAAGATGCCTAAGAATAGAATTTTCAATATGGGGGAAAGGAAGAGAGGGAAAGAGGGAGGGAGGGAAGCAGGTCCTAGAATTTGCCCCATGTCAAGTGGCTGGTGACAGGGCTGCAGTGTAATCTGAATCTGACCTGTCTGACTTCATTACAAGATGCTGCCTGAATACAGAAATGATTAAACCATGATCAATGGCAGACAGATTAAATGCCAACTTGTTATACAGCCAGGACTTCCATGCCCTCATTTTAGTAATATCTTTGTATCCATTAATTCTAAAAAAAATACTCAACAAAGGGTCCCTGCTCTAACCCTGGACCACTCCAAGCATGACTTGGGCTGAGTCCCCAGAGGCTCCTACTGGATTGCAAAGCCAATGTCTCTTCTTGGCTAAGCACACTTGCCTGACTCCCACCACCTCAGGAAACAATTGCAGGTGCGTGGATCTTTTGGATCTAGCTCATTCAGTTCTTGCATGTTGTTTTGTTTGTTTGTTTGTTTTGTTTTTTGTAAAATTCTGTTTTTAGGGGCAGCCACAGGGGCTGACTCTGGAGAGGCCTGTGAACCTTTGTTCTCTCTCTCATATTGTCTGTCAGAACCAGTGCCATTCTCAGTAATTTTTACTAATGCGGAATGGGCTACATGATGGCCCAAAGCACCTGGAGATCCACCCTGATGGCCCCATCATGGAGGCTAGTGACAGAAGGCAGAAGTGGGCAAGGATGACAGAACTGTGGGGGATCTGGAAGTACTGCTGTTTGAAACTGCACTGCTCTCTTCTGGCTTCTCACTTGAGGATCCCCAGACCCCCTCCAACCATATCTATCACACAACTCTGCTAGGCTTGGGCACTGATAAAGATGAGGGAACCCCGCAGTGTCCGGTTCCTCTGATGTCCCCTGAGGCTGAGGAGGACGCCTCTCATATGGAAGAAGTCGATGAGGAGTTACACCTGCAGACCTGGTGCCCTCGTGTTTCCTTGGTTTTCCCAGCAGCCGTGAGTGGCTCTGGCCCAGCTGGTTCCCTCTGCTGATGTCTAGTGGCTGTTTTTTTCTCCTGTCTTTCTGCCTAAGGCAGGATATAAGAGCTCCAAGCCCTATCCCTTCCCTCATTTGACATTGGGTTTGGATGTGTATTGTGGGGTTTCTGTTTGTTTTTGGTGTTGTTATTTATTTTCTTCTGAGATTAAAGTATGCAAAAAAATAAAGAAAGAAAGAAAGAAAGAAAGAAAGAAAGAAAGAAAGAAAGAAAAGAAAGAAAGAAAGAAGAAAGAATTATTAGTAGTCTATTTGTGGGCAAATTCAATTTCCAGAACATTCTTCTCATTACACCTTCCCCATATTGCTACTCCTAATCATGGAGCTGTGTTCTTTAAGCTTTGGCTATTCTGAAGGCTTTCAGTCTCCTTGACACATCATGAACTGTCAGAGTCTGGACTTACGTGCATGCTGTTTTAACTTCCTGGATGTGCAATCATCTTAACCTGCCTGACGAGCTAGCATATTTCAAAGTACCATTCATGGCTCTCCTTCCCTCTTGAAGGTTTTCTGCATTCCTCTCCACTTCATCTTCTACAGTGACTGTCCCTGTCGTGAGCCATAGAGAGCAGGAAGTATTTCTCATTCCTGTGTTTGTCCCCAGTCTCTAGTACAAGCCCTGCACAGCGACAGCATTCCAAAGACTTTCTCCAATGTCAATAGTGAAGACAACCAGGTAGGAATGGCACGTGAGTTCGCAATTAGTTAACAGCGTCCATGGTCTGCTTTTAACTTGTAGCAAGTGGGGGCAGAGATGAAATTCATCAATACCTATAGTATGAAATGTTGATGACATACAACATTTTTAAGACAATGGTACACTTGTTGAATAATCAAGTATGCAAGTTTAACTTTAAATAATAATAGAAAGAATTGTGACCCTACATGCAAAAACAACACTGTATTATTCCGCACTATCAGGTAACTGCTTTAGGTTTGCACCCTAGACATGAAGTAGGACATTAAATGAATGGTATGCACAGTGTCTGAAATTCAACCCAAAAGCAAATCCCAGTATTTATTTAAATATTATGCCTTCCCCAGCTTAAATCAAAACTGGGAATTTGGGACAGGCAGCATGCAATTCAGCAACGTAGAGACAGGCAGGGTTGAGGCTTTGCATTCCTAATGTCAGTTCTTATTTTGATGTCTAAACCAAAATAAAAATAAAGTAGAAATGACTAGAGCATTTTGTTCTCAAGCCAGTAAATAGGTTATTCCTGTTATTTTGCGTTTCTGAAACAAGTTGAAGACACGGCCCACACACCTTTAATGTCTTAGCCTCTATGTTTAACAATCTTGGCTGAGACAATTTGGGGCCTCTTGCAAAAATACAGCAAAACTCTGATAAGTAACAAATGGCCTAAGCATGAAGTTCACTATAAACCTGCCACCTGTTTCTTCATATGAGAGCACAGGCTATAAATACAACAGTGCTATTGATTCTTGTGGATATGCTTCTGTTCATGATTTTGACATTTAGAGAACATGGTTTATTTCTTTTCCCTTTTGTAAGTATATATTTTTTAATTCCTGAAAAATGACAGGCTTTAGAGGATTTTAGCTTTCTTTTGGGCATAAACAGGTGCAATACCCAATTATGTCAATTTTTGTTTAATTATTTTAACAGAGGAGAGCTCAAAGACTCTCATGTAGAAAGCAGTTCATTTATGAATATCTACACAAACACAGAGACCAGTCAATTTTCCAACCAACATCTAAAATATTTAGAGTTCATGTTTTAAATTTTCAACTGTTCTTTTTCCTTCCCTTTATTCATCCTCCTATGGACATAGATATCTCTTAATTTCATGATTTGTTCAACAAATCTTCATGTCTTCCCAGGATAGCATTCATTGTCTTCATATTTCTTATTCTAGCAAAATTTTGGTGGTACTCATTCCCTGGCTCTCTATAATCACCCATCATTCCATCACTCACACCCACCTGATTCTTGCCTGAACCACCATGCCGTGAATGACCCATATATTTTATTCACACAAATCTGTTGGTCTCCTGCTAGATCTGATCTTTAACTCGTCAAAACATTAGAGTTGATTTAACCCTTGTTGAAAGTTTTTTTTTTTTTCTTTTGCCCTTGACCTGGAATCTGTTTATACTCCTGACATTTTCTTCCCACTGCCCCTTGCCTTCTTCCTCTGCTCTACATGGAAGGCTTTACCTATGACATTTTATAATCTTCCTTAATTTTTCCACCTGCATTCTCTTTGCAGAAGATCACATCATTTCATCAAGCGCTCTATACATGTAATTGTACCAAAGTGGTTTTCTGTCTTTCACCTATGGCTTGGTGATTTCCAAAACACCATCAGCTTATTGCCAATTTCTTCTCTCCATCATATCAAGAACAAACATTCAATGTGTCTTTTCATGGAGATGGAGGGGAAGAGATGACAACAAACTCTGGCTCCAAGAGTGAAAGGAATGAGAATAAAATAGTATTCACTCTACCACTCAAGTCATTGAAACGATTGACATTTTTTTCTTCCTTTTCCTCAAGCTCAGTCATCATTCTGTTGGCCCTGGCTTAACTTAATTCCTTTCTTCTCACTAACATCTTTTTGTGATTTTTCCACTGCTACCACTCATTCTGGTGCTCTGCTTTATTGCAGCTCAGTACCCAAACTGGTCTCTCTCATTTGCAATATATTTTGCATGTCACCAGAATAACCCTCATAAAACACAATTTTCCTTAATCAAAAGCCTTCCTTAGTCCAGTGGTTCTCAGCCAGGGAGATGTGGCCCCTCACCCCTCTCCCTGGGACCTTTGACAATGTCTGGAAGCATTTTTAGTTATTACAGCTGAGGGCAGAGGTGCTACTGACATCTAGTGGGTGGAAGTCAAGGATGCTGCTAACCATCCCACAATGCACAGGACAACCCCGAAACAAATAATTATCTGATGCAAAATGTCACAACTATCAAAGTTGAAAAACCTTCCTTTAATCTAACATACATGCCCTCTGAATTTGGTTTGAAGGTACCCTCCCAATTGTATCATCCATTATTCCCTAATACCAGTACTACGCTCTCACCATCTGTCCATCACCCTTGAAACACGCCTGAAATATTTTGGTCTTCTGCTAGACAGGCACTTCCTTTTCTCTGCCTTTGGACATTAAAAAAATCTTTTTAGGGGCGCCTGGGTGGGTCAGTCGGTTAAGCGGCCGACTTCGGCTCAGGTCCTGATCTTGCGGTCCTGTGAGTTTGAGCCCCGCGTCGGGCTCTGTGCTGACTGCTCGGAGCCTGGAGCCTGTTTCGGATCCTGTGTCTCCCTCTCTCTGACCCTCCCCCGTTCATGCTCTGTCTCTCTCTGTCTCAAAAATAAATAAATATTAAAAAAAAATTTTTAATCTTTTTAATCTTCTTCATGAAACTTTAATGTAGCTACCATGTTAAACAGTGATCCACATTTTCCTGTGCTGTGGGGAATATAAGCCCTTGCTGGTGGATCTGATTCTCTGGAGCAAATCATCAGTCAAAGCTCTGTCATGCTCTCCCAAAGCACCCTACATATCTACATGGAAATCATCTTGGACACATTAAAATACTAGGCAGATTTATCTAGCTGTTCAGATACAATCAGAGTGGACTATACAGAATTCTTAGGTGGGGGTGGGGGTGGGAGTGGGGAAAGTGATCTTAAGTCTACCCGAACTTTCTTTTAAATTCTGAAGTACACTCTATAAAGCCTAATGGCCCATTCTCAGTTCCCTTGTTTTTCTAATGAAGGTCTTCAAGGTGGAGGCTACCATGCCCTTTTACCACAGAGATACCTGCTTGGAGGCATTCACTTTACAACTCTGATGTGATACTTACAGACTTTTAATGTTCCCACCTAACATTTATGGTGTCTACAATTTAGAATTTTGGATGCCAGACATTAGGATAGGGCATCTGATGAAACACTCAGACCTAAAGACTAGCAACCATGATCCTGAATGAATTGGGAGAGCATTTTATAATCATACTTTTATTCAGTGTTCTAGCAATTGCTCTCTTTCTTTCTTTCTTTTTCTCCTCTTCCCCCATCCCCTCCTTCTCCCTCTCGCCCTTCCCCTACGCTCCCCTCTCCTCCTCCCCCTCTGTTACTCTTCCTCCCCCTTCTCCTTCCCCTCCTCCTTCTTCTTCTTCTTCTTCTTCTTCTTCTTCTTCTTCTTCTTCTCTTCTTCTTTCTTCTTCCTTTTTCTTCCTTCTTTAATTCTCAAAGGAAAAAAATAGGTCAAAAGAATTGCACAGACCAATCAGTTTTAGAAATGCTAAATAGTATATTTCACATTTGATAATTCATAAAACCCATTTGAGCGTAATGGACTTTGTGATATCCTGGGTTAAAAAGCAAATGCTACAAAGCTTAAACTATTCGAAGGTTTCTATATCTAGATAGCAGTGAATTCATATCAAAATTTCTCTTCACAGGATGTAGCCCGATCAAGAGGAAAGAGGAATTTTTTGGTGTTGAGAAGGAGAGACCAGGAGACAAAAGAGAGAATGGAGAAGCCCCTGGGAAAATCAGAAATGGGACAGTAACATAGAAGAAATGAAATGCAGAAGCGAAGGCCTAATTATGGTTGGATAATCTTATGGTCAAAAGAAAAAGGCAGGAGGTTAAGACTATTGACAAAAGATGGTGAAGAGATGAACCTATACTGAATGGAATTCTTCCAATAAATTAAGAAAGAGATTAATTGAGACAATGTTGGAGCAGTGGGGCATAACAATGGCTGCACATTAGAAACACAGGAGGAGATTTTTACGACATGTGGATACTCAAAACTCTTACCAAATCAACTGAATCAGAATCCCTGAAGACTGGACTGAGGCAAATGCATTAAAAGGGAACATTTTTACTGATAACTGTAATATGTGTCAGGATTGAGAATCATTGTGATGTAAAGTTCATGAAATTTGACATGTTAACGAGGCTTAGAAAAGAGTGGAAGTGATGGAATAAAGTACCTGGAATGATATGAGGTAGTAGGGGAAAGTGGGATGTTTGAATCTGATATTTAATTAGTGGAGCAGTTCAGGTCACTGAAATTGAAAAGTTACGTAAATGAGAGATTTGTGCATGTAATGGTGAACACAATGCTTTCATGAACAGAGAGTGACTTTTCAAAATAGTCCATGAAAGACAGGCCATATCCCATAGAATGAAGTGAATTAAAAACATTCAATATTTTTCAAGGACCCTGGGACAAAGGAGAACAAAAAGTAACCATTTTAATATGGTTTCCTAGAAGTGGAAACAGAACAAGAGTTGCAGAGTGGTTTGTAAAAAGAAGGAGGAGGTGTTTGTTTACCAAATTGGTTTTGAAGGCATAGTAGAAAAGGCTGTTGCCATCATACTTGGTTAGTTATTCTGTATGGGGCATCTAAATTGGGAAGCATCAATCACACTAAGACCAACTTAAGGATGCTTGGGACACTATTAGTGATCACCTAGCATTCTTTGTCATACCATGTAACTCTAAACAAGTCATTTAACCTCTATGCCTCAGTGATCTCTTCTATAAGATGGAAATAATTTTAATAACCCCCAACTAGAATTGCTAGAGGTTATTGGTTAAAACCTTAATAATGCCTATAGTATAGTAAAGAAAGAGTCCATATTATGTGTTAATATTGAATATACATTATATCATGGTGTCAGGCATCTAATTTTGAGCATCAAGTATAAAATTTGTCCTACAAATGTTTATACACATGTTATATCACCCACAATGCCCCTATAAGGTAAATTCCATGAATATATTCCATAATAGAAAAAGCAAGTGCTAAGATCATGTAGGGAAAGAATCTGAGGATGAGCTGACTCTAAATCCATGACCTTCTAGTACCAGATTGCTTCTGCATCCAATTCCCTTGTAGATAAGGTAAGCTAAAGGTGTGTGTGTGTGTGTGTGTGTGTGTGTGTGTGTGTGTGCGCGCGCGCGCACGACCATGTAAGAAACAGTCTATATGCCTCTATAAACATTATAAAATTGCTACCCAGTGTTCTACATTCAAAGAATGATTTTCATGCCCTGCTACACTTCTGCCAAACAGTTCATATATTATAATTATAATGAGCAAAAGCATTCATCAGTTCAGAATTGACTTCACAGAATGATAGTGGAAATACCTGTAAAACAAAATTCAATTAAGCCTAAGTAATATACCCCAAATTTTTAAATAAATAACTAGTGAAGAAAATTATTTAGTCAACTATGGATAGTGTTCCTGCAAAAGGAAATCTGAAGGGCTTCGGTGTTAATATTCCAAGCATTCTACTATAATTTAAGCAAACAGAGCAATTCTAACAAGCTTTCAACATAGCACATTACTATAAAAATGTAAGAACACTTTGAGTTTTTAGCTTACCTTAGGGGAATTAGTAATTTGCTAATACATGCTTTGTAAATGGACACCAAAAGGGCAAATATACTAGGTAGACATCTCTTTTTCTCTCTTTCACTCACACACACACACACACACACACACACAGTATTCTAGAATTTTAAAATACCCTACATCTACATATTTAGCGTGTTATTTTCTTTCTGGTACGCCTGAGTTCTCTTAGTTAGAAATCTGTTCTTAAGCCCTTCTCTGCTGAATAGTCCAAACCTGAATCCTATAGCAATGTGAGATGACAAGCTGTGTTCTGTGAATTTGTTGTAGATGCCAAGCTGTTCACCTCATCATGGAAGCTCCCCAGAAAAGGGTGAGAGAAACTGGGACACATTCTCTTCTAAACCAGTGTACCATGCAAGTATTACTTTCTAAAGAGGGCATGATGTGAAAAATTTGGTCAAGCACTGATATACCCCACGCTGACCCTCAAAGGTGGCTGCTTCTCCAACCATCCTCCCCCCCCAGTCTCACTTGCTGGACCGAACACCACATTTTGTAATTTCGTCAGTAGAATCAAAAGTCCTTGTGTCCTTCAATAACAGTGTGACAGTTCATGAAAATAGAACCGTGGTTGACCCTGCTAAGCTTGGGACCATAGAAGCAGGCAGCCCATTATGTCTGCTAAAACTTTCCAGATCACCGCCCACTCAGTCTCCTCTCTGTGAAATCTCCATCTTCAGTTCCTGTTCATTGATGTTACCACCATCAGTCTGTTTGTTTTTAATAAATGCATGTATGCTTTTACTTTTTATTTTTTTATTTTTTTAAGTTCATTTATTTATTTTGAGAGAGAAACAGAGACAGAGCATGTGAGCAGGGGAGGGGCAGTTAGAGAGCAAGGGAGAGAGAAAGAGACAGAGAGACAGAGAGAGAGAGAGAGAGTGAGTGAGAGAGAGAGAGAGAGAGAGAGAGAATCCCAAGCAGTTTCTGCACCGTCAGCGCCGAGTGCAAGGTGGGGCTGGAACTCACAAACCATGAAATCATGACCTGAGCTGAAACCAAGAGTCTGATGCTTAACCGACTGAGCCATCTAGGCACCCCAGTAAATGAATTAATGGCTTAATTGGTCTAAATTTGTTTGGAAAAAGTGAACATTCTGTTTGCTGGGTACAAAATTAGATATTTGTGTTTTTCATTATAATTAAAAACTTCACCTGTTTTTATTTTATTGTAGTTTTAATGTTCATGATTGAATGTCACAGAATGATTATAGGTTTTTTTGAGTGTTTTTAAATTTGTATTTGTTTTTTTTTCTACTTTAAAATTTTTTTAATTTAATTTATTTTTTTAATTTACATCCAAGTTAGTTAGCATATAGTGCAACAATGATTTCAGGAGTAGATTCGTTAATGCCCCTTACCCATTTAGCTCATCCCCCTTCCCATAACCCCTCCAGTAACCCTCTGTTCTCCATATTTAAGACTCTTTTATGTTTTGTCCCCCTCCCTGTTTTTATATTATTTTTGCTTACCTTCCCTTATGTTCATCTGTTTTGTCTCTTAAAGTCCTCATATGAGTGAAGTCATATGATATTTGTCTTTCTCTGACTGACTAATTTCACTTAGCATAATACCTTCTAGTTCCATCCACATGGCAAGACTTCATTCTTTTTTGATTGCCAAGAAATACTCCATTGTATATATATACCACATCTTCTTTATCCATTCATCCATCGATGGACATTTGGGCTCTTTCCATACTTTGGCTATTGTTGATAGTGCTGCTATAAACATTGGGGTCCATGTGCCTCTTTGAAACAGCACACCTGTACCCCTTGGATAAATACCTAGTAGTGCAATTGCTGGGTCATGGGGTAGTTCTATTTTTAATTTTTTGAGGAACCTCCATACTGTTTTCCAGAGTGGCTGCACCAGTTTTCATTCCCACCAGCAGTACAAAAGAGATCCTCTTTCTCTGCATCCTCGACAACATCTGTTGTTGCCTGAGTTGTTAATGTTAGCCATACTGACAAGTGTGAGGTGGTTCCTCATTGCGATTTTGATTTGTATTTCCCTGATGATGAGTGATGTCAAGCATTTTTTCACGTGTCGGTTGGCCATCTAGATGTCTTCTTTGGAGAAGTGTCTATCCGTGTCTTTTGCCCATTTCTTCACTGGATTATTTGTTTTTTGGGTGTGAAGTTTGATAAGTTCTTTATAGATTTTGGATACTACCCCTTTATCTGATATGTTGTCTGCAAATATTTTCTCCCATTCTGTCTGCTGCCTTCTAGTTTTGCTGATTGTTTCCTTCGCTGTGCAGAAGCTTTTTATTTTCATGAGGTCCCAATAGTTCATTTTTGCTTTTGTTTCCTTTGCCTCTGGAGACGTGTTGAGTAAGAAGTTGCTGCAGCCAAGATCAAAGAGGTTTTTGCCTGCTTTCTCCTCAAGGATTTTAATGGCTTCCTGTCTTACATTTAGGTCTTTCATCGATTTTGAGTTTATTTTTGTGTATGGTGTAAGCAAGTGGTCCAGGTTCATTTTTCTGCATGTTGCTGTCCAGTTTTCCCATCACCACTTGCTGAAGAGACTGTCGTCATTGGATATTCTTTCCCGCTTTGTCAAAGATTAGTTTCCCCTACATTCGTGGGTCCATTTCTGGGTTCTCTATTCTGTTCCATTGATCTGAGTGTCTGTTTTTGTGCCAGTACCATCCTGTCTTGATGATTACAGCTTTGTAATACAGCTTGATGTCTGGGATTGTGATGCCTCATGCTTTGGTTTTCTTTTTCAAGATTGCTTTGGCTATTAGGGGTCTTTTGTGGTTCCATACAAATTTTAGGATTGTTTGTCCTAGCTCTGTGAAGAATGCTGGTGTTATTTTGATAGGGATTGTTGCATTGACTCCGTAGATTGCTTTGGGTATTATTGACATTTTAACAATATTTGTTCTCCCTATCCAGGAGCATGGAATATTTTTCCATTTTTCTGTGTCTTCTTCAATTTCTTTCATAAGCTTTCTATAGTTTTCAGTATATAGATTTTTCACCTCTTTAGATTTATTCCTATTTTATGGGTTTTGTTGCACTTGTAAAAGGGATTGATTCCTTGATTTCTCTTTCTGTTGCTTCATTATTGGTGTATAGGAATGCAACCGATTTCTGTGCATTGATTTTATATCCTGCAACTTTGCTGAATTCATGGATCAGTTCTAGCAGTTTTTTGGTGGAATCTTTTGGGTTTTCCATATAGAGTATTATGATTATAGATGTTTTAAACGTGTACTTTCATTTTTTATCAACTTATACTTTAAGTTTGGGTAAAGAAAATGTTTTTATATAGGTGTAGAAATGAACATGACTGCTGTGTATTTATGGTTAATTGAATAATTTATAAATAAGAAATCCCTCTGGTCCTATTAATATCTTCAACTTGAATTGCATTTTGTGTCATATTAATATTGGTACATCTATTTTTTGTTTTTATTCTTAGTGATATTTCATATTTCCTACATTTCTACTTTTTATTTTGCTGCCTTAAACTTTTGAGTTTTTTATAGAGAATGCAATCGTGATGTTTTCTGATTTCTTGTATGCATACTTTTTTGTGTAAATAATTTTTTAATTTAATGCTAGTATTTCTGGGTATGAGATTCTAATTCACACAGTAAGTTCCACATATACTTTGACGTTATTGTTCAATTGTATTTTTACAATAGATAACAGATCTTTTTATCATTTCAGAAGTTTGTTTTCTTTATCCTAAATTTTTCAGAATTTCACCACAGTGTATCTAGATATTGATCTTTACTATATTAACACTGTTTTGTACTATGAAGTGATAACTTGATAATCTGTGAAGAAAGTATACTTTCCAATTTAAATATTTTTTAGGTTAATATTTTTTATTCTATCCTTATCTTTTGACTTTTCTTTCCCAGATGATACCATTTTCCCTTTTCTGCCATGTTTTAGGACTATCTAAAATTAATCACTGTCCGACTCTCTTTTATTCATCTGCTTTGTGAGTGTGTGTGCATGTGTGCACCCACATATATTCGTGTATGTGATTATGTTTCAGGTGTCACACTGATCTTTTTGCATTGCTGTCTTGTATGACACAATATTCTATTTAAATTCTGAGGATAGGCATTATCCTTATTTTTAAATTTCTTTATTTGAACTTCTGATTCATTTTCTCACTTACTAGTCCTTTTACTAATTTTCTTTTGGCCTTGGTTCTAATTCCCTCAAATGTTGGCCATTTGGGCTATATTTGCTGTCTTTTGTGTCCTAGAATTCCTATTTAATCACGACTGTAGGGACAAGCTTTGATTATACATGACTGCCTCTAGTGATGGTTAGGAGTAGGGTATAAGAGCTATACTAAAAGTTGGGGAAGTGCTAGAGGCTCGTCAGCTCATTGCATGATCACTACATCCCTCATGAGTCATGGTCTCCAAGGAGATATGTCTCTGGGGAGAGTAAGTACGCCCTCGAAGTGTCCCACATCACCACTTTGACTATTGCTCCTGGGGTCTTTTCTCCTCTCACATCCACTGGCTGTGATCTTGCCCTCCACAAGAAGAAAAATATCTCTTCTAACAGTCATATTTTTGTTTCGCTTTCAAAGGCTTTTGTCATTCAGAAATACCTCAACATTTTGGTTTGCTAATAACATCCTTCATCGTCTTCCAGAATATTATGTATCATGTTTTCACTTGTTGAAAGGATTTTTTTTTTACAGAAAAACAATTATAGACTTAGGCATTCAACTTACATTCTTTGTTCAATTGTAAATGTTTCCTTAAGTCTTTTATGTGCTTATTAAAGGCATTTTGTTATCTATCTATCTATCTATCTATCTATCATCTATTTATTCTGCTAGCAATTGCTTCAAATATTGGCTCTTTTACTATCTGTGTTAATTCCACAAATCACATACCTTTTGAAGCTTTTACTTCCACTCTTGCAAAGTGGGAATAATTCCCCACACTTTAGAGCCTTGGGAGGAATTTTAGGTTAAGAATGCCACGTGAAAATACCTAGTGACCTGACCTAATTTCAACCCTCAACAGATGTCAGTTTCCCACTGTGATTTCTCCCTGTTTTGCATATGTACATGCATAATCCACTACAGATCGGTCTGTAATTCTGGGAGGCAGGCATCACTGCCTTACATTGCCCGCTCTGTAACACTCAATGTAGGACATACCCTTAAAAAGGCCTAGTTCAGTAAGTACATTATGTAGAAAGCAAGAGTTCTAGAAAGTGGCTGTATGTGCTGAATTCCCAGCATTCCAGAGATGACAGAACCAGATGAGAAAAGCTGCTTCTCGCTGCTTCTTGACAGGTTCTTCTTTAAACACCTACCTTTCTCCTTTTCCATCTTGCCCCCTTGTTCATGATCTCTTTTCACTAAGTAATTAAAAAAAGATATGATCCGACTTCTAATTCCTATACCCTTTCACTGTTGGGAAGTGATAAAAGTACACAGGAGCATTTAGGTGTTTGGTGGGGGGAAAGGCAAGAGCACACGTGAAGATGGCAAGTCGATTTTTATCACTTGCCCTTTTGAAAGGTTGCCCTGTGAGCGGTGCTCCTGATAGAAGGCTTGCAGGTTGGATCTCAGAAAGCAGCTTTAACGTGTCTATTTCTAGAACTCTACCTAACGGTGAAAATGTTTAGTTTTAAATGTCAGACAACTTGTTCCAAAATGCTTTAGACAATTATGAATTCATTAATGTATGTAATAGGAAGCCTAGAGGTAACATAGCTTTAAGACTCACTGAAAATCTACGTTTTTGGACCTCTCTGCTCTGTAATCTGCATTATTGGCTGTATGTTTTTCCTTTGTGCATAACTTACATTAAGCATGTTGTTGTATATTACTTTGTTGATATCCTGATGGAAGTAAAGCTTGTGTTCACTTAATCTTTGTTTACTGTAAGAGAAACATTTCCTCCTATCTTACAGCAACCTTCCTTGTATGTTATCTGCTAGCATGCAGTTACATGCTTAGCCCTGAACTATTCGCTGTTAATAAAATTATTGTGAGACTAATCAGGCTCCCTTCTGAGCAGTTTCCCCAATGGCATTGCTTGCTATTTCATGTGGCTTAACCACAATATCCACTGTACTCATGATAATGCCTCATTATTATCTCCTTACCTATAATTTGAATGCCTTTATTTCTGTTCTTGCTTAAACACACAATATAAATTTAGAATAGTAGTTAATCAAACTTTAGAGTGCTGGGTGAGTTTTTAGATATTTGCTGATCCTGAAATTCTTAAAAATCCATGAGTTGGCAGGCGAATTTTGATTCAAAATTTAAATGTTGTGCAATTTCAGATAACTCTTTTCAAATGTGACATCGATACAGATCCTCTTGTTAGCATCTAAAAATAGTCTTTTTAGGCAATAAATTCATTACAGTCAAACTCTACTCTCCTATGGAATGTAAAATTTGAATATTATTAATACCATGATGTTGTTCAATGTTTGAGTAATTTTGAGAGCAGGAAACTTGAATTCCATAGTCGTCATGTAAGCACTGAAGTACCCTTGGGGTTATGTGAGGTGGAGAACTGGTAAAATCTTCTGGGATTTGATGCTTACGTAATGGTAAATCCAACATACCCCTTAATCTCTTGGGATTCTGAAAAATACACCAAAGTACACAACACAACAAGAGATTCTTGGATGCTATAATCCTGAGACTTTCTTTATCTTTCATTAGTTCTTTCTGGAAGTAAAACTTCTGGATACTTGATGTGCTAGTTGCCAATAAGAAAATTGTTTCTTGTGATTTTTTTTTCAAGTATTCAACTCCCTCTCACAAACTGCCTAGAAGGGACATGATCTGAAAAATCATAGGACACTTACTAAAGGAATAGATATCACTGAATATATATTCCTCTTTCACATATCACTTCTGTTTTTTAATTTTTTGAGTACAGTGTGTCTGGGTGGTTCAGTCAGTGAAGTGTCCAACTTCTGCTCAGCTCATGATCTCACAGTTCATGAGATCGAGCCCCGCGTTGGGCTCTCTGCTGTTAGCACAGAGCCCACTTTGGATTATCTGTTTCCCTCTCTCTCTCTCTCTCTCTGCCCCTACCCCACTCACACTCTCTCTGCCTCTCTCAAAAATAAACATTAAAAAATAAATAAAATTTTTGCGTACATTGCAAAATGTATTATATCCAATACTATTCTGGGCACTGAACATAATGAATAAATAAGAGTTTGTATCTGCTTTAAATAACTTATAAAACTGAGAAGGAGAAAAACATTAACAGATACATGTATTAGAGAAATGGAAGAAACGTCCTGTTACAACAGCAAGAGGGTTGAGTCTAGGGTATATACCTAAGAGTGGAATTGCTGGGTCGTGAGATGTACAGACATTCAACCTCATTGCTCTCTGAAATCCTTGGATCACTTCATGGTCCAAAAGCAAAGGGAAAAATCAGTTGTAAATGTTTTAAGATATTTATTAATTGTAGAAAATAAAGGATTTCAAATAAGCTTTCTATTCAAGAGATTAAAAAATACTCTCAGAAACCCAAGTTAAATATGATGGAAAAATAATTATACAGATAAAGAAAGCAATAGAAGAGAACATTAAGAAAAACAAACAGTCAAATTCCCTATATCACTCTGGTGTCAGTTATCCTGGGCTCACTTCTCTAAAAATTCTCCAAACACATCCCTGACTCAGTGTCTATATGACTAAGGTCATGAACCCTGGAGCCAAATTGCTTTGACTGGAAAGTGAGTTTTAATTATTCATCTCTAAAATCGAGGTATTTATAGTACAAAACTTCTGTAATAGAGTGAGGATGAAAATAGTTAATGCAGAGTGAGTATCTGGAGTATTTCTTGGCATACTTTGAACACTCAACAAATATCAGCTAAGACAGTACTAGCACTTTGGTAGCCCAGTTAAGAGTACAGATTCTGGATCCAGATGGCCTGAGCTCTAACGCTATCCTTGTGGCAAGTAAGTCAATGTCTCTGGACCTCAATTTTCTTACCTATAATATCAGGGTACATAACAGTACCTGCCACGTAGGGCTGGTAGGACCAAGTCAGATGGTGCATATAAAATATTAAGAATAATGCAACAACCTATAGTAAGCATTCAGTGTATTTCAGTTTATAGTGTTAGCATCGATATAGCTTGCTATTTTGGCTCTTTCTTGCTTTCTAAATAGCTGATCTTTCCTACCTTCCAGATCTGACCTCAGATGTAGTTTTCTGATGCTCAGAATAAATGTATTATTGCTAACGCTGTGGCAAGCAGGGTTTTGGGCGAATGTTAAAAAATAATTTAACTGTTGTCAGAAGAAAAAAATCTGATTTTTAAACATATTTTAGAAATATTTTATTTTGAATAATATATGAGTGATTGGTCCAGAGGATGGTCCAGAGGATTTGTGGTAATTAGTTTGAAACTAGCACGGCTGATAACTGGTTAATACTTACCTCCTGCATCACCTATGGTGCCTCACAAAGTCACTCTATTTTAACATCTGACTCATTCCCTTCTTATCATTTCATGTCATATAAAATTACCATTTTGATTACTTTACCTTCTTATTGCCTATCTTTTCCCTAGAATATGAGTTTACTGAAGGAAGCATTTAATTTATTTTGTTCATCACTTGACCTACCTCCTGGAACAGAGGCACTTAGATGCTTCTGTTTAGATTATAGAGTAGTTGCTAAGAGGTCACCACAGGACTTCCATAGACCCCACACCCAGTTGCCTATATCACTGATATCTTACATGATACATTTGATAAAATTCATAAACTAAATGGTACACTATAATTAACTAAAGTCCACACTCTATTCAAATATCCTCAGTTTTTATGTAATGATGTCTTTTTTTCTATTCCAGGATCCCATCCAGTATAAACATAGCAGTTGAGTTTCTTTAGGAACCTCTGGTCTGTGAAAGGTCCTCAGACTTTCCTTGTTTTCTCGGACTTTTCCTTGTTGATCTGGATTTTGAGGGGTTCAGCTTAAGTATTTTGTAGAATGTTTTTCAATTGGGATTTGAGGTGTTTGATGTTTTTCTCATCTTTAGACTGGAGTTATGGGTTTTGGGGAGGAAGGCCACAGAGGTAAGGTGCCATTTTCATGATATCATATCAAAGGCATCTAACATCACCACATTCATCTTGATCACAATGCTGAGATATTGTTCGTTAGATTTCTTCAACAAGCACTTACCCTTTTTCTCCCCTTCTGTACTGTATCCTTTGAAAGGAAGCTAATGTGCATTGCTGACATTTATGGTGTGGGGAGGCATGCTCTATCTTTTTCAGGGCAGGATCTTTAAGAAAGTTATTTGAAATTCTTCTGCACAGGCTTGTTTTCCTAAATATTTATGTATTTCATCATTCGTTTATTTAAAGTATTATCAGTACAGAGATATATAATATACTTGATAAACATACTTTAGACTACAATCCAAATCTATGTTATTTATTTTGAGGTTCAAAGTATTCTAGCTTGGCCTTTGGAGTAGTTTTTTTTTTTAAATTTTTGCAACCAATTTATTTTTTTTTATTTTTTTTCAATATATGAAATTTATTGTCAAATTGGTTTCCATACAACACCCAGTGCTCATCCCCAAAGGTGCCCTCCTTAATACCCATCACCCACCCTCCCCTCCCTCCCCCCCCCCCCCCCCCCATCAACCCTCAGTTTGTTCTCACTTTTTAAGAGTCTCTTATGCTTTGGCTCTCTCCCACTCTAACCTCTTTTTTTTCCTTCCCCTCCCCCATGGGTTTCTGTTAAGTTTCTCAGGATCCACATAAGAGTGAAAACATATGGTATCTGTCTTTCTCTGTATGGCTTATTTCACTTAGCATCACACTCTCCAGTTCCATCCACATTGCTACAAAGGGCCATATTTAATTCTTTTGCCTTTGGAGCAGTTTTGGTTGGTTCCTGTGCTCCCTTGACATAGCACCATCTCTCTTTCTTTCTTTCTTTCTTTCTTTCTTTCTTTCTTTCTTTCTTTCTTTTGGCCTGCTTTCTGGGATTACATGATCTTCCAAGATCCTCTGGAGTATTTCCCGCCTCAGTCCCCAAATCAGTAATTTCTGAAAAGAGGTCTATTTCCTTTAATTGGAGAATGGCCATGCAAACCAAGATCTGGGCATTGAGTATGTTCAGTGCTGCTGGGATGTCATCACTTCTAGACTTTCTCACCTGACACAGTAAGGAAATACACCTGTGTACACTAACCATAAACACATCCACCAATACTTTTATGCCTAATCATCTATGTCTTTATTCACTAACCATGCATTCGTAGTGATGTATTCAAGTCAAATTCATAACCACATGAATCATTCTAGCCTCCCGCCTTGTTTCTCTACAACTTTCCTCTCCTGTGAGGAGGAGCCTGTCTTGCACTTTTTGCCATCCATTCATCTAATCTCTCAAGTGCAGCAACATTGTATAGAAGTGTCAGAAATGTTAGACTATACCCCCATGGGAAACAACTGTATTGGGTAGATTATAGTGCTTACACATTGTTTCTTTTAGTTCTATAGACTCTGTTCCTTTCCAGGGAAACTTAGGTCAGCACCTTCCTCCCCACTCCCTTCAGTTAGCAGGCTGCATGCATTTGCAAGACTGCTAGATTGTCATGTCATAGTCTACATCCTCTTCTGGTATCTCCCAACCCCCTTAACTGAGTCTTTGGAAGTTTGCTCACTTTAAAGTCCATACTTTATGCTATAAAGTTCCCTTCCTCCAACTGAACCACTAACAGCTGCTGACCTTTGATTTTCCTGAATGTCCTATAATTGGAATCATGCAGTATGTAGCATTTTCAGGCTAGCTTATTTCATTTAGCAACGTGCATTGAAAATTCATCCACCTGTTTTCATGAGTTGATAGTTTACTTCTTTTTATGCTTAATAATACTCTATGATGTAGATATGCTGCACTGTATTTATTCGTTCACCAATGTAAGGGCATTTTGGTGGCTTCCTGTCTTTTTTAAAAAGCTTATTTATTTATTTTGAGGCAGGGGAGTGTGTGCAAAGAGAGAGAGAGAAAGAATCCAAGGCAGGTTCTGCATTGTCAGGGCAGAGCCGGACAGGAGGCTCCATCTCACAATCTTAAGATCATGACCTGAGCTGAAATCAAGAGTCTGATGCTTAACTGACTGAGCCACCCAGGCGCCCCTATGTGGTGGCTTCCGGTATTGAGTGATCAAGGAGAAAGCTGCCGTAAACCTTCCCATGCAGCTCTTCGCGTAAACAATTTTTCGAGCCAGTTGGTAAATACAGACAAGCACTATGGCCACATGATATGGTGAGACAATGTTTAGCTTTGTGATTAATTGCCAAATTGTCTTCCAAAGTGGCTGTACCATTTTGAATAGCCTCTCATAAGGAAGGAGAGGTCCTGCACATTCTCATCAGCAATTTGGAATGTCAGATTCGGATTGTAGCCTTTCTCGCTGGTGTGTGTTAGCATATCATTGTTGTTCTAATATACATTTCCTGAATAAAAAAATCATGTTGAACTTCTTTTCATATGTTTATTTGGCATCTGTATATATATATTTTAATGAAGTCTGTTCGGATCATTTGCTCTTTTTTTTTTTTAAACATTTTATTCATTTTTGAGAGACAAAGACAGAGTGCAAGTGTGGGAGGGTCAAAGAAAGAGGGAGACACAGAATCCTAAGCAAGCTCCAGGCTCTGAGCTGTCAGCACAGAGCTTGATGCAGAGTTTGAACCTCCAAACTGTGACATCATGACCTGAGCTGAAGTTAGACGCTTAACCAACTGAGCCACCCCTGACTTGCTCTTTTTAAAATTGTGCCCCTGACTTGCTCCTTTTAAAATTGTGCTGTTTCTTTTCTCATGTTTCATACTAAGTGATTTTTTTATGCATTTTGGATAGAAGTTCTTCATCAGTCATGTGTTTTGAAAATGTTTTCTCCCAGTCTGTAGCTTGTCTTTTGATTTTCTTAACCGAGACCTTCATAGAACAGTTTTTATTTATTTTATTTTTATTATTTTTTAAAATTTATTTATTTAAATTCAAGTTAGTAAACATGCAGTGTAGTATTATTTCAGGAGTAGAACCCAGTGATTCATCACTTATTATAACACCCAGTGCTCATCCCAACAAGTGACCTTCTTAATGCCCATCACCCTTCTAGCCCATCCCCCACCTACCTCCCCTCCAGCAACACTCAGTTTATTCTCTGTATTTAAGAGTCCTTTATGGTTTGCTCCCCCACACCCTGTTTTTAACTTATTTTTCCTTCCCTCTCCCTATGTTCATCTGTTTGGTTTCCTAAATTCCACATATGCGTGAAATCATATGATACTTGTCTTTCTCTGACTGACATATTCACTTAGCATACTAACCTCTAGTTCCATCCACATTGTTGCAAATGGCAAGAGTTCATTTTTTCTTTAAAAGAATGTTTTAATGTTTATTTATCTTTGAGATATATATAGAGAGACAGAGTACAAGTGGGGGAGAAGTAGAGAGAGAGAGGGGGACACAAAATCCCAAGCAGGCTCCAGGTTCTGAGCTGTCAGCACAGAGCCTGATGCAGGGCTCAAACCCAAGAGCCATGAGATCATGACCTGAACCGAATTCAGATGCTTAACCGACTGAGCCACCAAGGTGCCCCTAGAGTTCATTCTTTTTGATCGTGGAGTACTGTTCAACTATCTCTCTATACCGCATCTTCTTTATCCATTCATCACTCGCTGGACATTTGGGCTCTTTCCATAATTTGGCTATTGATATAGCAGCAGCAGTTTTAATTTTAATAAAGCCCAACCCCAATTTTATTTTCACGAATCATGTTTTGATGTTGTGTCTAAAAGCTACCACCAACTCTAAGGTCAAAAGAATTTCCTCCTACATTTCCTTTTATAAGTTTCATAGTTTTGCACTTCACAATGAGATCTGACATATTTTTAGGTAATTTTTTGTGAAAGTTTTGTGGCTAGATTCACCTTTTTTTTTTCTTTTTGCATATGTCCAGATATTACATTTCTTGAAGAGATTGTCCCTTCTCCATTGAATTGTCTTTTTTCTTCATCAAAGATCAGTTGACTCTACTGGTGTGCTTCCATTCCTAGGCTTTCCACTCTGTTCCACTGAGTAGAAGACATCTATATGTCTTTTCATTTGTTAATACCACACTGTCTTAATTGTTACAGCCTTATTAGGTTTGAGGATTTTCTAGTGGTCTATATTCTAACATTTTCTTTTCTGGGCTGGGTGCATTCTAGTTAAACTCTTGAATGCATTTTTCATTTCTGTTACAGTGTTTCTCATTTGTAGAATTTGGTTTGGATTCTTTCTTGGATGTAAATTGCATCTATTTTATTACATTACTCATTCACTGTTGCGTGTTGTCTACTTTCTTCATAAGAGCTCTTAACGTATTAATCATAGTTATTTTATAGTTCCTGCCTGATAATTCCCACATCTGTGCCATATCTGAGTCTTATTTTGCTCTTTGCTTTTTCTCTCCACACTCCCATATTCCTCCATCTGGCATGCCCCACATGTTTGTTTGTTTAATATTGGCCATCTTTTATGAGGATAGTATCAAAGGTAAATAGTGTGTTAGATCTTATGTTATTTGGGTAAGAATTGGGCCATATTTAATGTTTTCTTTAGGTTCCAAAGACTTCAAATTTATCATGTCCTTGTATTGACATGATCCAAATCCTGATTTGCATTTTCCTAAGGACTACTTCTTTTTTTTTAAATGTTTATTTATTTTGAGAGAGGGAGAGAGAGCGCATGCAAGTAGTAGAGGGGCAGAGAGAGAATTTCAAGCAGGCTCCACACTGTCAGCATAGAGCCTGATGTGGAGCTTGAACTCACATACCTGGAGATTATGACCTGAGCCAAAATCGAGCGTCAGATGCTTACCTGACCGAAAACCCAGGCACCCCCTAAGAACTACTTCTTAAATAACATCTGTGCTTTACAGCAATCTCAGGTGTAATCCCTCCTACTTCATTGGAGCTCTGTTGGAATGGTGGTCAGGTATGGCAAGGGGAAATCTTCTTTGATCTTGTGATTAAATCTCAGTCTTTTACTGGGCCTGTGTCTCTGGGCTATAGCCTTCACAAAGACTTCTCTAATGATATAGGGCTACAGTGGGATACATGCCCTTCTTCCATCTGTGATAAGGTTCTGGTACAGTATTTTCTCCTGGACAGTAGGCATTTGCTATGGAAAATACTTTAGGTATATTACAAAATGGTTACTCCTTTCTTCCCTTAGCCTGAGACATGAGGAAATCTTTCCAGGATCCTTACTGTGAGAACCTGGTAGGTTTCATGGAGGTAAAACCCATGAAGGTGAGAGAAGTCTGTAAGGCTGCCACACCGGGAGCTTCTCATTTTCAAATGAGTCCACACTGAAACTCCAGCAATTCATCAAAATTACTATTTCACTCTTCCTACTACTTGAGAGCTCTAGCAACTTCTGCTACAGGTAAATAGACCTCATGTATGAGTCTCTGGGTTCATTTGTCTCCAACGGTCGGGAAAGCAGTTTGTCCTGTGACCACAGTTTTCTGATCAGTCAAAAGAAACTCCTTCGCTTTAAGTTTTTCACCACATTTGTGTTGTAACGATGGAGACGGACCTCCCATGTTCTTTCCAGAGCAGGGTTAAAACCGAAAGTCTCCAGTAATGATGTTTTTTAAAGCTCACGAAAAATGTGACCTTAAACATACCAATATAAACATACCTTTTGAGAAGTATGACCAAGAATAAATAGAAAGGAGACACAATTTAATGAAATCAGTATGAGAGAGTTTAACAGCTACAGATGTGTAGGGTATTAAACTACTACTTACAGCTTCTTAGCAAAATTTGAAAATCTACATAAATGGATGATTTCTAAGAATAAATACATTTGTACAGTACAGAGGTAATTTTAGAAAAGACATTATTACTTTGGGTAAGTAATGGTGGTCAGGTATGGCAATGAGTATTCTCCAATGAGTATAAAAGATACTAAGCTGTCACTCTATCCATATAAATGAGACAACTTTTGATGGTTTTACAAGTGATGGCTATCAAATTTCTATTGCTAGATAATTTTCATATAATATAAACTCTTCCAGGTGTGATGGAACCTTTCCCACTCATTTTAATTTTTATTTCCAAATCAGACAACTCTACCATAGGTATCTATGAATGTAGACATAATACATATTCACACACAATCTACTCATCTCTCATAGAAGAAGCTCACTTATAAACATTAGTTCCAAAATGTTGTTAAATCCTGTTAAATCTTATCAATCAATATTGGATTGGAAATGCTAATGTAATTACATTTAAAAATCAGATATGTAAACATGAGGAAAGAAGGTGAAACTGTCATCCCAGTATATTATCATAAAACTACAAAAAAATTTATTAGTTTACCATACATACAATAATGAGATATTTTTCTATAGATAACACTTGTCATAGAAAACACAACTTTTCCCTGTATTTTAATAGAAATCAGTAGCAAATGTAAGTGGAAAGCAAATCTATTTTAAATCAAAATCAAAGTCTAGAAAATACCCACTCGTGACCAGCAATAATAAAGATCTACATGAAATGGAAACAAACATGTAAACAAATACTAACAATTAGGGATCACAAAGTTGCTGGCCCATCAGTTTAAAAAGTTTTTTGAACAGTAGAATGTTTATAAAAAAAAAGCAACAGATTATACGACTAATACAAATACACATAGCACATGTACTACAATTCCTACAATCTATCACTTCCTATTCTTTTACTCCTGGTCAGTTTCTTTGTTTGACATTATACCCTTCTCATTGAAGGTATTGGTATTTGCCATTCCTGCTATAGATATTTTCTAGAAACCTAACTATTGACAGAATTGTGTAGTATATTTTAAAAAAAGACTTTGTATTTTATAAGCAATTCCCCTTCAAATTAATCTATAACTTTTATATAATGACAAATTTGTAATTCCTAAATGTAATAACCCCAATCAGTAACCGAACATGGTTTTTCATGCAACTTTAATTTTTTTAATGTTTATTTAGTTTTGAGAGAGAGACAGAGTGTGATCGGAGCAGAGGCAGAGAGACAGGGAGACACAGAATTCAAAGCGGGCTCCAAACTCTGAGCTGTCAACACAGAGCCTGATGTGGGGCTCAAACCCGCAAGCTGTGGGATCATGACCTAAGTGGAAGTCGGACGCTCAACTGACTGAGCCACCCAGGTGCCCTATGCAACTTTAAAAGTTGATCTTAAATATCATACAGAAGGGAAAAACATGCACATATAGTTATGACAATTTTGAAGATGGCTTGTCATAGAATTTGCATGACCAGAAGAAGGCACATTAGAAGTTAATCAACTGAAAGCAATGTGGCATTAGCATAGCCAATAAATTGACATTGATATAATAAATAAACCATCTCAAATATGTTGGGGACAATATGTCCTTTTGAATAAATTTGGGATCATTGATTATATATAGTTGATAAGATATTCAATTACTCTATTAATAAAAAGAAAGTTGTTATGGTGAGATTTAAGTGTACAAAAAACAAAACAAAACAAAACAAAAAACCCACCCCAACCCCTAGCCTTAACAAACTAAAAAAAGATATTTAAAGAAACTTTAGGAGAATATATTTGTAAGTTTGGGAATGAGATGACATTTTTAACACAACATAGAATGAAGAGCCACAATTGGCTAAAATTACCATATTAAAATTCAAACATTGTATTCAAAAAGACAATAGATAGATTGTGCAAACTTACTACAAACACATATAAGTGACAAAGAATTAATATCCAGAATATATGGAAGGTTTCTTAAAAAAACAATCCATTGAAAAAATACCAAGAAAGCAGGGTGCCTGGGTGGCTCAGTCTGTTAAACATCAGACTCTTGACCCTTCATTTTGGTTGAAGTCATGATCTCAAGGTTTGTGAGATCAAGCCCTGTGTAGGCTCTGTGCTGACTGTGCAGAGACTGCTTAGGATTCTTTCTCTCTGCCATACTCATTCTCTCTCTCTCTCTCTCTCTCTCTCTCTGTCTCTCTCGAAATAAATAAACTTAAAAAATATCAAGAAGCCTTTATTTATAACAATAAGGTAAAATATTCACATACATGTAATGTAACAATATAATATATAGTATAATATAATATAATATAATATAATATATGATATCAATTGAAATAATACAGAAAAACATGCATTTATAACATTACTTCATTCTAATTTGGTTAATATAAAATGTTATCATGTATATTTGAATACACTTTTGTGATTTCAGTTTTCTTCTTCATAGGTTTTAAAGTATTTTTGAAATATTCTAAACTTTAAGTGATAACTTTTATAATAACCAAAAATATAAGAAAAAAGGAAGAAAGGGAAAAACTCTGGCACATGAAAAAGTTGCATATAAATTCTGATTTTGTTTGTTCCCAGCTTTGCACTTTGGGGAAAGTTAATTAGATGCTGACTTCCCTCATCTCTAACGTAGAGATAGTAGGAGTTTCCTGTCTTCTTCCTGTTCAGATTAATACAAAATAATGCTGATATGTACTAGTCATTGAAATGGAACATGTGTTTCTCTTTGTCTTAAAGTGTATACCCAAATCTTGACCAGAGCAATGTGCTTAGGTCTGGGTTACATAACTTCCTTCAGCATTAACTTCCCCTTAACCTTTATTCTTTTCCAGTGAGAGTGAGTTCCCTGAGCGTCCACTAGCTAATCAAAGGTCAAGGACATTTTAACCTTTCTAAATCCCTTCAACTCTTTTTCACCTAATAGAAGAGGAAACAAATATGGAAAATGTCTGGCAGCTTTTCCACTTCCACAGCTGTCTCTCCCCAGGACAAGCATTCCGGGTGCGGTGTTTGGGTGGTGATGTTTGATCTCTGTGTTTGTTTATAAGTTTTCACTAATGTGAGGTCATTATTATTATTGTTTTTTCTGATGAGAAAAGACTCACAACTTTCATACTTATCATATGTAAGCATATATATCAAATCATATCATACATAATACATATATGTATTAAATTAGAAAGAAAAAATTAAACTTGCCATTATTTCCCTTATAGAGATGACATTTTTGATCTGTTTGTGTGGATTTCTCACAGAAATGAATTTTATCTTCATATGTTTATAGAAATGCATACATACACTTATACACACACATATAAATATATGTATTTTTTCTTTTTGGTTTGTCTTTTCACTGTGGAATGTTACGTATGTGTTGGTATTTGACGTGTGTATCATGTACTTGGTAGTTTATATAATTTATTTTTTTAATGTTTATTTATTCTTGAAAGAGAGACAGAGCACAAGTGGGAGAGGGCAGAGAGAGGGAGGGAGACAAAGAATCTGAAGCAGGTTCCAGGCTCTGAGCTGTCAGCACAGGGCTCAACGCGGGGCTGGAACCCACAAACGGTGAAATCATGACCTGAGCCAAGGTCAGATCCTTAACTGACTGGGCCACCTAGGGTCCCCAGTACTTGGTAGTTTTTAATTAACAAAGCTGTGGATCTAGCAATATATGATCAATAAACTTATTGCAACTCTGTGCAAATTAGTCCATGTATTTGGTGAGGAAATGCTTTATGTTTAGTGAGAACTTAGTGCATCTGTATAATGAAATCCTTGCCTGCATTAACTCACACAGCTCACACAACATCTCTAGGAAGGATGTATCTTTATTATTTTTGTTATATACATCGGGAATCAGTGGCCTTGAGAGTAAAACACCTTGCCCAAGCTCATGTAGCTAGTAAAGAGTTGAGTTAGAATCTAAAAACAGACATTCTGATATTGGAGCTATGCTCCTAACCATAATGCTATGCTTTCACTCACTAACAGATAATAATTCAAAAAAAAAATTTGTGGGGAATCATTAAATTCATCTGTTGTTCCATTTTAATTAATTGTTTATTAAGAAAGCTTTACTATGTCAAGAAAATATTTTTCATGAAGATACATCCATAGGGGCACCTGATGGCTCAGTCGATTGAGTGTCCAACTCTTGATTTCAGCTTGCGTCATGATCCCAGGGTTGTTAGATGGAGCCCCACTTCTGGCTCTGTGCTGAGCCTGGAGCCTGGCTAAGATTCTCTTTCTGTCTCTCTCTCTCCCTCTACCACTTTCCCCCCTGCTCGTGTGTACTCTCTTCTCTCTTTAAAATAAAAAACAAAAACAAAAATAAAATATATACCTAGAACCATATCACCATTTTTTCCCCTCCATTTTCACTAACTTCATTGGTGATAGCCAATCATTTGGAATTTTTTCCTTAAGTAAACTAGATTGATGATGTTTCTAAAACCCATTTTCCAGAATATTTGTCTATATTTTGCTAAGTGCTGAGAGTGTGAATGTTGATTTGGTAACTTAACTTTATTGATTTTTTAAAATGTTATTTATTTTTAAGAGAGAGAGTATGCATGAGTGGAGGAAAGGCAGAGACAGAGAGACAGAGAGAGAGAATCCCAAGCCAACTCAGCACTGTCAGTGCAGAGCCAGATGTGGGGCTGGAACTCACAAACCATGAGATCATGAGCTGAGCTGAAATCAAGAGTCAGCTTAAATGACTGAGCCATCCAGATTACTGAATAAGGTACTTAACTTTAATACTGCTATTGTCAGATAATTACCCAGGCTAATATGTGTGTGTGTGTGTGTGTGTGTGTGTGTGTGTGTGTGTATATATATATATGTAAAAGTCTGAATGCTTACATATTCAGTTCTTGAAATATGTCCTATCATTAGTCACACACTTTCTCCAACTTTAGTAAAATTAAATCTAAAACCTGTATTCATGTGGATTTTGTTCCCCTACCTAAATATTCCTCTTTGTCAATATTCCAAAGATACATTTTAATAAATGAAAACTGATAAATTTTGAATTTGTGAAAAGTAGTACCTTCATTATTTTATTCTTAAATATTTCACTGCATATATTCTAAGAACAAGACCACTTCCTTAAATAACTATAGTAGGTAGTCGAGGTAGAGAAATTTTATGTTGATACCCTAAATTATCTAATATGACTTAAAAATTTTTTTTAATATCCATTTATTTTTTAGAGAGACAGAGACAGAGCATGAGTGGGGGAGGGGCATAGAGCGAGGAAGACATGGAATCCAGAATCTGAAGCAGGCTCCAGACTCTGAGCTGCCAGCACAGAGCTCGACATGGGGCTTGAACCCACAATCCATGAGATCATGACCTGAGCTGAAGTTGGACACTTAACTGACTGAGCCACCCAGGTGCCCCTAATCTGACTTTAAGTCATCTGCTTTAAATATGCTCAAAGAGTAAGGGAAAATATGGACAAAGAACTAAATGGATTGGGGAAAGAATATAGAAATTAAAAAAAAGTATGTCAATAAAGAAATAGACTTTATAAAAACTAAACATTCTGGGGCTGAAAAGCCCAATAAATTAAATAAAAAATTTACTAGAGCAGGTAAACAGCAGATTTAAGCAGAAGGAAGATGCAGTGAATGAACTGAAGATAAGACAACTAAAATTATTGAGTTTAAGGACCAGAAGAAAAAAGAATGAAATAAAGTGAGTACAGCATGATGGACCCGTGAAACATTGTCAAGCAGACCAATATACATTATGGAGCTCCCCAAATGATAAGAGAGAGAAAATGAAACAGAGACACTATTATAAGAAATTATGATCAGAAACTCCCTATTTGATGAAGTTCAATGAATTATAATCAGGATAAACCCAAAGAAACTCACAATGAAACACAGTATAACCATGTTAAGGGTAAAGAGAGAGAGGAAAGCTTAAGAACAATAAAAGAGAAGTGACTTACCACATACAGGGGATTTTTAATGAGATTATCAGCTAATTTCTTATCAGAAAGCTTAGAGTCCAGAAGGCAGTGAGATGACATATTTAAATTTTTTAAATGTTTATTCATTTTTTGAGAAGAGAGAGAGAGAGAGAGGGCATGAGTGGGTGATGGGCAGCAAGAGAAAGGGAGACACAGAATCCAAAGCAGCCTTCAGGTTCTGAGCTGTCAGCACAGAGCCTGATGCAGGGCTTGGATCCAGGAACTGTGAGATCATGACCTGAGCTGAAGTCTGACACTTAACCAACTGAGCTACCCAGGTGCTGCTAGAAGGCAGTGGGATGACATATTTAAAGTGTTGAAAGAAGAGGAAAGGCAACTTAAAATATTTTAGCCAGCAAAAAGCTCCTTTAAAAAATGAGGGAGAAAATAAAATAACAAAATGAAATAAAATAAAATAAAATAAAATAAAATAAAATAAAATAAAATAAAATAAATAAATAAAATAAGGGTGAAATGAAGACATTTCTAGATAAGCAACATCTGAGAGAGTCCATAACCACTCACCTGGCTTAAGAAACACTGAAAATCAGAGTCCTTCAGGTAAGAAAAAGGGCACTAGCTGATAACTCGAAGCCATATGAAGTTATAAAGATTTCTGATAAAAGTAAACACATGAGCAAATAAAAAGCCAGTACTTTTGTAATTTTACTTTGTAGCTCCTTTTTAAAAAATATTCTATGGACTTTAAAAGAGAAATTAAAAAATAAGTATAAGTTTATGTTATTAGGCACACAATGCATAAAGTTGTCATTTGTATTGTGACTAACATAAAGGGGAAGGAACAATATAGGAGTCAAATGTTTGTATATGATTGATTCTAATTTTGTATCAATTCATATTAGATTGCTGTATCTTTAGGATGTTATGTGTAACCCTCCTGGTAATCACACACCCACACACATAAATACACACAAACTAAATGGAATATACAGAAAAGGAAATGAGAAATGAATCAAAATGTACCACTAGAAAAATCAACTGAACACAAAAGAAAACATTGATTAAGAAATTTGGGACAAGGGGGGGGCACCTTTCAGTCTCAGTCAACAGAGTATGTGACTCTTGATCGTTGGGGATGTAAGTTTGAGCCCCATGTTGGGTGTAGAAATTACTTAAAAGTAAAATCTTAAAAACAACAACATGAAATGAGGGATTAAAACATTATAAGACATACAGAAAACAAATAGAAAAAATATAGAAGTAATTCCTTTCCTCTCAAACATTTCTTTAAAAAAAGATAAAAATAGTCTTTAATAGAGTAGACATGATGTATGTATGAAGCAACAGATAGAATTGAAGACAGAATAGATAGTTTTACAATAATAGATGAAAGATTAATATCCCACTTTTAATACTGGAAAGAATAATCAGAGAGCAGGTCCGTAAGAAAATAGAACCCTTGAACAATATTATAGACCAACTGGTCTACCAGACATATATATAAAAGTCCTTCCAACAAGAGTATTACTATAAAAAATTGAAATCCTGTATAGTATCCTTTCTTATCACAATTGAATGAGACTAGAAATCAATAATAGGAATACTAGGAAATTCACAAATATGTGAAAATTAAACAACATACATCAATGAGTCAAAGAATAAATCACAAGAGAAATTAGAGAATACCTTGACAGAAAGAAAGATGAAAACACAATATACCAAAACTTATGAGATATAGCCAAAGTAGTGCAAAGAAAGAGATGTAAATGCATACATTTAAAAAGAAATATCTGAAATCAGTAACCTACTTTACAATTTAAGCAACAAAAGGAAGAAGAGCAAACAAAATCAAAAGCTAGCAAAAAAGGAGAGAATACTAAAGATTTAAAAGCAAATAAATAGAGAATAATAAAATAAGAGAGAAATTCAACAGAACACAAAATTGTTTTTTTTTTTTTTTTCAGAAGATTGACAAAATTGACAAATCTCTGGCTTCAAAAGTTAAGGGAAGGAAAGTGAACTCAAATTACTAAAACCAGAGAGTAGGTATATTACTAAAATTTTACAGAAATAAAAAAGATAAGAGAATACCATAAACAACTGTATGCTGGCAAAATGGATATCTTAGATAAAATGAGCAAATTCCTATAAACACACCATCTACCAAAACTGACTCAAGAAGAAATAGAAAGCCTAAATCAGCCTATACTAGTGAGAACATGGAATCCATATACAATCATAAACCTGTAAATAAAGAGAAGTTCAGAACCTGAACTTGATTTTGCTGGTGAATTCTACCAAACATTTAAAGAAGAATTAACACCACTTCTTCTGAAACTGTCCCAAAATATTGAAGAGGAAGGAGCACTTCCAAATTCATTCTATAAGGTCAGCATTACCCTGACACCCAACCAAAGACATAAAGATTTAATACAGGAAATGAAAACTATAGACCAATACTCCATATGAAGATAGAAGTCCACATTCTCAACAAAATGCTAGCAAACCAATTGCAGCAGCATATTAGAAGGGTTATACACCATAATCAACTGGGATTTATTTATTCCTGGATAAAAAAAAAAAAAAAACCCAAAAACAAAACAAAACAAAAAACCTCAAGAGGTACCTAGGTGACTTAATTGGTTAAGTGTCTGATTCTTGATTTGGGTTCAAGTCATGGTTAGTGACTTCAAGCCCCAAGTCAAGTCGGGCTGTGCACTAACAGTGCACAGCCTGCTTGGGATTCTCTTGCTCTCCCTCTTTCTTTGCCTCTCCTCTGCTCTCTCTGTCTCTCTCTTTCTGTCTCTCAAAATAAATAAGTAAACTTATAAAAAAGAACACTCAATAAACTAGGAATAAAAGAAAATGTCCTCAGAGCACCTGGGTAGGTGCTCAGCAGGTTAAGCATCCAACTTCTGCTCAGGTCATTGTCTCAGGGTTCCTGAGTTTCAGCCCCACATTGAGCTGGATGCTGTCAGTGCAAAGCTAGCTTCGAATCCTCTATATCCCTCTCTCCCTCCCCTCCCCATTCTCCTTGTCTCCCCAAAAGAAGTAAGCATTAAAAAAAATCCCCAATTTGATAAATGTCATAGATAAAGCAACCAAACAAAACAACACACCGACAAGCACACACACACACACACACACACACACACACACACACACAGAGCTAACTTCATACTTACTGGTGAGAGAATGAAATATTTTTCCTAAAATCAGAAACAAGACCACTTGTCATTTCTGTTCAATAGCATTGAATGTTCTAGCAAGAACAATAGGCCACACAAAATAAATAGAAGTTTGCATTTTTAAAATGTTTATTTATTTTTGAGAGCAAGAGATAGTGGAAACAGGGGAGGGGCAGAGAGTGTGGGGACAGAGGATCAAGTGGGCTTTGTACTGACAGCAAGAGACCAATGTGGGGCTTGAACTCACCAACCATGAGATCGTGAACCGAGCCGGTTGGACGCTCAACCAACTGAGCCACTAGGTGCCCACATTTTTTTTTTAATTCAATAACATGAACCAGAGTATCTTATAGCAAATTTGTAAAAAGTAAGAATAGCAATAATAGTAATAAACATTATAAAATGGGATATTATTTTTAGAAAAAAATGTGACAGGTGAGAGAACTTGTACAAAAAGTTTTTTTTAAACAAAACTTAGGAATACTTATATATGTGTATGTCTATATATATTTATATACATACTGATGTACTAATGAAAGTAAGAAGAGAGCCATATGTACACATTGATTTTTTTAATATTACAGATCTTGAAAGCAATTTGACAATATATATATCAAGGAATTTCAAACATATTACTTTCTTTCATTAATTAAACCATTGAGACGCTTAAGCAATAATCCAAGATTTGGCTACTTGTAATTGCTTTAAACCAGGGGTCAGGAAACTTATGTTTGGCCCCCTACAAGCCAATTCTGATCTGCTGCCTTTTTATTTTCAAATAAATGTTTATGGAAAGACAGCCACACCATCAATCAGGTGTTTTCTGTGGCAATTCTTGTGGTACAAGGGCAGAATTGAACTGTTGGATCCGAGATAATATAGACAACAAAACCTAAAAAATTTACTCTCTGGCCCTTCACCAAAAAGGTTTGCACCCTATTTTTTTATTGTTTACATTTAAAATTAAGACAATTAATTTGGAACAGTTTTCTGCTCACACCAAAACTTGGATGGATGGATGGTGTTACAGCGATACAGATGCACTTTTTAAAAAATTTTATTTAAATGCAAGTAGTTAATAATGTAATAATGTGTAATAATAGTGCAGTAATGGTTTCAGGTGTGAATTTAGTGATTCCTCACCTACACATAACACCCAGTGCTCATCCCAACAAGTGCCTTCCTTAATCAGTATTTATTAGGGAAAACTGGGAACAAATTACATATCTGAAAAGCTGCTACTTAGGCAAATTATATGTTTCAGATGTATAATGTTAAGAGGAAATTTAGGTCCAACAAGGGTTTTATTAATATAAGCAATTATACTTGGTGCTTCAGTGTTTTCTTTGTTACTGTGTATTGTGCTCCCTCTGTGCCTTAAAGTCATAAAATTGTTGAGTGTCTGCCCAGGGCAGGTCACTAGAAGAGACGGTGGGATCCCAGAAGGATACGGGCAGGGGAATCCAGAAATTAATACACCGTGGCCATGGCTGATAAGAAAGGCTAGACACGGTGAAATAGTGAAGGAAATTTTGGTGATTGTCAATGTTCACTGTGTTGACTCGTGACTTTTTTTTTTACTTTCTTTTATTATTGTTATAAGATTTTATTTAAATTCCAGTTAGTTAACATACATATTATATTAGTTTCAGGTGTAGGATTTGGTGATTCAATACTTCCTACCCCCCCACTGCTTATCGCAAGTGTCCTCCTTAATCCCCGTCACCCATATCAATCATCCTCTTTCCTCCCTGCTGGTAACCAGCAGTTCATAGTCCCAAGTGATCTTTGCATTTGGATAAGGCTGTTTTTGATCTTTTCTCTTCGTCCTACCTTGGTGATATTGGTCAGTGTTGACGTCAAGGCTGCAACAAGATTCTGCTGGTCTGCTGGCATCATCAAATGATTATCTGTCCTGTGGTGTAAGCCAGAGAAATAAAACCTCTGACAGAAAGCACTCCAAACCAGGCTTTGAGGGGAATGGTTGTGTTCTGCATTCCAGACTCTGCATGAGTGGAGTGTATTTTTTTTCTTTGAGCACACTGTGGCTCTATTAACCTTAACCTAGATCCAGTCAGGGGTTGGATGGCAGAACTAAGATAGCCAATGTCAGCAGTGGGGAGGTTTGCATTTTAGTGACTAAATGAATTTTTTCTTTAACTTCTGCACCTGTGTACACATATGAATGTAAGCAGGAAGTGGAGAAGATTTAAAAAAAATGCTCAAGAGTCAAGAAAGCCATTGATAGCCATTTCGAGCTTTGGGAGATATATCCTTTGAGTTACCAACTGTAGACATTATATTTGTTTGCTCTGGGGAATATTGTAAAGCCTGATGCCCTAGCAAACTGGTGATATGGGTTTTTATACAGAATTCACCTCTTCAGACCATGAGGAATGTTGAAAATCCCTGCCTCCAGCCCTCTCAGCTTTCACCACTAAGTTACTTCCCCCCCTACCCTGTGGCTTACCTGCATGTCCCAGACACTTTCTTTCTGTTTCTGAAATATGCAAGGCTCCTCTCTCTTGGAATCTTTGCACTTCCTGATTCCTCTGCATGTGGCAGCCCTTGCCAGAAAGTTTTCTTCCATATTCCATTTCATCATTTAAGCTCTCAGTTCTAATGCTCCCTCTTCAGGGAGAGAATGCTAATATCTCTATCAGGGTGACCTGCCTTTACCACTGCCTACGGCCACCATTTCCTGTCCCACCACTTTTTTTTTTAAGTTTATTTATCTATTCTGAGGGAGAGAGACAGAGACAGGGACAGAAAGAGAGTGAGAGAGAGAATCCCAAGCAGGGTCTGCACTGTCAGCGCAGAGCCCGACGCGGGGCTTGAATTCAAGAACTGTGAGATCGTGACCTGAGCTGAAATCAAGAGTTGGACGTCAACCAACTGAATTACACAGGTGCCCATCACCACCTCTAATTTTAGCCATTACTGATATGTAAAATTACCCTATTTGTCTATACATCGATTTATGTCCTTACTAACTTTTCATTTCTCCCCACATGACTTTGAGTTCCATTAGGGCAAGGCCCTTGACAATGCCTCCCTGTAACAGTGCCTGGCATTTGAATCAATTTGGTCATAGAGGGAAGACCTTTTAGGTTAAATACAACAATTTCCTTTTCTCTTTAATAGACGAAGAAACTATATCTCTTGAACATTTTACCCTTTCTTGGGTTTTTCAGTCTTTTTTTTTAAGTTTATTTATTTTGAGAGAGAGAGAGAGAGAAAGCACAAGCTGGAGAGGGGCAGAGAGAGAGAGAGAGAGAGAGGGAGAGGGAGAATCCCAAGCAGGATCTGTGCTGCTTAGAACAGAGCCCCACACAGGGCGTGATCCCACAAAGTGAGATCATGACCTGAGCTGAAATCAAGAGTTGGACCAACTGAGCGACCCTAGTGCCCCATGAGTTTTTCACAGTGTTACCCAGAGGACTTCCCACCCTCTAATTCCCATCCTTCTCTTGCAGGTAGTACTCAGCAACCTGACCTCATGACCCACTGGCACCTCACATTTGATCAGTGATCTTAGTGATTTATTTGCATTTGTAGAAAAGCCAGGATGTTAACCATCCTGCCCCATCCTTTTTTTGCCCATACCATGTTGGCTTCCTTATGTATTATTTTTTTCTTTTGGGTTTAAGTCCTCTTAATGCATTGCCTGCGAGAAAGAGACCTTTTTTCATTGTAGCCCTCACACTATAAGCAGCATCTCTTCTACAACACGCCAATAATTATGTACCTGCAGTGGTTTTTTTTGTTGTTGTTGTCTTTCTTTCTTTCTTTCTTTCTTTCTTTCTTTCTTTCTTTCTTCTTTCTTTCTTTCTTTCTTTCTTTCTTTCTTTCTTTCTTAGCAAAGAGGCAACCTGTACCTTCTTTAGGCTAACACAAGCATAGCACCTCTGTGGCATGTAAAGCCATATTCTTAAGTTCCCCATCCTCATTTCTGGTTAATTTCCTGCTCTGCTTCCACACACAGCGTGCCCAGTGTATGGCACACAACCCTCATTGCCGATGTCACTCCTCAGTCCCTTTACACACTCTGGTTTGGTGACACCATTCCCTCTGGTGGAGGCTGACCCAGTTCCAACATAATAAGCTTTCAGGAACTTTTCCTAATTTTTCACTTAGACTTAACCACTCCCTCCATTTTTTTGTATTGTTTTGGTTTTTTTTAAAACTACTGAAGGTATTCTTTTGAAAACTAAATATTTTCTTGCAACAAATCAGAGGAAACCCATTTAATAAACAGAGATAAGGGAGGTTCCCTCACTTTAGAGACCCCCAAAGCCAGGACACCCTAAGAATTCTTGATTCTCTGCCAATGGATATATCCACTCCCTTTTGTGAACTCCCAGAGCATTTTACATACCTTGTACAGCTTTCTTCATGGAGTCTTACCTGTCTTATGAATTCCCTTCTAGAAGATTTAAAGTTATGTTGAGCATGTAACAGTATTTCTAATTTTGTTTTCCTCTTGTTACTTAAAGAATATATACATACATATAAAATCACTGAGCACACACTGTATCAGTCACTGAGATATAAACAGGGAAGATGATAAATACACATGTTGAACATGAAAAATATAAAAGAACAATTGAAATGAACTTTTATTTATAATTTGTAAGTACTGTTTCACAGATTATTATTAAATTTTCCTCATCCAGTCTTTAATCTTTGAATTTTTGCACTTTCCTTATGATGAGGGTTTGGGGTGATGTTGGGATGGTCTGGAGCTGATAGTCAAGAAAGAATTTTTGAAGATGTCTTTGGTGCAAAAAAGTGATTTTATTAAAGCATGGGGACAGAACTAGTGGGCAGAAAGAGCTTCACTGGGGTTGTGAAGAAAGGCTAGTTTTATACTAAGGAGTTGGGGAGGTAAGTCAAAAGTGAGGCTTCTGGAGGGACTTTGATGTGCTAAAGAGGACTCATAAGATACCTGAGGCCTTGCTATTGTCAAGCTAAACTTGTTTTTCCCTCTGGCAAAGTATTAACATTAAGACAGGAGGGAGTTCCTGGAGAAACTTTTACACTACCTGCCTCGAGTATCTGCCAATGGGCTGCAGGTTATAAGGAAATTGAATTTTACCTGCTATTTCCTTCTTGCCTTTGTTCCCCATATCGGGATGAAGGGGTCATGTTGGGGCTCTAGGAAACTGCATAAGTTAAAGGAGAATAGGCTATTGATAAGATTGTCTTTTCCTTGTAATTTACTAAGGTATTTGCAAGCTGAAGGAGACCCACATCCTGTATGATGGTGACCTCTATCAGTACTATTTGTTTTCTTTCTTTTCCTTTGTCCTGGGGCAGCCAGGAGTGCCTGAGGAATATCACACATCTCCCACCCGGGGTGGGGGGCTGTGCTAGCTTGTACTTTGCCCTCAGCCTGCCTTATGCTCCCTCATCACTTACTTACCTTGTCTAGTTCTTCATCTCTTTACTCTGGGCCAGCACGGGAATATTTTGAATCATAGGGTGCAGCAGAAGTGATGCTCAGATATTTCTGGGCTTAGTCATAACAAACCTACTGCTTCTACATTGCTCTCTGAGTTCTAAGCACCAAGTGAGAAGGCTGATTGCAACACTGGAGAGATACCACATTGATGAGGAGTCCAGCCTTCTAGCTATAAACGCCGACACAATAGGTGCTAGAGAGAAGTTGTTTTCCGTGCTCTGGACTGGTCCAGCTGCCAGCTGACAACCACTAAATTTGTTCTGCTGGTACCATGTGTAGAAGAATCTCCCACCTGAGCCCTACTCATATCAGTAGAATCATGAGATATAAAAATACTGATAAATTATTTTTTAAGTAACTCAGTTTTAGGTAGTTTGTTTTTGGTCAATTGCCCAGACAATTCCCATGTATAGTAAACAAATTAGGTATTAAAGTGCCTCGCTATTTCCTAAGGCTATCCAGCCAGCTAGTAGCGAAAGAGGCTTATAGCTCCGCCTTCTGTTTCTAATTTATGTGCACTCTCCACACTTTGCCATGTCTATACTAAATATCTATTTCTATTTTCCTCAATTATATAGCCAATAATCGAAATACAGGGGAATTCTAGTGAAAAGTTCTGGGTATAATTGTAAATAGGATTGCCTGACTTGGCAAATGCAAATACAGGCATACAATTAAATTTGACTTTCAGATAAACAAAAAGTATATTTTTTCAATAGGAGTAGGTCCCATGTAACATTTGGCACTTACTTACAATAAAAGAAAAAATTGTTGTTTATCTGATACAGATTTAAATGGATGTCCTGCATTTTATCTAGCAAATCTAAACATTAAAAAAACCACAGTAAGACTTTGGAAAGACTCTAAAACTCAATAATCTAATATGAGGACATTACTTACCATATAGGAGAATTAAGAAAGTAATGTGAGATACTGCTTTGAGGAATTCTTACCTTTATGTCTGCCATAACTTTGATTCTTGGGAAATGTTAGTTCAACTTTAAAAAAGTCTCATTCAGGGGAGCCTGGGTAGAGCACTTGGTTAAGCGTTCCGCTCAATCTCAGCTTGATCTCAGCCCAGGTCATGAGTTTGAGCCCCGCGTTGGGCTCTGTGTTGATGGTGCAGAGCCTGCTTGCGTTTCTGCCTGTTCTTCTCTCTGCCCCTCCCCCAATTATGCATTTATATATATAAATATATATATATTAAAGGCTTGCTAAAATGTTGCACTGTGTTTGGTAAAATTATATTGACTAATATAAGCGCGTTCATACACATATATATTCAATTTCATGTAATACCGTATAATTTGTACTTTTGTATTAGTTCTTGGCAGTATTTGATATGACAAAACAGAGGTTCATCAAACCTAAGCTACTTGGTAAGACCCCACGGGTAGTAAATACCCTTTGAGGAAGAAATGAAAGAAAAAAGAGGGTATTTTGAAATCTGTGCAATACAAAATGGAAAATAAATGCCAATCTTCATCACTACCTTCTATTTGGAAAAATCACCTTTTTTCCCCCTCAAAAAAACCCTTTGAGTGCAACCCTTTCAAATGTTTGCTACCAAAAGAAGTATTTTTCAATTGTATTCTATTCTGTGAGACATAACAGGTGAAAAGTCACACATTCATAAAAGTCGCCTCAAAGAATTTGTGTCATATAGATAAAACAGGATGAAACATTTAGTGCTATTTTTCAATAAGAAAACCAACCACTTGAACCAAATATGTTTCCTGACCACACAGACTTTTGGACAATAGAATTATTTTTAGGGCATAATTCAAGCCTTTCTTGGCTCATCCAGAATGACAACTAGAATATCTCACTTAATCATGGGCTTTTGAAGATCCATCTACAAGCATTTAATAAACAGTCAACAAGAGTTCTACAGTACAATTCAACAATACATAAAATCAGAGCTTTAGACTTGACAGTAACTGGAAACAGTGTCTAGTTCAGACCCCCATTTTACAGAAAATAAAACTTGAAGCCCATAGAAGTTGAATGAGATAAGGTCACACAACTTAAAAGTGTCAAAGCAAATTAACTTAATGTATATTTAGGGATAATTGCTATATGATTAGTCTAGAGTTAGTAAGCAGTGTTGGTGGTCTGGGTTCCTCAGAAGTTTTGTTAAGAACTTTATCATCTTCTGACACCACATATACAGCAAACTATTATGGAGAATGAACGTGGGATTGTTTGATTGTAAGCCTAAGGGAATAGTCTTAGATATCGTCTATATACTAGTGTCTACAGAATCGATAACTCCAGAGCCTCTGTATAAGTTCCAGAACTGTAAACTCAGCTCTGAATTTGACATTTCCATGTCAGTGTACTGCAGGTGTTTCAAACTAAGCATGCACAAAATTCCTGTATTTCACTTTTCTGCTACAATGCACACTCATGAGTTTTCTTTGCCTTTCTTTCCCAGAGCACTTAGGCACAAAACATAATAAATTGGATTTAAAGAAGATAACATTTCCAGCCTGGGGTCTAAACTATTTTTTTTCCTTCTATTTGAAGCCTTCGCTTACCTAGTAACTATGTATTTTCAGAGAGATCAGCTCTGCTCTCCTCCTGGCCTATTCATGTATTTTATTCCTGTTTTCAGTGAATCTTAATGCCTCCCAGCCTGATCCTCATAATGACAGTTAGAAGCAGGTTCATGGTCCAAGAGAAGAGAGGAAAAACAGCAAAGAAAGGTCTAAGTGATAGGGAAAAATCTGTGATAAGATGGCCAACTTATCAGGACTGAAAGGAGAATTCCAGTCCCTGCCAGAACACTCCCCTTCCAAGTTTTTCTTCCCACCCAGCTTGCCCACGCAGGAAATTACTCCTAATGCGGAATAAGGAAGTAACAGACTATAAATTTTCCCTCTTCTTAAGCTTGGAACTCAGACCTCTGGAGAGTGATCTCTTCTGAGCCCATTGGTGTAAAATAAACCTCCTGCCTTCCAAGATTTCTGAGTGCCTCTTGGTTCTTCCACTGGGTGATCCAGACCAGGTTCCGTAACATAAGAACACCAAAGGAGGGGCAGGAGAATGCCGAAACAGTCAGGTGCTATTTATTTGCCTTCCTTTTGCAGATTTGTTGAATTATATTTACTTAGCTTAACATTTCTCTCATTTAAATGTCTTCTTCCCAGGAACTATAAGGAAAAAAAGAGACTTCTCACTGAGAAAAAAAAATACCTTCAAATATGATACTTCCCTGAGGCGCTAACGTGTTTGCAGTTGCTGTAGATAAAGTTCATTACACTCATTTGCCCAGTGAGTATAAAATATAATAACAATAACAACAACAGCAATAACAACAACAATAATAACAACAACAATAACAACAACCTTGGATCTTATTTTTCTAATAAAGTAATTGAGTTGTTTTAAAACTCTGGAGAAAAATAGATTTGGGATTCAGATGCCTTTTCTGGGAAATTTGGTATCTTGGCCTGGTGCAGTACCAAAACAAAATATATAGAATTTATTGAGTTCCTAATGTTTGCTTGTTATTTTACCCAGGTTGTACCATTTAATTCACTCATACTGTCTCTTGGGTGAGAAGAAAATATTATCTCCTTGAAGAGAAGATAGAGATCTAGTGAGGGAACAAACAGTAAAAAACAGAGAAAAGTAATTTAATAAATGAAGGACACATAAAATAAAATTTAATAAATGAAAGTTTGATTAACTTTGATTTTTACTAGGTAAAAAATCCCATCCAGTAGAGATACTGGTTGGGGACAAGAGTAACATAAAATGAATAGTGGTAAAATAACTGATAAATAGACCTTTATCCTCATGTTAATTTACAGATTTGTGTGTGTATATATAATATATGTATATATTATATATACAGTAGAACCTTAGTTTGTGAGCATAATTCATTCTGGAAACATACTTGTAATCCAAAATACTTGTATATCGAAGCAAATTTCAAGAACCATTGGCTCCCTTGTGATCATGTGATGTTCAGCATCACATACATCAAGTTGAAATTTATTAGAAATATTTGCTCATCTTGCAGAACACATGAAGAACAAGTTAGTCACAATCCAAGGTTTTACTGTGCATATATGTATGTATATATACATATATATGCATTTTTAAAATAAATCTTTATCTTGGACTTTATGAAAAGCAATGCGGAACCCATAAACTGGTGTCAAATGTTATAAACATACATCAACAAGTAATTTTTTCACTCCATTTTTACAAAAATTATCTATAAAAAACATTAATGGTGTTTAAATATGCAATTCAGCTCGTAGGTATTCAGACCACAAGTCATTTTGGGCCTACCAAAAGTAGACAGCAAATCAACAACCATCACTTGCTTTGGGCTATGACTCTAAAAGTGCATTGGAATTAAATCTGCCTATAGACTATAGCTTGGCTAGGCTCTGTCTTTTCTGTTTTGTTCAGAGAATCTCAAGACTGGGGCATGTTTTAAGATGATCCTCGACATGAGGCTTTGGTTTTTCATATATAATGTCCAACATACAGATGCACACACACACACACACACGCAACACAGAGGTGTACACACACATACACACACTCACACACACACACTTACATACATACAATAAGTGTCTTGGACTTTATGAGCAAAAGCCAGAAGGAATACTGGACAACCGAAGTATATCCACTGGAACTCCAGTTATTAGAACTAATGCTATAAAACCACACTTAACTCCTATTAAAAAGCAAGACAACAAACACAAAATGGAGTCATTTATGGTGAGCTCTATGTCACGAAACTATAACACACCTAACATAATTACAGTTTGGGCTCTCCCGGAAATAGAATCTTAAACCAGTCAATCAGAAATCACCTCATCAGCATTAGGTCTGTAATCCGTCTGATAGATCCATGATGTCCCCCTAAAGGAATGTGATCTTACAGTAATCAATCAGATTTTTATTTAGTAAAATTTTGTTGCCACTACTTTCTGCCTATAAGGGTCTTTCATTTTGTATAACTCCTTGGAGCCTTTTCCATTTCTAGATTGGAGGCTGCTCGATTTGCAATCTCTGCTCAAATAAACTCTTAAAATTTTTTAATAAGCCTCAGTCTATGTTTTTTACACTTGATTCGTGATTATAAAGTTAAACTTGATAATTTGGGGAAGGAATAGAAAATATACAAATTTGATACTGATTTTTTAAAACATATAAACATATCTTTTAAGTTTTTAATCTCATATTATATAACAGCAGAAATGGCAAACTGAAGACTATTGTGGACCAGAAGACAGGTCAGGAGATGCTATCTGGAGTGAACCATACAAACAAATTGATGAAAAGTGTAGAAATAAATGTAAGTAGTGTAGAAAATAGAGTGTAACAAATAGTTAATTGGATTTTCAGAGGAGACAAAGGAGAAGAGAGGGGCACAGGGAACATTTTCAGAAAAAATAGCTGAGAAATTTAAGGAACTGATTACAGACATTAATGACATTAATTTACAGATTCAAGAAGGCCAGAAAAATGAGAAGGGTATATTTTTTAAAATTCATGTTTAAACATGTAATTGTGAAAGTATAAAAAAAAAAAAAACAAATATTACAGACACAGAAAAATAACTAAAGCATTTTCAACTGTAACAAATGTACGATATTAATCAAAGGGAATATAGACTTAAACTAACTTCTCAACAGCAGTAATGGAAGTCATAAGACAGTAAAATGATGTCACTAATATGGGAGAGGTAAAACATTCCAAAATTAGAACTGTATCATAAATGAAAGAAAAAAATCAAAAATGAAAACAAAATACTTTATCAAGCAACTGAAACTTAGATAGTTTGCTGCCCGCAGAGCAACACAGGCAAAAAGATAATGAATCCAGAATGGAGGTCAGAGTTATAAGAGAGAATGAAAATAAAATTTGTGTTTATATTTACATGAACTTTGTATTGGCCTTAAAAAAGCATTGAAATGGAATTCAGCTACACTACGGCAGTACATCCTAAAGGAGTAATACTCAGAGTACTCTACAGTCCTGCATTTTCAGTAAGAAAGGTAGATATGTCCGTTAACAAACTTTCTTAAGTCAACTCTGTATTTTTAGATTTCTAAGGTATCCATTCAAACATATAAGTAAATATGTTATAAAATGAGTATGTTACATTCATGTTAAGAGAGAGACAAAAACAAAACAAGTGCAAAATAATTAAGTTAAGTCCAAAAATGACAAAAGAGAAGTAAGAGAGGCCCAAAGAATAAGCAGGACAAAGAAAACTCTGAACATATTAGTAATTAAATAAAGTACAAATGGAGAAACTTCGCTGGTGATAAAGTAAATCTTGGTAGATGAGGTTAAAATCAAACCATAATAATCTTTGACTATACAATAGGCTATTGCGATAAGTAACACTATAAACATATTGAATAGAAGCATGAGAGTATACCTATATTAATATCAGATGAAGCAGCCTTTCAAAAAGCAATAATACAAATGGTGATTATAATGGTAGCAGGTTGATAATTTAAAATGAGTGTAGATCGAATTATATGGCTTCAGAAGTAGAAAGCAAAAACTCACAGATAAACAATGATAAATAAATATGTCTACATTAACTCACATTAACTCTCTAGGTAATTAGTAGGGCAAGCAGGGAATACTCTCAATAAAAGTAGGAAAACAATAAAAGTAGAGAATTGACACAAATAGAAAATATGAATATATGAAATTTACAACTCAAAAATTGGATTAAAATTACCTCAGTTTTTCTGGCAGTAATGCAATAATGCTATAAATAATGTAAATCAATAGCAAAAGTGCAAGCATTAACTCGAGGTTATGTTCAGACATACCTTACAAATCAGTATATATATATGTGTGTGTGTGTGTGTGTGTGTACCTTATAAATAAATCATGTACCAAACAGAATTATATTGAAAATTGGAAAATACTCAATGATTAATAAACTGAATGACTAATATTGAAAAACTGCATATCAAGAGTATAACTAATGATATATTTAAAGGAAAATATATAGCCTTAAGGGCATATGTTAAAAACATAGAATACAATGAAAATAGTAATAAGAAAAATATTTATCTCAATAAATTACAAAAATTAGCTAAATGAACCAAAATGACATAAAAAGGAAGATATTATGAAAGTAACATCAAACATGATATTTAGAGGAAATCCAAAAATATGAAAGTTAATTTTTTAAGAGTTTAACACAACTGATAGATCTAAAACCTAATTGACCAAAATGAAAGGAGGGATGGGGAGAGAGAAACATAGAGAGAGAGAGAGAGATGGAAAGAGAGAGAAAAACAAGTAAATTAATCACCATCAAGAATTAAAAATGCAATACCACTCTAGTTTCTGCACTATTAAAATTATCATAGGAGGATATTATAAACAAATCTATAACAAACTATACAGATGCTTATGAAAGGTACAAATTGCTAGAATCATATCACATATCGAAATTGATACAAAAAGATAAAGGAATCCTGAATGGTCATATAATGATTAAAGTTATTGATTTATTCATGAAAACCTTTCCATAAAGATTTTTCAAGACTAGGTGACTTTACTAGTGAAACTATCAAATTGTAAAGTGATAGCTTAATTTTAAATTAATTCTTCTAGAAAAGAAAAAGAAAAGCATCCTTCAAGATCATTTTATGACACTAATAATCCTCAAATATGACAGTCAGTATGAAAAAGAGAAAATTATAGGTCAATCTCATTCTTGAAAACATTTAAAAATTCTTAAAAGATATTAGTCAAGTAAATACATTAATATATAAAAGTTAATCAAAGATATCCTCACCAAGTTGATTTTATATTAGGAATTAAAAATTTGTTTGAACTACAATTGATCGATTTTTCTGTATGAATATATTAAGGAGATATTTTAATGAACATTAGAATAGATGCAGAAAGCTCTTTGATAAAATTCAACACCTATTCAGGACTTAAAAATTACTCAGAAAATCAGGAACCAAGAGGAGATTTATCTATATGGTAAGAGTATATAAAAATGAGACATATTATTTGCTATTGCAGGAAACTTGATCCGTCCTGCTGATATCCTGTGGTATCATTATGTATGGGAAAGGACTGTAGATCTTGTCAGTGAATTTATTTAAAAACGCATCCAAATTGTAGTACTTGCCATATGCTAAGTGCTGTGCTTTAGATTTTGCGTGCTGGCTTTAGCATTTAATATGTGTGTGAGTTAGGATAAAATTGTTGAATTTCGTTGAATTCTTGTCATCATTTAAAAAATCTGTTTGCTTGTTGTGCCCGTGTGTAAATGCACATAAAGATTAATTTACCATATAATTAATTGACTCAAACTGCATACTTTTGAGAATGAGAACAAGTACCATTATAAAACACACTGGTATATTTGGCAGTATTAGTGATCCTAATTAGAGAAGATGATTGAAAGTGCCTGGCACTTGAACAAGTATTCAAACCCCTGTTCCATCCACTCATGTGACAGGAAACAGCACAGACAGTGAAGCATAGTCCTTCCCTTACATATTTGCAGGAGGGGAAAGTACAGGATTCATTTCTTGGGCAATTGCTTGAGTATGCAAAAAACACTGGGAAAAAGTTTCAAAGTCTGTGGAAACCAATAATAACTAACTATGAATGCACAAGGGCAGGGAAGGAAAAATAAGATAAAAACAGAGTGGAGGCAAACTGTAAGAGGCTCTTAAATACAGAGAACAACCTGAGGGTAGCTGGTGGGGTGTTGGGTGGGGGAATGGGCTAAATGGGTGATGGGCATTAAGGAGGGCATTTGTTGTGATGAAAACTGGGTGTTGCATGTAAATGATGAATCACTAAATCATATTCCTGAAACCGATACTGTTGACTAGTTTGAATTTAAACATAAAAAATGATCAGTCGTAGAAACGGCGTACAGAATGAAGAACGAGTTGTAGGCACGGCAGAACAAATCGAGAAAGGTGCAGGCTTAGGAGTGGGGAAGGGTAGGAGTCTGTTGTATACCTATGGAGGGATGCTGGAAGCCTTAGGGTCCCAGTGTGCTGGAGACTGGGGAGGGGTGAGGAGTCAGTCAAGGTGCTGTTGAAGGAATAGGACGCAGGATAGCACCTTCAAATCAACATAATATGTTATATAATAATTGGTTCTGATCTTGGTATTGGATGTGGTCTTTGAGGGTTAATACTACGCAGTTAGGGGGATAGCATTCGTTAATTCTCTAAGCTGCCGTGCTGGGTGCTTAATGTGCATTATTTTTTTTTAAATCTTCACAATGACGCTGTATGTTCTTATTTTACAAGTGAGGAAATCAGGTTGTACGTAGATGTTCTGACATTTCCAAGATCACAATTTAGAAGAGCTGGGATTTCAAACTAGGTCTCTCTTTCCAAGGCTTGTGTTGATACAGTTACCTAACAAGGTGATAACACCTGGCATGAAAGAAAGGCCTTTGGTAGAGATGAGGGGCCCTTTGGTAGAGTATGTAGCCATGACTACTGCTTTGCTAAGTGATGCTACTTAGAATTTCATATCTGCATGTCTCATTTGTGATAATGGAGTCACTGGCCGCAGCCTTCTTTTACGTAGAGCTGTTATGAAGACCAATTAGATATGTTCACAAAACTCCTTTAGCTCTTTGGAGATTTTTTATGTAAAACCCAGTCATTATTATTCAAACAATATTGCAACTCAATGCAGATTAATTTTGAAGACTTGCTCAGACAACGGTTTGTCAGCTAAATGGACAATAACAAAAGCAATATGTTTGCTTATCTTTTATTCTTATCTTAACTCCTATCTTAATTATGTAACACTGCAGGAAAGGCAAAACAGCCTCCTTACTGAATATTAAATGTATTTGCTTGCTTGACTTCTAGCACCTGCACGGAGAGCGTGACTTCTTGAAAATTAAATAGCTAAATTACTTGAGGTTGGTTAAGATCAACAGCTTCTACCTAAAGGGAAAAATATTGTTAATCACAAAAATGCCTTCTGTCATCCTTCCTATGCTATTGCCCTGTAAAATTCCTGCCCATTTCCAAAATCTTCATCAAAGTCTTTCTTGTCTACCCCAGGCACTCTTAAGTTTTCTTTCTTCTGAACTCAAGCACCGTGGGTGAGCTCCTTCAGAGACTCCAGTGACAGTAATTTCTGCACAATGATGAAGAATTGGGCTAAAACACAACGGAAAGGACACTTTTTGTTCATTTCCTTTTTTTGTAGGGACTGTCCGCCACCATGCCATCTCTATTCACCTTTATAGAATGAAGGTAAGTAGACCATGGAGACCACAGTCTTTTTCGAATAAATCCTTGCCAGTATTATAAGAAACAATATTACTCATCTCTTTATAGACCTTTGAAAACTACTAGTGTATTTTTTTTATTTCAGGAATTATGTATTCCAAATATCACTTTGTGAAGCCACTAATTGCCATATATGCACACATCCCTAGACTAGATATTGTTTATTTTGAACCCCACAGTGTGTGTGTGTGTGTGTGTGTGTGTGTGTTACCATTTGTCTGTATACCCTGCTGGATTGTGAGACCCATAAAGAACAACTAATCATTTTTGTCACTAACCCATAAAAGGTGACCACGAATGAATGACTAAATAAGATGTCTAAATGCATTGTATCTTACAGAATTACCTTCCAGTCTTAAATACCTAAGTATTTTCTCAAAACTCACTGCTTCATGTATAACTCTTATAATCATGACAGGAAAGAATAAAATTAAAAAATAGTACGTAATGATTAAGGGAATACCATTAATCTTGAACTTAGTTTTTTGTTTGTTTTTATTTCTCATAGTGTATTTTATTTAATTATGTATGAAATTAAAGATCCCTGTATTTTAGGGCTTGGGAACTTAAATTTTATAAATAATTGGGGTTTGATTTCCTCTCATATTTTTCTCAGTGTTAAAATCCTTTAATTTAATTTTTGGATAGGCAATACATTCACGGGGTTCAAAATAAAAAATTATACAAGAGTATTATTGAGTAAAAAATTTCCCTCTCACATCTGTGTCTCTCAACCTTGGTTCCTTTCCCCACAGATTAAAAAACAACAACAAAAACAAAGCAAACCAAACCAAACAAAAAGTTACATTTCTTTATCTATTCATCTGACAATGGACACTTAGGTTGTTTCCATATCTTGGCTATTGTGAATAATACTGCATTAAACATGGTGTGCAGATATCCTTTTGATATCCTGTTTTCATTTTCTTTCAATATGCAGAAGTGGGGTTGCTGGATCAAATGATAGGTGTAGGTTTAATTTTTTGAGGAAAATTCATACTGTTTTCCATGGTAGCCACCACTTTTCTTCACATTCTTGCCAACCCTATTATTTCTTATCTTTTTGGTAATTCTAATAAGTGTGAGATGATGTTTTATTATATCTTTGTAGTTTTGATTTTAATTTTCCTGGTAATTAGTGATGTTGTTGAACACCTTTTTGTATGTCTGTTGGCCATTTGTATGTCTTCTTTGGAAAATGTGTATTCAGATATTATGCTCATTTTTAAAATTTTTTTGTTTTATTTATGAGAGAGAGAAAGACAGAGCATGAGTGGTGGAGAGGCAGAGAGAGAGGGAGACACAGAATCAGAAGCAGGCTCCGGGCTCCAAGCTGTCAGCACAGAGACCAACGTTAGGCTCTAACCCACGAACCATTAGATCATGACCTGAGCTGAAGTCTGACACTCAATCGAGTGAGCCACCCAGGTACCCCGCTGCTCATTTTTATTCAGATTTCTTGTTATTGAATATGAGTTCTTTATATATTTTAGATATTAACTCTAATCAGGTATATGACTTGCAAATATTTTCTCCTATTCCATATTTTGCCTTTCCATTCTTCGATGGATCCTGAATTTGATTTTATTATTCTCAACTATATGTATATATGTATTTTATCATAAATATGTATAGATGTGCATGCATATAATAATATATATGTGGAAGTTATGTGTTATATGACTTGTTTTGCATGTTTATCTAAGTGGTTAATTACTATATGTATTTTTACCTCTTGTTTTTTACAATAAATAGATTTGTAAAATTCCCCATCATAACATTTGTTACCCCAGTGTTTCTAGCTTCATTAATTCATAGTGTTCTATTGTACACGTAAACCACAATTAATACAGCCATTCTTCTGCTGGTGAGCATACAGTTGTGTTAGTATGCATGTATGTGTGTACATGTACACATACATATGTTTCTGTATATACACACACAGACAAAGCACTGTTATGGAATTATACAAATCAAGAAATGTGTCTCTTTGTAAATACGTGAGAAATTCTCTAGGGTATATATTTAGGAGTAAAATTGCTAGGTACCAGGATATGTGCATTACCAACTTCAACATGAAAAATGAAACTGCTATTCAAAGTACTTGTAACACATTAACATCTGTAATCACATTAAGAAGGGGATTATACTAAGAGTCCTATTAATCTACATTCCTCATCTAGACCTGGTGACTGTTCTCCAACCCCCCATTCAAAAACAGAATAGGAATCTGAAAGGGTGGTTTACTGTAGTTTTAACTTGTTTTCTCTCTTCTCCTATTTTCATAAATTTGTCATGAGAATCTCATCTCTGTTAATCATCTATTCACAATCTTCCTCTATTAGACAGTTTGTTTTTCTTTATTTGAAGCTCTTTAATTAATTTTGGGTACTTATCCTTCATGTAATATATTTGTTGCAAATGATTTCTTTTTTTAAATTTTTTTTGATGTTTATTTATTTTTGAGACAGAGAGAGACAGAGCATGAACGGGGGAGGGTCAGAAAGAGAGGGAGACACAGAATCCGAAACAGGCTCCAGGCTCCGAGCCATCAGCCCAGAGCCTGACGCGGGGCTGGAACTCAAGAACCATGAGATCATGACCTGAACCAAAGTCGGACGCTTAACCAACTGAGCCATCCAGGCGCCCCTTTGATTTTTTTTAATATTTATTTGTTTTTGACAGAGAGAGACAGAGTGTGAGTAGGGAAGGGCAGAGAGAGAGGAAGACACAGAATCTGAAACAGGCTCCAGGCTCTGAGCTGTCAGCACAGAGCCGGATGCGGGGCTCAAACTCACAGACTCACGACCTGAGCTGAAGTCGGAAGTTCAACTTACTGAGCCACCCAGGTGCCCCACTTGCAAATGATTTCTTACAGTCTATGGTTTATATCACTTTTAGTATTGGGGATGAACAGAAATTTATACATATTAATTAGGTGCATTTAACAATGTTTCTTCCATGGTTAGTGCTTTCCATTAATTTGATAATTCCTTGTTTACAGTAAGATAATAGACATATTTTTATATATTTCCTACAAAAAATTTTAAGTTTTACTTCCCATTTTGAGTTTTAGTTAATCTTTAATTTATTTTTCTACGTTACGTGAAAGATTCATTTCTATTTTATAAAAAATAACTTGAGCATTCCACCTTTTTTCCCATTGGTTTACAAAGCCATTTAAATCATTTAACAAATTTTCATGAATACATCTGTCCCTTTCTGGCCTAACAATTGTTTTTCATTGGGATATTTGTCAATCCTGGTATCAAAGGCATATTATCATAACTTTAACTTGTTTCTCCACAAAATTGTTGTAGCTAATTTTTTGGCACATCTTTATAAGATAAAATTTACCTACTATAAAATTCACCCGTTTGAAATGTAAATTTGATATTTTTAGTATATAAACAGAGTTGTTCCACCATCACTGTAATATAAGCTTAGAACACTTTCATCATCCCATAAAGAAACCCTGTACTCAGTCACGTTCCATTCTCTGCCACCCACAAAGCCATAGGCAAACAGTGATCTTTCTTTCTCTCTAGACTTTCCTGTAATGGATAATTTCAGTGGACTCATACAATATGTATTTTTTTGTGTCTGGTTTCTTTTACTTAACATAGTTATTTCAAGGTTCATCTGTGTTGTAACACGTATTAATATTTCATGATTTTTACTAACAAATAATCTTCAATTACATGGATGTATTACATATTGTTTAGCTACTCATGGGTCGATGGACATGTGAGTTATTTTCACCTTTTTTTTTTAAGTTTATTTATTTATTTTGAGGGAGGAAGAACAAGCAGGGGAGGGGTAGAGGAAGGAGAGAGAGAAAATCATTGACATGGGGTTTGAATTCATGAACCATGAGATCACGACCTGAGCCGAAATCCAGAGTCAGATGCTGAAAACAACTGAGCCACCCAAGTGGCTAATCTTGATCCTTCCTTTTGTTACATACAATTTTGAAATTATATGTAAAATTCCATAAAATACCATTTAGTATTTTGTAATTAAATCTAATTTTAATGTGAAGATAATTAATATATCTAAAATGTTGGATGTTTTATTAAAAATAAGTATAAATACATATACATATAGAATACATATGTATACATTATAATTTCCTCTTTAATTAGGGTCATGTTCAGATCTTATTAGATTTATCCTTAGGAACTTTTATTTTAACGTTACTATACATATAGGACTCTTAAAGGTATATGTTCTATGAGTTGATAAAATGATAATTAATATGTGTATATTGATCATATAATCTAGACCTGCTGAACTTTATACTATATATCTGCTTTTATTTTTTTTTTTAATTTTTAAAAAATTTTTATTTGTTTTTGAGAGAGAGGAGACAGAGCAGATGCAGGGGAGGGGCAGAGAGAGGGAGACACAGAATCCCAAGCAGGCTCCAGGCTCTGAGGTGTCAGCACAGAGCCCCATGCGGTCTCAAACCCACAAACCATGAAATCATGACCTGAGCCGAAGTCGGATGCTTAACCCACTGAGCCACCCAGGCACCCCTGTATATCTGCCTTTAAAACACCTGTGTTTACATATGAGGAATCATATTGCATTCAGTTAATGACAGAATTGTTTCTTTTTTTGAAATTTTTTTCCTGTCATTTATTTGTTAGTCCTCTGGTCTGGTCAGAGATTCCATTTCTATACTGATAGAAGATATAAGAAGTAATGTATTTTTCTAACCTATATTTCTTATTTGAATTTTAAATAACAACTTCTAGGGGTGCCTGGGTGGCTCAGTCAGTTAAGCATCTGGCTCTTGATTTCGGCTCAGCTTATGATTTCACAGTTAGTAGGATTGAGTCTCCTATTGGGCTGTGCTCTGACAGCACAGAGCCTGTTTGAGATTCTCCCCAAATTGTGTTCTTTCTCTCTCTGTCTCTCATAATAAATAAAATTCAAAAAATAAAATAAAATAATAAAAAAAAACTTCTAACGTTGTACTATTAGTCATGATGTGTGATATGCTGATAATCTTTATAGTGCAAAATAAGTTTTTACTATTTCTAGTTTCCTCAGGGTTGTAAAACAAATGTGAGTTGAATTAGACCATATAGCAATTTCTACATCTATTCAGTTAAATTTCCCAGTTTAATTAATTATGTGGTAAAGAACAGCAACAGACTGTATGCTACCTAATTATTGTATTCCTAGAAACTTGACTTTGTCATGTGATATTGTCTTATACATTACTGGATTTGGTTGGCTGAACAGTTTAGAATTGTTGCACTTATATTTATGAATGAAAATAGCATGCAAATATAGTACTTGGTTGGTTTGTTGTAAAGATTACAGTGACTCCAGAAGATTTTGGGAGAATTCTTTCTTTTTTTAGTTATTGTATGGCACTAAGGATCTAATAATATTGTCATTATCTGATATTTGAAGCTCTCTTTAAAATGCTATGGACCTATTGGGGGAGAATTCTATTATCTTTAACATTTATAGGTCTTTTCGTATTATTTACTTCCTATTGAGCATATTTCAGTGGCTACAAGGTTTTAGGACATTGTTCCTTTTTGGAGTTTTCAAATGTATCATTCTATTTTGGGGATTAGACATGTCTCAATATTATTTTTTTCTATTATTTAAAAAAATTTTTTTTAACGTTTATTTATTTTTGAGACAGAGAGAGACACAGCATGAACGGGGGAGGGGCAGAGAGAGAGGGAGACACAGAATTGGAAGCAAGCTCCAGGCTCTGAGCCGTCAGCCCAGAGCCCGACGCGGGGCTCGAACTTGCGGACCGCAAGATCGTGACCTGAGCTGAAGTCGGACGCTTAACCGACTGAGCCACCCAGGCGCCCCTCATTATTATTTTTAATATTTAGCAAAGTTAAACATATGTTTCCTTTTTATACATAGGATTATTTGTGTGTGTTTGTACGTTGATCCTTTGTCTCTCACTCTATTATTTTTTAACAGTTATGTCAGAAGTTTGCTACTTTGCTAAACCTTTCAAAGAAATGCAGAATCTTTGGGCTTTATCATTTCCATTTTGTAATTATTTGTAAAATTTAAGAGTTATTATACAAGAAAGGATCATATAACAAATCAAAAGCAATGTTTTATCCCAGGAGAAATTCAAAAATTAGCACCACCATCAGTGACTTAAATTACAAGAGTACTGATCTCTATCAAAACTGCAGTCAATTTGCTTTTATTGCCTTCAAAAATCTATTCGTGGGAAACTCCAACTGGTTTGTAAGTTACAAGTTGTAATACCAGTAGCATAACATGTGTCTCTACCAGGAATATATCTGCACATCTTCTGGCCTTTGGAATATAACTATTGATATGGTAAATGTATTTTATTTCCAATCTGTATCATTGAAGTGTATCAACAGCAGTTTGCATTTAAGCGTGAAAGATGACAGCACACTGTTTGTCTTGCCTCAGGATCAAGTCCATTATGTTTCCCTCACAGTTTTGTCCACAAGTATATAACAAGTGTAAGATTACAAAGGATATCAAAATGACCAATAGAGATACTGAATCTCAATAGTAGTCATTAGAAACCAAATTAAAACTGGGGTGTCTGGGTGGCTCAGTTGGTTAGGTGTCCAACTTCAGCTCAGGTCATGATCTCACGGTCCGTGAGTTCGAGCCCCGCGTTGGGCTCTGTGCTCAGAGCCTGGAGCCTGCTTCAAATTCTTTGTTTTCTTCTCTCTCTACCCCTCCCTTGCTCATGCTCTCTCTGTCTCTCTCTCAAAAATAATAAACATTAAAAAAATTTTAAAAATAAAATTAAAACTATAATATCATTTTTAGTCCATCAAATTGATAAAAGTTTAAAAAGTTTATGGGGCTGTTGATAATATTGTTGTTCTCATCCATTACATGTGGAAATAACAATTGCCACAATGTGTTGGGGATTATTTCATAATACCTGAAGTAAAATAATAATAATAATAATAATAATAATAAGCTTTGATATAAGAATCCTAAATGTGTAAATCAAGTTTAGGTAAATAAAGGCCATGTGGGAAACATAAGAATATATGTATAGTTTTTATTGCAGAATTGCTTGAGTACCAAACAACAAAAACATAAAAAAATTCTGAATATCCAAGTATCTAATATCTTTTACATAATGAAATTGAGATATATCTATGGCTATTACCTTGTAGAATTCTCCCTGGTGTATCATTAAATAAAACAATTAGGCAGTGCGAATATTTAGTAACAACCCTGTATTAGAAAATAAAAACATGGGCGCCTGGGTGGCTCAGTCGGTTAAGCATCCGACTTCGGCTCAGGTCATGATCTCACAGTTTGTGCATTCAAGTCCCGCATCGGGCTCTGTGCTGACAGCTGGGAGCCTGGAGCCTGCTTCGGATTCTGTCTCCCTCTCTCTCTCTGCCCCTCCCCTACTCACACTCTCTCTCTGTCTCTCTCTGTCTCAAAAATAAATAAACATTAAAAAAAATGTAAAAAAAAGAAAAGAAAAACAAACAGTAACAAAAGCCTTCTTTGTGTTTATATGTTTGCATGAGGTTGGAAGATGTCTGTGGATATACTCCAAATTGTTCATTGTTAGTTTGAAGAAGAGTAAGATTGTTCAAAATTTTTATATTACTCTGTGTTTGGAATTTCTATAAAAAGGTTGATTTATTTTATTTAAAGATAATTAAAAAATAATGGATTTGCAAACTTATGCCGAATGTGTATTCAAATTGGATGCAAACGAAGTCCACATCTCCTACCTCCCAGTTCACTGTATTTTCCTAGATATTCACTTTTCATTCCTATTGTTGTATATAATTAAATACTAAGAAATTTCCACTTCAAAGAGAATGTTTCATGACTATTTCTTTCCATTTATTTTTTTAAATAATTACTCTAAAGTCTGGGGATAGTGTTTATTTGGCAGGCAATAATTGATGCGTCCATCAAGGAAACAATTCCTTTTTCTGTAAACTTGTAGAACAAAATTTGGAAAAGAGAAGGAGGCAAGAAAAATTTCTGAAGATGCAGAAAAAGTCTCTTACAGCCCAGATTCTCAACATTCTGTATTTGATTCCTAAGAAAATCCTTGAACTGCTTCATAGAACTGAAGTATTTATTATTGCCTCATGGCATTAATAAATTAGATTTATGAAGAATGATGGCTATTAAGGCAGAGCAGCAATGTCAAGTTACAAAGCAAAACTCATCTTGAATGAAGCAGGAAAGACTGAAAAAGAAACTGACAAAACAAGAGCTGAAAGAGTCAACTAAATAAATAACTCCCTGCAGGTTCAGATGGTGTATGCATGTAGAAACATGGGCCAAGGTTAAGTGGAAATTTAAGATGAATCTCCACTTTCTGCTTTCAATCCCGGGTCATAGTCCCTCCTGAAGTTAACAAGGAAAAGCATGGGGTAATTTAACGCATAGGGTTATTACTCACACCTTACCTGTGTAAGCCAGAATGACCAAATGGCAAATAAAATGGAATGTACACATACTTAGAGTATTTCCCTGGTGCTCTCCAAAAGGTAATGACCCCTGCTTGTATTCAGGGATATTGCACACAATGAAAGCAACATAAGAAATGAGTTCATGGCTACTGAAGACAGACCTACAAATCCAGGAAAGGGACAATAAAAAAAACTTTTAAAAACCAGAATCAAAAACCACAAAAGGTGCCAGGCTTAGAAATATTTAGTGAAGTATGGGGCGCCTGGGTGGCTCAGTTGGTTAAGCATCTGACTTCGACTCAGGTCATGATCTCACTGTGAGTTTAAGCCCGGCGTCGGGCTCTGTGCTGACAGCTTAGAGCCTGGAGTCTGCTTTGGAATCTGTGTCTCTCTCTCTCTGCCCTTCCCCTGCTCCTGCTCTGTCTCTCCCTCTCTCTCAAAATAAATAAAAAGTAAAAAAATTTTCAAAAAAGAAATATTTAGTCAAGTAACACCAAAAGTGAGTTAAAATGTATTCATAGAAATTTATCAAAATATGAACATGTATATAAATATAAAGAGATGATTGTTTTAGGAATGAAGAGTGAATGAAATGAAGAAAATCAGAAACTAGTGTTATACACCACATTAACAGATTGAAAAGACAAGACTGCCATCATCTCAATGGGTGCGGAAAAGTATTTTGATAAAATAAACAATCATCCAACATGGAAATTTTTAGGAGATAATGAACAAATATTATCTTCTTAACTTTATCATATATATCTCCCAGAAATTTATAACAACCATCATACTTAGCAATGAGACTTTAATATAATAAGGAAAATGACTAGAATCACTAATATTTTGGCTTCTATTAACCATTGTTCAAAGGGAACTGACTAATGGAATGTAAAGGAAAAATAAAAATAAAGGAACAAACAGAGAGAGAGGGACAGAGCGGTCAGAGACAGTGAGGAAGAGGCAGAGAAAGAGAGGAAAAAGAAAATCAAAGCTATTAACACTATAATAATTTATCGACCGTTGGCAATTCTTGGCAGACAGTATGATTGTCCACACATACACAAAAAAATCAAGAACACATAATGAAAGAGGCAGAAGATTACTGGTAGAAGTCCAGCAGACAGACATGACTATCATTTCTCGGTGGTGGTCCAGGGGTCAGTTATCTGTGTGTCACCATGTCCAGGGGAAGAATTTATAAATTTTAAACTGGTTTTCCATATGGTTATGAACATATGTTATTCAAAGTTGAGGGGCGCCTGTGTGTGGCTTAGCCGGTTAAGCATCCACTTCAGCTCAGGTCATGATCTCTCAGTTTGTGGGTTTGAGCCCCACATCAGGCTCTGTGCTGACAGCTCAGAGCCTGGAGCCTGCTTCAGATTCTGTGTCTCCCTCTCTCTCTGCCCTCCCCCCACCCCCCCGCCGCTTGTGCTGTGTCTCTAAAAAATAAATAAACATTCAAAAAATTTAAAATTAAAAAAAAGAAAAGGAAAAAAAGTATATATAGTATATTGGATTTAATTATTTGCAATCTATATGACAGACAAAAAGGTGCGTGTGAAGGTATAGATACACACACACACACACACACACACATATATTCATTACAAAAGTAGTTTCTAAAATTATGAGAAAAAGATTACACATGGAAAAATTGGCAAAGTTTGGGGGCAGGCTTTGCATAAAAGAGAAAATCCAAAAACTAACCCCCAATTAGCCCTGGCAAGGAGTCAGAGAGTTGGTTGTTTTTATACATATTGCATATAGCAGGATGGTAGATTTCTATAGTATTTTTTGGAAAGAAATCTGTCAAAATCTATTAAAATTTAAGTGCCCATAAACTTTGACCCAGTAATCTTACTCACATGGATTTCTTTTTAGAGAGTTTAGAAGTGAAAGCATTGGTAAGTAGTTTTATGTACAAAAATGTACAATACAGCATTTTTTGTGTTGACAAAACAAAACAAAACAAAACAACAAAACAAACACCTTGGAAACAACCTTGAATACCTATTAAGAGAAGAATAAATTTGGTGAATTCATACTATGAAATATGAAATAGTTAGCTGTTATTTTATTTATTTAAAAAAATTTTAACATTTATTAATTTTTGAGAGACAGAGAGAACAGTGAGTAGAAGGGCAGAGAGACAGAGACACAGAATCTGAAGCAGGGTCCAGGGTCTGAGCTGTCAGCACAGAGCCCGATGCGGGGCTCAAACTCACTGACCGCGAGATCACGACCTGAGCCAAAGTCAGATGCTCAACCAACTGAGCCACCCAGGCACCCCTCTCTTAAATTAACTGTGAGGTCCCATTAGTCTGTAAGCCCCTCTCAAGATAGACTACTTACTGTTGTATTTCTGGTTTCTAACATCTTCGTGCACAGTAAGTACCTAGTAAATAAATGACTGATGAATATTTTTACTTGTTTTATACATTTTGGGGAATTTGGTCTTTGGCGATTCTGAAGATTTAAATACAAAGCTGAGGAGGCATGTGAAGGGGAAGAGACAGAAACAGACACCTTTCTTAAGCCGTTGTTCATTTATTTTTATTTTATTTATCTATCTACTTATTTATTATTATTATTATTTATTTATTTATTTTTAGTGTTTAAAGCAGAGATCCCTCACAACCTTCATGGAGTATCAAAATTCTGGATAAATGGGAAAGTTTTTACTCTAAAAATTTTTTTGTTTTTTGTTTTTAATTCTTGTGCAGAGAAATAAAGTGTAGGATATGGAAAAGATTAGAAGTCTTACAGCCCCCCTTACCAGGCAAGTTTCAAAATTACTAAGAGCTTCTATGTCCTTATTTGGAAAATGGAGGTAATATTACCTCATATTATAGCAGTCATTGGCAATGCCTTGCACATATTCCCTTGGTCTACTTCACATGGCTTGCATTTCCTGTGCATGTCCATGGTGTCCTCAGTGTCTTTGGGTGGCATTCTTTGGCCTGGGGAGTGTGCTTGGCCCATGTACACAGGAAGGCAGTAGTGTAGAAGACTTAATTCTCCAGGAGCAAACCTTACCAATAAGGGAGGCAAGGTGGTGAACATGGTGAATAATTACACGGCCTTCCTTGCTCTTTATTGGACAGATTGCAAGAAAAGGGCACAGTTTCTCAGAGGGTTCCCCATGAATCCGGCCCAGATTGACCGCAGTGGCAAATTATTGGCTTTTATTTCCTCCCTGTCTCATTTCCCCATATCCTCATAATGGATTCTGGGATCATTTGTCAAATGAAGCGTTTGTACCCAAATCTTTACACAAAGACTTTTTGGGGGGTAACTCAAACTAAGACGATATATATATATTTTTTTGTAATTCAATATTAAATCATTTCTGTGGGACATAAAATGCTGCTCTATTTGCTAAACATAGAGGCTATATAACCATTCTTAGCACCACATTGTCCTGAAACTCAGAGAATTTAGCAATAAACCAAGAAAGGAAGGCATCCTATGCACCTCAAATATCCATTCCTACTTCTTCTACAGTAATAGATCCCCCAAATGTTGCTGGAGACATAGCTGCTGAATATAGGTACTACATTTCCCAGCTTTACCTCAATGACATGTGTCATATGATTACTGGGATAGGTGGGCCATTGGTATGTAGCTTCTTGTCTTCTTGAATGGAAAGAGTTGTGCCTTCCCTTTTCCTCTTCCTTTCTCTCCTAGAGGAATATGGAAGCAATGGTGATTTGTTCTTGATCATGTAGGTAATGGAATGGCTGTAGGGATGCTGAAGAGATGTGAGAGTAGGAGCCTGGCTCATCAACACCTTGTAGCTGGCAGGGCCAGCACGCCAGCCTAATCTTTAAATCTCTACTTCGAGTCTCAGTCACAACAGCTTCACCCATAACCTAGCTAATATTCACCAAAACCTGAGACGGCAGACATTTAGGATGTCCAACATTTATGAGAATCCCTCACATCTTGAATAGATGGGGGAAATGCACCTGAGAAAACAACCACAGCAATGCATGTCTTTATGGATTTCTCTCATAAAGTATGACATATTTTGTGGGCATTTGCTTTTTTTTCCCCTGTAAAACAATGGCTTGCTTTGCGATTAAAAAATTTCAAACTCAGTTGTGATTATAGGCCCAGTTTTTATTTATTTTCCTCAATGCTGATACTGCAAACTGTATATTCGCAACGTTAAAATAGTTCATCTTTAAGTTCCATTTCTGACACATTGACAGTAATGTGGGATTCCCAACCTAAAAACATTAAAAAAATTAAGCAAACATAAAAAATCCCAGGTCCTATGTCACAGATATTTTTTAAAGGGATTGAGGTGAGGGAAATCTCTCTAGACCCTCAGAACAAGCAGATTAGAACAAATTATGAAAATATGACATTGGAATAGTGTACCTTGATGCAAACTGCAAGATGCAGAGAAAATGTTTACTTCAGCACCAGGAGCTGGTAAGTAAGCACTGGGCCAGACATAAGGCGATTAAGTCTGGAACCCTGGGGCCCAAGGAAAGAGACAACAGTGACCTCAGGTCAGTTTCATTTACTGATTTCCAAGTGCCTGAGAGGGTGTAGCATCATCGATTTTAGCTACCCAGGATTCCTGCAGATTAATATTAAGCAAATATAGCTGGAAAATGAAATAATCAGATCTAAAGGGAATAAAGCACCATAAATAGGAGTCAGCAGTAAAAACCAAAGTCAGTGTCATAGAATCCAAAAGTCTTCAGATATTAAGATTTTTAGGCACATTTTTAAAACACGTTTATAAAATTAACATGGTAGTAAGTAATGGCTGCTGCAAATAGTAATGAAGATTAAAAAAATAAAAAAAAATATACAGCCCCAAATACAATAAATGGGCTAAATAGAAACTTAGACACAGCTTAATAAAAAAAAATAAAATAAAACAAACATGCAAAATCCTAAAAGTTTTAATCTTTGGTAGCTGATAAATTTGTTAACATGGAAAAGATGAAATAATTTACTGACAAATTATTCAAACTCCAGAAAGGTGACTATATATAAAAATAATAGTGATAACCTATATTTCTAGTTACCAACAGTTAAGATTTGGGAAAGATGATTTGTAAGATATTATTTACAATAGCAACAAAGGTATGCCACAGAAACAGATAACCATATTACTTTATTGAACAACAAACAGTTTCTTTAATACTGAAACCCTAAAAAACTGGGAAAGCACACTGGGTTCTTGGATAAAACAATCCATACCATAAATATGTTAATTCCCTTCAAATTTACCCATAATTTTTTGTATTATAATCAACACAAGTATTATTTTTGCAAGTGAATTGACAGACTCTACAATTTGTGTCCAAGAATAGGGTATTTGAACTCACTTACCATACATTAAGACATATAATGTTGTAACAATTAAGATACTTAATACAGGCACAGAGATTGATAAAAGGAACAGAAGGAGAAATCAGACTCAGACTCACAAATGATACAAAAATATCAAATGATGGACATGGCTGTATAGATCAGTAAGGAGAATGGTCTAGTTATTCACATGAAAACATTAACTGGATCATAATTTAAAAAATTTTTTAATGTTTTTATTTATTTTTGAGACAGAGAGAGACAGAGCATGAGCAGGGGAGGGGCAGAGAGAGAGGGAGACACAGAATCTGAAGCAAGCTCTAGGCTCTTGAGCTGTCAGCAGAGAGCCTGATATGGGGCTCGAACTCACAGACCGTGAGATCATGACCTGAGCCGAAGGTGGACGCCCAATGGACTGAGCCACCCAGGCGCCCTGAATTGGATCATAATTTTATACTACACGTAAGATTAATTCTGGTGTGTTAAAACTTAAATTTTAAAGGCCAAACTTGGGGCAGCTGGGTGACTCAGTTGGTCAAGCATTTGACTTTGGCCCAGTGATCTCACAGTTTGTGGGTTTGAGCCCGATGTCGGCTCTGTGCTGACAGCTCAGAGCCTGCAGCCTGCTTCAGATTCTGTATCTCCTTCTCTCTCTGCTCCTCCCCTGCTTATGCTCTGTCTCTGTCTCTCAAAAATAAATAAATGTTAAAAAAAATTTAAAGGCCAAACTGGGACGTTTTGAAAGTCAATATAGAAAAATATCTATCTTTGCAGAGTAATGTATCTTATGCAAGATATAGAAACTATGGGCACAAATGTAAAGATTGAGATTCAGGATATCGGTTAGATAAATCACCATAACAGAATTTGAAATGCAAATACTGAATTGGCAAAAGACATGTACAATAATGTGTTTTTGTCTCTGACATTTGAATAGCTCAATACAAAATATGCAAATTGTCCAATTAAAAAATAAGCCACGCTTAAGCAAGTATTTCAAAGAGGAGGCTTATAGACATAAGAAAATGTGTTTATCCTGATTAATAATCAGATAACTGGAATTGAGATTATAATTAGACATAATTTAATATCCACCAGATTGCTAACAATTATAAAGTCTGGCAGCACCAAGTATTGAAAAGCATAGCTGTCAAAATGAATTTACATGAACTGCTAGAAGTCATGAGTTGGTACAACCATTTTGGAAAATGTTTGGCCTTTTCTTGCAACATTGCATAATCACATATGTGTTGTCTTAACATTTTCACTCCTAATTATATCTGTTGGGGTGTTTGTGTGCCTGGACGCAGGAACAAGAAGGTCCACAGCAACTTTCAACGTGATCGTGCACATGTGCTATTTGTTTAAAAACAAACAAAAAAATGGAAAATGATCCTTGCCAAAAGAATAGATGAAGTATAGTATATTCATTCAGGAAGTACTATATAGAAATAAAATAAACTACAGGTATGCATGGTATGTGCTGGAAGACTGCTTTAGCAAGCACACACTGAATATCCCTCTTAATCACTGCCTTGAGAATGTAGAGATCCAGTCCTCTCTCCACACGCCCATCAAGCAGGATATGTAGAAAAACCATGCAGAGCATTCAAGGTCAGAGGCTCCTGGGGTTCCCTACCTGCACCCTCTCTTTTGTAATGAAGAATGTCCAAACAGCTGGCTTTGATCTTGGAACACTGGTCAGTGCAAGGTGGGAGAGGTTTCAGATAGCTTCTAGGCTAGTTGTTACTCTATAAAAGCTTCCTGCAGGCAAGTACCAGCAGTAGATACTTTGTAACCAGCTGCTCCTTGACTCCCTGTACTTAGGTTCCCCTAATAACCCTGGGTCTCAGTCACTTTCCAGGTCATTTATTTGGTATCTCTGTGTTATCACCCACCTTCAGTTTAGAGTCTGCTGGGGTGTGGCTGCACAATGTACAAGCAACAGCTTGTAATTTGACTCTCGGAAGCATAAGTCGCTATTGCAATGAAGAATACTGAACCGTATGTTCTTTAGGCTGCCATCCATTCCAAAAAGAGGAGGGAGACTAACTTTCTCCTGCAAAAATGGCACACAAGTAAATCACACTTTAAAACTTTCGATGCTATTCTATCTAGATCTTAATATGTGTGGTGGATTCAGGGGTTTATTTTGTCTTTATACTTTTTATCTCAGATATGCACTACATACATCCTTCAGCATATGTTATACATAAGCTACATTTACAACCCATTTTAACGAGATTCAGTAGTACCCACCTTTTGTGGCACGCAGTGTGACCTGGGACAGAACATAATTTCTCTTTACTACAGCCTCTTTAATTGTAAAATGAAGATAATGATCCCTACTGACTGGGAGGACAAAATGTGTGTACGCCTTTGCACATACGCTGAAAAAGTTGATAATCATTATTGCATTAAAAATGCCCTGTTACCAGCTACTTTGTACTGTCTTTCCACCAGCCAACATGATGAAGGTTGGTTAGAAGTGATAGCTAAAAATGGCAAAGAAAGTAAAGTAAAAGTGGAGTTTCCTTCCTTTTAAAAATCTTTTTATTTATTTTTTAAAGATTTACTTGTTTATTTGCGTACTTTCTACACCCAACATGGGGCTCGAACTCACAATCTGGAGATCAAGATTTGCAGGCTCCATCAACTGAGCCAGCCAGGTGCCCCTCCTTTTTTTTTTTTTTTTAAGAGATGTGTTTTTTTAATGTTTATTTATTTTTGAGAGAGAGAGAGAGAGAGAGAGAGAGAGAGAGAGAGACAGAGAGAGAGACGAGCATAACCAGGGGAGGGGCTGAGAGAAAGGGAGACACAGAATCTGAAGCAGGCTCCAGGCTTTGAGCTGTAAGCACAGAACGCGACTCAGGGACAGACAGTGAGATCATGACCTGAGCTGAAGTCTGACAACCGACTGAGCCACCCAGTGCCCCAAAAGATGTGTTGTTTTGCTGTTTCCAAAATTAATAATATCTGGTTTTGTAATCCCTTGAACTGGCAGAACCTAATTGGTCAGCTCAATAATCTCACTCCCTAGGAAAGCATCTGGCATCCTGTTATTTTATTTTCTTTATGTAATACACATCTGTCAAGTACCTACTGTATTCCCGGCCACATGTCAGGCACCTGGCAGGCAGTCAGATATCTTACTGAATAATTAAATGAGTGAACGGACCTTTGATATACCAAGCGGCCAACATTTGTCATTGAAATGTCTTAGCTTAGTTCAACTGAGGATGTTTCGTTAATTTTACATATGAATATAGAAATTGTATAATACAAAGTGGTAGAGAATAGAATCTAAAGTATATTTTACAGTATACAGCTTTTACAGTAAATTTTTCTATTTTACAAACTCTAGTTATTTAAAATACAGCACATGAATTGAAACTGAAAGCAGGAAAAAAAAAAGCATTCCAATACCTAGAAACAATCTCTGTTACTGTTGAAAGTATTTTCCTTGTCTTATATGCATATTGTGATCTCATAGTTATCAAGATAATATATAAGCATTATTTTATTCTTTAGTGTCAATATGCCCATGCCTTCATAGAAGGCATATTTTCTGTTAAATGAAGAGAGTACTTCCAGACATAGTAAAATGTACCTGGGTTTAAAGAATTTGGTATAGAGAGATATAGTGCACTTTTTATACACCTAATAAGTTTTGAGCATTTCTAATAGAATGGATTCCCATCTATTTTCTCTGCCTTTGTTTCATTCCTTTTTTGGATCAGGGGAATGGACTGATTAACTCATAAGGTCTCAACAGCCTGCAGATTTTACAATGCCCAGGGCAGCTGGACATGGTCACAACACATTGATAAATAGAAATCCTCAACACCCAATGGGAACATGATCTTAGACACATTTGGGAAATTCGGGCTGGTGGCAAATTTTTAGAGGATTCCTAATTTGGGTTTCAGGGCTTGGCAACCTTCCATTGAACACTCCATTATGCCTAATATGAACGGATTAACATTAATGAAGACGAAAACTGAGAGGAAATGTCGAACACCATTGTACTGTTTGCTGGGGCAAGAGTAGGAGTGTACTGGAAGTGTGGAGGCCATAACAATGAGACCTAATTTGAAAATGTGACACTGTATAAACAAAGAGGAAAAATCCAGTGTAACAGCTGCTTGCGAAAAGACAGGCTAAGGTTTTGTTTTGCTAGCACTTTTTTCATTCTCCAAATAAAAATCAATTGCTCTGGGCTCTATTCCCTTCTCCCAAATATTCTCTTGGTTTCTGTTGTTATACTCAAAACACTGGATGTAAAAAAAGAAGAAGAAAAAAGCTACAATTCACATAATACACCAAACTAATTTCATTTGGAGGGTGAACTGAATTGGAAAAAATCTCATTTTCTTAAGAAAACTTTGTGTCTCGTAAAGTCTTTATGTGCTTTGGAGGAACATGCCTTGCCCTAAGGAGATGTCTGTGTCTTGCTGTCGAGGCATCGAGAGAGAAAGGACAAAAAGAATAAAGAAAACAGCTTTTCGACAAAGTGCAAAGGCCTAGACATTTTAATTCCATCATTTCCCCATTATTTCTTGGTTGATCAAGCATTTTTCCCTAAGCAAATTCTCGCTTATCTACTTTTGTTGTGCCTCTGCCTATGCAAATTACAACCTGCTTTTAATTATATGGGGGCCCACTCTCAACACCTGATGATATTGGGAGTGAAACTAGAAAGTGCATTAAGCAGCTTCAGTGGGATTTTATATGCACCATAATGACCTTTCAACATGAATTTTTAGCCAGGAAAGAAGGATTTATACTTTTCATATTCTATAGGAAGTTGTTCTTTGTTATAAGATGTCACTTGCAATCTGTAGTGACATTTGACTAGAGGTGTAAAAATGTCATATTTTACCATTGACAGATCCAGTCTGTTCTCTCTTGTCATGGGATAAGGGGCTTTTTCATGCATATATATGACAGCTTGAGATGTTCTTTCAGTTGGATTTTCTTTCCTTTGGTTATTAAATATTCAGGATGTTCATTTTGCACCAGAGCCTGAATAATATAAGATTAGTGGGAAACCTTTGTAGGAGCTTTCATTCTCATTATTAATATTAATCATGATGTATGCTGCACTCACTTTTCTACTTTGCAAACTCAAATGTCAATAGAATAAGCAAACGTCCCCCTCCCCACCCCACTCTGGGAGGTAAGGACACAAAAGCTTCGGCGCGAAAACAAGAAAAAATTTTATCTTAGTTTTTAAAACAATAAGAGAAGGAACAAGAGCCCAACTTCATCATTTCTCCTGCTGAACAGAACTTGGCCAATGGAAGCGAAGCTCAAGAAGTGAAAAAAAGTCCCCCAAGTAACACAGGTTGGAAGTGGAAAGGGTAAAACTGAAACCCAAGACTTTTACACCCACCCACCCACCAGGGTTTTTGCGGACATGTAATTGACATGTAACTTGACACCTTCTTGACCTGGAGACCAGCAGGCACTTCCAGTATCTCACTCCGATTTGATAGAGTTGAATAAACACCATTGCTGTGTGGGCTACTTAATGACAATTGAGTGTGGGAATCCCAGCCATCACATTCAATCATTACTCAGGATCCACACCGTGGCTATAACACATAATCGAAAATACTATTTCCCTTAAATAGAACTAAAAAAATGTCTAACAGATGTAGCATATTCTTCATCCTATCAATGTTCTCACATACACTTCTACTATAGCATCTGTTACATGCATGAATGAATAAATGAATAAAAGCTTTCTCGTTTAATCCCAGACATCTCGTAGATTCTCTAGTGCCTATGAATATGAAACAAAAAGTTTTGGAATAAGGGGCGCCTGGGTGGCTCAGTGAGTTAAGTGTCTGACTCTTGATTTTGGCTCAGATCGTGATCTCGGGGTCAGTGAGATTCAGCTCTGTGTTTTTCGGTGTTGACAGTGCAGAGTCTACTTGGGATTCTGTCTCCCTCTCTCTCTCTGCCCCTTCCCTGCTCGTGTGCTCTCTCTTTCTCAAAATAAATAAATAAACATTAAGAAAGGATTTTTGGAATAAATAAAAGTTAGGTTACCTGCTGCGATGTAACTAACGGCAAAGATAATAAAACGGAGGATAACGGTAAGTCTCTCGTTTTGTTTAGTTTAGAGTGGTGGAAACGGTAGCGTCTTCAGAACAACACAGTCATTGGCATTCACCAGCACTGTGACTTTAACTATACTGTGTAACTAAAAGTGTCTTTCCTAATCAGCCAAATGGAGATTATAAACTCTGTAAGATAGAGTTAATGAAAAGATGAAATGGAATAATATATGTAAGTTTTCTGACACCAAGAATGCTCCGCACATATTAACTATTATGAGTATAGTTTTTACACCTGACCTTTAAACGCTGACACACTTCATGTTCATGCCACAGGTCCCTTACATCTCTCAATATGCACACTGACCTTGGATAATTTCGTCCATCTCATGCCTACAGTGATCATCCTTCTGGTCAGGGCGCTCACTTTCGTTTCTGAATGTTACTACTGTGTATTTCATTTCTCTTTGGATGCCTTTCCTTGAATGACCCCAAAGAACTTTAAACCTTTTAGATTAGTATAATCTAGAGGCCAAGAGTCTTTTTACCACACTTAGTGTAAATATGCGTATGTGCTTCTGCAAAAATGTTAATATTCCTGTGAATGGGGTGCCATCCCAGACACAGATGGGGGCGCTGTAATAAATGACAGGTTTGCCATATGAACAACTGTGACAAGAATTTTGAAAAGGCATTGTGAACTTAATAGCTTTTTATTAGGTTGTTATGGGGATTAGAATTAATTCATGTAATGCATATATTTTTAAGTTTATTTATTTTGAGAGAGAGAGAGCAGACAAATGAGCAGGGGAGGCGCAGAGAGAGGGAAAGAAAGATAATCCGAAGCAGGCTCCGTGCTGTCAGCACAGGGCCCGATGTAGGCTTGAACTCACAAGCAGTGAGATCATGACCTGAGCCAAAAACCAAAAGTTGGACACTTAATCAGCTGAGCCATCCAGATGTCCCATGACTGACACATTTTGAGGAGTGAATACATTTTAGCTTTTATTATGATATCCAGAGTTGAACTCATTCCATGTATGCTCAAATTATTTCTCCTGCGTTCCCTTAGCCCGATGTTGATATCTGCCATCTTCTTGGTTTCTTGGAGCATTTGTAGTTCATCATCAGCGTTCATTCCCACTGAACCCCACTCCTGTGCTACCAGCCACAGAGCGGGGCCAAATGTACTTGATAAATACTCTCACTCAATGTTTTCAAATGTTTAATGTCTCCATCATGACTCCTGTCTCTTAAGTTTGGGTCACATTGCAGATGTGTTTCTAAATATCTTTTTAAATTAAAAATTTAATATGCACATGTGTTAAAAAAATCTGATACAAAAGTGAAAAAATGTGTTTCCCATCCCAGATCTCCAGTCCCACTGTCCAGATTCCCACGCAACCAACTCTGTGAATATTGTTTATGGGTTGTCTCATACACACATACACACACACACCCATCAGCATTTTTTGTTTTTACACAAAGCAAGACATATTTGTGTTATAATAACGACTTTTGTTCCTACAAGTACATGTACAAGTACTGGGCCCATCATTCTTCCTATGTCTCTGGAGTACATCCTTGTATTGAATCTCACATTTCCTTAGCCCATCTCTACATTGGGCAATTAGATTGTTTCACTCTTTTGCTTTTGTAAATGAATATGTCACTGAATATCCTTTCATAAAATATTTATCATGGATGAAAGGATCCTTATAATTTTCTAGAAATAGCACTTTAGTGTCAAAGGGTATATACAGTAAAAATTTTGGTAAGCATTCCTAAACTGTCTAAATATATTGCAATAATTTATTTTACTGCAGTACATGAAGGGTTTATTTTCCCAACATGTCCAAATTTGGTATTTAAAAATATTTTTCACCAATTAAGAGGGTAGGAAATATGACATTTTTTATGTTTAAAAATTATTTTGCATTTTTTATTATGCTTATGGTTGTGCATCCTGTCCTAGATTTGTGAACTTTTCATGAGCTATTGATTTTTTATTAATCAAATTTTTTTGTATCTTAAATGAATCTGTACTTTTTTGTCACATGCACTTCAATTTTCCACTAGTTTTTAAGCTGTCTGTCAGCTTAGGGTAATTTTTTTATGTAGAAATTGTACATTTTTTTGTTGTCATATTTATCTATCTTTCCTTCTTTTGGCCTCCATATTTTGCATGTTAAAAAGTCCTTCTCTACTCAAATTAATTTTAATATAAAATATCTGTTTTATATTAATGTTTTATAGTAATTGTTTCAAAATTTAAACCATTGATCCATCTAATTTATTTATTGTGAGAAGAGAGCATATAATCCCATTTTTCACAATATTGTCTGATATGTTGAGTTCTTTAATTTTTTTTTTCAGAAATACCCTGGCTATTATCACACATTTATTTTTCATACAGACTTTTAAATGAGTGTTTCCATATTCCTCTCCCCTTTCCTATGAATCTGATGTCTATTCAAAACCCACAGAATTCCCCAAATAATTTTTTAGCAATTGTGATCTTTATAAGATTAAGTCTCTCTAGCCAAGACAGTATACCATTTTTATAGTCAAGATTTATTTGAACTCTTCAATAGTTTTCATATATTATTGTTTTGAAATGGAACTTTTTACTATAATTCATGGTTGCTTTTATTTGTATCTAAGTATGTTATCAGAATAGATTTTGTAAGTAGATGGATGGTGAATTATCTTATAGCTCAATCCTAATAACCTGCAGTAAAGGGCAGGGATAAATCTAACCAGCAGATTTTCACCATAGCTAAAGTTACTACACATGTAAGAGATAGTGTCACTGTTTTCAGTCAAATTGTTTTCAAGCAGCACTACAAATTGGTAGGACAAGTATTGTGATATGAATCTGCAGATACAGATTTATTTCCATTTGTCACATCTAAATCCATGATAATAACACGTTACATGTGGTACTTGTTATGCACTCAATCTTTTTATATAATTCTAGTTTTTCCCTTCATGATCTAATCCTTTGCAGTTGTCACAAATCCTTCTCAAACTCCTCCCCAAACTTCTCTCCAATACGGCACTAGCTAGATCACATCTTGCTGTGTTTCAAGACAATATGTAGTTAATTTTCAGGTTTATTTTCTTATTACACAATGATTATCATAAGGTGAGGGCCCTATTATTCCTACAATGGGGAGGAAAGCCTGCACAATTTAGCCATAATTTAAATATAAAATTTATTTTTAAAGATAATTCTTTAAGATGGACTCTCTCATTTCTGAAAGTGAAAGAATATAAATATTCTACAATTCCCTATTATTCTATCTTGATGTATTTTCATCCTGTATACTCTTTCTTAATTTATTTTTAAATGTTTATTTATTTATTTTGAGAGAGAGAGGATTAGAGACAGTGACAGAGATAGAGAAGAAGCCCAAGCAGGATCCGTGCCACCAGTGCAAAGCCTGATGCACAGGGCCTGATCTCGCAAATCTTAAGATCGTGACCTGAGCTGAAATCAAGAATCAGACTTTAACAGACTGAGCCACCCAGGTGCCCCTCTGTCCTAATTTATTAACATTTCCCTGTTTATGTATTTTAATTATCATTGCTAGCAAAGACTCCAACACAATATATATGTCCTTTGATCATCCAATCAACACTGAAATTTAATAGACTTCTAATTTATTGGAATATTATTATATTATATTCACTGTTTTTTAATAAGGGCATTTTTTCTTTTATATAATTTTCCTAAATATGCAAGTTGAAGGTCATTGCAAATTATTGCACTCTTGCATTCTGTTAGCATTTATCTAATATATGCTTTCTCATTATTTTTCCTTCAATGATCTTGGAAACATCATCAAAATATACCTAAATTTCTGTTGATCTTCAGCAATTTTCCTCCTATAACCCTGTACTCCCTTTCTACTTCTTGATGTATACTTTTCATCTATTTAAATAAGGTGTTTTCATTACATATTTGACTATCTGTTCTTGCATCTGATTTATCTTTTCTTCTGGAGCTATTCATTTAAAGATTGTACATATATCTTCCTGCCTTCTTTATTGCCACCATTTAAGCCATTCTTTACACTGAATTAGGGATTATATTTCAAAATATAAATATATAAATCATTGACTTGAAACACGGACAGCTTGAATGAACTAAAATTTGTGTATTGGGGGGCGCCTGGGTGGCTCAGTCGGTTAAGCGTCCGACTTCGGCTCAGGTCACGATCTCGAGGTATGTGAGTTCGAGCCCCGCGTCGGGCTCTGTGCTGACTGCTCAGAGCATGGAGCCTGTTTCAGATTCTGTGTCTCCCTCTCTCTCTGACCCTCCCCCATTCATGCTCTGTCTCTCTCTGTCTCAAAAATAAATAAGTGTTAAAATTTGTGTATTGGAAGCTATGAAAGAAAAAGTAATAAACAGATTCTACCACATTCTTCTTAAGTACATATAGAACATTCTTCAGGATAAGTCATATGTTAGGCCATAGAACAAGTCTTAATAAATTTAAGAAGATGGAAATTATATACCAAGGATCTTTTCTGACCACAATGGTATAAAACTAAAAATAAATCACGAGAAGAAAATTGGAAAATTCACAAGTATGTAGAGATTAAAAAACTTGCTAGTGAACAACCAATAAGTCAAAGAAAAAAATAAAAATAAAAAATATCTTGAGGCAAATGAAATGGAAATACAAAATACCAAAACTTACGGAATGCGGCAAAAGCAGTTCTAAGAGGGAAGTTCATAAATGATAAATGCCTACTTAAAAAAAAGAAAGATCTCAAATACACAACCCAACTTTACACTTCAAGAGACTAGAAAAAGAAGAACAAAGTCCAAAATTAGTAGAAGGAAGAAAATATCAGAGATCAGAATGGAAATGAATGAAATAGACACTAAAAAGACAACAGAACATACCAATAAAACTAAAAGTTAAAGTTTTTTTAAAGATAAAATAGAAAAACCCTTAGCTAGAATTGCTAAGCAAAAAGAGAGTACTCAAATAACTAAAATTAGAAGTGAAGAAGAAGATATAACAACCACAGAAACACAAAGGATCCTGAGAATACTATGAACAATTACATGTCAACATCCTGCACAATTTAAAAGGATGAAGAAATTCATAGAAACATACAGTTAACCAAGACTGAATTATGAAGAAACATAAAATGTGAACATGATTACTAGTAAGTAGATTTAATCAACATTCAAAAAACTTCCAACAACCAGTCCAGGACCAGATGGATTCATTGTTGAATTCTTCCAGATATTCAAAGAAGAATTAATATCAAATTCCTTCCCAAACTCTTACAAAAAAAATAGAAGAGGCTAGAACATTTCCAAACTCGGGCTCCTAGGTGGCTCAGTCAGTTAAATGTCCAATTCTTGATTTCGGCTCAGATCATGATCTCATGGTTTCATGAGTTCGAGCCCCACATTGGACTCCATGCTGACAGTGTGTGAAGCCTGTTTGGAATTCTCTCTCTCCCTCTCTTTCTCTGCCCCCCCACTCATGCTGGCTCTTCCTTTCTCAAAATAAACAAGTAAACTTGGCCGTCATCATCACTATGATACTAAAACCAGACAAAGACACTACAAGAAAAGGAAACTACAGAACAATATCCCTGATGAACACAGATAGAAAAAATATCAATGAAGTGTTGGGAAACCCCATTCAATAACACATTGAAAGTACCATACTCCATGATCAAGTTAAACTTATTCTAGGGATGCAAGGATGGTTCAACATCTTTAAGTCAAAAAAAGGTGATGTATTGCATTAACAAAATGAAGGATAGAAATCATATAATATTCTTAATAAATGTAGGAAAACCATTTGACAAAACTCAGCATTTTGATAAAAACTGTCAACAAACTGTATATAGATAGAATGTACCTCAACATAACAAAAACCATATATAAGGCCATAGCTAACATTACATTCAATGGTGAAAAGCTGAAACTTTTTCTTCTAAGGTACGTAAAAGACAAATATTCTCACTCTTGCCATTCAACATAGTATTACAACTTGTAGCAAAAGCATTGAGGCAAGAAAATGAAATAAAATATATTCAAATCAAAAAGGAAACAGTAAAATGTCACTATTTGCTGATAACATGATATTACATAGAAACCCTACAGGTTCCACCCAAATTGGTTAGAACTAATAAATGAATTCAGTAAAGTTTCAGGATACAAAATCAATATATAAAAATCTGTTGCATTTCTAAATATTAATAAAAACTATCAAAAAATAAGAAAACAATACCATTTACCACTGCTTCAAAAAGAATAAAATATCTAGAAATAAACTTAACCAGGAAAGTGAAAGACCTATACACTGAAAACTATAAGACATTAATTTTTAAAAAAGAAGACACAAATAAATGGAAAGATATTCTATGGCCATGGATTGGAAGAATTAATATTGTTAAAATGTTCATAGTCCCCAAAACAATCTACATATTCATTGCAAATTAAAATTCACATGGTAATTTTTACAGAAATAAATAATCCTAAGTTTTGTATGGAGCCATAAAGATACCAAGTAGCCAAAGTGCTCTTGAGAAAGAGAAACAGAGTAGGAGGCATGACAGTTTTTGATTTCAAAGCTGGAATATTCAAAACAGTATGACATTGGGGCCCCTGGGTGGCTCAGACGGTTGAACGTCTGACTTCGGCTGAGGTCATGTTCCCACAGTCTGTGAGTTTGAGCCCCGCATCAGTCTCTGTGCTGACAGCTCAGAGCCTGGAGCCTGCTTGGGATTCTGTGTCTCCCTCTCTTTCTGCCCCTCCCCGCTCATGCTCTGTCTCTCTCTCTCTGTCAAAAATAAATAAACATTAAAAAAATTAAAAAAAACCAATATGACATTGACATGAAAACAGACATATAGATCAATGGAACAATAAAGATCCCAGAAATAAGCACAAGCACATATAAATTAATTTACAACACAGGAGCCAAGAATATACAATGGATAAAATACAGTCTACTCAATAAATGGTGGTGGAAAAAATGAAAAACCAATGAAAAAAATGAAACTGGACCACTATCTTATACCATACACAAAAATTAATTCAAAATAGATGAAGACTTGAACTGAAGCTATGAAAATATAAAATTCCTAGAAGAAAACATAAGTGATAAGCTCCTTGATACTAGTCTTGACAATGACTTTTTTTTTTTTTGGATTTGACACCAAAAGTCAAAGGAAACAAAAGCAAATATACACAAGTGAGTTGACATCAAACTAAAAAAACAACTTCTGCAGAGCCAACTATCAGTAAAAATGGAAAGGCAATCTACAGAATGGAAGAAATTATTTGCAAATCATATATTTGCATATTAATGTCCAAAATATACAAAGAACTCATATGTTGCAATAGAAAAAAAAAAGCAATTGGAATTAAAAAAGCACAGATGATCTGAATAGACATTTTTTTCAAAGAAGCCATACAAATGGTCAACAGGTGCATGAAAAGGTGCTCAATATCACTAATCATTAGACAAATGCAAATCAGAACCACAATGAGATTTCACTTCACACTTGTTAGAATGACTATTATCAAGATAAGAAATAATAAATATTGACTAAGATATGAAGAAAGGGAACTTTGGTGAACTATTGGTGGGAATGTAAATTGGTGCAGCCACAGTGAAGAATGATATGGAGTTTCCTTCAAAAAATTAAAAATAGAACTATAGCATCCAACAATTCCACTTTTTGGAATTTATCTGAAGGAGACAAAATCCTTATCACAAAAAGATATACACAGCCTCACGTTCATTGCAGCATTATGTACAATAACCAAGATATGGAAACAAAGTAAGTGTCCATCAATGGTTGAAAAAATAAAGGAAATATGATATATATATGTATCATACTTATAATATATAATACTAATATAATATCAATATATGTTTTTATATATAATATAACATCAAGATATCATATTATATATAATTATATTTTCATATAGGATTATTTTATATATGTTACTCAGCCACAAAAAAGGAAATTTGCCATTTATGACAATATGGATGGGCCTTGAAAGCATTATGCTAAATGAGCCAGACAAAGACAAATACCAGGGAATTTCATTGATATGTGGAATATATAAAACAAAATGACACTGAACTCATAGATAAGGAGAATAAATTGGTGGTTTCCAGAAGGGGAGCTGGGGCAAAATGGGTGAAGTTAGTCAAACGGTACAAACTTCTAGATATCTATAAGTTCTAGTGATGTCCTACGTAGCATGGTAACTATGGCTATCATGTATACTGTAACACTGTAGGCTGGAAACTTGCTAAGAGAGTAGATCTTAAAAGTTCTCATCAAAAGAAAAAAATCTTTATGTTCGGTAATGAATGTTAACTAGGCCTATTGTGGTAATCATTCCACAATACACGCAAACGTCGAATCATTATGTTATATATCTGAAATTGAGATTGTGCTATATTTCAATTATATCTCATTACAAAAAAGGTGAGTGATCCATGGGGTGGAGAAAAACCTAAAAACCTTTGAATTCTGAACCAAAATGTTCTAGATTTTTCTAGTGATCCTAGAAAGCATTGGGTGTTTTTTCATTAGGGAGCATGGTCATGGGAAAATGTAGGAAGAACAATCTGGTGGTGGTGTGGAGGAGCAAACACCTAGAAGCACAAAGACAGATAAAAAAAGATCAGGTGATGCAAAGATGGAGAGAAGGAAATAATATTTTTGAAGAATCAAGTCATTATGAAAGCACGGCTTTGTGGATTTTCATCTAAAAATTAAAAAAAAAAAGTTCCCATGGAACAGTAAAATTCTAACCTAATTTTAACACACGTTGCATTGCTTATTTATTCACTGAATTCCCATAATAAGAAGGTTCCGTGTTCTATGGAAAAAAAGGCTAAAGAAAACATGGAATTTTACTCTTTTTTGACTAATACATTATTTAGGAAATGGTAACTGAAAGAAACACATTCACTTAATTTATTATGCATTTTTGCAACCTCACACGCTGGGATGAAAAGCACATTGACATAAAGGAAGAAACGTGGTTAAGACTTTCTTTTTCATTTTTACAAGCCCTAAACAGACTCTGAGCGATTTGAATTTTATCTTCCGAAGTATTTATTCCTACTCTTCTTAAGTGAACTATGTTTTTTAGATGCCTTGCTGAACTGAGTAACATGTAAATGAGGACTTAACAGTGATTTTCGAATTGAGAGACCTGGGTCTCCTACTGCTGATTCTATAATCAAGCATAATTCATTTAGAACTTTTCTGAAACAAAACTTCTAAAATAAAGGTTATTAGTACATAAACATAATACAGATTTATTATATGGATTGATTCAATTCATTCAATTTAGCATAATTTAATTCATTGTAGTTAAATGCAATAAACAAACATTAATGGCAGCCTAAGAATTAATAGGAATATGAATTCAAATAAAAAGTAGTACTCATTACCACCCTAGCCACCAAGACTCACACGCTGTGATGTAGTTTAAACAAGGCCACATCTAGTCAACTGGCTTTCAGGATCAGCTTAACATTTTATGATGATGATGGATGTCACAGAATTATCTGTAAGTTTAGGTAGTAACTTCTACTTACAAAAAAAAAAAACATACTTAGAGTACTCACAAGAGAATAAACTATGAATGTACATGCCAGTCAACTCATTTACTCTGAGTAACATAACTAAACAGAGCCAGAATCTTGTGTCAAGTTTACCAGAAATTTTTATTCTATTGAAAGACTACTTAGGAAACGAAATAATGTAAAGATGCTAGGTAAAGTAAAATTAAAAAAGACTCTTACTGAAATATCTCATGTTTTTAAAGGCATTTTAATGCCTTTAGTTTTGCCAGGAAAATTAGAATACAAAAAATAATTGGTCATCTGGTAATTCCTGCAGTGTGTTGATTACATACAGTCTATCCCAATGATCTGCAATGCATAGTAATTTGGTATTTTTCTGAGCCTGGAATTTTCATCTTTAGTGCTGACAAATAGATATGCTTTGACTATGCTTTAAACTTTTTTTTTAATGCTTCTTTATTTTTGAGAGAGACAGACAGAGAGAGCGTGAGTGGAAAAGAGGCAGAGACAGAGGGAGACATAGAATCCAAAGCAGATTCCAGGTTCTGAGCTGTCAGTGCAAAGCCAGACGTGGGGCCTGAACTCATGAACTGCGAGATCATGACCTGAGCTGAAGTTGCACACTTAACTGACTGAACCACCCAGGCTCCCCTTGACTATGCTTTTTTTTTTTTTTTTTAATTTTTTTTTCAACGTTTTTTATTTATTTTTGGGACAGAGAGAGACAGACAGAGCATGAACGGGGGAGGGGCAGACAGAGAGGGAGACACAGAATCTGAAACAGGCTCCAGGGCTCAGAGCCATCAGCCCAGAGCCCGACGTGGGGCTCGAACTCACAGACCGCGAGATCGTGACCTGGCTGAAGTCGGAGGCTTAACCGACTGCGCCACCCAGGCGCCCCCCCTTGACTATGCTTTTAATAACAAAGCATAGTCACATAGTGGTTAAGCATATTTGCCCTGATCAACTAGACATTAATTTGAATTATAGATCTAGAATTTGTTAACTGTATGATTTTGGACAGGTTTTTTAACCTCCCTGACCTTCTGTTTCCTCATTTATAAACAGAAAAATTAGAAAGCTGCATCCTAATTTCTTGTCTGGTTTCAACGACATACAGTTTGTAATTTTTTAGCATGTGTTTGGAACAAAGGGCTCCACATGTTAACTGACTGCTTGTTATCTTGTAAAGCCAGAACAATAACGAACATGATTACAAGGAGACATATGACCTAAGAAAAGATGGACAGCTCTTCACAGTGAAGACCCGGATGTCTCTGTAAAGGGCTTGCACTCATAAAACCTTAGGTCTGTAAGTTGAACATGACTTGTAACTTAACTGAAGGTAACTAATCAAAATAGCCATGGGTTCAGGATATTCTTTGGTACCTACACCTATTTAGTGTGTATTACACATAGAAATCTAACCTTTCTCTCATTATTTAAGGAGGAGTTATAAAATGAATCAATTAAATTCACTAGGCATCAGATATCCTGCTGTTCACCTTGACCACAACAAAGGCAAGCAAGACAGCACCCTGCCTTAAATGTTGAGCTCTCATCAGAAATGGTAACGACATACTACAATATTGCAATAACAAGAGCAAGTGCAAGATTTTTTTTTTGCCAACAAAGGGAACACTGGAAAGATCGTGTGAGAGGAAATAATGCTAACTTATCATTTAATGAGTTTAATTGAGCTAGAAGAATACCCAAGGAAGAAAAACGAGGAGACAACATTATGGGAGGAATCAAGGAGAGCTGAAAGCCTATGCTGCCTAGATTCATGGTGGACTCTTAGTGTTGGGTGGGGCGTATTGTAAATGGGTGAGGTCCTGAAGAGCCTCTCATACCAAATTAAGGAGTTCTACATTTATAATAAAGGCAAAAAAGAGAATCTGAAAAATATTAGCAGTGTGCAGATATGGGGAAAGTTGCAGTATACAACAAACAAGTAAGACTCTCCTAGCTAATTTTGAAAAAAACATCAGAGGAGTTATACTAACGATTAGAAAAGCATTTGGGACAGGAGAGAATGAGGAGAATGGGAACCATAATGTATAGAATACAGAACAAATTCTGAAAATCATACAATGGGTCATTTTATGAAATGTTTTTCTTATTGTGACCATGGGAGCATTTTTCCTTCTCCAGGTCCCATAATATAGTATTTACATGTAATGGAAAGAGACAGGAAATAAGAATTAGGAGATATGTGATCTTGTCTCATATCCTACTAATACTCTTGGGGAAGTCACTATTGTATTCAAATAGGAATGATAATCATATTCCACCTACTTGTACAAAACACCAATCCCCACCCTTACCTAAAAGAGGAAAAGCGATAAAAGATATGAAAAGAATTCTAATCATTTCAAATGGCAGTGAGTAAATACAAGGAGTTATTACTGTTGCGCGCGCGCGCACACACACACACACACACACACACACACACACACACACACGAATCACCTAAAAGTTTTGCTGTTGCCTTCTTGGAGCAAAATATCGAGGTGTTTATATGTGCTTTGAAGTGTATTGGTACATAATGATCAAGAAAGCTAAAAAAGAACAGGAAAGTCCAAGTTCTCAAGTACACTATTTCTAATCCTAAAGTAACAATCTGCACTCATTTTCAAGCATCTTTACATAGGTATAAGGATTAATTGACATGACAGTTTCCAAAATTAGACAACCTCCACCATATCCTGACCATTCCCTAGAGGCCACTAAAATGGTGCATGATCCTCAATGAACCGGATTGCTCCTCTCAGCCCAAGGAAACAGTTGTGTCACCTGCACAATAAATACAATGAAACTTCTTCCCTTGTAGACTTGGGAGGACCAAATTAGATAGTTACCTGCAATGTATAACCTAAGATTCAGGGTCTACATGGTAAGCAATAAATATAGATGGCATTGCTACCATCATTAGTTTCATGTTTTTGAATTATCAAATATCAAGCATGTTTTTTTATTAAGACATGTTTGAGATGAGTGAATTGAAACGCAGAAAGGCCAAATCATTTATTCAACGTTGTATGACAGCGCTAAGACCGGAAACCATTGCTTTGATTCTACATCTAGGGCTGTACCTGTTATACCCAGGCAGTGGGAGAGACGGAAACACCTGCTTCCGGTAGGATGCCTCCTTAATATAGCAAATGTGCTACCAGAAGGAACATGCACATTTTCATGATAAATGCCACAACTTATCCCGCGGACCCACCAATTGGTCAGTATTGCTTATTTTGCTGTGTCAAAACATCTTGGGACTTCTTGTTTCACTTCACCTGGCTCTAAAACCCAAATGGACGTTTCAAAATAAATTTTCTTCAGTCTTACAAAGAGAAGATACCACATTAATCTGAAAAACAAAATGCAAACATAAATGTGGGGTAAAAAGATATCCTGCCCTGACCTACAGAAACAGGTTTTGGATTATGTGTGGCAAAAATTAAACTCTAAGATTAATGAAGGAAAAATGAGGTCAATCCTATTTATAAATATAGCTGAAAATCTTCTTGGATTCCTGGAGTGGAAATAAAATATGTGGGGCAATTCTCCTTTTGCTTTCCCCATATCATCTGGGCGTTGTTTGGGGATCGGAGTTGGAAATGATATAGACAGTAAGATAACAAGAAACCCCATTCATCACTCTGATGGCTGTTTCACTTTATCTGTGTGTAAATTTCCAGTGATAGAGTAGCCTGTCTCTCTCTCTTCTCAGCCTTATAACCAATGCTTCAACCTAAGTAAAGTTCTTGTTTTTTTTGTAATCAAGTTTCGGGGAACTGCATTGTTATTCATGTATTCTAGAAGAGGTAAGGTTTCCAATTCGGTAACACAATTCTATCGTAGCCAAAAGTAACTGAGCATAACACCACAGTGGAATAGATATTTAAACATTTCATTGTTAGAATCAAGCAACTATTTATTAGCATACAAACTATGTTGATGCATAAATGCATGTGAATACATATCTATGAACATACATATGCATATTTAAACAGTATCTAATGTTTGATACTCCAGTGCAGTGTTTTCCAATAGAACTTTCTGCTGTGATAGAAATGTTCTATATCTGCACTGTTCAATATGGTAGCTACTAGCCATATGTGACTATACAACATTGAAATGTGCCCATGTAACTAAGGAACTGCAGATTAAAAAAAATGTTTATTTATTTTTGAGAGAGAGAGAGAGAGAGGGAGACACAGAATCTGAAGCAGGCTCCGGGCTCCGAGCTATCAGCACAGAGCCTGATGAGGGCCTGAAACTCACAACCCATGAGACCATGACCTGAGCCAAAGTTGAAGACTTAAGCAACTGAGCCACCCAGGCACCCCAGAAACTGCAGTTTTAAGTTCATTAATTTAATTAATTTTAATTTAAAGAGCCACATGTGGCTATTGACTACCATATTGTTCAGTGCTTTCTAGAAAAATCACTAATTCAAATTGACCTCAAATTAAACTGTCTTTGTGAAAGAACATGTCTTCTGATATTCTTATAAATATCTTGTAATCTTGTACCTTACATTCTTATAAATAATTGATGTTTTAAGGCAAAAGCCAAAATTCACATTGCATATTTTACCAGTGGATACACTTATGTTTGGGGAGAATAATATCAAATTGGAGGGTTTTTTTTCTTGTTTTGTTTTAATTTTTTTTTATACTCTATTTACTTTTGATAGACAGAACACAAGTGGCGGAGGGGCAGAGAGAGACAACGGAGACACGGAATCTGAAGCAGGCTCCAAGCTCTGAGCTGTCAGCACAGAGCCCGATGCGGGGCTCGAACTCACAAACCACGAGGTCATGACCTGGGCCAAAGTGGGACGCTTAACCGGTGGCTGAGCCACCCAGGCACCCCTCAAAATGGAGGCTTTATCTGAGGTGCTAACTGTGGTCCTGTTTCATTGCTGATACATTTTCTTTTTATTTTTTTTATTTTTTTTTATTTTTTAATATATGAAATTTACTGTCAAATTGGTTTCCATACAACACCCAGTGCTCATCCCAAAAGGTGCCCTCCTCAATACCCATCACCCACCCTGCCCTCCCTCCCGCCCCCCATCAACCCTCAGTTTGTTCTCAGTTTTTAACAGTCTCTTATGCTTTGGCTCTCTCCCACTCTAACCTCTTTTTTTTTTTTTTTTTTTTTTCCTTCCCCTCCCCCATGGGTTTCTGTTATGTTTCTCAGGATCCACATAAGAGTGAAACCATATGGTATCTGTCTTTCTCTGTATGGCTTATTTCACTTAGCATCACACTCTCCAGTTCCATCCATGTTGCTACAAAAGGCCATATTTCATTTTTTCTCATTGCCACGTAGTATTCCATTGTGTATATAAACCACAATTTCTTTATCCATTCATCAGTTGATGGACATTTAGGCTCTTTCCATAATTTGGCTATTGTTGAGAGTGCCGCTATAAACATTGGGGTACAGGTGCCCCTATGCATCAGTACTCCTGTATCCCTTGGATAAATTCCTAGCAGTGCTATTGCTGGGTCATAGGGTAGGTCTATTTTTAATTTTCTGAGGAACCTCCACACTGCTTTCCAGAGCGGCTGCACCAATTTGCATTCCCACCAACAGTGCAAGAGGGTTCCTGTTTCTCCACATCCTCTCCAGCATCTATAGTCTCCTGATTTCTTCATTTTGGCCACTCTGACTGGCGTGAGGTGGTATCTGAGTGTGGTTTTGATTTGTATTTCCCTGATAAGGAGCGACGTTGAACATCTTTTCATGTGCCTGTTGGCCATCCGGATGTCTTCTTTAGAGAAGTGTCTATTCATGTTTTCTGCCCATTTCTTCACTGGGTTATTTGTTTTTCAGGTGTGGAGTTTGATGAGCTCTTTATAGATTTTGGATACTAGCCCTTTGTCCGATGTGTCATTTGCAAATATCTTTTCCCATTTCGTTGGTTGCCTTTTAGTTTTGTTGGTTGTTTCCTTTGCTGTGCAGAAGCTTTTTATCTTCATAAGGTCCCAGTAATTCACTTTTGCTTTTAATTCCCTTGCCTTTGGGGATGTGCCGAGTAAGAGATTGCTACGGCTGAGGTCAGAGAGGTCTTTTCCTGCTTTCTCCTCTAAGGTTTTGATGGTTTCCTGTCTCACATTCAGGTCCTTTATCCATTTTGAGTTTATTTTTGTGAATGGTGTGAGAAAGTGGTCTAGTTTCAACCTTCTGCATGTTGCTGTCCAGTTCTCCCAGCACCATTTGTTAAAGAGACTGTCTTTTTTCCATTGGATGTTCTTTCCTGCTTTGTCAAAGATGAGTTGGCCATACGTTTGTGGGTCTAGTTCTGGGGTTTCTATTCTATTCCATTGGTCTATGTGTCTGTTTTTATGCCAATACCATGCTGTCTTGATGATGACAGCTTTGTAGTAGAGGCTAAAGTCTGGGATTGTGATGCCTCCTGCTTTGGTCTTCTTCTTCAAAATTACTTTGGCTATTCGGGGCCTTTTGTGGTTCCATATGAATTTTAGGATGGCTTGTTCTAGTTTCGAGAAGAATGCTGGTGCAATTTTGATTGGGATTGCATTGAATGTGTAGATAGCTTTGGGTAGTATTGACATTTTGACAATATTTATTCTTCCAATCCATGAGCAGGGAATGTCTTTCCATTTCTTTATATCTTCTTCAATTACCTGCATAAGCTTTCTATAGTTTTCAGCATACAGATCTTTTACATCTTTGGTTAGATTTATTCCTAGGTATTTTATGCTTCTTGGTGCAATTGTGAATGGGATCAGTTTCTTCATTTGTCTTTCTGTTGCTTCATTGTTAGTGTATAAGAATGCAACTGATTTCTGCACATTGATTTTGTATCCTGCAACTTTGCTGAATTCATGTATCAGTTCTAGCAGACTTTTGGTGGAGTCTATCGGATTTTCCATGTATAATATCATGTCATCTGCAAAAAGCGAAAGCTTGACTTCATCTTTGCCAATTTTGATGCCTTTGATTTCCTTTTGTTGTCTGATTGCTGATGCTAGAACTTCCAGCACTATATTAAACAACAGCGGTGACAGTGGGCATCCCTGTCGTGTTCCTGATCTCAGGGAAAAAGCTCTCAGTTTTTCCCCGTTGAGGATGATGTTAGCTGTGGGCTTTTCATAAATGGCCTTTATGATCTTTAAGTATGTTCCTTCTACCCCGACTTTCTCAAGGGTTTTTATTAAGAAAGGGTGCTGGATTTTGTCAAAGGCCTTTTCTGCATCGATTGACAGGATCATATGGTTCTTCTCTTTTTTTTGTTAATGTGATGTATCACGTTGATCGATTTGCGAATGTTGAACCAGCCCTGCATCCCAGGAATGAATCCCACTTGATCATGGTGAATAATTCTTTTTATATGCTGTTGAATTCGATTTGCTAGTATCTTATTAAGAATTTTTGCATCCATATTCATCAGGGATATTGGCCTGTAGTTCTCTTTTTTTACTGGGTCTCTGTCTGGTTTAGGAATCAAAGTAATACTGGCTTCATAGAATGAGTCTGGAAGTTTTCCTTCCCTTTCTATTTCTTGGAATAGCTTGAGAAGGATAGGTATTATCTCTGCTTTAAATGTCTGGTAGAACTCCCCTGGGAAGCCATCTGGTCCTGGACTCTTATTTGTTGGGAGATTTTTGATAACCGATTCAATTTCTTCGCTGGTTATGGGTCTGTTCAAGCTTTCTATTTCCTCCTGATTGAGTTTTGGAAGCGTGTGGGTGTTTAGGAATTTGTCCATTTCTTCCAGGTTGTCCAATTTGTTGGCATATAATTTTTCATAGTATTCCCTGATAATTGTTTGTATCTCTGAGGGATTGGTTGTAATCATTCCATTTTCATTCATGATTTTATCTATTTGGGTCATCTCCCTTTTCTTTTTGAGAAGCCAGGCTAGAGGTTTGTCAATTTTGTTTATTTTTTCAAAAAACCAACTCTTGGTTTTGTTGATCTGCTCTACAGTTTTTTTAGATTCTATATTGTTTATTTCTGCTCTGATCTTTATTATTTCTCTTCTTCTGCTGGGTTTAGGCTGCCTTTGCTGTTCTGCTTCTATTTCCTTTAGGTGTGCTGTTAGATTTTGTATTTGGGATTTTTCTTGTTTCTTGAGATAGGCCTGGATTGCAATGTATTTTCCTCTCAGGACTGCCTTCGCTGCATCCCAAAGCGTTTGGATTGTTGTATTTTCATTTTCGTTTGTTTCCATGTATTTTTTAATTTCTTCTCTAATTGCCTGGTTGACCCACTCATTCGTTAGTAGGGTGTTCTTTAACCTCCATGCTTTTGGAGGTTTTCCAGACTTTTTCCTGTGGTTGATTTCAAGCTTCATAGCATTGTGGTCTGAAAGTATGCATGGTATAATTTCAATTCTTGTAAACTTATGAAGGGCTGTTTTGTGACCCAGTATATGATCTATCTTGGAGAATGTTCCATGTGCACTCGAGAAGAAAGTATATTCTGTTGCTTTGGGATGCAGAGTTCTAAATATATCTGTCAAGTCCATCTGATCCAATGTATCATTCAGGGCCCTTGTTTCTTTATTGACTGTGTGTCTAGATGATCTATCCATTTCTGTAAGTGGGGTGTTAAAGTCCCCTGCAATGACCACATTCTTATCAATAAGGTTGCTTATGTTTATGAGTAATTGTTTTATATATCTGGGGGCTCGGGTATTTGGCGCATAGACATTTATAATAGTTAGCTCTTCCTGGTGGATAGACCCTGTGATTATTATATAATGCCCTTCTTCATCTCTTGTTACAGCCTTTAATTTAAAGTCTAGTTTGTCTGATATAAGTATGGCTACTCCAGCTTTCTTTTGGCTTCCAGGAGCATGATAGATAGTTCTCCATCCCCTCACTCTCAATCTAAAGGTGTCCTCAGATCTAAAATGAGTCTCTTGTAGACAGCAAATAGATGGGTCTTGTTTTTTTATCCATTCTGATACCCTATGTCTTTTAGTTGGCGCATTTAATCCATTTACATTCAGTGTTATTATAGAAAGATATGGGTTTAGAGTCATTGTGATGTCTGTATGTTTTATGCTTGTAGTGATGTCTCTGGTACTTTGTCTCACAGGATCCCCCTTAGGATCTCTTGTAGGGCTGGTTTCGTGGTGACAAATTCCTTCAGTTTTTGTTTGTTTGGGAAGACCTTTATCTCTCCTTCTATTCTAAATGACAGACTTGCTGGATAAAGGATTCTCGGCTGCATATTTTTCCTGTTCAGCACATTAAAGATCTCATGCCAATCCTTTCTGGCCTGCCAAGTTTCAAAAGAGAGATCAGTCGCGAGGCTTATAGGTCTCCCTTTATATGTTAGGGCACGTTTACCCCTTGCTGCTTTCAGAATTTTCTCTTTATCCTTGCATTTTGCCAGTTTCACTATGATATGTCGTGCAGAAGATCGATTCAAGTTACGTCTGAAGGGAGTTCTCTGTGCCTCTTGGATTTCAATGCCTTTTTCCTTCCCCAGTTCAAGGAAGTTCTCAGCTATAATTTGTTCAAGTACCCCTTCAGCACCTTTCCCTCTCTCTTCCTCCTCTGGGATACCAATTATGCGTATATTATTTCTTTTTAGTGTATCACTTAGTTCTCTAATTTTCCCCTCATACTCCTGGATTTTTTTATCTCTCTTTCTTTCAGCTTCCTCTTTCTCCATAACTTTATCTTCTAGTTCACCTATTCTCTCCTTTGCCTCTTCAAGCCAAGCCATCGTGAGTTTCCATTTTGTTTTGCATTTCATTTAAAGCGTTTTTCAGCTCCTCGTGACTGTTCCTTAGTCCCTCGATCTTTGTGGCAAGAGATTCTCTGCTGTCTTGTATACTGTTTTCAAGCCCAGCGATTAATTTTATGACTATTATTCTAAATTCACTTTCTGTTATATTATTTAAATCCTTTTTGATCAGTTCATTAGCTGTTGTTATTTCCTGGAGATTCTTCTGAGGGGAATTCTTCCGTTTGGTAATTTTGGAGAGTCCCTGGCGTGGTGAGGACCTGCAGGGCACTTCCCCTGTGCTGTGGTGTATAACTGGAGTTAGTGGGCGGGGCCGCAGTCCGACCCGATGTCTGCCCCCAGCCCACTGCTGGGGCCACAGTCAGACTGGTGTGTGCCTTCTCTTCCCCTCTCCTAGGGGCGGGATTCACTGTGGGGTGGCGTGTCCCATCTGGGCTACTTGCACACTGCCAGGCTTGTGTTGCTGGGGATCTGGCGTATTAGCTGGGGTGGGTAGGCAAGGTGCACGGGGGCTGGAGGGGCAGGCTTAGCTCGCTTCTCCTTAGGTGATCCACTTCAGGAGGGGCCCTGTGGCAGCGGGAGGGAGCAGATCCGCTGCCGGAGGTTTGGCTCCGCAGAAGCACAGAGTTGGGTGTTTGCTTGGAGCGAGCAAGTTCCCTGGCAGGAACTGGTTCCCTTTGGGATTTTGGCTGGGGGATGGGCGGGGGAGATGGCGCTGGCGCCTTTGTTCCCCGCCAAGCTGAGCTCTGCCGTCTGGGGGCTCAGCAGCTCTCCCTCCCTTTGTCCTCCAGCCTTCCCGCTTTCCGAGCAGAGCTGTTAACTTATGACCTCCCAGACGCTAAGTCGCGCTTGCTGTGGGAACACAGTCCGTCCAGCCCCTCCGTTTTTGCCAGCCAGACTCGGGGGCTCTGCTTGGCCGGCGAGCTGCCCCTCCGCCCCGGCTCCCTCCCGCCAGTCCGTGGAGCGTGCACCACCTCGCCGCCCTTCCTACCCTCTTCCGTGGGCCTCTAGTCTGCGCTTGACTCCGGAGACTCCCTTCTGCTAATCCTCTGGCGGTTTTCTGGGTTCTTTAGGCAGGTGTAGGTGGAATCTAAGTGATCGGCAGGACGCGCTGTGAGCCCCGCGTCCTCCTACGCCGCCATCTTCCGGAACCCCCCTGCTGATACATTTTCAATGAAGGATTCATCAAAGGAAAAAAAAAAAAGAACTAAAAGAAAGTATTTGCCTCCTTATAGAGAACTCATAAAACTTTTGGAAAATTTAACTCCTTAATGAGGGTCTGAATAGTGAGTTAAAAAGAAACAAAAGAATATGTTTTCCTGCCATTAAGTGAAATGCAGAAATTGTAATGCAATTAGAGAATGTCTAATCCCTATGTGTATCAGCACTCTGAGGTTTTATTGACTAATATTTACTACTTGGTTTTTCCTTTGACTTCACACATTTGGAAAGCTAACTCAATTGCCAAACTCCCACTGGTGATGTCATTTCAATTATGGAAGTTGCCAACATGTTTAATCAGTGCTGTCAAGGTTTGTCATTTATATGCAATTTGTAATACTTAAATATTCACCTCCAAATACAGGGAAGCATTCTAAACAGGACTCAAATAAAAATTGCCATTTCTCTTTTACTCATTGGCATTATATCATTCATTGAACTACCACGTATCATTTTGAAAAAAAAATTTTGAAAAAAATTATATGTACATATAATTTTGAGAGTATAATCCAATGTAATAATTTATTGTTGTGAAAGCTGCTAATTTCACACACAGAAAGTTATTAACACACTTAATATAGTGTAGAAAGTTGATTAGTGACCCACCAGAAGTCACATTCACCCAGAATTTCAGAATGTGACATTATTTGGAAGTGGGTTTTTGCAGGTATAACTAAGATGAAAATAAAATTAAATTATACCAGGTTAGAGTCAGTCTTAAATTCAGTGAGTGTCCATATTAAATAAACAACAACAACAAACAAACAAACAACAGCAATACACAGAATACAATGATGTAAGCATAGAGGCAGGCATTGGAGTGAGGTGTCTGCCAGCCAGGAATGCAAGGATTGCTGGCAACAAATAGAAAGTAGGAGAGAGGCTGTGTGAAGTTTCTCCTCTAGACTCTCCAGAGAGTGTCAGCTCTGCCAGTGCTTGGTTTTGGACCTCTGGTCTCCAGAAGAGTGAGGAAACAAATTTTTTAAGCCACTGAATTTGTAATAATTTGTTGTGACAATCGCGTGGATTAATTTTATGTATTAACTTGACTGGGCTAAATGATGCCTGGATAACTGGAAACATGTTACTTCTGGGTGTGTCTGTAAGGATGTCTCTAGAAGAGATTAGCATTTGAACCAGTCAACTGAGTAGGATCTATTTACCAATGTGGGTAGATGTTAGCCAATCCTTTGAGGGACTGAATAGAAAAAAAGGCAGAAGGGGAGATTTACTTTCTCTGCTTGAGCTGAATCATCCCTCTTCTCTCCCAAACACTGGTGCTTCTGGTCCTCAGGATTTCAAACTCAGACCTGGATTTCTAACATTGCCCTAGCTCCCACCCCCATGCTCTCTGATTCCCAGAACTTCAAACACAGACTTAGCTGCACCACTAGCTTTCCTGGTTCTCCAGGTTACAGGTGGCAACCTATTGGTTCTGTTCATTTAGTTTCTCTAGAGAATCCTAACAAATGCAGAGTTTGGTATTGGAAGGTGGGGCGTTACTTTAATAAACACCTATAAATGAGGACAGGGCTTTGGAATTAGGTAGTAGGGGGAGACTGGAGGAATTTTGAGAGCATGATAAAAAAAGCCGAGGTTGTCTTGAAGAGACCGTTTATAGAAAATTTGATGTCAAAGGTGGTTCTGGAAAGATCTCAGAAAGAAGAGAAGATGATAATAGAGGGAACTTCTATCATCTTAGAGAATACATATATTATCATGAACAGAACATTGATTGAAACATGAACATTAGGGGCGCCTGGGTGGCTCAGTCGGTTAAGCGTCCGACTTCAGCTCAGGTCACGATCTCACGGTCCGTGAGTTTGAGCCCCGCGTCGGGATCTGGGTGGATGGCTCATAGCCTGGAGTCTGCTTCCGATTCTGTGTCTCCCTCTTTCTCTGACCCTCCCCCGTTCATGCTCTGTCTCTCTCTGTCTCAAAAATAAATAAACTTAAAAAAAAATTATAAAAAAAAAAAACGAAACATGAACATTAGAAGTGTTTCTGTTGAGTTGGCAGAAGGAAATAAGGAGCGTGTTTATTGATTACTGTAAGAAAAATCATCTTTGTTCTAAACTGGAAAGTGTAGTTGACTTGTCTTCTACTTTTGTGTGGAAAGCAGAACTGGTCAGTGATGAACTTGAATATTTAGCTGTAAAGATTTTTCAGAAATGTGTTGAATTAACAGTCTGGTTTCTTGTTGCTTATTGTAAAATGTGGAGAAACAGATAAATTGAAGAAGAAGCTATTAAGCTAAAAAGAAAACAGACATTGATCTTTTGGAAATTTCTTAGCCTATCCAGAAAGAAAGGGTCAAGGTTGAGGCTGGATGACAATTTGCCACAAAAATTAGATAGGTGATGATCAATCCATCTCAGCAGAAACTAGGATCAGAGATAGGGTTATCTAGGAAGAATCTGTGGAGAACCTGCTGTCTAATGGCACAGAACATTTGAGATATAAGAAGACCCAAGATTTCCAAGAATATCAGCAAAAACACTGCCAGCTGGGACTGATAGGGACAATGAATAGACATAATGAAAGATTCTCCATATTGTACAGGCAGTAAATGGAGCTGGCAGCTTACCCAGTTGTAAGCATATGTAACACCTCCAGAAAATGATGGAGGAGGGGTAGGAGGAAGGAGAGGGAGAAGAAGAAGGGGAGGGGGAAGAGGAGAGGAAGAAAATGTCTTACTAGAAAATCTTCCTTACAGGGAATACTAAAGGGAGTCCTTCAAGAAAAAAGTAAGGGACAGTGCACAGAACTTAACATGACATGAAGTAAAGAACACTAGGAAAGGTGCATGTGTAGGTAAATTAATTTAAATATTACAAGTGTGCATTATTTAATTGACATTGCTCTACACATCATATGATATTTGAGAAAAATATTTAAAATTTAAATAACATCCAAGGCAGAAAAATCAATATTTTGATTACAGTACACTTGTATTTCTTGTAGAATTGAACTGTGTGTCACCTAATATGAATGACATTAAGAAAAAAAATGGTAAAAATATGTTCAATTGGTACTGATTTAACTCTGTGCAGGCACTGAATCTTTCACGTGAATATTTCCATATGAAAATTTCTCATAGATCACAGAGATATATGGCTATCTACATATTATATATAAGAAAAATAAATCTGTCAACTTAGGCATCTAAATATTTCATGTGAATAAAAAATTTAGGTAGACCAATATCCATGATTAAACACCTTAAATAATATATATATATATATACATATATACACACAAATCAGAAAAAAATAAAATATAATAGAAATTAATGTAGTTTCCACAAAATGTCTTTCTGTGAACTTCAAGTGAAACTTTGTTGTTATCGACGGCAGAAGCTACACAGGGTTGTTGAAGTAGTGTGCCTGGACACAAATGAAAACTTTGGAAACGTGATGACTAAATTTATAATGATAAAGAGATAAAATAGTAATTACTGCCTAAAATGTATTTATTCTAGGGGCGCCTGGGTGGCTCAGTCGGTTGAGCGTCCGACTTCAGCTCAGGTCACGATCTCGCGGACCGTGAGTTCGAGCCCCACGTCGGGCTCTGGGCTGACCGCTCAGAGCCTGGAGCCTGCTTCCTATTCTGTGTCTCCCTCTCTCTCTCCCCCTCCCCCGTTCATGCTCTGTCTCTCTCTGTCTCAAAAATAAATAAACGTTAAAAAAAAAAAATTTAAAATGTATTTATTCTTAAAACCCAGTCCTTAATCAAAAAAAAAAAAAACAAAAAAAACCCAAAACTTATTACTTTCTTTCCACTTTGGAATCTGTCAAATATTAACTGAAAGTCTTTGGTGTTCATATAAAATATGTCTTCACTAAATTCTTTTATATGTGATGTGTGAAATTTCAAGAACAATTGAGTTTAACTCTTTCAACAGTTTATTTAAATTTTTCTTTTAAAAAATATGTTTTTATGATATCTTAAACTGAACATTTGATATAGATCTTTCTTTAAATATTACACATTGTCCAGCCATACTTAACAAAGAATATACAATATAAAGAAGGGATATTAAATACTATTATTTAATTTTCACTTGATGGTTGTTTTAATTTCATTTGATTTTTATTATAAAGTGCAGTAATTGTACTGTGTCAGAGATACTGAGAAGAATACAGGAGTAAATGAATACGTATCCTAAGAATAATTGGAGAAATGGGGTGCCTGGGTGGCTCAGTCTGTTGAGCGGCTGACTTCGGTTCAGGTCATAATCTTGTGGCCTGTGAGTTCGAGCCCTGCATCAGGCTGTGTGCTGACAGCTCAGCCTGGAGCCTGCTTTGGATTCTATGTCTCCCTCTCTCTCTGCCCCTCCGCTGCTCTCACTCTCTCTCTCTTTCTCTCTCTCAAAAATAAACATTAAAAAAATTACAAAAAAAAATAAAATAAAATATTTTGTTAGGTTTTGCTCACTTGATTCTTTACACTAAAGATAAAGTTAAGGACACAGAATTTTTATTACATATAAATAGAAATGTAATATATATATTATAAATATAAAATACAATACAATTATAATATAATATACAAATGTATAAATTATACATATAATGTATAAATATAATATGAATACAAATGTGATATCAGTATATAAATAGAATATAAACAGAACACAAATATATAACACAAATTTATAAATCTAAATAAATATGTACATATCTGTAAATATAGGATCTTGGGCCGTGTTTCCTTTTTTTCCTTAATGTTTATTCATTTTTGAGAGACAGAGAGAGACAAAACTTGAAAGGCAGAGGAGCAGAGAGAGAGAAAGAGAGAGAGAGGAGACATAGAATCTGAAGCAGGCTCCAAGCTCCATGCTGTCGGCACAGACCCCAAAGCGGGGCTCGAACTCACAGACTGTGAGATCATGACCTGAGCTGAAGGTGGATGCTAAACTGCGCCCCCCAGGCGCCTATTGGTTTGCATTTAAAAATTTTTTTTCTTAATGTTTTTATTTATTTTTGAGACAGAGAGAGACAGAGCATGAGCAGGGAAGGGGCAGAGAGAGAGGGAGACACAGAATAGGAAGCAGGCTCCAGGCCATCAGCACAGAGCCGATGTGGGGCTCGAACTCACAGACTGTGAAATCATGACCTGAGCCGAAGTCGGACACTTAACCGACTGAGCCACCCAGGCGCCCCTGGTTTGCATTTTTATATCCACATTTAGGCTGAGTCTAAATTTTTCTCCCAGAACATTGGTGGGAATTTCTTGCTCAATATCTATAAACCTGAAATCTATTTCAGCAAACAAAGCAACACACAAACACTCACAAATAATAACTAATAATGATAATAGTAATTATATATTCTAAAGTGAAATAGATGCTTCTTCATCCGGGAACCAGAAAGCTAAATATACTTTTAAACTATTAGTATCCCTTTTAGAAATATTGAAGGCCCAACTTCTCAGAGTGGCCAGTTTTGTAAAGTTAAAAAGAAATAAAAACAGGTAGCAACTGTACATTAAGACAGTAAATATCTTTTTTTTTTTTTAATTTGGAAGGTATCTATGGATAGTCCTTTCAATGACCAATAACATGCCAAGTGTTTTTGCAGCTTACCTGTGTCGGAATTAAAGAAATAAAACAGTATTGCCTAGAGGCATTGCTTCAGGAGGGCCGTTTGATGGAGTTTCTCAGAAACTTTCAGGTTATCTGTATTTTGCTCAATGGGGAAGTTATTTTCAATTTCAGCTGCAAGAAGGCAGAGACTCTTCCTTTCAAAGCATTCCTTTAGAAATCCCCGTGATTGCCACAGCAGGTGGAGAATCTGACTTGTGGAGAAGAGAGGTATAAGGTTTTCACATTAGATGGAGAGAGTCTTAGAGCCACAGATAGCATTTGATAAAGTGGCAAAGGGAAGGCTAGCTTTTGTAGAAATCGGCTGATACTTTTAGGTTTCACATTGGTACAGGGAGTAAGTAAACAAATTTAGTGGAACACAAGAGGGATCAGTGGTTAAAATCACATATATAAAAACTATATGTGCCTTAAATATTTCACTTTTACCAAAAACATGTAAAGGATAATTAATGTGTTAATCCTGGATCATAAGGCCAAGCCTTTTTCTTTAATATAAGTCCTTGATGGGTGCTGCAAATTTCTTTTTTTCATAAAAGGAGTCCACGATGAGGCTTTTGCTATTTCCAGTTACTTTGCTTTTTGTTGTTTACATTTTGAGAGAGAGAGAGAAAGAGAGAGAGAGGCAGCACAGGTGGGGAGGGGCAGAGAGAGAGGGAGACAGAATCCTAAGCAGGTTCCACACTTTCAGTGAAGAGCCAGATGCCGGACTTGAACTCATGAACCATGAGATCTTGACCTGACCCAAAGTCAAGATTCTGCTACTTAACCAACTGAGCCACCCTGGCACCCCTTGCTATTTCCAGTTTTATGTCATTAAAGTAAAAGCATAAACCAGAAGCAAAAGATACACAATTGCCCTTATTTCAAAATAGTTCCTTTTTTTAAAAATTTATTTATTTTGAGAGAGAGAGAGAAAGAGAAAGAGAGAGAGCATAAGCAGGGGAGGGGCAGAGAAAGAGGGAAAGACAGAGCATCCCAAGCAGGCTCTGCACTGTTAGCGTGAAGCCTGACATGGGGCTCGAACCCAGGAACTGAGATCATGATCTGAGCCGAAACCAAGAGTCAGATGCTTAACTGACTGAGCCACCAAAGGGCCCCAAAATATTTCCCTTATTAATCTTATGTCATCCGTACCTCAAGTGACTGACTTATGTTTTTTATACTCATCTTTACTAATTGTTTTCTAAAAGATATTGTTTATATATTACGGAATAGATATCATTTTTACACTTACGTTAATTGGTTTACAGGATAATTAAATTGTATTATGGAATTAACATATACAATTAGAATAGAATTGGGAATAGATAGAATTGGGAACAAGCCAAACCAACTCTTGATAAACACACGTGAGTACCGAAAGCCTAAACTGAAGAGTACTCAATACAGCATGTCATGAGGACGTATCTGTTTTTTGCAGAAATCAGAGAAGTTATTAGTTCTTTGGGCTAGTGGGTAAATTGGATATCATTTAAAAGCACTTACATCCCACCAATAATTAGAAATAAAAAAAAACATAAAGCCTGAAACTAGAACATATAAAAGCTGAGAATTGCGTAGGTGTAGGTCCCTGTCACGGACTAGTATTGCTTGGATGCCCCCAGTTCCAGGGAACGCCAAGCTCCTTGGTTTCTCAGCTGAAAGTGGTCTTCTTCCTTGTTTAGGTTTTCTTTCAAAAATGGTAGGACACCTTACATGATGAAATCTCAAGATTGCCAATGCTTTTCTCTAAAATATTGCTTGGATGTTGGCTTACAGCAGGAACATACAGGCAGAATAACATAGAACAGATCATCGCCGACGATGGTACTTCAACTCACAATTCTTTGGCTTTACCGTGTTGCAAAAAGTGGACACCTTCAGGAAAAACCTTACTTTGAAATTTGAAATTGGCTAGTGATAGGAGATACGATACTCTCTTGTTTTGCCGGGCTGTAGCAGTCACACACTCAGACCCATTCTGCACCCATACAACCATTCCGTTTTTCACATTCAGTACAATAGTCAATAACAGACGTGAGACGTTCAACACATTATAATAAATAAGCTCGTGTTAGATGACTTTGCCCAAATGTGAGTGTTGTGAGCACATACGGAGGAGTGCTAAAAACACTGACTCCGCTTTTGGCCCTCCACCTTGTTCACACCTGGGCAGTGACTTTCCTCGGGGCTAATGTTCCAGGGGCCCTTGGAGGTTGATGGATGTCCTGACTCATGTGGGATCTTTCTTAAGCAGTAGAGTCCTCTGACACACAGCACGGAATGCACCGTTTTAGACAACTACCCTGTGACCTCATCACAATGCCACTCACTCTATAAAAGCTGTGGATTAAGATCCGGACTGAAGCAGAGAATAGCTAATTAGTGTCTGGGTCCTCAGTCCACCCACCTCAATCTCCCCTGTCAGTAACTTATCTTGAATAAAACTGTGTAGATGGCATGGAGTGTCTTGCTTCATTTTTTGGTCTCAAAGTGCTTTTGCAGTTTGAAAGATACTTGACCGTCTCTCCTCCACCTTCTAACAACCTATAAAGTGGGCTAGGCTGTGCTTCGATGTTTCGGAGGTTATGTGTATTGAATGTATTTTTGACTTATGATATTTTCAACTTTTGATAGTTTTATGGGGAGGTAACCCCACTGTGAGCGGAGGAAGATCTGTGTAATGTTAAACCATTTAAAAGAAAATGCAATGAAATGTGCCTTCTTCTCAAGAGCATAAAGACACCCATCCTAACCAAATTAATACATAAATGAAATGAATTCCCAACGAGAACCTAAGAGAATATTTTAGTTTTGAAATTGGCAAGTTGATCCTGAAATTAATGTTAAAGAACTGAAGCTGTAAGTAACTAGAGAAAATTTAAAGAACTTAAAGGATGCCCTTCCAGACTTCACAATGTATAAACTTCTCTAAATTAAAACAGCATGATATCAGAGTAATATACATGGATGAATAATCCAGTAAAATAGAAAAAACTAGAAGAAGTGCTTTTATATGGAATCCTTATATGTGAATTAAGTGTCAAAAGTAATCAAGACAAACATAATTCAATAAATTATTGTTAAACAAGAGGCAATGCACAAAGATTAAAAAAATTTTTTTAAATAATTCTATCCACCTTCCATTCTATATCCGAGCCTGTGCATGTACACACACACACACACACACACACACACACACCAACTCCAGCTGAATAAAGAAAAAATTGTATTTAAATTTACAATTTTTTAAAAATTGTATTTCCAGCTAAATAAAGAAAAAAATTGTATTTAAAGAAAATATAGGAGCACATTTTTATGATCTGGTATAGGGAATATTTCTTTAAAAAGCACAAATAACCTGATGTGTAACTGCATTAAAACTTAAAACTTTGGATCAATAAAAGTCACAATAAAAGAAAAGTTAAATGACAAGCCAAAGCCTGAGAGAGGATAGTTGCAATGCATATTATTCTTAAAAATTCAGTAATCAAAATACATAAAAAAACTCATAAAAATCAGGAGACACAACCAATGTAAGAGAGAAACAATGGCAATGCAGTTCAGAAAGGAGGAAGCCAAAATAGTCAACAGGCATTTTAAAAGACGCTCAACCTCAGTAGTAATCAGATAGATACCTAATAAAACCATAATGAGATGCCATTCGATATCCATTATATTGGTGAGGTGTAAGAAGTCTGACACCAGCGATGAGAATATAGAGTAGCAAGTATAATTGTGGGAATATAGATGTATGCAACCACTTCGTAGAGCAATCAGGCAATATAAAGTCAAATTAAATAAATACATCCCCTTTGAACCAACATTGTTTTTTCTTTAGCCATAAACCATAGAGACTTCCTTGTGTACATGCCCAGGAAAATATAGAGAGACTATTCCTAGCAACTTAGGCATCCTCAAAAAAGGCTGAGAAAGTTTCTGCGCTTATAAAAACAGTAAGAGATAATAGTAAATACTTTTCGTAAATACAGTATGGTATGTTTCCAAATGTGGGCTACTGCAGGGTAATTATGATGAATGAAATAGGGCATTGTGCCTCAACGTGGCTAATCTTTCAAAATATAATTTCAAGTAAATGAAAACAAGTTAATTGCTAATAGAAGATGATGTGATTTATTTTGATTTTCTCCCTTGAAATGCTTTTTATGAATTCATAATGATAGTAATGACATGGGACGTGCTGTGCTACATAATCATGATTAAGACAACCAATAATAATTCCTCATATTTAAAGAAACCACATAGATTTTCCTAATTCAGAGGTTCCCCAATTTACTCTGAAGTATAAAACCTTCAAAACAGTATATTGTTTAGAAAATAGAAGTTTAGTAAAGTATTTTTTGTGGTGCATAGGAATAATAGTCACCTATTTGATATATAGTTTCTCTGAAGACATTGAAAGATAAGTGGCCTTCAGGAGGCATTTGCGTGGTGTCAGTCAACTCTAGATTTTTTTTTATGTTTTTTTTTTTTTTTTTTTGTTTTTAACACCAGATTTAAATTTTAAAGAGGAAAAAAAAGAGTAAATCTGTTTCCCACCCTTAGAAGCCAGTCTCGTAACCCAAATCATTTAATAATTGCTTGGGTATCCTTTTAATAATTTAAATAATTGCTTGGGTATCATTTTAATAATCGCTTGGGTATCCTTTCTAATCTATGTCTATATACACACATATATATAATAGACACCAGAATGGAAGTTTGACCAGCATATTGGGCACCTTCAGTGCTCAACCTGAGTTGCCTTTGATCTCATTTATCTTTTTTCAGCTATTTCAGTGTTGGCATAACTGATGTTTAAGTTCTTTCTTAGGCCATGACTACATTCTCTTGCTTCATGCCCTTTGACGTTTTTTTGTTTTGTTTTGTTTTTTTGTTTGGGGGGGTGGGGACATTGCTTGGGAAATTTAATTGGTACACTTGAGTTAATTGAGAATTTTGAAAATTTTGACCAGCTGGGCACTAAAAGTCCTGAAAAGCATATCACATGATTTGTCATCTGTTGCCATGGGATAGAGTAACAATTAGCATGTAGTGGTGGCAAGGTCCATTATGCTTCCTTGTGCTCATTCTTCTTTCTTCCGTTTCTCCTCCTGTTTCTCAAACGCAATCTAATACTTACACCTTAGCTTGTTTCAGTCTCTCTGTTTGGAGAATGGGGGATAAAAGATAAAAAAAAATAATAGGATAAAATATGTGTGAAATACACATAGCCAAAGCAGAATTTACAAAAGAAATATCTCCTAGAAACAGATCAACTTTTGCCTCCTGAGCCAGATAAGGGTTATGAACCCTACTGTGTGGACAGGACCAATGAAGGATTTCTTTGGGGAAAGCTGCAATCTTGATCTCCCAAGAAGAGAACATCTGGGGTTGATTATATCTTCTAACTTTAGGCTCAGAGACTTGGGATTTCAACAAGACTCCTTGGAGAACCTATTATGTGTTTCTGTGCAGTTTTGTGACATGGTATCCTTGGTCTCACTATTTTCTAGAGAAATCTAGAAGATGAGAAGCCCATGGAGTACTCTCAGCATTAGTGATGGATCCAGGAGAGACCCTCAGAATTAGAATCCAGTTGCATTCCAAGGATTTCTTTTGGGCTAAAGATAGAGGAGTCTTTCCAGTTACCCAGGAGTGTGCCATGAGAAACAGATCCAAAGCAGAAACAGAGAATGTACAAATATGGCTACTTAGAAAGGCAGAGGAACAGCAACAGTTGAAAGCTACGTTGTTAACAGAGGCAGAAAGCAAATACAACCCCCTGCAAGAGACATATGTGCACCAGCACAGAGGACAGAATCCCAGCTGTGAAACTTTTCATGGAAACCACTGATAGAAAAGCACTTACATTTTTTTCCCATGTCCAAAGAGCATGAATCTGGGTTACTATGCTACCAGTTCAAGGAGGAACTTCAATTTGCCTCCTTTCTCACAGCCCACCTGGAGAAAACTGCCAGCCAGCCTCTAGACCTTGTGTGGTGGTGGTAGTCAGGTTTTGCTGACATTTACAAATGCAAAGTTTTTTTGCCTTGTTTTTTTTTAATGCTTATTTATTTTTGAGAGAGTCAGAGAGAGAGTGCAATTGGGTGAGGGGCAGAGGGGCGGGGCACAGAGGATCAGAAGTGGGCTCTTCGCCGGCAGTCCATAGCCCAACATGGGGCTCAAACTCATGAAACATGAGATCATGACCTGGGCTGAAGTTTAAGCGACTGAGCCACCCAGGTGCCCTTACAAACTCAAAGTTCTTATTAGAGTTGTACACTGGGCAGCCTAGACTCTGCAGAGGCTGGAGTCGCACTCCAGTTTACCTGAGAATGAGAAAAAACAAAATGTCGCGGACCCTGAGGAAACGTTATCTGAGGACATTGTGAGATATTACTTTTCCATGGTAACTTGTGAAAGTCAAAGTGAGAAAATTGGAACCGTAGGTATCAGGACGTACACCTGTGTGTGAGTGTGTAAATGACTGTTTCCTCACTGCTTTTATAAATAAAATATACATTTATTTTGATATATATGTGAAATATATATCTTATTAATCAAAGTGGTAACTATTACTTTCCAAATATTAGCACATTTAGGTCTATTTCATTTTTAATTTTAGCATAATTATTACAAAGCAAATAATATTAATTCACAACCATTGTAAAAACTGTTTCAAACAGGATGAATTAAAAGTGAAGCCACTGTTGACGGCTTACAGTCCTGTTTTGGTCCTTAGAGGAACAGTATTAGTTTGGGTGTGTATCCTTTTAGTAAAGAAAAATATAGATTCACTTCATTTGTTTTTACCAAAATGTTATGTTTCATTCATTAGTAGAAACTTTCAGTATTTTCAAATAAAAATATGTCTTGGAGAACATTATAAGCTGACAATTACATAATTATAGAACTGCTTCATTGTTTCAATTTGTAATATTTTATTCCATAGCATAAATGGCACATGGTTACTTCATACAGTTTGTTTTACAACGAAGTCCTAATCCTTGAGCTGATGTTCAAAAATATTTATTGATTTGATTGGCACTTGAAGCCAAGGATGGTTTTGACATTAAATTACTTTGCAGCTTTCAGTCTCACAAGCTACTCTTTGATTTGCACCCCAAATTCGAACCCACATACAGAAATTTTGAAAGCTCTTTTTTCCTTGTCATCAAAGATTTAATATAAGAAGGCTTTAGTGAGGGCTCATGTTCCTAAGAATTCATTACAACAAGAAAATATATTGAGCGATACCATCACAAGTAATGAAAATCAAAAGATGATCAGATTAGGTGAGCAAGGTATTCTTAGGGGAGTAGAATTTTTTTTTTTTGCATTTAATTAACCTAAACAATTCACTTCCTTGTCCATAATCTATTGTGTGTTCTTATCAGTGGATTATTGACAAAACAGATTGCATTATTTTGCTGTGTTTACATCTAATAAGTACATTATGAGTGCCCTTTCTTCTACTCAACTACCACTGAGGGCATTTGAAGTTCATGAGAGTTCAAGTTTTACTTTGACAGTCTGTGCCTTATGTCACCTCAGAAAACATAGGGGGATAAAGTCCGTCCTTACAGATTAAAAAATCGAAAAGTTTAGAACTAGGAGAAACTGTGGTCAAGTCTCAACTTCTCATTTTATCATAATAATGGGGAAACCAAGACCTAGAGAACCAGTTCATGTAGCAAAGTTGAGCCCCATTATAGACACATATGCCTGCGTCAGAGTTTTGTGCAGATACTTTTTCACCCTTCTTGCCTATACTGAACAGCTTGCCCTACAGTCTACTCCAGTGGTAAGTGCTCATTTTCTTAAGACTTAAATACCACAAAGCTGGGAGCTAAAGCCCAACTCCACAGTCTCCCCCATTTCAATTTTAAAACCCTTATTCTCTTCTCTTTCAAAGCTTCTCACTTTTTTGAAATGTAAGCCATAAGGCATTACCACTCTCCAATCCTCCTCTTGCCATATACTGACTTGCATTTCACTATTTCACTTTTATTAATACGAGAAGTAGAGGACCATGGTTTTCTTCTCCACTGAAATACCTGCCATTGGAAATGCCCATATATCCTGTGGTCAACTCATTCTAACACAGTGTACATTTTTAAAAAATTATTTGTTTATTTATTTATTTAGAAAGAGAGAGAAAGAATCCTGAGTAGACTTGCTCTGTGAGCACAGAGCCCAGTGGAGGGCTCCAACTCAAGAACTGTGAGATCATGACCTGAGCAGAAGCCAAGAGTCGGACACTCAACCAACTGAGCCACCCAAGCACCCCAAAGACAGTGTCCTTCTAACCTTCACCTCTACACCAGTTTAACCACTCACCCTTAGAGCACATGGTGGATCTAGCCACCGTCAAAAATTACTACATCTTGGGAGTTTAAACACTAATTCATCTCTCTCAGGCATTCATGACCAACTCATTTCTCATTAAAGCATTGATATCTAGAAACTGATCATTGCCTGGTTTTTATTGCTATTCTGTACTCATTTATTTTGCTAACCAGCCTCAACCTCAGGATTGATCCAATTCAGGAATGACTCTCTTACCAGAATTATTAACACTCTTGTTATTTGGACTTTTGCCATTTGGCCTATGACATATAATCCTATGTCACTCCTAAAAATCTCACATCTCTAGTTCTCTTTTAGATCAAGGGAAATTTTTGATTAAAATCTCCTGAGTATTAAGTGCCTCATGACCAACATAAGTGGCATCCAACATGGCCCAGCCATCTGTCTACATGTTACAATTTAGCTCTTTCCAATGTGAGTGACCGCAAATTGAAAACCTTTGATCACATATAATACCCTTATATTCTTATTTTTCATGTACTTATAGCAGACAGAGATTTCACTTTTTATAGTTTGTGGGTTTGGTTTGGAGCAGTTTATATGTTGTAATAAGCAAATAGTTTTAAGGAAAAAAAATACTGTTGTAGCTGAGAGAGACCACAGAGATCATCCAATCCAACATTTTAAGGATGAAGGAAATAATTCCCACAACAGCAAAGCGGTGTGCCTTAAATCTCACTGCTTTCTACAGACACAGGAAATATAACTGAATTATCATTGTGCCTGTGTGCCAACATGTAGCATATATTGAGCTACCTTACTACGTTTTCTATGAGTATTTTCTCTAAACTAGTCATGGAAGAGTAACAGCTGAGATTAATCTAACTTCAATAACTTAAAACAAAGCTATTTCTCCCTCAAACATTCCCAACGCAGGCGTCTCTTGCCATGACCATTCACATGGCAGAGGAGAAATAGAAGAATATAGAGAATCACAAGCCTGAAGCATGTGCATTTCCACCTCTATATTATGTCCACCTGCAATCTACTAGTAAGAGCGTGTTGTGTAGACCCACCTGAATATATGGGGGCTGGTTGTATGCAGCCCTTGATAAGGCATCTGCTTCTGGCAACAAATCTACATAGGAAGGAGAGCAAGGATCTGTTTTAGTCTGTTCTCTGCCACACTCCAATTTAGCCTTTTCACTCCAGTCCCATGTGGTACTACCATAATTATTTTTATCCAAAAAAAAAAAAAAAGAGGAAATCTAGGCTTTCGAGGTTTGGAGGTTAGGTCACCTGTCAAAGGTGAGGCACTCTGTGGGATAGAGAAAAGTGTCAAACCAGGGGCTTTATGAATTCAAACACCAGAGTTGTTTCTACTGTATGACACCACCTTGCAAAAGTGTGTATCACTGTTGACCCTCTTGAAAGATATGGACGTGGGTTTCTCCATGTGATTGTCTTTTTTGCAGTAATACAAATCTGGATAAGTCCTGTTCATTTAGCATGTTTTCTCTCTCTTTAAAGATAGGCTCCCTGAAAGCTTAGCCTTTCACTTTGAAAACCTAACTTGCATTATTCACACCTCTTAATTGTTTCAACTGATGGAACAGTCCGAAAGATAAACCCACATAATTAAACAGAATTCTCTTTAGCTTTGGAGTACATTTGCAAATTTACTTGTAAAGTTCTTCTGCTGTACATCCTGTAGGTCATTATTCAGATGAGTTTGCTTTGAGAAAGCCTCAAGCAGTCAGTTCCATTCTACAAACATAGATCGTGCCTGCATGTGCCAGGCATTGTGAAGATGCCAAGAACCAAAAGATAAAATACACAAAACCCACCCAAATTGTCACATACAAGCAAAAGAGCCATAGCAATAAAAAAATTTAGTGCACTTTTCCTTTGTAAGTGACAGGAGTTAGAACAGGGCACTATATGATCACATAGAGAATCTTTTAGTCTGGTTAAGGATGATGACATCCGAATTGAGTAAAAAAAAAATAAGGGTGCCAGGTAAAGAAAAATAGTGTTTACATAAGGAGACAGACACCATGTGTTTTGTTTTAACCATTAAAATCTTTTTAATCTTCTTATATCATAAAGAAAGAGCATAGTATTTCACAGTATATGCACTTAAAATTTTAAGTCTCTGCTCTCTTACTTTTGCACTTTCCAACTATTGAGCACATACCTTGCTCTGTCTGCTCTTTAGGTTCCCTCATTTGTAAAATGCAGTTGATGATCTCATGTATTAAGAATGTTGTGATGACCAAACATAGGAAAAAAGCTCACTGAATGTCAATTTTTGTGAAGATAAAGCAACAGATATTGGATCCACACTCCCCGATGAAACAACCAAAAATGGAATGTCTGACTATATAACTATAACTGTATATATAATAACACTGGACATAGACGACAAAGGCCAGTGGTATTGGATAAATGGGAAATACAGGAGGTGACTCCTTGGTTTGACCCAATTTAGTGCTGCCTTAAGAAGGTCTGCAGGCAACTGCAGGGGGAACACTCACTGGCTAGAGAGCTCAGAGTCTGGGGAACCCATGGCAGCTAGAGTTATCAAGACGGAGGGCCACCAAGAGCAAGTTGCACAATGGAGGAATTAGAGAGATGTATAGAGTCCTCCTTGAATATTCAGCAGACAACTGATCTGCATGTGCCTTTGAAAAAGAAACTACCTAAAGCAAAAAAAAAAAAAAAAAAAAAAAAAAAAAATTAGAAGTAATGGTGCACAGAGCTCACAAAGCCAGGAATAATTACTGTTTCTACCAGGAATGCCCTATGATTTATAGGACAGTGTATAGAATAAACAGAATTGTCTTGCTTCAAGGATGGATATAATTAGCCCTAGACTGAGTAAAGTTCCAATAGTGACTAAAAAAAGGATCTAAAGCATCTAAACATCTAAATCCTAAGAGCAAAGCATGAAAGGATCAAACTGTTTCCTAGTAACTTAAGTACCTACTTGGAAAAAAAATATCTGAAGTATATTTATAGAGACACAAAAACATCTAGCACCTAACAAGGCAAAATTAAAAAAAAATAGTCATATTCCTCCAAAAATTACCGGCATTCAAAGAAACATGAAATATAAACTACAGAGAAATGTAGAGAAAACTAATCAATGGAATCTGACCCACACTTGACACAGCTGTTAAAATTATCAGACAAGGATGTTAAATGTTATTATAAGTGTTTTCCATACTTTCAAATGTTTACATAGAGTCAGAGTGATATAAAACAGATTAAACTCATTAGAGAAATCTGTAAGGTTTGAGACAAAGCATGAACTAGCTGCTTTTGATAACGGTTTAGATGTTAGCAGATGAAAGCTTAGTGAACTTCAACACATAACAAGTAAAACAGAGAAAAAAAATAATTAAAATAAAAACGAATAAAGCATCAGTCAACAGTGGGGTAAGTTCAAAGAGTCTAGTTTAGGTATGATCAATGTCTTCTCGGGGGGACGGAGGTAAACAAGAAGAAAAAATAAACTGAAAAAAAAAAGATTTACAAATTTAATGAGAAAATATAAACCCACATACCTAAGAAGTTCAATTAAACCCAAACCAAGATAAATGAGAAGAAAATTACTGAAATAAATACTAAATAAATAAAAAATAAATTACTGAAATAAATTACCAAAAGAATATTTAAAGAGTGAGGGGCCAAGATGGTGGGCAGAGAAGCACGAAAGTTCTCTGCTTCTCTTGTCCCTGAAATGCAGCTAGATCAGCAACCAAACCATTTTGTCACCTAGAAAATTGATCTGAAGATTAACACAACAATTTGCATAACTTGAGCCACAGAACTCAGCAGGTATTCTGTGCAGAGAGGTGAACTAGGGCAGACAGAAGCTACAGAGGGTAAGGAACGGTTTTTGTGGAGAGAGGACAGAGAAAGGGGGGAGAGTACAGGAAAAACACTCCCCCCAAAAGTAGCTGAAAAGAAAGAGAGTGGCAACACCCACAAGTAATGGAACACGAAAGGGAGAAAGGAGAAAGAAGAGTTTCATTGCCATTAGGGTTTTATAAACAGGAGAGAGCAGTGTCAGAAATTTCAGAACTCAATACCTGGTGGGGCTCTGGTGGGAAGTGTGAATCCCTCCAAGGGATTTGAAGGGTCCAGGGGGTCCGAGGGGTCTTTGGGGACACACGAGGGAGAAGTGGTTCCCCTGCTAGGAGGGTATTTGATATAGGCTGTGAGGCCTCTCTGCAGACAAAGGTCCTAGCAGACTTTAGAGAATAGTCACATTTGCTGGCATTGGAACAAAGACGCCAAGGTGTGGTGAAACCTGGTGCAGGTTGTGTGTTGTGATTTACCATAATCCCTGAACCACTGCCACTACTTGATCACATGAATTTATTTTGGGGCATGCTAGCACTCAGCTACAATCTCTGAGCCTCTGTGGCAGTGTACTTTCACAAACATTATCAGAGGCAAGCTGGCACACAGCCATTGTTCAGGAAGACCCTCTTCCAGAGGGTTGGAGTGGTCCAAGACACGGGGCTCTCAGAAGTGAGGAGTTTGGAAACACAGCCCCATCTGAGATAAAATTTGGGAGGGAAGCACCATCTGACAGGCTGATGGCTCGCATGCAGACAGCGTAGAAGCAGGGAGTGGGAAGCCAGAGACAAAGGAGGGATGCTTGACTCCTGGTTGGTAAGAGGGTAGAGTTCTAGAGACAGGGAAGTTGGGTGACAATATTTTCACCTCTCCTGTGCATGCGAATACACGCACACTCATGGCACACGAATACACCAGAGTAAACTAAACAGCTCCACTTAGTGGCGAATGGAGCCATTACACCAAGCCCCAGCCAACTGCACCTACCAAACCCTAGAGGAACACCAGGAGTCTGTCTGCCTCTTAGTGTATGGGATATAAAGTGCTTCATAATTTGACTTCTAGGGGAAACTGGATATAATCTCATTCAGTTTTCATTCTGTTCAGTAGTCCATCAATTTGTTTCTTTTTCTTTTTCTTTTCCTTATTCTTAGGTACAGAAAGAAAATATGTTTATTTTCTGTTATTACATAAAATTGTTTTACAATTTTTACTATATTTTTGATTTCTTTGTAAATTTATTTTTATTCTATTTTAGCTTCATTTCATTTTTTCTATTTTATTGTACACATTTTTAAAATTTTTAAACATTTTCTTACCTTTTTCTTTTCTTTTCTTTCCCTTTTTTCTCTGTTCTATCAAGCTTTTTCCAACAACCACACCAAAATATACCTAGGACCTAACTTCCTTTATTCAACTTTTTTGTGTTGTTTTTAATTTTTAGTTGTTTTATTCTTTTTATGCCTCCAAAATGACAAAATGAAGAAATTCACCCCCAAAAGAAAGAGCAGGAAGAAATGACAGTCAGAGACTTAATCAACACATATATAAGCAAGATGTTTGAACTAGAATTTAGAATCATGAAAATAAGAATACTAGCTGGGTTTGAAAAAAAGCATAGAATCCCTGTCTGCGGAGATAAAAGAAGTAAAATTTAATCAGAATGAAATTAAAAACATTATAACTGAGATGTGACCTGAAAGGGATGCCACAGTGGAAAGTATGGATGAAGCAGAGCAGTGAACAGTGATATAGAAGACAAAATTATGGAGAATAATGAAGCAGAAGAAAAGGAGGGAAACTAAGGCAAAAGAGCATGATATAAGAATTAAAGAACTTAGTGACTCACTAAAAAGGAATGGGCAGATCATCTAAACAGAAAATTAACAAGGAAACAATGACTTTGAATGACACACTGGACCAGATGGACTTAACAGATACATTCAGAACATTTCATCCTAAAGAAACAGAACACACATCCTTCTCCAGTGCAGGTGGAACATTCTTCACAATAGATCACAAACTAGGACACAAGTCAGCCCTCAACAAGTACACAATGATCTTGATCATACTATTCATATTTTCAGATCACAATGGTATGAAACTCAAAATCAATCACAAGAAAAAATTTGGAAAGACAATGAATACTTGGAGATTAAAGAACATCCTACTAAAGAATGAATGGGTTAACCAAGAAATTAAAGAGGGAATTAAAAATTACGTGGAAACCAATGAAAATGATAACACCACAGCCCAAAACCTCTGGGATGCAGCAAAGGCAGTCATAAGTGGGAAGTATATAGCAATCCAGGCCTTCCTAAAGAAGGAAGAAAAGGTCTCAGATACACAATCTAACGTTACACCTTAAAAAGCTGGAAAAAGAAAAGCAAATAAAACTGCAAACCAGCAGAAGCCGGGGAAATAATAAAGATTAGAGCATAAATCAATATTATTGAAGACACACAAACAAATAAACAAAATAAAAACAAACAAAAAAAAACCCACAGTAGAACAGATCAATGAAACCAGGTGCTGGTTCTTTGAAAGAACTAACATAAAAAAGGAACTGAATAAATAAAATCAAGAATGAAAGAGAAGACATCACAATCAATGCTGCAGAAATACAGTTGGGGTCATAATAAGAAGAGAACATTATGAGAAATTATATGCCAATAAATTGAGCAATCTGGAGGAAATACACAAATCCATAGAAACATATAAACTACCAAAACTTAAACAGGAAGAAATAGAAAATTTGAACAGACCCATAATCTGTAAAGAAATTGAATTAGTAATCAAAAATCTCCAAAAAACAAGAGTCCAGTGCTGGATAGCTTTCCAGGGGAATTTGATCAAACATTTAAAGAAGATTTAACACCTATTCTTTTGAGGCTGTTCCAAAAGATAGAAATGGACAGAAAACTTCTAAACTCATTCTATGAGGCCAACATTATCTTGATTCCAAAACCAGACAAAGACACTACCAAAAAGGAGAACTATAGACCAATTTCCTTGATGAACATGGATGCAAAAATGTCAAGATACTAGCCAACTGGATCCAAAAATACATTAAAAGTATTATTCATCATTATCAAGTGGAATTTATACCTGGGATACAAGTTTGGTTCAATATCTGCAAATCAATCAATGTCATATATCACATCAATAAAAGAAAGGACAAGAGCCACATGATCCTCTTAATAGGTGCAGTAAAAGCATTTGGCAAAATACAGCATCCTTTCTTTATAAAAACCCTCAAGAAAGTAGAAATAGAAGAATAATACCTCAAGATCATAAAAGCCATATACGAAAGACCCATTGCTATTATCATCCTCAATGGGGAAAAACAGAGCTTTCCCCCTAAAGTCAGGAACATGACAGGGATGTCCACTCTCACCACTGTTATACAACATAGTGTTGGAAGTCCTAGCCTCAGCAATCAGACAACACAAAGAAATAAATGGCATCCAAATCAGCAAGGAGGAAGTCAAACGTTTACTCTTTGCAGATGGCATGGTACTCTATATGGAAAACCCAAAAGATTCCACCAAAAAACTATTAGAACTGATCTATGAATTCTGCAGTCTCAGGATATAAAATCAAAGTACAAAATTGGTTGCATTTCTTTTTTTTTTTTTTTTTTTTTTGGCAAAATTGGTTGCATTTCTATACATCAATAATGACACAGCACAAAGAGAAATCAAGGAATCTATCTCATTTTCAATTGCACTAAAAACTATAATGTACCTAGGAAAAAACCTAACCAAAGAGGTGAAAATCTATACACTGAAAACTATAGAAAGCTTATGAAAGAAATTGAAGAAGACACACACACACACACACACACACACACACACACACCAAAAAACAAAGAAACAAACAAAAATGGAAAAATATTCCATGTTCATGGACTGGAAAAACAAATATTGCTAAAACGTCTATACTACCCAAAGCAATCTACATATTCAATGCAATCCCTATCAAAAATAACACCAGCCTTCTTCACAGAGCTAGTTTAAACAGTACTAAAATTTGTATGGAACCAGAAAAGACCCCAAATAGCCATAGCAATCTGGAAAAAGGAAAGCAAAGCTGTAGGCAACACAATTCCTGACTTCAAGATGTATTACAAAGCTGTAATCATCAAGACAGTATGGTATTGATGCAAATCAGACACATAGACCAATGGAATAGAATAGGAAACCCAGAAATGAGCCCACAAACATAAAGCTAACTAATCTCTGACAAAGCAGGAAAGAATATCCAATGGAAAGAAGCCAGTCTCTTCAGCAAATGTTGTTGGGAAAACTGGAAAGCAACACGCAGAAAAATGAACCTGGACCACTTTCTTACACCATACACAAAAATAAACTCCAAATGGATGAAAGACCTAAACATAAGACAGGAAACCATCAAAATCCTAGAGGGGAAAGCAGGCAAAAACCTCTTTGACCATGGCCACAGCAACTTCTTGCTTTTCCCTTGCCTTTCTCTGGAGGCAAGGGAAAAAAAGAACAAAAATAAAATGAACTACCTCATTAAGATAAAAGGCTTCTGCAGAGCAAAGGAAACAATCAGCAAAATTAAAAGGCAACCAATGGAATGGGAGAAGATATTCGCAAAGGACATATCAGATAAAGGATTAGTATCCAAAATCTATAAAAAAACTTATCAAACTCAACACCAAAAACCAAAATCCAGTGCAGAAATGGCAAAAGACATGAATAGACAATTTTCCAAAGAAGACATCCACATGACTAACAGACACATGAAAAGATGCTTGGTATCACTCATCATCAGGGAAACACAAATCAAAACCACAATGAGATACGACCTGACACCACTCAGCATGGCTAACATTAACAACTCAGGCAACAACAGATGTTGACGAGGATGCAGAGAAAGAGCATCTCTTTTGCACTGCTGGTGGGAATGCAAACTAGTGCAGCCACTCTGGAAAACAATATGGAGGTTCCTCAAAAAATTAAAAATAGAACTACCCTGCAACCCAGCAATTGCACTACTAGGTATTTATCCAAAGGATATAGGTGTGTTGTTTTGAAGGGGAATACTCACTCCAATGTTTATAGCAGTGCTATCAACAATAGTCAAAGAATGGATAAAGCCCAAATGTCCACTGACAGATGAATGGATAATGAAGATATGATAAAGAAAATATGACACACACACACACACACACACACACACACACACACACACACACACTGGAATATTACTCGGCAATCAAAAAGAATGAAATCTTGCCATTTGCAACAATGTGGATGGAATTGCAGGCTATTATGCTAAGTGAAATTAGTCAGAGAAAGACAAATATCATATGACTTCATTCCTATGTAGAATTTAAGATACAAAACAGATAAACATAATGGAAGTGAAACAAAAATCATATAAAAACAGGGAGGGGGACAAAACATACGAGACTCAAATATCGAGAACAAACTGAGTGTTGCAGAGGGGTTGTGGGGTGGGCTAAATTTTCAAGGGGCATTAAGGAGGTCACTTGATGGAATGAGCACCGGGGTTATATGCAGCGGGTGCATTACTGGATTCTACTCCTGAAATCATTACTGCACTATATGATAACTAACTTAGGTGTAAAAAAACAAACAAAAAAATTAAAAAAAAAAACAAATCAACTATCAGTTTAGAATTTTTCATAAATTAAAGATTTTTGGTTTTTTAAAGCAAGTTAAGAGGCACCTGGGTGGCTCATTCAGTTAAACAACTGACTCTTGATTTCAGCTCCAGTCATGATATCCTGAGTTCACAGTTTGTGAGTTCAAGTCCTGCATTAGGGCTCTAATGCTGACAGTGCAGAAACTACTTGGGATTCTTTCTCCCTCCCTCTTCCCTCTGTCCCTCCCTTGCTTGCACTCTCTCAAAATAAATAAACTGCAAAAAGTAATCTTAAAAAAAAAGCAAGTTAAAATAGAGATTTTTTTTCAGACATAAAAAACCTAAGGAATTTATCAGTAGCAGACCCCTACACTTGCTGTAAGAAAAGTTAAATGAAGCACTTCAGGATGACAATATTATTAGCAGGTGATGGAATAGTGTTAACTCTCATTTGAACTAAGACAGGTTAGCTTCCTGTTCTACCACAGATGAATAGAGTTTTTATGTTGGCACTGAGGATAGTTATCCTTAAGAGGGTAGAATCTGTAATTGTCTAGGAAAGAGGGCGTTATCAGATATTTGGTGCTTCCAGAGTTAAGAAGCAAAAGAGCTGCTTAACCTCCAGGTGAGTGGCAATGTATAAAACCGAGGAGAATAGTAGTCGGTTATATGTAGCTATATTTCTGCTCTTTTCATTCCTATCTTCGTTTCTGATGTTACAAGAGTACTTCTTGTGCTTTTTAAATTTATTTTTTATTTAATTTTAAAAACTTTGTAATGTTTATTTTTCAGAGAGAGAGAGAGGGAGAGGTTGAGAGAGAGGGAGACACAGAATCTGAAGCAGGCTCCATCACAGGGCTCAAACTCATGAACTATGAGATCGTGACCTGAGCCCAAGTTGGATGCTTAACCGATGAAGCCACCCAGGCGTCCCTTTATCATGCCCTTTATGATGAATTTCATTTAATTAATATTAAAGGATCCATCTAGAAGTGAAAACTTCTTATTTTTTCCTGAGTTGTCTTAATCCCCTCTTCCTTTCTGAAATATAATTTTGCTCCTGGAGAATTTCTGGCTGGAAGTTCTTTTCCTTCAGCACTTAAAACTTTTTATTCTGTTCCCTCTGTTTTCTAAGATTTCAAGTGAAAAATGCGTTGAAGTTCAAATTTGTATTCACCTATATATCGTGTGTGTTTTCTCTTTGGCCGCTCTGAAAATTTTTTGACTTTAGTTTTCAGTGGATTCGTTATGATGTGTCATGACTGATTTATTTGAGCATATCCTATTTGGGGTTGACTCAACTTCTCAACTATGCAGATTTGTGTGTTTTGCCAAATTTGGAAGGTGTTTCATTGTTTTGTTGCAAACTCTTATAGTCCCACACTGTTTCTTTCTTATTTCTGGGACTCCACTAAAACAAATTTGAATTTTTGTTATTTTCCTCAAAATTCCTTGTATTTTATTTATTTTGGTTTACAGGGAGAAAGAAAGAAAGAAGGAAAGAAAGAAAGAAAGAAAGAAAGAAAGAAAGAAAGAAAGAAAGAAAGAAAGTCTACTTTCAGTTTTTCAGATTTGGTGATTCTTTTCCTTTGTCTTCATATTTACTAATATTATGTTGTTTCCATTCAACTATTGAGCAAATTTCTACATGGTTTTCTGTTTTTGATTTCTATAGTTTTCATCTTTTAAATAAATAATTTGTGGTTTCTATTTCTTTCTCTTTTTCAGGAGAAGGCACTATTTATTCTTGAAGCATTTATGATGACTGCTTTAAAATTATTTCCAGGTAATTTCATCATCTGATTCATCTTAGTAAGTTTTATGTATAATTTTCTCATTTTCTCATTCAAGAACTTCATTATGCTTCATTGGTTCATAGTATGCATAGTGATTTTCAATTTTCTTTTTGTATATGAGATCAATATTTTGAGTTTTTGTTTTTGTTTTCATCTTTTAATAGACTTTATGTTTTTAAAATGTTTAATGTTTATTTATTTTTGAGAGACAGAGCAAAAGTGGGGGATGGGCAGAGAGAGAGGGACACACAGAATCCAAAGGAGGCTCCAGGATATGAGCTGTCAGCACAGCCCGATACAGGGCTCAAAGTCATGAACCACGAGATTATGAACTGAGCTGAAGTTGGATGCTTAACTGACTGAGCCATCCAGGTGCTCCAATAGACGTTAGTTTTTAAAGCAGTTTTAGGTTTACAATAACATTTAGCAGAAAATACAGAGGTTTTCCCTATAACCTCTGCCTTCATATTCATAGATGTCTCCATTATCAACCTACCAAGCTAGAGTAATTTATTTGCTACAATTGATGAACTACATGGACACATCATTATCACTCAAGTCCATAATTTACATCAGGGTTTACTATTCGTGTTCTATATCCCAGATGATTGCACAAATTTACTTAAAAACTGAGAATAAACTGAGGGTTGATGGGGGGGTGGAAGGGAGGAGAAAGTGGGTCATGGGCATTGAGGAGGGCACCTGTTGGGATGAGCACTGGGTGTTGTATGTAAACCAATTTGACAATAAGTTTCATATTAAAAAATTTAAGAAATTAAAAAAATATATAAATCAACAAGAAAATTTACAATGAAGTATATTTACTATAATAATCCCAGTATTATATGGGATAGTTTTACTTCCATAAAAATTCTCAGTAATCTGCCTATTTATCTCTTTTTTTTCATAATAGCTGTACGTGGTGTACTGGGTGAAAAGAACTGCCATAAATGAATTTTAGTAATGTGGTGGTACGGTGTAGAAGAAGGGAAAGTTTCTTCTATAGTCTTATATTTAGGTCTCAGCCATTTAGTGAGTGTATGCCTCTGGACTGAGAATTTCACAAGACTCCATCAGTTTTTGTTCCTTCTCTTACAGGGGGACAGGTTGAGTAGAGTGGGCTGCTGTTGGGCATTTCCCTTCTCCCACGTGGAAGACTAGAACCTGCTAGAATCCGATGCTCCCCTTCCTCCAGGTCAGTTAGACTCTGATACTTTCTCAGCAGGTTCAGATCTGATTAACTCATTGCCCCCAATGATAGGTCTTGTGATGAACAGAACGCTCTGGCATATTTCACCATAGTTCCATTTCTTTCCCCTGCCCCCTATGGTTAACACATGGGAGGGGTTCTTTAAAATTATTGTGGAACCTTACTAAGATTATGGAGGTAAGTCCCACATTGCCCCTCCCCACCCTGGAGTTTTTAACTGTTAGAGTTGTTCACACTGAACTTCCAGCATTATGTAGATTACAGTTCAGATTTTCCTACCCCGGAACTCATTCCTGAGGTGGATTTCTGCTCATGAGTTTCTGCTTCAGTAAGCTGTTATTTTCTGTATTCACTCTGCTATTTCTCTAGTCTTAGGGGCAGTGGTTTACCCTATGTCCTTTCCTTTCTTATGAATCCATGAAGAGTTGTCGATTTTTTAGTCTGTATATCTTTTTGCCAGTTGCTAGGACATAATAGCAATTTCTATGATCCTTACATGCAGAATTGGCAACTGAAAGTTCTCAGCTTTGTTTTTCTTGTGAATTACCTTTGCACTGTGTCCTTCGATGAAGTAGATATCAAAATAGAAGGATGCATGTATGTCTAACATATGTCAGATTTTCTCTCTCGAAATGCACACCTATATGTATGTCCATATGAAATCTCATTTCTACTATGTCACCATGGCCAGCGTCTTTATAAATATATAAAATCTTTTATATATTTCAATGCTTAAAGCAATGCAATCTTTCCCAAACTATCCTTGATTGTAAAATGAAAAGTTTTGTTTGATAGTTCCCAAGATTAGTTAGTTGCCATAATTGTATGTATAGTACTTGGGGATAATTTCTTGGCTCACTGGCAACCTTGTTTAATCAGAAAGTTTTGAAGATGGAGTCAAGAATTTTATTCTTCTAAAATTTCTTCTGTGTGCTTCTGACAATCACTCAGATATATAGGAGTGAGAACTGAAAATTTCTCTGGTTCTATATATATAATCTTATTTATTGTTGACCAATCTCTGCGGGGAAATGGAGATTAAAAAGCAATGCAGGAAAAAAAAAAGTAAAACTTGAAGGCCATTGTAACTCAATGGAAAACTATCATAGTAAAGAAGGAGTCAGAGTAGACATATTGAGCTCTTTAGCATTGTGCCAAACAAGACAAGGTGGCCAGAACCTCCTTCCACATCTCACAGCTATTCCCTTACATTTGCTGTTCAACAACGTTTTTTTTATTTTTTTATTTTATTTTTTATTGCTGTCCACAGCCAGCTGTTGGAAGAATGAAGGGATCTGTTTCATTTTCTACTTTGTCTACTCTTTTTATTCTGTACACCCTCCCACCCCCAATAATGTGGGTAGTTTCTCTTTACAATTTTTTTTGGAAATTTACAAAAGCTATTCCAAGAAGGATCTGAAATAGCTTTCAGTACATGTAACATTATGTTTAAAAATAATAATTGTAAACACACAGCACACAAATATCAGCAAATGTGATAGGCAAAAATCTAAGTGAATGTCTTCCAAACTTCTAGGTAGAGAATATTTTTTTCAAGTAAAATATAAAACATCTCAGCCATCAAAAATTGTTGATAAATTTGAATATCCCCAAAAGTATAATTTCCATTTGCTCTAAGGTACATCAAGTAGAAAGATAAACTACAAATCTCCAGAAGACATTTATACTCCAGAAAACCAATAAATGATTAAAATCAGGAATATATAAGACACTACTATAAGATAAGAGCAAATAACCCAAGACAAAACGAACAAGACAGAAAATAGAATTCTTCCGTACATTTGTAACAAGATATTCTACCTCACTAATAATTTGGGGGGAAATAAGAACATGGTAATTTCTTATTTTGCTTATCATACTGGAATAAAATAAGAAGTGCTGAAGTCCCAAATACTGTGAAGGATCTGAATTATATTAGATCCTTTAATAATTGTTTGCTATTAACAGCATTTTCATTTGGGAAATTTGACATTATTTTATGAAGTTGAATATCCAATACTCTTAGACAAGGTTGTGCTAGTGATAATTATATAGCCAAGACTTTCCAATCTTTATGAGGAAGTGTATGCAAGAATGTTTATAACAGCAAAAACTGGACAGAACTGGAATGTCCGTGGTCAGAAGAACAGATACACTTTTTGTGGTTTATTCACAGAATCGGTTATGTTTCAGCGATTCAACTCAATAAAACACAGTGAAAATAAACTGAAAATGAACATCATATGCACAGTGACCTATAACAATAATTTTGAGTGAGAAGGTGAGTACCAAATTACTATGTATAACATAATGCCTTTTTATAAGTGAAGTGTGAAAACAAGCAACACTAAACCATGTATTTTTTTTTCTCATCATCTGGTGACCAAAGAACAAACGACAATGTATTCTCTCCCACACAAATGCATCCCATATACAGCAGTGGCACTGGACCTATACATCCATAACCACAACCACATTTGAAACAGGAGGAAACAAGAAGCTTACCGGTCCATAAAAATGATGAAATCCTCCCAGGCAAGTGTTGGAAGAGCTCTCTGACCTGGCAATAAAGAAGGTCTTGGATTCAATCCAAGTTCTTTTCTCTGGAATATTTGTTCTCTCTATGTTACTCTTTGTGGATCTTAGCACCACATTCTGAGACTTTGCCACATCTATTTACAAACATGGCCACCTCTGAAGTGGATGTTGAGGAATGGGACTTCATAGTGGTCTTACAGCTCTTGTGTACCTTTTTCATCTCTGTGTAAGGGTTTCTTGCTATGATTTTTATTTTTATTAGGCTCCAATTTATGGATTTATTGGGAATGAAATGTCTACTTAAAAATGAACTATTAATTTAGTTCCTTCAGTCAGACCATGTGCCATTAGTTATATTCAAATTTATTTCTCAGGGATACTTTATAATTCTCTATCTATCTATATATCATCTATCTACCATGTATCTAATATATATATATATATATATATATATATATATATATATATATATAATCTGACCTCTACATTCCAATTTAGCCAAGTCTGTGTGGAGTCCATCTGGCTTAAGTGATAATATCAAAATGCTGCAAAATGCTGTTCTTTGCTATATGGCTAGGTCTTTCAAGGGGATTTTGTTGTTCAAAGGCTATTTTAAATTATTTTTCCCCATTTTATATCTAGAACCCGTTGGCTTTTTGAACCAGTTTTAGCCCCTCATTTATTGCAGGGCTTTTTCTTTTCTGCTTTTGAACGTACTGATTTTTGAAACCTCTTCCCTTGTTTCTAACATCTTGTGAAATGCAACCAGTTAAACCCAAGTGTACAACTAAAAGTCTGCTTTCCAAACTCTTCTGTGAGAGCCATAGACTCAGTAGGCACTTGCTTCCTTTCTCAGTTATTGATGACAGAAGCTACTAAGTTCTCTGCAACTCCATGACATGGGACACCATCCTCCCAGCTTCTGCAGTTGAATTTCTTGCCACTCTACCATGGGGTTACATGAGGCTTCTTATTTATTTATTTTTATTTAATTTTTTTAATGTTTGTTTATTTTTGAGACAATGTGAGACACAGAATGCAAGCGGCTGAGGGGCAGACAGAGGGAGACACAGAATCCGAAGCGGGCTCCAGACTCTGACCTGTCAGCACAGAGCCTGATGCAGGGCTCGAACTCACAAACCCTGAGATCCTGCCCAGAGCCGAAGTCAGACGCTTAACCAACTGAGCCACTCAGGTGCCCCTTACGAGGCTTTTTAAAAATGATAAAACCCCACTTAAGCTGCCGATTTATATATTAATTATAATAATGGTAGCTTCTATTACGTATAAATCTAGATATCTGCAGCTTAGCAAATCAGAAGTTTATTGTTTACTAAAATAAAGCCCTAAATGTGTTCCTAATAAACATGTGGCTTTGCTGCAAGTTGTTATTCAGGGAACCATCCTTCTAACAACTTGTGACTCCACTCTATTCAACACGTGGCTTCCACAGTTACAGGACAAGGGGGAAAGATAAGTAAGGGTAGCACACGAGGAGGTTTTTTTGATCCAGTTATGGAAGCCGCACAATTAATTCAGCTCATATTCAATAGCATAGAACCCAAGCACATAGCCACACTATTTGAAGGTGAAGCTTGGAAAAAGTTGTATATCCAAATCATAAAGGAAATATGTTTGATGAATACCTAGCGAGTAGTTGACACACATTTTCACTGTAAATTTATTTTTGTTATTCTTCCCCATTAGATAATGAGCCCTTTGGAACATATCCTTATCTTTTTCATCTTTTTATCCCTACCACTTTCAATCACTCTATTGGGATATGAAAAGTGTTAAATAAATGCTAAATCAATGAGCTTTACTCTTTGTAAATATGATTGCAATAATGATATAAACCATAATTATACCAGTGACTTTAAAATACAAGCTTGTAAGAAACTTCTACAGACTAAAACCTTTGTCATTGGTACACTCTGTAGATCTTTCTGACCCACATAGTGGATCAACTAAATGAGGAACACAAATGAATAGTAGGTTTTCACTTTTTATATTTTATTGTAAAATAAGTACAAATATACAAAAGTGCAGAAATTGTTAATGAATGATCTAAGGCAAATGACCTTGTTACTTCCACCTGGATCAAGAATAGAAATTTGACAGTTGCCTCCTTAGCCTTTCCATGTATCCCGTCAAGATCATCGGCTCAAAGTACAAAACAACCACTATCTGATTTTATAGTAATAACTTCCTTGTATTTCTTTAGTTCTAATACTCTACTATATGCCCTTAAACACAATAGTGTAGTCTTGCCCATTTTTACCTAATGAGTGTGTTTGTGTTTAACTCATGAGTTCTCTTTTCATCTTTTTATTTTCCTCATTGCTTATTTATTGAAGAACCCAGGTCATTTAAACTGTAGTTTCTCACCATCTAGATGTTGCTAATTGTGTATTCATGGTGTGGTTCAGCTGTTTCTCTGTCCTTTGTATTTCCTGCACAGCTGTGTTCAGTCGTGCTGTTTCAGGTTCAGTCCTGTTGATGATACTATAGGCGGTATGTCTTCTTATCAGGGAGGACACAATGTCTGATTGTCTCCTTTTCTGTAACGTTAGCTTCTGGTGATTCTCTAGGTCTGCTACTTCATCAAGGATTACGTACTGGGTGTTTTCTTATTCTATCATTGCTTCTCATTTATTAGTAGACATACTTTTATAAGACACTCTTCTCTGTTTAGTTACTCTCTGGTACAGTTCATTGAAAAAAAAAAGTCAAAATATATGCTTGCCTAGTTTTCAAGATGGTTAATTGGTTATCTATCAGCCTCTGAAAGTGGTAATTATTTTTTAGATATTATTATGAGTTCATGTTTAAGGATATCTAAAGAGCTTCAATTCATTGAAATTATTATCTTATTTGAAACTCAAATTGTCCCATTAGCTTGGGTACTTTTTACATGACACTAGTAGTCTTTGGTAGCTTTCTTTTCATTTGCTATGACACAAGATATGCCAGACTCATATTGTATATACATTCATTGAGAATAAACTTCTTCAGGTCCTACTTTCTTTTATCAGAATTAATATTTCTTGGCACTAGGGATGCTTATTGCTGTTGGGTTGGTCATTTTATGTATGACTTTTCAATGATTACAGCCATCACCCTCACACACACACACACACACACACACACACACACACACATTTTAAAATAAAATATCTTAACATTGAAACCTCCTATGCAAATATAAAGTCAACAGAATATTTACTTCACTTCTATATTACGTGTGTATTATTCATTTTATATTGAGATTTCTTATTCTCAAGAATGTGGAGTATGATAGAATAATTATTCATTTGTTTTATGCAAGAATACAAAATTGACAGCCTTAGGAAAAAGGTTATTAATATGATCACTACATGCATTTACCAAATATAGGTATTTTTAAACATTCTCTTTCTACTCCAACTCTTTTTTTTAATATGCCTTTACTAAATTTACATTATCTCATACAACAGTGCATATGATATTCTTTTCCTTATAGCCTCAGTCTTAGCTCTATATACATAATTTTATAATTAATGCTATTAATCCTCTATCACTTTCATCAACTCTTTTTGACTTTTGATTTTTATTATTTTTCATCTATTCATCTTAAAGCATTATCTGCTCCATTTGTTTATCCTAGTGTTCTGTTCAGTATTATCTTCATATCAGAAACAACTTTTTGTTTACTTCCATTTTTCCCTGAATTGTATTAATATTTCTGAGAATTTCTAACTTTTAGTTTATTGTTCTTTTATGTCCTATACCAATTTCTTATTACCTTTTAGTTTACTTTGGTATTATAGTTTTGATCTGTTTTATTGACATCTCCTTCTGACATGTTTTATTGTAGCAGAAATGTTATTCTGCTCTCTTACTGTCCTTTTTCATAAAGTAGATTCATAGAAGAATTTATCTCAATTCTTTGTATTCTTCATCTTTTATGAGAAATTAGTTTTCCTGAACTCTTAGAATAATGCTTGATTCAGGTAACTTTTAAAAATCCAGAGTTTTGTTGTTGTTGTTGTTATTTTCATGTAGCATTGAAAAATATGGTGGCCTATTTTCTGAGATTTCCTGGTTTTTAATCCTTTACTTTTATCTAAATCTTCTCTTCCTTTCTTCTGTACTTCTTGTGCATTGCTCCTTTTTTTTTTTGTAATTTAACATTTAAAAAATTTAAATTCTAGTTAATATATAGTGTAGTAATGGCTTCAGGAGTAGAATTTAGTGATTCATCTCTTACATATAATACCCAGTGCTCATCACAACAAGTGTGCTTCTTAATTCCCATCACTCATTTAGTCCATCCATCTCCCACCCCCACCCAGCACCCCGCCAGCAATCCTCAGTTAGTTCTCTGTATTTAAGTGTCTCTTATGATTTGCCTCTCTCTCTGTTTTTACCTTATGTTTCCTCCCCTTCCCCTGTGTTCATCTGTTTTGTTTCTTAAACTCCACATATGAGTTAAATCATGTGATATTTGTCTTTCTCTGACTGACTTATTTTGCCTAGCATAATACATTCTAGTTCTGGCCATTTGCAACAACATGGATAGAACTAGAATGCATTGTTCCACTTTCATTCTATTCCAAGTAGTTTTTCTCAATTAGGAGCCTTTTGTAAGAGAGCACTTGACTGACAGTTACAAGAAACGAGACTCTTCTGACCCCTTCCTGCTTCAAATGATATTCTCAGATTGTTTATCTTGCTTTTCAAGGACAGCCTATTGGCTTATCTGATGTTTTCCTGTTCTCAGGTCTATCATATGCCTTCTTGATTTCCTCTGCTTTCTCATCAAAGACATTTATGCAATTCATGCAGCCATTGTAGAAATTGGTAGCTTACCCCCACCTGCATATATTGTATTCTTGTGGAAATAACTTTTTCCTTAGTTTGATTGTAAATGTTGACCATGGATATTGGTTTAGGTATCTCTTACTTTATTTGTTTTCTGTTGGAGATTTGGAAAAATTTAAAACCTATGCCCTGCTGTCAACATCTTTCCAGAATTTGTATTAATATATATTTCATACTAAATATACTTCTGCATCTTCCAATACTTCTCTCAAGATTATGTTTTCTGGTGTATATGTATGCATATATGTTTGTGTGTGTATGTATGTGTATATATATATATATATATATATATATAATTGCATGCATATACTATTTATAATTGGTATATATATTATACCTATAATACTGCTAACATAAATAAAATATTTATTTTCTTTATTATATAATGTTATATACTATATATATACTTTATTATATAATGTTATATACTATATATATATATATTACACATCATATATTTTTGGTTATTCCTTTTAGCTGCAATATATTGTTTTATTGTATTACTATTAGATATACTATAATATAAATATATAATGTAATATAAATAATACAAAGTAATATAATACAAAATATTATATTAATATTAATATTATATATAGAATTGTTTACTCCCTTTGTCTTTTGGAAATTGAAAGTGAATATCATTTTCTTCTCTTCCTTCTTACTACATTCAAGCACATCGTTTTGTCAAAATTTTCACATTTTAAAAAAGAAATCTTTCTTGAAGTTCTGGAATAAACAATAAAAATTCAAAACTTAACTCAATGAGCCATGTCATCTTTTGCAATAGATAAGACATTCTATTTCCATACCCCCCAACTCTTTTGGGGAAAATACTCTCATGATAAATTTTATTGAGGCATACAATGGCCAAGTTAGTAGGATTATTAGAATATATGTATCCCTACTGCCAGTCTGGACAGGCTGAATTGTACAAGCAAGGAAACGGAGATCCAATTGTGATTCACTAAACATCACATGGCTAGCTTTCTAAATAAGGAGCTAAAGCTGGAAGTTCTTTTAGCGGAGGACACACCGATCTTCCATTATTAAGAAAGGGAATATTTGGCAAATCACAAATTTTGATCATTAATTTCTTTACCTCTGTGTAAGCAAGATCTTATTGTCATTCTAGATCTATTGTTTTTTAATAATTATTGTTTGGTGAGTAGTATAACTTCTGAGCTATAGGTTCATACTCCATAAAATGGGGATAATAATAAGTAATCCCGACTTTTAAAGATGAGAGATAAAATATGTAAGGCTCTAGACAGAGCAGAGTCCCAGTTAATGATGATGTTGCTCTCTCTATGCAACACAACCATCATCGTGCAGATTCTGGAACAGAATTGCTGTCTGTTAATCATTTTATTTTTATTAGCAAAAATAATGTTATTTTCTTACTCTGTAGCATGCGTTATGTCTTCATGGAAATCTAGAGGTCCAAAAACTTACTGCTCCCTGCTCTCAACAGCTGGGCAAGGAGACCAATGATGCAATCCTACACGCACAAATGAAGGGATCATAAACTCCTTCCATTGTAGTTAAGTGTCTGCTTCATAATATAGCAATGTCCAAACCATCCTGAATTAAAGAAAATGTTAGGATTAATAGGAAATCAGTGGCTTTATGGCAGCATGATGGAAAAACAAATGAAATCATTTAGACAGAATCATATAGTGTGCCTTACAGTGCCCTCAGTGATATGCAGTTGATGGCCAATGTCATTTAGCACATTCAGTGATATGGCATTTGGGGAGAACTGATTGTGGTCAATACAGATGCTTGCAATGAAGAAGATAGAGCATCAGTGATAAATAAACGTTTTTTTCACTAGTTTGTTCATGACTGTTAGATCATCTCCACTAGACTGTCATGGAGTAGGAATTACTTTATACTCTTTAATTTGGCAGAATTGATTAGCAGTAAAGTTTGATTTGTAGGTTTCATTCTAGTTTTCATTTTGCTCTGAATACTTTCAGTTTATCAATATCTTTTGAGACATGTTTCTGCATGCACATGTATGTGCATGTGTATGTACATGTGTATATACAGGCATGTAGCTTTTCAGGTTTTTTTTATATATATAAGTAGGTAACATGCTGCATATATTATCGAACAGTTTTATTTTTTTTAAATTTAGAATCATATAATTATTTTCTTTTCATGTTGCTGAACCCCTCCCCATTTGCTATAAATATAAAAAGGCATTTGGTGGTTTACAGAAGTGAAAAGGTCAATGGCTGATAGAGGTTGGTACTTAGGTTGTGTCCCCACTTCCCTTGAGTTCTTTTAGCTTTACTCTTTTGTTATGAGTATCCCTCAGGGAGGCTTTGTTCAGACACTTAAGCTTTTCCTGAGTACCTACAATGGGTTGGTGATGCTCTTAAGTGCTGAGGATATGTTGGTAAATGAAACAGTTAGTCATTATTATCACAGAATTTACATGACAGTGAAAGAGGCAGAAAATAATCAAATAAATACATTAGAATATTAGGTTGTCAAAAATAAAAATGTAGCCACAGCAATTCTAAGCTCTACAGCTGAATTCTACACTGTCTAGAAGAGCAGAGAAAAGGTTTTCCTAGTTTATTTTAGAAAAATGAAACACTGAGGTGCCTGGGTGGCTCAGTCGGTTGAGCTAGTGACCCTCGATTTCAGCTAAGGTCATGATCCAAGGGTCCTGGGATCCAGCCCCGCGTTGGGCTCCGTGTTGGGCTCCGCACTGAGCTTGGAGTTTGCTTAAGATTCTCTTTTTCTCTTCCTCTGCCCCTTCCCCCAGTAATGCGCAGTCTCTCTTTCTCTTTCTCTTTAAAAGAAAGAAAAAGGAAAATGAAACACTGCCTTTTCAAAATATCCTAGCAAACTGCCCCCTGCCCCACAGATCATTAATTTGAAATGTTCCAACTCCATGTGTTTTGGTAGGAGAGTGATATGAGCCAAATGACTCAGGCCTGCATCTCTTGAACCAGTCAGTATGCCAAGAAGGATAACCTTAGTCTGATCTAAAGTTATTAGAACTCACCCAGAGGTAAATCCCAAGGATCTGAGAAATCGGGGAAGCTCTATGAATAATATTTGTGAGATCAACACTTTATGACCTAAATATACTTTTCAGGGCTCCCAAGTTAATGCAAATAAAACAATTTTATTTTTAACTGTTGGATAATATTCCAGTTTGGAATCATGACAGCTTACTTACCTTTCCCCTCTTGATGAATATTTAGATTGCTTCCCAATACTATGTTATTATAAACCAAATATACCTTTTTATATATCTTCTCCTATTAATATGGAAGAGTTCTCTCAGGTATATAAATGATGAGGTGCTGAGTCATACAGCATGCATGTTTTAAATGGAAGCTTATTGTGCCAAATCGACCTACAAAATTGCTCTATATATTTCAACTCCTGTCACTGATGTGTGGCCTGAACCTACCCCAATATGTGATATTATTATTAAATAATTCCCAACACTCTCAGTAAAAGAATGCACAACATTGATCTTTAATATGCATGTTATGTGTCACTTGTGAGACTTCGTGCCTTTTCATGAGTTGAAAATGAGTATGAAAATAAGCTGCTATTTTATTAACATTGTATTATTTTATCTTTACTTTTCACTGTTCGGCATTTTCTTTTTTGTTACACTTAAGTTAGACATTATAATCTTGGTAAATGTATGCCTTTTTTTTAATATTTTGGGTTTTATTTTAAAAGTCTTCCCAATCCCAGTATTAATAATATGGTATCATATGTTTTCCTTAAATAGCTTAAAAGTTTATTTTTATATATTTAATCTGTCTAGATTAAATGTGTGTGTGTGTGTTTGAGAGAGAAAGAATGTATGAAGTACCAGATATTTCCCAAATAATTATTTATTTAAATATATTTTATTGAATAGTTCATCCTGCTCCCACTGATCTGAAATGTAATGCTCAATGCAAACTAAATTATCCTATATGCAGGGATTGCATTCTGGAATCTATTTTTAAACATTTTTGTTCATTTTTGTATAAGCCTCACACTGGCCTAATCACCGTGGCTTTGTCATACGCTTTTGCAAACTAGTTGCACTGTGGCTCCATTTTCTTCTTTTCCAAAATATCCCCTCTTATTATGCATTTTCTCTTCTATATGCATTTTTCAAGAAACCTTCTCCAATTTTATGCATTGTTTGATTGGGGTTTTGGATAAGATCCCAGTGTTTAGAGAGACTTGGCAGTGCTGTATTAGTGAGTCTTCTCATCCAGGAATATGTTATGTTTCTATATTTACTAAGATTTTCTATGAAGCTTTTCATTAAAAAAATGCCCTATTTTTCTTCTATGAAAATAGTAGAATCCTCAAGTTATCCTAATGTATGGGCAGGTATGGAATATTTTGTCTTAGACCGTCGAATATGTATGTTCCTCTTTGATTAGTTAAATATGGATAATCCTTGGGGTATCTGGGTGGCTCAGTCGGTGAAGCATCCTATTCTGATTTCAGCTCAGTCATGATCTCATGCTGGTGAGAGTGAGCCCCATGTCAGGCTCCGTGTTGGGTGTGGAGCCTTCTTAAGGTTCTCTCTCCCTTTCCCTCTGCCTCTCCCCTGCTCTTTCTCTCTCTCTCTCTCTCAAAAACAAAAAAAATATGTATAATCATTTCCAACCATAGTGGAAAATGTGAGGAAAGGAAGAACTGTGACATGCATGAAACATTTATGACAAGTTGGACAATATGAAGGTTGATTTAGTGGCGGAAACACAGCGGGCAAAGGGCAAATTGCAGCACCACAGGTTGCCACAAGAGGGTGCACTTACACAAGTCTCCAAATCTAGGTTGGCCAGTGAAGGAAAGTTTTTTTGGGGAAGGTGATCCCCAGGTTTTGAAGGACATTCCAAATACTGTGGTTGCCATAGGGGAGGTGGGTGGGTGGGAAGGATGAAATAGATAAAAGGAATTAAGAGTATACATCTTGATGAGCACTGGGAAATGAATAGAATGGTTGAATCATCATATTGTACACCTGAAACTAATATAATACTGGAAGTTAATTATACTTGAATTTAAAAAATGAGGGTTTTTAAAGTGAATTAAATGAGATTGAGAGTGTATGTAGCTAGCTCCAAATCACATAGCTGGTAAAAGGCAGATCCCAGGCTACACACCCAAACATATGCAGCTTAAAAACCTATGCACTTAGTGGTACCCTCGTATTTTTATCATATTTTTAGTCATTGCGGTTTGCAGTTTAAGTGACTTAAATAGCCAATAGAGTATATGCTGTTTTATTTCTATTCTATTATTGTTAGGTTAGTTAAAGTGAAATCGTATGTCCTTAAATAATCTGAAGATTTTAAGGGCATTGCTTATTTTTTAATATTGATAGATCCTTAAAAAGAATCAGATATTACTACACCATGGGCTTAGGAATAAAATTAATTTAATCTGTAAGGAAGACATCTACAGAAACAGGTTGAAAATTCTGCTTGCCAGCAGACCAACACATACTTAATTAAGGAGTACTCAGGAAGCAGAAATCAGACATTATAACAATAGTGACAATTAGGATTTTAAGGGGAAGAAACCTCCAAATCCCCAACACTAGCATGTGATAAGACACTGTCAGAAAGCATTAATTAGCAATACTTAGAAAAGGTCTATCCTTTTTTTATGTTTAACACCAAAAGCGTGGATGAAAACTCCAAATGTCAGCCATGAGATTCCACATCCAAATATGAACAGCTGAGGCTGTCCTGGGGGCTTAGTTCAGAGCTTAATCAAAGAAGACTGGTCCATTCAGATGTGAGCTCTGTTACTTGGTAAGAATATTGATTATAGCACATGAAAGAAAATCAAAACGGTACTGTCTATATTTCTTTTTACTGACTCTCCCCAATACTATTGTCTTGAAGCATTTATAGCCAACACATCTCTATTCATCTTGCCTCTCTCCTGGCCAAAAGGATTCTCCTGCTATATGGAAGAAAATAAGTATCCATTTAAACAGAAATTGGTTCATTCACAGCAGAACATTTGGAAAACTGGCTATAGTCAATAAACCTAGAATTGTTTTTCCCAAAAACTGTGCTTCTCTGTGTTAATCAAAGTCTTTCTATAGGTTGAGCTCAGCAACTACTATTGACTAAATATGTGGAGATCTGTTTCATGTGAAATATTAAAAATACATAGAGAAGATGAAAAAATTAATAGGTTCATTTTTCTCTCTTGGTTACTTCATGCATATTCATAATGATTGCTTATTAAAAACTTATTTTTCCTTTGACTTTTACAAGTATAATGAAATTGTTAAGATATGGTGAATCAAAGCAATTGTTCAGACTCCATAATTATAACACTCAAAAATTTGTTGAGGCCTTGGTGCTATCTAGGTCTATAAGAATGGGTTGGGAAAAAGTTCTCATTACAGAAGTAAGGACATCATAATATAACATAATAGCATCAAGACAGTGAAACTTTAAGACAGAAGCAGTTTCTTCACTTGGGATGTAGTCTTAATGTGAATCCTGAGAAAAATTCCAAGGACGTTGAAACTCAGTATGAGATTTAAATCCATAAAAATTGATGAAATTTAAAAAAAACAGACTTGAGAGCTAATCGCAAATTCCTAAATATGGCTGCCAGTCTACATTTCTCATTGTGGCTTTAAATTTGTAGCTCTAATGGAACATCAGTCTTTGTGTTCTCACCCAGGGTGTCATCTGAAGCGCAACATGCTTTCTCCCTCATCTTGTGATAGTTGATTCTCAGTTTCTGCTTCTGTGCACCTGACCGGCTGCCTCTCACAATTCCCCGAGGTATATTTTATAAATGCCATACGACCTGGACTTTAAGTTATGTATCTCTAAGTGTCCCCCAATGTGGAGAAATTCAAAGAAATAATTTTAAAAGATGTAACAACAGAGAGAGAAAATGTATTTTTATTTAGATAAATGGTGTCTTTTATAATATACTACAAGTATAGTTTGCACTACTCTATTAATATTTTAAAATACAAATGTTATAATGTAATGTTTTGTAATATACTTTGTGTAGAGAGTCTCTTCTACTCTGTCCATGCTTTCATACAGGGCCAAATTTAAGAACTTTTCCAAGCATTGGTACATACAGATGACTCCAAATGAATTGATCTAACTAGCATTTGTGGGCAAATTCCAGGCTCTTGAGGGAGCAGACTAGCTAAATAGAGATCCTTCGTTCATACAATCCTATCTATATATTACACTTGCATATATAATTTGTTACTGGAAACTTTTTAATAAATATGTGAAATATGTTTTTGCAAAATCATGGTAACTCAATCAGGTAGGCAATTGAGGAGGACTTGGTTAAGATGTTACCACTAAAAGGGTTAAATATGATACCCCTTCAGGTTATACACACCAAACTGAGCAAATTTTAGTTGCTCTCTCACTTATACAGTTTCAATTAACAGGTTTTTATTTTTTTTATTTATTTTTTATTTTTTTTTTAACATTTATTTATTTTTGAGACAGAGAGAGACAGAGCATGAACGGGGGAGGGGCAGAGAGAGAGGGAGACACAGAATCTGAAACAGGCTCCAGGCTCTGAGCTGTCAGCACAGAGCCCAATGCGGGGCTCGAACTCACGGAGTGCGAGATCATGACCTGAGCCGAAGTCCGCCGCTTAACCGACTGAGCCACCCAGGCGCCCCTAACAGGTTTTTAAAAAGCAATCATTAATACTACTTCTCACAGACATAAAATCAACTTTTTTTTTTTACTATTTTTCATCTTTATTTTTGAGAGAGAGAGAGACAGCACGATTGGGGGAGGAATATAGAGAGAGGGAGACACAGAATCCAAAGCAGGCTCCAGGCTCCAAGTCATCGGTACAGAGTCCGATGTGAGGCTCGAACCCACAGATCATGACCTGAGCCAAGGTCAGACACTCAACTGACTAAGCCACCCAGGTGCCACTAAAATCAACTCTGAATAGAAATTTGAGAATAAAATCTCTGCCTCTAGTGTTTTAATCAGATTCATGGTAAAAATTTTTCAACTTGATTTTCAGGTTTGGAAGGTATCAAATTTAAAAATTAGGTTAACTAATTTTTATGTAAAATAAAATAATCTTTGAAAGTATCTGAAATTTTAAAACTAGCAAATATCCAAACTGTTTTCTATGATCTTTTGGACAAGTTTCTTCACATGCTATAGTTTATGTCAGTAGTGATTATACTAGAAAAGTTAGTTATACTCAGTTTATTAATGTAAAATGGTGCATAAGTGCATATTCTGAATGGTAATGGCATAAATGAGTGACAGTTGTCTATTCATAGAATGGCTGCATCAGTTTGTTTTGCTAAATAAAAAGTGTGTTAAGCAAAGTTAATTGAGCAATTGATTCATATATTTTTCATGGTTCCATATTATTTTGGTGTCAAGGTAGAAATAAGCTTATAATTTTTATTTACGGTTCTTCTATAAATGGAAATAATAACAGCAATAATAATAGCAAACTATTGTTCATCAATTAATTAAACAGTCAATACTTCTAGAGTTTCGACTGTGTGCTGAGCACTGTGTCAGGTATTATGGCAGTGAAAACCGCAGAAAATGGGTTCTTGTGAAAATTAAACTCTTGACAAGGAAGCAGAAGCTAAAACTAAAAATTCAAATACCAGTGATGTGCTAAGGAAAGACATGGAAACGTTGCTGGGAGTGGTCAGGGGTGCCCCACTTAAAGCAATGTTTGAGAAACAGTCTGAGGAAAGTGAAGAAATTAGATGAGACTAGAGGACCCAGGCAGCAGGACTAATGTATGGGAGGGTCCTCGTGGAGGCGTGAGCCTGGCCTCTTAGAAGAACCTGAGGCTAGTGTGTCGAGAGGGAAGGAATTGAGAGGGAGAGCAGCGAAATGATTCACTCAGAGGAAGTAGACGGAGAAAGAGGTCTTCCTCCCAGCCAGGAGGTAAGTGTACGTTTCAGGGAGGAGGAGGAATCATGGGAGATTTTGAGTAGAGAAGCAGCAGATGATCCAGATGTTGTGTTGAAAAGAGGTGAAAGGTCAAAGTGGAGGGTGAGACACCAGCAAACAGATGTTTACCATGAATCATGTACAGATAATGATGTTTGGGACCGCAGTGACAGAATTAAGAGTGAGGAGAAGTCATTGCAGTCTGTCTATAGTTTGAAGGTAAACCTGACAGAACGTTATGGATGATTTGGAGGTGAAGTGTGAGCGAAATTGGAGTCCAAGCTGACGACGATGTCTGTCTTGAACATAAAGACTGCTTTGCAATTAAATGACTTGCAAAACACCGTAGGAAAGGCAAATCTGGGGGAAGCTTTAGACATGTTATGTAGACATATTGAGTGAGAATTTGAACATAGGGTCTTGGAGGTCTAGGGGCAAGCCTGGATTGGAGACAGACATGTGGAACCTATGAACATACATTGTATTTAAAGCCATAAAGTCATCAAGAGGTGAACGTAGACAGAAGAGGGGAAAGGTACAAAGATGGTGTACTGAGTCTTGAATGCTAACATTTAATGATCAGCAGTGAGAAAAAAATGAAAAAGTTGAAGCTAGGTACTGGCAGGATGTTTGGGGGCCTGGCACATTATGGTATCCTGGAAATCATGTGGGGAAAAAAGTATTTTTTTAAGTTGACTTATTTATTGAGAAAGAGCATGTGCATGTGAATGGGGGGCGGGGCGGTCAGAGAGAGTGGGAGAGAGAGAATCCTAAGCAGGCCCTGTGCTGTCTGTACTGAGCCCGACTCCAGGTTCCATCTCATAAACCATGAGATCATGACCTGAGCGAAAATCAAGAGTTGGAGACTTAACCAACTGAGCCACCCAGGTGCCCTAGAAAAGTGGTTGAAGTGAGGAAAGAATGGTGGATAGTGTCAAATATTGCTGACAGAAGTAAACATTGAGTTTAGCAATGTGGAGTCATAGGCCTCTCAACAAGAACAGTTTTGGAAAACTACTGGAGATGACCTCTTAACTGGAGGGTTCAACAGAAAGGCGGGAGTAAGACTGGAGGCAGGACCTGTGGGCATGTCCTTGGAAAAACTGTGAAAAGGTTGGAGAAAATGGGGTGGTAGCCGGAAAGAGTGAGATAAAGAGCAGGTTATTTTTGAAAGCTGGGAGCAATAAAAACATCTTTCTATGCTTGTCAACATTGCTATTGTTTTGATCCATGTAAATAAAATCTCCCTGGTTTTCTTACTACTCATTTAACAATTCCAATGATTGGTTGTGACAGTGATAAATTATGTCTGACCTCTTGTTCCATTTTCACATTTACATCAAATCATTTACGTTTCATCAGGCTTCTTGAATTTCAGATTCCCAAGATATATGCTACTGAAATTTTAATTAACAATTAAATTTTAGCATACTAAAAATAAAAAGGTTTCTTAGGACGAATAGGCGTTAAACATTAATATGAATCTGCCACTTGGATATGAGTACAAAGCTTTCCCTTTCAAAAGTGTTATAATCAAATATTCTTCTTCTAAAGGAAAAATGGTGAGGTTATTTTTAAAGACTGGTGCACATATATTCACATAAAATTGGGCATGACTGGGCATAATGGAAGAAATTAATGAAAGGAAAATTTAAGATGAGAATCAGGAGGGAAAAGATTTTAATAAGGACTAGTGAATGGTGCAATGATCCCCCATGAGAAAGTTAGGAGACTCTATATTTCATGCACATTATGTAGCCTGTGCATGAAGAAGAATTTTTGAGGGTCAAACCTGGTTTCTGGCCCCAGGAAGCAGAGCATACTAATCCAATGTGTGAATTTAGATGTCTCCTTTTGAAATGTTCATGTTTTTTCAACTTATAACGGGATAAGAAAAGTGTTTTGTGTGTGTACCTGCTATACTCTAAGGAAAAAAATCGTACTTTCTGGAATCCACTTCATTGTCTGTTTTATGCTATAGGTTGAAACATATGAAACTATCAAGACTAAAAGTTTTTAAAAAATGGTTGAATGTTGGAGATGCCTTATCATTTAACCTTGTACAATGGTCTCTTTGAGAACATTCTCACCTCCTTCCCCTTCTCCAAGAAACCTGCCTAGAAGGACAAAACCAGTTCTATAGGCTGAATGAGTCCTAGTTCTGTTGCAGGTGACTTTCTAACCATTGTTTGAGTTCTGGTGTTTCACATGACATTCACCTTAGCAGATACTTGGAGTTTAAACTGACTCCATCTTGTTAAGGTCCCTACTTTTGTTAAAAGGAAGGTTGCTGGCATTGCGCCTTTTCTGAACAGAGGCCAAATGTTCTGTCTCAGGGAAAACACAAACAAAAAGACAAACAAAAAATAATTTATGGAAGTTATTTTAAATTCTGTGATGTCAAATGAAAAACAGATGCACCTAACTCCGAAATACCTTTGGTTTCCCCTAATAATTCGTAATGTAACTATTGCCTACCAATTTATATTATCTTTCTTAAACATATCCATACATCTAAATATTTCAGCCTACTTTAGAAGTAGCATGTTCCAAATGTAAATATTTGTTAAACGGGTTTTTAAGATTCTTCATGGTGGTTCAACTCATTCTTATTCTAAAAGTTAAACATTGAATAAACCTAGAAAAATAGAATGAAAATAAAAATGGAATGAATCTTTACAACTTCCGCAAAATTCCCTTTATGTTTCCTGGTCTTCTTTTTTTTTTCTTCCCTTTTTTTGAAAGACAGACTAAATTTAGGGGTAATTAAATTAAAACACTCATTTTTTTTTTCTCCTTTAGACATGTGTTTGCATATATGTTGCAGTTTCAATTGGCTGCATCCTAATTCTGTTTTGATTAAAGTTTTGATTAAAGACGATGCTAAAAGTCTTATGTACTTGAGGTGGGCTGTTTCCTCCACATTTATTTATTGCACATCAGTGGGTACCCACTATGCATTGGGCAGGCAGGCCTCTGCCATTAGTTGAGACTACAAAGAAAGGAAGGTGGAACCCAATTCCTGGCCTGCAGAAATCTGTCTTCATGGGGGAACATATATGTAAGCATAGCGGAGATCACGTGAGAAGACTCTGCTTGAAAATTCTTCAATCAAGGAATTTGAATATTATAGAACTCCTAATAAAAATTCAAGTTAGGACTGGTTAGTTTTCAGATACCTTACAAGGACATTTTTTTTAATTCAACAAGTAATAAATATAAAGGGTACTTTCAGCTAGTTGGACATTTTTATGAATAAATGTGATAGTCTAATGTCAGGACAAACTATTTTCACCTAAGCCCTATTGCATAAGACGCTCATTGGAGACCAACAAACTTCCCATAAATGTCTTGTTTTTCCTCATCTCTATTCTGGGGAAAGGAAGAGGCAAAATTATCTCTATAGTTACCAAGACCCTGGAATCCTAAGAAGCTACATATGCCTGATTTCCCAACATTATTCTTAGTTTTTCTCTGTTGCTTTCTGGAGTAGTGGCAATTTACCAAAGGAGAGTCCTCTGCCCATTGGTTTGGATTCAAGCTAACTTTTCTGAGGTTTGGATACTTTGTCTGTAATCTGAAAGTATTGGTAACCACATCTGATCATTGGTAGGAGGACTGAATTGTGACATATTGGGTCCAGTAAAAGGTTCCAGCAAAGTGGCTCAATGCATTGCTGAACCACACAACTCTGAGGTGGGGTCAGCTTTGGGATTCATCTTAGCTCAGAAATTTAATGGAGGATAAACATGTGTACACTGTAATAGACTATTTCACTTTTTTTCTTTCTCTATTTTAACTTTTGAGGTATATATAGGTTCAAAAGTTGTAAAAATAAAAGCCCACTTTCTCCTTCACCTAACTTTTCCCAGTGGTGACATCTCACATAACTATAGTTCAACATAAAAACCAGGAAATTGATACTGGTGCAATACCCTTAGCCAGATTACATTTTTAATTTACATTTACATTATTTATTCAGTTTTCACCATAATTTATACGAACCCATTTGTACATGTGTGCATGTCAGTGTGTTTAGTTCAGTGAAATTTTCCCCATGGTTTGTGTGACTATAATGAAAGTCAAGATTCGGAACTGTTCCATCACCATAAAGGAACTCTTCATGTCATCTTTTTATAGCTGCATTATCCCTCTTCCTTCAACCCACAATCTCCTGATAGCAGCTAATATGTCATCAGGGTCTATAGTTTTGTGATTTGGAGAGTGCTATAGAAATAGACTATATAGTCTATATTTCTTTCCTTTTCTTTTCTTTTTGTCTTTGCTTTTCACTCTTTCAGTAATTCTGTACCTCCATCACCATCAAAGGTCACTTTCCACTAGCCTCTAATATGTGTGAACAAAGCCTAGGTGTGTTTTACTTAAAAATTTGTAAGTAATTTTTAGGTAGTGAGAAGTCGCTGATCAGTTTCAATGGGGATGGCATTCCTCATTTCATTTTGAAGATGCCTTTCTATGTATTAGGTAGCCACTTGCCCCTGGATTAATTCTCTGTTGTTGCCTAGCAAATTAGCACACACTGGTGAGCCTAAGACAACACGTTTATTGTCTCACCATCACTTTTATCAGAAGACCAGGGACTGTATACATAGCTCAGTTGTGTTCTCAGTTAGTACTCACAGGCTGAAATCAAGATGTGGAGCATTCCAGATTCTTATCTGGAGGTTCTGAAGGAAATTCCACTTCTAGGCTCATTCAAGTTGAATTCAGTGCCATGCAGTTGCAGAAGTGAGATTCCATTTCCTTGCTGGCTATTGGCCTAATGTTGCTCTTACCTTATAAATTCTGCCCACATCCCTTGGCTCATGGCACTGTCCATCTTCAAAACTAGCAATAATGAATGGAATTCTTCTTGCTTTTGGGGTTTCTCTCATTTCCTCTTTTGCCTCTCTTTTTAAGGACTCAGATTAGGCCCACCTAGATTTTTTTCTCTCTTTGCTGTATAACATAATACAATCTGGGAATAACACAAGGGGACAAGGATGATAGGAAATACTATTCTATCTACCACAGCTCTATTTTTTTGTTGTTGTTGTTGGGGCTTTGTATATGTGTATGGTTGGCTTACAGGAAGATCATTTGGCTCAAGAAGTTTTAAATTTCAGACAACAAATCATTAGCCCTAACTTTCCGTTTTAGACTTAAGAAAAAAAAAGGTCAAACAGAAGATTGTTTTTTGTAATCCTTTGTATTCTTTCCATATCATAACACAGGAGTGTTTTATTTTATTATTTTAAATTATTTTTGTAAACACCCTGTGATTTGTTGCTAGCCTGTGTGAGATATAGTTTAGGGAGAAACATGTACTTCCACTGATAGTGGTTTCAATAGCAGAATTCTCTCCTGTTCTTTTTAAATAGCATTCATTTTACTCTCCATGATATTTTGTTGGTAGAAATGATAATGGGCCTAAAATTGGATTGGAAGTCCTCTGAGATTTTAAAGGAAGTTCTGCTTTTTAAAGAAAATGGGATGAAGTAGGTTAGACTATGTTGCTGCAAAAGAAGTAAATACCAAACCATGGCCAAATCCTCTCTCCCAAATACGAGTAAACAAGGAAGTTGTGGCTTTATTGTGCCTCTAGTCTTATAGTAGGGGAGCCTAAATATTTAATGTATAAGAAAGATTTGTCGGGAAATGACATTTCTTAACTGGTGAAGGGTCCTACACAAAGCACAGCTGCTGTTTAATGTAACCAAATATTCAGAAGCATTTCCAAGAAGCAACATGCAAGCAGATGTTATAAATGGACTGCCATTTAACACAAGTAGGTAGTTTTTCGAGACAAATAAGTTTGAAGAATATATTGTATTGTTCCTCATGGCTGTACTTGTGGAATAGCACTTCACAAGGAAATATAATTCATACCAGTGCTCTCCACAACTATGAACAACACTGTGGAAAACTTCTCTCTGTGGGTGAAAGCCAAAATTACATTTTCTGGAGTTAAATAGAAACATTCTTCTCTCTGATCAAATTTTAATGAAACAATTCAGAGGAAAACCATCATCTTACTTCAAAAATTGTTTTTACGGAAAATATAATAAATTCCAGCCCTCAGGCACAATCAGCTTCTCTGCCTGGTTCTTCACTGCCTGCCGAATCAAACTGATGAAGACCTGAACTCTGACACTGGCCATGGAGTCAAGGACAATTTTATGTGCATCGGGCACTGATTAAAGTGTAATTCATATCTTCTCTCAATCAATATAATAATATAAAATGTGGAATGTGGCCACAAAATTTTATATAAGCTTCCCTTTTTGTCTTTTATAATTTCCAAAGTACATTTTCTATTTATTATTTCAACCATGATTTAATTCTCCAAGTCACTGGGAATCTAGTTAGAACCACAGAGCACAGAGCCCTAAATGGTTCAGAAATCATTTCGCCTGAGCTGCATTGTACACGTGAAGGATGTGAGGTCCCACGGTGGCCCGGAATGAAGCCCTGCTCATTGGGGGGGCCGCTGGTGACAAGGAGCATGATCAGAGCACAGTCCCGCGATGTAGCCGAGCATCTCGCTGCTTCAGTTCATACAGAACAGTCCATTCATTTCAGAAGTAGAGTTTCATTTTTAAATAAGACATATTGATTATAAGAGAGAAATACAAAAGCAAAATGTCATGAAATACAGAAGAGTAAATAGGCTAAATGAAAATCATCCGAATTATTGCAGAAACAACTGTGTCTTACATTTCATGAACATTTTATCTTATATTTAATGAACATATATATATATATATAGAGAGAGAGAGAGAGAGAGAAGCAAAAGAGAGAAAATGTGTAGAAAGGGAGAGACAGAGAAGGGGGAGAGAGGGAGGGAAGAATGAATATAGAGACAGGGAGAGAGAAAGAGGGAGGGAGAGAAAAATTTTAATCTTAAAGAGAGACTAAATATTTAAAAACAAGTATTATGGTTGGCTGGGTGGCTCAGTTGGTTAAGCGTCCATCTTGGGCTCAGGTCATGATCTCACAGTTTGTGAATTTGAGCCCCATGTCTGGCTCTGTCATGACAGCATAGAGCCTGGAGCCTGCTTCAGATTCTGTGTCTCCCCCTCTCTCTTCCCCTCCCATGCTCATGCTCTGTCTCCCTCTGCCTCTTAATAATAAATAAACATTAATTTTTTTAAATAAATAAATAAATAAACGAGTATTATAGTATACATGTTATTCAAATAAAACATATATTTGTTCTTATTTGAATGTAACCCAGGAAAGGAGTGAAGGAAAAGGAAATACTGAACTTTATATAGATATTTTATTACTTCAAGACATAGTCATGTAAATATTGTCTTCTACAATTAAAAAAAGAAATAAAGGTGCCCGGGTGGCTCAGTCGGTTAAGCATCCAACTTTTGATTATGGCTCAGGTCACAATCTCTCAGTTCATGAGTCTGAGCCTCATGTTGGGCTCTGGGCTGACAGCACAAAGACTGCTTGGGATTCTCTCTCTTTCTCTCTCTCTCTCTGTCACACAAAATAAATAAATAAAAATAAACTTAAAATATATTTTTAAAGTTAATACTAATTTTAAAGAACATGTTTTATTCACATAGAATAGCCATTGACTTTTGTTATTAAGACAAACAAATTAGCACACATACAATCCCTCCTTCCTCTTTCACCTTATATTCAGATAGTTGTCATATAAAATATTACTTCTATGTTGTTAAAATCTGTCCGTTTGTACATTCTGATCGATAGTCTTACATTTTATAATACATGATGTAGCAGTATTAGATACTCATTTAATGGAAGCCAACATTCACTACCCAACATTGTTAACGATACCAATTTTCAAGTTATTAATTTTGACTCATGTCATAGATGGATTGAGTTTTAACTTTACTTTTTTTCCGAAGCAGGGATCTTGTTGGTATACACATCCTTGAAATTTGTACTCTTCGTATTAAAATGACAACTTGCTCAGAAGTGATATGAGAGAATCACTTGTCTTACTTTTCCTCAGAGCCTTGTAGAAATTGTTCCATTGTATTATTTCTTAACCAATTTGTCAAGAAGTGGTTAATGTACAAAAAGCTATGCATATTTAATCTATACAACTGAATGAGTTTGGAGAGAAGTATTCACCTGTGAAACCGTTACCACAGTTTATTAAAAAATTTTTTTTAACGTTTTTATTTATTTTTGAGACAGAGAGAGACAGAGCATGAACGGGGGAGGGTCAGAGAGAGAGAGGGAGACACAGAATCTGAAGCAGGCTCCAGGCTCTGAGCGGTCAGCACAGACCCCGACGCGGGGCTTGAATTCACGAACCGCGAGATCATGACCTGAGCCGAAGTCAGATGCTTAACCGACTGAGCCACCCAGGCGCCCCAAAACTGTCACCACAATTTATGCCACACACAGTGTTGGTTTGTGGATACACAATGGCACCATGATTTTCCTTCTGACTTGCCGTTGCTGCCAGAATGCCTACATGAGGTTATCTATATGTTTTGAGTTCAGTGACTTCACCAGGACACGGTGCTCCATCTTCTGAATTCATTTTTCCCTTGGTGCATAGAATGTCCCTTGAGCCAGCAAACAGAGCAGAGCCAGCAGTAGGAGCGATTTAATTAGATGTACATTTTTTTCTTCAATTATCTCTGTTCTGTTTCTCAAAAGTACTAATTGTAAGTATTTTAAATGCCCTGTCACTCTCTCTTTTGCATCTTCAATGTCTCTAATATTAAGTTGATATTCATTTTTTTATGTTTACTACTTTTCATTTCCACGAGGCCCCTCCATATACTGTCCTCTGTATTTATTATGCTCTGGTATTCTCTCTCAACTAAGAAGCTACGTAGGTCACAGACAGTCATTTATGACACCATTCTGTGATTTCTGCTCTAGCTCTATGCGTCTCGATATATTCCATCACAGCCAGTGAGGCTGTTCCCATTTCTCCTGGCCCGTGAACCTGGTCAGAACTTTCTTATCAGTTAAATGGTCAGTGAGCTTTCAAAGCTCAGCGAGACTTCAAAGAAATAGTACTTGCTTGTGGAGTGATATGCAGTTTGGGGTTGTAGCCATGTAATTATTTGGTTTAGCATTCTTTCTAGAAATAATTATTATCTTTGTCTTTCAGAAGCTTTCATACGAGAGAAAGTAAATAAAGATGTCTCATTTTACCCATTTCTGAGTAAAAATCACAGACAGTTTCTCAATATTGTATGTTTTCTTGGAACTGATCAGATGAATTGTGATCTGTGGTGGGCTTATATCTTGGTTAGATTTCACATGATCGTGCTCTGGTACCAATGACCCTCAAATTTCATTGACTTTCAAAAACAAAGGTTTATTTATCACTCATGTCACTTCTCCATCATATTTGTCTTCCTCTTGAAACTCAGGCTAATAAAACAACCTCTCTGGAACTTCCTGTTATGAAGGAAGGCACAGGATAGCATAAAATGGCTCTTAAAACATCTGCTTACCAGTGGGTGGTGTCTCCAGTCATAATCCAGGGATCCATGGAAATACACACGACTCAGACTAATGTTAACACTTACTAGTTAATAGCTAAAATCCACTTTTAGAGAGGAGAAGAGCATTTGGAATTTGTAATGAAATTTAAAACTGTCCATCCTTTTGAACACAAGTATTCACCTGCTACAAGAAAATGTTACTCACCCCTCTTCCCAAGTGTAAACATCTAACAGTGTCATATGATCATACGGTTCGGCTCAAAGTCCAGGATCTCATGGGCTTGGTCAAATGCAATTTCTAATTTCTTTTTTCTTTCCCTTCTCTTTTTATTTTATTTTAATTTCACTACGGTTAACATACAGTGTTATATCAGTTTCAGGTTGTACAATATAGTGATTCAACCATTCTGTACAACACTCGGTGCTCACCACAACAAGTGCACTCCTTAATCCCCATCACCTGTTTCCTCCACACCCCACACCCCCACGTCCCCCCTGATAACTATCAACTTGTTCTCCATATTTAAGAATCTATTTCCTGGTTTGCCTTTCTTTGTTTTCCTCTATGATCATTTGTTTTGTTTCCTAAATTCTAAATATTATTTTTCTCTGACTGACTTATTTCACCTAGCATTATACTGTCTAGATCCATCCATATTGTGGTAAATGGAAAATTTTCATTTTTTGAAAGACTGAATAATATTCTAATTTTTAATGTTTATTCATTTTTGAGAGAGAGACAGATTCAGAGCCCCTCCCCAATGCAGGAGGGGCAGAGAGAAAGGCATATGCAGAATATGCAGGCTCCAGGCTCTGAGCTGTCAGCACAGGGCCTGACGCGGGGCTTTAACTCATGAACTGTGAGATTGTGACCTGAGCTGAAGTCGGACGCTTGATCAACTGATCCACCCTGGTGCCCCATATGACTGAATGATATTCTATGATTTCTAGTTTTCTGTACTCATCCTCCAACATCCAGTGGTGAAATATAGGTAGTTTAATAGTATTTACCACTCTCATTATAAAAATAAAGAAAGTAAACCACATGGAAGCTACTGGTCCATTGTATTTATGGAATATTGATAAGGAGATATTAAGGGGTCACTAGTTCTTCTCTTCATCTCATTGTAGTTCATGACTCTTGGTTCTTCTCTGAAGACCTTCCTTTTCTGTTATCCTTCTGGCCCATCTGAAGAGAACTTTAAAGAAGGCAGATAAACATCAGTGATGTACTAATCAATTGATGCCTTAAATGTTACGTATCTTTTGGTTCACTCTTGTTCACTGAGCAGAGCAAGAGTCAGAATCTAGCTCATCATCTGTCTACTTTATTCCTTCCAGTTTGTTCCATGTGACAACTCTTTCAGCAGTCTTCCTTTTCTAGACCTGCCTCTCCCTCCAGGTTTAGTTACAGGAATACTGAATGTATCAAGATTCAATGAAAAAGCCACATTTTTTTATTCCCCTATGAGTGATATGTTTTGCATGTGATAATAAATTCAGACATTTTAACAATGGTTGTGATTACAATATATGTGATTTGTCCTTTACATAAAGCTCGGTTTGAATGATACTTTGTTGCTTAAGGGCATTCTTAGGTTTATCTTTCACCAATTATAAAGGAAAATCAATTGCATCTTCCAAATCTACAAGTCCAAAGTTTGTGTTCTGTGTATTTTCTGCTTAATCATGTGCCAGGTTTCTTCTTGAGTTCTAATTCTTGAAAAAGATAGTATCAAATGCAGACAATAGCATTCAAGTCATGTCCATAACTTCTCAGCTTTTCACCAAAAGCCACACAGTTATTTAGTTCCATAAATGGTTTCCACAGTACTTCTAGTGATACCCAGATATTTTGCCACTACGTAATGTGAGTTGTCTCTTTGCCAGTTTCCAATAATTGGTTTTTCAGCATGCCTTTTTCTGACCTTGAAGCAAGGGTTACATATTTCACTTTGTAGCTATTATAGTAAAACCTGCTTTATGGTACAAATTGACCAAAGCAAAGTGTATGTTCATGAATGGTTCAATCCTGGTGAGAAAATTTAACTCTCTCATGGAGAACCCCAATAGTAAAGATATCGAGACAGTCAAAACAAAGCAGATATTGCTGTGATCAGAGTCCACGTGAATTCAGCATATCTGAAATACAAAGAAGGACACAAGTCATATGGTGGAGACAATGAAATTCCTTTAGAAAATATACTAATTATGTCCCTTTCTTGAAATATTCTCCCAAGCTAAGACAGATTACCAAATCCATTGGGGGATGGAATTTATAGATTTCCTCATTTGAGGCATATTGTAGCAATGTAAACATCACAATCACTTTCTGAGTTTTTTCTTTTCTTTCTTTTTCTTTTTTTTTTTCAGATGAGAGTTTTGAATTTGTTTTTTCACACTGTTTTTTTGTGAAATTTTAACAAATATCTTGTATTGGTCATGACACCTGGCATAGTAGTCCAGTTTTTGCAAAGTAGAGTTCCTACAGTAAAGTTTACTTGTTTATTTGTTTCTTTCTTTCTTTGTTTTATAGCCCAGGTACTCATGAGCATAAGTGTTAAATATTTTCATGACTCACGTTTGTAGGAAGGAAGCACATCTATGGACATTTGAAACAAGATAATCAGTGTGCTTCTTGGTAGTTATATACCTAAAATTAAAAAAATGGTTTAAGAGAAAGGATGGGGAAATATATCAAATGAAGCTATGCAACAAAATCTTCAAAACAGGTGTGAAAATGTGCACAGTGGATAGTAGAAATTTTTAAAGCATTGAAAGAGGTTTATTTTGTATTCATAAAAGTTGGAAACCACAAAGAAATATAACTCATAAATCTTTTTGTGTCAAGTAACACAGCATCAATATCTGCAAAGAAAATTAGTTGCAAGGAAAAGTCAACAAGATTGCCACACAGCAGAGTGTTTAATATATAAACTTTAGTTTCTGACAAACCAAGTGTACAAAATTTAAATGTGGTCACAGAGTATATTTATAATATAAATAATAGACATTAAAAATATTACATCCAGACAAAAAATCACGTTTTTAAAATGTTTATAGAACTTTTGCTGCAAGTTGTCCTTCAAGCAACTGCTTATTAATTTCAAAGAATCAGAAGGATAGAGGCCGTACTTCCTGGCAATTTCTACCTTTAAATCAGACCTAGAATCCAAACACTTCTTTCTATCTTCATTTCTTTTGTGTATGTCTGAGTTATCATCAGTCTCTACTCTCTACTAGGATCATTACACATGTCTGTTACCACACCTAATTTCCACTCTTCCCTTCTAAGAACATATTCCCAACATAGCAGGTAGACAATCATTTGAAACAGGTGTCAGGTCATTTTACCTTCATTCACAAACCCCTGCTCTTTGTCTCCATTTGACAGAATGCAAACAAGTGGTATTGCAATGGCTTCGAGTTCTCACAGGAACTAGACCCCTCTCTTATCTGATACCCTTGTTAATTCTCCCTCTTGCTCTCTCTTTGCTTCAGCACCAGCAATCCTGGCTGCTTCTTGAACACACCAGTGTCGGCCTGGCTTGTTTCTCTGCCTCAAACACCCTGCTGACATAGAACCATTTTGATAACTCTCCTGTTTCCTTTAATGGTTTCACGTAAATTTCAACTTCCCAGTGAGGCTTCCCGAAACCACTCTGTGACTGCAAGCAGTGCCCCACACATTCCTGATGTCTGTGTTTTATTCATTTTTTAGCAGTGCTTATCACTATCTAACCTGCTTGCTACTTATTTATAAGTTTATTGTTTACCTCTTTCTGCTGGAACACATGCTCTATGTGTTTACAGATATTTATCTATTTTGCCAAAGCTAGAGCAAAATTGAGTATTCAATAATATACTGCTTAGCAAAGAACCAGAGTGATACATTATACATTAAATATATATATATATATATATATCTATATACACATATATATATATATATATATATGCCATATATATATGGCTTGAAGCTACGCTCAAAGGCAAATTTATAACCTTAAATGCTTTCATTGTTTTTTTAAAAGACCAAAAATCAAATAATATTCACTCCATATTTAGATAATAAAGAAAAAAGTGTTTATTCAGGAAAATAGTAGAATCAGTGAATATGTCTTAGAGTCAACTCTTTTTATTAATTAACTAATTTTATTTTAAAGAGAGAGAGAGCATGAGAGTATGGGAGAGAGGGAGTGGGTCAGAAGGGGAGAGAGAGAGAATCTCAAGAAGGCTCCTTGCTCAGTGCAGAGCCCAATGCAGGGCTCAGTCCCATGACACTGAGATCATGACCTGAGCTGAAATCAAGAGTCAGACGCTCCACAAACTGAGCCACCCAGGTGCCCCTCTAAGAGTCAACTCCTTGTACATTCCATCTGAAAAAGGACCCAGCATCACAAAACAACCAAGGGCAATTTAACAAGTAGTAATATAATTTCATAGCTGAAGTGTAAAAGAAACTAAATCAGAAAGCTAACATGTGAGATACCAAGTCTTACTGATGAAGGTATAAGTACTTTAAAACATGTATTATGTGAATATAAATTTGTAAACCCATGAAAATGTGCCTTTGAATGCAGTTCAGGTATTACCAAATAGAAGACACTAATGTTATAGAGCAATTTTTTAAATCAGTTACTTATGAAATATTTCTAGAAGGAAGGACGGCAGGAAGGCAGGAAGGCAGGCAGGCAGGCAGGAAGGAAGGAAAAAGGGAAGGAAGGGAGGGAGGGAAGAAGGAAATACATATTTAGTTTTAGTTTTCAGGATGATGGTTATCTTGTATTTTCAACTTTTTCTGCTTAAAAATTCAAGCTGTGTAAGTTTCATGTTACTGGGACACTTCATAAACACTTCTGTTAGCTGCATGGTATTATGTTGAGTAGACGAGCCATAGGTTAGTGACTTTTTAAAGTTATGAATAATAACAATACCACAGTTCAGCGTATATTAGTTTAGCACTTTACCTGTGCCCAGTAATCATATGCAAGCCTGTAGCCAGATGTCTGAATTTAGATCTGGAGTAAGTGTAAAATACACACATGATTTGGGAGAATTAATATGAAAAAGGAAATGCAAACTATCTCAAGAATATTTTATGCTGATTATATGTTGAAATCATATTTTAGATTTTTTGGGTTGAATAAATATATTAATAAAATTAGATGCACCTCACTTACTAATTAATTAATTAATTCTTTTTATATTTTTTAATGTGGTTACTTCTAATATTTAAAAATGATGTATGCATTTCACGATGTTGGCTCATTTTTCTTTTAGACCATGCTGGACTAGACATAATGTTACATGACCAGGGGAAAAGAAAATGAATTTTTAGCCTACCTGGTTATTTCGGAAAGGTTTGTCAGAAGACATATCATTTAAACAGGTGTTTTTGTTTTTTTGAGTTAATTCCTAATGGCACTTCATGTTGAGTATATCCTTTAATATACAAACTGAGGGATGCCTGGAGGGCTCAGTCGGTTAAGCGTCCAACTTCCGCTGAGCTCAGGATCTCATGATCTGTGAGTTTTAGCCCTATGTTGGGCTCTGTGCTGACAGCTCAGAGCCTGCAGCCTGCTTTGGATGGAGCCCTTCCCCTGCTCACACTCTGTCTCTCTCTCTCTCTCTCTCTCAAAAAATAAATGAACATTAAAAAATAAAATAAAATACAATCTGAAATAGTCTTTCTTAAAATACATGCACTTATGATTTTATTTTATTTTACATACTCATAACTCTACAACAGCTGTACTTGCCACAATCATGAATAAGGAATTTTCCCTGTTCATGTAAAAGCACATACCCGCAGAATATTTAAAAACATAAGAAGTACCATTCTCCAGTACTGATTAGTATTTATTCATTGTTTTGTTTTCTCATTCTTTCCTGGGAATATCTCTCCTGTTGTCAAAGTCTGAATTACCTCAAACTACCTTAGTCTCAAAAAATAATCTGTCACATACCCACAATGATGAACCCTGAATATATCAAAAATCATATATTATTTTAATTTACCACTTTGTGTGATTTTATAAAACCGTTAAGTTTATTAATCTGTCAGTACCTATGGAAGGTTCTTTTGTATTTTTAAAAAAAATGTTAACATTATTTTTGAGAGAGAGAGAGAATGAACAAGGGAGAGGCAGAGAGAGAGAGAGAGAAAGTATCCCAGGCAAGACTCTACGCTGTCAATGCAGAGCCAGACACAGGTCCTTGAACCCATGAACTGAAATCATGACCTGAGCTGAAATCAAGAATCAGACGCCCAATTGAATGTACCATCCAGGCACCCCGTGAATATGTTTTTGAAGACATTTCAGGTCATTTGCCCATTTAAAAAAAAATTGGTCACTTGTCTTTTTGTTGTTGTTGAGTTGTAAGAATTCTTTATATATTTTGAATACTAGACTCTATGGGATTTGTAATTTGCAAGTATTCTTTGGCACCTTTTTTTTATTTTCTTGACAATGCCCTCTGATGCACAAAAATTTTAAATTTAATGATGTTCAATTTATCCTTTTTTTCTTTTTTTTTTTTTTGTTCGTGCTTTTTATGTCATAGGTAAGGATCTATTGCCAAATCCAAGGTCATGAAGATTTATTCTTCTTTTCTTGGAAGAGTTTTATGATTTCACTCTTACATTTAGGTGACCAGCCCATTTTTGTATGGGGTGGGAGGTAGGGATTCAATTCCATTCTTTTGCTTGTGACTCCCCAGTTGTCCCAGCACCATTTGTTGAAGAGACTACTCTTTCCTCATCAAATGGTCTTCACACTCCCTCAAAAATCATTTGGTCAACAGTTTCCTGTAGTACTTTGAGCACATGTAAGATGCATAATCTAAAATATGTGTCTAATAATATCAAATTCTGTGCTCCCTGAGGAAAAGTTTTGTTAATTTCATCTGTGAAATTCCAAGTAAGACATTGCTTTCTTGTTTCTTTGCATGCTTTGCTTCATAATTTTTGTTGAAAACAGTATATTTTGGATGCTAAAATGTAGCAATTACAGAAATCAAATTATCTCCCCTTTTTGGGGATCTGTGTTTATTGCTCTCCATAGGCTGTTTTTGTGTCCTTACTTAAACTTTTTTTTTTAAGTTTATATTCTTTGAGATGGTGCCTGTGATGTCAATTCATTTATGAGAGAAATTTCCTGAAACACTAAGAGACAAAAGCAAAGAGTAACAGAGGGGAAAAAAAATAAAAAGAGAAAAGTAAAGAAAGCAACAAAGAAAGAAAGGAAACAAAAGTGAAGGAACAGAAAAACTTCTCTCAGTCTTTATGGCTTTTTTCTGTCCTGGAGCATTCCTTCAATACCTAGCCAAATTGTTCATAACTCTGCCTTAGCCTTCATTTCATGCTTGCTACTCAGCTTAGAAATCACCCAGATGTGAAAGTTCAGGGTGTCTTTAGGTATTTTCTAAACATTCATCTTGCCATGGTCATGCATGTCTTTGTCTTGTGTTGCTTTGTTTTTGTTTTTAATTCCTCAATATTCATGGGTGTTTTTAAATGTCCTAACTCCTCAAAGAAACTCTCTCTCCAGCTTTTTCTTCCAGGTATTCTTTTGGTATTATACGAATACTCTTTTGGTATTCTATTGTATACCTCAACCTTAATCTTTTGCCCCAGGAAGCTATAAGTTTCTTGTTTGCCTCACAATACTCAAGAAATGCCTGCTGCTTTTCTGGCTTTGGTGAGTTCTCCGTTGTGTAAAATGAAGATGAGCATCTTTCATCAGTGTCTCCAGTGTTTGCCAGACAGGTTAGAGTAGAAAAAACAAAAACAAAAACAGAACCTGAATTCCTTGCAAATGAGGCTTGCTTTGTTCCCTGAAGAACGAGGCACCAGGGTTGGGTCCTACCAGGATTGTTGGTCCACCATCATCAAGATCATTGTGAGTCTGACAGGGGGTAGGGCAAAGACAAGGAGAAATGCCAACAATTTTCTACCATTTTAAAGCTGCCTTTTCCTAGATTCAGAATTCACTTGGGCACTGTAAACCTTTGTTTTCCAGAATTGTAATAATATTTGCTCTACAGTTCATACTGTTTCTTTGATAGAGGGATAGACTTCTTGGAGGTTTCTACTCTGCCTCTTTTTATGATGTCCAGTGTATACATTTTAAAATCCCCCTTACCTCCCAGATTATATCTCCACTCTCGCCTTCCTACATATATAACGTTCCAGTTCCGTGGAATGCATTTCTCTAACTTTGTACCTGGTAGGAGACCAGTCTTCTCCCAGTAAGTGTTCCCCTCTGAGTCCCCAAAGCTTTCAATGGTCCTTTTAAATATAAATTCCTAACTTTTGTTGTAATCACTTATTTTATTTTATTTTCCCTTACCCTAGTCAGAAGAGGGTGAGAATTTTGAGTGAACGAGCTGCATACCATTCATCCATGATTAACTAAATGCACACTCAATGAAAATCTACTTTTGCTAAGTACAAGGGGCTCAGCATGGGCAAGGAAGACTGAGCTCATTTCTCATGACATGTATTCTTGGTTTCACCAGCTCCAACCCAATGCCCACATACTGCAGGTATTCAATAACAGATTGCAGATGAATGAATGTCATGTATTCAGCTAACTCTAAATTGCCATACACTGAGCCATGAGGGGTCAGTCAATAAATAATGGCCATTTTTATATTGCAGGTATGTTTTATATATTATTTCATCTATTACCAAAAATACTAATCAGGAAGTCATTAGTGTATCGATGTGTAGATGACAAAATTGAGACTCAGATTAAATTATTACCAAGTAGCCGAGGACTGATTTCAACCCAGGTGTGTCTCTCCACCCAAAATCATTGTTTGACGTAAAACAACAACACAATTTGTTCCAAATAACAATTCCTGGTAACCCTGATATTTTGGAATAAAAACTTTATTTACATCATGTTTATTATAAGCATCTCTTTGCTGGGGAAAACGAAAGAAAAATTTTACACTGAATCTTTTGAAGTAATGTGTAACTTTTCTGTTCATAAACTGAACACAGACAGGAAATGAAAGTGCATAATACAGTCAAATCACATTATCTAGTCCTTTCTCCTGCAAATCATGCACAAATTGTAATACTGAATGACAAACTAAAATTGAGAATGAATTTATACTTTAGTCATTACAGTCACCAGGGAAGCACAATGGTGGTACCTAAAACCATATCTTGTGTATCTCCAATGGCATGTCCATAAGATCCCTAAGATCTTCTTAAAACAATGGATTTCATTCAAAGTAAACCCTCCATGCTAAGTGTGTACTTAGGCTTTAGGGATACACATTTATGTCTCCCTTTTTCCCATTTTCAAGATTCCCTTCTATCTTTTAATGCCTTTATCTTTCCTGTCTTCTTCTATCCCTCAACCAGATAAACCATCTCCACTTACCTTCTGATGTAGCCCTCCGCAGGAGCTGGAATGATGGACCCTCAAAAGATGTCCACATCCAATCCCCTGAAAGAGAGTTAGGAAAAGGGACTTGAAGGATGTGATGGATTTAAAGGTATTGATATGGAATAGTTATCCTTGATTGCTCAAGTTGACTCTATATAATCACATGGATCCTCATAAGAGACAGACAGGAAAAATCAAAGTCAAAAAAGGCAATGCAATAATGAGAGCTTAGATTGGAGTGAAGTAATTTAAAGATAGAAGAAGGAACTCCAAGCCAAGGGATGTGAGTTCCCTCTAAAAGCTAGAAAAAGCAAGGCAATGGATTCTCCCCTGGAGCCTGCAGGAAGAATGAATGAATCCCTACCAATGCCTTGATTTTAGTCATGTGGTAAGACTCACTTTGAACACTTGACCTTCAGAATTTTAACATAATGCATGTATTGTTTTAAACCATTGAGTTTGTAATAATTTATTATAACAGCAAAATAAAACTAATATACTCTCCCCTGTCTCGTTGTTTCTTTATCAGTGATACCATATCCTTTTTCAAGGAAAGGCATAACAAAACTGCTAAGAAAAGCAATCTGTTACAGAGATCCCTCATCAAGATTTAGACTATTCCCTTTATTTTAGGACTCAAAGGAAAGATGCATTTTTAAAACATCATAGTATGAGACAAAGCCTTAACACAAAATTACTATCTACCTATAAATTTAAACAACACCCTAAATGGGTGGTGATATTTTTAATTTTTTTTTTAATTTTTGGAAACCTATTATGATTTATTAATATTTTTTTGCATTTTTTAATTTGATTATAGTTCTTTTTTTTTTTTTTTGTAGATCGAGAGACTAAAAGGAATGGTCACAATTCTGAAGAGATTTTTGGAATTACATGAAATAGAATATTTTGGTAAGTTGTGTGGATTGTGCCTTCTGTCTATAAATATCATTCTGTTTAAATTAATAAAGTTTATTTGTAGAGCAGCTTTGGGTTTACAGAAAATTGAACAGATGCTACGGCCAATTCCCATTTACCCCCACTCACTCTGCCCTGTGCTTCCTTTATTATTAACATCTTTCCCTGGTGTGGTATATTTGCCACAATTGATGAATCAATATTGATTCGTCAGTATGGTATTCAATCCATAGTTCACATTAAGCCTTACTTTTTGTGTTGTACTGTTCTGTGTTTTAACAAATGCGTAAGTTCATGTATCAACCATTACACTATCTTACAATACAGTTTCACTGCTCTAAATACCTAGTTTATTTTGTAAATGTACACATATATTAATATTGCATTTCTCTTTGCCTATTTTATAATTTTTTTTGTTTACTTACAACAAATTGTTTACTTGGCATACACATCCTTAGATGTTCTACCAGCCTGTCTCCTTCCCCTAGTTTCTCAAACTGACTTTTACCACAGGCAAACTTGTTTTCTCATTGCCCCAGAGACAACTTCTTTCTGGCTACTATAATTTTGTTCATGTAGTTTTCCCAACAGGGATAATTCCCCCACTTTTCTCCATTCTGAAAATTATCCAAAAGCTTCTGTTCAAATTCCATCTGTTTTGACCAGTCTGTGGCATATCTGGCCTCTTTCTTTTATGGGTTCCTAAAGCAAGCGTTATCACTATGCCATTTATCCAACAGCAAAGCATCCATCTACCAGTTAACCATGAGCCATTCTCGTCCTATCTTGTTACATCATCTGGTATTGTTATTTAATTTTTTGTTGTATGTACATATGTCCTGAGTATGTGGAATCATCATGAAAACAACAATTCTCATCACAATATTTCTTGAGCACATCGGAAAGTAGTCAGTTTGGGGGCGCCTGGGTGGCTCAGTCGGTTAAGCGTCTGACTTCGGCTCAGGTCACGATCTCGCGGTCCGTGAGTTGGAGCCCTGCGTCGGGCTCTGGGCTGATGGCTCAGAGCCTGGAGCCTGCTTCCAATTCTGTGTCTCCCTCTCTCTCTGCCCCTCCCCCGTTCATGCTCTGTCTCTCTCTGTCTCAAAAATAAATAAAACGTTAAAAAAAAAAAAAAAAGAAAGTAGTCAGTTTGTACTGATCAGCAATAATTACTAAAGGGAAATTATTTGTTTCTTCTTGAGTTCTGATTTCTTGGTGCTGAATGGGAAGACAACATTTTCATTCTCACTGAGGAAACAAATCAGGTGTGGATTATTTTATTGTAATAACAATAACAATAGCAGACAACATACCTGAGCTAGAGGGAGGGAGGTCTCAGAGAAGAAATGTAAACATGGAAACAGTGCAAAGAAAGGCAGAGTACTTCGGTGGTGGGATGCTGATTGCACTTTGCAGCCTCTGTGTTGAAGTTGAAGGGACTCAAGTGAGCCTGAGTATGGCCAGGAGGTGTACAAAGAGGTATTAAATTTACAACGGAAGTGGAGAGAATGTAAGTCCTCAAATCTGCAGATCCTGCTTTGTCTATCGCCTCATTCTTTCCACGTTTGTTCATGCATACATCCCTGGTTTCCACACTGCATGTTTTTTATGTGCTACTTTAACTGTCTTCTTCCTAAAGTCTGTGTGAATGTTTGCATGGCTGTGGTTGTGAGTGTGAAGGTTTTCTTCAAAGAACGATATATCTTCTTGTTTCAGTAGTCACTTCCACAATTGCCTCTTCCTCCACATAAAGATCCATCTACAAATGGTCATCTAGTATCTAGACACAGAACAATTACCTGCCAGGGATCTCCTCCAACACAGTGAGAACAGAGGAACCATGAACGCACGGGGTGGCTATTTATACATGCTTCTTGATGTCCCTTTGATGCACTCACTCTGGGGGCAGTATGGGTTTGGTGGGAGATCAAAGGGGACAGAGGGGCTGAGAGTGGAGAAGAAAAGGGTTGGCATTTATGGAGCAAGCATGTGAGCCATTCCCTGCGCTCGAACATTTTATTTACTGCTCAGAACAACTCTACCAGATTTATTGTCTCCCTTTACAACAGTGGCTCCACAGAGTATATTATTTTCCCAAGTCACTAGTCAAACAGGCTTCACATTCTGCTCTACCATCATCCAAAGTTTATGCTCTTCCCCTCCGCTCCATGTTAAACACTACAATAGTCAAGTGAGAAAAGAGATGCCATTTAGTGTACCCAAGGCCTAACATTTATACGTTTGTGCAATCTGGATTCAACACCAATTTTATGTGATCAAAGCCCATGCTGCTCTTACAAGGGGTTAATTCGGGGGTTTTCTTTTCCATCCAGTGAAAGTCTTGAAAATTAATGAAAATTACTTCAAAAGCACACCCTCTTATTTCCCTACTGAGTTACAGTCATCTGAAGGATGAAAATTAAAAATTAAAAAAAAAAAAAAAACAGAAACAAAACCAAACCGCAATAGGACTCCCAGTGCCAACGATCATTAGTGGATAATTTCATGAGCATGTTTAAGAGCCTGATCATGTTGTTCCTACTGTTTGGCTTAATAACCTGAGAAACTTGTGGATGTCTCAGATCTCACCAGCTTCATTTAGGTTTTAAATCCAAACAAGAGACATTCGATGCTTGCATATGCTATGTTTGTGGCTAGGATCACTTATTTTGTAGGCTAATATTAACCAGTTCCTTCAATTTGTCTTAATCATAGCACATAATAGGACCTTTTATGTACCCCTCTCTTAGACAAACTTGTGCCATCTGCTTATTCAGTAAAGAGGCTATTCTGAGCTTTGGATTGACTAGAGAGCTCAGAACATAACAGATGTTTCACATATATTTGACTTCAACTGGGCATGGAATAGGTCTGGTTATTAGAACCAGATATGTTACACCATAAGCTGAAATTAGCGTGTCAGTCACTCATATATCGTGACCCAAATAATCACTGTGGGGAGTTATTTTGTTTTCTTTTCTTCCTCAGATGTCAGTAGGATCAATAACTGAGTTTTTTCAATAAATATGTGTATCTGTAAGATTTCTGACTATATGGTGTCACTGTGTTAACTGCTGCGGATTTTGTGCAGAAGGATATATCAAAGTACAGCTGGGGATAATAAATATGTAAACAGCACTTAAGTACAAGGTGAAAAGTGCTGTTACGGATCTGGGCAGAATTCGTTTTAAGGTATTAAGGAAGCTTAATGTTTGTCATTTCGTTCTTTATGGAGTTGGATTACTCAAGGAAAAAGCTCAGGATATTTATAGAATTAGAAAAGGAGTGGGGACAAAAAGGAAAAGGGAAAGAAACAGTGAATGAGGATTCTGGAAAGCTCTCTCAGAATCATTTGGCCTTTACTATGAGACCCTAGACTGAAGCTAATTCAGGAAAATGTGATTCTCAGCAGGCCTCTATATTCTGTCCTCATCAACTCTTGTAACTTAAGATAAATGGGTTTATTGATCTTCATTACTATTGTTTTTCATGGAGGGGCATATCTTGTCCTTGTCTGCCTTTTGTTTTTACCCCAGGAGAGGTAGAACAACTATCCTGATATAACAGAGTTTGTTAATGGAAAATTTGGGATTTATATTTTTAGGCTCATCTTCAAGGCTTTTTCTCTACTCTGCCATGTCTCAAGGTGTCACTGAAGAGAACAGAGCAACTAGATGCCGCAAAGCTTACTACTGGCTCTCATTTTCATCATCACATTATTGTATACAGATACTGGAACTATTTAAGCAGAGCACTAAGGCATCATTTAAGCTAGAGTGTGGTAATCAGCCATCCTAATACTAAGAAAAAAAGGGAAGTAAAAACACACAACAATAACAATATCCAACACTTATCAGATACATACAATTTGCCAAGCAAAACACAATTATAAAATAGGTATTCTTGCTTTATATATGAGGCAACCAGTTCAGAGACGTTAGCCAACTCGGGGTGGAATGATTTGAAACTAGCAGTGCTGGTGCACAAAGTCCCACTGTTAACCAGGATGAAATGCTCTACAAACACTTTCATAGGCAACTGCTTTGAGGCATTTTATGATCCATGAGGCAGCTGTATTTTAAAAATGCTCACTTGAAAAATAAAGATTTTCGTCTGCAAATAAAGTACCCCACTGCTTTCTCAAAATATTTCTGTCTATAGGATCATTTGAGATCAGTTTTTCCCTGCTTTTTGTCTCATTTTCTTTGCAAATCTGAATATGATTTGGTTAACAAACCAGTCCTCTAAAAGACCAAAAGTCTGACAATCCAGAAAATTAGGATTTAGCCTGTGGTCTCTTGCATCATCTTGAAGCTCTCCCATCACGTGCCTATAAAGAGATAAGTACACCAGTGCTTGGTGGTTCAGTCAGTTAAGCATCTGACTCTTGAGGCCAGCTCAGGTTATGATGTCATGGTTCATGAGACTGAACCCTGTCTTGGGCTTCGTGATGACAGCACAGAGCCTTCTTGGGACTTTCTCTCTTCTTCTCTCTCTGCCCCTCCCTGACTGCGCACATGCTCTCTCTCTCTCTGTGTCTCTCTCTGTCTCTCTGTCTCTGTCTCTGTCTCTGTCTCTCTCTCTCTCTCTGTGAAAATAAACGAAAAACTTTAAAATAAATAGATAAATAAACAGACAAGAACAGCCCATGGTAAATGTTTACTCAGTAAAAAATATCACACTTTCTGTAAGAGCTCACATTACAACTCAAGTTTTGAAACATAATCCAGACTCTTCACATAAGTCCTGTCCCAACAGGAAGCTTCCTAAGAATAAGGGAAAGAGTTCAGTGACAAGAGAAAAGTATGGTGTGACTTGGCCTGGGGACAGAGCTGCATTACAACATAGTTCAGCACTGTTAGAGTTTATTGTTTGGAGTATTCCTTTGTCTTCCTAATGTATTATTAATGCCTTGTAAATAAGGGCTCACACTGTACCAACTCACATGAATTTTCACCAGCCAGCCCTGCCCCAGGGAGCTGTACTTGTAATAAAAGGAGTGAAATGGACATACTTCTCATGTCATTTGGTATAAGTCAGGCCTCAATCACCAGGCAGAAGAAGAATTTTGAATTACAATTGTGAATGGATATGTTTATTTTATTCTGTTTTAAGCTACTTGAATCTCTGCTAAGCTAATCATTATGCTTCAATTTGGACTCTATGGAAAAATTCAGCAAATACTGTCTCTTGATCTTATGTTGGGGATCAGGATGCCCACATTACGCATTTTATTTCTGAATCTCAAACTTGCCTGTTTGCCGAGATAATTCACTTTTTGTTAGTTGTCTTTTAGCTCCCTGTTGATTTTCAGTTTACTCTCTATCTGGTTCTGTATGTTAATTTGCGATTTCTGCCATGCCTTTGGGTTACATTTGCTTCAGCTCAACCATAATAAATGTAAGTTCAATGATTTTATCACATAAAGAAGGGCTTGGGCTTTTTCATGATCTAGTCCAAAGCACAGCCAGCATTGCATAATTTCAGAAGGTTCTTGATTTATATTGAATGATAAGGCTATTGAAATTGAATTTTCATTTAAAAAATGTTAAATCAATATTGGCAAGGGGTGAGTGTGTGTGTGTGTTCCTGTGTGTGTGTGTGTGTGTGTGTGTGTGTGTTGATTTGAAGATGTATGCACAAAATCTAAATCTTTGGGGAGGAAGCTATGGTTGAAAGAGATTGAGTAGTGTTTTCATCAAACACCTTGCTTGGAAACCACAGATATTAATCTTTCCAAGTCAACACACTGTATCCCTGTTCAATATATCCTTTTCAATTTTGGTACCTTCCTTCACCCTGAGCAGAGTTGTTGAAACGGATCTATGCTATAGGTGGAAATCATCTTGCCAAAACATAGGAAGCACTGAAAATATTAAAACAGAGTTGGATAATCTCCCACCCACAAGCGTGTTTGATTTAGGGAAAGCAAGTGCCTATCGTGTGAAACTGTGTGGCATCAGTCCCTGGAACCCAGTGGCTAATTGACCTGAAAGCTCTAGTTATCAGAGAGGATGTCCGTAAGGAGCTTGTGTGACATGTGGCATCTGTAGAAATAAATTGATTAAGACATATTTCTCTGAGACAGTGGAAGAGTATTACTTACCTGTTATGCACATCAAAATCATTGACTATAACAATAGCTAAATTTGTTGTGCTTAGACTATGCCAGCCACTGTTTCAAGGGTTTTATATGTATTGACTCATAGAATAGCTTAAAAGGTAGGTGCTGTTGTCCTTATTTTACAGATGAGGAAATTGAGACACAAAGAGTATAAGCAATTTACCTAAAATCAAACAGTTGACTCCTGGGTTATTTATTTCTAGAGCCCTCACTCTTAATTTCTGTCCTATACTATTTCTTGAATTGTGTGGTCATGTTCACCTAGATAATGAATTGACAGGTAACACCTCTTAAAGTTCCCCACCCTCCACTTAATGTAGGAGAGTGTCTCCCACACTCCAGAATAAGAAATAAAGAGTTGTGTCTTCCACACCCTGGAATGAAAATGTAATGCCTTTTCTACATAATTGTATATAAGTCTCATTAGGAGATTGAGTGACTTATGTCATTGTCCAGTCCTGGTAGCTGGGGCTCACGGTGTATTTACTATGATGTTTATTTCTCACCTAGCCTAGACAGTACTCCATCTTGCTTAGTGCTCACATCTAAGTGCCAAGGAATTAAGATTTGTCTACTAGGTTTTGAAGAGCCATCTGTTTGCTTTACTTGGTTAACTAGAAATGTGTCTGCAAAAACATCATGGTGTTCTTGCTCTAAGTCAAGTTGCCTATTAATTTACTTAACCTTTTGAAGCCTTGGTTTGCTCATCTGTTCAATGGCAAGAATAATGATGATGCACTATTCATGTGGTTTTGTGACCATTAAGGGAATGGTAACACATAAATCATTTTTCAGCTGCAATAACAGATATTAGTCATTAGAGTGGGTACAGTTATAGATCTGTCACCCCACCCAGAAGTAATAGGGAGGCATTCAGATTGGAAAAAGGCCATGCTCTAATGAGAATCTGAGCTAAAAATCAACCCATTTGCAGAGCTCTATGGGTTCCCTGTGGTGCCCATGGGAATGACTTAATCCCGGCAGAAACTGAGGAATAGTTCAAAGTGGCTCTTATGCTGTTTGGACTAGGGTACTAATGAACACTACATTTTAAATAACACTGCTCTTAATCTTCAGCATTTGCCATATACTCATGCCCCTTAATATTAAATCCCTCCATAATCTGGTTCTATCTTCTTTTGAGTTTGGAAGTATTGGTATAACATCAGGGAAAGAGTGGGAGAAAGAGAAATAACTCATTACCCCAAACTCACTTTACCAAAGGGAGGTAAGGAAAAAAGGTATCTATTATTATTTCTGAGTGACTCATTTAGGAAATATTTTTCTGGCGCATGTTCTCAAGTCATAATTTTTCTTCATTTGAAGTCCTCTAATGTAAAATATGCTTCCTACCATTTCCAATTAATTTATTGCACATCCCCTCTCAAAAATTTGTTAACTTGAGGTGCCCATGTGGCTCAAATGGTTAAGTGGTGGACTCTTGATTTCAGTTCAGGTCATGATCCCAGGGCCGTGGGATCCAACCCCGTGTTGGGCTCTGTGCTGAGCATGGAACCTGCTTGAGGTTTTCTCTCTCCCTCTGCCCTTCTCTCCTGCTCGCTCTCTCTTTGAAATAAAAATTTAAAAAATGGTCAACCTGCTCTTTTCCTTTGATACCAGGGACATGTGTCCAAGGGTTATTTTCAAGGGGTTTCTCTTTTTACATTCATTTTGGGTCTCAACCCTGAGTCTACATCTGTTCTCTTAACTAGTTGAGAAAGTCAAAGCTCAGTGGGGGTGTTACAGGAGGATGAGAAAGAAGCTGGTCCTTGTCTCATGGAGTCGAAGAATGAATCTTGCAGAGAACAGAGTGAGCAAAGTGATGGAGTTTATTGAGGGAAAGTATAAAGCTCTCAAGAGCGAGAGGGGTCCTGACTGGGTAGCTGCCGAGGATTTCTGCCCCTTTTTATTGGGACCTTATCAGAAAGTTTGTGAGACTCCACACACAGCACGTGGCCCAGGCAGGTCTGGAATATATTTATCATTCCCCACCCCCACCCCCAAACTGTGCTGCTTCTTCAGCCTCCCAGTTGCAACTGCAGATTTCCTTCCCAAAGGCCCCCTATCTCTGCCTGCCTAACTTTAACACTTTCCTGACTCAGGTATACCAAAAAGTTAGAGCAATCTTGAAAACAAAAAACAGAACTGGGGGAATCACAATTCCAGACTTCAGGTGATATCACAAAGCTCTAGTGATCAAAACAGTATGGTACTGGTGTAAAAATAGACACATAGATCAGTGGAATAGAATAAAAAATCAGAAATGAACTCACAACTGCATGGTCAATTTACCTTTGACAAAGGAGGAAAGAATATGCAGTGAGAAAAAGACAGTCTCTTCAACAAATAGTTTCGAGAAAACTGGAAAGTCACATGAAAAAGAATGAAATTGGACCATTTTCTTACATCATACACAAAGATAAACTCAAAATGGATTAAATAGCCAAACAGGAGACCTGAAACCATACAAAATCCTAGAAGATAGCACAGGTAGTAATTTCTCTGATATCAGCCATAGTATCTTATTGCTAGATATGTCTCCCAAGGCAAAATAAATAAAAGCAAAAATTAACTATTGGGCATATGCCAAAATAAGAAGCTTGTGCACAGTTGAGGAAATAAACAGCAAAACTAAAAGGCAACAAATGGAATGGGAGAAGATATTTGAAAATGATATTTCTGATAAAGGGTTAGTATCCAAAACAGACAAAGAACTTATGCAATTCAACACCTCAAAACAATCCAAATTATAAATGGGCAGAAGACACAAACAGACATTTCTCCAAAGAAGACATCCAGATGGCCAACAGAGACATGAAATAATGCTCAATATCACCCATCATCAGGGAAATGCAAATCAAAACTAGAATGAGATATCACCTCACACCTGTCAGAATGGCTACAATGAACAACATGAGAAACCACACATGTTGGTGAGGATGTGGAGAAAGGGAGACCCTCTTGCACTGCTGGTGAGAATGAAAACTAGAGCAGCCACATTGGAAGACAGTACGGAGGTTCCTCAAAAGTTAAAAATTGAGCCACCTTATGATCCAGTAATCACACTATTGGGTGTTTACTCAAAGAATACAAAAACACTAATTCAAAGGGATGCATGTACCCCTATATTTACATATTTATTTACAATAATATGCATTATCATATATATGTAATATGTAGTGTATTATTTACAATAGCCAAATTACAGAAGCAGCCCATGTTTTCTTCATAGATGAATGGGTAAAGAAGATATGGATATACATACATACATACATACATACATACATATATATATATTCCATATATATATATGGATATATATAGAGAGAGAGACAGAGAGAGAGAACAGAGAGAATTACTTACCCCTAAAAATTAATGAAATCTTGCCATTTGCAATGATGTGAATGGACCTGGAGACTATTATACTAAGCAAAATAAGTCAGTCAGAGAAAACCAAACACCATACGATTTCACTCATATGTGGAAGTCAAGAAACAATACAAATAAGTAAAAGAAGAAAGAGACAAATTAGAAAACAGACTCCATATATAGAAAACAAACTGATGGTTACCAGAGGGAAGAGGGTGGGGAATGGGTGAAATAGGTGATGGTGATTAAAAAGTACCCTTATGATGATAAGCAGTGAGTAATGTACAGAATTGTTGAATCACAATGTTGTGCACCTGAAGCTAATATAACACTGTGTGTTAACTATACTGAAATTAAAACAAAAAAACTTAATAAAAAAATTAATGGACATAAAGATAGTGTCTCTTAACTTGAACTTTTCTAGGCCAGCTGCAGTCACTTAAATCTACTGATAATATTGACACCTCCAAGAATGCATCATTAGAGGAAAGGATGGTCTCTATTAGAAAACAGATAAGGAAAATCCACACAAGCAAAAAATTGACTTTGACTGGGGCACTAGTTTCTAAAGAGGAGAGTTAAATAATTGGGATTTGAGAAGCATGTGCCTTTGAAGAGCTTGAGACACAATCCCCAGGAAAGGTTCACCTCACCTCCCCCTAGCAGAAAAGAAATATTCCTTGAAAGTATTTACTATCTTTTTGCCAAATTTCCCAAGAATGCCAAGCAGCTTTCTTATTATTAAATTGACTTAGAGGTATCATGAGTTAGTAGGGGAAGGGATGTTTGGAGAAGGTATATACCAATGGATCATTTGCTGGAAATGACACAACTCTCCGACATTTCTGAAGAAGTATTCTCATTTAAATAAGACTGTTTCTGTAAACCCAGTTGGGGATTTGTTGGCAAATTTGATCTTTCCTAAGTGTGTCATGATTTGTAGACCTCAAACAAGGTATGTCCATCCAAGAAGTGCTGTTGTGGGATACCTAGGGCAAATGAGCATCTCTGAGCCTTTCCCTGTAACATATACAAGGTCTGATTTCTGAGCCACCAGAACATTCCTGCTGCTCAAAAACTATTTCACCGCTGCCTGTCACAATGACTGAAATTTTACCATTATAAGTTACAATTTGGCACAATCAACTCTTGTCAAGATTATTGACAGGGTAAATGTGACATGCCTTGTTCAGGTCAGGCTAAAAACTAGCTGGTAATAAGTGTTCAGTGTGTACTTTGTCTCAATTCAGTAAAGTTCAATGGTGATTACCATTTTGGTGAAGCACAGCTGGTTTCTTGTATAAAATGATTTATGGCTCGAAACAGACCAGAATGACGGAACTGACCATTGCAGGTCCTAAAGAGAAGCTCGGGATAGGCTGAAATGATCATTTTAGCTCAAGCCCTTGATGATCATAGTTTAAGGAATGCAATTATTAAAACACTCTATCTATTGGGTACTTTAGTGACTGTGAGACACTCTTTGCGGAAGGATTAACTGTGATAAAAATGTTGACACTCTGTGCCAAGAACTGTGCTCCTTTCTCCATTTATGGATCTCATTTAAACATGATCACTGCCTTGTGGAGTAAATTCTATTTCCATTTTAGAAATGGGGAGAGCTGGAGCTTCAACAGGTCAAGGATTGATTATAAATTCACACTAATTATCATGTCACATAATAATTCATGTCACAAGTCACAGGTGACATCCACACCACCATGTCAAACTATCTTACCCAGGACAAAACACACATCCTTGGCACTGCAGGTACAATTGGGAAGGGAATCAAAGTTCTATTGATTTTTGTTCTATGTACATAAATTATAGCTTTTGACCCTTGTACTATATGGAAAGTATTAAAAAAATAACGAGTTCATTTTGTTGATGGCCATAGACAAAGACTTTGATATTTATGTAAGTGGTATCTGTAATGTTTTTGACTTAGTAAAATATTACAAAATGATAGCATGTCACTAGGGAGATCACAATATAAAGAGAGCTGATAAAGACTAGAAATTCCTAGGGTTGTCCTTCATTCCCTTAGTAAGTCATTTTTCTTTATCTTTAAATTATGATCGGATGAAAACGCATCAGATCAAAATGTCTCTAGTGGTGTTTTTCCAAAGCAAGGGCTAGTTTGTACTGTATCCTCCCTGCTGGAATATGATTGCCTATGTGATCAAAGATGTGTGTGAGAGCAGAAGAGAGGGTGACTAGAAAGTTTGGGATGGGAACAGGCTGCCAAGCTGTCAAATTCCTCTTTTTAATTAAAATATATACTTTTGCATGAAAATAAATTCAACTGGGTTCTTATTTTATAATTTATGTAGTTGGCTCCATGCACTTTGGCCTATCAGATTGCAGCACTTCTCTTTCCTCCTCTTGGAAAATTGATAGAGGACATAAGGTTGTGTGCCCCGAGTCCTATTACATATCTGCAGATCCCCCAAATAAGCGATCGCATAGGGGAGGAGCTATCAGTGTTAGAAGGACTCCAACCCATAATCAGGAAAACTTTGCACACTTAAATATTTAAGAAACAGGTCTAAACCACACAAACCAGGAAGACCCTAGAAGCAAACCTTATTTTTGATTGGGAAGCCAATTACTTGCTTTCAGCAGCAAATAGACTATTGTGGTTTAATCTATGTAATATTTACATTTATCTATCCGTCTATCTGCAGAAATTGCAAAATAACATTTGGTCCGTGTTCTTGTAGTTCACAGCTCCCTTTTCTATAGGACAATTCTAAAATTGGTGACATTTACGATAAAAGACCACATATGCAAGGGAACCTCAGAATTGACACTCTTTCTGAAAACAACTTTATAGTCTGCCTGTTATTCAGTGTCTTTCCCATCTCAGAGCCAGTCCACCTGCCTAGCTCCGTCTTGAGGAAGGAAACATTTCCTGGTGGAGGATGTTCCTCCCTCCATCTTTCGTTACAACTCTTCCTTCCAGAGGAAGGCTTCCTTCCAGAGGATGACTTAGGTAGACCCTGAACTTTTGCTTTTCCAAATCCCTATAGCTTTCCAGTTTAGATATGGGTATTTGAGTGCCATCCCAATAAAAGGCATGTTAAGGTCACTGATTAGGCCAGAAGTACGTGGTAATGATCATAGTGATGTATGAAGTGTGAAACGTGGTGTTCAGTCTAAGAAGAAACCTTTCTGAGATAACTGAACATAGGTTCTTGGGTATTCTCTCTAATAACACAACCTAAATAATTGTATGATATTTTCATGTTTCATGTATATAAATTTAATGTGCCAGACTGCAAACTGCTTTAGAAAGGAGTAATTTTTTTAAACAATGTCCACAATGCCTGAATCATACTATAATTAACCAACTAGTTGCAGAATAACTAAATCAATGGGATTATACCTTTTACAAACGTAAAAAAGGATGATATAATTGTACTCTTATTTAGTGTAAAGAAGACATAAAATAAAAATTTAATAAGTACTGAGTCAAGTATAATTTATATGTATATATTTATGCAGTAATATTTAATTTTTATTTGGATTAGTAATCACACAAATATGGATCAATACATCTCTAAGCTCAGGCAGATTTATCTTTTACCTTTTGCCACTAGCATTGCCTTTAATCTGCACACATCCCTTGTTCGGGGATTTATGAGAAATACAATTGTAGCTACAGATAGACACCTAGAAATGTTGTAAGTTAGATAACAGAAATTTTCACTAAACTATGATTCTCCTATTAGCAGTTCAGTTATGTTTGTGTCTCCACTCTGAATTCTTACAGCCTTCATAAACAACCATTTATTTCTTCACACACAGACATCAGTCACTAAAACCAGAAAGCCAGCTGGGCAAATAAAAATAAAGGTACCATGAAATTTCCAGAAGAGAGGTGCAGTATAAACATAACACCTTTTACCCAGCCTACTCCAACATACTGCCCCCATCCTATCAGCATCTCCAACTAGGAGGGCTGGACCAGCTGTTGGACACCGTTCTTAATCTCATCATTTCCCTTTTTGAAGGTAGGCGGTGTGAACAAGACTGTCCAATCTGTCCTGTTAAATTAGGCTTTGAAACAGGCTGAGTGGTAATAATAACAATAATCACACATCGATCAGAGTCCCAGATTGGCACCTCAAGAAACATTTGACACTTTTCTCTCCAAATGCAGCAATACATGTGACAAAGCATGCCAGAATTCACGCTGGTGCCCCCAGATACTTCCATAAAACCTGAACTCAAATTCCAACGCTGACTCTTTCGCTACCCTCGGCGTTCTACTTAGCAATGTATTATTTACTGCCATGACACCTGCTGTTGTTTTGCTCTGCTGCGATAGAGCTTACCTGTATTGAATATTCACTCTCTTCTCCCACAGATATGTGTCATATTTTCTTCCAGACCACCCTCCAATTCAGACTTGACGTTCACAGCACCTTCGCCTGGAGCTGCCTGCGAGCGAATGCCAGAGCTGGTATGGGCAATGCTTTGCACAGACAGCCTGCACACCCTGCTATGATGGATTTACTGTGGTAGTGCATGCTTGTGCATTGTAGACAAACAGGAAGACCAAATTGAGTTGAGAGACTGAATGATGGACCATATTTCTTTATATTTCCTTATCTTAACCAAACCAAACCAAACCAAACCAAACCAAACAAAACAAAACAAAAAACAACCACCAACAGCAACCAAAACAAACCAAAACAAAACCACCTCTATAAATTTTCTGTGTCATTATGATTCTTTTGTTTAGACAACCTTTTGACTCTTAAGGACAGAAAGCACTGAAATTCAGTTGTGATATTGCATCAGGCAGGAATCCCTATAACATTGCTGCTTTGTAGCTGAATGTGTTTACTACACATTACCTCAAGAATCTGAATTTTCAGTCTTTAAAAATTAAAAAAAAACAACCAACCAAATGAACAAACAAAATACTTCCCTGTTCTTATGTAATTTCACTGTACTCTCCTTATGCCTTTTCTTTCTCTTTCTTACCATGATAATTCTCTCTTTTACTCAGCTTGCTTGCTTCTCAATTAAAACTCTCTATTCTCTTACCTTCCACTAAGGACCTTTAATGTAGCATTGCTGATATAGTTCTGTTTCTTTATCTCCTAATTGTGCCTCCCTGTATCCTCCTACAGGCCAGTGTATTCCAAGAACTGAGCTGAGTGATTGTCAAATGCTTCATGTTAGGTAAATATTTGCCGAATAACTAAATAAAAACTAACTTCATAAATTCTTCACACCATTATAAATGACAACCTATTTTAATATTTTATCTCCAAATCCTTCTTTGATCTTGCTTTAATTAAGCTGAGGCCAGAAATATTCCTTCTGAAAGCCACCTCCCACATGAAAACTAAACTCTCTCTGTTTGCCTCTATTCCCTTTGTCCTTTAAACCCAAACCCCATTTCTTTCCACTAAATGGAGAGCAAAGGAGTGATGATTGGATTAATGGAATATTAAAGATTAGACTGAAGAATCACTTTTTCATGAGCAGATGACAAAGTGAAGTCTGAAAAGGAAATAAAAAATGGAATCTGACACAAATCTCATATTGCACATCTGTAGCTCGCTTAATGAAAGTTGGTATTGGTTTAATTTGGTTAAAAGTTTTGGATAAGTAGAATTCTCCATTAAAATAGTACAGCTCAAAGGAAAAAGTCACATTCTGAATAGACAGATTATCCAGGTTGGAGCCTTTCCCTGACTGGAATGTCACTCTACCAACCCTGGCATTAATTACCTTTGTCAAGTACCAGTCACGAAGTAGTTAAATTTTCAGTAAGCATGTAATCTAATCCAAAGATGTCTCTTCATTCCCCATTGCCTACTTAGAAAATATTTATCAGAAAGTCTACATAAAATTCATAGAATATTGAAAACAGAAGGGAACTTGAAGTTTATTTTGTTCATAAGTATTCATCCCAAATTCATCCAGTCTCTTCCTCAACATTATACCAAGTTAATATTACCTTGATTCAAACCTAGCCAGGGCTTGGGGAATCAACCTAATCAGGATACATTATCCATAGTTGGACAGCTCAAAATGATTTGAAATTGCTTATATGGAACTTGACCCTACTATCTTTTCAGTGATGCTATCTTACCCCCTAGAGTCTAGAACAACAGTTTGTAATATATATTTTTAACACCTGATAATCTTTCAAATATATGGATATGGTTGTCAGTTGCCCTGTGAGGTTTCTAGCCATAAAGAGTCAACAGATAGGTCTAGTTAATACATATTCAATGGCAATTTATAGAAAAATATATGTACAAATACAATTTATTTCCTTTTTTTTAATCTATCTGAATAGCATAAACATCATCTGACCTTAAAAAATATTACTCTATTAAATTTTTTAGGTTTTTATCTTTTCTATGTCTAAGATCTCTTAGTGTATTTCTTCTAGAAAATAAAAATGAAAGATATTTTAGAGGACCATATCGTGTGTGTGTGTGTGTGTGTGTGTGTGTGTGTGTGTGTGTTTAAATCCAATGACTTCCAAATGTAATTTCTAAGTCATTACAGATTTCGGTTGTTGCTATCATTGCTAAGGGTGGGGAAAATGGGAAAAAGATCTAATGTCCTTAAATTGGGAGGGTCTCTCCAAAATTCCTTAAAAATAAGACTGTTTGATACTATTTTGATTAAATTCCCTGTTCAATTAAGAAAACATATTTTAAATAGATTTCTTTTCTAGTAAGTTGACCAGTGGTTTTAAAGAATTTACCTGTTTGTTTGCTTGCTTGTTTGTTTGTTTGTTTGTTTTGGTCATCTTATTTTGAGGAAATACAGAAAGATTCAGAAAAGGGAGTAGGTGAGAATTTCAAGATAACAAATTGATAATGTTGTGACCTTGACAAGAAACTAATTCATCCAAGTTTCAGTTTTTCTCATGTGTAAAGCAGGCTGATTTGTTACTATTTTGCAAGAATATTTGTGTGTATGAAAAGAAGTGGAGAATGTATGCAAACCATATACTACTGGGGCCACAGCAAGAAAATTAAAGAACATGTTAGCCATCGCTATTGCTATACACAGTGTCTAAAGTGAAATTAGCAGGATTTTTTATGTCCATTAGTTTGATTTTTTTAAATTATTTAAGTAATAAACATTTCAAAAGAACATCTCTTTCTTACTTTGCTTAAAACTTATCCATTGTGAATTGTCATGTGGATGAAGAAAGAGAACAACTGTGCACATTATGAGAAAGTACTAAGATGACAAGACATTTGATGAAGTCATTTGGGCACTTACGACTACTATGTGAAAGTTTTAAAAACTATATGAATATTGTAGAGTTTTTAGTGCCACATAGTGTAAACAACAGACACCTTCACCATACCTCATTCTTACTCCGTCCCTGAAGCAGACCACATCTTTTGGCCCATTTTCAAGTTCGGAGGGTAGGGTCACTGTTAGCGTAATGGTCAAGGGTAGCATTGGGATGGATGTCCTGAAAGGGAATGCTGCTTTTGCCTCTGTGGAAGGATACAAGGAGGGTGTGGGTTCAGCACGAATACTGCCAGAACAACAGAAAATATACACCAAAGCTTTACCAGATATCTTGTCCATCCTTTCCTGTCTCATATCTCATGCTCAAGATGATGTTGTCATTTCAAAATGGGGCAGAGGCAGCTTAAAATGTGCTCTGTTTTTAAAGAGGATTTGAGGTAATGGAAAAGGTGTTGGGGACCTCCTTAATACACACACTACTCTCTTGGAGCTTGGGTTAGTCCCCCAGGAATGATGTGAATCAATAATGGAAGAATCCTGAATCTAGAGATCATACTTCTTGCCCAAACTATGAACTCTACTACAGTGAAGGGTAGCAGAATATGTCACCCCGAAATATGTCATTTGAGAATAAGGATTATTTTGAGCTAAGGGCACTTGAAAACCAGCAGTTGCAAAAAGGGTACCTAATCTCCCTTTTCTTCCTGAAATTAGGAGATAAAACTCCTGCAGGAGGTGTGCCCTCCCTTAACAGCAGAAAAGAAACATTCTTTGACATGGAGACAAAACCAAGAAAACTGTACAGACAGAAATAATGAAATATATATTTTTAAAAATTTCCCGTTAGCTTCTACACATATTTTTGTTACTTGCTCTCAGTTGCCTCTGTTTGTTCAACCTATTATAAAAATGCATTTGGTTTTTGCTGCTCCTTTGGGTCTTTGTTTTTTGTTTTTGTTGTTACTTGTTTTTTTTTTTTGTTTTTTTTTGTTTTTTTTTGTTTTGTGAGGGCTCTCATGTCATGTAAAACTTACATTAAATACATGTGTATGTTTTCCTCCTGCTAATCTGTCTTATATCAATTTAATTTTCAAACCCAATAAAAAGCCCAAAGAAGGTAAAGGTAACTTTTCTTTTTTGCCTCCCCTCCAATAATACTTCAGGGTTAAAATTATCTTTCTGCTTCTAACACTATACTACCCTTGTTCTCTGGCTAAGGGTACTCAATTTCTTGACTCATTTTCATGAGGTCAGAAAATAATTCATCATGGGAATTGGATGGGCAACACAGTTTGTCTTGATGTTAGGAGATAAGAGAAAGTGAATCAAAAAGTAAAGTAAATGATATTTACTGAGCATATTCTATATTCCTATGACCACATTAAGTCCCTTACACTCACTACCTCACTAATATTCACATTGCCAAATATAATAATTATCCTTTTAATAGATGAGGAAATCCAAGGTCTTGAGGATGTTGAAGAGCTTCCAAATACATAAAATTGGTAAATAAATATTGGAATCAATATTGATGTGTAATTAATCCAAAGTCCTTTTACTTTCTATAATCATTAGCTACCTTTCTAGAAAAAAACAACACTGCTTATTAAAGCAAAGAGACATGAAACACATTTATAAATATTTTTATCAAAAATAATGAAAATATGAAAAGGTTTTTTGCCTAAAATATTACCTTCCATTATCCCCAAAATTAACTTTTATGGTACGCATCATGCTGTCACATTGCTGGATAAATGAGGCATTGTTGGAACCAAGGAAGAGAATAAAATGATTGATGAGTCACCAAATGCCATGAGTGAATTTGTTTTCCAAACTTCTGCCTCCTCTGTGTTTGATAAAGATTCCTATCAACTGTATTTTATATCTGGAAACAGTCATTTCAGCCAGTTTTAATTTAAAAGGATGAATTCAACATTGACAGCGCTGAGAAAATGTTTGTATCCATATATTTCGACATTGAACTCAATGCTTACTTGGATTCAATTAAAGGTAATTGAAACAAAGACTGTCACATTACTGGCTGAAATGCTACTTGTCAAAATTAACACAGCAGTGTACCTGGAAGATTAAATACAGCATTCCTCGAGATGCGATGTAATGAAAAAACACTCATCTGAAGTACAAATTGCCACATAACGAAGATGCTTGGAAATAGAGTCCCAAAATACAAAGGAAAAAGGGCAAAGTGATGAACAATTGGAAAATAAAGTGAAAAGCTAACAATCATATATCAATCGCAATGAGTCTCCAATCTCTCTCTCTAGAAATCTCTTACCCAATCTTTCTACAGTTTTTAAGAGCTTAGAAATGTACATACAGGATGATATATTTTTTCACTTATGGAATACACATTAAAAAAAGTTCAGATGTGTTCATTGTGAAAGTAATATTCTCATGGGCTGTTGGTGGTAGTGCAAACTGGTGCAATTATTTCAGATATAATTTTATTTTTTTTTAATTTTTTTTAACGTTTATTTATTTTTGAGACAGAGACAGAGCATGAATGGGGGAGGGTCAGAGAGAGAGGGAGACACAGAATCGGAAGCAGGCTCCAGGCTCTGAGCCATCAGCCCAGAGCCCGACGCGGGGCTCGAACTCACAGACCATGAGATCGTGACCTGAGCCGAAGTCGGACGCTCAACCGACTGAGCCACCCAGGTGCCCCTCAGATATAATTTTAATAAATAGATGTTAAATCGGTAAATGTGAATATAAACATTTGAGATATTTATTTTGCAAAATTCCACTTCTGGGAATCTACGCAAAAAATAATTATTTTTTATTAAAAAAGTTATTTTATTTTATTTTATTTTATTTTTAAATTTTTTTAACGTTTATTTTTGAGACAGAGAGATAGAGCGTGAACAGGGGAGGGGCAGAGAGAGAGGGAGACACAGAATCTGAAACAGGCTCCAGGCTCTGAGCGGTCAGCACAGAGCCCGACGTGGGGCTCGAACTCGCACACCACAAGATCATGACCTGAGCCGAAGTCGGACGCTCAACCGACTGAGCCACCCAGGCGCCCCTAAAAAAGTTATTTTAATATTTATTTATTTTGGGGAGACAGAGAGACAGAGTGGGGGAGGGGCAGAGAGAGAAAGGGAGACACAGAATTTGAAGCAGGCTCCAGGCTGCGGGTTGTCATCACAGAGCCCATCCCGGGACTTGAACCCATGAAGCATGGGATCATGACCTGGACCGATGTCAGTCGCTCAACTGATGAGCCACCCATGTGCCCCCAAATACAGAATTATTGTATTCAACATTATTTATAATTAGATAATAATTATAATTATAATAAGATTAAAACATTTTAGATATTCCACCTATACTGTTTTTGTTTTGCATTTATTTTTTTTAATGTTTATTTATTTTGAGAGAGAGAGAGAACATGCATGTGTGAGCAAAAGGACAGACGGAGAATGCCAAGCAGCTCCACATGCAACAAACGGAGCCTGAAGTGGGACTTGATCTAATGACCTCGGCCAATATCAAGAATTGCCTAACTGACTGAGCCACCCTGTCTCACCCCACCTATACAGTTCTTAAGAGAGGGCATATAAGCACAAAGATTTATCAAGATTTATTTTGAAATGTAAATAAATTATTTATATACATACTTTTTTTTGAAAGAAAGAGCGTCAGTGGCAGAGGGGCAGATAGAGAAGGAGAGAGAGAATCCTAAGCAGGCTCCTCAGCCAGTGCAGAGCCCAGTGCAGGGACTCGATCCCACGACCATGGGAGATGACGTGAGCTGAAATCAGGAGTCAGATGCTTAAGTGACTGAATCTCCCAGGCACCCCCTTTATACACACTTTTAGTGCAAAACCATTTGTGATCAAATTTCCTTATTGATATAAAATGCAGTAACCTTTCTTTCTTTTGGTCAAATTTGTTAAATTGGAGATTTATACTCAACCAGAAACCCAGAGATTAATTTAAACGACTTAATTTTTTCTGGCACTTTATTTTGAACATTGACATTTTTTTTTCCCTATGAAAATAATGACCCAAATGAAACAACAGTCTCAATACCACTTCCTACCAATTGCTGTGTTTGGAGCCAGTTGTTTTAAATTTTTTTTTTAACATTTATTTATTTTTGAGACAGAGAGAGACAGAGCATGAACGGGGGAGGGTCAGAGAGAGAGGGAGACACAGAATTCGAAACAGGCTCCAGGCTCTGAGCTGTCAGCACAGAGCCCAACGCCGGACTCGAACTCACGGACCATGAGTTCGTGACCTGAGCTGAAGTCGGACGCTTAACCGATTGAGCCACCCAGGCGCCAGAGCCAGTTGTTTTAATGTCACTTATTTCTAAGCCTGAACACTTTATTCTCTTGATTGTGCAATCAATTTAGTTTCTTCCTGGGGTGGCTGGCTGGGTGGCTCAGTTGGTTGAGCATCTGACTTCAGCTCAGACGTGAGTTCAAGCCCCATGTCAGGCTCTGTGCTGACAGCTCAGAGGCTGGAGCCTGCTTCAGATTCTGTCTCCATCTCTCTCTCTGCCCCTCCCCTGCTTGCATAGTCTCTCTCTCTCTCTTTCTCTCTCTCTGTCTCTCAAATATAAATGAACCTTAAAAAAACTTTTTTAAAGACAGTTTATTCCTAATAAGATTCTATAAAACCTTTCCACGTTCAGGCAGCAGTCTTCAGTGTTTGGTCACCACATATTAACTATTATCACTATTATTACCTGTTATCAGTGTGCCATCTTTCTCATCATCACCCTCACCATCATTGTCACCATGATCATATGCATTGATGTAATTTTATGGGTTTCAAATTGTGCTAGAGTTATTTACATGGATATTGTTCAAGTCATGTTCACTATAACCTTATGAGATCTCTATACACTAAGTGTTGTCACTCACAGATGAGTAGCAGAGGCCTAGCAGAATTATCTAACATCACATAGCAAATACATGTCAGAAGGTTCCAGAAGCCTGACACTGGACCCTGCTTCAGAGCAATTGGAGCTACACCTGGTCGAATATATCTTCTACTTCACCCACCCCATCTACCTGTTGTGGCATTAAAGCAAACCATTTTCCATGAAGCAGTCAAATATAGATTAATGAAAACATAAAGATATATAAACATATTCTTGCTAATTAGATTACCTCAGGAATAAATTGCTAAAGTTTAGGTTGTGAAGATACAAGTGTATACAAGGATGCAGAGGGAAGAGTTAGCATTGTCCAAATGCTATAATAGAACTTTTCTTTTCAAGGGGCACCTGGGTGGCTCAGTCATTTAAGTGACCAACTCTTGATCTCAGCTCAGGCAATGATCTCATGGTTTGTGAGTTCCAGCCCTGCATTGACCTCTGCACTGACAGTGTAGAGCCTGCTTGGGATTCTCTGTCTCTTCCTCCCTCTTTGCATCTCCCACAGAAACATTCTCTCTCCCTCTTTCTCGAAAGAAGTGAAGAAGGAAACGAAAGAAAGAAAGAAAGAAAGAAAGAAAGAAAGAAAGAAAGGAAAGAAAGAAAAAGAAAGAGAGAAGAACTTTTCAAGCATGGACATTTTCAGAGACTAGAGATTAATTACAATAATCTTTTCTTTCATCTTGAGTTATAAAGCTTTCTCATTCTCATAATCTTCCCAGTTTTGGGAATTCATCTGAGACTCTATGTGAAAAGTAAAAAACCTGTCTGGTACATTTCTTCTTCAGCAAGTCAGGAATTCATGAACAGGTTTCTATAGACCATATCACAGTTTGGAATATAGATCTGACATGAAAATAGTCATATGAGACTGAAATTGTTTCAATGGCTATGATAAGGGGAAGCATTAGTACAAACATAATTAATCTAAGATCATTAATTTTACTTTAGTTTTAATCAGAAACTATAGAGCTATTAAATTTTAATTAATAAAATTACATATTGTGGTGTGATTTTTTTGCACAAAAATGTAAAATCACGTTTTGTTGCAATTTTTGTTTTACTGTATGAGTGTAAAGATGCTACTTAGTCTTCCTTTGATAGGCATGCCCATACTTTTGGATACCACCTGCAACTTTCTCCCCATCTTATAAAAGTGTATTGCTGTTGTTCTTTGTTATTCTGTACAAATGTGTTCCTATTAGAAATAGCCACTTGTCCTGTGGGTAAATTAAGTTTTGGAAATTTATCTGAGACAAGACAACAGTGTTGTTGTTACAAGTATGAGAATTCTGATAATAGAGCTCATTCTTTTACCTGTATCTGAAAGCTAGAAACACTTCCGTGGTGCTTTGAAGATGCTTGGCAAATTATCACTCTATTAACATGGCCCCATACTTTTAATCAGATGTTTTGCTATGGTGCAGAAACAGCTTTGCATACAACAGACATAAAAGAGGCTGGAAATTTACCTGTTGATTTAACTGTAAGAGTTTTAATAATGTGTCATTAGACTTTGGATCCATTTTGTCCTGGTCTTCCTGAATTTTCCTTGAGATGATATGAAACTCTTTAAAAATCCTAAAAACAAAAGAATTAGGTGGGCGAAGAACTGGCCCCTTTTAGAATCCCTTGGCAAAGCATATGCATACTCTCTTACCCGGTTTCTAATACCTGCATAACAAATTTATGGAAGAACACATTTTATCTAAGAATCTTCACATAGCCTCTTATCTGATCTTCATAGCAAAATCAGACAAAGCCAGAAAAGGTTCTATTCCCTCTTTGACAGTTGAGAAAACATATATGCAAGGGAATTATTTGCCTAAAGTCACAGAGCTAATAAGATCTAATGTACAATTCTGTTTTCCTTTACCTTTCCTTTACCTCTGTGCTTACTGACTGAAAACTCACATAGCTTCCAGGTTCTATCTATTATCTATCTATCTATCTATCTATCTATCATCTCTCTATCTATATCTGTTACTAATAGCCAAATATTTTTATGATTTCAATTTTTTAATGTTTATTTACTTGAGAGAGAGAGAGAGAGAGAGAGAGAAGAGAGAGAGCACAAGTGGAGAAGAGGCAGACAGAGAGGCAGAGAGAAAATCCCAAGCAGGCTCTATGCTCAGCATGGAGACTGAGGTGGGGCTTGATCTCACCAACTATGGGATCATGACCTGAGAAAAAATCAAGAGTTGGACACTTAACCAACTGAGCCACCCAGGTGCCCCAATAGCCAACTCTTGAACGCAGCTGCTACATTTGTTAAGCAACTGCTTCATTATTGACTGTATATGCATTGCCTCGTTTAAATACCACAACCACTTTGATACTATGTTCTCTGAATTCTACATCAGAAGAAATGATAGGACACACTGGTAGGGTCACCTCTATTACCTCTATCATTAGCAATCACTTACAGTCAGAGGAGAAGTGATTCTGATGTGACTTTGTCCATAACAACTGGTATAGTATTATCCATTTATAGAATGGAGATGAATATGTTGTGGAAACCACAGTAGTTAAACCAGTACATCGTGTTTGTTAACTGCTTCATATAATTCTTAGTTACAGAGAGGAGTCCAATGAAGAATGGCAATGTATTCTATAGAATCAGTCATCTGAAGTCACCCATGGTCACTGGGCTCTGGCATTTCTCACTGGCTAAACATGTTTTAGTTACAAAAAGTGAAACCCTCAATGGGTTGATTGTTTCCCTTTGCATTAGGGAAATTCACTTGGGAGGGGGGTCAGTTATTATTCTTTATGGTGCCATTCATTTACATTCCCATAAGGGTCCCCAGGGTTTTTGTGACGGGTGTTTGTTATGCTGGAGGTGCAGCACAGCCAATGGTGCAGGAAAGAAGATGAACTTTTTGAATGCTGCTATTATTTATTTCAAGTAGACAGGCAAGCCTTTCTCTCAGACGTAGACCTGTAGTTAACCTTAGACTGTGTATTTTCTTGTAAAGAGATGAAACAATTCCAGGCAATGGCTAGGAGGGAGCTTCCAGCAATTCCGACACCCGAATCTTTCAGTTGGAAAGTTGTTGAAGGCTGTTAAACATGTTAAATCAAGCATATTTTGCAAAATTTAGAAAAAGGACGAAGAGTTCGCATCACTTATAATGTGGGAAACTTTTCTCTAGATTTGCTTCTCGTCTTAACTTTCTTATCTTTTAGTTAATTTTCTTCTTACAGCAGGATTGGAGGACTGAGCTACTGAATGCTGCTCCTTGCCTCCAGTCTCTCCAGAAATGATTTCTGTTTCTGTTCTGAATAACAAAAGATTTCCCTATGTATTTTATCTATGGAGCATGATATAATGCAATGGTTTCCCAAACTGCAGGGTACATAAAAGTCCCTTGGATCCTCTGATCACAATGCACCTTCCTGGACCTCAACCTCGTATTCAGAATCAGGTGCTCAGAATCGGTACTCTTACGCTTGGGTTGAGAAACCATAGCCAACAAGCCAAATCTAGCCTGATGCTTGTTTTGTTAAGTAAAGTTATACTGAAACACAAGTTCCAAGTTGGTTCATTGACATGTTGTTTATGGTTCATTTTTACTACAAAGCAGAGTTGAATACTTATGCCATTGACCTTATGGATTGCAAAACCCCTGGTCTAAAATCCTGAAATACGTTTGTATTCAATCAAACGTATTGATATACATTTGTATATCAGGCTCTTATACTAAATATCATCAAATCCTACCACTATCGAAGATGAAATGTTACATCTCAGAGATATTTATGCCCACTGGGTTTTCACATTCTTCCAACAAAGCTCCCCTTGCCATGAACCCTGATCTAAATGGACTGAAGTGAGCATAAAGGCAGTGTCCCCTCATATTGTGATACTAAGGTAACTGAGTAGGTGTGCCCGTGTACATATTGTATAACATCTCTCTAGCCTCTCAACCTCCCCACCTCTCCAATTCTAATTCAAAAGAATGGTTTATCTCTGAAGTAGCTAATTGTTTCTGGACCTATCCTGAAAAAAAGGAAAATAATTCTAGAACATGTAGCTGACTAATGCTGTGTTCATCTCCTAGAGTGGTCTTGATACTTAGATATTGCAAAGCTGGGACAGTGCACATAGTTCAGCCTGCAACCATGAGCTGGGATACATGTTATAAAATTACCTGTCTGTGATGACTACATATTGTTGATCATTCTAATGATTACCCTAATTTATCAATATTTTAAATCATTTAGCTTAAATGTCCTCCCTGACCTCCAAGTATATCAACCTTTAAGTTACAATTTCAAACCCCATCCACTGTCCACTGCTTGCCTTACAAGCATCATAAATGTCAAAAGATTATTTGAAGAATAATAAGCAAAACCTACCAAAATTTGATGAAATGTTTAAACCTACAAATGCAAGACATGTGATGAACTCTACATCGGAAAAAACAAGAGTACAGGGAGACACATTATAATCAAATGGCTGAAAACAAAGAAATATTTTGAAAGTCACAAGAGAGGAACCTGTCATATACAAGAGAATGTCGGTAAGATTATTAGCTGATTTCTCATGAGACATAAGAAGGCAGTGGGATGATCTATTTAAAGCACCAAAGAAAAAAATCCCAGAAAACAAAAAAATTCTATATCCATCAAAGCCGCCCTTCAAAGTTGAGGGAAAAACAAAATATTCCAGGATAAACAACAAACTGAGGGAGTTTATTACCAATAGATCTGTCTTATGAGAAACAAGAGAAAAATCTTTTCGTTTGTAGTGAGAAGATACTAGACAATAACTCCAAGACATATGAAGATATAAACTCTCCAGTAAAAGTGAATACATACACAAATATAAAACTCAATGTTATTGTTGTTATGCTATTACAATAGTCTTATATAGCATATCGTATTAAGGTAATTAATATTTCATCAATACTTTTTATTTTCTACAGGATTTAAAAGACAAATGCATGAAAACGTTTATATATCTGTGATATTAAGCACAAGATGTATGAAGATATAATGTGTCTCATCAGTAACAAAAAACAAGGGAGGTTGGGAAATGGAGCTGTACAGAAGGAGAGTTTTTATATGAGGTTACACTTAAGTTAGCATCGATTCAAATTAGACAGTTTTAACTTTAGGGTGCTATATGTAATCCCCATGGCAACTGGAAAGAAAATATGTATAGAATATTCATGAAAAGAGATGAGAAGAGAATGTAAATGTATCACTACAGGACGTCGGCAAAATAGTGGACCAGGAAGCCCCAGGCCCTCTTTTCTCCATACAAATACCAAACAAACAACATAAAGACCAAAGTAACTTTGTGGGAACACTATCTATCAGTCAAGATGCTGCAGCGCTTAAGTGATTGCCGAAATGTGACAAAGTCACTTTCAACATGACTGGAAACTTTTGGCATTTTTGCTGTCTTCGGTCTCTCTCTCCATTCCCAGAAAAATGTGGCATGGCCACAGTCCCTGGCTCCTCCCTCAGGACGGAAATACAGAAATGAAACTTGCTTGCACATTCTGGCTTATTTAAGAACTGCCCAAGAGACTGGCGTCTCTCTCTCCTAACTTGGAGCACAAATGAGAATGGTGGTAGTTTGAATACCAGGATAAAGGCCACTAAAAACAAAGAAAGGCACTGAGGTATAAGAGAGATGCAGGGAGATTGCATATTCATGCTTGCCTGGGGCAACAGAGTATAAGAAGAGGGATACAACAGAACACTTGAGGTTCTGAGAAGAAACAAAGGTAATAAATACTCTTAGGAAAATAAAGAGGTTTAAAAATAGCCATGTATACTAGAGAACGGTGGAGGGTGGCGGGGAGGGAAACAATGCATGCACAGATTCAGGGAAGATACATTCTGCATTATCCTTTGAAAGGATCCTGCACATTTATGACAGGCTGATTCGCGAAGGCCAGACTGCAAAGTTTGAGAAAAGTTGTTTTTCAAATGCCCAATTTTCGACAAACTGTTATAAGACTTACAAAGAAACAGGGAAATAACACCCACTTTTATAAACAAAATAAATCAGGAACTGACCCTAAGAAAATTCAACCTTCTGATTTACTTAATAAGGAATTTGAAAAACTTTCTTTAATATGCTTAGTAAGCTAAAAGAGAATAGAAACCGAACATATTAACAATATACATATTAAAAAAATATAAACAAAGAGATTGAAATTATTATTTTCTTTAATTTTTTTAAAAGTTTATTTTTGAGAGACAGAGACAGAGTATGCTCAGAGGAGAGGCAGAGAGAGAGAGGGAGACACAGATCTGATGCAGGCTCCAGGCTCTGAGCTGTCAACACAGAGCATAATGTGGGGCTCAAACTCACAAACCATGAAATTATAACCTGGGCCGAAGTCAGACACTCAAGGAACTGAGCCTCCAAGGAACCCCAAAATCATTTTTTTAAAGCACCAAACCAAAATTCTGAAGATGAAAAGTATAATAACTAAATTGAAAAAAATCATTAGAGAGGTTCAACAGCAGACTTAGAACACTTAGAATAACAAGTTGGGGATTGAGATCAGATCATTTGAAATCACTCAATCTGAGGAGCAATAGGAAAAAAAAGTGAACAGAACTAAGGGACACATATGGCACCATCAAGTTGACCTTCATATGTGTATATGAGTGTTGGAAGGAAAGAGCATGAAAAGGGCAGAGACCTGACTTGAAAAAATCATGGCTGAAAGTTTCCAAATTTGAAGAGACAAAAACAAAAGTACAAATACCAGAAGCTAACAAAATGAAGGGAAGGAAAAAAAACACAGAGACTCACACTGAGACACATTGTAATCTAAATTGTCCGAAGTCAAAGTAGGGAGAGACGTAACTTGTCATATACAAAGGAAGCTCTACACTGTAATATGTTGACTTCTCAGCAGAGATCTTGCAGGTAGACTGTAGTAGGATGAAGTATTTATAGGACTGAAAGGAAAAGGTAACAAAACCAATAGTTCCATATTTAGCAAAAGTGTCCTTCAAAATGATGGATAACTTAAGACTTCCAGGGTAAATAAAATCTGAGATAGTTCATTACCAGTTTCCATTAAAGAGAGTTCTTGAGGTTGAAAAAAAGAGAGAGTAGACAGTACCTAGATACTGTATGAAAATATAAAGTTCTCTGATAAAGGTAAATATATGAACCAATGTAAACACTGTATTGCTATACATTCCTTTTTAACCACACTTTTTTCATTCTCTCATAGATTTTACTAAATCATGTTAGATCTATATTAATGGGTACACAGTATATAAAGATGTATCTTGTGACATAAATAACAAAAAGTGGGAAGAAGCAGGAGTGTAAAAAGGTAAAAATTTTTTTAATGTGATTGAAATTAAGTTGTTATCAATTAAAATAGATTGCTACAACTTTAGGATGTTTTATGTAACCCCTTGGTGATCACAAAGAAAAATATATAGAATATATCACAGAAAATAATCTGAATACAGAGAAGGCAAAACTAGAAGAGAAGAGGGACAAAAAAATCTATATATACATCATAAATAAAACAAAAAACAAAAGAGCAAGTCCTTCCCTATCATCAATTACTTTAAATTTAAGCAGATTAAACTCCCCAATTAATGGACATAGATTAGCAGAATGAATAAATAAAACACAGTATCCACTATATAATATCTATAAGAAACTCACCTTTGATCTAAGGAAAAACATGGATTGAATATAAAATGATGGAAAAAAGATATTCCATGAATGTTGTGACCAAACAAAAATAGGAGTAGCTATATTAATATCTGAAAATGAAATTGAATAAAATCCTTTATAAATCACAAATTTGGTTATTACATAATGATGAAAGTGTCATTTCTTCAAAAGACACAACAATTGCAAACACATATGCATCAAACACCAGAGATCCTATATATCTGAGACGAACATTGGCACACATTTAAGTGGAAACAGAAAGTTCTACAATAATGGTGGAAGTCTCCTAATCCTGCTTTAAATAATGGAAAGAACAACCACAGGAGTTCGAAAAAGATAGGGAGGACATCAATGACATTATGAATAAGCTGGACCCAAAAGACATTTTTCTGTGTGTCCAAAATCTGTTTATTGGGATAGTTTCCCACCCATTTTGACTTAGGGCACTTTTAGTGCTGCTTCCATCTGAAGGACCATCCTTCTCTCAGCCTTCCTTTTCCTCCTGTAGGCTGGCAAAGGACAGTGGAGCAGCCCACACACAAAGCCACCATGTGTGCCTGGCTAAAGACGGTGGTGATTTTGCATTTCATGACCATGAAGTAAGGGTTGTGGTTCCACACCAGGCGTTTCTTCTTGTGTTTCCTCTTCTCGTCCTCTGGGGATGGGTGGAGGAGGTACTTCACAAGCGACATGTTCTTTTGGGGAGGTCATCACTGCCAGAAGTCCTGAACACAAAAGACATTTAGAGAACACTGCATGTGATGGCAGTGGATTAAACAGTTTTCTCAAATAGCATGGAATATCCTGTATGATAGACCATACATGTAGTCACAAAACAATTCTTAATAATTTACAAACTTTGAAATAAAACCAAGTATCTTTCTAATCAAAATGGAATTAAATTAAAAATTGATAGCAGAAGGAAAAACTGAAGGTCTGAACAGATTTGGAAATTAAACAATATACCCTTACACAATGGTTCCGAGAAGACATTATAAGGAATTTAGAAAATGAGAAAAATGAATATGAAAGCTCAATGTAATAAAACTTATGGGATGCAATGAAAATCAGTGCTGATAAGGGGCATGTATAGCTATGAGTGCTTGTATTAAAAGAGAACAAAGATATTGAAACCAACAACCTAAATGTTTATCTTAAGAAACTAGAAAATAAGAATGTACTATATCTGAGACTAGCAAAAAGAATACAAAATACTGCTGGCAGAGATAACCAGAATAAAGATTAGAAATATAAATAAAACTAAGAGTTAGTTTTTCAGAAAGATTGACAAAATTAATAACCCATCAGCTGCACTAACAAAGAAACAGAGAAGATTTAAATAAATTAAAAAATTGTCAGAATACCATGAACAACTGTATACTGAAAAATTAGAAAATCTAAATTAAACGGATACATTCTGGGCAAAATGCAACCTATCAAGACTGAATCCTGAAGAAATAGAAAGTATGACACACCTAAAACTAGTAAGGAATTGAATCAGTAAGCAAAACCCCCGAATAATAAAAAGCTGAAAACCAGCAGTCATTACTGGTAAATTCTACCAAACATTAAAAAGAAAATAAACAGCAATATTCTTCAAATTCTTGCAAAAAAATGAGGAAGAGGGAACACTTCCAAACTAACTCTATGAGGTCAACATTTGCCTGATATGAAAGCAGGACAAAACACTATTAGAAAGTAGAACTGTAGACCATTATCTCTGATGCATATTGAGGTAAAAATCCTGAAGTAAATACTAGTAAAGATAATCTAATAGAACTTAAAAGGGCCGTATACCACAACCAAATGTGATTCATTCTTGTAATGCAAGGATGGTTCAACACATGAAAATCAATCGATGCAAAAATTACATTAACAAAATGAAGAATAAAATCACATGTGATTATCTCACTGATGTAATAAAAGCATCTGAAAAAAAATTCAATAATCTTTCATGAAAAAAGCAGTAAAAAGAATAGTTATATATATATACATATCTATATATCTACATATCTATGTATATGTATATATATAGATATATATATATAAAGGCACCACAATGTTTTAATGGTCATATATTAAAAGTTCACAGCTCATCTCAGACTCAATGATACAAAACTGATAATGTTTCCTCTCTTAGCAAGATAAGACAAAGATACTCACTTTCACAATTTTGAGTCAACATTTTCTAGCTAGAGAGTCCTAGCTAGAAAAAAAGGCAAGGAAAAAAAAAAGTAAAAATTAATCCATGTTGGAAAAGAAGTAAAATTGTCTCCTTTCACAAATGGTATGATCTTATATGTAGAAAACACTAATTAGTGCACAAAATAATGTCAGATGTAATAAAAAGTGCAGTCAAGCTTGAAGATATAAAATCAGTACACAAAGACTAGTCATATTTCTGTATAATAACAATGTGCCACTTGAAAACTAAGGAAACAATTACATTTAATATAGATCCATAAAGCATTAAATACTTAGAAATAAACTTAACCAAGGAGATGAAAAGTTATATGCAGAAAACTAAAAACATGTTGTTAGAATAAATTAAAGAAAATGCAAATTAATGGAAAAACATCCCATGTATATGGAATGGAAAACTTAATAGTGGTATGATGGCAATAGTATCCAATACAATCTCTGTCAAATACAATCCATATCAAAATCCCTATGATGTTTTCAATACAATCCCTATTGAAATTCCAAGATGTTTTTCCCCAGATGTGGAAAAATCCATTTCATCCAACAAGGGACACTGAATAGCCAAACTATCTTGAAAAAGAGAAACAAAGTTGGAGATCTCACTTTTTTTTAACTTCAGAACTTATTACAAAGCTGCAGTAATAAAAATAGTGTGGTATTGGCTTGGAGACAGGTGAGGTAGATGAGACCAGTGAAGTAGAATATAATCAGAAATAAATCTTCACATGGTCAAATGATTTTCAACAATGGTGCCAAAACCTTTCATTGAGAGAGGACAAAAAAAAATGGTGTTGGGAAACTTGATGTCCACATGCAAAATAAATGAAGTTAGACCTTTCTCTTATACCATATGCAAATATGAATCCAAAATGGATCAAAGACCTAAGTGTAACACCTGAAACTATAAACTCAAAAAATCGCAGGGGAAAAGCTTCATGATATTGGATGTGGGAATGATTTACTGGATATGCCACTAAGCACCAGAAAAATGAAAATAGATGAACTGAATGACATAACATCTAAAACTTCTGTGCATCAAAGCACACAATCAACATAATTAAAAACAACCCATGAAATTTGCAAAATATTTGCAAATCATATATATAATAAGGGATTCATATCTAGAATATATAAAGAATTCCTCTGCTTTATCAACAAAAAACAAACAAACCAAGTAAAAAAAAGGGGGGGGGGCTATTTTTTAGATAGGGTATTTGGATAGACTTTTCAACAAAATACATACAAATGACCAAAAAATCACATGAAAATATGCTCAACATCATTAATTATTAGGAAAATATAAATCAAAACTACAGTCAGATAGCACCTTACACCTATTAGAATGGCTATTCTCAAGAAAGAAAAGAAGAAAGAACAGAAATGTTAGCAAGGATGTGGAGAAACTGGAACTCCTGTGTACTGGTGTTTTGCAAAAAAATAACAGTGCAGCCATCATGAAAAACAATGTGGTGGTTCCTCCAAATATTAAATATAGAATCACCACGTGATTTAGCAATTCAACTTCTGGGCATATACCCAGAAGATTTGAGAGCAAGTGTCAAAGAGATATTTGTACGTTCATGTCTGTAGCAGGACTATTCACAACAGCCACAATGTGGAACCAGCTTAAATGACATCATCAGGTAAATAGAAAAACAAAACAAGGTATATACTTACAATGCAATGTTATTCTGCCTTAAAATGATGGGGACTTTGACACATGCTACAATATAGATGAAGTTTGAAGACGTTGTGTTAAGTAAAATAAGCCAGTCACAAAAAGATGGAAAAAAAAAAAAAAAAAAAAAGAAGACATTCTGTATGCTTGCACATGTATGAGGTACCTAGAGCAGCCGCATTTCCAGAGACAAAATGTGAAAGGGTTACTGCCGGAGATGAAAGAAATGGAGAGTGTGGGTTTAATGGATGCAGTGTTTCTACTTGGAACAATAAAAATTTTCTGAAAATAGATAGTGGTGATAAGTGTATAGCATTGTAAATGCACTTAATGCCAGTGAATTATTTTTTTAAATAGGATATTTTGAGAAATACTTTATTTTATTTTTTAAGTTTATTCATTTCTTTTGAGAGAGAGACAGACAGAGAGAGAGAGAGAGAGAGAGAGAGAGAGAGAGAGAGAATCCTAAGTTGGCTCCACACTGTTAGTGCAGAGCCCGAAGCAGGGTTTGATCTCAGGAGCCATGAGATCATGACCTGAGCTTAAGTCAAGAGTCAAATGCTTAACAGATTGAGCTACTGAGACACCCCAATACCAGTGAATTCTTAAAATGATATGAGGGTAAATTTTATTTTTTATATATAAGTGAAGGAAGTAAAAGAAGGAAGGAAGGAAGGAAGGAAGGAAGGAAGGAAGGAAGGAACGAAGGAACGAAGGAAGGAACGAAGGAAAGAACAAAGGAAGGAACGAAGGAAGAGAGGAAGGGAAGGAAGGAGGGAGGCAGAGAAAAGAGAGAGAGGGAGGGAGAGTAGAGAGAGAGAAAGAGGAATACCTTCCTTGTATCCTAAGTAATCTTTAAATTATATAAAGTCTTTAAAAAGTAACAAACTTCCACAGCCTCATTTTCTGGTTTTAAAAATATCTCATTTTTGAAGCATCGGGGTATGGCTCAGTTGGTTAAGCATAGACTCTTCATTTTGGCTCAGTTCATGATCTCACAGTTCCTGAGATAGAGCCCTAAGTCGAGCCCTTGCTGACAGTGTGGAAACTGCTTGGGATTTTCTCTCTTCCTCTCTCTTTGCTTCTCCCACACTCATGTTCTCTGTCTCCCTCCCTCTCTCTCTCTCTCTCTCTCAAAATAAATAAAAAATACCTAATTTTTAAGTGTGTTTAAATCTTATACCAAATATCTAATTTATCCATCGTCACTCTAACAAACAAAATCAATTGTTTCAAGGAAACTTTGTGGGAACTTACAAATATAAAATAGCATTATATATATATATATATATGTATAATGTATATGTATATGTATAATGTATATGTATATGTATATGTATAATAGCATATATATATGAATATATATATATTTCTGCGTTTTTAGGATTGTATGCAGCTTGATGCAGGTAACGTATTTCATACTTTCTTCTGTCACTTGATGTAACAGTGCAGTTGATATAGCTACCATTATTTAGTTGTTTTGAATTTCATTTGATCTGGATTAGTTCACTAAATACTAACTGGAATAAAAATAACCTAGAGAACCCAAACTACTAGAACCTTATCTGCTTCTAGGTTTTAATTTAATAACAGATTTTACTTAAAAAAATCTTCAGGAAGAGTCTAGCCTCTACAGCTATGCGATCATTAAAAATTGAGGGTTTCCAGGGATGAACAGAAAAAGCACTTGGATATTCCAATATTCCCAGGACTAGTGCTATGGTAATACTGTGGGTGTCATTGAAACTATACAGAAAGAAATTATATGTATATATATATATGTGTGTGTGTGTGTGTGTGTGTGTGTGTGTGTGTATATATATATATATATATATATACACATAGTTAGTTAGTTAGTTAGTTAGTTGTGTCTTCCAAAACTCAAATGCACTGAACCAAATGGGAACCTAAAATAAGTGGAATAATATTGTAGCCTCCAAACAGCAGATTTACGAAAGTCAACAGGAATCTCTATGGGGTAACTGTGGTGAATATTTTGCCAGCAGCACTCAGAGCCATAAATGTATCAAATGCGTGGATGGCTTCTTAAAGTTATTGTTTATTTTAATTAAGGCACAACTGCCCAAATTTTGATTGAAGCAAACTCATTTGTAATATTTGCATCTTATTCCCGGAATATTTTAGCTTTCTATTGTCACTGTTTACATGGAATGCACTGTAATATAAATGACTTTCATAAAAGTTGCCAACTTCCAACCACCTGCTGTGTGCTGATAGCAGTAGCAACAATTCTGGTGTGGCAAAGTGATATTCAGTTGCAATATCTACTGTTGGATCCACAAATCGTTCTCTTAGGTTATGTGGTTTGTTGGAATAAGATCATATTTACCAATCCTCTGCTCTCTTTCAGTCTTCCTGGTATTACCTCCTTTGGTTGATTCTGCCAAGGTACGGTCAAGCAGAAAGGTGACCCTGGTTGGAACCCTCATTGCCCTGCACTTCACAGGGGAACAGCCACTGAAAAGTGTAAGGTTTGCAGAGTTCCAGGAAACAGAACCAAGGAAAGAAAGTTCAGTGTAATATGGAAATGACCTGCTGCCACTTCAGCCATTTCTGTGCTATTGGGGCAGCGATGTCTCATTGCAGTGCTTGGAGTTGTACCAGCGCTGATAGACTAGGGCACCCAAAAGAAAGGGTTTAAGAGTCCCCACAGTTAATCTGGTGCAAGGAAGTACTAGCGTGGATAACAGATATTTTCTCTATATACTATGACATGTTGCTATGACGCAAACATTTTGACACAAATTTTTCATTGGTGACCAGATGGCAGCAGTTAAATTCCATATGCCCAGAGGGACACAGAATCCAGTATACATGGTTTAAAGAATCCATGAATATGTGCCTAGTTGTATGTGGGTGGTCGTTGGGGACTGTGGGCAAATGGGCAGCACTGCCCTGTTTCCAAGTCGCGGCCACCACCAGCTATTGCCCATGGCTGCCATGTTAGAGTAGGAGCCTGTATTTCAGGTTATCAGGTGTTTATGATTTCTTCTCACGCATCATCAACCACTTTACAGTTTAAATAAAATATTCCAAACTCCCAAGCCAGAGAGGGTAAGGCAACCTGGTGAGGCAGCTGGAGATCTATCTTTACCGGCACAGAGCAAAATAGAGAACAGGTGATGTATATGCTGGACTGGAGGGGGTGGGGCTACAAATATTTTAAAAAAACAGCAAATACTGCTTTTTCATTCCTTTAAATGACATTGGGCACTTTGTAAAATATTTATTTATTTTTGAGAAGAAGAGAGTGCAGGCACACGTGCATGAGTGGGGGCAGGGGCAGAAAGAGAGCAAGAATATCAAGCAGGCTCCACCCCTTCAGCATGGAGCCCAGAGCAGGACTGGATCTCAGGAGCCACGAGATCATGACTTGAGCTGATATCAAGTCCTATGCTTAAGCAACTGAGCCACTCAGGCATTCCTTATACTGTGTGCTTTTGATCTCCACATTATCACATTGCATGTTTGTTTTTTAGTCCACAACACAATCTTGACACAAGTGATGGCTCTTTTTTATTACTTTTTTCATTCTTTTTAATTAATTCATTTATTTTTTCTTTCTTCTTCTTGAAGTATAAACTTAATTTGGATCCTACAAACTGACCCTCTTTTGGTTTCTTCTACTCCTATTATCTGTCCTGCTCAGTCTATGTTAGATCTCCTCCTTTGAAGTTCAGTCTTGTCTGCCATGTTTTTGCTCTCACTCAAGTCCCATAGTCTCAAATATCATCTACATGCCCATTATCCCAGCTGTATATCTCCCTTCACCAATTATACCCCAAATGCTAAGATGTTAATCACTTACCTACTCAGCAATTCTATTGGTTATCTCCAATGATCATCTCCAACTTAACATTTCAAAACCAAACTTTTAATGTTTACCCTAAGTTGGTCTACTCTCGTCTTCAGCACTTTATACACACACATACATACACATTGGACATGCCTGTGCACACACACACATGCAGACACACATACACACACACACAGATACTTGTCTGTATTCTCTCGCTAGAAGACAATCTCCATGCATGCAGGCAGCTGTGTTAAGCCACACCCCTCAACAGGATCTCACACCAAGTTACTCCCGTCTCATCTTTCTATCCCACTGCTTTTCTTCACTGCTCAAAATTCAGCTTGGCTTCACCCTTATCGATGTATACTATCTCCATTAAGAGATAAATTACTATTTATTTGTTCTTACACTAAATATATTTCCATCATTGAATGCTAAATTTCATTGCATTTCTCTTTTCCTATCCCTTCCAATATGGCATGCTGGCACAAGTCCTGGCCCATTTCAGTCAATCAGTAATTTTTTTGAATGAATAATTTTGCAGATAGGAGGCTAAAACATCTGCTGATAACACTAGCAAACACAAGAAGCACAGAGGTAAGTTGCATGACAGCTCTGATGGATGGAGATTGCTACCTGAAAGTCTGTGCATAGGGCAGAGCAAACTCAATAAGAACAAAGGCAAGAACAGATTTATGGAGTCTCATTGGCCTGGTACCATAAAGCAAACACAGGCAAGGCAGACCTTTCTATTCCTGCACTTGTAACCCCTCTGGAGTCTCACAAAGATCAGTCTTTGAGACAAGTGCCCCTTGCAAACACCAGACTACTGAAAACACTTTGGTATTAATTATACCTCCCCGAAAATGCAACGCAAAGCATATGCCTGAGTGAGGCCTCTCCACATCAATGTTTCAAAATTAACAAAGGAACATCAATGTAGTGTGGTAGAAAAAGCATGGTCTTTGACCTGTAAACTGGGGCCTGAAATGCCAGTACAACTAAATCCTAGTTGTAGAACTTGAAAAAGTTGGTGAAAAATCTCTATATTGCAGTTCCCTTTTTATGAAGAGAAGGATAATGATAATTACCAATAGGTTTGCTATGAACATTCACTAAAATTGTGCATGTAAATGGCCTATTACGAAGATAGTACTACACAGTTTAACAAATTAAACCAGAATTTACTGCTCAATATGGATCATAATCATTATCGTGTGGTTGCTTGCCAGGCTTGGCTCCTCCCACAGATGGAACATCCATTAACACGGCATGACAGTTTGCTCACAAAGACTTGATATTTTCTGAACACCTATTATGTGCAAGGTGCATGATCCAGGATGTGAGGGATATAAGGAGAAGCTCAGCCACAACTTTTAAAAGTCTCAGGTACCTGTGAACAACACACATACAGACATATACATAAATAATGTCATAAACGATAATATTTATTTTCTAATTATTGACTGTGCCATATAAGATGGAGACTATATTTATATATCATAAAATTAACAATATAATTCATTTTATTAATAATTGCTCTGAACCTGCATCATAACAGGTAACATGGTAACATCTGAGGATGCATAAGTCATAGCCACTGGTCTGAAGGAACTGATTAAATTTCCTCATTCAAGTTGGCAGCATGAAAATACAATCTTTACTTGTGTTTCAGGATCCCATTATGATAAAGAACCATACAAAAAAGAATTATCTGTGACAGCATAGGCTGTGTGGTCAATTGATTAATGACACCCTCTACCCCAAATCAATGATGCTCACAGTCTAATCCTTGGAACCTGTGGATATGTTACCCTAAACAGCAGAAGTGACTTTGCCGATGTGATTAACGTAAGGACATTGAGATGGGGAGACTATCCTGAATTACTAATGTGGACCCAGTGGAATCACGAGTCCTTAGAAGGAGGCAACCATGTCAGACAGGGATGACAACATAATGATGGAAACAGTGGTCAGAGAGAAAGTTGAAGATGCTACGATTCTGGGTTTGTAGGTGAAGGGACCATGAGCCAAGCAGTGCACACAGCCTGGAAAGACTTCAAGAGAGGAAAATGTGGACTGTCCTCTAGAACCTTCAGGAAGAACATGGTTCCGCCAACACCTCAACTTTAGCCCTCTGAAAGCCATTTCAGATTCCTGATTTTTAAAATTATAAGATAATGGATTTGTGTATGTAATTCACTAAGTTTGTTCACTAAATTTACTGTAGCAGCAATAAGCAACTAATGTAGATATATATAGGGCTCTTCAGTGAATTAGACACTTTATGATATTAAAATGTTAAAAGTAATTGGAAACACACTAATGGGTGACATAGTGAGGAAAGTTCCAACCCAATTTATCACCTGGTGGGAATCAGAGTTGGTTTCAGAGGAAGCAAAAGTGGGGCCATAATGAAAAGTAACCTAAAGCTATGAAGGCAATTCAAAGACAATGGACTCAACAGTGAAGATAAGTTATTAAATAGAAGTTGTTCCCCAAAACTTCTTTCACAACAACCAAGTATCACCATGGAACATGAAAACAATCCAAAGATAACAAAAAGTAAGGGAGAATAATTGATTCTCAAGGAAGCAGAGACAACTGAATGAGCATAAACAAAGAAACCACAAACACGCATGAATAACTTCACCGATATTTCAGAGGGCTTTGAAAAATGTTTGCTTCTACTGAATGAGAACAATCAGAAAATTTAAAGGAGTCTGGATGAGTATACATATGTGGGAAGATCAATTACTTGTAGATAAAGTTGGGGGAAAACTATGAAGTTAAAAAAAGGTAAAAATTACAGGAATTTTGGAACAATTAAAATATAAGTAAATAATCTAGCTCTTAACATCCTTCTACAAAAAGTTCCATAAACGTCCCAAAAATAAAAGAAAAGAAGAGAAGAAGAAGAAGAAAATATCAAGCAAACATTTCCCAGCGATGGAGAGAAACATGAGGCTTCTTATGGAGAAATCTCAGTAAGTACCAAATAGGATAATTATAAAGGAACTTCTACCTACACGAAGATTAAACAGAAGATTCTACAAATGTTCAGAGAAATCAGAAGTAAGAAAGAAAGAGAAAGAGACAGAGAGAAGGTAAAGGGGAGAGGGAAAGAAGGGAGGGAGGAAGGAAGAAAGTATTAACAATTGATGTTAAATTCCTCCTTAACGATCTTGGATGCCAGAAATAAAATAGCCTTCAACGTTCTTGAGGGAAATATTTTGAATGTACTATTCCAATACCATGATAAAATATTAGTTAACTTTGGTAAGGCAAAAATATTGTCATATTCAGACTTGAAAGTATTCACAAAGTGTATTTTTATGCACATTTTCTAAAGAAATTTAAAACAAAACAAAAATCAACAAAATAGTGCCAAAACTGAGAAAAAGATAGACTTCCATGGAAAATGAAGGGTAGAACTTATCCAAAAATCCATCCGGAGAGAGGGCAGAATGAAAACTAATCGGTGGGCTTAGAAAACAGAAGATCCACAGGAGATCAGGAGATCACTGAGTGATAAGAAAATCTCCAATAAGAATGAACTAAGTGGAATTCAGATATATAAGAAGCTAGATCATCTGTAATGATACAGTAACAGTGACATAATTCCTAACAAAATTTGATTAAAAAAATAGAAGAAACTTTAGAAAAACTCCTGAACTGTACAAGAAATGGACAATGTGACCATAAAACTAACTATATCAGTCTACAGAGGGAGAAGACAAGAGTTAACAATGGTCACAGAATAGACTGAAAGTTTCACTCTAAAGACATAGTTGACAGAATTAGAAAGATGTAGCGGAGGAGAAAAATATAATAAAGTGTTTATATTCCTATTGCATTGGCAAGTAGTGATCAAAAAATACACCTCAAAGATCTAAAATATCTGAAAGAAATGTTTCAGTATATGCTTTAAATTTACTGTAATTGCAGAAATTTAAAATGATACTAAAACTCAATACTGGGAAAGGGGGTGTTGAAGGGTAACATAAATGAACTAAATATCCATTCTTTTATTGTATATCCAGAAGTATTATATCAGTTTGATGAATTAAAAAATAATTGTATATGTTTATGTAGAATTATACCAGTGACCTTGAGTTAAAGATCAGAAATGGTAAAATGTGGTGGCTTCTGAGGAGACACAGGGTTGGGGTAGAGAGGGATCCTCTAAGTTTCTCCCCTTTCTGTGAAACATGCTATTAAAACATCCAAACATGCATTCGGATACATTAAACTGATAAGAATTATTCTCACTATGGTTTCAAATAATGATTTTCAAATCATTGATGTCATGGGCTCATTTTCCTGGTGCTCTACCCAATATTAATTATTCCCTTACTTCATACTGATGAATACCTGTCTCTCCACTTACCGCCTATACCCAGTTAAAAAAGAACCCCAAAAACCAATTAAACAAATGATATTAGCTGGTGCTGGGTGAGGAGACATGAACAAGTCGTATCTGGGTCAGGGGCTGGGACTTCTGTGAATATGTCACATTTGCAAGTCACCATCTATTTATTTATTTTTCCTGCTAGGAAATACTATGGGCAAGTAGAAATAAAAGACTCTTCTTATGAACAGAAGGTAATTTGTAGTAGAAAGCCACATGCAAAAAAAGAAAAAATCACTAAGCAGAGGGGAGCCTGGGTGGCTCGGTAGATTAAGCAGTTAAGCATCTGGCTCTTGATTTCTGCTCAGGTTATGATCTCCCCACTGACAACATGGAGCTTGCTTGGGATTCTTCCTCTTTTTAACTTTTCTTCTTTTCTAATATAAGCAATTGGAGACATATTTTCCCTTAAATATTGCTTTACCTGCCAGTTTTATTTTTCTACCAAACACTTCTGAGCCATTATCTCAATACCTCTATTTCATTCAAGCCTAAACAATCCCTAATTTTTTTCTAGTATCTTTAAATTTGCCTATTCTGAACATTTCATATAAATTGAATCATATAATATGTGGAACTTTGTGCCTAGTTCCTTTGATTCAGCATAATGTTTTTCAGGTTCATCCCTGTCACAGTATGAAGCAGATATCCATTTTTTATTATTAAATAATATTCCATATCAAGGAAATGTTGGTTTTACTTAACCATTTATCAGATAATGTATATTTGGGTTTGTTCCAGTTTTTTTTTGCTATTATGCCTAATGTTTCTATGAACACTTGCATACAAAATTTTGTGTATACACATGTTTCAATTTCCTTGAGTGTATACCTAGGGGGGAAATTGTTGGACAACATGGTAATTCTATGTTGAGCATCTGAAGAACTACCAGATTATTTTCCAAAGTGGTTGCACCATTTTACATTTCTACCAACAGTATCTGAGGAATCCAATTTTTCCACAACATTGTCAACATTTGTTTTCTGTCATTTTGATTATATCCATGCTAGCAGGAAGGAAGAGGTATCTCATAGTTTTGATCTGCAATTCCCTGATGACTAATGATGTTGAGCATCGTTTCATGGCCTTATTGCCATTGTCATAGCTTCTCACACGGTGCATCTTAAAAATTGAATTTTTTTTTTTTTATTGAATTGTGATAGCTCTTTATATATTCTAGATATAAGCCTGGTCAGATATAAGATTTTTAAGAAATGTTCTTACATTCTTTGGTTTATCTTGTACTTGTCTTGATTGTGTCTTTTAAGAACACAAAATTTTTAAATTATTTAAAAGTTATTTATTTATGTATAGAGACAACCAATGGGGGAGGGGCAAGGAGAGAGGGGGGCAGAGGATCTGTGTTGACAGCAGAGAGCCCAATGCAGGGCTTGAACTCACAAACTGCAAGATCATGACCTGACCTGAAGTCAGATGATGTTTTTTGGCCACCCAGGTGCCCAAAGAACACAAAATATTTTAAATTTGGTAATGCCCAGTTGATCTTTTATTTTTTATCTTATTTTAAATCTTGTATTTTGGTGTCATATCTAAAAAACTTTGCCTATATCAAAGTCACAAAGAGTTGCACCACACTTTCTTGTAAGAGTTTTATAGTTTTAAATCACATATTTATATCTTTGTTCTTAGTTAAGTTTTTATGATATGAAATAGGAGTCCAACTGTTTGCTTGCTTGTGGATATCCAGTTGTTCCAGCACAAATTGTTGAAAGGACTATGTAATTGTCTTGGCACCCTTGTCAAAACACAATCGGCAATAAATGAGATGATTTATTTCTGGACTTCTATTCCATTGATCTACCTGCCTTCTAATAACAGTGCTACATTGTTTTAATTGGTGTGGTTTTGCAGTGAGTTTTTGAATTTGGAAGTTTGTCTTTCAACTTATTCTTTTTCAAGATTGTCTTACTCATTCTGAATTTCCATATAAACTTTAGGATCATCTTATAAATGTATGCAAGAAATTTACTCGTATTTTTGCAGTAATTATGCTAAAATTTATATCAACTGAGGCTGTATTCCATATCGACAATATGGAATATTCTAACCCATGAATACGAGATATTTTCATTTGTTTATATCTTTAATTTCTTTCAGCAATGATCTGTAGTTTTCAGAATAAAATTTTTGTATTTCTTTAGTTAAGTATATTCTTTTTTTTTTCTTAAGTTTATTTATTTGGAGACAGAGAACAAGAGAAATCATAAGCATGGGAGTGGCAGAGAGAGAGGGAGAGAGATCTCATGAACCGGGAGATCATGACCTAAACCAAAATCAAGAGTCAGACCCTTAACTGACTGAGCCAACCAGGTGCCCCTTTTATTCAGTATATTCTTAAGTATTTCACTGGTTTTGGTATCATTTTAATGGTGTTGTTTTCTTAGTTTTATTTTTGGCTTTCTTATTGCTATTGTATGGAAATATGATTGATGTTCATACATTAATTTTTGATCCTGAACACAGCATTAAGAACTCCTTTATTAGTTCTAATAGTGTCTTAGTGGATTCCTTAAAATTAAATATGTATCATGCCACTTGCAAAAAGGGATAGTTTTACTTTGATCTTTTCAATCTGGATGGTTTATATTTCATTTTCTTAATTTGTTTGACTAGAACCTTTACTACAATATTTATTAGAAGTAGCAAGAGCAGACATATTTGTATTTTTCCTGATCTTAGGGAGAACACATCCAGTCTTTTACTATTAAGTAAGATGTTAACTGTGTTTTGTTTTGTTTTGTTTTGTTTTGTTTTGTTTTTCAAAAATATCCTTTATTAGGTTGAAGAAGTTCCTACCTATTCCTGGTTTCTTGAGTGTGTTTATTATGAAATGTTAATGAATTTTGTCACACCCTTTTTCTGCATTCCTTAAGATAATTATAATATGATTTTGTTTTTATTTTATAGATATGTGAATTCCATTAATTCATTTTTCAAAAAGTGGGCCAATTTGCATTCCTGAAAGAAATCCCACTTAGTCATTGTGTATGAGTTTTTTATATTCATTTCTTAACATTATGATTTTGATTCATTTCTCAGTATTATGCTGAAGAACTTCTTCATTCATATGTGTGAGAGGAATTGGTTGCTAATTTTCTTTACTTAAAATGTCTTTGTCTGGCTTTGGTATTAGAATAAAATTACCTCATAGAATGAATTGGAAAGTAGTTCCTTCTCTTCATTTTTTGATAAATTTGTGAAGAATTTGTTTTTTTCTTTTTGAAACATTTAATAAAATTCATCAGTGAAGCCCTCTGATTCTGGGTTTTTCTTTGAGGAAAGTTATTAGACTACAAATTTAATCTCATTATTATTTGAAGATGTTCCATTTATTATTGAATCAGTTTGCCAACTTTATCTAAGTTATCCTAATATGTTCACATATAGACTTATTTCTACAGAGTTAGTAGTAATGTCCTTCTTCCCTTTCTGATTGTAGTAATTTGAGTCTTTCTCTTTTTTTCTCAGTCAGTGCAGGTTAAGTATTTGTCAATTTTGTTAGTCTTTTTGAGGAATCATATTTTCCTTTGTTGTGTTTTCCTACTTTCTGTTTCATGAATTTCAGCTATAATCTTTATTTTTACCTTCCCTCTGTTTACTTTGAGTGTATTTTGCCCTTGTTTTTCAAGGGTTAGAAGATGGAAGCAATGGTGGTTGATTTGAAATCTTCCCACTTGTTCAGTTGTGGCATTTTCTTGGTGTAAATTTACGTCCAGCACTGTTTGGGCCTTTTGCCATACATGCTGGTGTTATATCTTCACTTTCCTTTATCACAAAGTAACTTTTTGGGATTTGTAATGATTATTTAGCATTGTTGCATAATTTCCACGTATTTGTGAACTTCCAATTTTTTTTTACTATTAATATGTAATGTCACACTATTTTCATCAGAAAACATACTTTGTATAGTTCCATTCTTTTTAAATTTACTGAGTCTTGATTTATGGCTAGTGTCTGGAATAAGCTGGAGAATTCTCCATTTGCACTCAAGAGGATTGCACAATCTGCCCTTGCTGGGTGGAATGTTCTTTATATCTGTTAGGTACAGTTTTGTTGTAACTTCCAGGTTTCATTGGTACCTACATCATTAAAAAATCTGTCTTTATAGCTACTAACATTTTGTTTTGTTTCGTAGTGTATTTTGTCTGGTGTTTGTAGTCACTCCAGTTTTCTTATGATTGGTGTTTGCAAGATGTATCTCCTTCTAGCTTTCTATTATCAACCTACTGGTATCTTTGCATATGAAGTGTGTATTCTATTGATAACATTAAAAAAAATCTATTCTGTCAATCTCTGACTTTTGCTTGGATTGTTTATTACAGTTACATTTAATGTTAATATTGACAGATAGTATCATAGCAATATTAATTTGATCATATTAAATTAACATTAATCAATATTAATATAATTATATACCAAGTAACTATATATAATACATAATGATAATAGTTATATATAATGTATATAATTATATATTTTATATGTCACATATAAATATACCATTGGAAAATATAAAATAATTATAATATATCATATATAATAATGCATGTAATTATGCAATATATTACATCATATATTACATATAATATATATTTTATGTATAAATATAAAAATTAGAGGTTGCTCTAGGTTTTACCATGTCTGAATTTACCAGCATAAAGTTCACATTTATATTAAATTAATTGCAGTGAGATAGAGAAATGTATCTCTATCCCCCCCCACTTTTTGTGTTAATATTGCTATACATATTACACATATATATCATACAAATATGGCAATACATTGTTTTAATTATTACAGTACATAATTTTATAGCCATTAAGAAGATGAGGAAAGGAGTGAGAGGAAGTATATATTTTTATAGTTCATTTTATTTACTTCTTATTTATCTCCTCTGGATTTCTTCATCTGTTTCTATGGATTCAACTTGAGAAATGCTATGATCTTTTCATTCCAATGCAACTCTGCTCCATCTATCTCCTTTATGCTGTTTTGTCAAATGTATATGGCATAGACCTGATGATACAATTATATGTATCTTTTTTAATAATTTTTTTAAAAAATTTTAATTATAATAAAGCCTTCATAACATAAAATGTATCATCTCAAACATTTCTAATTGTACTATTCAGTAGTGTTAACCACATTTACACATTTGTGCAATTTCCAGAACTCTGTGTCTCTTTCTTTCTTTCTTTCTTTCTTTCTTTCTTTCTTTCTTTCTTTCTTCTTCTTTTTTGAGAGAGGGCACAAGTGAGTGATGGGCAAAGGGAGAGAAAGAGAGAGGAAAGAGAGATAAAGAGAGAAACGGGATTCACTCCAAGCAGAGCTTGAGCTCACCAACCAGGCGATCATGACCTGAGTGGAAATCAGATGCTTAACTGACTGAGCCACCCAGGCACCCGAAGAACTCTTTTCATCTTTTGAATCTTAAAGTCTGTATCATTAAACAGCTCTCTATTCCAATTTCCTTCAGGCCCTGGCAACCACCATTCTACCTTCTGTCTCTACGAATTTGAATAGTTTTGGTAGCTCATATACTTGGAATCATATTGCATTTAATTTTTGTAATTGAATTATTTTACTTAGTATAATGCTCTCAAGGTTTATCTATGCTGTATCATGTGTCAGAAATTCTTTTTTAAGGCTTAAAAATATTCCGTTGTGTCTATATAATGCATTTTATTTATCCATTTATCTTTTATGAGCACTTGAGTTGCTTCCACTGTGTAGGTATTGTGAATAATGCTGCTATGAACATCTCTTTTAGATCTTTTTTTTTTTAATTCTTTTTTTAACGTTTATTTATTTTTGAGACAGAGAGAGATGGAGCATGAACAGGGGAGGGGCAGAGAGAGAGGGAGACACAGAGTCAGAAGCAGGCTCCAGGCTCTGAGCCATCAGCCCAGAGCCCAACGCGGGGCTCGAACTCACGGACTGCGAGATCGTGACCTGAGCCGAAGTCGGACGCTTAACCGACTGAGCCACCCAGGCGCCCCTAGATCTTAGTTTCAAATCATTTGGGTATATACCCAGAAGCAGAGTTGCTGGTCATATAAAAATTCTATGTTTAATTTTTGAGGAAACTTCATATTGTTTTCTGTAGTGGCTACACCATTTTACATTCCCACTAGAAGTGTGGAAAGATTCCACTTTCTTCACATCTTCCTCAACATTCGTTATATTCCAGATTTTGTTCTTTGTTTTGAGCAATAACCATACTAATAAGGTGGTATCTCATGGTTTTGATTTGCATTATCCTAACGGTTAGTGATTTTGAGCATCTTTTTTTTTTTTTTTTCTTTTTGGCCATTTGTATATCTTTGTTGGAGAAATGTTTCATCCAGCCCTTTGTTCATTTTATACTGGGTTGTTTGTTATTTCATTGTTGAGTTCTGGGAGTTTTTAAAATATTGTGGATACTAACCCCTTATCAGACAGATGATTTTCAAATATTTTCTCCCTTTTCATAGTCTGGCATTCACTTTATTGATTGTATCATTTTATGCACAGAAGTTTTTAGTTTTGAGGTAGTCCAAGTTATCTATTGCTTTTTTAATGTGTGCTTTTGCTGTTATATCTAATAAATCACTTCCACATCTAAGGTCATAAGGCATTTCCTCTTTCTTCTTCTGAAAGTTTTATAGTTTTAAGTGTTGCATTTAGGCTTTGACCCATTGTGAGTTATTTTGTGTGTATGGTGTGAGGTAGGAATCTGACTTCATTTTTGTATGTGAATATTCAATTTTTCCCACACTGTTTGTTGAAAAGACTTTCTTTTCCCTATTAAATGGTCTTGACACCTTATTAAAAAATTATTTGGCCATATTATAGAGGATTGTACAATTTTTTTTAAATTAAGTTAGGAAGGAACGGGCACCTGGGTCTCAGTTAACTGCCTGGCTTCAGCTCAGGTCATGATCTCACGGTTCCTGGGTTTGAGCCTTGTGTCAAGTTCTGTGCTGGCATCTGGGGGCCTGGAATCTGCTTCAGATTCTGTCTCCATGTCTCTCTGCCCCTCCCCTCTTATGCTGTGTCTCTGTCTCTTTCAAAAATAAACATTAAAATTTTTTAAATAAGTTTAGAAGGAATAAAAATATGCATTTGTACTGTCTTTATAATTACAAAATATCTTTTACTGGTGCTTTTTTTTTTCTGTATGGATTCATATTTCTCCCTGGATTTATTTGTTTCAGCCTGTAGAATTTTCTTTAGTATTTCTTAAAGGGTGGATCTGCTAAATATGAGTTGCAGTTTTTGTTGATCCTGAAACATCTTTGTTTGAAAGACTTTTTTAGTCATTAATCTAAGCCTGTCAGTAAACTCTGAACTTGGCTTACCTTTTTCATTGTGGAACTTCTAACCTATGATGAGGGGGGACTGGACTCAGTGTCCCAATATTCACATCCTATTGTACCTGAGGTATAGCCTCCCTCCGATGGATTCAGGTTAGATGGAAGGAGGGAGTCCTTGAACTTTTGGCCACATTGACCAGAAATTTAGTCTGTTCAGCTTATAATTGGAAGGGGGTGAGAAGTGCTGTTGTCTTGTGCTGCCTCTCCCAGCTTCTAGTGAGATTTAGTAGGCCTTGACTGGGGACCGAACATAAGGGAATCCTGTTTTCTTGACTATACTTGTCAGGGCTGAGGCTCCGACTGAGCTGGGTTGGGAAGGTGGAGGAAAGAGAGAGCATATTGTGGATCAAATACCCCAGAGTTTTGCTGTTCCTAGCATATTTTAATATATTTTTGTTTGTTTTTGTTTTTGTTTGGTTTTGTTTTGAGAGAGAGAGAGAAAAAGTGTGCATGCACACTAGTGAGGAAAGGACCAGAGAGAGAGAGAATAAAAGAGAGAGAGAGAGAGAGAGAGAGAGAGAGAGATCTTAAGCAAGCTCCATGCCCAGCATAGAGCCTGACACTGTGCTTGATCCCATGACCATGAAATCATGGGCCAAAAACAAGAGTGGGATGCTTAACAGACTGAGCCACCCAGGCACACCTAGATTTCTTAAATAAATTTTTATTTATTTGCTGTATACACTTTGGACAATTCCTAGGTACTCTAATTCACTGTTTTATTTAGTAGTTCTTACCAGTTGGAGTTGTTTTGCTGTGAAGTGGGTCCACAGAGCTCCTCATGCTGTCATCCCGAGAGCTGAATTCAGCTAGGGTTTTGTTTTGTTTTGTTTTGTTTTGTTCTGTACTTAAGAATTTTCTTTAGAATAGTGAACTGCAGAGGATGATACAGATATTTCTTTTTAAGGAGGAAGTTACACACATTTCTTATACAACCCCTGCTCCATACATGTATAAGCCTCCCCCATTATCAGCATTTCCCATCAAAGTGATCAATTTATTACAATTAATGAAGTTACATTGACACATAATCACCTAAAGTCACATATTACATTAGGGTCCTCTCTTGGGCTTTTACATTCTATGGGTTAGCATAAATGTATAGGGCCAGATCTATCACCATAATATCATGCAGAGTATTTTCAATGCCTTAAAACACCTCTGTGCTCTGCCTTTTCAACTTTCAACCTCTAGCAACCACTGATCTTGTTACTGTATGCACAGTTTTTCCTTTTCTAGAATATCATGTATCTAGAAATTATATAGTATGTACCCTTTTCAGATTGGCTTTTTTTCATTTAGTAATATGGATTTAGCGTCCTCCACATCTTTCCATGTCTTAATAGCTTACTTCCTTTTGGTGCTGAATAATATTTCATTGTCTGCGTGGATCACAGTTTATTTATGTATGCATGTACTGAAGGACGTCTTTTTTTATTTCAAATATTGGCAATTATGAATAAAGCTGCTTAAAAAAATCTGTGTTGAGGTCTTTGTGTGGACATAGTTTGAAACTTTTTTGGGTAAATACCAAGAAACATGTTTTCTGGGACACATGGAAAGAGTATGTTTAGTTTTGTAAGAAACCACCTAACTTTTTTCTGTTTCTGTTTCTTTTTTTCTTTTTGTTTCATTTTGTTTCATTTCATTTCATTTCTCCTTTTCTCTTTTCTTGTCTTTTCTTTTGTTTTCTTTTCTTTCCCTTTCTTTTCTTTTTTTCAGAGAGAGAGAGAGAGAGAGAGAGAGAGAGAGAATCCCAATCAGGCTCCATGCTCAGCACAGAGACCAACACAAAGCTTGATCCCACAACCCTGGATCTGAGCTGAAATCGAGAGTGGGACACTCAACCACCTGAGCCACCCAGGCACCCCCCTAACTGTGTTCTAAAATGTCTGTACCATTTTGTATTGTTACCAGAAATAGATATGGGTTTTTCAATTTTGTGTTTAAATTATGAAGAATTAAATAAATTAAATAGAAGAAATAAATAGATTTCCATTCTTGTGCTTCTAATAGGAGTGCTGGTGTGTCTCCTAAAAGAAGAGTAAAAGGAAGTTCTTTATGAGGAAACTCACCCAATAGGGAAAAGGTAACACAAGCACAGTGAACCATGTATTTCAAGGAATGGGAATGTAACCATTGTAGCCATCCTACATTCCAGAAAATGTAAATATTTCTATGAGGCTGGAAAAGAGATTGGGTTTATAAGATCATTCAAAAGGGATGCAGAGGCCAGGTCATGATTAAGGGTTTGAGTTCCACCTTGAAAAATATTCATAGGAATTGATTTATGTTTTAGAAAAGACCTAAACCTTCAGTATTATATAATAGATGCAATGTCCCAAGGTGAACATGCTAATGTAGATAAACTCATTTGGATGTGCAAGGCATAACACCTTCATGGATACACAAATTAGTATAGTTCCCCCAGCCTCTGGTTTCTGATTCTCATAGGCAATAAGACAAATACCTTGTTTATTTCAACAGAATCTGTTCACTCAAATTGTCTTCATCTCTGTCTTTTAAATATAGTTCTGCAGGAGTCCCATGATGGGGAGCCAAATCCTTTCAAGCTGATTTTCTTCATACACACACACACACACACACACACACACACACACTAAATTATTCAAACTATGACAGTGTGTTTATGTGTTAAAAAATAAAATGGGTAAGTAAATGAGATGTGCTTTTGGTGTAGTAGGGCGAAGAAAAATGTAGTTTGACATGGCTAGAAAAGTTGTTCCAGAAGGAGTGAGAAGTGAAACAGCTTAAGACATAAGAAAACAAATAATTAATTAATTAAAGGAAAGAGGAATGATTTTTAGGCAAAGGGGAGTTTATTATGAAGAAAGATTTTAGGTGTGGGATTGAGTGTGAACAGATAGAGATTTATAAGGTTCTTAGATCATAGTCCAGAATTGTGAAAGTGTTCAATAAATGCTATTCATATGGTTAAGTTACATTGAGATTCTAATAAAGTGTGTTGGGACCTCCTAAACTTTGCAACATGGGGAGATTATTAAAAAAGCAGGTTTAGGCACTGCATCCTAAGCAGCTCTTCAGGTGGAGTCTAGGGATTTGGATTTTTAAAAAGGTAAACATAATTACAGTGCATATGCTGAAATTTAATAATTAATCTAGTATGAAGAATTTGGAACCAATTACTAATTAAAGGCTAGTGCATAAAAATGAATTCTCCTGTTTTTAAAAATAGGAAGTTCATGGTAGCATAGTGATTGAGTGGAAATAATATAGTTCTGGTGTTAGGCAAACCAAAGAAATTTGAATAACTCCTATGTTTCAGTTTCCTTAAATTATAAAACAGATACAGTTTCATTGTTTAAATTAATGTAAAAATATAATAGTATTTACCTGTAATGACTGAATGAAATGCGATATGTATCTTGAATATAAATGGCTTTTGTTAAGGGTTTATTATTATTATTATTATTGGATATTTTATTTAAATTAACAAACGATAATAACAATGTTAAATAATTAAACTCTTTAGTGGGCTGCTTTTCAAAGGCCTGCCTCCATCCGTACCAACTCGTTTTGTTATCTTTTTAGAAACAAGAAAACGTTAGTTTAGAGGTTACAGTCCTAAAATTTCTCAACTGCATGAGAGGAAAGTATTCATTTCCATTTTTCCCCAGCAACATGGGATATTGGGAGTATCTGCAGTCCTATTACTTCCATAAAACATGGGGTCATTTTAAGGTATAAATCATATATTATCCAACAAAATATAGACACACTTTGAAACTAGAGTGTCAGTTTTCCTTACTAGATTTAGCCACCCCCTAACAAACAAGAGAGAAAGCTTCTACATACAAACCAATATAAAAGAAAGATCTATTAAATTCCTGCTCCCATCTCAACGTCTGTCAGAATAGTATTTGCTGTGATCTGCACCATCTCTATTATGTGTTTATATACTTTCTATTCCCCTCAGCACTTCTTCAGGCTTCATCTTTATAAGGCCAAAACAACTGTTCAATTCCGTTTAGAAAACAATGAAAATCAAGGTTGACAAAACAATTACTTTGAAGTAAGTTTTAAAGATTGAAGTCAGTAAAAATTTTAGTGGTTGATTAGCCAAAAAATTATTAACCAGTTAACGTGTATATTGATTGAGTGGAATGTTACAAGTTTTTATTAATAAAGAAAATAAACTGGGGCACCTGGCTAGCTCAGTTGGCTAAGCGTCCAACTCTAGGTTTTAGCTCAGGATATGATCTCCTGGCTTTAGGAGTTTGAGCTCCGTGTAGGGCTCTTAACTGTCAGTGTGGAGCCTGCTTAGGATTCTCCCTCTCTCTCTCTCTCTCTTTCTGCCCCTCCCCCACTCGTGCTGTCTCTGTCTCAAATAAATAAATAAATAAACTTAAACAAAAAAGGAAAAGAAACCAAACTTACTACAAAGAAAGGTTTGGACAAAATGTAAAATAAGTGTTGGTTTTCCTAATTTCCACCAAGAATGCACTGGGCCAATGAAACATATTAACTGCATTTCAAGTAGCCTGAACATCATCTACTTGAACAATTTTTTGAGTACTGTAATCCATAGTCTCCAGGGGAGGTTCAGGTTACTTCAGACCTTCACGGAAATCCAGGAAGAATAACTCCAGTCAGGTTGGCATCTTGTGGTTGACCAGGAAATAAGAATGTAGTGAATTGATATGACCCTATACACTCCACTGAGAGAAAAGGGAAACTTCACCTGACGATGGGCAAGCATTGCTTATAGCATGGGATTTATTTATTTATTATTTAGTTAGTTAGTTAGTTAATGTGAGTATAGTTGACACACATTGTGACCACTTTTCAAGTGTATAGTTTAGTGATTTGACAAGTTTAAACATTATGCTGTGTTTAGCACAAGTATAGCTACCATCTGTCTCATTACATTGCTATTATAATATCATCAACTATATTCCTTATGCTCTGCTTTTTATTCCCGTGACTTATTCACTCTAACTGGAAGCCTGTTACCTCTCTCTCCTTCACTCATTTTGTCCAAACCCCAACTCCCCTCCTCTCTGGTAGCCATCAGTTTGTTCTCTTTGCATTTATAGCTCTTTATAGCTATGATTCTGCTTTTTGCTTATTTATTCATTTTTAGATTCTATTTTTGAGTGGAATCATATGGTATTTATCTTTCTCTGACTGACTTATGTCACTTAGCATTATACCCTCTAGGTCCATCCATGTGTTTTCAAATGTCGTGATGACTAGACGACTAAATGACTAGAAAAAAAAATCCTTTTTTTGGGCCGTGTAATATTCTGTTATGTATGTATACCACATTTTCCTTAAACATTTATCTATTTACAGACACTTAGGTAGCACCCATATTTTGCTTATTGTAAATAATGCTTCAATAAGCATAGGAGTGCATGTATCTTTTTAATTATTGCTTTCATTTTTCCTGGGTAAACATCCAATGGTAGAATTATTGGATCATATGATATTTCTATTTTTCATTTTTTGAGGAATCTCTCTACCATTTTCCACAGTGGTTGTAGCAATTTCTTTCTTTCTTTCTTTCTTTCTTTCTTTCTTTCTTTCTTTCCTTATTTAATTTTATTTATTTTGAGAGAGACAGAGAAAGTATGATCAGGGGAGGAGCAGAGAGAGAGAGTGTGAGGAGAATCCCAAGCAGGCTCTGCATGGTCATAAGCCAGATGTGGGGCTCGAACCCATAAAACCATGAGATCATAACCTGAGCCAAAATCAAGAGTCAGATGCTCAACCAACTGAGCCACCTAGGTGGCTGTGGCTATAGCAATTTGCATCACAGTCTTTTTAGACTAGAAAGCCAAAAAGACTAAAAGTAACAATTTTATTAATAACAACAATGATAATACAGCCTGTTTGGGTGTTGCATGTATATATGTTTGTACTATCCTCCCTCCCCATTTCTCTGATTACTACTATATTAGGAGAAAAGTAAATTATTAATGACCAGTATGCAATGAGATAATGATAGGTATGGGGGTGAGGAGGGAATTTTAGAGAAGATTTAGAATGTGTCTTTGGCCTTTGTGGATCCTCTAATTCCTCAATCCACATTTGGCAATTTTTATTACAATTTAAACTCATTTGTAAAAATACTACAATGCCTACTTCGATATGTTACATTGTGGTTAATAAAATAAAGTACCTAACAGAACATATAATTCATAGTAGATAAGGGATAACTTTGATTTCCTGTTTTCTTCCTCTCTCTTCTGTTGAAATATGTGTCATTCTCTCTTACTGCCTTTTAATTTGCCTGGTACTCCTCATGACATTCAACTTATCAGAATATCATTTAGGCAGACTGGAGCCACAATCCTTGTGTGCAAATTTTAGCTCAGCCACAAAGCTAGCTGTATGATGATGGACAAGGTATGTAATCTGAGATTCTTGTTTTAATAGTCCACTAAACAGGGGTAAATAAAATAACAAAGTAAAACCACAAAGTTAGTAGAATCTTAGTAACTCTTTGTAACAGCATCACTCTGCAACCTTCCTCTCCCACATCTGCGATTATCTTCATATCCAAACAATTAATTAGATGATTAGTGTCCTCTTTCTATGTTAGCTACTAACTCATTTTTTTTTCAGATAATTTGTTATTGTTTCTCTACTCAAAGAGTAGAGTTTGTGAGTGGGACAAGTATAGTGTAGATTTTGTGTACATTATTGAAATTCAGTTTTTTTTCCAGCTTAAAATATATTGTTATAACTATCATGTGTTTTATATAGGTCTCTTGGTAACTGTAAAGAAAATACCCAAAGAAGATACACAAAATTAAATGAAAAAGGAATCAAAGCTTGCTTCTACAAAAACTGAACAAACTACAAAGGAAGAGAAGAAAGAGGAAAAGAAAGGAAAAAATATCTATAAGACAAAAGGAAAGCGATTAACAAAATGGTAATAGTAAGATTTACACATTCAGTCATTAGAAAAAGTCACCCCTGGTTAAAATGAACCACTCTATACAAAGTCTGAGAAATAGTAGATGCTCACAGTTTTATGGACAGTCTCACCTAATTTTTCCTTATTTACATGTGCTAAGGTCAGGGGCTGAATATCATTTATTTTTATATTTGCAGAGTCTGGCACAGTGTCTAGTGCTCAAAAATATTTATTGGATAGAAATGAAAAGGGAAACTCCAATATATTAAAATCACCACTCTGAGATATGGACTAATTTTGGCCATGATTACAGAGGGAAAGATATAAACTTTGCAAATTCATTTTCTGTACTGAACTGTCCATTGGATGCTTTACAAATACTATATATTATTTGGTCTTTATAAGAAATACATGGTAGGTACTGAAGTTTTTGTTTTTTCTTATGAGCACTCAAAAATTTTGACGACTGCCCAATATTATCTAAACGTTTTGTACTAAATATATTTTAATAGCATCTTCCAATTTTTGGTCAGTATACTACCGAAAACTTAGTTCTTATACTGGGAAAAGAAATTAGAATACGTGCCTTATTCATAAATCTTGCTCCTTGCTTGATTGTTGCCTCTTTATATTCTCAAGTTTGTTCAGTCAACTTTTCTTGAGCATTTTCCTCTAAAGATTTTACAAACTATTTCTCCTTTCTCCCATTTTACTACCACCAAGCCGATTCAAACTGTGTCCTCTTTCTTCAAGACCACACTTCTTCAAAAGCCGCCAACTCTGGATCTCCTTACAAATAACCTCATTCTCTTGAAATCATTGTCCGTACATTTTCCACAGTGTCTTGTATAATACAGATCATCAATACAACTCTAATGGCTATATTTCTTTGGAAATAAGTACTTTTATCTTTAGAAATCATCTCCTCTAGATTAAGATGTAAACTGTCTAAGGAAAAAAGTAATTGGGGAGATTTCATTGAAGGTAATATTTGTGATATGGAAGTAGATAAAATAAAGTTATTCCTGATGTCAACTATTCAAATCCACACTAGCTGTGTCATTTTTTTAAGAGAGAGAATGCAAGCAGGGGAGAGGGGCAGAAGGAGAATTGTAAGCAGGGTCCACACTCAGTGTGGGACCCAATGCGGGGCTCAATCCCACCCTGGGATCGTGACCTGAGCTGAAATCAAGAATCAGATGCTTAACTGACTGAGCCACTCAGGTGCCCCCCTAGCTGTGTGCTCTTTAACACACTGCAAAATTTCTATGGTCCTCATTTTCCCTGTTCAAAATAGAGACAAATAATAGAACCTACCCATCAAGATTTTAGTTAAGCTACTCCATGGTATTGCTGTGTCAGCGTTCATGTTGTTTGGCCAAGTGGCCTGATGGGGCCTTAAAAAAGGGCATAGTCCCTCATGCAAGGCATGCCCTGGATAAAAAGCCACAGTGACATATGTAAATGTCAGTTTCTGATATGACTTCCCAATCGACTTTGTGATAAGCAATCTCACTGAATCCTGTGGACTTCCCTTGTGTACCTCTTAGTTAGTCCCCCTGTGGAGTTAACCTCAACTCCCTCTCAGTTTGAATTACCCTATTTCGCCTTAGTTTGGAAATCCCAAAACACTTTACGACAGACTCTTAGAACCCCAGGACCTGAAAGTCTCTGCCTGCATGCTGCCTTGCCCTCCCTTATGGCCCCTCAAGAAGTGCCATGTACTTCCTTAGAACATATGAGTAACAAACTTCTCTATTTCATTCCTTGTGGTCTTTGTTGATCCAAGGCTTCCCATCTGACACCCAGTGTTCTACTTAACAAATGTAAATTTCACAAAATCACAACACTACCTGATAGCATTTTTGTACTTACTAACATAATTCACATTTGACCTTACCAGGCTGCCTGGCACATTGTAAAAATTAAATAGATATTAACTGTTACACTGTAATTCTGAGTAGCAGAATCGTGAGACATGGTGTGGTAGTAAGTGGCACAGCTTTGGGATACCAGAAGTACTTGAAATGATGAACATAGATATAATAGCTTTCAAAACTGATACAAATAATTATGTCTACTTCAAGGTATCTGAGTACCCGACCATATAATTGTTTTATGATCCTACAGAAGTCATCCCCATTTAGTCTCTCTTTTCCAAGTTTTTTTGTGTTCATTTATAGTCTATGAAAATAAACTAAGTGGGTCAGAATTAAGATGATAAGAAGTTGATTCTTGGGACATTTGTTTCGCTACTTATTTTCTAGGGTCTTGTTCACAATGTGCATAGTTTACAAAGGATTCTTTTCTTAAATGATTAAGTATTTTGTATGTGTTTACTAAACTGAAGACCAACACATCCTTGATTTTCTCCAGATTAAAGAAAAAATAATAAAAGCAGAAACAAGCAGGTTAAAAATTGAGGAATAATGGTGTGGATAGCAGAAATACATCACAGTAGGAGAGAGCCACATAAATCATCAGGATTGCATGCTGACTTCTATTAAGTCTCAAAAATATGATAATTAGTAGGCACTTAAAAAAATCATGCCATTCTCATTGTGTGATTATTTTTGTTCCTGCTCCATAACTATTATCTCTCTGCTCTTCAGCAAGTAAATCAAACCTTTGAGGTCTGACTTTGTAATCATTCTCTGTAGAACTTTATTAGATTCACTGTTTTGAGCCTGTCCTGAAAATGGTACTTTTTAAAAGTGATGCCTCCCACCTACTGACGATCAAATGTAGCAAAACTCTCTGACCTTTGAAAACATGGGTGTAATAGTCAAATCGAAGGACAGAAATCAAACAGCAGATGGATGAAATAACTATTTTTTTTTATGACAAGTGTTGATCTTTTCTGTAGCTGCAAATTCCCAGAAAAGTTTTTTCTTGATTTCCAAGGTCATTAACAACAGAATGGAAATAAAGTCAGACTAACTCTAACTGCCATTTTGGGTAAAGATTTTCCATGAGTCTGTTAGTTCACTCATATGTCATTTATGTGATGTTGGGAGACATTTTCTTTCCTCTCTAGGAAGTGTGGCTGTTTGGATTGATAATTTGATTTTTTCAAAAAGATTTATCTTTCTAGGATTACATTTTTCGGCTTTGGCTTATGGCAAGGGTCCCAGGAGTGAATTGCATCCTCTTGGATACCAGGTCCTTATCAGAGAAGAGGAAAGAAGGGCACAGAATGGGCAGAAGGAGTTTGATCAATAAGCATGCAGAGATTGGTCTATGTGTCCCAGTCCTCCCTGTAATCTTATAAATTGATTTTATGGCTTATGCATGGTATTCTCTCAAAGAATTTACAACTCCCTTGCATGAGTAGAAATGTGTGAAGGGTGTCCTTAAGAGACTCAGAATTGACTTTGTAAAGAAGAGGATGATAAATGATTCTCTACTATACCCACGTCCTCTCCCCTGGGTACAGAGTTCATGGGGCAGGACATGACTCAAGGTACATGGAGGGGACTGTAGAGATCTGGGTCACTAGTACATATTGTGAAAAGTTGTGCAGGGAGTGGTCAGATACAGAAATGGTGATCATAGGGAAAGGGAAAATGATGTGGGCTTCATAAGCTTATACTTAAGCTTTTCAGAATGTTGAAAATCTAAAACAAGGTGACACCCAAGGGTAGTATGGAGGTTTGGGTCACAACTAGCTCTTTGCTGTATAACCATTTGAGTGGGTTAAGTGGTTGGATGAATAAAAACAGTAATTTTCTGCTATAAAGTTTTCTTGTACTTACCTATAAAATATTTGTTCATATCTGTAAAAAACATTGTCTGAGAGGTACCCTTGATTTCCCAGAGTTTCTTCATTTAAAGCAAATGCTCTAACTTATCCAATCATTTTTATCCCATTTTACTTTTTTGCTTACTCTTTAAATCATTTTTATTCTTTATGAGATCAAAACACAGAGTAACTATTGTTTCCACAAAGCACCAGTCTTGTGGGGCAGGGAGAAATAAGTACTCTCAAGCTGTAGCGATTTGATATTGTACAAGTTAACTAATTTCCATTAATGTATATAAAATGGACATTATAATGTTTTATTTACAATAATATATATTAAAAGCTACTATTATGTTTACTCGTACACAATTGATATTCAACCTTTGTAGCAGCTTTGATCATATGGGACAAAGTATTAGTTGGGTGAGAAGGTGTACTACTGCAGCCATGAACAAGAGAAGACAAGATGGCCGGAGAGAGACCAGGGATGTGACAGAAGCAAGTGGGAAGGTCATCTTACAAAGAGTACATTGTAACTTCCGAAGTCTTGCATTCTGCCCCATATTTCCTTCAGTTTGTCCTTGGATCACATTCGTCCCATAGAATGACCCTGAGTAATTGAATTGTGTCACATCTTTGTTAACATGGAGCTCCAGTCTTTGACATTATTGGGAAAAGTGTCCTGTCTAATAATCTTAGTTGAGGGGAAAAAAAATGGAATCCAATTTCTGTCTCTGCACTGACCTTCAGGATGTTCATTAAGAGTCAAGCTTTATATTGTTTTGGAGCATTGGCAATAAATTAGGAGATAAGAGGAAGATACGATAGTTAAAGAGAAAATAATATATGAGCAATAAAGTAATTTCATTCTGTGGCTAAATCCCCCATATATCCTTCAAACACTTATTAACAAAAGCCATAGATTTACCTTGCCTAATGAAACAGTGCGATTAAAGTTCAGGTATGCTTACATTGAATGGTTTAAGACCGGGAAATTTTGTGACATGGCATCATCTTAATATTAGAAGGAGGAGAAAAAGTGCAACCAATTCTTTGTCATAGTGGATTTATTTATAATAAATCCTTTGGGAACTTCGTTTGAGTTTACTTGCAGCTTAATTAACAGCGACCAAGCATATTTTTCTAAGGGGTGTCATTGGAGTCATTTACTTTCTTCCAACAACACTGGAGATTTTAAGACATCTGAACTCAGAATGTTCAGGAGAAATTGTGATGGTAATCATTTACGACTTATGTGATGATGTCTCATATTCAGCAGGGCTATTTTTGTCACTGTAAATACACATAATAAGGCCTCTCCCTGAAGAAGTAGTGACAGTGAAGAAAGATAGAAAGCCATAAAGAAGTAATAAGGGAGAAAAGTCCTTTCATATATGAATGGACAGAAAAGTCCATATATAGAAGGGGAGACACTTGTGCTAAAAACTGAAATATGAACAGAATTTCTGAATGGTCTAGAGAGCAGGGATAGGAGCAGCAAAGAAAATTTTAGCAGATTGAAAGATGTATTTGAAGAGACACCGAACATGGCAGGAGGCTCCATTATTTCTTGTCTATAAATAACTGTTTCATCAATATTTTCTTTTTTTTGCTGCCTCTATAAGAGACTAACTTTATTTTTTTATTTAAATTTTTTAACTTTTATTTATTTTTGAGAGACAGAGACAGAGCATGAGAGGGGGAGGAGCAGAGAGAGAGGGAGACACAGGATCTGAAGCAGGTTCCAGACTGTGAGCTGCTAGCACAGAGCCTGATGGGGGGCTTGAACTCATGAACCATGAGATCATGACCTGAGTTGAAGTTGGATGCATAACCAACTGAGCCACCCATGCACCCCTAATTTTATTTTGTATCGCTGTTTTGTTTCTTGATAATTTTACGGATGTTTTGCAAGGTCTATGCAAGGCATTTACAAACGGTCAATTTGTTAGATTATGTGATATGTAACAGTGCATCTTCAAATGATATCAGCATGAAAACAAACTGAAATTATCAAATATTTGCAAAAATGAATAAACATTGAATAGCTCTCATTAACTTATATGAACAATTAACAGATTACATGCCATTGGACAAACTTCATGAGATAAAGATTCAGAGTGCTAAGGTCTAGTCACACACTGAAAAGCTGATGAATGTATTAACAGCAGTCACTCCTGTGTTTCCACATCCCACTAGAAACACTGTGTGAGGGGAGATAAGGAAAAAAAAAGAAGTAAATGGTAACGCTTATTTGGGTAAGCATGAAGCAAAGTGCTTTCAGACAAGTGCCAATATTACTCTGGCTTCATTCTTACAAGTAGAGAGTAATTGATACAGCTCAGAAAACTTCCAGGTAGAATTAATGAAGCTGATCTTTAGGTTCATGAATCTCAGTAGACATGGTCAGTCAGAGGGCATGGCCATTCACTCCATCCATGCCATGAATGGATCTCCATCTTTTATGTACTTTGATCACCTTATCTCAATATGATTCTTACTTATTATAAATATAGCTCCTATGGACACTTAATTTCTGCTTTAAATTTTTAATTTTTAATGTTTTATGGGTCCTTATCTAAGCACACAGAACTACATAAAAGCCAACCCAATCAACTAATTACTAAAAATCCACATATTATGGAAAGACAAGAAAATTTGAAGAACTCATTGTATGCGTTGCAGGTGTCTGTAGGTAGAGGACCTCCGCAAAGGACCGTTTCTTCATTTGCTCCTAGTACATTCCACCCTTTTTCCTCCAACACATCAACACATTTTCTGACAAGGAGACTGACAAATAGTCTTAATACATAACAAAAAAAGTATTTAAAATAATGTAAAATAAAATCTCTTTTGAAACACTGATCTACTTCAGCCTACTTCACTCTTCAGAGAGACTTTGTAACTATTTGTAGATAGCGTGCAATGATACTCTCCTATTTTCGGTAACCAATGAAGGCTAATGATTGCCTTTGAGCTAGAATTTAAGTTCATTCAGTTCTAACATTGTGCCAAAGGACCCTTAACTGGTCTATGAGGTCATAGATTAATTACTGATGAGAGAGTATATATCAAAATTTTCTGCACCAGGCTCAGAAGGCATAAGAAATGTCTTTTATAATAGACCCTCAGCTATATTAATTCAAGACTAATAAATTCTTTAAACTTCTTGAGTGTAACGATACTACTTAAGCGTTTGGGATCCTGGTGATCAAGCTTTTCCCAATAACTGAACACTGAGTTTTGTAACACTTAGATAGCAATGTTGCAAGTGGTAATGCAAGATTGAATCAGATCATTACCATTCACCTGTAAATTTATTCACCTGACACCAGATCAAAATGTTTATAAATTTCAAAAACTTCCTGATGAATAATCCCTATCTTTGTAAGACAAATATCCCAGAGCTCTGAGAGAAAAGTAAAATTTCAAATTAATTTTATAAAATAGTTCAATTTTATACAAAAATTATAATTTTATACTACATACAAAACTAAAATTATAGACTGTGTTTATCAAGCTGCAAAAATTTGCCAAATATATGCTAGTATCATAGCAGCCATACACAAGAGCATTAGGTTAATATTGATTATAAATTCAGTATAAGACATAAAAGGCACTTTGAACACACTGAAAAACAATGGAAGGCAGGTGGGAATGGAATAAAATCCATCTCTGAACCACAGGAACTGTATATATTGATTAAGATCTATGTTTTATGCTTTTGTCTCCTGAAATTCTGTCTAGGCTTAATATCAATGATCGAAGCTTCCAATTTTAGAATTTAGAAAAAGAAGAGCAAACTAATTCCAAAAAAGCTGTAGGAAAGAAATATTAAAGATAGAAGCAGAAATAAATGGAATAAAATCCAAAAATTAAAGTTAAAAAAATGTCCCCAGAGGCAAGCATTGCCAAGAACAGGAAATACAGAGGGACATCATAGACTATGCACTTCACTGGTTACAAGGAATTATTGCTAACAACTCAAAAGGTTACAATGTTGACAATTTAGAGAAATAGACAAGGTTTTGGGGTGGGTGGAATCAGTGGATATAAGGCAAAGATTTAATAAGGAACAAGTTATAAAATAAAGGGCAAATCAAAGGACACTAACATTGACGATAAGAACAAAACTAACAAAGTAAATTTGGTTGTTTGAAAATATTAAGAAGAATGACACATTTCTGCCAAGACTGATGAAGAAACAAAACAAAAAACAGATGCAAATAAACACTAATGCTAAAACAGAAACATTTGCAGATACAATCATATCATTTAAAATAAGAAATAATAAATTACTATATACCAACATTTAAAACCAATGAAATAACCACATATTTGGAAAGTATAAAACTTTTCTTTTTGGAATAATTTTTTTTTTAATTTTATATTATAGACAAGGATCCATGTGGTATTTAGATTTAGAAAGCTAAAATGTGCATTTGATAAACATTTGTTAAATTTGCCTGTAGAGTGAAACAGTAAATTTATGTCAAAGCTAAAATTTTCTGATTTTCATTTGTTTGCCTTTTAATATTTTGTTAATGTTTTTGTTTACAACCAAGAGAGGGACACTTTAAAAAATATATATATAGAACAATCATTGTAAATTAAGTTACTCTTAAATTAATAATGATAAGAAATAAAGCTTTGAAATATCGCTATCTCCTACACCACACATTTTTATGAATTTTTATAATTTTATAAGATATAAATTTTATGGCACCTGGCTGGCTCAGTCGGTAGAGCCTGTTTACTCTGATCATTCTAATGCTTCTTTCTGTGTCTTTGATTCTCTATTTTTTTAATCTATTTATCTATCTATATCTATCTATCTTCTATCTATATCTTATTTATATGTATACATATATGTATACATATACACATCATTTAATTGTCAATGTAAAAGTGAACTAAATTATATTTATAATTTATTGTATTTATAATTTATTATATTTGAAATTCATCAAATTTAAAATTTGATGAATTATGCTGAAGTTTCATCTATGAGGTTAAAATTCTTCAGTAAGGAATTTGTTGATACAAATAAGATATTTGTTAAATTTTGTTCCAAGATACTTACATATTTGTTGTAATAGATTGTGTTTTAAAAATTATGGTTTCTATTTTTGGCTCTGCACATAAATGAATTAATATTTGTATTATGATATTGAACACAACACACTAAATTCTTTTTATTTATAGAAGCTTTTCTGCAGATGGCCTTGTGGTTTCTAGGATGAAGATAAAATCAATGAGAAATAAGGAAAGTTCTGCTACATGTTTTCCAATATATATATTTTTTCTCTTTTTCTTCTACCTTCCTTTTTCCTTTCCTCCTTCTGCAGCAACAGACCTAACTACTAAGGTTTTATCTTCTCTACACTCTGAAATTTAGAAGTAATACATTTCTCTGGGCCTTCTGGCTCTTACACAAAATACAAGAAATTTTTTGGCTCATTACCTAGACTAACTGTCTTTTATGGGGAGCAAATGAGTGGAGATTTATAGATAGATGATAGATAGATAATAGATAGATAGATATAGATAGATAGATAGATAGATTGATAGATAGATAGATACTGTGAACAACACCAGAGTGCACTGAATAAAAGTAACCTATAATTTAAATTAAAAAAATGCACAGTACATGATTTCACTAGTCCACAATGTTTTATGTCTCATATAGGTATGTCTCACTTTATTATGTTCTGATATATTGCACTTCACAGATACATATTTTTTTAACAAATTAAAGGTTTGTGGCAACTCCGCATTTAAGCAACTTTATTGGCATGATTTTTTTTTCAATAGCATTTCTCACTTCATGTCTCTGTGTCATATATTGATTTTTCCAGTATTTCAAACTGTTTCATTATTATTATATTTTTTGGATGATCTGTGTGATCAGTGATGCTTAATGTTATTATTGTAATTGTTTAGGGGAACCACAAACTGTGCTCGCATATGATGGCAAACAATTTATAAGGTGTGTGATCTGACTGCTCCATTGACTGGTCCTTCCCCCATCTCTCTCCCTCTCCTCGGGCCTTCCTATTCCTTAAGACCCAACAATATTAAAATTGGGCCAGTTAATAACCCTACTATAAATTCTAAGTATTCATGTGAAATGAAAAGTTGAACATCTCATCTATTTTCATTTTTATTATATATATATTTATAAATATATATTTATTTATATATAATTCATATTTATTTATATATAATATATAATATCAATATAACTATATGATATTAATATATAGTATATATAAGTATATATTTATTTATGTAAATATATACTTATTTATATATTATATGTATATATTTAAATCTCTCACTTTAAATCAAAAGCTAGAAATGACTAAGCCTAATGAAGAACACATATGAAATGGTGAGACAGGCCAAAAACTAAGCCTCCTGCCCAAACAGGTGGGCAAGCTGTGAATGCAAAAAAAAAAAAAAAAAAGTCCTTTTAAAAGGATTATGTATAGCAATGGAAAGAAATCAACAAAGTGGAAAGTCAATTTACAGAATAATAGAAAATATTTGCAAACTGTATACCTGATAAGGGGTTAATCTTTAATATGTACAAAGAACCCCCAACACTGTAGATAAAGATCCAGTTTCAAAATGGTCAGAAGAATCATATGGCATTTGTCTTTCTCTGACTGACTTATTTCACTTAGCATAAGACTCTATAGTTCCATCCATGTTGTTGCAAATGGCAAGATTCCATTCTTTTTGACTGCCAAGTAATACTCTATTGTACATATATACCACTTCTTCTTTATCCATTCATCAGTTGATGGACACCTGGGCTGTTTCCATGTTTTGGCCATTGTAGATAATGCTGCTATAAACATTGGTGTGAATGTATCTCTTCAAATAAGTACTTTTGTATCCTTTGGTTAAATACCTAGTAGTGCAAATTGCTGGATGGTAAGGTATTTCTATTTTTAACTGTTTGAAAAACCTCCATACTGTTTTATATTAAATGTATAAACTATATATTATATATAAATATATCCTATATAACATGAATACACAAAATATATATCATATACGTGATAATGTACATATATGCGTAGGTAAATGTGTGTGTGTGTGTGTGTGTGTGTGTGTGTGTGTGTGAGTAGAAAGAAAGATAGGAAGGGAGAAAGAAAGAAATCTTGCCTTTGCAACAACATGGTTAGACCTTGAGGGCATTATGCTAATTGAAATTAACCAGACAGAAAAACAAATATTGTAAAATTTCACTTATATGTGGAATCGAAACAAACAAACAAACAAACAACTTAAACACATAGATACATAAAACAGATTGGTTGTGGCCAGAAACAGGGGATGGAGGTAAGAGGAATAAATAAAGGGGGTCAAAAGTAACAAATGTCCAGTTATAAAGATGAATAAGTCCTCGGGATGTAATATACACCATGGTGACTGTAGTTAACAATACTACATTCTGTATTTGAAAGCTGCTGAGGGAAGAAATCTTAAAAGTTCTAATCACAGGAAAAGCATTGCAAATACGTGTGGTGACAGAGGTTAACTAAACTTTTCAAGGTAATTACCTCACAGTACATACATATAAATCACCATGTTGTACGCCTTAAACTACTACAATGTTACATGCCAATTACATCTTGATAATAAAGAAGTTTAAAGTCGATATAAATGTATAGATAAAAATGTATAGATATAAATATATCTTGTATAAATAAACACATATTAGATACATACATGCATATATGCATATAATTGTATATATGTATTCAACACGTGGTAAATAACATGATACAGTTTGTAAACAAACTGATTTGGCAGACAGATTAAGTTCCTATATGCCTACCTCGTGGTTGTATTTCCCAAACCTAGATGTATGGTGATTCTAGCTGAGGGTAACTTCTCTTAAATTTCTATCCTTCAAATGTTTAATGAAAAAAAAATCTCAAATAGTAACATATAGATTTGATAGCGATACAGACATAACAAAGAAAATAAAGAAGAAAGGAAAATCGCAGCACATGCTGGAGCCCTCCCAAGGCCAAACAAAATGCTTCTGTAATTAAAAGCCGGTGTTATCAATGTCCTATAAAGTAAAACTGCGTCAAGAATAGATTTCCCACAGGCTATGTAGGTGCTGGGGGACTGTTCTTCAGCCTGTACGCAAAGAAGCCTAAAGGCGGAGAGTTCATCCTGAACTCACTAGAAGGTAAAAAGTTTGTGAGGGAGGTGAAACCCAGTTATGCAACTTGCTCACCTTAGACCAGCCAGAACCCAACTTCCATTAATGGAGACTATGAGAAATAGTAAATTGAGGAAAGAAAGGCAAACTGCCAAACTGCCAAAAGAAAAAAAAAAAAAAGGCGGACAAGAATAAAGAAAACTCTAACAAAAACCACAACAAGGGGCGCCTGCTGGGCTCAGTTGGTTGAGCCTCCAACTTCTGCTCGCTCGGGTCATGATCTCACAGTTGAGGAGTTGGAGCCCCCCATCCGGCTCTGTACTGACAGCTCAGAGCCTGGAGTCTGCTTCCAATTCTGTGTCTCCCTCTCTCTCTGCCTCTCCCCTGCTCATGCTCTGTCTCTCTCTGTCTCAAAAACAAAGATAAACATTTTTTTAAACATTTAAAAAACCACAACAAAAGTAAGCAGAGTTCTTGGGAACTTGCTTTTAGAGTATGTTTGCATACAAATACAGAAAAGACTGGGGCGCCTGGGTGGCTCAGTTGGTTAAGCAGCCTACTTCAGCTCAGGTCATGATCTCACAGTCTGTGGGTTTGAGCCCTGCATTGGGCTCTGTTCTGACAGCTCAGAGCCTGGAGCCTGCTTCGGATTCTGTGTGTCCCTCTCTCTCTGTCCTTCCCCTACTCATGCTCTGTCTCTCCTCTATAAAATAAATAAACATTAAAATAATTTTTAAGACATACATATAAAAGTTATTTTCCAAACGTTAATAACATGAAACAAACTAAAACAGAAGCAGTAGCTGCGGTTGAGGGCTGAATTAGTATTCTAGAATATGGATTGGAAGAAAATATCTCACAGTGCAGGCAAACCCCCACAGATATGGGTGAACAATGAGAGAATAGATGGTAAGATGGGGACTTGAATACCTGATACTGTGACATAATGTGACAAAACAGAAGTTCTAAATGAAGAAAACTTAGGGCCTACATTATTAAAGAACCTTTTGTGACTTGTCTTTTCATATTGAAGGAGGGCAACCAGTCCCAGGGAAGATTTATCTACAGAAGGCTTCATATGAAATTTTTGAATCTAGGATAGGCATTAAACTTTACAAACTTCCAAGTAGAAATACAGCTTACTTAAACCATGAAATCAAAGAGAAAATCATCACTCTAGCATTCTATAACCATAGTGCCACAAAACAAAACACATAAACTTTGTCTAAATGGCAAAAATACTTACTCATCTCTTCTACCCAAATGTAAAGTCAGTTAAATGTGAAGAGTAATCTCAAGATGAACAAATGAAAGTAGAAGAAGCAGATGTATGTATAAACTCACAATATGTAGAGTATCTAAAAGTGTCTGATGATATATGATAGGGAATGTATAATACGTTAGTAATTTTTATTGGAACAAAATATATACATATAAAAGGGAAAACGGAGTAATGGTCTAACTAAATATATCAGAGAAAAAAATAAGGAAAAATAGAAAATACAGATTTGCAGAAATTCACACCTATTGGTGAATAAAAAGGTGTAGCCAATTAAGTTATTTGATAGAAAGGGTAAATATTTTTAATGCAGATGTATTACTTAAGAAATATCCATTTGTATAAAACAGTTAAAAAGATGGCAAATGCTAACTCAATTGAAAATCATAGTAGAACTGCCAAATTTCCAGACTAGGACATAGCTGAGAAAGGGAAATAAAGAAAAAGGCACAGACAACCCAGGGAGAGTAAGAGGGGAGGGAGGGTTGATGCTTCATCACTTAAGTGTAAAAATTTGCAAGATTAATGTATTAACACATAAAGCAGACACACACACACACACATGTTTTTAAAACAAATGTAAATATTTTATCAAAAGACAAGGATTGTGAGAGTCACTTAAGAATAAATCCAAACTCCCAGGAATGCCTGGCTGGTTCATTTGGTTGAGCTTCTGACTTAGGCTCAGGTCATGATCTCATCATGGCTTGTGGGTTACAGTCCCGTGTGAGGCTCTGTGCTAACGGCTTGGAGCCTGGAGCCTCCTTCAGATTCTGTGTCTCCTTCTCTCTCTCTCTCTCTCTCTGCTCCTCCCTTGCTCATGCTCTGTCTCTCTTTCTCTCTCAAAAATAAACATTTAAAAATATTTTAAAAAAGAATAAATCCAAACTCCTTGACATCATTGTTGGTCAATATTTTTTTGGATCTGACCCTGAAATCAAACACAATAAAATGAAAATATATAAGTAGAACTGCATTAAACAAAAAATTCCACACAGCAAAGGAAACCATCAATAAAATGAAAAAAAAAATACCTAGGGAATGGGAGAAAATATCTGCAAATCATGTACCTAAAAAAGAGTTAATACCCAACATATATATAAAGGCTCATATAACTCAGTAGCAGGAGAGAAGCACAACAAAACAAGAAATCAAATTAAAAATGGGAAGAGAATCTGAATAGTCATTTTCCCCAAGAAGTCATACAGAGGAGATGGCCAACAAGTGCATGGAAAGATAGTCAACATCACTCATCAGGGAAATACAAATCAAAGCCACAATGACATAGCACCTCACACTTGCCAGAATAGCTATCATCAAAAAGACAAGAAATAGCAAGTGTCGGTGAGAATGTGAAAAAAAGGGAACCCTTGTGCACTGTTGGCAGGAATGTAAATAGGTGCAGCCATTACAGAAAACAGTATGGAGTTTCCTCAAAGAAGTTAAAAACATAGAACTACCCTAGGATCCAGAAATTCCACTTCTGGGCATTAAAAATATTAATTTAAACATGGGGGTCACCTGGGTGTCTTCATGGATTAAGTACCTGACTTTAGCTCAGGTTGTAGTCTCACAGTTTGTGAGTTCAAGCCCTGCATGGGGCTCTATGTTGACAGCTCAGAGCCTGGAGCCTGCTTCAGATTCTGTGTCTCCATCTATCTCTGCTCTTGCCCACCCACCCCCACCCCCCACACTCTATCTCTGTCTCTCAAAAATAAATAAACATTAAAAAAAAAAAGAAAGCATAATGCCTGGCATAGGGCAATTTCTTTAAAAACTAATAAAAAATAAATGAAGACAGAAGTTCTATCGTCATTGCAGCATTATTCACAACAGTCAAAATATGGAACCAACATACACACACACTCACACACAGTGGACTACTGCTCCTCCATAAAAAATGAAATCTCGCCATTTGTAACAACATGGATGAAACTTGAAGGTATGATGCTAAGTGAAATGAGTCAGACGACGAATACTGTATGATTTCACTTAATATATGGGATCTAAGAAACACAACAAATAAACAAAACATAAAAACCTGCTCAGAGATATGAAGAACAGATTGGTCATTGTCAGAGGGGGAGGATGGTGTGAGTATGAGTAAAAGGGGTGAAGGTGGGCAAAAACACAAACTTCCAGTTACAAAATGAATGACTCATGGGGATGTGATGTACAGCATGGTGACTATCATTAACACTGTGTTGCATATTTGAAAGCTGCTAAGAGAGTAGATATTGAAAGTTATCATCACAAGAAAAAAAATTTTGCAGCTAAGTAAGGTGACAGAAGATAACTATACTTACTGTGGTGATCTTTTTTGCAGCATATACAAATATTTGATCATTATGTTGTACAGCTGAAATTAGTATAATGTTAAATGTTGATTATGCCTCAATAAAAAAGACTAACTCCCAGAACTTGCCCTTAAAAAGATGAGACTATGTAAATGTCCAAAACAGAGAAATGGGCTAAGATATAGAAGGAAATTACCTTTTCTTCTTCTTTGCCAGTAAAACCACAAAAATATCAATACCAAAGACAAAAAGTGTAAATTAAGTTCAAATCTTTAAGTGGCACAAATGATACTCTGTGACAAAATATTTGATTTAATGAACTGGAGAGCCAACCAAAGAAGTAAGCCAGGATGCATCAGGAAGGCTGAAAGAGTAGAAGACCTAAAAGAATGTTATACCATAGAAGTAGAAATATTGATATTTTTATAGTAGAAATCACCCAAGGACAGGAAAAAAATATATAACTGAAGGGATGTTTTAAAAGGAAATGACTGTAAGAAGATGAAAAGCCAAAAATCCCTGGGCACACAAAATGCTAAAAGAGAAATATGAAAAAAAGGAAACATCACATCAATGAAATTTAAAGGTAACCATGAAAAAAAAAATTCAGAGAAAACACCAACATTCTCCAGTGTAATAAGACTCAAGTCGGCATAAGACTTCCCAATAGCATCTGTCATGAGGTGCATATAGTTAACACTACTGCACTGTGTACTTAAAAATGGTCATCATGATTTAAAAAAAAAGTTTCCCAATGAAACTGATGATCAGTTACAAAACTAAAATAAATTAAGATTTTCAAAAATTTTAAATAACACTTTGGAAAAAAAAACTTCTGAGTATAAAAATGTTCCATGATATAAGGACTCAGAAGCTTAAAGCACATTTTTATATCCTGAAAAATGGCCTGGAGGAATAGCTCCATCTAGTATAAAAACAATTCAGGAGGATATGTCAAAATAAATGGTAAGGAAAGATAAGTAAGGAACTTAGAAAGCACTCTGCTAAATGGCGAAGCAAAAAAGAATGTTTATAACAATTCCACACTAAAACTCTAGATGATACCCACAAAGTGGGGAGTAAAAGAAGAGACAATTACTAAGATACCTGTCATTTTAAGAGGGAGATGTAACTATTGTTACATTTAAAATTTGATAGAGAAAAATGGACATTAGTTGGATTAATTAGTAGAGCAGTGACAATCACAAATAGAATGAAAATGGAATCATAGTGTTAACACACAAAATACAATTCTCTATATCCAATGGAAAGTAGAGGGGAAAAATGGCAGCAGAAGAAAAATGATCTAGAAACAGTATCTCACAACACACACACACACACACACACACACACACACACACACCACACACACACACACACACACATGGGATTTGGGGAAAAAATACAGAACAAAAGAAAGAATAAAGAATTGGCAGGAGAGAATACTAGTTTCCAGTTACACTGGTAAGGAACCTGGAAGGTGCCACTTCATTCCAACAGCAACTGAAAAGCTGAACAGAGTGTAAAATAACAAGTATTCTTGGATCAATGAAAGAAGGACAATTGCTACTTCCCAGATTACGGAGACAAACAGGTGAATGCAGGAAGTCATGGCTCACTGGAGCATAGACTCACAGGCAGAAACCTGGCAGAGAACACATGTCAGGTAGGAAAATCTGAACTGTAATTAACAAGTGCTGGAGCTGCAGTGTGGATATTCTAAGAGTTAAAAACTCCAGAGACCCAGTCACAGGGGAGCCCCCACGATGTGAGATTTACCAACAAAAGCTCAGCCAGGTTTACACTAAATATTGGAGAAAAATCCCCTTGGTTCCTAACAGGGGGAAATCACATGATGTCCACTCTCAGACCACAGTGCAATTAAACTAGAAATTAACAGGAGAAAGATAACTGAAAATCCCATAATGCATGGAGATGAAAAACAAAATTCTAAATAACATATGGGTCAAAGAAGGCATCTCAAGATAAATTAGAAAATAATTTGAACTCAATGAAAATGAAAACACAACTCATCAAAATTTGTGAGATGCCATGAAAACAGTGCTTAGAGGGGAATTTATACTGTTGCATATATAGACTAGGGAAGAAGAAAGACCTAAATCCATCATCAAAGCTTCCATGTTTGGAAACTAGAAAAAGAAAAAAATAATTAAATCTAGAGTAAGTAAAAGGAAATAAATAAGAAAAATGAGAGGACAAATAAGTGAAATAAAAAGGGAAATCAATACAGAAAAACAATACAACCAAAACCTGGTTCCTGAAAAAAGATGAATAAAATGGATACGCCTCTAGTTAGTCTAGGAGAGAAAGAGAGGGAGACAGAGACAGAGACAAGAGAGATGCACAGAGAGAGAATACAAGCTACTAACATCAGAAATGAAAATGCACATCACTACAGTCCCCATGGACATTTTTTAAAAAAGGATAATAAATAAAGAAATACTATGAACAACTCTATACCAACAAATGTGATAACCTAGATGAAATGGATCAATTACTTGAAAGGCATAACCTGCCATAACTCACACAAGAGAATACACAAAATCTGAACAGGCCTATATCTATTAAATACATTAGGTCAATAATTAATAACCTCCAAAAAAAAAGCAGGAGGCCCAGATGGGTTCAATAGCAAATAATACAAAACATTTAAGGAAGAAATTATTTTTTTTTATTTTTTAGTTTTTTTTAACGTTTATTTATTCTTGAGACAGAGAGAGACAGAGCATGAATGGGGGAGGGTCAGAGTGAGGGAGACACAGAATCCAAAACAGGCTCCAGGCTCCAAGCACAGAGCCCGATGCGGGGCTTGAACTCACAGAGCGTGAGATCGTGACCTGAGCCAAAGTCGGCCGCTCAACCGACTGAGCCACCCAGGCGCCCCATTTAAGGAAGAAATTATACCAAATATATAGAATTTACCTCACAGAAGAGTGCAGAGGTAATGTTTTCTAACACATTCTGTGACAAAAATACTGCCCTAATACCAAATCCAGACAAAGGCAATACAAGACAACCATTGACCAATGTCTCTCATGAATAAACATCAACACAAAAATCCTCAACCAGATATTTGGAAATCAAATCTAACAATGTGTAAAATAATAATACACTACAATCAAGTGGGACTTCTCCCAGATAAGCCAGATTTGTCCACGAAATATATTCCATCACATCAACACACTAAAAATGAAAAATGACAGGATCATATCTATAAGTATATTTTCTGTATTAATCTACAGAAAAAGCGATTAATAAAATACAACACCCATTCATGATAAAAACTCTCCTAAACTGGGAATAGAGGGGAATTTTCTCAACTTGATAAAAACTATTGACAAGAAAGAAAGAAAGAAAGAAAGAAGAAAGAAAGAAAAAAGAAAAGACAGAAAAGAAAAGAAAAAAGAAAAGAAACCACTACAGCTAATATTATACTTAATGGTGAGAAAATCATTGCTTTCCTACTAAAATATGTAGAGGCAAGGATACCTTCTCACAACATGACAACAGAGTATTAGAAGTTCTCACTAGTTCATAAAGGGCAAGAAAAGGAATTAGAAGGCATACTAATTGGGGAAGAAGAAATTAAACTGTCTTTGTTCACAGATGATATGATTTTCTATGTGGAAAATATAAAGTAATTGACAAAAATCTCCCAGGACCAATAAAAAAAATTGGTATGTTTGCAATTAATATAGAGAAGTCAATCACTTTCCTGTATTTGACATTAAAATATAATATCATTTGGGCACCTGGTGGCTCAGTCGGTTAAGCAGCTGACTTTGGCTCAAGTCATGGTCTCACAGTCTGTGGGTCAGAGCCCCATGTCGGGCTCTGTGCTGACAGCTCAGAGCCTGGAGCTGCTTCAGATTCTGTGTCTCCCTCTCTTGCTCTCCCCCTTCCTGCCTCTCTCTCTCAAAAATGAATAAACATTAAAATTTTTTAAATGAATAATTTAGTATCATTTCATTAGCACTCAAAAAATAAAATAATTAGGTATAAACCTAACAAAATATGTTCAAGATCTATATGAGGAAAACTACCAAACTCATATGAATGAAATGAAAAAATAACTAAATGAATTGAGAGATATCCCATGTCCATGTATGGAAAGACTCAATCATGTCAAAATGTCCTTTCTTCCCTACTTGATCTATACAGGCAACAATCACAACGAAAATCCCAGCAGTCTATTTTGTGGACATTAACACACTGATCCTCAAGTTTATGTGTAGGGGAACAAAGACCCAGAACAGTCAACACAGTATCAAAAAGGAAGAATAAAATTGGAGGACTGACACTATCTGATTTCAAGACTTACTATAAAGAGACAGTAATCGAGACAGTATGGCATTAGCAAAGGAATAGACAAACAGACCTAAGGAATAGATTCGAGATCCCAGAAATAAAACCACATAAATACAGTCAGCTGATCTTTGGCAAGGGAGCAAAGGCAGTACAAAGGAGCAATGATAGTCTCTCTTTTTTTTAATTAAAAAAATTATTTTAGAGAGAGAGAGAGAGCATCCGAACAGGGCAGAGGGTGAGAAAGAGAGAGATTGAGAGACAAAGAGAGACACACAGAGGAAGAATGAATCTTAAAGAGGCTCCATGCTCAGCATGGAGCCCCCGGAAGCACCGCCAGATGTCAAGACCAAGGATCACAACCTGAGCCACCAAAATCAAGAGTCTACTGCTCAACCGACTGAGCCACACAGGCATCCCCACCAAAGATAGTGTTTTCAACAAGTGGTCCTGAAATAAGTGGACATCCACATTAAAAAAAGAAGAAACAAAACAAACAAAAATGAAACACAAATCTTACATTCTTTTCAAAAGTTAACTCAAAGTGGATCATGGCTTAAATTCAAACTATTCAACACACACAAAAACCTAGATGATCTTGGATATGTAACAAAGTACCACTCTGCTAAGTAATATTGGTAATAGGGGAGACAATGTATGGGTAGAGGTAGTGGATGTATAAGAATCTGTGTACCTTTCTCTCAATTTTGCTGTGAACCTAAAATTACTAAACAAAATAGACTTAAAAAAGGAATCAAAGGAAAGCTACAGTAGCAAATTTAATATGAGGCAGAATAAGGTGGAAAGAGTAATGTTATAATTTTCTAAAGGTAAAACTAGATCAACAAGTTATAATAGCCATGAGCATATATTTTGTCTAACCTTAAAACCTTGCTATATGTCAATCAACAACTGAAAAAGGATGGTGATAAATAGAAAAATCCAATGTTAAATATGCCTACATAATTACATAAATATTACCGTATAATTTAAAATACACCTGTCTAAATATGTTGGCTTAAGGTTACAAAAATAAATAAAAATAAAGATTTCAAAAACTTGATTAAAAATATCCATCTAAGATAAAGAAGATGTGGTTTATATATACAATGGAATACTACTTGGCAATGAGAAAGAATGAAATCTGGCCATTTGTAGCAACGTGGATGGAACTGGAGAGTATTATGCTAAGTGAAATCAGTCAGGCAGAGAAAGACAGATACCACATGTTTTTCGCTCATCTGTGGATCCTGAGAAACTTAACAGAAGACCAGAGGGGAATGGAAGAGGAAAAAAAAACTTACAGAGAGGGAAGAAGGAAAACCATAAGAGACTCTTAAATACTGAGAACAAACTGAGGGTTGATGGGGGGGTGTGGAGGAGGGGGAAGTGGGTGATGGGCATTGAGGAGGGCACCTGTTAGAATGAGCACTGGCTGTTGTATGGAAACCAATTTGACAACAAATTATATATAATATTTTGTTCCTAAAAAAAACTATATCATAACAAAAAAAATCCATCTAATGTTACTGACTATACATAACTTTCAAGTAAGCCTGGTGCACTCACAGAAAGGACTTTTCTAGATACTGAAAAGAAAAAATGTTCTTTTCTCTACAGTAAAAATACACCCAAGTTTATCCTTTACAATTGCAATATATGATTGTCATCTTGACATAATCATTAATAGTACTCTCATTTCATTCACATTAAGTGTCCTGAGTATAACAATAAATCATATCATAACCTATTGTCAAGAATAATGTAATAACATTGGAAAGACAGAGCAGAACAAAATAATAGTTAAGTAAAAAGCTAAAAATCTTCAACTTTCTGGATACTTAGAAAATCCTTCAGGTCTGGACACATGGGAGAAGGGTTAAAGTAAAACAAAACAAAAAAAAATAATAGCATTTCCATCATGCTTAAAACTGGTAGTAATTAAAAAAAATAAACTTTATCTTAAAAATTGTGGGACAGGGGCGCCTGGGTGGCTCAGTCGGTTAAGCGTCCGGCTTCGGCTCAGGTCATGATCTCACGGGCCGTGAGTTCGAGCCCCGCATCGGGCTCTGTGCTGACAGCGCAGAGCCTGGAGCCTGCTTCAGATTCTGTGTCTCCCTCTCTCTCTACCCCTCCCCTGCTCATGCTCTGCCTCTCTCTGTCTCAAAAATAAATAAAAACATTAAAAAAATTTAAAAAAAATTGTGGGACAAAGCTAAAATATATCTTAGAAGGAATTTTATCACTTAAAGTGGTGTTCATTAAGACAGAGTGAGATTGACTTACAGAAAATAAGAGAGAGCTCTAAAGTAGATTCTTCTATGAATATAGACAATGTATGTGACAGAAGAGACATTTAGAAATCATGAGGAAAGCAGAAAGGATGGATTATTCGATAAATGATGCTGGAATGTTGGGCTATTCATGCAGAAAAGTTTAAAATACATTTCTATCTCCTACTTTGCACAAAAATAAAATCCGTGCTGATGAAAAGAACTAAATGTGACACATGAACTTAAAATATTTAGAATATATTAGTAGCATGTTTTTGTTCTAGTAGCTAAGGAAGATACCTTTGGCAAGATACAACAAGCTCTACGTGTGAATAAACTTGAGTGGAAATAAACTTTGACCAAGAAAATTCATGGCTCCAGAATCCCATTCCTGAAGTTGTCACTCTGGAAAATGTCAATTCACTGTTGGAACTGGGGACTTCCAAATGCTCCCTAGACTTCTTAGAAATCTAGATTGAAGTGTAATGTGACTTTAGAATTCTAGGTAAGGATAGAATTGAAAAAATCTGAACAAATCTGAACTGTAGGAAGAAGAGTGGCACCATATAATATTGGATTACCTGTTAGCACTGACAACTCTGGACAGTTCACTACAAGGCCTCTCCAAAACAGAGTGGCAATGTATGGTTTCATGGTTTTTTGTTCGTTTGTTTTGTTTTGTTTGTTTTCTTTTGTTTTTTTGTTTTCCTTTTGGTTTTCTCCCTCTCCCCAGCTATGATGGCATCATTTATTAGTTCTGCTTGTCATTTTTTTTTTGGAGTATTGCTGACACACAATGTTACATTAGTTTCAGGTGTACAACCTAGTGATCTGATGATGTGTTTATACATTATGCCATATTCACCACAAGTATAGCAACCATCTGTCCCATTACATCACTATTACAATATTATTGGCTTGCCCATTTAACTATGAGAGAGAAGAATCGTTTTCTGGTGAGTTTTCTGGCATAACTGTGTAGCTAATGTGCCTGGATGAACTTTATTATGATGAAAATCTCCTGATGGACAGTTAATATCCCCTGTATGCTAACATAAAAGCAAAGATATTCCATTAAGAATTCCATAGTACCATTTTAACTTCTCAAACCGCAAGATCTGGTAACACTGGGCCTAGTTTATACAGAAAATACTGGGCTAACTAGAAAGAATGTTTTTCCATCTGGGCATGGTCTTTTGTTTTCCAGTTCAAGACAGGGCCTACCTACTCATTTACATTTTCTGCTTGGCCCCTGGAAACATTGAAGTCTAGGAGATGATGTAGGCCTATTGCCTCTGGTATGGTTTTCCTAGCACAAAGATAAAAGTAATGAGCATGAACAAAGTGTTTGTTGTTAAGAGGCAGTATAGAGTGTAGATCAAGGATAAGTTCTCACTTCTAGAGCAGTACTATATAAAATGAAATTCAAACTTTCTCCCTTACAAGATGTGTGGCCCACATTGTCTTTTACTACTCTGTGCCTTAGTTCACTCATCTGTAAAAGGGCATACAATAGTACCTTCTTGATTGAGTTGTTAGTAGGATTAAAATAATCAATACATGAATAGCAATCAGAACAGTACTTGACATATAGTAGTGTTCAATAACTTTTATTCCTCTTTTAAGTATATATGCTCATTTATTTTAATTGCCCTTATTTGATAGTTTAGTCTGCTTTGCATTTTATTTGTTTTACACCTATATTATTATCTATTGTTGCAAACATCTTACAAAATTATTTACCCCTAACATACTGAGCATAGTTCTTTTCTATTTATTTGGAAGTTCCCTTCTATTCCAAGTTTTTTTTTTTAATATGAAAATTTATTGTCAAATTGGTTTCCATACAACACCCAGTGCTCATCCCAACAGGTACCCTCCTCAATGCTCATCACCCACCTCCCTCCCTCCCACCCCTCATTAACCCTCAGTTTGTTCTCAGTTTTTAAGAGTCTCTTATGGTTTGGCTCCCTCTCTCTCTAACCTTTCTTTATTTTTTATTTTTATTTTTCCTTCCCCTCCCCCATGGTCTTCTGGTAAGTTTCTCAGGGTCCACATAAGAGTGAAAACATATGGTATCTGTCTTTCTCTGTATGACTTATTTCACTTAGCATAACACTCTCCAGTTCCATCCTTGTTGCTACAAAAGGCCATATTTCATTCTTTCCCATTGCCATGTAGTATTCCATTGTGTATATAAACCACAATTTCTTTATCCATTCATCAGTTGATGGACCTTTAGGATCTTTCCATAATTTGGCTATCATTGAAAGTGCTGCTATAAACATTGGGGTACAAGTGCCCCTATGTATCAGCACTCCTGTATTCCTTGGGTAAATTCCTAGCAGTGCTATTGCTGGGTCATAGGGTAGATATATTTTTAATTTTTTAAGGAACCTCCACAGTGTATTCCAGAGTGGCTGCACCAGTTTACATTCCCACCAACAGGGAAGGGTTCCCTGTTTCCCGTTTCTCCACAACCTCTCCACATCCTATAGTCTCCTGATTTGTTCATTTTAGCCACTTTGACTGGCGTGAGGTGGTATCTGAGTGTGGTTTTGATTTGTATTTCCCTGATGAGGAGCAACGTTGAGCATCTTTTCATATGCCTGTTGGCCATCAGGATGTCTTCTTTACAGAAGTCTCTATTCATGTTTTCTGCCCATTTCTTGACTGGATTATTTGTTTTTCGGGTGTGGAGTTTGGTGAGCTCTTTATAGATTTTGGATACGAGCCCTTTGTCCGATATATCATTTGCAAATATCTTTTCCCATTCTGTTGGTTGCCTTTTAGCTTTGTTGATTGTTTCCGTTGCAATTCAGAAGACTTTTATCTTCATGATGTCTCAATAGTTCATTTTTGCATTTAATTCCCTTGCCTTTGGGGATGTGTCAAGTAAGAAATTGCTGCAGCTAGGTCAGAAAGGTTTTTTTCCTGCTTTCTTCTGTAGAGTATTGATGGTTTCCTGTCTCACATTCAGGTCCTTCACGCATTTTGAGTTTATTTTTGTGAATGGTGTAAGAAAGTGGTCTAGTTTCATTCTGCTGCATGTTGCTGTACAGTTCTCCCAGCACCATTTATTAAGGAGACTGTCTTTTTTCCATTGGATATTCTTTCCTGCTTTGTCAAAGATTAGTTGGCCATACTTTTGTGGGTCCAATTCTGGAGTGTCTATTCTATTCCATTGGTCTATGTGTCTGTTTTTGTGCCAATACCATGCTGTCTTGATGATTACAGCTTTGTAGTAGAGGCTAAAGTCTGGGATTGTGATGCCTCCTGCTTTGGTCTTCTTCCATATTACTTTGGCTATTCAGGGTCTTTTGTGGTTCCATAGAAATTTCAGGATTGTTTGTTCTAGCTTCGAGAAGAATGCTGGTGCAATTTTGATTGGGATTACATTGAATATGTAGATAGCTTTGGGTAGTATTGACATTTTAACAATATTTACTCTTTCAGTCCATGAGCACAGAATATTTTTCCATTTCTTTATATCTTTTTCAATTTCCTTCATAAGCTTTCTATAATTTTCAGCATACAGATCTTTTACATCTTTGGTTAAGTTTATTTCTAGGTATTTTATGCTCCTTGGTGCAATTGTGAATGGGATCAGTTTCTTTATTTGTCTTTCTGTTGCTTCATTATTAGTGTAGAAGAATGCAACTGATTTCTGTACATTGATTTTGTATCCTGCAACATTGCTGAATTCATGTATCAGTTCTAGCAGACTTTTGGTGGAGTCTATTGGGTTTTTCATGTATAATATCATGTCATCTGCAAAAAGTGAAAGCTTGACTTCATCTTTGCCAAGTTTGTTTTTTAAAAATAAATGCATATTAAATTGTATAGATATTTTCTAAGTTTATTAATATTACTTATTTTCTCTCCATTGTGTTAGTATAGTAAATTATATTAATTGAATTTGAATGACCATTTTAGTTTTCAACTTATTTATATTATATTATCCGTATGTATTTATTGCTGATTCATTTTATTAATTTTTTTAGGATTTAATTTTAATCTGAATATATGTGGTCTATAACTTCAATTTGTTAAAATAAATTGTTCAGGTTTTGGTATCAAGGTTCTGCTAGCCCTATGAGTTGGAAAGAAAATTTCTTCCTGAAATATTTGGTGAAAACTGCACTGGTAATGACTTCTGGAATTGGAAATGAAAGAAAAAAAAACTTGAACAATTTTTTGGTAGGAATAAGACTACTCATGTTTTCTTTTTCACTCTACAACCTTGTCTTCTAAATATTCAGATTTATTTACATAATTGTGTTCATTATATGTTCTCGTGATCTTTTTGATGTTGGTAAGAATTTATAATATGTCCCATTTTATTCTTGATTCCTTATTGGTTATTTTTTTCCTGCTTGTTTTATTAGTTTCAGAGAGGGATTTCTTCAAATCTCCGACTCTGATTGTGAATGAATGTTGCCTCACAGAGTCCCTCATCCACAGAACAGCCCAGCTGAGGACAGTAAACACCTGGCAGTCTCTGGCTGGAGTTTGACCTTGGCCTGCTTGAGCAGCAAGATATAATGACCAGGGTATTTAAAGCCACTAGAAATGCCTGAAGCTGATAATACAAACTAAATCTCACAGTTTCCTTATCTCTCAGATGTAATTGTTGTGAGCTAAATTGTTGATGGAGTTCACCAGGGGTATGAAGCCGCAGAAGACCAAGGTAGGAACTAACACAAACTTTGATGGCTTTCTCCCCATTTGGGTTCCCTCTCCCACCTCTTCAAACCATCTCCCTAATACACTACTTTTACTTGAGTGTATTTCTCATGACCTTTATCCAAAGAAGCCCAACTTAAAGCAAGGTTTACAGTATTTTTTGAATTTAATCTATTGTGGAGCTATGCTGTTAAAGGTGTGCATATTTAGAAATGTAGTATCTCCTGCTAAACTGAAACACTTGATTTTTGTGGGATCAACTACTATATCTATCATAAAGCTTATGCCTCGGAATCTCTTTGCTCCATGATGGATATAGGTTCTTAGGTATATTTGTTTATACAAATATTTGTTCAATCTTCTTGTAAATTTTTCTTCAGAGGTCTTTCTTAGCAATACATAATTATTTTATTTAAATTCAGTTTCAGAGAACAGGAAGATGGCGGCATAGGAGGACGCTGGGTTCACTGAGCGTCCTGCTGATCACTTAGATTCCACCTATACCTGCCTAAATAACGCAGAAAACCGCCAGAGGATTAGCAGAATGGAGTCTCTGGAGCCAAGCGCAGACAAAAGGCCCACGGAAGAGCATAGGAAGGGCAGGGAGGCGGTGCGCGCTCCCCGGACTGGTGGGAGGGAGCCGGGGCGGAGGGGCGGCTCCCCGGCCAAGCAGAGCCCCCGAGTCTGGCTGGCAAGCGGAGGGGCCTGACGGACTGTGTTCCGACAGCAAGCGCGACTTAGCATCTGGGAGGTCAGAAGTTAACAGCTCTGCTCAGAAAGCGAGAAGGCTGGAGGACAAAGGGAGGGAGAGCTGCTGAGCCCCCGGACAGCAGAGCTCAGCTTGGTGGGGAACAAAGGCGCTCGCCAGCGCCATCTCCCTCGCCCATCCCCCAGCCAAAATCCCAAAGAGAACCTGTTCCTGCCAGGGAACTTGCTCGCTCCGCGCAAACACCCAACTCTGTGCTTCTGCGGAACCAAACCTCTGGCAGCGGATCTGATTCCCTCCCACTGCCACAGGGCCCCTCCTGAAGTGGATCACCTAGGAGAAGCGAGCTAAGCCTGCCCCTCCTGCCCCCGTGCACCTTGCCTACCCACCCCAGCTAATTCGCCAGATCCCTAGCACCACAAGCCTGGCAGTGTGCAAGTAGCCCAGACGGGCCACGCCACCCCACAGTGAATCCCGCCCCTAGGAGAGGGGAAGAGAAGGCACACACCAGTCTGACTGTGGCCCCAGCGGTGGGCTGGGGGCAGACATCAGGACTGACTGCGGCCCCGCCCACCAACTCCAGTCATACACCACAGGACAGGGGAAGTGCCCTGCAGGTCCTCACCACTCCAGGGACTATCCAAAATGACCAAACGGAAGAATTCCCCTCAGAAGAATCTCCAGGAAATAACAACAGCTAATGAACTGATCAAAAAGGATTTAAATAATACAACAGAAAGTGAATTTAGAATAATAGTCATAAAATTAATCACTGGCCTTGAAAACAGTATAGAGGACAGCAGAGAATCTCTTGCTACAGAGATCAAGGGACTAAGGAACAGTCACGAGGAGCTGAAAAGCGCTTTAAACAAAATGCAAAACAAAATGGAAACGACGACAGCTCAGATTGATGAGGCAGAGGAGAGAATAGGTGAACTAGAAGATAAAGTTATGGAAAAAGAGGAAGCTGAGAGAAAGAGAGATAAAAAAATCCAGGAGTATGAGGGGAAAATTAGAGAACTAAGTGATACACTAAAAAGAAATAATATACGCATAATTGGTATCCCAGAGGAGGAAGAGAGAGGGAAAGGTGCTGAAGGGGTACTTGAAGAAATTATAGCTGAGAACTTCCCTGAACTGGGGAAGGAAAAAGGCATTGAAATCCAAGAAGCACAGAGAACTCCCTTCAGACGTAACTTGAATCGATCTTCTGCACGACATATCATAGTGAAACTGGCAAAATACAAGGATAAAGAGAAAATTCTGAAAGCAGCAAGGGATAAACGTGCCCTCACATATAAAGGGAGACCTATAAGACTCGTGACTGATCTCTCTTTTGAAACTTGGCAGGCCAGAAAGGATTGGCACAATATCTTCAGTGTGCTAAACAGAAAAAATATGCAGCCGAGAATCCTTTAACCAGCAAATCTGTCATTTAGAATAGAAGGACAGATAAAGGTCTTCCCAAACAAACAAAAACTGAAGGAATTCGTCACCACTAAACAAGCCCTACAAGAGATCCTAAGGGGAATCCTGTGAGACAAAGTACCAGAGACATCACTACAAGCATAAAACATACAGACATCACAATGACTCTAAACCCGTATCTTTCTATAATAACATGAATGTAAATGGATTAAATGCGCCAACCAAAAGACGTAGGGTATCAGAATGGATAAAAAAATAAGACCCATCTATTTGCTGTCTACAAGAGACTCATTTTAGATCTGAGGACACCTTTAGATTGAGAGTGAGGGGATGGAGAACTATTTATCATGCTCCTGGAAGCCAAAAGAAAGCTGGAGTAGCCATACTTATATCAGACAAACTAGACTTTAAATTAAAGGCTGTAACAAGAGATGAACAAGGACATTGTATAATAATTACAGGGTCTATCCATCAGGAAGTGCTAACAATTATAAATGTCTATGCACCGAATACTGGAGCCCCGAAATATATAAAACAATTACTCATAAACATAAGCAACCTTATTGATAAGAATGTGGTCATTGCAGGGGACTTTAACACCCCACTTACAGAAATGGATAGATCATGTAGACACACGGTCAATAAAGAAACAAGGGCCCTGAATGATACATTGGATCAGATGGACTTGACAGATATATTTAGAACTCTGCATCCCAAAGCAACAGAATATGCTTTCTTCTCGAGTGCACATGGAACATTCTCCAAGAATGATCATATACTGGGTCACAAAACAGCCCTTCATAAGTTTACAAGAATTGAAATTATACCATGCATACTTTCAGACCACAATGCTATGAAGCTTGAATCAACCACAGGAAAAAGTCTGGAAAACCTCCAAAAGCATGGAGGTTAAAGAACACCCTACTAAAGAATGAGTGGGTCAACCAGGTAATTAGAGAAGAAATTAAAATATATATGGAAACAAACGAAAATGAAAATACAACAATCCAAATGCTTTAGGACACAGTGAAGGCAGTCCTGAGAGGAAAATACATTGCAATCCAGGCCTATCTCAAGAAACAAGAAAAATCCCAAATACAAAATCTAACAGCACACCTAAAGGAAATAAAAGCAGAAGAGCAAAGGCAGCCTAAACCCAGCATAAGAAGAGAAATAATAAAGATCAGAGCAGAAATAAACAATATAGAATCTAAAAAAACTGTAGAGCAGATCAACGAAACCAAGAGTTGGTTTTTTGAGAAAATAAACAAAATTGACAAACCTCTAGCCAGGCTTCTCAAAAAGAAAAGGGAGATGACCCAAATAGATAAAATCATGAATGAAAATGGAATGATTACAACCAATCCCTCAGAGATACAAACAATTATCAGGGAATACTGTGAAAAATTATATGCCAGCAAATTGGACAACCTGGAAGAAATGGACAAATTCCTAAACACCCACACTCTTTCAAAACTCAATCAGGAGGAAATAGAAAGCTTAAACAGACCCATAACCAACAAAGAAATTGAATTGGTTATCAAAAATCTCCCAACAAATAATAGTCCAGGACCAGATGGCTTCCCAGGGGAGTTCTACCAGATGTTTAAAGAAGAGATAATACCTATCCTTCTCAAGCTATTCCAAGAAATAGAAAGGGAAGTAAAACTTCCAGACTCATTCTATGAAGCCAGTATTCTTTTGATTCCTAAACCAGACAGAGACCCAGTAAAAAAAGAGAACTACAGGCCAATATCCCTGATGAATATGGATGCAATAATTCTCAATAAGATACTAGCAAATCGAATTCAACGGCATATAAAAAGAATTATTCACCATGATCAAGTGGGATTCATTCCTGGGATGCAGGGCTGGTTCAACATTCGCAAATCAATCAACGTGATACATCACATTAATAAAAGAAAAGAGAAGAACCATATGATCCTGTAATCGATGCAGAAAAGGCCTTTGACAAAATCCAGCACCCTTTCTTAATAAAAACCCTTGAGAAAGTCGGGATAGAAGGAACATACTTAAAGATCATAAAAGCCATTTATGAAAAGCCCACAGCTAACATCATCCTCAACAAAAACTGAGAGGTTTTTCCCTGAGATCAGGAACACGACAGGGATGCCCACTGTCACCGCTGTTGTTTAACATAGTGCTGGAAGTTCTAGCATCAGCAATCAGACAACAAAAGGAAATCAAAGGCATCCAAATTGGCAAAGATGAAGTCAAGCTTTCGCTTTTTGCAGATGACATGATATACATGGAAAATCTGATAGACTCCACCAAAAGTCTGCTAGAGCTGATACATGAATTCAGCAAAGTTGCAGGATACAAAATCAATGTACAGAAATCAGTTGCATTCTTATACACTAACAATGAAGCAACAGAAAGACAAATAAAGAAACTGATCCCATTCACAATTGCACCAAGAAGCATAAAATACCTAGGAATAAATCTAACCAAAGATGTACAAGATCTGTATGCTGAAAACTATCGAAAGCTTATGAAGGAAATTGAAGAAGATATAAAGAAATGGAAAGACATTCCCTGCTCATGGATTGGAAGAATAAATATTGTCAAAATGTCAATACTACCCAAAGCTATCTACACATTCAATGCAATCCCAATCAAAATTCCACCAGTATTCTTCTCGAAACTAGAACAAGCAATCCTAAAATTCATATGGAACCACAAAAGGCACCGAATAGCCAAAGTAATTTTGAAGAAGAAGACCAAAGCAGGAGGCATCACAATCCCAGACTTTAGCCTCTACTACAAAGCTGTCATCATCAAGACAGCATGGTATTGGCATAAAAACAGACACATAGACCAATGGAATAGAATAGAAACCCCAGAACTAGACCCACAAACGTATGGCCAACTCATCTTTGACAAAGCAGGAAAGAACATCCAATGGAAAAAAGACAGTCTCTTTAACAAATGGTGCTGGGAGAACTGGACAGCAACATGCAGAAGGTTGAAACTAGACCACTTTCTCACACCATTCACAAAAATAAACTCAAAATGGATAAAGGACCTGAATGTGAGACAGGAAACCATCAAAACCTTAGAGGAGAAAGCAGGAAAAGACCTCTCTGACCTCAGCTGTAGCAATCTCTTACTCGACACATCCCCAAAGGCAAGGGAATTAAAAGCAAAAGTGTATTACTGGAACCTTATGAAGATCAAAAGCTTCTGCACAGCAAAGGAAACAACCAACAAAACTAAAAGGCAACCAACGGAATGGGAAAAGATATTTGCAAATGACATATCGGACAAAGGGCTAGTATCCAAAATCTATAAAGAGCTCACCAAACTCCACACCTGAAAAACAAATAACCCAGTGAAGAAATGGGCAGAAAACATGAATAGACACTTCTCTAAAGAAGACATCCGGATGGCCAACAGGCACATGAAAAGATGTTCAACGTCGCTCCTTATCAGGGAAATACAAATCAAAACCACACTCAGATACAACCTCACACCAGTCAGAGTGGCTAAAATGAACAAATCAGGAGACTATAGATGCTGGAGAGGATGTGGAGAAACGGGAACCCTCTTGCACTGTTGGTGGGAATGCAAATTGGTGCAGCCGCTCTGGAAAGCAGTGTGGAGGTTCCTCAGAAAATTAAAAATAGACCTACCCTATGACCCAGCAATAGCACTGCTAGGAATTTATCCAAGGGATACAGGAGTACTGATGCATAGGGGCACTTGTACCCCAATGTTTATAGCAGCACTCTCAACAATAGCCAAATGATGGAAAGAGCCTAAATGTCCATCAACTGATGAATGGATAAAGAAATTGTGGTTTAGATACACAATGGAGTACTACATGGCAATGAGAAAGAACGAAATATGGCCCTTTGTAGCAACGTGGATGGAACTGGAGAGTGTGATGCTAAGTGAAATAAGCCATACAGAGAAAGACAGATACCATATGGTTTCACTCTTATGTGGATCCTGAGAAACTTAACAGAAACCCATGGGGGAGGGGAAGGAAAAAAAAAAAAAAGAGGTGAGAGTGGGAGAGAGCCAAAGCATAAGAGACTGTTAAAAACTGAGAACAAACTGAGGGTTGATGGGGGGTGGGAGGAAGGGGAGGGTGGGTGATGGGTTGAGGAGGGCACCTATTGGGATGAGCACTGGGTGTTGTATGGAAACCAATTTGACAATAAATTTCATATATTAAAAAAAAATAATAAATTCAGTTTCAAAACATTTGCCTTTTAGTTATAGTATTTGGTCAATTAATATTGAATATAATACTAATATACTTGGATTTAAATATATAGTTATATCATAAGCTTTCTACACGGAAGCCTTTTCATGATATTTTATTGGCCTTTTATCACTTTTTGAATGTTATTCTCATTAAACCATTTTTTTTCCATAAATTTAGAAAGTAGGCCCCTTAGTTCCCTACTCTTTTGTTGATTATTTTAAGAATTAAAGCATAAAACCCCAAAAGTGCCTTATGAACATCCAACATTATCTACTACATTTTTTCTCATCTCAGATCATGTACAAACCTTAAAACGTTCAATCTTTATTAATTGATTAATTTAATTAGTAATTAAATTAATTTACTTCTAGAATTATATGATTATATTTTTATTCATCACAGATACATTATTTTGTAGAAATAAATATTATTATTATTGTTGTTCTTGCTGTTATGTCATTGTTTATTTAAATTTACCCACATATTTATTTATTTTTTTTATCTTTATTCCATACTGCAATTATTACCTTTGTCGTGGGATTATTTTGTTTCTTCCAAAAGAACATCCTTTATGGTGTCTTTAGTATGGATGTTTGTAGTAAATTCCAATTCTAATTTTTCTATTTCTATTTCTGTGACTCCAGTTTAACCTATATTAGATTTTCTGTCTTCCCAGTTTTACTGAGATACAATTAACATATTACATTGTGGCAGTTTAAGGTGTTAACATAATTATTTGATAGATGTATATAATGCAGAGGACGACTACAGTAACTTTAGTTACATTCCATCACCTCACATAGTTACAATTTTTTTGTGTGATGTCAACTTTTAAGATCTACTGTCTTATAAACTTTAAAATATAGGATATCATTTTGTTAACTGCAGTCATCATCATGTGCATTACATACCCTGAACTTATTTAACTTCTAACTGAAAGTTTATACCCTTGGACAACCTTCACCCATCACTACCACTCCCTCTCCAAGTTCTGGCAACCACCAATCTGTTCTCTGTTCCTATAAGCTCAGGGTCGTTTGTTTAGATTCCAACTATAAGTGAGATCATACAGTTTTTGTCTTTCTCTGATTTATTTCACTTTATCTCCATTGTATCACTTGTATTTGATATATTTTTGTCCCTCCTTGAGTTATTATAAATGCTTTCTTCTCATTTATAATAGGTTTCTAATTATCTCTTGAATTGTGACTAAGCAATTAACAAATTTGATTATTTAGCCCTTAATTTGGGTTATTTTACATTTTTGGTTCTACAACATTGATTTTTAATTTCAAGATTCCAATTTCCTCATAGACTTGCAATTGTGTTAGATTCCTAAGGATGCTTCCAAGATCCTCACCTCTTGAGTACACGTACTTCATAATCCCTGGGATTGTGAATAGGGTGGATTTTACTTGTGACTAGGTTATGTGGGTGGACACTAGTGATTTAAAAAAAATTAACGTTTATTTATTTTTGGAGGGGAGAGAGACAGAGTGTGAGTGGGGGAGGGGCAGAGAGAGAGAGGGAGACACAGAATTGGAAGCAGGTTCCAGACTCTGAACTGTCAGCACAGAGCCTGATGCAGGGCTCGAACTCAGGAACCGTGAGATCATGGCTTGAGCCGAAGTCGGACTCTCAACCAACAGAGCCACTCAGGCGCCCCTGGATACTGGTGATTTTAAGAGAAAGAGATTAGGCAAGTGGGTCTGACGAATCACATTAGTCCTTTATATCTGGGTGTAGAGGTAAGGAAGTCATAAAAGACATGAGGCATAACAGGGATTTAGCACTCGGGACTATCTCCCACTGGCATTACAGTTGGAGGAGTCCACATGAAAGGAACCCAGGACAGGCCTATAAGGAATTGAAAGTGGCATCTGGCTAACAGCCAATGAAAGAAGCAAAAACCCTCATACATCAACAACAACAATGAAATAAAGTCTTCCAATGACATAGATTACTTTAGAAGAATATCTTAAGTTCTGGATGAGAAAGCAACCTGCCAATACTTTGATTTTGGCCTCATGAGACCCTGAGCAAAGATACCAACTTTGACTCCTGAAGTACAAAAGTGTGAGATAATGAATGTTGTTTGAAACCTCCCGGTCAATGGTCATTCTGGGTCAGCAGTAAAAAACCAATATGGCTTGTAAGTTTGGCTTTATTTTCTTGAACTTAACAAGCACAGGTTTTTTTGTTAGTTTATCACTTGGGTCTAATCAATCTGGTTATTTCTGTTGTCAAACTCAGGCCAAATAGAAACTCTAAGAGCAATTCCGAAGAAATTTTGATTAATTTCAAATAATCACCACAATGGTCTCATTAAATATTATCAGCTATAATTAATTTCAAAATAGAGTAGAGCAAGTGACTTAATTTCTGAGCTAAAATAATGTTGAATCTAGAATTTAATGCAAAGTTAAGTGATCAAGTATGAAAGAAAACATAAATAGAATAAAGCAGTGTAGTTAGACAATGTATTCTGAAATATAAAATATTCATGCAATTTTTTTTTTCTGAGAGAGATTTGGTGCAAAGTGAAGACAATTAAAGACTTTAAATATGAAGACATGGTGAAAAGACCCATCCACCCTGGCATACAAAAGTTTGGAAGGGCCAGAGTGTGACTATGGAAGAATAATAGTAATAATAAAAAGAATAATAAAATATAAAATATATAAAAATATAAAAAATATAAAATAATAAAATAAAATAAAAGAATAAAAAGAATAATAATTCCAAAGATATCTATGCTCTAATTTCTGGCACCTATTTATGTGTTATGATACATGGCCAAGGGAATTAATATTGTGGATGGAATTGAAGCTATTAATCAGCTGATCTTAAGATAGGTAATAGACAGTTATCCACATGTGTTCAAAGTGAAGGGGAAACAGAAGAAAAGGTGCAATATGTGAAGAAATGGACTCACCTTTACTAGTTTCCAAGATGGAAGATGTGGTGATGGAACAAAGGATAAAGACGGCTTATAGATGCTGGAAAAGGCAAATATATATATATGTATTCTTTACAGAAAGAAATGCATTACTACCAATGCCCTGACCCTTTTCCAGACTCTTGGCAATCTTGAGAATCAGCAGCATTGTTGATGAGTGAATGGGTTTTGGAACTCCTCAAAAAGATCAAAATGTTTTACAACTCTCTCAAAAAATCTTATTCTCAGAGTGTTGTGACTTTCTGACCTTATTCAGAGCTTACTCTTTGAGAAAAGTGTTATTCCTAGAGCAATTAGTGTGGAATTGAAGAAAAATTAAGTCAGATCCATACACAGACAGGTTCAGTTCAAGGTCACTGTAATAAAGCAAATATCATAATAAAGAAAGTCAAATGATTTGTCTTTGGTTTCTCAGTGCATATAAAAGTAATATTTACACTGTACTGGAGTCTATTAAGTGTGAAGTAGCATTATGTCTAAAAAAGCATTAATTATACCTTAATTATAAATTAATTTATTGCTAAAAATGCTAACCATCAGGTGAGCTTTCACAGAGTCACTGATCACCATAAGAAATATAATAATAATGAAAAAGCTTGAAATATTGCAAAAATTACCAAAATATGACACAGAGACATGAAGTATGTAAATGCTGTTGGAAAAATGGTGCCAATAGACTAGCTTGATCAAGGGCTGCCAAAAACCTTCAATGTATCAAAAACAAAGTATCTGCAAAACATAATAAACTAAAGCACAATAAAATTAAGTATGCCTATATTAATTATATTTAAAAAAATTAAACGTTATAAAGAACATTACATTTTTAAGTATAAGAAATTATATAATATGGACTTATTACTATAAAGAAGGGGTTACTGAAGGACATCATGAGCATAATAAAAAATCCAGACAACAATAAGTAAAAAGTAATATGTGCGTTCCCAAATTACATATATTTATCTATTATCTATCTATCTATCTACCTATCTATCTATCTATCTATCTAGGTGTGTGTGTGTATGTGTATATATATAATTTTGGGGGGCTGGTAAAAGTAACAAATAATAAATAATGATGTCAATAAAGATCCTTAGAGTGGTCTACAATTAAAATTCTAACAGCCTTTTTTTGCAGAAATGTGAAATATGGAAGAACTAAAATTATAAAATTCTTAGAAGAAAACGGTGAAGAAAACATTCAAGATATTGCATTTGGAACAATTTCATAGATGTGACAGCAAAATCTTAGGCAACAACAACAAAGAAAAGTAAATAAATTGAACTTCATCAAAAATAGAAACTTTTGTGCCTCAAAGGAAGTACCCAGAAAATGGGAGTGAGGAAATGATGAGTCTGGTATCTAGAATTTATGAAAACTCTTCAAACTTAATAAGAAAGAAAACTCCATCTAAAAATGTACAAAGGAAGGAGAGACCTACAAATGGTCACTAGGCATAGGAAAAGATACTCCACATCATAAGTCATGGGGAAATGCAAATAAAATTATAATGGAATGCCATTTTATACCCATTGGCATGACTATTACTGGAAATTAAGGAGGACACTTGTTGGACGAGCACTGGGTGTTATGTGTAAGTAATGGATTACTAAATTCTATGCCTGAAACTAATATTGCACTGTATGTTAACTAGAATTTGAACAAAAATTCAAAAAGAGAAGAAAAAGGAGGATAAAAAGATAAAAAAAAAATAAACAATAATCATTGAGGAGTATGTAGAGAAATTGGGGCATGTGCATTGAAGGTGGGAATGTAAAATGGTGCACGTGCTGTGGAAAACTGTCAATTCCTCAAAAAGTCATACAGAGAATTACCCTATCATCCAGCAATGCCAGCCCTACATATATATCCAAAAGAATTGAAAGCAGGGATTCAAACATAAATTTTATACCAATGTTCATAATAACATTATTCACAATATCCAAAAGGTAGAAGCAATCCAATGTCCATCAACAGATGCATGCATAAACAAAATGTGGCATACAGTACAATAAAAATGTATTATTACTGACCATAAAAAGAAAATACATTTTGGTATATGTTGCAACATAAATAAGCCTTGGAATCAGTCTAAGTGATGTAAGCCAGACAAACAAGGACACATCTTGTCTGACTGCACATATACGAGATACCTAGACAACCAGACAGTAGAATAGAGGTTGGGAGAGGGGGAAGGGAAAGATGGGGAATTATTGTTGATGTGGTGAAATCTCTATTGAGGATGATAAAAAAGAGGGGGTATGTGGAGGCCGCTTTCAGGCAAACAGGCTTGAGCAATGGAATGTGCAAAGGGCCCGCAGCAACCACCTGGCTGAATGCAAACAGGCCAACCAGGCAACACACCTCAAAATATCCATAGGCCCCGGGATGCCTGGGTGGCTCAGTTGGTTAAGCCTCTACCTCTTGGTTTTCAGCTCATGTCATGATCTTGCAGTTTGTGACTTGAGGTCCTGCATATGGTTCTGAGCTGACAGTGCAGATTCTGCTTGGGATTCTCTCTTCCTCTCCTTGACCCTCTGCTCCTGCTCTCTCTCTCTCTCTCTCAAAATAAATAAATAAAGTTAAAAAAAGTCCCTAGGCCCTAACTACCCAATGGACTACTTAAAACTAGGCATAGTTACTAAAAAAGGGAAAATTTCATGCATCACCATACCTTCTCACTTTCCTTCCTTAAAAGCAGCCCTCTCCCACTACCTCATTGCAGACAGGCTTTTTCAGCTGTCCTGCCCCCACTCCCTTGGCAATGTATTCAACAAACTTCTATCTCCTTTGTTTGACATCAGGTGAATTTTTTCACCTCCCCCACCACACGCTTGCACCCAAGAGTCGCCCCACATTTGGGAGCCCCCATCCAATTAAGAGAAACCCCATTTAGGCAATGCAGGGAATAGATAATCATGATGGTTGCACAACATTGTAAATGTATTTAATGGCACCGAATTCTACTGTCACAAATTCTTCAAATGATAAATATTATAGATAGATGATAGATGATAGATAGATAGATAGATTATAGATTGTAGAGAAATATTTTTAAAAGACAACTAAGAAATTGCAAAAACATTTTCAACTTATATACAAGGTAATAACTATCAAAAATATATAAGCAGTTCTCTTATATGAATGATGAACAAAAACTTAAAATGGAAAAGGCATATGGATAATTAATTTAAATTAGAAAAACATCAAAAGTCAAAAAATATATGAAAAGATGCTCAATTTTATTAGTAATTGAGGCAATGGGAATCAAAACAATGATCAGATTAAAGAATAAAATAAAAGAGTAACTCCAGTATTTTTAAGGAGAAATGTAACTCCAGAAATTTTAAGGAGAATTTATTTGTAGGAGAAATGATACATTTATAGATAGTTCATGGTAGCATATACATTGGAATAGTACTTTTAAGGCAGCTGGCAGTAAAATAAAGCGAAATAAACAAAAAAAATATTGAAAGAAAGAAAGTGGAAGAAGAAAGGGAGGGAAGGGAAAGGAAGAGAAGGGAAGAGAAGAGAAGGGAAGGGAAGGGAAGGCAACGGAAGGCAAGGGAGAGGAAGGGAAGGGAAGAAAGATGGAATTTGACACTTTGACCCAGTGGTTCCAGGTAAGTATCTCATATTTGTTCACATGAGAAAATATTACATATAAAAATGTCCCTTGTAGCAGTCTTAACAATGACAAATATATGAATAAAATATAAAATTCTATTAGAGGTCCTCTAGCACACCCTCCAAATTACCTCTGCCTGTCATTTTCTTTGACAAATTGTAGAAAATTGTAGAAAACTAATAATAATGTTAATAGTGTATCTACATTTAAATACAACTGAATTATATCCATTGGAGCTGTAAATATTGACCAATTTTGAATGTATCTATAGATTCATTTTGTATATTTATTTATTTGTCTCTGTGTTAAATTCTTTGAACCAGTTCTAGCATCTCATTAGTTTCATTCGTTGATAAGTTAAAGAAATCTGACAAGTTTTCATTTTATATCCGTGTAAAAGTCATCATATTGCCTTTTAAAAATCATCCTTTGACATCATAATTAGAAACAATTATCATCTGAATTAATACCATTTTGTACATTTATATTGAGGAATATCACAAAGCTAAAAGAAGTCAGTCTGAGCCACATATTTCGTTATGGAAAGTTCTCTGAGAAATATTATTATTAACTAAGTTGCTAAAATATATGCAATAACTCTATTTTAAAATTTGTATATGTGGAACTTGAGAAACCTAACAGAAGACCATGGGGGAAGGAAAGGGGAAAAATAGTTTCAGAGAGGGAGGAAAACCATAAGAGACTCTTAAATATAGAGAACAAACTGAAGGTTGATGGGGGGCAAGGGGAGGGGAAAATGGGTGATGGGCAGTGAGGAGGGCACTTGTTGGGATGAGCACTGTGTGTTGTATGTAAGTAATGAATCATGGGAATCTACCCCCAAAACCAGGAGCACACAGTATATACACTGTATGTTAGCTAACTTGACAACAAATTTATATATATAAATATAAAAGAAGTTATATAGTTACAAATATGTAAAAGAAATACACATACACCCTACAAACTCTTAACTAAGGTGATTATATGATTTGTCATTCCAACTGGGATATTTTTATGAATTGAAAATATCTCCACTACATTAACAACTACACCAGATCAGCAGGTACAAATTGGGACATGTGGTCCCTCAATTTCTAATAATTCTTACTTCTAGGAAGGATCATAGAATTTCTTTCTAGTTATCTCAACATTTTAAAAATAAGAACATAGTCTTTTATTGTTTCTACATTTTAAGAAAAATGAAATACAAAAATATTTTTAATTGGTTGAGCTTAAAAATACTGTTTGAAATACAAGTTTTGTCATATTGTAGATAATAGGTCAAGTTAACAATGGGGATCAATTAAATGAATTATGGTACAAATGTAGGATATACTATTGTACAGCTTTAAAAAGTTTCAATAGTGCTTAATCATATGTAAGTTGCTCATTATATAATAGAAAATTAAAAAGCTATATAGGGGCACCTGGGTGGCTCAGTTGGTTAAGAATCTGGCTCTTGATTTCAGCTCAGGTCACGATCTCACGGTTTGTGGGATGGAGTCCCATGTCAAGCTCTGTGCTGACAGCATGGAACCTGTTTGGGATTTGTCCTCTCTCCCTCCCTCTCTGCACCTCCCCTGCATGCGTTCTCTCTCTCTCTCTTCTCTCTCTCTCTCTTTTTCTCTCTCTCCCTCAAAATAAATGAATAAACACTAAAAAATGATATATAAACAATATACAAAATAGTGATTCCAAATTAAAATGCATATCCTGGGAAAAAGGTAACCAATAGCTGAGACTTTTAAAAACATATTTTTGCGTGCATTTTACTTTTCCTGTTTTCCAGTATTTTCTGCAGTGGTCATTTATCTCTGTTTCCATCATTAAAAATGCACACACGTACATTTTTACTTTCCATGGGTATGATAGCTGTTAACTCTCTTATTTTTCATCCCAAAGTTTGTTTTGCCCAAACCATTAACCAACTAAAACAGTTTACCAATTTACATAACCTAAAGAAATTTTACTACAGTACAGGAGAAACAGGGACAGAAGTGTAAACATACATTTCATTATCTGGGCCGAAGACAAGGTATTTACATATCCGGCAAGAAGTGTAAGTATATGACAAGATGTTTACCTATTTCTTGCAAAACTCTATGCTAAAAGGCAACTTTGAGTTATCATGAGTACACTGCCCTGAAAATGACTTTCAGAGGCTAGCTCTCCCCTTTGAAACATCTGACTCATTTCACAGGGATATAGACCACCAAGGCTGAAACCTTCCACAATGCTGCCACACTGTCGCTCAACATCTGAGCCACTTTATCAATGGGGAGCTTGTTGCCTTCAGAAATAGTTCGTTTTATTTTTTTGAAAGCTGTTCAAGAAAGAAAGAGCTAAATTTATCTCCTGATAGATTTCTTGTCTTTTGATTATTGGGAAAAGGTTAATCCAATGTCAAATAATTGAAAAGAGATGTGCGGCAACTCTTTCCCATTTGTCACCCTGAGTGTCTCCTCCTGTCCAAGCTAAATATCTTCCACTGCATGGAAGAATACTTTCTTCATTTCATATCCTCATCCAGAAATATCTTCATTATCATTGTCCAAGATGACCCTCTTGTACTGACTCCCTGAGGAAAGTTCCCTGATGTTCTTGCAACACCCCGATTCAGTTAGGTCCCACATAAATTACTCACATCACATCCCGCTGTTACTCTTTTCATAGAATTTTCCACGTTGTATTTTTATTGTAAGTAACTTTCAGTTTTTGAACTGTGAGGTCCTAAAGAGCAATGACCGTGAATCTTTTTTTTTTTTTTTTTTTTTTTTGTGCAAAAATACTTTGGCTTTTATATTTTTGGTGCAAAAATACTTCACATGTGTTTCAACTTCTGGTGCTGGATCTAATGGACTTTTGAAATGAATAGCAAACTGAGGAAAGCAAACCATGAATACAATTTAATCCTTCAATAACAGTAATGTGCCTTACCTTCTGGAATAGCCTACCTACAAAAGGCAGTATTTAATGATGAAGATTTTCTCTCACCCCTCCAAATTATGAGTGCCCCTGTTGGGCAAAGTTGACATTAAGAGCTTAGGAAAAAGAAATCTAATTTTTGGAAGCCAAAAGAAATGTGAGTGAGTGATGTTAGGTATAGATGATGGCTTATATTCAAGGCTTAAACCAATGAGTAGTCATATTCTAAGATTCTTCAGAGACATAGTATTCACCTTTCAACAGAGATCCTCACTTAGGAAGATGCCATTGGAAGAGGCCAGTGTGAGATCTCAGCGTGCCCCAGGGGGGTGGGGGTGGGTGGGTGGGGATGTATCTAGTTATGGGGGCTTTTTAATCTGTGCTTGTGATTTATCAATACAGCCTAACCAAAGGCTTTATTAATTCAGAAGGTGTCATGATTTTAATTTATTTTATATCTTTTATTGCTTGGGCCAAATACTTTACTAATCATCACATGTGTTTCAACGATTGAAGCATACATTAAATACTTGACAGGCTGCCCATTAATCTACACACTGTGGCCCACTGCGCACTTTGTTGATGGAATTTCACATTTTATAGACCCGTCTTTGAATTTTGATGATTTGGTTCAATATTGTTAGCAGAGAACTTGCCTTCTTGGGAATGTATTGCCCATTAAAAGCGACATGCTAGGGTGATTGGGATGTGTTTTGATTTAACAATTGAGTTTATAATTGTATACACTCCAGTAACCACAGAGCTTTCTCTGCTGAAAGGAACTTTGGCTCCTGTGTGTTTATGTTGTAAAAGAGATTTCTTTCTTCTATTTTTAGACCCCAAACTGATGCAAAATCTTCTTAAAGACCAAATGAATAATATTTATAGATACTTTGAAACACCTCATTTTCCCCCTTTATAAGAATATAATATCTCAAATCCTACCAAGTTATGCTAAATAAAGCACTCTTCAGAAACTGGGAATCACAAAGAAAGGGAAAGCTTAGAATAAAATCCTCAGTACAGGCTCTACAGGATTCTAGGCACTAGATTCCTACCATCACTGACATTATTAGCTATCTTGACTCTATTGCTGAGTAAATTCAGGAACTACACAACAACCAAACCAAACTAAGCCCGAACAAAACAAAACAAAACAAACAAACAGCTTTATTAGACTTGTTTGGCCTATTTTGATGCCTATTACAATTTTGCATTTTTCTCAGTCACTTTAGTCTAGAATCAATAGAGCCTTGATCTTGCGTATCAGCCAACAGGGAATGATCTCCATAATGTGCACAGATATTTATTCAACAGCTATTTCTTGAGCTCCCTTCTATGGATTAATCATTTGATAGGATACATTGCCTTCAAGGCAGTGGTTGGAAGACACACACGAGAAGTTGAGAAACATAAACAATTTATCAGAAGTCAGAGTATGAATTCGTCAGCAAGTTTAGTGTGGTGGAAAAGGCAACACAGAAGTTGAGGGAAATTAGCATCAGCAAAGGATGATTAAATGTATCCACTGTTCATTTTGAGTTTAGTTTAAGCTGCAGTCAAATCGCAGCGCTAGAATCACAGAACTATGGGGCCCAGAGAAGGTTTTAAAATCTCTTCATGCCTCGGTTCCCTATACGTTGGATCTATGCATCACATCACTAATCTGCTTTCACAGATCGTTGGGAAGAGAAAAGGGTAAGGGAGACCCCAGGAGTAACTGTGGTGATAAATATTGACTTCATTAATATTATTGCTAAATTAATGTAGTAAAAAGGAAAGTTTATAGTATATCTTTTTACTCAAATGATGTTACATGGAAGAGATAGTTTCATTTGGGCCTTGAATGGACACCTTGCTTAGTGAAATAAAGGTTAGTATGTCAAAGTGGGGAGAAAAATCACAAGTAGAGGATGGGAAGTAATACAGATCATAGTGTATGGGGCATAGAGAGTGTATGGGTTCATTGGGAACGTCTGGTTATATGATCTAGTGGACTTATTCTAATAATGCGGGCTATCCCAAAATAGGGGGATCTAAGCGGCAGTCTCCACTTGGCACGTTGTCAGTTTTCAAAGCTGGACTCAGAACCTGTTAGTGTAAATAACTTACAGATGAATTACAAACTTTCATTGCTAACAACAGTTAACATGCTGACATGTTTGATGATTCAATCAAAAAGTAAGAGAATTATGATCAAGATGTAGGATTTTGTCATATAATCCTACCAAATTACTATTGGAATTATAGCGGAGGAAGTAGAAAAGAATAAACCAATATTAGGTATTTGAATGAAGTTGACTTTAGACACAGCGTTTGAGGACGTAGAGGTTTGGAAATGGTACTATCACTTTTTTATTATTAAAAAATATGCTTCATTTAAATAACAGATGAATATATAATTTTTATAAAAAATGGACTAAATTAGTAAGTTTTCTTCATAATGATGTCACTCTCAGGAATGTATACTTAGATGTGGTTTCCTTGAGGATGAGTTATAGCCAGTTATGGGATGTAGTACATAAACTTGGAAATGTCCATAGATGAGGGTCTCACATTTGCTTATCATTCCCTATGTGTCATACACAAAAAAAGCCCAATTAAGACTCTGGTTTCTAGCAACATCCCATACGATCAACATATATACTAAAAGTTTGAAAAATGCATTTCTTTAGTGTACAAAAAAAATGTAAGGATATTCTTGGTAAGGAAATTTCCAGACTTTATGGTTTTATCTTGCTTCTTAAGAACAGAATCATTTACACATCACTACTCTTAGGTCCTTGAAAGATATTTTCTCTTCATATTCTTCTATATCCACAGAATGTTATTAGTAAACACACACACACACACACACACCTCTCTTAAAAGGAAACTTAAACCTAAGTCCCTAAAATTATAGAGACATCCTTATTATTATATCATACATTTTAGGCCATGGCTTCACAAACTGTATAGCAATAATGTGTGGGTTCTCATTAAACTAGTGACCCAATATAAGTTTGTCAAAAATTTTTTAAGCAATTGCCTAAATGTGCAACATATTGCACCATATGCTTTGTCTCTGACTGGATACAGTTGATGGGAGACGGTTAAGAATGTTTCCCAGTTCAAAATCCAATAGAACTTTTTGGGGAAGCATTGTTACATAATCACACAAAAATTATTTGTTTCCTCCTTCCTAAGTGCCACTGCCTATGTGCTCCTGTCATAAATCTGATTCAGTCTCAGTCTATTCAAGTTCAGCCCTAAGTGTAAAACCTTAAATGCAAACTTGGTCATTCCTCTGCTCAAAACTCTTCAATCATGCAGAGTTCCTAGTTGCATGAATCTGGCTAGCTTGAACACCAAATAATTGACTATAAGTATTAGATACATAACAGAATAAATGGGAGAGATTGAAATAATATGGATAGGATAATGGGTGTAAGCCAAAGCTATTCTGCAAGACAAGAAGCAGACAATGCCATATATACTCTTTTTACAGATATAGAAATAGGTATGCATGCTATGCACATACATTGCCCTATCTCCTGCTACAAATGGAGTAGAACTGGGAAGAAGATTTCCATGGAGACCCCAAGCAGAACTTCTGAGATAAACCCAGTTCCAGAGGGCACAGGCTTCCCAACTGGTCTCTCAGTAGCAAAGTAGTTCTCCTTTCCCAACCATTTCTCATCTATGGCTAAGGGGAGACATCCATCCTCTTACCCCGGAGTACCTGAGACTGATGTGATCATGGTAGATCCCTCAACAGAGGTACTGTTATCTGAGAATCCCAGGATTACATCCTAAAGGCAGTAAATCAAATGCTTGTTGATGAGGGGTTGCAGTAGAGACTCCAGAATTAGACTGCAGCTCAGCCAACATTTGTCCACTCTAGGAATTTTTACTATAACATCTGGTAGAACCCCCATCAGGCTTTGCAAAGACTATGTCTCAGAAGCCACCTTCTGTTCCTGGGTTCTTATAGACTGTGGATACTTACACAAAATTCCACCATGCCAGATGGACTCCTAAAGAAGCCAGAGGCACTATACTCCAGACATGTTAGATCGGCCACTTGCACCTCTAGCCACTTCTGAATCAGAATACCAAAATTAAAATGAAGAACTTTCTGCGTATTTTCTACACATAGTTATCTCCTCTGTTCCATTAGCAGCAAGAGAAACAGATCCAGAGTTGTGTCAGTGAACTCTGTCTCTGTGCCCAGGTCACCACTGCTGAGGTCTTGGGTTGGCACAGCTGTCTGACAAGTAACCGTCTACATATCCTTTGGGGATTCATTCAGGATGTTTTTGGGGCTTTTGCTGGCTGCATTTCTAGTAGCTTGTATGTCAGTATCTAGCCAGTAAATCATCATTGCTATTGTACTAACCAGCGGCCATCAATATTAGTGACCTAGTGGCTGTGAATCCCTAACACCTCAATGTTGTTATTGATACTTAAAACCCCAGTTTGGAGCGTTCATTTGGTCAAGCCAAAAAGGATTTCTCTGCGTGCATTACTTCTATTGCACGATGTGGGCAGTAGCTTCCTTGAATACTATACATAATAGAAAAGAGGTCCCCAACTGGGAGGAATAGCTAGATGATAGAAATAGAAAGAGTTAATGAATGAATGAAATCCTTGACTCCAGTGTCTCACCTCCTTAAAAAATAACTTCCTGACTCTCTAGTGCTTTCACAGAAAGGTGAAGCCCCTTTGCCTGGCCTTTAAGGCTCTTCCTGCTATAGACATTCCTTATCTCTCCATTGTGTATTCCCAGATAGCTTCAAATTCAATATTCCAGAACCAGACAACAACTTTGTGGTTTTATCTTGAGTGGTGTTCTTACTTCTAAACTTTGTTGAAGGCGCATTTCATTTTTGTTCCCACAAACCACTTTAAAGATATTCTGGAAACCTCTACCAACAAATAGTTATGGAGCTTCATTTATCAAGATGCCTCTCAGAGCACCCTGTAGCTCAGGTAACCAAAAGGGGCTAATTTTTTTCTTCAAATAGTTTTAAACGTCTAACTAGTGGTTACATTTCATTTTACGTTAAAGGGAGTCCTAAGTTTACCATTGGACTATAGAATTGTCTATATTTTATAATCATGTATTTGTTGAAAATTATTGGGCAGTGATGGATTTATCAGCTTCAAGCAATGTCTTCAGTGTTTTTCTGATCATGTCACTTAATTGCCCTTTTAAGAATAGCAGTTCAATCCCCATATGTGAGACAACGGTATACAGTTTAATACACATGAACCCAAGAAAAGATGGGCAGGAGATTCTTTCCAAAGCAGGAAGATGATGGGTACCAGCAAAGTGATATTTCTCACCTGGAAAAATGTGAAGTGCAAATATGAGCATGATAAGGTCAAAGTGAAAGTGGAGACCTCATTAGCTTAGAAAAAAGAGAGGGCCCAAACAGACATGTAGGAAAACTTGAGGACTAACATTCAATTCTTAATTGACTCTCAGCAAGATGAATTCAAAGAAGTTTTACTATAAAGAATGAGCCATGACTGCCTAGATTTATATTTTTAGTTCCAAGGAAGCATTGAAAGTTTGCAGCCAAATGAGCAAAGATATTTAGAACAAGAATCAATTTCTTAATCTTTATTACCGTGATACATTCTTGGCTCTTTCACTTCCAACCTCAAGTAAGGGACTTGGAAAAGTTCTAGTGTTTGCAACCTAAACTTTCCTAGATTCAGTGACATAAAAAAAAAAAAAAAAAAAAAGTCTTCTGAAAAGGAATTATTCATTCTTCTGTCATCTCAAAATTCCCTGTCTGCCTCTATTATCTAGTTGTTTCTTTCTACTTTGTAGCATAGTTAAAATTCTGACCCAACCATATTTTATAGCATATTTTTCTCTATTAAGTGCAGATAGAAGTCCTGGTTTAAGAGAGTTTTGGTGAGATCTATTTTGGTGTTCTATGTAAAGCACCCTACACACTGCCTTGCACATAGTAGAAGCCAATGGTTCTATTTCTACCCTTTTACCTCCTACTCTATTCTTTTTTTTGCAGATCACCCTTGATGGAAGATACAAAGTTATATGCTCTCCTTTGTCTGCTGCAGGAATAGAAACAGTGTTTTGCTGATTAGAGGAATTCCAACCTGTACCAATACCAGAATTTTATAAATAAGGAATTTGAGGCTGAAAGTCATAAACTAGCTGGCTTACAATGACTTGGCAGACTAATGGCAGAACTGAGTCCTGATTATTTCTTTTTATGACATCTATGTAATTGCTTTTATTAATATATTAATTTATTAAAAACAATAAATGCAATAAGAGTAACTCTTTTCTTTGTTGTCTTAGTAAGTAATATATTGTTTTTATAATTTTTTATGTTAATTTATTTTTTTAGAGAGACAGAGCTCAAGCAGGGGAGGGGCAGAGAGAGAGGGAGACACAGAATCCAAAGCAGGCTCCCAGCTCTGAGCTGTCAGCGCAAAGCCCGAAGTGGGGTTCAAACTCACAAACTGTGAGATCATGACCTGAGCCGAAGTCGGATGCTTAACCGACTGAGCCATTCAGATGTACCTGTCTCAGTAATATCTTGTAGGCTTAAGAGTATTCTAGATCTTATCAAGAATTATTAGTTAATTTAGGAATATTTATAGGTTTTATCATGTGATGGAGTTCTTTTTCCTGCCTTCCGTTGGTTGACTTGTGTAAGTGGTTATTTCTATGATTTACACCTATCACCACAGTCATATTAGAAGTAATGAACAATTGTTGGTATTTAGTAGGAAAGCACATAAGTACTTTGTTCTGACCATGTTGCACAATCAGATACCAGTGTTTGTCTTGATACTTTCCAACTAATACACAAGACCATATTTATATAATTACTCTTACCTGCCTTGAACAAGATTTATTTAAGTATCTTGGAGTTTCAATATTTTCATCTGCACTGGAAAAACACTTTGCAATCCCAGCAGATAGTTGAGAGGAAAACTGGTAAATAATGTGTTATCCAATCCTACTATGTGGTATAGAGAGAACACTGTAAATGGTCAGTTGATGGTCATGCCTTCTTCCTCTCAAAGAAGCTTCATTAGGCTGGAGATGTTTCCTGTCCCTGGAGAAAGCTTGGAGGAATTAAGGGGTGAGCTCAAAAGTAATTGTAACATGAGGACTCATTGCCCAAATGTCACAAAACCAAAATAAGTACATTTCCATACAGAATATTATCTGTGGCATATTCACACACCTGATAGAGATTAATTTCTCTAGGGCACATGTCTGCTTCTTTTGTTCTCTTCTCCATGGTGCTTAGCACTGTTCTGTGTCGAAGAGATAGGTACAGTGAATGTTTTGGGTGTAATTTTATCTTGGATATTCTTCCTTATCCATTAACAAAAAGAACAGACAAAAAGAATCATCATTAACTATAGAATAGTGTGTTAATTTTATAAAGTCAGGGGAATTTATTTATTTAAATGGTAAGTGAATGAAGAGTATGTAGGAAAAAATCACACCACTGAGATCAAAGGACTGGAAAGTCTCTTCATTGTAGGGTGGTCTTTCTTTTCAGTTCTACAGAAAAGTCTCAAGAGCTGACTTTAAAGGATGGATAGACAGATGAATGAATAAAGATGATGTGGTATATATAGATATGTCTATAGATAGATACAAATATAGATGATGTAGATATAGATTGATATCATTCATCCATAAAGAAGAATGTGATCTTGCCATTTGCAACAAATTGATGGAGCTGGAGAATATCATGCTGAGTGAAATAAGTCAGTCAGAGAAAGAAAAATGCCATATGATTTCACTCACATGTGGAATTTAAGAAACAAGACAAAGGGACAAAGAAAGAGAGAGACAAACCAAGCCAACAGACTCTTAACCATAGACAGCAAACAGATGGTTACTAGAGGGGAGGTGGGTGGGGGTCTGGGGGAAACAGGTGATGGGGATTAAGAGTACACTTACCACGATTGATGAATATTGAGTAATATATAGAATTGTTCAGTCACTATATTATACCCCTGAAATTCATATAACACTGTATACTAACTATATTGGAGTTAAAAAAAAAGGTGGATAGACAAATTACAGAGCCCTGGCTGAAACCATGTAATAGCCCAACACTTCCATACTCACGTATCAAAGAATTTCATCTTCCAAAATAAAATGCCAAATACGCATCAATGTCTGTTTTATGAATTAACATGGCTTATCACTGCACTTGAATGGTACAAGTGTCACAGGTCTGTTTATGGATGTTCCATGCTGAAGTGTGACTTGATGTTGTCTCTCAAAGTTTTGGCTGATGGAGAATGAAGCTGAAATATCTATGATATATTGCACCTTATAAAGACTCTATGGTTATTCCTGAGGGGGTTGGAGGTGAACAGGCTCGTTCTTCACAACTGGGTGCCAAAGTAGAGCTACCAATTTCTGCATCTCTTAGAAATCCCATGATTTACCTTTATTTTTATTAAATATGTATTTGTTTTCAGAGAGAAAGAGTACATAAGCAGGGAAAGGGCAGAGAGAGGGAAAGAGAGAATCCCGAGCAGGCTTCTCAGTATCAGTGCAGAACCTGACACAGGGTTCAATTTCAGGAATGATGAGATCATGACCTGAGCTGAAACAAAGCGTCCGACACTTAACAGAATGAGCCACTCAGGCGCTCCCCATGTTTACTTTGAAAGGATGATCCTATTAATCTATGTGTTTATTTTCTCAAGTCCTATTTCACTCTGCCAAATATTTAATAGACAAAATGATTTTTATAAGCTGCACATTGAAATACTGGGAAATAAATACCTTACAAAAATGCAACTAAGCAAAACAATGGCATATTATAAACCACTGGAGGGGTGCCTGGGTGGCTCAGTCAGTTAAGCCTCCACTATCCGCTCAAGTTATGATCTCACAGTTCATGAGTTCAAGCCCCGGGTCGGCTCTGTGCTAACAGCTCAGAGCCTGGAGCCTGCTTCTGATTCTGTCTCTCTCTCTCTCTCTCTCTCTCTCAAAAATAAATAACATTAAAAATTAAAAAAAAAAAAAAACACTAGATAAGATTTACATAAAGATAACAACATGCCATTAAAAACTGCTAATATTAAATGAAAGAAAAAGGTTTTGTATGCTAAGTGATTACAGTTGTGCATTATGAAAACATAAATTCACAATAGCAACAAAAATATTTTAAAAATATATTTCCTTATTCGTTCTTTTTTTAAATATATTTTGGGTACACATGCATGTTTATTATTTTAGAATTGGAAAATTATTGTCCTTTATCCAAAAGATAGAAAATATGGCTCTGAATTTTTTAAGAAAATCTACAATTCATCTACTTTATAGCTTACACCACCCCATTCTTGAGTTCAGATTTCCTTTTTCATTTTTGAAAATTGTTTTTGTTTATGTTTGTTTGCATTTCGTTTAATTTGGTGTCCTTTTTTTTTTTTTGGATCCAATGATTTTTATTGTTATTGTTGAGGTGCAGGTATATAATTCCAAATCAATGATTTTCACAGGTCACCAAACAGTTCTTATAAGCAAGTGCTTGAAGTTGCTTCTAGACTTGTTTAGATGTAGAAGCTTTACTTATGAATTCCATATTGAAACATCAATTTCGGCAAGACTGGTCCTAATTACATTTTTCTCACACATCTTCTGTCTTTACATAATCCCCCCAACTTCCCTGCTTTTACTTCTCCTTAGTATACAACCATAATCATCCTTTGACATATTAAATATTTTACTTACTTTTTATCTTTTCCAACATATGTGACAGAAGCACAGCATGTCTTTCTTTTTTTTAAAAAAAATTATTATTTGTTGTATATACTACCTAACATGTACTATTACATTCAATACATGATTGGATGGCTGAATGCAAAGAAATGGAAAGAGAATAAACTGATTAATTAGGAATAAGACAGTGAACGATTACTGTCTATACGTACACCTCCTCGAACTTTCTGTAAGTGAGGTGAGAGACAAATAGCTGGAATTGTCCTTCAAGGTTTCTATGCTGTTTACCAGGTTTGCTGTCTGGGAAAAGAGAAAATTATGCTTTTCCTTCAAGTTAGGTGTGGCCATGGGACTCCATGGCCCAGAAGAAATTCATGGAAGTGATATATGTCACTATTAATAATGCATAGCTACCACATTCCTTTTTTTCTTGTCTCAGCTGTCATGGTAGCACATAGGTGGGTATCCACCATCCAGGGCCCTGAGTGAAGACAGCATAGAGCAGAGACCATCTTGTTGACTTGAGATGGACACATCACATGGATTGGACATAAACCTTCATGGCTTCGTGCTGATTTGTTATAGACTCTTTACCTCAATCCAACCTTCATCATGGTCTGCATCTGTGGTAACTAGAATCTGTCACATGGCAGGCATACAATAAGTATTCTTTGAATGAATAGGAAGGAGGGAAGGACGGAAGGAAGGAAAGAAGTTGGACAATAAAGCAGGAGGGAGTGAAATGTTTTCATCTACATCCCTTTAGGCTAATCCCTTAAAATTTTCCAGAACAAAAGAAGTCAGAGGCACAAAGCTTAGTATCATACATGTGACTAAGGATAAAGATTGAAATTAAATGATGTATGTCCAGCAATGGATCTTGGGGCACCTGGGTGGCTCAGTCGGTTAAACATCTGACTTTGGCTCAGGTCATGATATCATAATTTGTGGGTCCGAGCCTTGTGTTGGGCTCTGTGCTGACAGCTCAGAGCCTGGAGCCTGCTTTGGATTCTGTGTCTCCCTCTCTCTCTGCCCCTCCCCTACTCACACTTTGTGTGTGTCTCTCTCTCAAGAATAAATAATCATTAAAAAAAAATGGATTTTAACGATCTTAGTTAAGAATTAAATATTTGTTATGTATCATATATTGCCTACTACTATGTGCTGGGAACTATTCTGGGTTCTCTACACAAACAGATTTAACTTAATTTATTAATTTCTATATGTAATTTATTTATAATTTAATTACCAGAATGTTATTTATTTAATATGTTATCAAATGATTTCAATAATTAACATATTAATTATTTTATTTTAACATAGATTTTCTGTTATGGAAGGAATAGACTGCAGAGAGGCAATGGCAGGCTAAGAAATACCACCAACTGCTTGAGCAGTTGAATAAATAGACTTTCTAAGAGAAGACAACACAGGCTCCACTCTAAGCTCCATTACTTATAAATTCAATAACCTAGGACAAATTGTTTAACTTAGCTGAGCCTTGTCGTGTCAATAAAATTAGAATAACAATTATTCCTATCTTACAGTTTTAATGACCCAAATCAATGCCTCTATACAGGTCTTAGCCAAAAGTTTGGAAGTTTTAATGACTGTTTTCTTCTTTGTTTTTGTTTTGCTTCATTTTTGTTTTTGTTTGTTTTTATTTCTTGAGCCCTCATATTAAAAGTATAAAGTAGGAAATATTATGTCAGCTATGGAAGGGAGTACCTGAAGTTTAGATAAATACCTAATTTGTTGGAGGTGAGGAAAAGGGAGATTAAGCTGTGAGAGATACTTGGCTCGCCGCGGTACGCACTTCCTGGTTGCTCTTACATAAATCCATGAAGCAATAAATATTGCGAAAGCATGCTTTTGTGACATAACGATGTTAGAGATTCTATGACATGGGCCATGCAGGAGAGCACGCGTCGCACCATTTACACACACACATATGGAAGCGCAGATAGGGAAAGCTAAGTGTGCAATTAACACACGGTTAATAAGCACAGAGGGACAAAAGTCATCTGGGAGACAAAATATTCCCTGGGTGCACAGTTGGGTGAACAAGGTCATAATCCTCCTAGGAAAGGCTTTGCCAGTCATAAGGGCAGTTAAGCAACAGAAATTTCTGAAAGGAATAGCAAGAGACACCAGTATCAGCACTTCCTTTCCAGAAGTTTCCAGGAAGGTTGGTCTTTTGACTAAAGTTCCATTCCTTCCCAGCCTTACAGGGACACATGAAGAGATAGAAATGGCAGGCTGACAGGTGTGCCAGAGAGCCTTCAGAGAGAGAAGGCTCTAGATCCTGCCCCAAGCTTTCTAGTTCACGGAACCTGACAGTTTTCATTACGACTTATCCATTTCTTTTACATTTAGATTTATCTCCTGTGTGTTTCTTTTGCATGAAACAGCCTTCAAATCCACTCCATTTAAAGACACTTTTGAATCAAGTTTCTACACCTGCGAGGCAAAGGGCCAGACAGCTTCTCTGTGACACATAGTGGCCCTTGACCAGCCAGCATTTTCCTAGTGATACTCATCATTTGTCGAAAGTTTACTGCAAAGTTTTTGAGTTAGTAGCAAGACATATTGTTATCTCATGCTGCTGCTCTCATTGTGGTTAAAGAAAAATAATGCAGTTAAGGGACAGCATATTTATATGAGCATAGTTACGTGTTTTGTATTACATATATATTACATTACATAAAACTATGGTGTGTCATGTACATATGTACATACATATGAAAGTGTATATATGCACATATATGTATAATACACATATGTGTGTGCATATATACACATATGTGTATATATATTTAGCTTTTATTTTTATTAATTATCAATTATTGCTTAACATATCAAAAACTTAGTGTCTTCAAACAGCAAGCACTCATCTTCTCACATTTGTTTTTGAGGTCTCTTATCTGGTCGTGGCTTAACTGGGTCCTCTACTTCAAGATCTCTCCCGGGCTACAATTAAGGTATCAGACAGGGCTATGGTCTCAGGTCCGGTCTCAACTGGCCAAGGATATTAAGTTCATTCATGGTGCTGTTGGCAAGATTCAACTTTTTGCAGGATGTTGGACTGTGGACCTCAGTTCCCTGCTGGCTCTTGACTGGAAATCACCCTTAGTGCTTTCCCCATGTGGGTCTCTCCAACATGACAGTTGACTTTCTCAAAGCTAGCAAGAGAAAGAGAGTCATAAAATAAAATATCCTTATTCTTTTTAATGTTTGCTTATTTTTGAGAGAGAGAGAGAGAGAGAGAGACAGAGTGAGTGGGGAAGAGGCAGAGAGAGAGGCGGCAAAGGATCTGAAGCAGACTCTGTGATGACAGCAGAAAGCCTGATGCAGGGCTCGAGCTCAGGAACTGTGACATCATGACCTGAGTTGAAGTCGGGTGCTTAACCCACTGAGACACACAGGCACCTCCATATAGTGTTTTTAACCTAGTCACAAAATAATCATTCTCTTACTCTTACCACATTCTATTAGCTAGAAACAAGTTACTCAACATGAGGGGGTTTTACATGGCCGAGAATACAAGGAGATGGGAACATTGGTGAGGAGGAGTATTTAGAAGTCTGCACACTACAGGATATTCTTTCATATCCATTATTTTATTTACATGTTTCTCATAATAATCCTCTGTATCAATTATCATTGCCCCTGTTTTAAACATGAAGAGGATGAGCTCCTTAGACTTACCTGATTTATCCAGAGTCATAGCACCAATAAAAGATAGCATTGGCTTTGATTTCAAACTGTAACTGAATTTTCTCAGCATATATGCCTCATTTCTCGAGCGAGGTTGGGTGACTCTTCCAGAAACATTACCTGATTAAGGGCATTAATGAATACAGACAAGTTGTATTAATCTAAAGTTCCACCTGTGACATCCTTGGATTTTCCTTCTTTTGATCTTTAACTGCCTTCAACTTTTCTCATTGGGGAATTAAGAATGGAGGAAGGAGTGCTGGATAATTTAAAATGGTTCATTCACTTCCCCAGACATTATGGATTACTAGAGAACAGGTACTAAGAACACTTGACAATGCCTGTTTCGTCAAGTGTTTGACTGAAGGATTATAAACCAAAAAGAACATACCATCTGGCCAGTGGAAGTAGATTGTCAGGCATCCATAGATCCTCCTTGGACCTAATTAAAGAAGCCAATTCCATTCAGTTGAATCAAAATGTACCCTGATCTACTTTCTACTGGGTGCTGTGATTGAGTGCTCAAGACACAAAATGAGCGAGAAACAACAAATCGTACCTTTGAGAAGCTCAGTATTATAGGAAAGAGTATAGCGTTAAGTGACTTCAGTCGTCCCTGAAGCAGTCCTCGGTGAACCCCTCACTTCTCCCAAGGCTAACACTTGTTGCCATGGGAAGTAGAGTCCAAAAAAAAAAAAAAAAATCTTATGTGTATAATCATGGCCCTTATGAACAGAATTCACAAGATTTTGATTAGGTCCTTCCAAACTGTCTTCTCCTTCCTGCTTCATTTTAGGGAGCAGTTTATATTCTACCTTTTTTTTTTTTTTTTGCACCCAAGCCTTTAATGAGAAAATAAAGAGATTTTAACATTTGCTTTGCCAAAGGCTTCTCAAAGGAGACAATAGAACAAAGACCCCAAGAAAACCTCTGTAGAAATCCCATAGTTACATCCAAGTTTTCATATACTTAGCATTATTGAACATCTTCTGGCCATGAATGTGGAAGGATTGAAGTTGAATGATGAAGGTAAATTGTGGTTCTTCATTTTGGGAGAAATAAGGTAAAAGATCATTTGGGTTATTTCTGTAGAAGTGCTCTTGTAAAATTATATTTTTATTATATATTACATATACCATGTTTGTCATCTGAATTAGCAAATATAAATATAAATAAAGGAAAGATAAAATATAATAAAATAAATGATTTTCTAGTATTCCTTAATTCAAAGACTTTTGAAGGTGAGTTGTATCTTTTGATCTAAAAAAATACTTCCACAAATGACACATTTTTTATAAAGATGCCCCTAATAGGGCATAAAAAGTTAATTTAATAATATTCAATGTCATTACATTGAGATGCCAAGATTAATTAGAAAAGGTGTTTGATCACAAAAACGCTATGAACTTTCTCCCCTTTTTTCATAATGAATTTAAATATGCACTTGATAAAGGAGAGCAAAGAGGGAGAAGAAAATTATGTATGCCTTTTTCTGAGAGTGCTATAATAACAAGCATAATTAAGTGCCCATTTATTATGAAATCCTTTTTATTTTCTTATTTCTTCTGTATGACTCATATGACTTTGTGTTTGTAAAACAAAGACATTGTTAAATTTACATGATTGGGCTAAAATATGTAATTCTATTTACACAAGAAAATTTATTCTCCTTTTGATATTCACCTGCATCTAAATTCTATAATGCCTAACCCAAACTGGGTTAGTTTGCACTGGGGAGAGACAGAGGTTTATGGGGAACGTGTATGAGGGTCAATATTCACTGGAAGTCTACCGTGTTGCCATCGATCATTTAATAATCACCTCATCTGCTCTGGTAGCTGTCAAGCACAGAACAAAATCCAAATAATTCAGCTATATATAGGTTTGGTGAAGATGATCATGGTGCAGTGTCTGCTGTTATGTGTTATCTGTTATCTGTGAATGGTGAGGTCATTCATTGCCTACCACTGGGCCAATTCTTTGCCTTTGTCTCAACCTACTCAGACTGGCTTTGCCTAAGACAGTGGTTCCTTCGATCTTAAGGCAGGTGCTAATCCTAAACCCAGAAACAATTACAAATCGATCACCACCATGACAATTCCATTATGTTTGGATTGTAATTGAGTTAGGAAATGGCAAGCAAGTAGTTCTGGGCAATAAAATGTAAGGTAAATGTTTTGGATTGGGAGTGTGGTGGGAGAACGATCTGGGAACTATTTTCTTCCCAGAAAAAAACTGAAGTCTTCTGAAGAGAAAATCTAAGCCATTTTTCTTCCTGTCTCAAATTGGTATTGGTGTGGGAAGAAGTTGCCTAGAGCGTAGCAGGCATATTATGACTAAGAGGTGACAAGCTAAGAGGCTGAGGATGGGAGAATAATAAAATAGAGACAATCGCTGCACCAAGCCTAGATCCTACATCCAGCTTCTGTTTGACATCATCCACTCTCTTTGTTTCTCAATTTAAATCTATTCCAGAATTCTGCTATAGGAGCTTAATTCTGTCTACAGAGTCAGAGAAGGGCAGATAATCACTTTTCCAAGCTTCCCCAGCTAGTGGGACATGGACACAGGAGCTAGTCTCGGCCAACCAGATACAGCCACTTGGATCTTGAACCTGGGGATACTGGCACAAAGAAGCAGGTGGGGGGGATCTCATGGGTCATTGGTGCTGGCGGCAGCTGTGTCTGCCCCATTTGAGGGCAGTGGTACCTGCAGGACCATTGGAGGTTCAGGAGTCCTGTCTGCCAGGCTGGCTAGGTTCCTGGTGGTCCTGGTTACTTTTCTGCTCTGTGTCACTGCGTGCTCCCCAAGCTTGGTTCTATCTAAGCTTGGTTCAACCTAAGAGCCTCCCCATAACGCTTTCAATACTTTCCTTTTGCTAAAGTCAGCCCAGGTCAGTTTGGGATGTCAATCACTTGGAATAAAGAATCACACTTGATTCATAAATATTCTTTTGCCCAGCTCAAGAAAGTTTAAGGTGGAATTCAGGAACTTGTACTCTGAAAAGACTCCCTCAGTGGTTCAGATTATCAGTTAAATGTGGACTTTACTGGACAGATGACCCTTTAAGCCTTTTTCGTATTACAATTGTTTCAATGTTTATTTCCTTCTTTTTAAATGCAACGAGATATCCATTTTTTTATTATTTATTTTTGGGAGAGCACAAGTGAGGTAGGGACAGACAGAGGGGGACAGAGGATCCAAAGCAGCCTCTGTGCTGATGGGCTAACAGCAGCGAGCCTGATGTGGGGTTCAAACTCACAAACTGCAAAATCATGACCTGAGCTGAAGCCAGATGCCCAACTAACCGAGCCACATGGGTGCTGTGAGATACCCACTTTTAAGCTCCTTATGGTCAGAATTAGCCTTTGGTGAAACTCTCCAGTTAGCTAAGAATCCCTTAAGAATTCCTTTACCCCACCTGTCTCCCATCCCATCCTCAGATGTTTCACACTCAGGATCATGGGCATCCTGCTTTCTCTCAGTGCACAGAGGCACCCATTCTCCCCCTGTACTTACCAGAAAATTTCCTTAGGGCAGAAGGATCTGATAGCATTAGGTCCCTCTTTAGTGTGACTGCAAACCATTCCTCTTCCGTCAAAATTATCCACATTTTCCTTTCTGTCTCAATGTGGAAAAATATTTTATCTCTAGAACATGAGTATCACAAACACAACAATGCCAGTGACTTTTATTTACAAATATAAAGTTTCATTCAAACATCCAGGAAGATAGGAAGTTTACTTACCCTACCCACATATGGATGAAGTAAGATTTCTTAAGATGGGGGCATATAAGTGACTCCATCTGAAACTATTTTTAGATATTTCAATACTTCCTGATGAAATAAAGAATTAGTTGTTTGTGTTTTAAACGAAGATCAGTGGATAAATATAAAAAAGGACATTTGTTTTGACTCAAATGAAAAAAGGGAAACATAGCTTTTACGGAATGTATCTAGATGTGACACCAATAAATGTAAATCTCCAGAAAAGCCTGCGTTTCCTTTAATCACAGGATCTCATACTTGGAAATTAGCTGATAGGTTTCCCAGAAGACCATTTTGTTTTTGTTTGTGTTTTTAATATAAAGAAGCTACCAACTAGTGAAGCTGTCCTCTGCATTGGCATTCCATACTTCACTTCTCTAGAGTGTCTCAATAATCTTGTGAAGTGGTAGCTATGCATTACTCAAATGAGAACCTCATGGTTTAGAGACTTTAATTGGTTTATGATTATACAATGTGTAAGTATCAGAGCTGGAGTTCAAACCATGTCCCGGAGCCAAGTACTTCCTCCTACTCTTTGCAGTCACATCTTAAAAGCAGAAGTGTCCAGGTGCACTCCTGGGGATGAGTTTCATGGAATGATAGATTGTATGTAGAGGGTCCTGTTTTGTTTTGTTTTTTTTTTCATGTATTTAATGATCTACTTTGCCACCAAGAAGTTCAAAGTGTCCTTGAGGACCAGGGCTGTGACGGCACTTGATGAAGACACCCCAGTCCCTGAAGCAGAGCCTTGGGAGATACCCAAGTACATGACTGTGCCTCACATCTTGCATGGGACAAGTGTGTAGAGGGCTTTATAAGAGGGTGCAATAAGACTGCACCTTATTTATTTGTTTCCCAGCATATACTCCCAGCATATACTCCATATACTGTGTCAGGGTCTGACACAGAAACACTGCTCAGTAAATATTTGTGGAGCTTCTCACAGCCAAAGGCAGATTTCCAAATAAGTAAAATAAAAAATAAAAAATAAAAAAACCCATAAAAATCATGGGGTGATATTTCCCTGCTTTGTGCTTTTCCAGATCTGAAAGAATTTATATTAGCATGGATCTTTCATTTGCAGAATTCCAACCGTGCTGTATTTTCTGGTTCAGCCTTAGGAGATCAGCAGAGTTTTGCAGAATGAGCACTACTTAAATGAAGTTGGAAATTAGGAGGGAAATCATCTCATTCCCTTTACCCAGAGCAGTAAGCTGACAATCCTCGAAGAGCTGAGATAGGCTTGAAGCCCAATATATTGAAGTGAGATATTAGGAAATTATTCTACCTGGAATCCTTCTTGACTTAATGAACAATTAAATTTCATTCTTCCTTTGAAATTGCAGAAGTGAGTGAGCCCAATTGCTCTGAGCGTCCTTCTTCAGAATATCTTCTAAAGGCAATAATTTAGTAGGAAAGTAATTGCATTTTATTGTTGGGAAAATTCTGCCATTGTGGATTATCAGTATGTTTTGTGGAACATTAACCATTGAAGACAATAAAAGACATTTTGTGATGACAATAAGGACCATTTATAAAATGTCTTCCTTCAAGAAATTAGGAAAGTCAAGTTGGGCTTTGCAGAGAACTAAATCTTGGTTCAAATCTTGTGCTGACACAAGCAGGATGGTCTTTTGGGGCAGTTTGTTCTTTCTCCCTCTTATTTTCTGTTTTCGTAAAGTTACAATAGTGATATTTACCTCACCAGTTGGCTACAAGATTAAATGAGATTATGCACATGCGTGGTTGCTGGTATAATTCCTAAAACACATGCAGTGCTCGATCACAATTGCCTCTCTTCATTAAGTAGAATACCACCAGTTTGTTGATGCTACATTTTGGCGAGATAGAGATAAGGTGACCTGACCGAAGGGGTTCTGACTGTTCTGTATGACCTCGGGAAGGTCATTTAATCTCTTAGAACCTCAGGCTTCTCATCTGTTGATGATGAGAATAGTTGGAAATTTGAGTGGTTATCAGGAAAATAAAGTTGGTAGGTGTCAGTAACACAGGACTTGATGCCCCCTAGGCCTGTAAGGCAGACTTGCTCCCAGCTGGCTCAGTATTGTTCTCAAAGACATCACTGGTGACATTGAGAAGCTCACTTTGAAATGCATCATAGGGTACTGAGAAACCAGGCATGGTCTACTGGAAAGGCTCCTGGTCAGGACGCCATATTTCCCCCAGGGGTATTTTGACTATTTTCCTTATTGGTGTTTTTGTGATCTACTTACATAGTCATTATAGTCATTTTGTTCCTCACAGGTTTATGTGGTATGGCTTACTAAAAATTAAAAAAAAAATTATTTTTCTCCTTGAAAACATAAAAATCTGAGTTTTTCTCACTCATTATGTCCTGTGTCAGATCCTATTATCCAATGAAGATAATGAATTAAGGAACTCTTTGTATGGGATATATAAATACCCATTTTATTAATTATCACAAAGGCAATGAAAGATGAAAGATGCACTGAGTGGTTGCTGCCCTATAATTCTCTGCCTTAAGAATGGGGAACTGGGGTAAATGCTCCTCCTAAGGTGACCTCTGAGTGAACTCCCCCCCACTTTTTTTCAAGCTAGACAGAGGCTGTACCTAAGCCTCTTGACTGTGATTAATCGTCCCAAAGAATCCTCATAAAATGAATGTCTAGTTTCAGAGTGTTGAGAATTTATAAAGACAGTCACCTAGAACCTTGTTATTTTATAAATATAAAAATAAACACATCAGAGTTTACAGTTTTCAAGCTTGAGCAACTTTTCCAAAAGGCATTGTGATAGCTCCAAGCAAGCATTCTCACTAAACTCCCCAATCCAGTATGAGCAGATAGTTCATCCTCTTGGCTCTTTTTTTTTTTTTTTTTTCCTTGTCTGTGGGCTTTATAAAGCTCTGATCTAACTGTACCTCTGGCTTTGGAAGAGAAGCAAGAAGTATGGCAGTTATGGGCACAGGTTAAAGTCTGATACACTCTGAAATCTTGATCTAACACCCAGAAATTGAGTAACTTTGAGTATGTTATCTTCCCTTTGAAGCTTCATTTTCTCTCCATACAGAATCAGAATAATGGTGATAATTGCAGAGGGTTTCTGTGTGGATCAAATGAGATAATATATTTAATATTTCTGGGTCAGTTCTAGAATACAGTAAAATAACTGCCAAACTGGTGATGTTATAATTGTTATTGTCATCATAATTATGAAGTTGTTCATTATAAAGAAGGCATTGATAGTAGAAATGAAACAAAAAGGAAGAGAATAATGTAGTTAATCTAGCCAATCTATAGATCATTCAATCTCCTGAAACAAATGTTAGTACAAATAAGAGTGTATTATTATAAGGCCTACTAAAGCTTTATGTATATGAGATTACATTGACACTGTGGCAGACACACACAAATAGGCTAATTCCATTTACCCTGTGAACTGTAACCTGTGATAAGCATTTGAGAAAAAGTTATGGTTTATATTTCCGCTGTTCAGCTATATTACAGAGCTGGTCATTTTGGGGCTCGTCTACTGTATGCAAATAATGCAATTTTTTTCTTCATGTTAAATATATTTTCATTTTCTTCTCAAATCTTTGATTCTTGTTGGCATCACCAACATCAGGTAACGATTGGCAAAAATACCCAAATGAACTTTGCTTAACCACTCCTCCTTCAAAGCCCCATTACTATGCTCAAGAACGGACCATCTTCTCAGAATGTTGACTGCCTCACCAATCAGGTGGGGATGCCTTGGGACACCATGTCCCATCTGCCTTGCTAAAATTAAAAAACAAAACAAAGCAAAACAAAAAAAACCAAAAAAACACACAAACCATCTTGAGTGGGTTTTAAGAGGAAAAGAAAAGATAAATCCTCAATTTAAAAAGAGGCATGGGGAGATTGGACTTGTCAAAATATAATTACTCAAGTTGGAAAAGGTCCAAGATATCAAGTTTAACAATCATGACTAAAAAAAAAAAAACAAAAAAACTATTTATGTCTTGGGGCATTTCTAATGATCACTTTTTTTGCAGCATATCAACATCCACTCTCAATTCCCAAGTCCCCAAGGTGGAAAGCACAACATAAGAAGGGTAATCCCAACCTCTTTTGGTAGGATCTGTAGCAAAGCTGGCAGGTGGTTAAAATGCTTCAAGGACAGAGGTGCTATGTTCCCAAGGATCACGGTATCCACAAGAAAGTGAAATCTCTAATGTCAGAGATGAGGCACCTTCTGGAAACTTATTCTCAAGTGTCCAGAAAATGTTATTGGCTATTTTCATCATCACAAATGTGTCCAGGCAAGATGATATGTGATGCCTCCCTTGTGCCTCCCCTGGGCTGGACTGAGTAGGGGAGGATGTTGAGGAAGAGCCAGTCTGTCAGGCTCTGCTGTGCATTCATGCAGATCCAGAGTGACCTCCCTTCTGCACCCTGTCACCTTGTCATGGAGGTCATATGATGAGACTTTAAAAGGCCACCTTGAGGAAGAATAGGGATATTCATCATAAGCCATATGAGGAGAGTTCGATAGAACAGAATCAAAGTTCCTTAAGGACATCAGAGGCTGAACTGAAACTTATAATTAATCAGGAAGATCTGTAGATATATTTCATCTGGCAAATTGTGCCTTGGGAGGATTATATTTGGGAAGTTATGACATTATGATCTGTGTAAGGCAAAGAGTTGCTGCTGTGTGATTTCAGGGGACTTTAAGTGTAACTGCAGAAGGAAAGTAATGAACCTGACCAACTGCTAGCCAAAGACATTAGAAAAAAATATATTTGCATTGATTATTTTTATTAATCTACATGGGAGATCCATAATATTTCCCCGAAATCTTTCATGGAGGGGTTGTGGTAGCTGGTGCAAGGATGGGACCCAGAGGCCTCAATACTCACAGAAGAACCTCCACTGGGACAAGGAGACACATGACATTTGGGAAATAGAAAAACTCCCAGTGCAATACACAAGTGTCTAGGGCAGGTCAGAATGACAGCAAATCCAAAGGGGACAAAGCAGAGGTCACAGCCCAGGCTGGAGAACCAATAATTTGCACTCTGGAGACATGACAGTGGACAAACTGGGACCAAGTAGGGGTGATGCAGACTGGTCAATGAGGGATCTGCTTCTGAGAACCACATAGCTGCTGAGGACTTATTTTCAGGAAACTCAAGAGTGCAAACAGTGGGCACTTCAATTTGGCTTAATGTTAGGGCCCGATGATAAAGTAAGGTAACAGCCTACGGGCCTAGTGGAGTAGGTAAGTAGATAGGAATTATCTGCTAAGTGCTTGCTAACATTTATTTTTCAAATACTGCATCATTTTTAAATTCTCCAGTTCCAAAAGGAATGAAAACTATAGTAAGTACCAAAGAATACAAGCATCTTATTAGAAGCAACTTACAAAAGTATTAAAAAGAGTTCGTAGACAATTGCATGGAAAATAAGAGATTAATTTAATCTCTTCCAACCCCCAAATTATTTCAAAGATCTCATGTTATCACGTTCCTATATTAAATACATATCACTCATATGCTTTAAAAATCATCATAATCATGATCATCCAATATAAAATCTCAGGAATTAAATGAATTAAACATCCAATGTTTAGTTCAGCATTTTCTTAAATGACAGATGGTCACATAGTTGGTTAGAAGAAAGAAAATAGGATCTGCCCCTGATCCACTGGTAATCTAATCGATTCTCTTCTCTGGTTTCTATATATGGCTTCATTCTAAGATTTGTACTCTCTGTGTACCCCATTCAAGAGGATAGATTGATTTAACAACAGATCCATCTATACAAATTAGTATTAACTTCAAGAGAAATATTTTGGAATTTCTGTCTCAGCTCCATGTTATGAAGATAAAGGACAGTTGTATTTCAAATTTCAACTAGATACCAGTTCTTGACCATGAGTTAGGACAGACATGTAGATTGATAGCACACATAGCATCATTTTGCATAAAATAATGCTGGTGACATAATGTTAATTATAAGGATAGAAAATCATACATGTAACATTGTATTAATTGTGCAAGTATCTTGTGCATAGAATATATATACCAAATACTAAAACAGTTATCTAGGGTCATTATCTAGGATAATTGTTGAGAGTCATTTCTTTCATTATTAATTTCTACATCAGTTCCCTCCCCCCTTTTTTTACTATTATAGAAGACAAAGCATAAAAATACAATGTATAAAAAATGATAACTTGTGAAAAAGTTTCATTTGGACCATAAACAGCAAGACTTAAGATAAGCTGTATCTAAAGATATTAGATCTCAGATTCCTTAAATTAAACAAAATAATTTATGAGAATGGCTTGACACATGATATGACCTCAATACATCCTTGTTTACTCCCTTTATTTTATAGCTTCACACTCAAAACAATAGTGATAAAGCATTTCTAAAGACTCAAGTTATAATTAGATTCTTGGAATGCCACTCATTTCTATGGAGTTACAAGAGAAAAGAAATCCCCATGTCACCATCTTCCTCTCATAAACCCAGAGTGTTCAGCCTAGTGCTTAGAAAGTACTCTGAAAACCTGGGGAAAAAAGGGTTGGGGGAAGTAAATACTTACTATAGTTCTGCTGACACATTTTTTAAGTGCTAATGGAGGCTATATGCAATATTCAATTTGAAATTCACATCTATCAAGACTTTATTTAGATGATTGAAAGAAATTTTTACTTAAATGTGAAAAACTGTGAAACTAACTGGGAGACAGATGTAAAAGAAGAATAATTCCACCCATTTACAGATCAGATCTTTTTTCTTAGACACTATATACTCATTGCTCAAAGTTTGAACATTACCACTAAATGCTCCTCAGGAAATGTGTATTCTCCCACCAACCCCAGGAAGGACCCACACTAATAAAGAAACAGGAGTGGCTTTTTATTTTGACACTTATAAAAATTTATTTTTAATGTTTATTTATTTGGGGGGTTGGGCAAAGAGAGAGGGAGACAGAGGATCCAAGCAGGTTCTGCACTGTTAGCACAGTGCATAATGGAAGGCTCGAACTCATGAACCGTGAGATCATGGGCTGAGCTTCAGTTGGGTGCTTAATAAACTGAGCCACCCAGGCACCCATATTTTGACACCTCTGCCTATCAGTTTGCTCAATTATCCTTAACAGTATGCTATGGAGACATTGGAAAATATATCAAATATTCACTGAGCTCCTCTTTTGGTGCCCAATGTTGTGAACTGCCTAATATATAGAATTATAAGACACCACTACTAACATTAAAGCACTTTCAGTCTAAAAACAACGATAACATGATCAGCCTAGATAAAAACACAAGTACAAACACAAGGGCTTTAGATATATATATTTTTAGTTCAACTGTTTCCAAAGGCTGGTCTGAAAACTTCTGTAAAGTTTGAACTATTTCTGTCAGAATCACTTGGGAAGCCAACTGTTAATACTGATTACTACACTTAAACACCCTGATATTGATTTTGATAAAGAAATTTCTGATGCAGGCACCTGAGTGGCTGAGTTGGTTAAGCAGCCGACTTTGGCTCAGGTCAGGATCTCGTGGTCCTTGAGTTCAAGCACCACATCGTGCTCTGTGCTGATAGCTTGGAGCCTGGAGCCTGCTTCTGTTTCTGTGTCTCCCTGTGTCTCAACCCCCCCCCCATTCGTGTTCTGTCTCTCTCTGCCTTTCAAAAATGAATAAATGTTAAAAAAAATTAAAAAACAAAAAGAAATTTCTGATGCCATCATTTGGGACCCTGTAAAGATCCTGGAACTTTTAATTAAGTAACTCATTAAATTCCCATTTTTATCTAAGTCACATTTAGATGAGTTTATTGTAACTAAATGAGTCCTTGATATTCAAAGTGGCTGTCTCCACCCCTAAAATGGTAAATTTTTAAGAAAACTGTCAATGGTCACCTTGGTGGATTAAGTGGTCAACATCTACAAAGTATGAAAACATGTTTCTTTTTTTAAATATGAAATTTATTGTCAAATTGGTTTCCATACAACACCCAGTGCTCATCCCAACAGGTGCCCTCCTCAATGCCCATCACCCACCCTCCCCACCCTCCCATTCCTCATCAACCCTCAGTTTATTCTCAGTTTTTAAGAGTCTCTTATGGTTTGGTTCTCTCCCTCTCTAACTTTTTTTTTCCTTTCCCTCCCCCATGGTCTTCTGTTAAATTTCTCAGGATCCACGTAAGAGTGAAAACATATGGTATCTGTCTTTCTCTGTATGACTGATTTCCCTTAGCATCACACTCTCCAGTTCCATCCACGTTGCTACAAAGGGCCATATTTCATTCTTTCTCATTGCCACATAATACTCCATTGTGTATATACACCACAATTTCTTTATCCATTCATCAGTTGATGGACATTTAGGCTCTTTCCATAAATTGGCTATCGTTGAAAGTGCTGCTATAAACATTGGGGGACAAGTGCCCCTATGCATCAGCAGTCCTGTATCCCTTGGGTAAATTCCTAGCAGTGCTATTGGTGGGTCATAGGGTAGATCTATTTTTCATTTTTTGAGGAACCTCCACACTGTTTTCCAGAGCAGCTGCACCAGTTTGCATTCCCACCAACAGTGCAAGAGGGTTCCGATTTCTCTACATCCTCTCCAGCATCTATAGTCTCCTGATTTGTTCATTTTAGCCACTCTGACTGGTGTGAGGTTGTATCTCAGTGTGGTTTTGATTTGTATTTCCCTGATGAGGAGCCATGTTGTGCCTCTTTTCATGTGCTTGTTGCCCATCTGGATGTCTTCTTTAGAGAAGGGTCTATTCGTGTTTTCTGCCCATTTCTTGACTGTATTATTTGTTTTTCAGGTGTGGAGTTTGGTGAATTCTTTACAGATTTTGGGTACTAGCCCTTTGTCTGATAGGTCATTTGCAAATATCTTTACCCATTCCGTCTATTGCCTTTTAGTTTTGTTGGTTGTTTCCTTTGCTGTGCAGAAGCTTTTTATCTTCATCAGGTCCCAATAGTTCATTTTTGCATTTAATTCCCTTGCCTTTGGAGATGAGTCAAGTAAGAAATTGCTGCGGCTGAGGTCAGAGAGGCTTTTTCCTGCTTTCTCCTCTAGGGTTTTGATGGTTTCCTGTCTCACATTCAGGTCCTTCACCCATTTTGAGTTTATTTTTGTGAATGGTGTGAGAAAGTGGTCTAGTTTCATTTTTCTGCATGTTGTTGTCCAGTTCTCCCCGCACCATTTGTTAAAGAGACTGTCTTTTTCCCATTGGATATTTTTTCCTGCTTGGTCAAAGATTAGTTGCCATACTTTTGTGGGTCCAATTCTGACGTGTCTATTCTATTCCATTGGTCTATGTGTCTGTTTTTGTGCCAATACCATGCTGTCTTGATGATTACAGCTTTGTAGTAGAGGCCAAAGTCTGGGATTGTGATGCCTCCTGCTTTGGTCTTCTTCTTCAATATTACTTTGGCTATTCGGGGTCTTTTGTGGTTCCATACAAATTTCAAGATTGTTTGTTCTAGCTTCGAGAAGAATGCTGGTGCAGTTTTGATTGGGATTGCATTGAATGTATAGATTGCTTTGGGAAGTATTGGCATTTTTTAAAAATTTTTTTTAACGTTTATTTACTTTTGAGACAGAGAGAGACAGAACATGAAAGGGGGAGGATCAGAGAGAGAGGGGGAGACACAGAATCTGAAACAGGCTCCAGGCTCTGAACTGTCAGCACAGAGCCCAATGCGGGGCTCGAACTCACGAACTGCGAGATCATGACCTGAGCCGAAGTCGGACGCTTAGCTGACTGAGCCACCCAGGCGCCCCGGGAAGTATTGGCATTTTAACAATATTTATTCTTCCAATCCATGAGCAGGGAATGTTTTTCCATTTCTCCATTTTCCAATGCATCTTCTTCAATTTCCCTCATAAGCTTTCTATAGTTTTCAGCATACAGATCTTTTACATCTTTGGTTAGGTTTATTCCTAGGTATTTTATGCTTCTTGGTGCAATTGTGAATGGGATCAGTTTCTTTATTTGTCTTCCTGTTGCTTCATCATTAGTGTATAAGAATGCAACTGATTTCTGTACATTGATTTTGTATCCTGTGACTTTGCTGAATTCATGTATCAGTTCTAGCAGACTTTTGGTGAAGTCTATTGAGTTTTCCATGTATAATACCATGTCTTCTGCAAAAAGTGAAAGCTTGACTTCATCTTTGCCATTTTGATGTCTTTGATTTCCTTTTATTGTCTGATTGCTGATGCTAGAACTTCCAACACTATGTTAAACAACAGCTGTGAGAGTGGACATCCCTGTCGTGTTCCTGATCTCAGGGGGAAAGCTCTCAGTTTTTCCCCATTGAGAATGATATTAGCTGTGGGCTTTACATAAATGGATTCTATGTTCCTTCTATCCCAACTTTCTCAAGGGTTTTTATTAAGAAAGGATGCTGAATTTTGTCAAATACATTTTCTGCATCGTTGACAGGATCATATGATTCTTATCTTTTCTTTTATTAATGTGATGTATCACATTGATTGATTTGTGAATGTTGAACCAGCCCTGCAGCCCATGAATGAATCCCACTCGATCATGGTGAATAATTCTTTTTATATGCTGTTGAATTCGATTTGCTAGTATCTTATTAAGAATGTTTGCATCCATATTCATCAAGGGTATTGGCCTATAGTTCTCTTTTTTTTCTGGGTGTCTGTCCTGGCTTAGGAAGCCAGGAATGCTGGCTTCATAGAATGAATCTGGAAGTTTTCTTTCCCTTTCTATTTTTTGTAACAGCTTGAGAAAGTAGGTATTATCTCTGCTTTAAATGTCTGGTAGAATTCTCCTGGGAAGCCATCTGGTCCTGGACTCTTATTTGTTGGGAGATTTTTGATAACTGATTCAATTTCTTGGCTAGTTGTTGGTCTGTTTAAGTTTTCTATTTCTTCCTGTCTGAGTTTTGGAAGTGTGTGGATGCTTAGGAATTTGTCCATTTCTTCCATGTTGTCCAGTTTGTTGGCATATAATTTTTCATAGTATTCTCTGATAATTGCTTGCATTTCTGAGGGATTGTTTGTAATAATTCCATTTTTCGTTCATGATTTTATCTATTTGGGTCATCTCCCTTTTCTTTTTGAAAAGCCTGGCTAGAGGTTTATCAATTTTATTTTTTCAAAAAGCAACTCTTTGTTTCACTGATCAGCTCTACAGTTTTCTTAGAGTCTATGTTGTTTATTTCTGTGCTGATCTTTATTATTTTTCTTCTTCTGCTAGGTTTGGGGTGTCTTTGCTGTTCTGCTGCTATTTCCTTTATGTGTGCTGTTAGATTTTGTATTTGGGATTTTTCTTGTTTCTTGAGGACAGCTTCAGATTGAAAGTGAGGGGATGGAGAACTATCTATCATGCTACTGGAAGTCAAAAGAAATTTGCAGTAGCCCTACTTATATCAGAGAAACTAGACTTTGAATTAAACGCTGTTACAAGAGATGAGGAAGGGAATTATATAATAATTACAGGGCATATCCATCAGGAAGAGCTAACAATTATAAATGTCTATGCACCGAATACGGAAACCCCAAAATATATAAAACAATTAATCACAAACATAAGCAACCTTATTTATAAGAATTTGGTAATTTCAGGAGACTTTAAAACCCCACTGACAGCAATGGATAGATCATCCAAACACAGGATCAATAAGAAACAAGGGCCCTGAATGATACATTGGATCAGATGGACCTGACTGATATATTTAGAACTCTGCATCCCAAAGCAACAGAATATACTTTCTTTTCGAGTGCACATGGAGCTTTCTCCAAGATAGATCATATATTGGGTTACAAAACAGCCCTTCATAAGTATAAAAGAATTGAGATCATACCATGCACACTTTCAGACCACAATGCTATGAAACTTGGAATTAACCACAGGGGAAAGTATGGAAAAACTCCAAAAGCATGGAGGTTAAAGAACACCCTACTAAAGAATGAATGGGTCAACCAGGCAATTAGAGAAGAAATTAAAAAAATATATATGGAAACAAAGGAAAATGAAAATACAACAATCCAAATGCTTTGGGATGCAGCAAAGGCAGTCCTGAGAGGACAATACATTGCAATCCAGGCCTATCTCAAGAAAACAATTTCTTGAACTGCTCCGAAAATACAAGCAAGCATCAACAGCATTATTCCAAACACAAGTGAGTTGGATCTTCAGACTGGGGAGCAACCATGCAGTGATTAGGAGGTTACAAGTATTCATGGATGTAAAAACAGAGTTTTTAAAAGTCAAAACCAAAAAAACAGATCATCCAGTTACAAAAAATGGGCAAAAGACATGAATAGATGTTTTTACAAAGAAGATGTACAGATGGCTAACAGACACATGGAAAGATACTCAACATCATTCATTATCTGGTAAGTACAAATCAAAACTACAGTAGCACCTCACACCTTTCAGAACAGCTAAAATCAACAACACAGGAAGCAATAAGCATTGGCAAGGATGTGGAGAAAAGGGAACCATCTTACACTGTGGGTGGGAATGCAAACTGGCCCATCCCTTCTGGAAAATAGTATTGAGGTTCTTCAAAAAGTCAAAAATAGAACTTCCCTATAGCCCTGCAATTGAACTACTAGGGTATTTACCCAAAGGATACAAAATACCAATTCAAATTGATACATGCACCCCAGCCCTTCAGAGTCATTTTGTGTACTTTTGCAGTCTTCTGGGTTCCTTCACTCTCAAGTTGATCTCTCCAGCTTTTGAACCCCTTAACTATTTCTGCCTCCATAGATAGTCTTCCTTTTTCCACCAATGCTGCCTCACCTGCTTGGCTGGGCCAACTCCCATAAGATTGTATAGAATCTAACGCCTTTTCCTCTCTTTATTATATTGTAATTTCTGTTCATCTTTTATTATCAACAATAATCAAATTATGGAAGGAGCACAAATGTCAAATGTCCATTGACTGATAAATGGACAAAGAAGAAATTGGATATTTCTTCTAGATACATAGATACATAGATATAGATATGGGTACAGATATAGATGATATAGATATACATATACATAAAGATAGATATACATAGAGATAAAGATAGAGATAGAGATAGATATAGACAAAGATGATAGATAGATAGATAGATAGATAGATAGATTATGAAATATTACTCAACCATAAAAAAGAATGAAGTCTTGCCATTTGCAACAATATGGATGGAGCTAGAGTGTAGTATGCTAAGCAATTTAAGTCAGAGAAAGACAAATACCATATGATTTCATTAATAAGTGGAATTTAAGAAACAAATGAATATGGTGAGGGAAAGAAAAGAGAGGGAAATCATAATACAGACTCTTAACTACAAAGAACAAATTGATGGTTACTGGAAGGGAAGTGGGCAGGGAATGTGCTAGATGGGTGATGAAGATCAAGGAGAGCACTTGTTGGTGCCTGGGTGCCTCAGTTGGTTAAGCTTCTTGAACTTGGCTCAGGGCATCATCTCAGTTTGTGAGGTGGAACCCCACGTTGAGCTCTGTGCTGAGAGAATGGAGTCTAGTTGGGATTCTCTCTCTCCCCGTTCGCTCTCTTTTTCTGTCTCTTTCAAAATAAATAAAGAAAACATCCTAAAAAAAAAAAAAAAAAAAAAAAAAAAAGAGGGCACTTGTGTTGAGCACTGGGTGTTATATGTAAGTGATAAATCACTAAATTTTACACTTGAAACTAAGATTCCACTGTAAGTTAAGTAGTTGGGAAATTAAATAAAAACTTTAAAAAAATAGATGGAACTTTCTAAGCTAAGGCAGTTTCTATGGATTTTATATGATTGGAGCTATACCATGATATACAGGCAAAAAACAAAAGATGAACAGAAATTATAATATAATAAAGAGAGGAAAGGGGATTAGATTCTGTGGAATCTTATGGGAGTTGGTCCATCCAAGCAGGTGAGGCAGCACTGGTGGAAAAGGGAAGAATACCGATGGAGCGAGAAATATTTAAGGGGTTCAAAAAGCTGAAGAGATCAAATTGAGAGTGTGAAGGAACCCAGAAGACTGCAAAAGTACACATGATGGCTCTGAAGGACTGGGTTAAACAAACTTAGGAGAATAAAAATAAAAAAAAAAACAAAAATAGGCCTGGAGTTTCTTAGAATTCAGCATTTGTAATTAAATTCTTGTTGGTAAAAGTTGTTTCAGTCTTGGGTCTTTTAAAGACAGGAAGGCCATGAAGGGAGCAGATGTTCTCTTCTAAAAATATTCTTTTTTTAAAAAAAACATTCATTCATTTTTGACAGACAGAGACAGAGCATGTGTGAGTGGGGGGTGGTAGAGAGAAAGGGAGACACAGAATCCTAAGCAGGCTCCATGCTCTGAGCTGTCAGCACAGAAGCGGATGTGGGGCTCAAACCCAGGAACCTTGACTTCATGACCTGAACCAAAGTTGGACGCTTAATGGGAAGAGCCACCCAGGCACTCCTCTTCTAAATATATTCTAGAAGAGGCTAAAGCTGCCTCATGAGCTACCAATCTAGTATAGCAAAGACATTTAAAAAAATAATAAATAAATCACAACCTGAATCTTTGCCTTTAATCTGCTTATTAAATACATTTGGATATGCCAAGACCTCCTTTTGAATACTGTCATTAATTAGATAATGGAGACCAGAATGAACAAGGAGCTACACATTAGCATGTCCTTAATGATTGTCATTGCCTGATTCACTAAGCATCGACTGTAAAACAGAAACAAATTGGATGAATATGAATGTTCTAATCTATTTATTGCAGTGACCCGGTTTCCCTTCACCTACACCTCCTCTAGGAAAATATACTGAAGTTACAGGGAGTCATGAGGAGCAGGACAGACAGGATAAAGAAAGTCAGAGAGGGGTGCCTGGGTGGCTCAGTTGGGTGAGTATGACTCTTGATTTCAGCTCAGGTCATGATCCCAGGGTCATGAGTTCATGATTCCAGTGCAGAGCCTGCTTGGCTCTCTCCCTCTGTCTCTGCTTCTGTTTCTCAAAATACTTAAAGAAATACATTAAAAAAAAAAAGATTCTCTTTTCCTCTGCCTCTCCTCCGATCATGTGGTCTCTCTCTTTCTCTCTCTCTCTCTCTCTCTCTCAAAATAAAAAAAGAAAAGAAAAGAAATAAAGAAAGAAAAAAAGAAAGAAAAGGATGTGGTGACAATCTTGCCCACAAGGGTGAAGAGTTAGAAAAAATAGAGATGAGGAAGAAAATGAAACAGGATGTGAAATTGTCCTGAATACCACTAATACTGAAAAGATTTGGTGAAAGACAATAAAGCCATTTGTGAGGATCCACAGTGCGATTTTGTAAAGTACTTGAAAAACACTGTGTCATAAAAATGACTTAGAGGAATGCAAACATATCAAGAAAAACAAGAGAAATTGTGAGTTTTGGGTTTTTTTGTTATTAAATCACAACTGTGGTATAAAGGTGGAAGCAGCATGTAGCCTATGTTTCTCTTCCTGGGAATGTGACCAAAATTCAAACAAAAGATGATAGATAGATAGATAGATAGATAGAGAATTAAAAATAACACCCACCCTATTTTTAGTGGCAAGTTGCAGAGTGGGGTTTGCAGAAACCAAAGAAAGGACAAGAACAGCTAAGAACCCGGCATGAAAACCCTAAAGGAGGGCTCACACTGAAACACAACATCATGCCTAAGATAACTGGAACCAAGGCAAGAATTAGCAATTTAGAAATCCAGCAGGAGACACAAGGGACAAGTTTAGGGAAGGGGAAGACTAGAAGAGCCCTAATGAAAGCCTCTAGAAGATGTAGCAGTTGGCAAGAGTACACTCTGAGGGCTGGAAGTGTCCTTGAAGTTACTGGCTGCATGTCCTATTTGAAGTGGGCCGTGGCTTCGTGGGTGAGGAAAGTAGTGTGGCAGAAACCCTCATGGACACAATATGAGACCACAGATTACTGCTGAAATCTCACTGAGGTGCTGTGTTGGAGGAATGAGTCTGGTGTCAGGCAGAAGGGAGATCTTCAGGGCTGTGAAATCCATAGGGTGCCCTGACCCCCAAAGCACCGAAATGGGCTGCAGAGCACTGATGGTGCAAACTCCAAATAATTGAAAATATTCCTTTGACAATATTTTGTAAAGTATCAATACAAAGGTATTATACTTAAAAATGTGAAAGCATTGCAAAATTAAGCAAAGGATGAACGTTAGTGCGGAGAAATTTCTATAAACATACAAGTTCATTGAAATCACAATCACGCAGAAGTATCAGAAAGTGTGTGTGAAAGAGAAAGTAAAAGCAATGGGGACAAAGGTGGTGTTGGACTTGAGGAAAAAGGAAATAGGAGGTTAGCAGAAGGAAAAACTGTCATAGGAAATAAGACAAAATGAAGATACATAAAGAGACATACATTTGTAAATACCTTAAGGCATTTAGAGAATAGGGAGCAAGAACATAAGAAATAATTAAATAAAAATACATTGAACCTTGAACAACATGGGGTTTAGTGGCAACGACCCTCATGCAGTCCAAAATCCACAGTAGATTTTTTGAGTTCCCCAAAACTTAACTACTAACACTTTAGTGTTAACTGGGAGCCTTACCAAAAATAGAAGTAGTCAATTAACACATACCTTGCATGGTCTATGTATTATATGTTGTATTCTTTTAATAAAGTAAGCTAAAGAAAAGAAAATGGTATTAAGAAAATCATAAGGAAAAGAAAATGCATTTACTGTATTGTAAATACTGTATAAACAAACCAAAAAAAAAAAAAAATAGAAGTGGACCCACACAGTTTAAACATTTATTCAAGGGTCAACTGTAGCTAGACAATATATTCTCTCCCATATGTGTGTGTTTATATATATATACATATATATGTATATATGTATGTATGTATATATATATGTATATGTGTGTATGTGTATATATGTATATACATATGTATATACGTATATAAATGTACATATGTATATATGTATATATATATATATATATGTAATAAGCAATGAAATATCCTATACAGATTCAATTGGAATGCCCAAAGGGTATGTTTTTTGAATAAAACAGATAGATGATAGATAGATGACAGATAGATAGATAGATAGATGAAAAAGACAAAAGGTAAATGTCAGTAAAGAAAAAAAAAACTATTTTTATTTGCATATAAAGTAATTTAACATATGTAGTAAGTCCAAAGGAATAATGGTTACATTATTAAAATCAAGCAGAGTTTAGTTGTTCGAATAAATAAAAATCAAAGTGTAAAAAGTAATTTTATACATAGCCTTTATAAGTTAGATAATAAACATTTAGATATGTGTGTATCACCTATAATAGCATAAAAATGTCAAGTACTAAGCAATATTTCATTAAAAATAACAATATGACTGAGAGAAACATGAGTGATAGTGAATATCAAATATTAAATATAATCTAAATAAGTGAGAGATGTGCATTGTTGGTAGATTGCATACATTATTATTGAATAGAAGGCAATTATCTGCTCATGATTTATTGACTCAATGAAGTTCCAATAAAAAGCAATAAGGATTTTTTATTTATGTGGCTGTGTAGATCTGCAAAGCAGATTCTGTAATTTACATTGAAATACAAGGTACCAAAATAAACATAATATTCTTGAAAAATAACAAAATGGATGAATTGCCCTACCAAATATTAACATCCCTAGCAAAGCCATAGTAATTAAAAGAAAATAGTATTGGCACAGGAATAAAGAAATTAATCAGTGCAACAGGAAGAAGAGTCCTGAATAGACAGATGTGCATAAACACTGTGTATATGCCCAAGTGGTGGTGTACAGCAAAAAGGAAAAGATAGATAAATTATAGACTTCATTAGAAGTAATAATCTGGCATACACAAAATAAAAATGATTCTGAATGTTGTTACGAAAGAAAAATATATATAGAGAGAGGTTTACATGGACAAAAGACTTAAAATGGTATCAATAGACATTTGCCAAAGGGAGAGCTCCCTTTGTGAACTTCTGTAATGCAGACAATAAATGCATGGGAAAGTGTTCAGGCACATTAATAATTAGAGAAATAAAAATTACAATTACAATTAAATAACACTGCATACCGATTGGCAACATATTTTTTAAATAATAAGATGAATTCTGGTAATATCAATTATTGAGGTTTTGTATAGCAATAAAATTCCTAGGCACTTCTGGTGAGAGTGTAAATCGATTCAACCATTACGACTTATAGTTTGGCACTACATATTATGACTGAACGTACATATGCTTTATCAGCCAGCAATTCAATTGCTAGGTAATATCCTACTGAAACTTATGACTTTGAACACCAAGATACGTATGCAAAAATGTTGATAGGGGCATAGCATCCAGATCCTGAAACTATCCATCTACATGTACTTTAAGAATGTAAAGGATAAATTGTGGTGTGTACATACAAATTAAATAATAAAAACAAAAAAGAACCCAAGCTACTTGCAACAACGTGGATGGATCTTGCCCTTTAAATAAAAACAAAAAACAAAAAGCAAAAAAAAAAAACCAACAACAATGATGAAGCACCTGGGTGGCTCAGTTGGCTGAGTGTCAGACTGTTGAATTCTACTCACATCATGATCTCTTACTTGGTGAGATTGAGCCCAGCGTCAGGCTCTGCACTGACAGCATGGAGCTTGCTTGGCATTCTCTCTCTCCCTCTCTCTCTCTGCCGCTGCTCCCACTTATGCACATGTGCACACATGCAGTCTCTCTCTTTAAATAAACATTTACAATAAATAAATAAATAAACAAATAAGCAAGCCTTGAAAAATCACATACAGTATTTATATGGAGTGAAGACATTTGTAAAGCTAAGTTATATTATTTAGAGGTAGACAGGTGGACAAATAAGTGGAAAAACTATAAAGAAAAGTAAGGAAATAATCAAGTGAATGATATAAAACTATCCCTTTAGCACAGCTATTTTATAATGTCCAAAAGTGAAAGATATATCTCCTAAATCTCTATAGTTTTTGTTTGTTTGGGAAACCCTTTAATTCTCTGTGGATTTCCCCAGCCTGCTCTTATGTTTTATAAAAAAGGAAATCTTTAGTATTTTTCTAGGTTAATGGTAAGTTATCATATTAAAACATTTTTTTTAACATTTATTTATTATTGAGAGGCAGAGAGAGACAGAGCATGAGCATGGGAGGGGCAGAGAGAGGACACACAGAATCCAAAGGAGGTTCCAGGCTCTGAGGTGTTACACAGAGCCCGATGCAGGGCTCAAAATCACAAACCCAGCGAGATCATGACCTGAGCTGAAGTCAGACGCTCAACCCACTGAGCCACCCAGGCGCCCCTAAGTTATCATATTTTTTAAGTGACAAGGGCAATAAATAAAGCAGCTAAAGTAATAATTATAAGAATAATACTTTCTAACGTAATATAAAGCACTGTTGTATAATAATCTTATATGAGAACAATTTTCTTTTAAATCCAAGAGTCAATAGTTATTTTCTAATGTTAACAAGTAAGAAATGAGATACAAGATTGTTATTTAGAGCCATAGTGATTGCCACCAGAATTAAGCATGCACACACGTGCACACACACACACATACACACTCATATACTCCCATACAAACCATCAAAGTAATCTGCCTATGTGGGTTGAATGAGAATCTATCGTTTTTGTCAAAAGTGGTTTTATTCTTTGACTTGATATTTATATGTAGGATCAACTTTGGTGACTTTTTATTGACAAGTTTTAAAAAAGACAGTTAAATTCTGGATATCCACTATACAGTTTAGTGACTATAACTAATAATACTATTATGTACTTAAAATTTGCTACCACTTTGTTATGTGTTTTTCCAGGGCACACAAAAAATAATGCTAAGGGAAGGAAATGTTGGGAGGTGATGGATGTTTATGACCTTGATTTTGGTGATATTTTCATGGGTGTAGACATATTCCCAAACTCACTGAGTTGTGCACATTAGCTACAGACAGCTTTTCACATGTCAATCATTTTCAATGAAGGGATTAAGAAAGAAAGGAAAGAAAGCAAAGCATCAAATAAAATAAAACAAACAGCAAAATCAAAATAATTTAGAAGGCTTCAAACAAAAAGAAATTGAATATATAATAATTATCTAAAGTCAATTGCCAAACTTCATATAACATATAATATGTTACTGTGTCTTCTATCATTGCAACCAGCCATACTTCTACCAGGAGTACTGATGCTCCATCAGTTTCAGATCCTGGTATATTTTAGCATCTGGAGCATAAAGAATATATATGACTAGAAATGTGGTCTGGCAACATTTCAGAGTCATGATAGACATTTGAACATATCTGTTGATTTATTAGGATCTTCAATTTCCCTTACGTCTTCATGATGCCAGGAAGAGTTGACTTAATTATTTATTATTGTGTAAAAAAATATTCCAAAATGTAGTGGCTGAAAAGAGCATGTAGAAGTTATCTCACTCATCTGTGGGTCAGGAACTGGGGCACAGCTTAGCTGAATGAATCTGTCTCAGGGTCTCTCACAAAGCTGCAATCAAGGTGTTGGTTGGAACTTCAGTTATTGCAAAACTAGATTTCAAGAAGTATCCTTTTCGTTGCTGACTTGAATTCCTTGCTTCCTTGCTTCCTTGCCTCCTTGCCTCCTTGGAAAGATTTGATTCTCCACAGACTACTGGGGGAGACCATCAGTTCAGCATTGGCTATTGACCAGAGGCCTCACCCGAGGGCAGCTCACAACATGGCGTCTGGCTTCCTTTGTAACCAACTAGCTAATGAGGGAGGGAGGATAAGCAATATGGAAGTCACAGTCTTTTATAACCTAACACTGAAAGTGGCATTTCATCATTTTTGCTGTGTTCCATTCACTAGATGACAGTCACTGGATAGAGGCCATCCTCCTTGGGAAGGTATTGAGCAAGGGCATGAGTACCAGGAACTGGGAATCACTGGGGGAAATCTTTGGGGCTCCCTGTACAACATTGCAGAGTACATATTAATCACTCAAAAGGATAGTGCATTGAAAATAAGTGCTATTCCAGCATTAATACCATACAGTCTTTGTTTTGAAAAAAATGTTCCCCAATATTAAGAAGAAAAAACACTGGCACAGAAAGCACCGATCTCTGTGCTAGGCAGTTCTCATGCGTTACCTCAATAATCCCTTACAGCCACCTTGAAAGTGCTGTTTTCCCCATATTCCAGGTAAGAAAAATTCTGAGGTGGTAAGAAATGCAGTAACAAGCCCCAAAACCACAACAAATAAGTGTGGGCAATTATGTTAGTTCCAATACTTTTGCATTCAGTACAGTTCTTCTCTTCCCTTCTTACCACAGATGTGATCCCAAGATTAGACAAGCCCAGAAGTTCTCCCCTAGTCTGTTCCTCACCGTTACACATCCATATGTTTCCCCACAGAAAGTCAAAATCTGCTGATGGACAGGAAGATCCCAGCACATTGCTGTAGTCTACAATTCTCAGATAAATATATTAGCACATTTCTCCCTCTACTTATTTCTATAAAGAGTTTATTCTGTTTCTGGCCACTTTTATGTGATATGAATGAAGACTTTCATGGGAGACACCTTCTATGTCTTCTTCCTGCCTACTGTTATTCCCCTTCTAGAAATAAATATTCTACCCACTTGGCTATCTGAGCAAATATTTTATGCCTGGCCCAATATTTATACACACACATTTTTTTTCCAAAAAGCATCAGAAGGGTGAATTTCATGTACAGTAATATATTTGAGGTGCATTGTGTCACTCCTCGAGGGTGAAGCGGGTTGCTGGTGACAAATAAAGGAAAGAATGATTTCAGGAAAACAACTAAAACTTAGAGGCGAGAGCTGTCTTGAAAGCAAATCCCTGAATTAGTATGGGAAGCTTATTCTTTGGTAACTGTGGCTTCGTTACAAAACCTGTGCACTTAAACTGAGGAGTTAGTAAGGGGTTTAAGGATAGATGTCTGGTTAATCACAGCCTTGTGAGCAATCTGATGTTAGCATCTGGGAGCATGTCTTTGGTGGAAATATAGTTTGATCTTTGGAGGCCTAGAAAACCTTAGACAGGGTCTTGGCCCTGAAAGTTACGAGCTGTGAACTCCTGAGAAGGTTGGTTAACATTTTTAAAACTCTTACATTCCTCACTTATATGTTTTTATGATTTATTAAGGTTTTTTGTAGTGACTTAAGGATAATTCTTGTATGCCATGTATCATATTGTATAGTATATAGCAAGTGTTTTATTTTAAAACATTATTATTGTTACTAATGTTGATTCTCATCTCGTCTTTATATTTTTGTTACTTTCCTCATGCTATCCTCCCAGAATTTGTTACTTATATTTTCATTTCTTTTCCAATAAACACTTATTAGGAACTTGCTAATTGACAGGGACTCAGCTAGCCATCACTGATATTCAATAATGCAGTCACCCTACCATCAGAAGCTTTCAGGTGAGTAGGAAGAACAGTTTTGAAAATCATCATTTATGACAGCATTTATACAGAAAAAGCAGCAGGGTACCATTCTCATCAATAGAAAATGACATACTGCATTTTAACCCTTGAAAATAATTATCAACCATTTCAGAAGGAAAAAATGCAACAAATAGGAAACAGTTTCAGAGACAGTAGATATTATCTAACTAGATAAATAATCACGTTAAATGCCAGATGTCGCAACCTATCAATTAAAAGACAAATTGTCACAGTGACTTAAAAAAGATCAACAACATGTTGTCTGCAAGAAATAAACTGCCTTAAACATACAGACTCAGATAAGGTGAAAGTAGAAGGAAGGATAAAATATACCACAGTGATGCTAATCAAAAGTAAGCTGAAGCAGTTATATTAATTTCATCTAAAGCATGCTTCAGAACGAGGAAGACTGTAAGAGATACAGAAAATGATTACATAATCATACATAAGTAAATCAAGTCTCCAAGAACACATAAAAACCCTAAACATGTATGCACTCCACAATAAAGTATCAAAATACACAAGGCAAAACCAGATAGAACTGAAAGGAGGAATAATTGAAGACCTCAATATATCTCTGTCACTAAGTGATCAATCAAGCAGAAATTCAATAAAAAGCAAATAGATGATTTGAATAACACTATTAATAGACTACATTAAATTGACATCTTTGGAATTGACCATCCCAAACCAGCAGAATACGCCTTCTTCTAAGCTCACATGGAACATATTCTGGGCCACAAAACACATTTCAACAAGGGCAAAAGAGAAGAAATGGAGCAAAGTCTGTTCTCAGACCACAGCGGAATTAAATCAGAAATCCTAACAGAAAGGTAACTAGAAAATACCCAACAATTTGATAATTAGACATGCCTCCACTAAATCCATTGGTAAAGGAAGATTTTTAGAAGAGATTTAAATAATATTTTGAGTTAGATTAAAATAAAATACAATTGAATAAAATTTGTGGTATACATCTAAAGTAGTACTTAGAGGGAGACTGATAGTATTAAATGTACATAATAGAAATAAGGAAAACCTAAAATCAAAATCCTAAGCTTTCACTTCAGAATACTAGAACACGAAGAGCAAATTTAATCTGTAGCAAGCAGAGCAAGGGGAATGAAAAGGATCAGAAATCAATAGAATTAAAAACAAGACAACAACAGAGAAAATTAATGAACTATCTGGTTCTTTGAAAAGATCAGTAAAGTTGATCAACTTCTAGCAAGTCTATCCAAGAAAAAAAAGAGGAAAGACAAAAGGACATGGCCAGTTGACATCACCAGATTTTTTTGGGTAAGAAGAGGAGTCACCATCATGACAAGGTAATTGACCCTGCTGATACCCTAGGAAGGCAGGAAGCAGTACCTATGCACTGGAGTGCCCCTTGTGGTTCTGTTGCTGAAATAAACTAGAATGGTTACCAGAGACTCAGGCTGCCCCCCGATGAGGGTATGGCTCACACCACTAGGCAAGCCTCCAAGACCAACAGAGACAATATGTCCAGAGTGTAGTGTAGGGAGGGAGTGAAAGAGTACAAGTTCAGGCCATGTGACCAAGTGCAGTGTTGAGAATGTCATTCATCCCACCGACTTTTCTTTTCAAAGTCCTCCTGAGGGGGAAAAAAAAAAGAAAAAGAAAAAAAGTCTTACTGATAAGCTGGGGAAACTTGCTCCCCAAATGTGTTTGGAGATGTGGACCACTTAGTGTTGGGTGGATAACAGAAGTCAAGTGATCCTTCATTTGGAGCTCCCTCAAGGAAAGAACAGTTGTTATGTTGCAAGAATCCCCCCCAGCATTATATCTCAAGCAAGACTCTCCTTGGGCAGCCCTTGAGTAGAGAGTATGGAGATATGAGAGTCTGGCCATTTCTGTCCTAAGTAGGACTCTTCTGCTGCACAGTGGGGTCCCCCCTCTGATTTCCTACCATCCTTTTCTTCCACAGATAGTAGTTTTGCACATCATTTCGCAAGCTTCACTTGCCCAATTATGCTTCTCCTCACTGTGTTTTGTACCAGAAAGTCTCTGGCACTCTTAATTCTGTCACACCATCTACTTCCCAGGGGAATATGAACTAGCACAACTTTTTTTTAATGTTTGTTTTTGACAGAGAGAGAACAATTGGGAGATGGACAAGGAGAGAGGCAGACACAGAATCCAAAGCAGGCTCCAGGCACTGTGCTGTCAGCACAGAGCAGGATATGGGAGCTCAAACTCATGAACTCTGAGACCATGACCAGAGCTGAAGTTGGATGCTCAACTGACTGAGCTACCCAGGCACCCCTGAACTAGCACAACTTTTAAATAAATATCAATAAAATGCGTGAGACTATTATTGAAGTGATCAATGATGAGCAAGGATACTTCCTATCTTATAAATGACTTTCCTCTTTTTCAGAGCCTTCTGGAATGTTTTTAAAAGAGAAAGGAGAAATATTCAAATAACTAAAACAAAAACTAGCAAATCTTCTGAAACTATGATTACCTTATATTATCAAGGAAGTGAAAACCTTTAGACTAATGCCCCAGTGCTTAAAACTTCTTAATAATGCCTGTTAGAATTGCCTTTTTGTTTGAGTGGCAATAAAGCAAAGCTTTGAGTGGCAGATATAGAGATTGAGATAGATAGATATAGATAGGTGATAGATAGATAGATAGATAGATAGATAGATAGATAGATATAGATAGATAATAGATAATATGAAGAGAGAGAGATATACAGAGAGAGAGTTTAAAGTCATAGATACACATACATATATTGATTTTTTGGCTACAGAAGATGAAACACAGCACCTTTATAATTATGCTCTGTAGATGGAGCAAGGAAATGATGCTATTGTTCCATTAAAAAGCAAGGAAATAATGTTATTGTTCCATTAAAAAGCAAGGAAATAATGCTATTGTTCCATTAAATTCCTGCCATATGAAACCATCAAGTTAGCTAGGCCATAAACTCTCACCTTCCCACAACAATAAAGGCATCCTATCAATTTATCATCAAGATATTTCTTGGACCTGCTCTTCCTCTCACTGCCTTCTACTTCTGTCTTACTCAGGTCCTCATTGCTTCTTACCTGGATCTCTAAAATAGACGTCTCTCTGCTGCCCTGTTTCAAGTATTGTTCCTTTCAAAACAAATTTCAAAAACAACAAGTGAGCTTTTTTGGAAACACTAAGGTGACTGTGTCCTTCCTTGGCCATATAACCCACCAAGCCTTAATTCCTCCAGCCTTATTTACACCATAGAGCTTCTGTTTTGCTGTACCTCCGGCACATTATGTTTCTCTTGTCTGGAGTGTTTCCTTTACAACCACCACACTCTGCCATCTTCTTCCCCTTCCAACCAAGCACCCCATTCTCTTTCCCTGGCTATATCCTATTACAGAGTCAGTACTCCGCTCAGATATCATCCTCTCAGAAGCTCCTCTACCCCCCATTCTGCATGATCTCTCAGGTCAAGTTGTTTATAGACTAAAGTTACTGAGCAACTGAGCACATTGTGTTACTCCTTATCAGAGCATTGCCATAATATTTTGAAAACTTGCTCCTATACGTTTGTATCTCCTCCCGTTCCATAATCTTCATGGAGGCGTGCACTACACGCGGCATTTATAGTGTCTGGCGTAAGGCGGGATTTAATACTTGTTTATTGAGTTGCGTTGTAACTTTTACTAAACTTCAGTGAGTTATCAGATAGAAAATTTATCAGTCTCCATGGCTTATAAAGATTTCAAAACATTAAATGGCATTCTAAAGCACTGTTATCCCCAGAAAATGTTGTTTGAGTCTTCCTCCACTCTGACAGAGTGACCATCACTCCCTCCTGCATTACCTCTATAACTTATACCTCAGCCATCATAAAAATTAATATTGTATTTTAATCCATTTGTTTACATAGTTATCTCCCTATTGGCTATGATGAGATGAACTATTTCTTATGTATTCCTACATATTTATGGCTTGGCACAGTGACTTGCATACACCAGATTGTTAATACATTATTTGTTTAAATTGATAAATCTGTCTTTCTAGCTCTGCTGATAGGAACCATTTTGATGAGACATAATGTAGCATAATCCATTGGATGCTTTGCTACTCTCAGATTTCAAAAACTTAATTTCTGGCCTTTAGTAAGTTGATTTTCCTAGAATAATTTGTTTGGAGATTACCTCCCAAATAGGACTATTGTAAAATGAAATAAAACAATAATTTAAAATCTGTCTTGAATGCCAAAAGTTTGATTAAAATGTAAAATTCTGAGTAGTATCATACTAATTTCTGTCATCATAATTGTCATCATGGTTAGTATCATATTCTTTTTAAATAGCTACACTGAGCTGGATTCCTAGTGTTTCTGTGAAAAGTCTTTGAAAATGTGAGTAGAATATTGTACAGCTGCACAAGCAGAAACTGATTGGAAATTCAATCATTTGGAAGGATATCTGTTATTTTCCTCCATTGGTTTTCTTTTATCCCCTGAGTGCTTGCCCAATTTCCTCTTCAGTCCAGGAGTGTAGCTTTTGTGACCTTAAAGATTCCTCTGAATGGGAAATTTGGCTCGGGAGAACATACACCTGCACCTACCTAGCAGGGTGGGGCCACACCATAAATTAATTGCACTCCAGTGAGTGCTGTGAATCTGGCGAGTCAATTTCCCAGCCATCTGAATTACGGATTAGGCACTAGGATGGCTAGGACTTTGTATCTAGTCTCTGTTATGGTGTTTCTCTTTCCTTTCATACCATCAATTTGAAGCCAATCAAACCTTGAGGTTAAATTTATCATTTTTCATCTCAGAGTGCACACTCCTTGAATTTTTACTGTGAAGTTTATATGCCTGTATACAGTTCACAGGTCTGTGACTGTGGGCTTTTCTTGCCTCTGTGATTCACCCCATTACTGTTAATATTTCTATCCTCAAACAAAAATATAGAAGTGCCAAAAGAAAAAAAAAACCCTCTCGGCATTTATAGCTTCCAAATAAACAAATCTATTAAGACTCTCATCATGTTTTTTATTTGTAAGCATAAATTATTCTATTCTAGATTTTCTCTTTTCTGGGGCTGTTTCTTCACTGTTTCCCTAGAATATATATTTTATTATAGCTATATTTCTTGACCACTTTAAGTTCCTCCCACTTTAGAAGTAAAATTTTTCATTGAGATGCCCATCAGATAAAATATTTCCCACCAGACATATATTTACTCAAGTTGCATTGGAAAAGTAAATTTGTATCATATTGTAGACCATAAGAGATGCTAGCAGCAGTAAATCCATGCCAAGAATCTTGCAGCTTTTTGTGTTAAATGGTAAAATATGTGATAGAGTATGTCCCTCTTATTAGTTAGCAGATAGTTCTTTCAAGTAATCCAGAATTATTCTCTTAAGGGAAGATGTCATATGCAAAAGAAAATGTAGCCTTTGATTGGCACCTCCTTCCCTGGCCCTTTTAAAGGAAAATGCCTATGGGGAATGCACAAAAGCAAGTCATGGCAAGCCGGTTTCATTCACCCTGACACTCCCTTCTAGCCACTTTGCTCTTATGCTTCCTCTGACACTCTTTAGAATATGAACTATCAAACGTTTTTTAGTCTATGTGACTTTATAGTTCTATATTAAAATAGATAATAATTGCTTTCATTTAGCCTTTATGCAACATTATAACTCAACTGACTATGGTTTGCTTAGAGCCATATGAGATTTAATAGCAAATTATGACAGTAAGCTATTGATTGTTTGGAAAATGTTGTCAATTAAATATAATTTTCTTTGAAATCTCTAAGCATTGGATTTCTTTTTTCTTCAGGTGTTGTAATGCTCTGGTGGGAACCATTCTTGTAATAGTAGTTTTATATATAAAATCAACAGTCTCTGAGCTTTCTGGTTGCCAGGATAGATCCTGGGGCATTCTTCTCTTTTTCTTTATCTCTGTTTTTGACTTCCCAGTTTCTGTGCACTCTAGTTTCAGATTTCCAGATGTATGAGAAGATTTGGAACTCACTTTTCATGAAGACAAGATTAAACTGAGAACCCAGTAAGATTTATTAGAATGCAATCAGAATAATAACATCCCAAACGATTTACAAAATGTAAAAATCAGAGAAGTATACTTATTATGTGATCTAATCAAATCATTGGTCAACTCAAGTAATTCAGATTTTTTTTTTAGAATCAATATTTACAGATTATGTTTGTAAAGGGAAACACATGATAGCAATATGGTATCTCAGTTTCTTAGGGTTTAACAATCTGTTGATAAAGACATGATTTCCCGAGACAGCTGTTTCTTCTGCCTTTCAGAAAGAAATTCTCTATATGTGAAGATAAACCTCAAACTAATGGGGAGAACAAAGATATGTACCACACAGTCAACATTACCGTAGGTCAAGCATATGTTATGGTCTCCGTCAGCTGTGTAACCCTGAACAAAAAGCAAATCCTACAAACACAATTTTTGACTCTGTTATGGGTATATTGTCTGAACCCACAGCTTCAGTCTGTGACAATTAGTTTCCTTGCCTCCATGGTAGCCATTAGGTTTTTCCATCCAAGAATGCCCCATAAAGTAGTAGCACTTCCTGTAAATAAATATGAAATAGCCAATAATATAATTTCATACTCAGAAGATTTGCATCCCCAACACATTGATTCCCAAAACATTCATCTCTCAATCTTTTACCTGTGTTTACACATGGAATGCTATCTACAATGAAGACCTCCAATTGTTAATGACACTTACTCCTGAATGCTGGAATTTGGAGACAATGTAGTTTCCCCATGCTCTTATGTGAAGCTTCCTGTTTTAATTTATTATTTTTTGAGATTAATAATTTCCTCTTTGCACAGCCAAAAAAAAGGGAGAAACATCTTACAGACCCCTAAAGGATTATATTCTTTTTATTTATTGGTTTTAGAAAGATGTATTCTATCTGCTGATTTCATCTCTGAATTCCATTTCACACTCTCATTGATGTAACAGTTACAGAATTCTGTGCGTGTGTGTGTGTGTGTGTGTGTGTGTGTGTGTGTTTGGTTATTGTTTTTTTTTCATGAAACAAACAAACAAAAAAACAAACAAAAAAACAAAATGGAACCCCTGGGTATTTGTATGGTCTTAAGTTAGTGAATTACTCCTATGTGTACTGGATTGATGCTAATTCATTGCAAAGATTTGATCATGTATGATACTACTCTGTTCTCCCATGGTGGACTTTACAAATTAAGTATAAACACATTCTGAATCCATCTTGGCCCAGAGCTTCAGGAAGCTGCTGCAATTTGTTGTAGATTGCAGACATGGTAAAGCCTGTTTACCAACACAGATCTGTAGAACCAAAACCCAAACTCATGGAATGACACAAAATCCCTCCATGATCTGGCCCTTGCCTCTTGTTCTAACTTCATCTCTAATGATTGTCCTTCATTTTAACCAGGCCATGAAAATTTGCTAAAATATGTTGTTTTATCACCCTGTGCCACTGCACATGCTATTTCCTCTCTGTGGTTTGTCGTCAACCAACTTTTGCCCAACAGGTGAGTTCATGTTCATTCCATTTTTAGCTCAAATGTCAACTCTTGGATAAAGCCTCATTGACTTTCCATGCAGAGTTAGATCTGTTCTTGGTTCAACAAGGGTGCTGAGTACATGCCTCATTTTTAGCATCTATCTCTCCATTATACTTTTGTTTGTTTTCTGTACCAAACTGTGAAGTACTACAGGTCAATTTTGGGTTCTGTTCATCTCAAGGTTCCTGGTACTTAACAAAATTCTTAGAATCAAATAGATTTCATAGATGAGTGTGACTAGATAAATGAATGACCAAACTTTATTCTCCCAAACGTGAATATTAAAAGCATCTTGGAAGAAGGTTGTTATCTGACTAAAGCTTATTAGTCAGGATAAGCTAAATAATGCCGAAGAGACAAAGAGCTTCCTAATCTCAAAGCTTCACTTCCCACTCATGCAAAATCTGCCACAGAAGGCAGCAGCCCTCTAGACCATCCACCTTCTCGGAGACCCAGGGAGATAGCAACTCCATTACCCTGTGCCTTTACCATCTGGAACCTGTATGATCCCCTGGTTGACATGACAAAGGAAAACAGTGTGGAAGGGTAATACATATGCTGTGAAATGTTTGCATCCAGAAATGATATAGCACATGCTCACTCAACTTCACGAGCTGGAATTAGTCACATGGCTACACCAAACGAAAATGGGAGGGGAAGTGTAGTATTTTCTTGGCCAAGAAGGAGAGGTTAGTCACCTGTGGGTGAGTATTCTTAGTCCTTATCATCAACTATGAATGTAAAACAGGTGTGAATCTCTTAATTTGGAAGCCGAAACACAGATGGATATGAATACAAAGAGAAAATATACTACTATTAATCCATTGTTGTAAATAGTCTCTGCCCTGCAGGATGCCAACTGCATTGAGCAAGGGGAGAACCTATTTTAGGATCCTGTAAAATAATAGGTCTGGTTTTCATGGAATGAAAAAGGGAAGAAATACAGCCACTGCCTGTGACAATGATTTATTGGGGTGACTTAGCTCAGAGAAGAGGTGAGTGAGTAAGAAACTATAACTATCTTCAAATTACTAATGCTGTTTCAGATGAGTGGGCTTGTTGCATCAGAAAGGACTAAGCATGGGCCATGTGGAAAAGTTCATCATTTCTGCAAGTGTTGCAGAATATCCTAACAAGGGAGAAATAAAATCTATTTAGTGGTTCATCAATTTTCTTATTCAGATGTAGTATAGTATTGTGGAAAGCATGCTTATTAAGTCTTCAAGGTTCTAGACATGGTTCTGTCAAAAAATGCGTGAATAATCTTTTATAAGTTATCTCAAGCACTCTATGCTTTGATTTATTAATCTATAAAATATAGGGAAATCAAAGACATGAGTTCTCAGATCTCTTCAGCTCCAAAAGCTTATAAGTCCTATAAGTCATGCATTCATTCATATAGTCTTCCATAAAGATCAGGTGCAATAATTTAGTTTCAGATACTTAAAAAAGTCATTTCCGGGTGTCAATCCAACGTCACTTTTCATCTCCTCTCTGTTTTCACACTGCCTTTTTCTTGGTGTACCTTCTTCCTGCAAAAGATTACCAGGTGTTGAACACTCTTGTTAAAATCTTTAGTGCTCAATTGAAACATTTGCCTTGATGCACTCTGAATTAATGAAAGGATATTTAAATAGGAAGAAATTGGAAGTATGCAGCTGTCCAAATAATGTATTGTTGGCATGAAATACTAACTTATTGATGGGATCTTCCAGAGCTACAGCCAAAGAATGAAAAAAGTCTCCCTTAGTCATGTCTTGGTAATAAAACTCAAAATAATTCAAGACAGAAATTATTTAGCTCTGATTTTACCTGTCTCCAATATACCAAATTGATTTATTTCATAGGAGACCATCTGAAAAACGAGTGATAGTAACAGAGCTTTTTCAAACCTTCCAGTAGCCTATGTAATTTAATTTATGAAGTCAAGATGTGACATCTTTATGTTGCCATAGAAACTTGTAGAGGGTTTTCTACTCTCTTCTTCCAATCTACAGGTTTTTCTTTACCATATATATTGGTACCTGGAAAGAAGACAAAAGTCCAAAATGCAAGAAAACGGTGTAAATTCTGTTGTCACCTAAGATCTAGAATTTGTCTCAGTGGCTTGGCCTCATGCTAACTTCATTGTTGGAACTGGAATGCATGGTTTTGGAAGGCTAATCAGGAAGTAAGTAAGGGATAGCAGGATACAATCCTCAGAGATACCACGGGACTTTTAAAAACTAAAACTTTAGTACGAACTAAAAGGAAAGGTTGGAGTTCAGGGGGAAGTGACATATGTGCTTCTGAGGACATGAAGGGACCATCTAGCCTTCCTTCTGATGGTTCTGGTCATGTATCTTAGTTTGAGCTGCTGCAATAAAAATAACGTAGGCTGAGGGACTTAAACTAAAAAATCACTTTTTTCCCAGTTTTGAAGTCCAAGATTAAGGTGCCAGCCAATCTGCTTCCTGGTGAGAATGAGTATCACGGTTTGCAGATGGTCACCTTTTTACTGGGTGCTTAGATGGCCTGTCTTTTCTTATAATGGCATGAATCCTATCACAAAGGCTTCACCCTCACGACCTAATCATCTGCCAATGACCCCACCTTCTAATACTATCACATTGGGGGTTAGATTTCAATGTGTGAATTCGGGGGGACAGGCATAGTGCCTATCCACAAAAAAAAGCTCTTTCTCTCTCAAATAGTCCACAAACTCAAGTTATCAGTCCAAGGGACTTTCTTGGAGGCTCGACTTTTTGAGGTGAATCATGATTGGCTCAGGCCAATCACACCAGTGCTAAAAGCAAGCTGCTTGACAGTAAGCAAGCAACCCCTTCTGGACAATAAAATGTGAGGTGAGTCTGCTGACAAGCTTGTGGGAAAAATTTTTGCTCATTATCAGGGAAACAATAGTTGAGAATAGCTTTCCCTCACATAAAGCTGTTTGAAAACACCTGAAGTAGATATTGCAGCCAGCCACTTTGAGGACACAAGTGCACCAGCCTAGAAACAAGAGCAGGCATACTTTGATGGCCACATGACAACAAGGGGGGTCCTGGGTTCCTAATGACATTGCTCAGTTACTGAGATGTTCCAGGGAAAGCCAACTTTGGAACCTTTATTGAGTACACAGACAGGACTTTAAGTGACAGTTAGTTAGCTAGTTTGCTGCTTCTTTTTGCACAAATTATGCATATTAATGATCCACCCATCCCTGTTTTTACCCCACTCCCTTACTCTATCAGTAACCTGTATAGTTATGCACAGATCTAGAGCCTGTGGCTCTTAAGATTGAAAAGGCAATTCAATTTTCTTCCAATAAATTTATTTTGAAGGTGAGGAGGGGGAGGTGGGGAGAAGGAGGGAAACTCCATGGCCAGGAGAGCCTCCTGAGATTCCTTCCTCTTTTCTGGGAGACACAGAACCGTTTCTATCTTCCTTTTCTGATAAGTAATTACTCAAATTCAATAGAGAGTCTGTACTGTATTTAATTATGTCACAAATCAAAACTGATCCCCAACAAAGCCATCATATTCACAAGGTTATTTTTTAAAACCTCTTATATATCTTCATCTAATTATTAATCTGAGTAATATCAGTCAATTTCTAACACAGATGGTAGTAGAAGAGCAACATATTCCATCTGGACCAAGCAGATGGGCAAATGGGATTAAAGTTGTGCAGATAGAAATTATGAGCTTTAGGAAAAAAGTCCTGACTGTTTTTTCATTTTTTTTAATGACAGCATAGCTCCCTTCAATGATAATATCTGTCTTCTAATAAAAGAACACTATAGTAGGGAAACATAGTTCTTGCCACTGAATTTGTTCCCAATTTTAATTTGTATAAATAGTGTTCTATTAGAAAAATATTAATATAAGGTTAGTGGTACAGCTATTTACATAAATGAGATATATAGATATTTATTTAAGTTTAGAGATATAAATGTCTATGTAATTAGAGAGTTATAAATTAAATTAGATGTTGACATCTATATGATTAAGAGCATTGATATCTATTTAAGTTTGGAGCATAGCTACCTATATAAATTTAGAGGTGTAGCTATCTATATAGGTTTAGGATTGTGGACAGCTTTATAGCGCTAAAGTTGTAGATAGCTATTTAAGTTAAGGGCATAAATATCTAAGTTACAGGTATAAATTCTATATGAGCATAGGAAGTAGATAAAAGTTAGAAAGATAGATATTGACATAAATGTTGGAATGTAGATATTTATGTAAGTTTAGAGGTGTAGATATCTATATAAAATTATGGATATAGATATCTATTTAAGTTAGATGTGTAAAAATCTATTTAAACTAGAGTGTAGATGTATATAGTATTCCTATTCTATCTTTATAATCCATGAATCACATCTTTGAGCACTGACTGAAATGATATAATGGTTATTTTTATTTTTATTATCTAACTGTACTAGGAGCTCTGATAAGCCAGACAGAATTTCTTATGGGGAATGTACTGATTATAATTTCTTAGAAATTAATAAAGTTTGTCTTTCCAGCACAGACTCAGTTTAGTGATAGTTATGGTCTGCTATTATGAACTTTGTAATCTGAGAGATCTAGGGCCAACTCTTTTTTCTCCATCATATTAAGTGTGTAACTTGCTTTACCAATCAATAAAATACAAAAATAATTAGTTGATGTAAGGATGATATAGTATGGCATGGGAATTTCTAGTGCATTTTATCACTTAGATGCTTCTCCCATAGACTCTTAAATTGACTTGGGGTAAACATAGCCCTGATGGAGCCTACGATGCTCTGAGTTTTTCTTGTGAAATTCACATATATATTTTGAAGATGGACAAACGCCCAGGCACCACCAGAGACAGAACAAAATGTATCCCCAATAAGGAAGAACTAACAGAAATTCCTTCAGCTCTTAGAAGACAAGAGGCTAACATGGACAGAACAGTGGGTTAAAAAGATGAGAACTAAAAGTCACTCTTTTTGAAAATTCAAACTCTTTGATCTCACATAGTGTCACTGAGTTTTTAGGTCATTCATCTACAAGGTGATGGTAAGGATGATACTAATTTACTGAGTTCAGACTCTACTAGATGTCTAGAAGAAACTTAAATAAACCAATATCACAATGGGGTGAGGGGACAATGTTTAGCCAGATATTCAGTGGGTTTGTCTTGAGATGGGCAAAGGGGCAGAGGGCACAACTGCTAATGTATTCGTTGTGTCATCCCTGTAAAAACTGAATCTCTATATACAGTATATTATTTCATCTATACAATAATGAAACATAGTACATATTATTAATATTACACATCTTGTGAATTAATTTACACATTATTCATTTACACATCTTGTGAATAAGAAACTAAGACTCACAAGGATTAAGTAACCAACTCTAGATTACACAGGTAGTAAGTAGAAAAAAATAAACAAACAAAAGCAAAACCAGATAAGTAAAGCCGATCAGTCTGCCTCCAATTCCCAAGTTTTGTGTATATTTCAAAATCTGTTCCGCAAAGTGTGTGTCTCCATGAAAAACTGTTTAAATAGTTCCTTGACTCCATCGATCATTGTTTTCTTTGGTGAATAGCCCTATTTGGAGCCAACTCCCCCCAGATGTCCTAATAGATGGGCTACATTTTCACAGGTCTGCCTTCTATGGTGTCTTCCTGTTTACTATATATACAGCTCTGTAGTCCACTGGAAGAAATGCAGTAACCTGTAAATCTCAGACTCATAATTCCAAACAGGACTCTATGGCCAAAAACAAGTCCTCCCTTTCTTATAGTTCCATGCACGCATCTACATTATGATTTCCTATGGTCTGCTATCTTGTCAAGGCTCCAACAACATGCCTTCATAAAACAATTCTTAAACCTATGCCATTGGTTAGGGGACACTATGTAATCCATCAAGGATGTATGTGAATATAAGATTGTATATGGCTAGGTTATGTATTTTGTTTCATCAGTTAAGCATCATGTAAGTTTTTGACCAAAATAACAGATGTACGTATGTGGGAAATCATAACAGTTATACCATGAGCTAGGAGATTATAGGGAACACATTGCAAAGCAGAAAACTGCTTTCTGGCCTTGCTGAAAACAGTGGCCACACTTCGCTTATCTAGTTCATGTCTACGGAGGGGGCACTCACTTTACTTATCTAGTTCATGCATATCTAGGGGGTTAGGTCCTACCTATACTCATAAATTCCTTAGACCAGGTTTTATCCCATGGAATATTTTACCCTGTCTTAACTTGTTATTCTGCATGTTTTCTACACATTCTTACTGGCACATAGCCCACTGACATACTGCTCATTGTTTCCCTAAATGTGTGCTCAATAAATATGGGAGCTTGTAAGCAGCTCAGAGGACTTCGCTTAGCATCCTTCTCACCTCTCTTGACTTGCATGAAGTCTTGGGTAATCCTTTCTGCCATCCTTGGCTTTGCTGGACAAAGCAGAAAACAGAACCCACATACATAAGTTGTCTTTTAAAATTGCTTAGATATTATTAAACTCTGTTCTCTCTTTTTCATTTCCAATCCTAATTTTGGCTCTCAGCCTTCCTTTCTTACTCTTAAATTAAAAATTTCCTTATTTTATGGAATAAATTTGACATGTAACGTTACATAAGTTTAAATCCTATGGCATGTTACTTTGATTCGTTTATTTATTATAATGTGACAATTATCACTTAGACTTTTATTTTGATAAAATGATGCTTTGCTTTCATTTTTGCCCCTTCTGAACTATAAATGGACTTAACACTGAGATTTTTTAAGAGGCAAATGTTTTATATCAGTTCCTCGAGCAATTCTTTAAAAACAATTTTTTTTTAAATCTTTATTTATGTTTGAGAGAGAGACAGAGTGTGAGCAGGGGAAGGGCAGAGAGAGAGGGAGACACATAATCCGAAGCAGGCTTCAGGCCCTGAGCTGTCAGCACAGAGCCCAATGCAGGGCTCGAACCCACGAACTGTGAGATCATGACCTGAGCTGAAGTCAGACGCTCAACCGACTGAGCCACCCAGGCGCCCCCTTGAGCAATTCTTAAACACTTTTTGATTCACTGCAAGGTACAAGTGACATTATGTACAAAGCATTTATGAAGCATTCCTGATGGACTTCTTCTCATTGTCCCCAAACATTTTGTATTGTAAGCCAGCAGTAGTTAACTACTGTGTGATTCCTCAAGCTTCCCTTCATTTGTACACTATTAGCCTTACTGAATTTGGACACTCTTCCCTTTTTTTTCATATGAATAATTCTTACCCATGCCTTACCACAGCTGCAATACTCATGGTAAAACCTGTTAACCCATAAACTTTGGGTTGATTAACTCTATATTGTCTTAATTCTAGATCTTAGAGAACCTTTGTTTAGTTCTCTCTAGGCCTGACATCCAGCGGGTGAACCCTGGAAAAGGCACACACATCAATGGAAAATTATTGAGAGAATTCCATACCATGTGGTACACAGCTATTTCCACAAGCCATACTAGTGACCCACCATGACAACTTAGTCCGCCCTGACCAAGTGAGAGAGGCCATCTCCTTTCCTAAGATATGTCACACTGTCTACAAATCCAACTAACTGGCCTAACGTCCTTTCTTTATGACACAACTGGCAGTCATTCTCTATGGTCAGTACCTGTGCCCTGCTGCTAATTATTTTATCTTCCCTGTCTCTACCATAGCATTTAGGACACTTCATGAAAGCAATTTCTTAATCTTCTCAAAGTAGCTGTAAGTACTCTGAAGAAAGGAACATTATCAAATTCATCATTTTATGACCTGCATCTAGAAACAAGCATAGCAAAATTTGGTAATTAATGAATGTTTTATTAGTAATTAAATAAATGAAAGAATGAATTAATAAAATTGATGTATAGTACAGCTCTCAAAATGCTAGCTCCACTGAAAAGCCTTTTGCCAAAATACCATCATACAAAGTTGCACAGAACAAAGTTTATGCTTATCTTAAAGCAGACACCTGGTTATTTATTTATTTATTTATTTACTGTGGCTACACACACACACACACACGCACATACACACACACATATAATAATTATATATATATATAATTCGAATTCCTAGTTAAGCAAAATGGAAAAAAGTGCCTTATATCAGTCCTTCAAATAACCCCCAGCCAGGATGGAGCAAATGTTGAAATAATTTTTAAGTGAGGTGTGCTCTGCTTCCTCAGCAATCTGAGAAGGTCCCACACTGGGAATACAGGCTGCCCAAGATTTAAGGAAGACTGTGTAAACTGGATGGAACAGAGCAAGCGAGTGGAATGGCACCAGGCTTTCCACCCATTTTCATGTTGCCCTTTTCTTGATGTAGCATTCATTTGGATGCTGTAAACCTTTGTGTATTTTCCAAAGCTCTGACAAAATTGGTTCACAGTTTCTGCTTGTGTTTTAGTGTTTCTGCGGGGGTGGGGTGGGTGAGAGCTTTGAAGTGACTGTTCTGCCATTTTGTTGATGTCACGGCAGACACCATAGTTACTATTTATGAAATACACAACCACTGCTTTACACACCGGGCTCCATTCTTCATTACCATCATTATTATGGTTTACCAGTTGTATTATACTTTATATTTATTAAGAAACTCAAAATCATTGGGAGACATTACTTCATATTATACACTGGTAGCTCTACACAGTCTATGAAGATAATGTTTCAGAGAATCTGTGAAGAAATCTTCAGGAAAGGACAGATGATGGTATCGACCATGGCCAGTCATCTCAATTACCATAGGCCATTGATTAGAGATGAATGAGCACATATGGTGCACACTAAGAACACCTCCATGGAATTAAATTCTGCCAATTCTCAAAAGCACAGCACAAATATTTTATATTATGATGTAATATATAAATCCTTGAGAATAAGTAGATAATTTGAACTGAATATTTACCCATACATAAAAATATGATATTTGAATTATTTACAGCATGACTTCATAGTCAAAATGGTCTACGAATATTTATTTGTTGCCCATTTGTGGAAACAAGTTGTTGTAGACACCGCCATGGATAAGAGTTTTCAGGATATTCATTTCTATCTTGTTTCACTATTTCTTGAAAGGTATCAAGAAGAAAGTGCTAAATTGGAAGCTGTTATTCCCCAATCTTCTTTAAGCCTCAAGAGGCCAGGGTTATTTCTATCTTGCACATTGTTAAATCGCCAGCGTCATGCTGAGGCATATCAAAGACACTTAAGGAGTATTTGTTACATGGATTGATGGATGAATGAATAAAAGAATAAAGTACTAAAGAACTAATTTTTTATCAAATTTTAACAATCACTTGTCTGCTGGAGTGACTGATTAGAATCCAGAAGAGTCCCACACTTGGAACAAGTTTGTACTTGCCAGCCGGTTTCAGGGACTGAAATGGCAGAAGGTAGTTCAAGTGCCTAAGTTATAGAGAAGAGTTTAGAGATATCTTCCCTCAGGCATGTGGCACCTCTCCCAAATATGAAGTCCCACATAAGAATGGAAGACAGCAGGAAAACAGAAAAAAAAAAAAAACATCAGAGGTATTTCTCTTTCAGCTTAAGAAAACTGAAGTCTAGGGCATCTGTGTGGCTCAGTTGGTTAAGGGTCTGACTCTTGATTTTGGCTCAGGTCTTGATCTCATGATTTATGAGAATGGGCTCCGCTTCAGGCGTTGCACTGAGATTGTGGAGTCGGCTTGGGATCCTTTCTCTCCTTTTCTCTCTTCCCCTCCCTCCACTCACATGCATGCTCTCTCTTTCTCTCTCTCTCTCTTTCTCAAAACGAAAAGTAAACATTTTTAAAAAAGAAAAGAAAACTGAAGGCTGTACAGAAAGCCCATCATTCCAATATTTCAATCACTGAAGAATTAATGTAGGGAACGAGAGGAAAAGAAGAACCCCTCAAGGTCTTCAAGAAGCCTGTGGCATCTGCCATGTGCATTTCAAAGTCTTTGGAAGGAGAAATAAAGATGTAAGAGATCACCAGAGGCACAGAAAAAAGTGGACCAAGCTGGAAAACAAATAGATCAGTGATACAAAAGCCTGGCAGCCATATATAAATATATAGCAGTTCTCTGAAATGATTATAAGGAAAAAAAAATAACTAATATAATAAAATATAAGGGTAACATTCATGAAAATATGGGACATTTCAGTAGAATCACAAAAATGAGAAGAGTCCCAATAGAAATGCTAGAAATGAAAACACAATATCATGAATAAATGATTTGTGCTTAATAGCAGATTGAAGGCAACAGAAGGAAGAATCAGTGACTATGAAGACAGATAAAAAAGACAATACCCGAACTGAAACAAAGAACAAACCATGGAACAAAATGGAACAGAAAATCTGAGATCTAAGGTTTAGTACCAAACAGTATAAGTGTATGTATACTTGGAATCTCCCCTCAAAAAAGAAGGGAGAGGGGCGCCTGGGTGGCTCAGTCCATTAAGTGTCCCACTTCGACTCATGATCTCATGGTTCGTGAGTTGGTGTCCCACATTAGGCTGTGTGTTGACAGCTCAGAGCCTGGAGCCTGTTTCAGATTCTGTGTCTCCCTCTCTCTCTGCCCCTTTGCTGTTCACGCTCTATCTCTGTCTCTCTGTCTCTCTGTCTCTCTCTGAAAAATAAACATTAAAAAAATTTAAAAAAAAAGAGAGAGAAGGGAGACAATGGGCAGAAATAAAATTTGAAGAGATTTCCTTTCTAAAGTGGATTAAAAAAAATCCACCCACAGATTCAAGGAGTTCTGTAAACCCCCAAAGTATAAATGCAATAGAAAACCATACATAGACACACCATTATAAAAATGTTGTAAAGTAAAGGTTCAGAACAGATATTAAATGCTTTCAAAAAAAAAATACCGGTTCTTACAAGAAAATGATGACTTCTCATAAGAAACAAAGGTGGTTAGAAGATAAACAAAATATTGAAGGTAATAAATAAGACATTGAAAAAACTGTCAAAGTAGAATTTTGTATCTGCTTAAAATAGTTTTCAAAACTGAAAATAGTCATTTTTATGTAGTCACAATGTGAAAGAATTTTTTTCAAGCAGACTTGTACAACTCAAAATGCTAACAACAACAACAAAAATTTAGTGTGAAAGAAATAATACCAGGAAAATCCAGCTACTCAGGAAGAAATAAGGAACAACAGAAACAATGAATGTATTGTTAAATATGAAATATCCTTTTATAATTGTCTCCCTATATTTTAAAATACTATTGAGTAAATAAGGTAAGAATAATAAAAGATACAGTAGAGTTTATGGCATAGTTATAGAAATAAACTTTAAGGCAATGAAAGTAAAAGTATGAAGGGGGTCTACAAGTTTACATTTCCTGTAAGTTTTTACATTGTCCATAAGGTAGTGAATTATTTAAAGACATACTTCCATAACTTGAAGATAAGAATTATAATTTCTAGAGCAACCAATGAAGAAATAATGCAAAAAAAATAATAAATTGAAAATGGATCTTTTACCCAACACATAGCAGGAAAGGGAGAGCAAACAAACAGAAAAAAGGGGTAAATATAAAATAAATGCAAACACAAAAACTATTAACACAATTGGACCAATACTTGTATTAAATGTGATTAGATTATGCACAAATTAAAAAGGCAGAGATTATCAACTGGATTAAAAATAACTAAAATAACGGAGAAAACAAATCAAAATAAAAAGGCAAAAGACCAAATTATGTATTGTTTGTAAGAAAATTTAAAAGTAAAGACCCAGTAGGTAGAAAGAATAAAGCTGATGAAAGTTCTATCGTATAAACATAAAAATAAATAAATAACACAGAAAGATTTCAAGAAAACATAATTATGAGTTAAAGAACATTTTATAATGGAAAATATTAATTACTCAAAAATATGTATAATACTATATGTGCTTGCAAATTATTAAATAAACATTGGTAGATTTTAAGATAGAAAGCAACAAATCCACCCACAATCATAGCTAAGGTTTTGATGCATATTTCTCAGTAAATAAAAATCAAAGAAGGGGCACACGGATGGCTCAGTCAGTTAAGCCTCTGACTCTTGATTTAAGCTCAAATCATGATATCACAGTCGTGAGATCAAATCCTGCATGGGTCTCTGCCCTGGGCATGGAGCCTGCTTGGGATTCTTTCTCTCCCTCTCTTTCTGCCATTTCCCCACTAGCATGTGCACACACACACTCTCTCTCTCTCTCTCTCTCTCAAAACAAATAACTAAACATTTTTTTTAAATAATAAAAATAGGGGTGCCTGGGTGGCTCAGTCAGTTGAATCTGAATTCAGCTCTGATCATGATGTCATGTTTCACGAGTTTGAGCCCCACGTTGGACTCTGGGAGGACAGCTCGGAGCCTAGAGCCTCTTTCAGATTCTGACTCTCTCTCTCTGCCCTTCACCTCCACCTTTCTCTCTCTCTCTCTCTCAAAATAAGTAAACATTAAAAAATAATAAAATGAATTAAAAAATCAAAGGAACAAAACTCAGTAGAAATATAGAAGATGAAAACAATAGAATCAACAAACTTGACTTAGCCAATAATTATACAAGACTATAATGCACAGTATTATCAAGTGCACATTCGGTGTTCATGAAGATTGACTATATTCTGGGTCAAAAGTAAGAATCAATAAATACTAAGAAATTGAAATCATGCAAAACATAGTTTCTGACTCACAGCAATATTACATTAGCAATAAATATCAATAAGATATGTTAAATTTCACAAATGTATGTGAACAAAATTTCTAAATAATTCCTATGTGGAAAAAGAAATGGTGAAGAAAACAGACAAGGTATTTTGAACTGATGGACAATACAAACCTAATTTATCACAGCTTATGGGATGTAGTTTAGTGCGTAGGGAGATGTTTACAGCTGTAAATATTATATTGAAAAGGAGAAATGCTTAAAATTTATTAACTAAATTTACAACTTAAAAAAAGGAGAGCAGTATAGTTCATATTACTCTAAAAGTTCACATTCCCTTTTCCTCTAAGGTAAGTAGAAGGGAGGAAATATTAAAAACAAAAGTAGAAATCAATGTAATAAACAACAAACAGTAGACCAAAATGTTTTTGATTCTTTGAAAAGATTAATAAACTTGGCATAACCCAATGATACAGATGTAGGTAAAAATATATTACATGCAAATTATCAAGAACAAGAATAAAGGAGGAGCATTATTATAAGTACTATTTAATAAAATGATAATAAAAACATTAGAAGCAAGTTCATGCTAGTGAAAAAGGTAATTTATAGAAAAAAGGACAAATTCCTAACACAAACAAAGCACATTAACTACCAAAAACTGGCACAATACAACAAAAAAGAGAAACTAAGAAAGCTCATGTCTACTGAAGGCACTGGTTTTGCAATAAACATTTCCTAAAGAAAATTTCTGATACTAATAGTCTTTTCTGGTGAATTCTACCAAAACTTGAAGACTAAAGAATAAATTTATGCAATCCTTTTAAGATTATAAGAGAGAATTGCACACTTAATTTGTTTATAAGGCAAGTCATATGATAATCAACTTTTTAAAGAGCCAAATTTGGACACTGTCATAACAAAAAAAAAAAAATATATATATATATATATATATATATATATATAAATGATCATACATACATATTTTATTAATTTGTATTAAAAATAATATTGTAATTTATTGGAAATTATGTGTTGTTCTATTTATTTTTTGTTATACAAATGCTGTTATTGAAACAAAACAACCGTCTTGACAGATACCAGTGGCAGCTACTAGTAAATAATGATAGGATTAACTAAACAAATAAAACATGTGGAAAAACATTGGATAAAATATTGTATGCTGGTTTTTAACCCTTATTTTGACATTTCAAATGATCTCTAACACTTATTTTAACATTTATTTTCTTTATGTTTTAATTTTTCATTGAGTATTTAAATTCTGTATGCTGTATCATTACATATTCTTAAGCTACAAAAATGACTTTTAAAGGGAGGATACAATTGTAATAGGACTATATAAACAGATATTACCTATTTAATAATATAACAATATTGACCTTTTTTTTTTTTTTTTTTTTTTTTTTTTTTGAGACGGACAGAGAAGGTGCAAGTGAATGAGGGGCAGAGAGAGGGAAAGAATCCCACAAGAGGCCGAGAGAGAGATTGAGAGAGAGAGAGAGAGAGAGAAGCAGTGCTCACCCAAAGCAGGGCTGGTGCTCACCTGATGCAGGGCTCAAACTTACCCAAAGTGGAGCAGGAGCTCACCCCATGCGGGACTAGAACTCATGAACCATGAGATCATGATCTGAGCTGGTCAGATGATTAACCTATCGAGACACCCAGGTGCTCCAATATTGAACTGTTTTATTTTTGTCCCACGATACTGTAGGTTATTTGTTCTGTTTCCCTTTCTAATAATGCTATTTTGAATTGTCAGTAAAATTTAAGAAATTCTTTTCTTACATGGAATGGTATAATTGAATACAGTTAAACATGAACGTCTCTGGCTCGCAATTCTTCCTTTATCAAGCCTTCCTTATGATAATTCCTGTTGTCAGGTCACGTAATGTTCAATATGCTCTCAATAAGCGTTCAAGCATGGATCACTTCAGAAATTACCACCAACAGCAGTTTTTAGGCTTGTGGAATTAGTTGTGCAGATTTTCAAATATGTCCACTACACCATACTTGTTTTGGTATATCATCTGTTTGTTATCAGGTCCTTTGCAACTATACATTCATCATATATTTTATCCACGTCTAAGATGTCCATCAATTAGAAACACACTAAAAAACATTAGATGGTAGAGGTTGAATTTGTTTCTCAGGTAAACACTTCTTAAAGTGAAGAGATCATTTGAAATTCTGAAGCTGACGTTGGAAACTGAGTTACAGTTTTAATAAAGAAACTTAAGAAAGTCCTGTTTAATGTGGCTGCCCTTTTCCTGAGATTTTTTTTTTCTGCATGTCTTGTTTTTTAATAGCTACAGAGTATTTTTAAATCTATCTTATTTACTTTGAGAAAGAGAAAGAAAGCACACAGCAGGGGTGAAAGACCGAGCCAGAGAGAGAAACCCAAGCAGGATCCACACTGTCAGCGTGGAGCCTGATGTGGGGCTTGAATTCACAAGCTGTGAGATCATGACCTGAGTTGCAATCAAGAATTGGATGCTTAACCGACTAAGCCACCCAGGTGCACCTCCTGAGACATATTTTTTAGTTCAGAAACAGTTTTGTTTCCAAAAAAATGAAGTTTTTAAAAATTCTTTCTGTTTTTGTCACTATCTGCACAGAACCTTGAACAACTCAGGTGCAGTCAATTCATCCATTTTTATGGTCCAATAGCCTCTTCAATGATCATCACAGAGTTTTGGAAAAAAGAGCATATACATTTCTGCTTACTGTAATATTTTTTCTCCATTCATTTCCTCAATATATTCTCCTTGTCCCACATGTGTAAAATATGATTTCATGGCAAGCCAACATGTTAACATCTTTTCTACGGTTAGCAGGAGTGATATCCATCTCATAAGCTGAGAAAACTCTTTTCTGTTTCTGTAAAGTCCAAAATCTCAGTAAGAGCTTCTGCACATTTTGGGGCAATCAATAAGTAATTAATAGGTAACCAATATGATATTGATATCTGTGTATTGTGCAGTGTGCTCTGCTTTGGTAATTTACCACACTAATCCAGTTGATTTGTCCTCCCAACTATCATATCTGAGGTACTGTTACAATTTTTCCCATTTAATTATTTGAACTTGTAGAAGAATACATGGTCATAATATTCTAAAGGGTCAAAATTATACTAGTACTAAGCTCATGAAAAGCACAATGGTCATATTGCAAAATCAGGTAGACCATCCATACTCACAACTGCAATGCATTTAAGTTCCACACTTAAGTTGCTTCATTCATACAGTTGACCATATTTGGGGGAAAAAACAAACAAACAGTTATAGGGATTACTAGGATATACCATACCATTTTGACTAGAAGCAGTGTACGTTTTGTTCTTACTTTTTTTTTTTTTTTTTTTTTTTATATTGTGTTGCATTTTGTACTTTTTCTATGAACTTCTGCATCCATCACGAACATCTTTTTGCATCTCACTGCGGGGTTTCCATGGACATGGAACTTTCAGTGTTAAAACTGAGAGTCTCAAGAAAGCCATGATACCTGGTCATCTTAGAAGTCCAACAGTGTTACTCACACCTGAGAAATAAACTTTTAAAAAAGATGTACCGCTAAGACTCATGTCCATAGAACAAAAATTCTTGATTAAGTAATAATCATATTCAGTCATTTTAAATGTAATAGTATATTATGACCCAGCAGGATGTATTCTAGAAATGTAATGTTTTCACATTCAAATGTAAATCAGAAGATTTCACCATATTAAAAAAAAAAATTAACGGGGTAAACAATTTCACTTTTGGCTTGCAAAGATTTTAGAAAGTATCACTCTGGTCCTTTTAACAAAAAAGACTGGGGGAAGTTAAACAATTAAATGACTTGTCCTGGACCTTTCAAGACAACTGATGTCACAGGGAAAAACATCATCCAGTAATTTGATTAGACAAGTGAAACTAATGAGATACACTATCTAATATTTGCTCACCAGAAGCAGAAGCAGCTGGAGGAAAAACTGGCAGGAAGAATTGAAGGGTTTTATGATGATTGAAGGAGGTTGAAAGTGGATTAGCTTGGGAGTATGAAACACCCATGGAGCCACAGCCTCAGGGAATTCTCACACCTTTATGAGTTGTCTGTCCAGTTCCAGGATCTCCACCACGCTCTTATGATAAGAAGGACAAGAATGTGGAGAACATCCCCTCCTGGCCTCAGCAGGAAAAGGGAAGAGCAGGTTTTTTTAAACCACATCTAGACTTAACTCTCTAAAGAACTAGTCATTAGGAGGAAGGAATTCACAAGGCAACACACCTGCAAATTTATTCTAGCTGGGGAAGGAAATGTAGTCTCAGCTTCCCTCCTCTCCTGCTTCATGAAAAGAAAATAAAGGAATGTCAGCAGGAACAGAACTTCAAGGAAAGAGATTTGGGATGGTGAGAATGTTGCATTCTGGGAATGAAGTAAAAGACAGAGGGAATAAGCTCTCTACCTGGGAAGGAAAAAACCTGTAAAGGGCAGTCCCAGGCACATGTTCCTTACATGTTGAAGGAAGTTGAAACAAAAGATCATAGAACATGCCCCATCTCCCATGCCTATATCAACAGAAACAAGTTCCTGTAAAATACCAGTAGATAAAATTTGAAAAGCTGCAAAACGTAGAATATCTCTGAAGAGACACGCGAATGCCAAAGAGGGAGGGGGGCAGTAGACACAATAGTTAAAAGCACTGATGCCTAGAGATATAACAAGTTATATATGGCCCAATTCAATAGCTGGTTACCAAAATTTCTCACATTTAAGACTTATTTAACTCAATGACTATTATCCAGTAAAGTGCATCTGGCCTTTAACAAAAAATAACAAGCATGCTAAAAGATCAGAAAAAAAGCACAGTTTAAAAACAAACCATTAGGACAAGATTCAGATCAACACACATTTAGAATAATCAGACAAAGAATTTAAAATAACTATGATTAGTATGTTAGGGGCTTTAAAGGAAAAAATAGACAGCATGTGAAACCAGATGTGTAATATCAGAGAGAAAGAGAAACTTTAGCAAGAATCAAAAGGAAATGTTTCCACTATAATCAGGAACAAGGCTAGGATGTCTCTTTTCAACATTACCTTCCAATGTGGCCAGAATAGCCAACGCAATATTGTCATAGAAGATTTTCTGATAGATATTAAAAAAGTGTTCTAAAGTTTTATTGAACAAGCAAAGAACCTAGAATATTCAACACAATTCTAAAAGAGAACAAATTTAGGGAACACATTTTATTCAACTCAAAAATTTCCATAAAACTTCTGTATCAATACAACATATTATAAAAGAAAAGATACATTGATTAATGAATACACTAGACAGAATTAAACCCACACAAATATAATCAAGAATTTTTAAAAGATGCAAAGGCATTTGAAGAATCATCTTTATTACAATGGTTCCAGAACAAGTATATGCTCATGTATGAAGAAAAAAAAGAAGTTAACTTAGGCACAGATCTTCTACTGTAAACAAAGAATAACTCAAAATGGATCATAGTTGCTAAAAAGTTCTCAACACAAGAACAAAGAATTGTAGTTAGGTGAGGTGATGGAGGTTAATTAAACTTGGATAACCATTTTACAGTATATACATATATCAAATCATTATGTTCACATGTAAAACTGATACAATGTTATTTGTCAATTACCTATCAAGAAAAAGTAGATCCTAGTCCAAAATGTAAACCAGAAACTTTTTAACAGAGGCATAGAAAGATTCGTTTATAATGTTGAATTAGATTGAGATTGCTACCCAAAAGAACTAAAAATAAAGGAAATATTGAAAATAGGACATTCAAAGTTATAGTTTCTACTTATCAAAAGCCATCATAAAAAATTAAGAGACAAACCACAGAATGGGAAAATAATACATGCAATTCCTTTAACTAACAAAGAATCTGTGTCAAGAATGGATAAACAAAACTCCTACAGGGACACCTGGGTGGCTCAGTCAGTTAAGCATCTGGCTTTTTATTTCAGGGCAGGTCATGATCTCATGGCTTCTGAGTTTGAGTCCCACACTTAGCAGAGCAGGACCTGCTTGGGATTCTCTCTCCTTCTCTCTTTGACCCTCCCACACGCATGCTTTCTCTCTCTCTCTAAAAACAAATAAACATTTTAAAAAAGCTCCTACAACTCAATAGGAAAATAGAAAACACAATAACAAAAAAAAAAAAAAAATGAAATGTTTGTATATATATATATCCCACAGAGGAAAACCTATAAAAAGCCACTAAGGATATGAAAAAGTGTATACAATCATTACTTATTGAGAAAATGCAAATTAAAGCCACAATGATATAGCACTACACATCCACCAGAATGTCTAAAATTCAAAAGGCCGGCAATAAGAAACAGTGAACAGCATGGTAGACAAATTGAAACCTTCATTCATTGCATTGGGAAAGATAGAATGGCACCATCATTTTGAGTAATAGTTTGGAAAATAGCTTCTTATAAAGTTAGATATAGTATAACTATAACACTCCACAACTCCACAGTTAGATATTTACCCCAGAGAAATTGAAACAAATTTCCAGGAGAGACTTGCATATTAATGACCCTTATATCAGCTTTACTTTAGGTACTGAAAACTCAACGCACCTTAAGTGTTCATGAATAGGTAAATTGGTAAACAAATTGATATAATTGAGATACAATTGTATACTATTCAGTAATAAACAACAACAACAACAACAACAACAACAACAACAACAACAAAAACCCCTACTGATTAATGTAACAATGTGGATGGATCTCAAAAACATTATACCGAGGAAAATAAGGCATTCATAAAATAATACATAATGCATAATTCTGTTTACATGAAACTCTAAGGAAAAAGTGCAATTCAATTACAGTAACAAAAAGCAGATGGTGATTACCTGATATAGGGGTTGAGAATGATGATCTTTTGCAAAGAGACATATAAGTGCACTCTTGGGATGATATGGGAAATTTTTATTTTTGATGGTGTTCCCACAGATGTATATATTTGTCCAAAGTCATTGAACCCAACACTAATATCTATTTTTTTTTCATTTTATGCTAAATATACTCAATTAAAAATGACTAAATGGATGGGGGAGTTTGGATTACAAAACAGAATGCAAATATTATGAGATTCTGTAAAATCCCAATTATATAATATAATCAAAATTCAAGAGGTTTAGTTAAAAATGTATGGTTTCTTATTTAATCTGTGATAACATGAAGTTAATGTACACTATCAATAATATATGAAATTTACTCCTCAAATCACTTTAGTCTCTTAAAGTTATTTATAACCATTTTCTCCCTCACTTCCACCTTTCAAATATTTTTTAAAAACCTTGCTCTTTTGTAGTAAAGAAACAATTATCTTAAACTTCTCACTGTTTTTATTACATATCAATTTTTGTTCTCTAAGTTTCAAGTGAAATTAATTTTAATAAGTTTATTAGAAAATTAGGCCTAGCATACTTCTATTTTACTACTTGTCACTATCCATATACCTGGCCATTTATTCACCTGGCAAAATCTTATATCCATCCAAGTATCCATCCTTTCATCCATCCACCTATACGCCTATATGCTTATACTATGATGAGTATATTAGCTGATTAACAACAGTTGCAGTTCTCTGCTAGTCAGCAGAAATGAGAAAAATAAAATTTTCTGTACTACCCTTTTGATTTCATAGAGAGTCTTAAATGTGATTTAGATTCCACCAATCGGTTGTAGTTACACTAAATTCTAGACCTTAACTTAGAATAAATCATGTGAAGGGAAAAGCATCTGGACAAGATTTCAATTTGGGACTAAGTTATGTGGGAGAGAGAGGTAGGGTTCAGAGTCATTTTTTTTATTGATACTCATCTGGTCATAAGAGTTTGGTTATGGTTATGTTGGAAGTATCTGTAGTAGTGGCTCCTGATTTACTTTCTTCTTGCTACTGACAAATGCAACAGATCCACTGGCCATTCAATTCTACTGCATGCCTCGATATTTCATTTAGAGTTGTTTCTTCAGGCTTTTAAAAGATTCCCTTTAAAAAATAAGTTTAATGTGTACTTTTGAGACAGAGACAGAGAGAGTGAGAGCAAGTGAGTGGGGGAGGAGCAGAGCAAGAGGGAGACACAGAATCCAAAGCAGGCTCCAGATGCTGAGCTGTTAGTACAAAGCCCAACATGGGCTCAGACTCCTGAGCCATGAGATCATGACCCAAGCCAAAGTCAAACACTTAACCCATTAAGCCTCCTAAGAGTCCATTTTCAAAGATTCTTAATAAATTATCTTTTGCTTAAATGCTCTCAAGTAGATTCTGTTTCCATTATGATAAAGTTACCACATTTGTAATGGTGGGTATTTCTGGGTATTTCTAAATGGTGGCATTTGAAGTAATTTGTTGCTTTTGTCTTCATATTCTTTGTGTCATGTCTTTATTTTTTCTTTTAAGGAACAGATGTCAGTATCATATATTCAATTAAATAATCATTTAGAAATAATGAGTAGGACAGTACGTAAATGTTCCTTTTCCAATCATCCACTCTACTATTGTATATACTCTATTTGACATATTGCATATATGCTTATCTATGTATATACATATGTACACAAACATATGTTTGCATGTATTCATGTACAGACCCACATGCATATATGAATTTTTTCTTTATTATAATGAATTTCTGTAGGTCAAGGGAATTTAACATCATCATCTACTTGTTTCCCCTACCCTGAAACATGGCCTGGAACATAATGAGTATTTAATATATTACTAATCAAACAGAAATAATTATACAGTGATTTTAGGAGGCTTAAAAATCCCTGTTATAAAGTTTGCTTTTTTGCAAAATCATCCTAAACAACAGGAGAATTTAACTCTTTAAAAATTGGTAAAACAAAAACAAAAACAAAAAAAAAGTGTAAATTATCATGATATATTCAAGTTTAAAAGCAAAGGGTAAAATAGTCTGGTTCCAGGGTCAAACATGCAAAAAACTGAGCTCAATGCACACATGTATGAAGACAAAGCCTTCAACAATTCCAGTTTGTAATAACTTTCCTCATTTGCAATCCCCACTTTGTTAACTAAAAACTACTCACTAAACTCATCGTAAATATTAATTTGATTCCAAATTGAGTAAAAGTTCCAAATATAACAGAATCTAGGTGTTGCAATATTAATTTAAATGAGCTAACACTGTAAAATGTCATCAGAAAATAATTGCCTGGTGTTGAGAATTGGCCATTTCACAGTGATACGTAATGGAATCCTTGTCTGGGTAACCAATGTGAGTCATCACATGTTAGCATTGATTCCCTTCATGACACGAGAACAAACAAATCACTATTCTTAGTGCCTCTCCAGGTCAGCAACATCATTTCCTTATTTACTTTCTCAGACACAGATGTCTTAACACCTTAATAAATTGATCAATTACCAAACCCAATAATTTATAGAAGAGATTCTCTTCCTTTATTGTACATTCTTCTTGATTTTACTATAGGTCTTATTATACTTTGTGGCAATTGTCTGTTTAGAAATTTAGAATTTTGCCTCCTTTGGTAGAAACATAATTCTTGGTAAACTAAAAACAAGAACATATATTTTTAACCTATGTAGTTTCAGGGTCAAGCATAATTCTTAAAGCATATTTATGAACTAAGAACAGAACAAGAAAATCCCAAGGATGAAGCAGTTAGAAATGAACCAAAATAGTCAAAATGCACAGTAAAAGATTTATTCAAACTAGCTTATTGGTGTGACTCCTATACGTTAGAATGTGCATCGTTAGAATAGGTAATGCAGTTTACACCCTCTGCTAGATCCTCAAATTCTATCAGACTGCTGTGACACTTACGTGACTGGTGACATTCATTTTAGTGTTTATTTACTTAAGATAACTTCTATTATGGACATCCTATTATATTTATTGATAATCAACATTTTAAAATAAACTGTTTAATTAAAATATAAATGCAGAAAAATGCACATGTCATAAGTATAGAGATGTATAGATTATCACAAGGTAAACACACATAGGGAACCCCATTTAGAACATGACCTCCTTGCCAAAGCCCCCCTTATTTTTTCCACCATTCTCTATGGCCCACTATTTTCTCAGTGTTACACACCATCCTCACTTTTAACACTCTAGACTAATTGTCTATTGTTTAACTCTGCAGAAATGAAATCCTATAACATGTAACTGGTTTCTGGCTTCCTTCACTCAAAATTATGTTGCAGTAGTTAGCATGTGAGTTAGCATAAAACGTTTATTTTCAGTATTATATAAAATTGAAGTTATCAATAGTCATAAATCCCTTATTCACTCTACTATGGATGGATATTCCATTCGTTGCTAGTTTTATGGATGAAATAAATAGCACTACTATGAACATTCTTGTACGTCTTAATTTCCTTCCATTTTTTATTCTGCCTTTTTCTCATCCTTAATCCTTCAATGGGCAGATACACTAATCTAAATTCAGTCTAATTTGTTTAGATTTTTGGATTCCTATTTAAGAAACATTTCCTTATTTTATAGTCAGGAAGGTATTAAACTTTAAAAGTTTCATTGTTTTACCTTTCATATTTGGATTTAAATTCACCTGGAGTTGATTTTTTTTTTTTTGAGTTCATTTTTACATGTGTTATGAAATAGGATCAAGTTTCTTTTTCATTTTTTTCTTTCAATGCAGACCTCAGATTGACTCAGTCTTATTAATTAAATAGCTCATGCTTTCCCCAATGTTTTTACTAAATATGTGAGTTCTGTTTCCAGACAGTTCTATGCCAGTGGTTTAATTTTTTTTTTTAACACTGTGTTAATGCCACACTTCTCACAATGTACCTTTGTAATAAACTGATAGTGTTTATTTTTCAACTTAGTTATGCTTTTTTCTAGATTAAGTTGATTATTCTTCAACTTGGCCAACCTGAATAATTTTTTAAAATGTGCTGATATAAAATTCATATAACATAAAGTAACTGTTTTAGTGTAAACAATTCAGTAACAGTGTCATGGCAAAGTTGTGCAACCACATTTTTATAACTTCAAAGGAAATACTATGTGCACTAAGCAGTTTCTCCCCATTCTTCCCTCACCTAGTCCTCTGTAATCACCAATCTGTGTTCAACCTTTATTGATATATCTATTCTGCATATTTTATAGAAATGTGAAGTTCCTATCAAAATTCTAATGGCCATTTGGCAAAAACAGAAAAGCTGATCTTCAAATTCATATGAAGCCTAAAGAAGTTCTGATTAGCCAAAACAATACTGACGAAGAAGAAAACAGGAATAAATATTCATGATTTTGGATTTGGTAATGGGCTTTTAAATAGGATGATGCCATAAACATGGGCAACAAAAGGAAAATGTAATAAAAAGCTTTCATTTATCAATGATGTTATCAAGAAAGTGAAAAGAACATACTGAATGGGAGAAAATACTTTTTAATGTATATATTTATGAGGTTTAATATCTAAAACATATAAAAATTCCTAAAATTCAGCAAAGAAAACGAAGCCAATTAAAAATAGTCAAAGGCTTGAATAGACATTTCTACAAAGAATGTATACAAATGGCCACACCACTGGGGCGCCTCGGTGGCTCAGTTGGTTGACCTCAGCTCAGGTCATGATCTCGCCAACGATGGGGAGTTGGAGCCACACGTGGGGCTCTGGGCGGACAGCTCAGAGCCTGGAGACTGCTTCGGATTATGTGTCTCCCTCTTGCTCTGCCCCTCCCCTGCTCATGTTATGTGTGTCTTCCTCAAAAATAAATAAACATTAAAAATATATATTTAAAAAATGGCCATACTACTTTGCATCCACTAAGATGGCTAATAATTGAGAGAGAGAAGGAGAGAAGAGAACCCTTGTATATTGCTGGAAGGAATCAGCTGCTGAGGAAAGCAGTTTGGTGATTCCTTGAAGAGTTAAATGTATAATTACCATACGACTGACCTATTCCATTTCTAAATGTATGTCCAAGTGAAGGAAAAGCCAATATTCAAAGAAACACAAGCACATGCATGTTCATACAGGCATTAATTGTGATAGGTAAAGGCAGAAACAGTCCAAATGCCTATTAACTGATGAATAGATAAACAAAATATATATACGTGAATGGAATACATGCATATTTATAAATAGATAGATAGATAGATAGATACATGTATACATAATGGAATATTATTCAGCTATGAAAATACAAAGTATCAGAACAAAGTACTGATACATGCAGCTATTTAGATGAACCTCAAAAACATTACACTGTGAGAAAAGCCAGACACAAAAGATTGTACATTTCACATAAATTTTAACACTAGTTTCCCAAATACCATTTAAAAATATGTTAATATGTGTCTATATACTGAGTTACTATCTTGATTTTTTTACTAGTATTTTTCTACTCCTGAGTTCCTCAATACATAAACATTGAACATATTAAGTCTTTAATATCATTCACTTATGTCATGTGGTTCTGTGTGTGGAAATTTAGAACATCTGTCTTTAGATTTATTTTCAGTACAAACTTTTTGATGCTATAGTAAAGGATAACTTCTTTTTCAGTTTTTGTTGCCTATATTTAAACAGTGAAAAAATTTATATTACCCTTTTATCAGTGATCTTGCTACATTAACTTATTAATTTCAAGATATTACCTGTATATTACTTTGCCTTTTATGTATGAACCCGTTATGCATTGGGTGAAGAGTTACAGTTATTTTTTAAAGAAAAACATTAGCTAAATGTTTCTAAATATCATTGACAAATTATTTCTAAATATACCAAGCGAGTATTGTGATTAATGATGATGAAAAAAAAGGTCAATACAAACACCAGCACATTTCAAAAGTAAAAGTATAAATAAATAGTGAACAAAATTCCATTTACATTGAATCACGTGCAAGTATTTCTACTGCGGGAATCTAAGAGACAGCACTATTGGAGGGGCAATTGTGTAAACTAGGAAAGAAATTCTAAAAATGAAGAAAGGAACTTTGAGTGTAATCAGATTACCAGGAGAGTGAACTTGATTACAACCTGCTACCATGTACTATCTGGTGAGCTCAGAGACGCCTCTGTGTGTCACTTAAAACAACTTAGAACTTATCTATCTATCTATCATCTATCTATCTATCTATCTATCTATCATTTAACCCATCATCTATCTACCTATGTATCTATTATCTATCTTCTATCTATCTAATCTATCTAATCTATCTATCTATATCTATCATCTATTTATCATCTATCATCTATTATCTGTCTGTCATCTATTTATCATCTATGATCTATCTTCTATCTACCTATCTATCTTTCTATCTATTGAAAATCTGAATACCAAAAATAAGCCTCCTGATCTAGTCAACTACACGTTTTGTTTTGTTGTTTGTCTCCAGAAGTTTATTTATTTTCTGAAAACTAAATGGCTCTATAGTATAAATAAGGGTAAAAGTTTGTTCCATCCTTTTCTTGTAACCAATTTCATGATAGCACCACAACTTAGAATTTTAGAAAATTCGGAAGAATTTCTATGAATGTTTTAGGTCTTTGTCCCTCTCCTCATATCGACCGATATTCTTGATAAGTGAGAAAATAGAAGTTGAGCCCATATATACTGTATCTTAATGATTTTGAAAAAAGTGGTTTACTACAAGATAGAGATAAGCCTATTTTTCAGAAAGTCAGATACTGCTGATAAGCTGAGATTGAAATACCCAAAATGGAAATGTCCCATGGACTGTGAATTATCCTGAAGGGTGTGGAAACTTCCCTCGGAAACCCTCACCGACATGACTAATCCTCACCTGAACTGGTATATGTAGTTATGACCTCCTTGGTGCTGCCCCCACACTTTGCTCTTACTTGTATTTACATGCATATCACATCATCAATCTGTTTACCTGTTTGTCTTAGGCCGTGACCTTGAGCAGCAGCAGGGAGAGGATTGTCTTCTGCATTAGTACCCCAGCATCTTTCATAGAGCCTGTAGCAAAGCTCAACAACTCTTTGTGGAGTTAAATGGGACAGAACAGAGACAAAATTCTCTCAGTGAAGTGGACAGTCAAATTTTAAATTGTGAGAAGGAAAGGAATATTCTGCTGATGTGACCTCACAGGGCCGCAAAGCATTTGAGGATAACTGCAGGTCACGACACCTCTACTTGCTGAGATACATAATTTATGAAATCAAAAGGAGAAACTTAGTTATATCCTCAGAGGGATAAAGAGTTTACATATTTTATGAATATAATTTAGATGTGAATGCATTTTTGTAAAAGAGCTTCTCACTTCAAAGATCTGAAATATAAACTCATCGGTAGTTCCTGTTTTTATGAGTAAGTGCATAGAAGTGGCAACTAAACATAGCCTTGTCTGTTACAATGCTTTTAGGTACAGTTGATACAAAATTAGACTCACTCCCAATCACGTTAGCTGAAGTCCACAGGTAAATAGAGAGAAGACCTCACTGACTCAGATAGTGTCCTCTGGACAGTGACACTCACCCTTTCTCTCAGCGCTTTGTTTGTTTGTTTGTTTGTTTTTCCTGAATGGCTCAGGTCTGAAGCAGAAACTCTTCCCGTTAATCCCAATTTGGCACTGACAATTTCAGATGTGCACACTAGCCCTAATGGAAAAGAGAGATTTTCCCAGACAAATATCCTCCAATTGGATCTTACTGCTTCCAGTTGTACACAGATCCTGTGACCTATGAGCTGTGGCCAAAGGGATGGGGCACTTTGGCTAGCCCTGGTCACATGACAATCCCTGGGGCTGATCTGGAAGTCACAGATTAACAGGGGAGTTCTTGGAAAAATTAGAAATCTGTTACTAGAAATATGGATAATTGATGCTTGGAAAGTAAGATTAACCAATAATCTTACACTAGAATGTTGTCGTTGCTAAAATGTATCCATTTTTCTTCTTTTTAAATGTTTGTTTGTTTGTTTACGTATTTATTTAGAGAGTGAGCAGGGGAGGGGTAGCGAGAGTGGGAGAGAGACAGAGTGAGAAGGAGAGAGAGAATCCCATGCAGGCTCCATGCTGTTAGTGCACAGCCTGATTCAAGGCTCGAACCCATAAACCCTGAGATCACAATCTGAGCTGAAATCAAGAGACAGACGCTTAACCAACTGAGCCACCCAGATGCCCTAAAGGTCTCCATTCTTTAATCAAGATTTTACCTTGTTAAAATAATAGATTATAATCCACCCTCCTTCTTCAGTACCTTATGAAACCATATCTCCAGTTATATAAATTAACATGGAGAGGGAACTTTTATATTTGAATATACTTGCACAAATCCTTCCTTCTGTAGAGAAAACCTTCTGCATCTTTGCTTTTAGAAATCATGATTTCCAACCACCTCCTGAGAAGGCTCCTTTGACTTTCCAAGTTGTGTTAAGTATCTTAATGAAAAGATTGTATTATTATAATCCTTAAGCATATATGCCTCAACTCTACCACCTAATATAGAACACCTAAAATAAACCTTTGTGTTTATTCTACTAGACTATACATTCTTTGGATGCCAAAACTGAGTCTTTTTCCCCCCTAGACAGATTCCTAATCTTGAAACATATAGCAGGTGCAAAACATACCCTTCTCATCTATAGACTAAAGATAATGATATTTCACTTAAAAAAAAAAGAATCTTGAGAAAATTAAGACTATACAAGCTAATCTCACATTTTTTCCTTCCTCCCAATCTTTTAAAGTATAATCCCCAATCCTTGACGTTACACTGTATCATGTGAACTCATTCTGGGTCTGCAGAAATTGAGAGGTGAGAAGATGCTAGGCATTATATACAATCACTTACTACTATGTTCCAGAGCTGTTCTCAAGTGTGTAGAACATGTAACTTCACTTAAAGCTCACAATGGAATTGTTAAAGAAGCATCATTTCCCACATTTAAGACATGTACTTACACAGAGAGCTTTGAATTCCAGCTTCCTCCTTATCAGTTGTGGGAATACATGCAAGTAATTTAAAGTCTCTGTCTTCCATCCCCTGTGAGACAGATATTAGAATAGTACCTGTTCAATAGACTATTACAGGGATTGCAAGAATTCCTACAAAATGCTTAACACAGTGGGTGTCACATAGCAAATCCTTAATTAATTTCCCAATTCTTATGAAGAGGTGAATGAAGTGATCTTCCCAGGACAGGATTTGTAAATGACAGAATTAATATGCAAAGCCTAGCCCTTCTGATTGTAAACCTGGGCTAATTTTATCAATTATAGTAAACCATAGCTATAGTTTTTTCTTATTTAAAATGCAGAAACTACGAGCAAGAGTCATTCCTGAATTTTATGCAAAGACAAATGGAACATCGTGGTATATAACGTGTTGACTAACCTCTAGCTAACACCAAACACTGTAATTATCAGTAAATTCCTTTCCAAGTACTAGTTGACAATTAACTGGGAATAAAACAAACAAACAAACAAGCAGTAAATACAATAGCTGCTTGGGTAACTAGTGTGGGGGGGATATATATATATATATATATATTATATATATATATATATATATATATATATATATATATATATATATAAAATTCTGAGGACTTAAGCATGAGGAAAAGTAAAGAGATAACAGGGAGAAACTTTGCCAAATAGAGATTATTTTCTTTATTGTAATTGTGTGAATGATGGGCTTTCGAATTCTGGGATTTGCATCCTCATTAGGAAATATCCTAACATGCTGCCTTGTATAAACATATCTGAACATCTAAATGTCACCTCATTTACTACCTGCATATGCACAAAACCTTTCACTAAGAATTCTGATGCCATTTTCCAAAGACCCTGCATTTCTCATACTCATTTTCTCCCTAATGTGGGCTAAAGTCTCCTACAGCCACGGGTACTATAAAGTCTGGAAACTCTGGCCCCTCTCTTGTTGTGTAGAAGCAGTGCTAAATGATGGCCCTTACTGGGTTGTTTTTCATCTCCATGACCAAGTGTAACGTAGGATGCATATAAGGCAGCTGAGGTTATTGAAAATATAATCAACGTTCTCTTGCTCCAGGCCTCCAGCAGGAGCACAGCACAGCAAACCTGCCCTGGGGAGACACAAATACAACTCTAAGAAAGGCTTAAACATAGTTTTATTTATGTAAAGTTATTACAGCTCATTTCATTTGCTACAGAAACATCATGCATTTCATATCTTCCTTACTTCTCATTGCTCAGAGTACAAATTAATTCCCTGTGGATAAGGGCTGATGTTATTTAATACTGAGCACCTATTAATAAATCACATTAGGATACATAATTAATTATCTAACCCATGGGGGGGTAATAAAATCATCTACTTTTAAATGTCCTTTGGGGAAATATGAGTATAACCCAACCACATTTTTAATGGCCCTCAGCATTAGCTGCAATCATTTCAAAGTTCTGATCTTTTTTTACTATATCATACAAGTGAAAGGCTTTTTTAATCTTAATATTTTATGAACACAAGATTTAGGGCTTTAGCTGAGTTATCAAAAAAAAAAAAAAGGAAAATTTGACTAAGTTGGGAAGTTGGAATGAGAATAGAGGCATACCTCAGAGATATGACGGGTTTGGTTCCAACCATTGTGATAAAGTGGATATTACAATGAAGTGGGTCAAATGAATTTTTTGGTGTCCTAGTGCATATAAAAGTTATGTTTACAGTATACTGTAGTCTATTGCATGTGCAGTAGCTTTATGTCTAAAAAAACAATTACATACCTTAATTAAAAAATACTTTATTGCTAAAAAATGCTAACCATCATCTGAGCTTTCAGTGAGCTGTAATCACTGATCACACATTACCACAGCAACTATAGTAATAATGCAAAGATTTGAAGTATTGCAAAAATTACCAAAGTGAGACTCAGAAATGAGAAATGAGAAAATGCTGTTGGAAAAAATGACACCAATGAACTTGTTCTATGAAAAGTTGCCACACATCTTTAATTTGTAAAAAAAACCGCATCTGCATAACAGAATAAAGCAAAGCAGAATAAAAGAGGCATGCCTGTATCTTGGTTGTATTTTCATTGTTGTCACCTATGACTGTTAAGTAGTTTCTCCTCATTGGAGGCCAGGTGTACCTAATTAAGTAGGAGTGAAATTAATGAGCTATTTGACTTTCAATCATGTGCAAAAACCCCTATTTATTGTAATCAACACAGTAATCCCTTGCATTGTCCAGAAATGTCCATGGGTGGAACTCAATTTTGCAAATAAACTAAAAACACTCCTTATGTGAGTTTCTTACTACCTCTCTTAATCCTTAAATTCGGCTCATCCTCAATTCTTTCACCCCCTCTTCTACCCAACCCTGTGAATTTCACTGTGAACCTCTACCACTGTCACATGCTGAAAGAGCCTCAAACAGGACAAGACTTCCTGTGGAAATTAAACACGCACATGTGCTGAGTCACTGGAAGCTGATGGATATTCTTCTAGGTTTAATCGGCAGAACTAAAAAGAACGAAAGGTTAAAAATAGGAGCAGGCAAAAATGAGTTTTGAGATACAATGGGCAGACAACACAAACAATAGAATTAACTTCTTACCACATATCACATATCATTAATCTTCCCCAACCATGGCAAAGTCAAGAGTATGACCTTCATTTTTCAGGGAGGAGAAGAAATTAAACAAACCCTCTTTAAGATGATGTACCTAGACTTGAGTTAACCCAAGTCACCTCTGGTGGTGTAAGAACTGAATACAGCTCTTTCTCTTCTTACAATGGGGTTACATCCCAATAAACTCATCATAAACTGAAAATATTTTCAATAGAAAAGGCATTTACTACACCTAACCTTCCAAACATCACAGTTTAGCCTAAGCTACCTTAAATATGCTCAGGACAATGATACTCGCTTGCATTTGGGCAAGATCACCAAACACAAAGTGTTGAACATCTCATGTAATTTATTGAATACTATACTGAATGGGAGAAACAAAATGGTTGTATCCATAGAGAATGGTCGTGTAAGTGTACTGGCTACTTATTCTCATAATCACGTGCATAGCTGACTAGGAGCTGTGTCTCAATGCAACTGCCCAGCATCCTAAGAGAGTATAACACTGTATATCATTAGCCCAAGAAAAGATCACAGTTCAAAATTCGGCATATGGTTTCTACTGAATACACATTCCTTTCACACTATTGTAAAGTTGAAAACTCCTGAATTGAGCCATTTTGAGTCAGGGAATATCTGTATTAAATTCTTCTAACTACAAAACCCAGTCTCCTTCCAATATGTCAGGATGTTAATTGTTAAATTGTGTGATTCTAAGAGTTGAAGCAAGCAAAAATAAACATTCAGAGAAGCTTTATTGTAGATTGAAGCAAAGAAAAAAAGGGAATAATTGAGAAATGGATCTCAAAGCATGGGTCAGAGTCAGTTAGGTTAAACAGATATTTTCTAGGATATTATTTTGATTTTTTTCCCACTATTGTATTTTTCTTTTTCTTTTTTTTAAAGTAGGTTCCACACCCAACATGGGGTTTGAACTCATGACCTCAAGATGAAGAGTTGCATGCTGTACTTAATGAGCCAGCCAGGCACCCCAGTATTGTATTTTTCAATTCCAGAATTTCTATTTCATACTTTAAAAATAATCTTTATATTTAACTTATAGTCTATATTTGCTGAGTCATCATCTTTATATCTCCCTTTCATTTTTTAGACATAATTTCCTCTTGTTCCTTGGACATATATAATATAACTGATTTAAAAGTCCTCTAATAATTCCAAAGTCTGGTTTTCTTATGGGTCATTTCTACTGATAGATTTTGTTTTCTTTTTGTGGTTTACACTTTATAGTTTTATGGGATATTTTTCTTTTTGCATATCTCATTTCTTTAAAGTTTTTTTTTTTTTTCAGAGAGAGAGAGAGAGAGAGAGAGAGCACAAGTAGGGAAGGGGCAGAGAAAGGGAGAGAGAAAAGAATCCCAAGCAGGCTCTGCACTGTCAGTATGGAGCCCAATACAGAACTTGAACTCACAAACTGTACGATCATGACCTGAGCTGAAACCAAGAGTCCAGAGTCAGATGCTTAACCTGCTGAGCCAACCAGGCACCCCCATATCTCATTTTTTTAAACAAGTCATTTATTAAAATATTGTAAAGGAAATACATAAATAACTCATCCCTTGCCCCAGGAGGTGTTGTTGCTACTGTGTATTGCTGATGCTGTTATTTTTTTAAATGTTTATTTCTGGAGAGAGAGAGAGAGAGAGAGAGAGAGAGAGAGAGAGAGATCACGAGTGGAGGAGGGGCAGAGAGAGGGAGACACAGAATCTGAAACAGGCTCCAGGCTCTGAACTGTGACAGGCACAGAGCCTGACAAACTGTCAGATCATGACCTGAACCGAAGTGGGACACTTAACCAACTGAGTCACCCAGGTGCCCCGCTGATGATGTTGTTATTAATGTTACAGTTGGTTTGTTCTGTGGCTCTTCTGAACTAATTCTGTAATGTGTATATTCTCAGTGGTATGTGGCCATTGGGATTTCTGTTCAGTTATCTTACTGGTCTGCTGATTTCCCTAAACTCCTGGAAGCCATGAGTCACCCCAGGTCTGCTGAGGAGTTCTGTGTGCACATTGAAGTATACATACAATAACGATCCAGGAAGTTTACCACACTGCCTGGACCTCTGAAACGTCACATTTTTTTTTTTTTTTTTTTTTTTTTGGCATTAAAAACTCAGCATCAGGTAAAGGTGAGAGCTAAGATCTCTCTTGGCTGTTTCATGAGCATGCATATTGACTTACACATGTGTATGGTCTTCTAGATTATAAGAGATATGTCAGAAATGTTTCAACCTCCTATGGCCAGCTCAGTGTTTAAGCATTTTGATTAGGCAATTGTTTTTCTCAACTGTGATCCACTGCCTCAGGGATCTGTGAAGTGAAGAACATTTAGAAAACATTGCTGACAAACATCTCTGGGAGGAAGGCTTTTGTCATTGGGCAAGTTCCAAGTGAGGTCAAATAAAGAAAACCTGGAAAGTGTGTTCTTCCAGTGAACTGCCACATGACTAAATAATGACAGTTCTTTGAGAAAGAGGCTGTAAAGGAACTCTGATCTCATTTTGCCTGCTCTGGTTGGCTGCTGCTGGCTTTTACTATGACTGTATTTGTTGGTTTGCAAGGTTACCTTGGAGTTGAAAGAGGGGCGGCGGGGGGAGACAGCAATTTAATATGCCACAAAGCTAACATTCTTAGCAATATTCAGCCATTTTTCATGAACAAATGTTGTAAGGTTTTGGTTGACTTCTTTAGTTGACATTGAGCAGGCTGCCATACTCACTCAAATGCTTCCATTCAGTGGTTTGTGGGCACACTTATGTGAAAGGCATTGTGCATCCATGGCCATCCCTCCACTTCTCATCCATTTATTGGTGCATCCATCTGCAACAAGACAGCAGTGCATTCTGACCAGATAGACCCCAGCGTTCACAGCACAGGGGGCTGGGCTTCCAGACAGCTCATGATTCAGATCTTAATACTCAAAGAGGGGCTTCTGCGGATAACATCCCTTTCTGAGGCAACAGTAGTGGGAGCCAGGGAAGTAATTAATGTTTGAGTCTCTAACCCCAATTGGATAGGGATGGCTTAAAACTCAGCTTCTGAATGTTCTCAGATAGACAAAAGAAAAGAGTAAATTTCAGAATTTTGTAATTCTGGAATGCTGACTTTGATCATTTTTACATATTTTCTCATGACTTTCATGAAGAAGAGAATTTTTAGAGGTTTTATTCTGTCATTTTTACTTACATTCCCTTAGGATTTAATTATGAAGAAGGGAGAAGAGAAAGCAATAAAGGTGAAGATATGAGGTTAGGTGTAAGCATAAAAGCAAGAATTAGCATGCAATATGTTAATTAATGAAACAATTAGTTGGACAGAAGCAGTGGGGACCTGTGGGCTAATTAGGGAAAGTTGACTGCAGCCAGTGATTGAGCACCTTGCAGATCAGATGGGGAGTCTGACCATGATATTGAGCCAATAGGAATCTCTCGTTGGTTTAAAAGAATTGCTGTCACGCAACCCCATCATGAAATCCCAAAATCTAATCTCTTACATTCAATGAATTAAATCACTTCTAGTAAACAGGTTTTCTTGCTAAATTAGAAGTGAAATTCTGTCTATTGTTCCATTATTCACTCATTCCTTATAAATGATGATCTAGATCTGTTTCACGTAGGACAAGCAATGTTGTGCAGGGGTAACAAGAATAGCAGTAGTAGCGATAGGAAAAATGAACAAATTTTTTAAAAAATGTGATTTTATTCCTGTCCTATGATCATTAGGTTTAGGAGATCTTCTTTTCCATATTCTTGAAATTCTCCACTTTCTGTCAGTGAAAAGAGCATTCACTGGAGAGTCTTGTTACCGGCAATTAAATTATGTGTGTCACATCAACTCAAAACTCCTTGGTCCACACGGGTCTCATAACTTCACTTTCACATGGGAATCCCAGCTGTGCATTACTGCCATCTGCCAGGGAGGCAGAGATCCAGAGAGGTGCAGAAAATGTCCCACATAATTAACACAAGCTCCTCAAGCCATGCACACTGCTAGGCACTGAATTTAGCTTGGCTATTGTTGTGTTAGCTTCACAATAATGGTTATAGGCCTAGAACAGCTCAGCCTGACCCTTTCTTCCTAATATACCTTTGGGGCACGTCCTACAGGGAGACTTACTGGCAACATAAACACTAACCTCCTATGATTAGTACTGCTGAGGAGTTAAACAAATATGTGTCTACATTTTCACTAATGTAGACCCCAATTTAAACCATAAACATACAAACTAACATTTTTATGCAAAAAAACTGTATAATATTTCCCTTCCAAAAAGATGTGGAAGTAAAAAAGAACAAACAAACAAACAACAAACAAAAATGATGACAGCAACAAAAGCGAAAGAATAGCATTTAGAATAAAGAATAGGAGATAATTTAGTTCAGTAAAGCAATAAACAAGTAGTATTTGACTTATGCGTGTGCAATGGTAATGGTTGGGAATGTATTTCAAAACCCAAGCAGTATAAAATAGTCTTATTCCTACCCCTGCATATCTGGATAGTTTTAACTATGCCCTTCCAAACACACACACACACACACACACACACACACACACACACACATCCAAATTAGCTTCTACCCTTGCAATAAGCAAGAAACATATACAAAATTCCCCAGTCTTCCCAATGTGATATTAGTTGATATATGTGGTGGAATTTACAAAAGGAGAAAGACCCAAAGATGTTAAAAGGAGAAGCTCATGTGGTCAAATGTCTCAAAACAATGTAATAAACTTTCACTGAGGTACCATTCCATGCATGGTATTTGGTAGTCTTCACGGTATTTAAAAAGCTTGATATGATGATCTTTCTCTCAAAGACAAATTCCTTTTATTTGATACTGAGATCATTAGTTGCCCCTATATTCTCCTCTTCTGCCTTAGAGTCAGTACCATTTGTTGTGCCTATGCACATTGTTACCAAGGTCAAGGGTCTAAGCATGTAGTGTGCCTAAAGAAGCACTATGACTAGGGTCTGATGAATGAAATATATAACCAGAATAGTTTTATGGAATTTTTAGGAAAGCTCTTTAAAAAGGAGAAGAGTGGTGCATATTCATGTTTTCCCATTTCTTCTTATTCCTGCTATTAGCCTACAACATAGATAAGAAAAATTGAATTCTGGCACCAACTTTGAATTATAAGGTGACCTTATAGATACAAACAATACACAGAATGGTTAGCAGAAAGAAAAAAAAGATGTACATCTCTGATGAATTATTGGATCTATCACACTAGTAATGGTCTCTATATGTTTTGAAACCTTTTATATGAGGAGGAAACAACCCTTATTTGCCAATGTCTTCAGGTCCTTGTTCATAAAAATGGATGCAATTCCTAACTAGTGAAATTCTAAACACACTAAAGATTTAGATGGCATTTTAAAGATGCCATCTTTGGGGTGCCTGGGTGGCTCAGTCGGTTGAGCGTCTGACTTTAGCTCAGGTCACTATCTTGAGGTTTGTGAGTTTGAGGCCTTCATCGGGCTCTGTGCTAATAGCTCAGAGCCTGGAGCCAGGCTCAGATTCTGTCTCCTCCTCTCTCTCTGCCCCTTCCATGCTCATGCTGTGTCTTTCTCTATCTTTCAATTAAAAAAAAATTAAAGATGCCATCCTTCATGACATCTAAGCTGGAAATCTAGAGTCAACATTGATTCCTTTCTTTTCCTCATCCATAACACCTAACCTGACATCCAGTTACTCCCCCTTCTCTATGACCTGGATTGTTGACAAGCTATTTCTATATGGCTGCCCTAGCTACAGTCTTCATCATCTCCCACTTGACTATGCCAATACCTTGCTTTCTTGGCACTCCTATTGATTGCAAATATCATTCCTCAATTGAAATTTCTAAAATGAATTTTTCCATGTCTGTTCCTTTAAGTAATTAATTGACTTCTAATAATCTATGGTATAACATCAAGAATCCTGAGCATAGGACAGACTGCCCTTCTTGAACTGGCCCTTATCTACCTGTTCATCCTCTTCCTACAGAACTGCTGTCTTGTATTTCCCACCCCAGTGATATAGAAGCACTTGCAGTTTCCCAAAGGTATCATTCTCTTTCATATGCTGCTATCTTTGGACAAATTGTGCCCTTTGCATGGAAAATCCTCCTCAGTCTCATACAGTTGACAGAATACCCTCAAACTTATATTAAATACCCACTCACCCTGTAATATCCCATGATGCACTGCATCTTGTATGCTAATTGGCACTTTGCACATGCTTCCATTATCAGACTTACGGAAGGATAATTGCATGCTTCCATTCCTAACACATCAAATGTCTAAGGTACATTCATCTCTGAATCTTTACTATTTAGCAGTCTGCCTCACAGATAATCGATGCTCAATAGGTATATAGCTTGGGTATTTAATTCCTTTGTCCATAGCTCCAGTGCACATTATGTTACAATTTGTCTTTAAACCTTTCTTTCACAGATAAGTGGACCCAAAATGTCCAAACTAACTCCCTGTTAGATATCTAGGGAACCTTGAGGAGTTTGGGTGTTCAAGGGTATTGACCATCTCAAGGGTTGTAGCCTCTCAGTATTACACCTGATCCAGAAACTACTGACTCTCTGGAATCAGTTGCCCATTTTTCCCGTGACCTGTTCTTCTCTGAGTGCCTCTGTCTTTCTTTTTGGAACAAGGAATGACTACTATTCATGTCCATACCATCTCTACATGCTTTCTTGGACAATAAAGCATGGGCCTTGGGACAATAAGATGGGCCTGGACTTTGTCTCAACCCTCAACCAAAATAATAGATTGTGCCCCTGAATCTCAATGATGTGAGTTCAAGTCTTATGTCTGACATTTACGAGTTATCTCACTTCAGACAAATTATTTAATTTTATTATACTTTACTAGATCATCTGCAGTACCAAGAAGGAAAGTGTACCTCCCTCATGATGTATGTGTGAAGATTGAGTGAATACCTGTGGGTTGTTAGTATATGTCCATCTACAGCAAGTGCTCCATAAATCTTTTTATTGTTTTCATGATATAGTCTATTCTACAGCTTAAGAGCTCCCTCTTATACTATTTTTTATAATAGGAATATACATTATCATAGGCATATTCATTATAATAAGGACATTGATTTAGCTTGCTCTGTGTACTGTTCCAAACACTTACCATAACATCGGCTTTCTTTCACTGCATTTCTATTGTATGAATAAGAAAACCCAGGTACAGACAATTTAAGTTATTTTCTCAAGGTCACATACCATATAAGCAAGACACAGATTTCAACACTAGACCATCTGGCCCTGGTTCTTGATCAAATATAACCTTTCCTGATGTTCTGAGTTTAGCTTTCTGGAATACAGAGGAAGTATCATTTTATTCTCTCTCTTCATCTTTCTTCATTCAATGTTGTGAGAACATTCCAGAACTCACATACCTAGACTGCTCTCCAATGAATGTTCCATTTATTTTAATCAGAAGGAATGCAATTAAGATTCATCGCCCCTTAAAAAGTCCTGGAAAGTTAGTCCAAAACTTGGTCCTTCTTTTTAATGCTGCTCAGATTATTCTAATTTATCTAATCTTTATTTGTACCTATCATGAGCCAGACACAGTGCTAGGCTAAAACCTTGAAGTAGTTAAAGAGTTAAAGAGAAAGAAATGTAAAACTGCAACACAGTAAATGCAGTAAGACTATTTACAATGCATTAGGAATATGTATAAGCAGGAGCTTATATGAATAATCCAGGAAAGCTTTCTGGAAGAGGTGACAGTTAACCTATATATTAAAGGATGTTGTAGAACAAAGTGAAGAGGGGTAAGGATCAAAGTAAAACATGGTGTCCCAGACAGAGGTATAACATCTTCAAGGTGCATGTTTCCTCTATTGGGTCTTACTCATTGGATAGTTGCTTTTTGGGAAAGAAGAAATCAGATTACTGATATTGGGAAGGCTCAAGTGCTGCATTACTTACCTATAACTGCATAACAAATGACTCAACATTAGCAGCTTAAAAATAGCACACACTTATTTCATTGTTTCTGTGGGTCATTAATATAGGCACACCTTAGGTGGCCTCTCTGATTCAGGGAGGCTGTAATGAAGGTGTTGGCCTGGAATGCAGTCATCTTAGGACTTGCATGGAAAAGTATCAACTTCCAATTTCACTCATATGGCTAATGCTAGTTCTCAATTTCTTGGTGTATGTTGGCTAGAGGCATCACTCAGTTACTACCAAAATGGCATCTTTACTGGGGAGCTCAAAAAATAAAAGCCTATTGACTTCCTTCAGAGCAAATGTCTTAGAGCACCCAGGATGGGAGTTACAATCTTGTAATATTATACTGGAAGTGACATTCTATCATTTTTCTTACATTTTAGTTGAGCTAGTCTAAGATTGTCAGATAAAATACAAGATACCCAGTTGAATTTGAATTTCAGATGAACTTTTTTGGTATAAATATATTCTAAATATATAGGGCATGCTTAAATGAAAAAAATACATGTTTTTTATCTAAAATTTAAATTTAAGTGGACATCCTGAATTTTTGCTTGCTAAATCTGACACACCTAAGTTAGTGATATCCTTTTACCGCTGCCACATTCTATTCATTAGAAGCAAATCACACGAACTCCAAGTCATACACAAAACGGTGTAGGATTAAAAAAAGAGGTGAAAGATTATACAAGATTGTGAACATTAGTCTATGGGGATTACTGAGGACCATCTCAGAGGCTGCTTATAGCAGTGACTAAAGAAAAGCATTTAATGACGCCCTATATGGTATATTCCGGGTCTCTGAGAAGCATTCCAACATATTGTCCCTAAATTGCTTTAGTGTCCTAGACTGCATTAGTCTTCTTAGAATTCCATAACAAAAGACCACAGTCTGGGTGGCTTAAACAACAAACAGTTATTTTTCTCACAGTACTAGAGGTCTAAAGTCTCGGATTAAGCTATCAGCAGGGTTGATTTATGATGAATCTTCTCTTCCTGGCTTGTACATGGTCACTTTCTTGCTATGTTCTCACATGGCCTTTTCTCTGTACTGCTGTAGACAGAGTAACAGATCTCTGGTGTCTTTTTCCCTTCTTATAAGGATACTTATCCTTGGGGCACCTTGGTGGCTCATTTGGTTGAGCATCTGACTCTTGATTTTGGCTCAGGTCATGATCTCACAGCTCATGAGTTTGAGCCTGGCATGGGGCTCTGAACTGTCAGTGCAAAGCCTGCTTGGGATTCTCTCCTTCTTTCTCTCTCTCTCTGCCCCTCTCCTGCTCTCTCTCACTCTCTCTTAAAAATAAATAGTCAAAAACTAATGTGGGTACTCATCTTACAGGATTAAGATCTCACCCTTATGACCTTATTTAACCTTCATTACTCCCTAATGTTCCTACCTCTGAATGCAATCATTTTGAATGCAATCAGTGCTTCAACAAGAAATTTGGGAGACACAGTTCAGGCTATGACTCAGTCTTTCACAATAAAAGTACAAGTTAGAGCAGTTCAGTCTGCTGCTACAGTCATAGCCATGCCCATATACTGATTGACAATAGAAAGCACTTTCTATCCTCATTCTGGGTTTAGAGCCTGACATAATAGGAAAGGACTCTTGAGCTCTCCTTTTGCCTGAAATCAAGCCCAAGCAAGAAATCATATAAAATGTGTTTCAGAAACTTAGCAATATAAAGTATATTAGTGGAGAGTTCTGTCTACATGCTTCCCAAAGGGTTCAGACACGTTTAAAGTCTGATTGTTTATATTTTATGGTGCATAATTCAGGTGAGATGATCACCTGAAGCTATCTTTTGGTCCTTAAGTTAGCCAATTTGATAACCTAGAAATTAATGTTGAAAATCAGTCATGCAGGAATCTCCCAACAACTTCCACTCCTGTAAGAATTTTATAATGAAGCCAGCATGCAAAACAGAGGCAGCTCAGTGAAGCTGCTTGAAGTGAGAATCAGAGCATTTGGGTTTCTGGCCATGGGCTTTAATAACATGAACTTATTGGCTTTGCTGGAGTTCAGGAAGGTCACTCAGTTCTGTCCTTTCAGAGTCACTCATTGCTGAACCTGAAATGAAGTCTTCTTTTCTCCTTTCTGCCTATTTGAATATATCAGATTAGCATCTTCATAGGCAAGGCCTCCTATAGGAATGCTTTCTCTCTGCTGAATTCCAAATGGAACATTTGCTATGAACTTGAACTGCATGTCTGGCATTTTATCCTGAAAGAACCATACTGCCTCATTCCCTCTGGCAATCTACAAAGAATTGGGTAAAATTCAAAGGCTACATAAATACTTCTAGGAAAGAATGCTGACTAGTAAGGGTTGGAGGTCTGGCCTACAGGACTTGAAGAGTGGGGTCTCATGAGACTTTGCAAAATCATGCAATTAAACGGGTAAAAATTCTCCTTCAGGATATAGTTCAACATTTTTAGATGACACATAGCCCATCACGATCTCATTTCTGTCTTAACGTTGCAGCCCATCTCCCTCCTTCAACTTGTGCACCGAACTTGACTCTTAGCATTTTGCTAAAATTACATTGCATTCTTTCACACCTCTATGCCTTTGAAGTAACTTTCTACTGCTTGAAAAATACAAACTCCTGTTTAATTGGCAGACTCTGAGCAACCCTCCTGAATTCAGCTTACATGTCAACATCTCTAGGAGGCATTTCTTGGTTGACACTCCGTTACGTCCTTGGGTTAAATGAACAATGCTTGTTCTCCCATGAAAATGTCTTTCTACCTCTATTTTAGCACATACTGTTGTTTTGTGATTATTTGTTTGCTTGTCAATACCTCATTCCCAAATAAAATGATATATAGCTCTTTGAAGACAGGAATAATTTTATTTATGTTTCCATTCATATTTTTTTTTAATTTCTTTTCTGGAACCATGGAGCTATTACTGTCACAGCTACAGTCCAAAAATTGGTAGTCAAGTTCTTAGTCAGCTCCTGAGCCAAATGAGAGCTATTCATGTCTGATTTCCTAAAGGAAGCCTGGTCATCCTTCCCTGAATGCTTGGTGCTTAGCCAGGGAGGGCCGTCTTGGGGATGGGAAGCCAATTTACCTCCCCACCCAATTCAGACACCTTCATTGGGAAGAGCAGACTGCACATGCACAATGTGCTACAGGACCTGGTCAGCACAGAAAGAACATTTTGAGGGAATACTACACCCCACCTGCTTCCAACCACTTGACCAACAGCTGGGACCACATACTTGGGACCACTGAATTACCGCTGCCCTTATCTACTGATGAGAAGGGCAGGAAACACATCCTCGTTCCTAACTTTTAACTCCTAATAGAGTCTGTGGTACCAATAGGTGTTCAACAGTGTCCTTAATGAAAACGTGCATTAAGGACAAATCTTTTTAAATTCTAATTTCCTGCAGTTACAATAAAATGACATCATATCAGTTTCATTAGCCATGATAGTAAGTTATACCATGTAATTGTATAGAAATATGTCAATCAGGACAATTTATTTGTCTCTTAAAAGAACAGGACCTTGCATGGGTTGCTAACAAAGCTTAACACATTATTCTGGCTTTTAAAAGCGCTTACAATAAAGTTAAGGGTAGCCAATGCATGCTTAACTAGAATTATAACTTAAGTATAACAGTAGACATTTATTGATTTCTTAAATTGTACTAAGCCTTGTGCCATGCATGCAATAAATTAGATGTGACACTGTTATTGTCCTTAAGAATCTAACACTCCAGTCTGAGAGAAAAAGAAGACATAGGTAATTAAAATATTGTTGGAAACGTATGTTACAGAAGTATTATCCTTAAACTAAACAATCAACTGTAATAAGAAGGAAAATATGTATATTTATATAAATTTATATATATTATAAATTATAATATATATTATATACATATTATATATATAATATATAATATTATATATATTATATATACTATACTATATATACTATATATATACATACTATATACTATATACTATATACTATATATATACTATATATATACTATATACTACACTATATATATATTATATATAATATATAATGTATATATTATATACATATTATATATATATATATATATATATAATATGTATCTTTAAACACCAATTAATCTAGCCTCAATCCAGATGGTTTGATCAATAATTAAATACTTTGTCTAGGCAACCAGCTGCAGATACAGTTCATCTTCTATGACATCTTCCATATTTAAAAGAACACCTTGAGGTTGCAGGGAAGAAAAAATAACTTTCCCTCTACTCTTCAGAGTTCATAGCAGAAACCCCTGTAATAATAGATAAATAAGAGAAAAACAAACAAGTCTATTAACACATATAGCTCCTATGTACAAGAGAGATACCCAGGGAAAAATGAGTAATTCTCAGACGTGGCTTAGAACTTCAGCTTAGATGCTATCTTAAGCTAAAGACAAAAGAAAAAGATGTGGGAAGCCAGTTACAGGAAGCCTACTAGAAAAAGAAAAGTACACAAGTTTCATTATGCCAATTTAAGTTCCCACTTCTCCTTTAATAAGAGTTTCTTGTGATTTAGCTATTTTGCTATTCCTTGAAAGAATAGGAGACACCCTTACAAATGGAGATTTCCCTTATAAATGTAAATTTCTGTTACAAAAGAGCAACTTCTACTCTGTTTTCAGAGATTCTCCTGTGTCTGCTGTTTCTCACAATAATCAGCTCAAAATAATCCTTATTGCCAAAGAGACATATTTTGCAGTGCTACCTTTCAAGATTCTCTTACAAATGGAACTTTCTAAAATTCAACAACAGAAAGCCACAGCAACAATGACAACAACAACGAAAACAAACGTACAGAGACTGAAAGTGGCCACCAGACAAAGATCACCAGGGGGTAACACACAGAACTTTAGACAGTTAGGTTTCTTCTTACAACCACAAACAGCAGCACATGGTACAGGGAAGGGAATTATGATGCCTTTCAGTGAGGGGAGTAGGAGGGCTTGTCTTGGATTCGAGCTTATATTATACGAGTGAGAGAGTTCAAAGTTTATGTTACACAATTTGTGAGAGAAATCAAGGAAAAAGAGTTGCTCTAGACTGAGTGTTGCCAGGTGGTGGAAGGACAATTACATGATTGTATGTATCAATACTCGTAATTGAATAGACAAGATGAATGGAGTGGGACTAGATCTAAAACTGGTAGTCTAGCAGTCATTCATGTTGAGAAGAAAAAGGAAAGTTTCTGCATTTTGCACATTGTGCTTTTGTTTCTGTCTGTGCTCAGACATGATTACAAAGTGCTCTCTTTTGTTTTCTTCCATCAAGGCCACAGATAGATCTAATCTAGAGGTTTTCAACTATTGGCACTATTGACATTTTGGGCCAGTTAATTATTTGTCATGGGAGTACTCCTGTGCATTGTAAGGTATTTAGCAGCACTCTGGACTTGACCCATTCCAAGCCAGAACAACCTCTGCTCCCAGTCAATACAATCAAAAATATCTCCAGACCTTGCCAAATGTCCCCTGAGGACCATAGTCTCTGGCTGAGAACTTCTGAGCTAGTCTTGTGTATGTGTTGTGTGAATTTTTAAGTTAAACAGAGAACACCACAGCTATCAACTGATAAATGTCAGGGATTTTTTTTTTCTCTTTCAAAAATAAACAACAACAACAACAGCAACAACAACAAAAGCATAATTACAGGTATATAGCAAGCAATCTGGCCTTGGGAAATCTTCTGGAACTCTGAGAGCACCCTTCTTATTCAAGATTATCTGGAGGGGTGCCTGGATGATTCAGTCAGTTCAGTGTCTGACTCTTGATTTTGGCTCGGGTCATCATCTCATGGTTCCTGAGTTTAAGCCCTATGTCAGGCTCTGTGCTGACAGCGCAGAGCCCACTTGGGACTCTCTCTCTCCCTCTCTCTCTGAGCCTCCCCCCCACCTTGCATGGGGTCTTTCTCTTTCTCTCTCTCTCTTAAAATAAAGAAACATTTTAAGGATGTTTCCTAAAAATTTAAAGTAGAAATGCCATATGATCCAGTAATTCAACTACTGGGTATTTACACAAAGAAAATGAAAACAGTAATTTAAAAATATATGCATCCCATCTTAATTATAGTATTATTTACAATAGCCAAGATATAGAAGCAATCCAAGTGTCCATTGATAGATGAATATGGTATGTAAGTCTATGATATATACAATAGAATATAGATAGAAGATATGGTATATATATATATGCAACGGAATATTAACCTTAAAAAAAAGAATGAAACCTTGGCATTTGACCCAACATGGATGGACCAAAATGGTGTTATGCTAAGTAAACTAAGTCAGAAAAAGACAAATACTATACCATTTCCCTTACATGTGGGATCTAAAATCCAAAATAAATGAACAAATAAGCAAACAAAAACAGAAATGGATCATAAATACAGAGAACAAACTGGTGGTTGCCTGAGGGGAAGTGGTTGGGAGAATGGGAAAATAGGTGATGGGTATAAAGAGGTACAAACTTCCAGTTATAAAATAAGTAAGTCACAGACATGAAAAGTACCACACAGGGACTATAGCCAATAGTATGATAAGATTATATAGTGACAAATAGTGACTACACTTATCCTGGTGAGCACTGAGTAATGTATGTAATTGTCAAGTTACTGTGTACACCTGAAACTAATATAATATTGTATGTCAACTATTATTTAATAATAATAATAATATTGGAATGATTATAGCTGTAAATCACAGAAGTATTTTAGTAAAGCACACCAAAATATGCTTAGTTTAGCAAAATAATTATAATCCATTTGAATAAATGTTAAGGTATTGCATTCTTTTTTTTCTCTTTAAATTTTTATTTAAATTCCAGTTAGTTAACATACAGTGCAATATTGGTTTCAGGAGCAGAATTCAGTGATTCATCCCTTACCTACAATGCTCAGTGCTCATCACAAGTACCCTCCTTAACACCCATCACCCATCTACTGATCCCCTGCCCACCTCCCTCCATGAACCCTCAGTTTGTTCTCTATCTTTAAGACACTCTTATAGTTTATTACCCTCTCTCTTTTTTCTTTTTCTCCCCCATTCTATTCATTGCTTTTTAAATTGCATATACGAGTGAAATCATATGATATTTGTCTTCCTTTCAGTGACTTATTTTGCTTAGTATAATACACCGTAGCTCTATCCATGTTCCTGCAAATGGCAAGATTTCATTCTTTTTGATTATTGAGTAACATACCATTGTGTGTATATATACCACATCTTCTTTATTCATTCATCAGTTGATGGATATTTGGGCTCTTTCCATAGTTTGGCTATTGTTGATAATGCTGCTATAAACATTGGAGTGCATGTATTCCTTCTAATCTGTATTCTTATATCTTTTGGGTAAATACCTAGTAGTGCAATTACTGGGTCATAGGGTAGTTCTATTTTTAACTTTTTGAGGAACCTTCATTCTGTTTTCCAGAGTGCCTGCACCAGTTTGCATTCCCACCAACAGTGCAAGAGGGTTCCTCTTTCTCCACATCCTCACCAAGACCTATTGTTTCTTGTGTTGTTAATTTTAGCTATTCTGACAGGTGTGAGGCAGTGTCTCATAGTGGTTTTTATTCGTATTTTACTGATGATGAGTGATATTGAGCGTCTTTTCATTGTCCGTTAGCCATCTGGATGTCTTCTTTGGAAATATGTCTATTCACGTCTTCTGTGCATTTCTTCACTGGATTATTTGTATTTTGGGCATTGAATTTGGTAAGTTCTTTTTAGATTTTGCATACTAACACTTTATTGTATATGTCATTTGCAAATATCTTGTCACACTCCATAGGCTGCCTTTTAGTTTTGTTGATGGTTTCCTGTCTCACATTTAAGTCTTTTATCCATTTGAAATTATATGGTGTGAGAAAGTGGTGCGGTTTCATTCTTCTGCATGTTGCTGTCCAGTTTCCCAACACCATTTTCTGAAGAGACTGCCTTTTTTCCATTGGATATTCTTTCCTGCTTTGTGAAAGATTAGTTGGCCATAGCTTTGTGGGTCCATTTCTAGGTCCTGTTTTCTGTTCCATTGATCTATGTGTCTGTTTTTGTACCAGTACCACACTGTCTTGATGACTACAGCTTTAAAATATAGCTGAACTCCGGAATTGTGATGCCTCCAGTTCTGCTTTTCTTTTTCAGGATTGCTTTTACTATTCAGGGTCTTCTGTGGTTCCATACAAATTTTAAGATTGTTTGTTCTAGCTCTGTGAAAAATTCTGGTGGTATTTTGATAGGGATTGCATTAAATATGTGGATGGCTTTGGGTAGTATAGATAGCTTTATGATGTTTCTCCTTCTAATCCATTAGCATGGAATATATTCATATTTCTTTGTGTCTTCCTTAATTTCTTTAATCAGTGTTTTATAGTTTTTAGAGTAGTTATTTTACCCCTTTGTTTGGGTTTATTCCTTTAGTCTACTTATTAAAAGAAGCTAGATCCAAAAAAATAACAGTAAATATATATGGAGCTAATGCTTTGCAGAACTCTATGATCAGTAGACTTGGTGCATGTTAGTGGTTTGTGCCAGTGTTTTGGGAGAGGGGCATGGTGCGCTGATTCTCAGGTTCATTTGACCTTGTAGAGATGGGTCTTCAGACCACATCGGGGTGTGCTCGTGTAGCAGCTCCAATATCCATTTGATGGTGCTGTTTAGCTCATCAAGGTTGGTCCCTGCTGGTGGGCAAGGGGTGAAAATGGCTGCACCCCGATCTCATGTCTCTGGAGGAAGAAATTTGTGCCCACCACTCCTTAGGAAGCCCTCACAGGTGAGCAAACAAGCATCCCTCCTGTGTCCCTGGCTTCTGTCAGATCCCTGCCTGCACCCTGTCTGTGTCTGAGCTGTCAGCCTGCCAGCTGGCACAGCTCTCCCATGTTTTATCTCTGGTGCAGCAGTGTTTCAAAGGTCAAAACTTCAGAGACTCTTGCAGTGTGGCCCCATGCTGATCATCTAGGGGGAAGGTTTTGCTGTGCTGTGGTGGTGCTGGCTTATCCCTGAAAACACTCATGTGATCATGGAACAGTTCGAGTTTATGGTAGATCAATGCACAAAGCCAGCAACTAGGTTTGCCGCCCTCAACCTGTGTCTTTGTTCCTATGCTGGTGATGGGGGCAGCTCAATAGTGCCCACCAGGTTTCCTGCTCCTGGATAGGCCATATCACCTCTACCAAGTGCCCTCCAAGCAGTGGAATTGCTTCTCTTCCTATGACCTGGGGGATCCTCAGACAGGTTGCATGATCCCAGGGCACCACCTTCCTTCCTTGCCTGAGCACCACCACCACCAGGTGCTGACTTCTGAAACTTCAGACTCTCCATTCTGCTGTTTATAAAAAACTTACAGTATTTAAACCCTCGCCTTTCTCCCAGCTGGTTTTGAGGAAGATTTTTTTCCTGTGAATTCCCTTGTGTGAGTTTCCCTCTTTTTCACTATTTCTCTCTTTCTTTCCCCTCTCTCAGTGGTAAGGGCTCCCTCCCCTCTGCAATGCTCTTTTCTCCACTAAATCAACTCTCCTTTTTTGCTACCTTCCACAAGGTGGTCATTTTTTTCTGCTTGTAGATGTGCAACTTTGTTCTCTCAGTCCTCAGATTAATTTCTTGGGAGTTCGGAATGATTTGATATTTATCTAGCTGTGTTCAAGCTTAGGGTCACCCTATTCTCATGCCATCATAACCCCCCGCCCCCCAGGGTATCGCATTCTTTCAAAAAGGTGAAAAGACATCTTTTTTTAAATTTATTTACTAGTGTAAAATAAAGATATTTGGTTTAGTTATGACTAAAAAAAAATAAGGGGCTTTTCTTGATACATATATTGTCAATATAGATATATTTTATGGTTTACCTTTTCAATTTCCTCACAGTGTCTTTGATGAACAAAAGTTTCAATTTAGGGGTGCCTGGATGGCTCATTTGGTTGAGTGTCCAACTTTTGATTTTGGCTCAGGTCATGATCTCCCTGTTCGTGGGATCGAGCCCCAAGTCAGGATCTGTGCTGACAATGCTGAGTCTGTTTGGGATTCTCTCCCTCTATCTCTGCCCCTCCCCTACCTTGCTCACTCTCTATCTCAAAATATATAGAGATTTTTTTAATTTAAAATAGTGCCATTCATAAATATTTTATTTATTTGTTTATTTATGTACTTATTTATTTTCGCTTAACTATGTATTGTGAACATATTCCCATGCCATGAGATATTGTTCTACACTATGATTTTTTAATGTTTCATTAGCATTCCATTGTATTTTTATCCATAAAACAAAACTCTGATGAACATTTATTTCCACATTTTCTTTTTGTTTTGTATTGTTTTGTTTTGTATTTTTAATATTATTTAAATCCAAGTTAGTTAACATATAGTTAACATATAGTGTTTCAGGAGTAGAATTTAGTGATTCATCATTTACATATAACACTTGGTGCCCATCCCAACAAGTGCTCTCCTTAATGCCAATCACCCGTTTATCCCACCCCCCACCCAGAACCCCTCCAGCAACCCTCAGTTTGTTCTCAGTATTTAAGAGTCTCTTATAGTTTGCCTCCCTTGGTGTTTTTATCTTATTTTTCCTTCCTTTCTCCTATGTTCATCTGTTTTGTTTCTTAAATTCCACATATGAGTGAAATCATAGGATATTTATCTTTCTGTGACTGATATTTGATGATTAGTGTTGCTTGTGTCTGGTTGAAGAAATTATTTCACTAAGCACATGGTCATGAAGATGATTTCTTGCTTTTTTTTTAATTTATAGAAATTTTATTTTTTTAACCTGTCATATTTACTTGTATAATCAATGTGGGATTGATTTTGTGTGGAGTATGAGGGAGGCTAAAATTAAGATTCTTTTTTCTTTCTTTCTCTCTGTTTTGTTTTTGTTTGTTTGTTTGTTTGTTTGTTTGTTTTGATAGCCAGTTGACCTTGCACAATTTTTTGGAAAGAATATTCTTTTCTCGTGACATTGCGATGGTGACTTGGTTGTATAGCAAATGACTGCATGTGTACTAGTTCAATTTCTTGATTTCTAATGTCTATTTTCTTCCATTGTTTTATTTATCCAATATTTTATCAATACTATAATTTTTAGTGTAATTTTATAGTAAGTCTTGAAATCTAGTAGCCTAAGACTTACAGTTTTAATTTTCTACCAAACTTCATTGGCTAATACTTAGGGTATACATTTCCATATGAATTTTGGAATCAATTGTCAATTGTTGGGGAAAAAAATCTGGGATTTCTATAAAGAATTGTGATGAAGCTATAGATTAATTTTTTGGAGTTTGAAAACCTAATAACATTTAGAATTATAATCTAGAAACATGACTTTCTTTTCTATTAAGTTACTTGGAGACGATTCTCAGCAATGTTTTCTAGTTTCTATGTGAAATTCTTTCATACGTACTGTTTTCTTGATGCCTTTGTGTAAGATATTTTTAAATTTCACTTTTAACTGTACTGCTGATACAGAGAGATGCAATTGAGCTTTGTATATTGAACTTATTTGTATATTAGCTCTTTGTTAAACTCATTTATTATATCAAATAATTTATGTGAATATTTTCAGGGGGACAGATGTTTTATATATGTAATTATATCATCTACAATAATGACAATTTCCTTTTTTATCATACCACACTTTATAATTTTTCTTTTGCTTATTGTAATTATATTGCACTCACCAGTGTCTCATAAAGCATTGAATACAAGTATTTATAGGAATAGTCTTGCCTTGCTTCTATGAAATGGGAGTTAATATTTTTCTATACCTATAATATTTTTCTCTACATTATTTTCTTTATACCTTATCAAATTTAAGATCTCCTCATCTATTCCTAAGTTGATAAAAATTATTATAAATGCAGTAACGGATTTTATCAAAGTGTTCTATGCATCTGTTGAAATACTCATATCATTTATCTATTTTCTCTTCCACATTTTTACATTTAATTGCTTAATATTCCAATGTTAAACCACCTTGCATTCTTGATAATAGTTTCCTCTAGGTAATAGGATCTCTTTTTTAATATATTGTTACATCAAAATAGCTCACATTTGAAATTGCCTTTGCATTTATTTTCCTCTAGGTAATAGGATCTCTTTTTTAATATATCATTGCATCAAAATAGCTCACATTTGAAATTGTCTTTGCATTTATTTTCATAGGGGATAAAGGTTTATCTTTTTTCCTTTCTGTAATGTCTTTGTAAGGTTTTGGTATCAAGGTTATGCTAGTCTCATAAGTAAATTTAAACAGTATGTCTTTCTACAGAGTTTTTGATAGATTTAAAAATTGTTTCCTACCTGAATTTTGAAAAAAAAAAATTCCAGTGTAATTATTTATTTCAGAATGGGGAATATCTTAGTTCTGGGATCAACTTATTTTAAAATTTTTAAAAGATATAGATTTTTATATTTCTTTTTGTGTGTGTTTTCTTTTAATTTGTGATCAGGGAATTTCATAAAAATAATCTTCAAATATATTAACATAATGTTGGAGGATCTGTAGTGATGTTATTTCATTCTACTATAGGTAATTTCATGTTTCTCTATTTTTTTCTTTGATGAGGTTTGCTTAGGATTCATGGGTTTCAATTTTCCCCCCCAAAGGACCAATTTTAGCTTTATCCATTTTCTTTATTTACCTGTTATATATTTTATTGATTTCTTGTCTTACCTTTATTATTTTCTTTCTGTGGATTTAATTTGTTGTTCTTTTTTGGCTCTTGATATAGAAATTTAGGCTGTTGGTTATTTTTAACTTTTCTTATTTTCTAATACAAGCATTTGGAGGTATATATTTTGCTTTCAATATTGCTTTAACTCCATATTAAATACCTTGTGTTAGTTATAATTTTATTATTATACAGTTGAAAATATTTTCTAATCATCCTTGTGATTTTGTCATGTTTTTAATTATCATTTTAGAGAGAGAGAGCATGCTAAAGGGGGAGTGGGGCAAAGGGAGAGAGAAAGAATCTTAAGCAGGCTGCACACTTAGCATGGAGCCCGACATGGGGCTCAATCCTACCACTCTGACCCTAGGATCATGACCTGAGCTGAAATCAAGAGTAGGATGCTTAACCAAATGAGCCACAGAGGCACCCCATGATTTTGTCTTTAACCAAGAGATTTAGATGTGTACTGATAATTTCAACCACGCTGAGGATTTACTAGTTTTAGTTGTTTTTTTTTTACATTTTTTTCATTGTGATAAATTACATATTTAACCAATTTAACAAAACTAAGTACATTTCAATGGCATTCAGTATTTCCAAAATATTGTGCAACATTTAGCAGTATGTAGTTCCAGAAAATTGTTTTCCAAAGGAATCCATTAAACATTCATTCCATGTTCACACCACCCCCAGCCAGTGGAAAACACTAATCTCTCTAGCTCCATCAATTTTCCTATTTAGTATATTTCATATAATGGAATCATAAATTTGTGGTCTTTTGTGTCTGGCTTCTTTTACTAAGCATAATATTTTCAAGCATAATCCATGCTGGAACATGTATCAGAACTTCATTTCTATGACTGAATAATATTGTTTGGTATGAACAGACCACATTTTTTTCTGTAAACATAGCAGCTGATGGATATTTGGATTGTGTTTGGTTTTGTAAATTTTGGCTTTGTGAGTAGTGTTTATATGAACATTCATGTATGTACAAGTTTTTGAGTACAGGTTTCCAATTCGTTCCAGTACATACATAAGAGTGCACTTCCACTTAAAAAGTATTTATTTAAATTACTGAGGAGATAGCAGACACTTTCAACAGGCTATACCATTTTATATTTGCATTAGCAATGTGCAAAATTTCTTATTTCTCCACATCCTCGCCAGCATGTGTTACCCCCCATTTTCTGTTTTGTTTTGTTTTGTTTTGTTTTTAATCTCGCCATCCTAGTGAGTCTGAAATGGTACTTGCTATAGTTTTGATTTGTATTTCCCTAGTGACTAATGACATTGACCATCTGTTCATGTGGATATTGACAAGCATTTGTAGATCTTCTTTGGAGAAATGTCTATTCAAGAACTTTGGATATTTCTGAATTGGATTGTTTGACTTGTTTTTGTTGAATTGTAGGAGTTACTCACATATTTTGGATACCTTATGCTTATCAGATACATGATTTGCAAATGTTTCCTCCCACTCTGTAGACTTTTTTCTCTTTCTATTGATAGTGTTTTGTTGAGCAAAAATTTAATTTTGATTAAGTACTTTTCTTATGTATTTTGTTTCTATTATTGTTCATGCTCTTGGTGTCACATGTAATTAACTAGATCCAAGGTCATGAAGATTTAATCTTGTGTTTTGTCATTGAGGGTTTTATATATTTTGTGTATTAAATTTAGGTCTTTGATACATTTTGAGTTAGTTTTGGGTATGGAGTAACGTATCAGTCCAAATTAATTATTTTGTATATGGCTTTATTTCTAGTCTGTCAGATGTATTCCCTTGATCTATATTTATAGCCTATGACATTACAACACTATTCTAAATACTGTAGATTTTTTACTAAGGTTGGACATCGAGAAGTGTGGGTTTTCCAATTTTATAAATATTATCCAAGGTTTTTTGGGCAATTCTTGTCCCTTTAAAATCCATATGAGGGGTGCTTGATCTGTTAAGTGCCAGATTCTTGATTTTGGCTCAGGTCATAATCTCACAGTCATAAGATCAAGCCCCAGATTGAGCTCCACACTGGGAGTGAAGCTCTCTTAAGATTCTCTCTCTCCCTCTCCCTGTGCTCCTCCCTCCCTAAAATAAAATAATAATAATAAATAAAATAAAATCCATATAAACTTTAGAAGCAGCTTTTCCATTCCTGCCTCCTTTTCAGGAAATTCTGTTAGATTTGAATAGATATATTGAAACTGGAGATCACTTTGGGAGTATTGTCATTTGACAAGATAAATTCTCCCAATCCATGAACATGTGGTATATTCTATTTATTTGAGTCTAATTTCTTTTTTTAATTTTTTTATGTTTATTTATTTGAGAAAGAGACAGAGAGAGAGAGAGAGAGAGAGAGAGAGAACAAAGACAGAGACAGAGCATAAGCGGGAGAGGGACAGAGAAAGAGGGAGGCACAGAATCCAAAGCAGGCTCCAGGCTCTGAGTTGTCAGCACAGAGCCCAGTGAAGAGCTCAAACTCAGGAACTGTGAGATCATGACCTGACCCAAATCGGACGTTTAACCAACTGAGCCACCCAGGTGCCGCATGTCTAATTTCTTTCAGCAATGTTTTGTGTAATTTTTGGTGTACAACCCTTATACTTTGGTAAAATTGATTTCCAGTATTTATTTTATTTGTTTAATGTTTATTTATTTATTTTTGAGACAGAGGGACAGTGAGGGGGAGGGGCAGAGAGAAAGAGGGAGACAGAAAATCCCAAACAGGATTTTGGGAGCCTGATTTGGGGCTTGAACTCAGGAGTCATGAGATTATGACCCGAGCAGAAACCAAGAGTCAGACGCTCAACTGACTGAACCACCCAGGTGCCCAAATTTACAAGTATTTTATTATCTTGATGTTGCCATAGATAAAATTGTTTTCTTAATTGCATTTTCAGATGGTCCACTACTAGTGTTTAGAAGTACTATGATTTTGTGCAGGGATCTTGTACTGTGCAAATCTGCTGATTTATTTCTTTAGCTCTACTAGGATTAGAAGTAGGCTGGAAGAACAATGTGGAGCCAAAGAGGATTACTCACAAGCCTTAAAATGTAATTAAATTTGCCTTACTGGGTTTGAGACTTGTTTGGGACTCTATGACACCTTTCTTCCAATTTCTTCCTTTTGGAATGAGAATGTCTATCAGATGTGTCTCAGAATTGTATCTTGGAAGCAGATACCTTGTTGTCTAGTTTTACAGATTCATAGATGGAAAGGAATGTTCGTGCCAAATAAATTATACCTGAAATCTTATGCATACCTGATTTAGAAGATATTAAGAAAATCTTCGGCAATTTAGAGTTGATGGTGGATTGTGTTAACATACGTGAAAGCTGTGACCTTCAACCCAAAGTTGGAAAATACACTGTGATCTGCCTGAACATGCTTGTTTCTCAAAGCTACTAGACCTTCTTCTTCCTGTGTATACATTTCCAAAGTGTGATAAAATAGACTTGTTAGCTCATCAAAAAATAGGTTTGCAGAAATGATGAAATAGAGGGTCTGCAGTCCATTTACACTACATCTAAAACACTGAAAAAAAGAGGGGGTATCTTTAGATAATGCCTGAAATAAGAACTAAAACACAGAGAGCAAAAAGCTATTCAAAACACAAAACCAAGGCAAACTTGCATTCAGAAAAAGTGAAATCTTACGTTGCTCACAGTTTGCCACAACAAATGGGTCAATCTGATAACAACTGAGGCTCAAACACGGACTTTGACAGTAATTGGCCACTGAAAACATGGTAAGTAATTACACTCTATGTTATATATCCATTGGCCACTCACAGCATATTTTTGTTCTCTTTAAAATACATTTTCACTTCTCCGGGGTACATCATGTTTTCAGTATAATGGACATTCAAACTGAGATGGAATGGTTTTGGGGGTTTCATGATATTTGAGGGGGAGAAAATGTACCCCTAGGAAATCATGACAGGATAATGTGTGGGAGTTCAGTGGTTTTGAAAGGTGAGATTATAGAGAGGACTTCCATTGTCTGTGTTCGTGTTTGGGTAAGAACTATCTATATGAATTAGGAGTGTCAACCCTGTATATTTTCATGTGCATTTGTTTTTGACAAAACTTGAATTTACTACCATGCTTAACAATTGCTTAGCTCGCTATTTTCTTTTTGCATCCAAACCCCATAGAAGAAAATCCTTTAAACGATGTTGTCTATAATTTTCAAAGCTTAGACAAAATAAACATTTTTAGAAATGGTCATAAATGGCTTAAAATACATGTGAAATCTAAAATAAAATAAAAAGTAAAAGATATTTAAAATCTAATGAGGATAATAACCATTAGAGAAATTGACTCTATAATAAAAAAAATTCTACAGCAAAAGTTACCAGATTGAAATGATTATACATGAATTTTACAATAAGAATGTATAACTCCTTTTGGGGCACCTGGGTGGCTCAGTTGGTTAAGCGTCTGACTTTGGCTCAGGTCATGATCTCATGGTTCATGAGTTCGAGCCCTGCGTCGGGTTCTGTGCCAACAGCTCAGAGCCTAGAGCTGCTTCAGATTTGGTGTCTCCCTCTCTCTCTGTCCCTCCTCTGCTTGTGCTCTGTCTGTCTGTCTGTCTCTCTCTCTCAAAAATAAATAAAAATTAAAAAAATTAAAAAGAATGTATAATCCCTTTTAAAAAACACAGAAGACAGATATAGAAAAACTATCTACCTTATCATATGAAATTAGTATAACCTTGATGTTGAAACTAGGTAAAATTCAATTGAGCTTCTAGTCATGATGAAATAAACACTACCAGATTTATTCTACTGTACAAAAAGCAATTAAAAAACGGACAAAAATTGGGGCACTCATTTTCAGACAGTAGATAATAAGCAGTGCAGGACTAATCCTTGAGAGAAGAAAACACTGAGGTTGGCAACGTATTGACTCAAGCTGTCCACCTAGGGGCAATTTCTGCACAATGGTGAAGGGAAATTGAGCCTAAGAAGAACAAGGTAGTCTTAGGGAGATTAGTGGGCAGACATAGCATTTGGAGCTATTGACATGGATGAAATTTGAGGGGCAGAGTGCTGAGTAGGAGGGAGATGGACATAGGAAGAGCCCTGGGAGTCTGTGTGTATGTCCCTCATGGTTCCTTGATCAAGGGCTCAGGCAAATGTGCTCTACAAGGTTCCACTTACCTAGGCAAAGTGTAGCTTCTAAGGAGTTGAGAGCGGAATAGAGATTGCAAACGTCTGCACACTCAGAGATATTGGGATTTAAGCCAAGCCAAGGTGGAGACAAGTTCAAATGCATTTCCAGCGTCAGTTGAACATCAAGAAAGGTAAAGGAGCATGGTCTTCAGGAAGTGTTATGCCCTAGGAATAAGGGAACACTGAAAGCGTCCAGACCTACCAAGGAAAATAACAAAGCCTACGTGGTCAAGATAATCTACAAATTACTTCTTTCCTATCAGAACAAAACACAACAAAATGTGTATGTACACAAAATACTCGATTTTTGTATCCCGCTAAGAAATTTATGTGACTTTGGTTAAAATACATCACTAAAGTAAAACAAGGTTTGGAAAAATAATAAAGGAATTTGTCCTATTGTCACATTCTCATATTTAAAGACAGAGGCAGTTGTTGGTAGCATTGCATAATGGCTCCAAATGATTCTCATCTCCTAGTGCTCATCTGCTTGTATGATCTCACTCCCTGAGTGTGAACTGGACCCAGTGACTTGTTTCTAATGAATATGATCATTTCCAAGATTAGGTTATAAATGATGGTAACTTCATCTCTTTTTCTCTGTCTCTCTCTTTCTCTGTCTGACTGTCCCTCTCTTTTCTGTGCTGTGTCTCCTTGGCTTACCCCCTTAAGAGAACAAACTGTCACATTTGAGAGGTTGACATGGCAAATGCTGAGGGAATTCGAATGAGATCTTTGGCCAATGATGCATGAAGAAGGAGGCTTGTGGTCCAACACCTTGCAAGGATCTGAAACCAGCCTATAACCATGTGAGTAAGCTTGCAAGTGGATCCTTCCACCATCTGGCCTTGATGTTACAAGCAGGCTGGGTCCAAAGACCCAGAGGAGATTCCCACAAGACAAGCCAAGAGGGTACTTGGCTTCACACAGGAGGGAAATCAAACCCAAGCTGAAGAATGTGAAGGCAGAGTTCATTAAATAGCATTAGTGACAGGTAGAGAATAGCAGACCGAGTGTCTGGGAGACGCAGAAGGGAAGAGAATGAGTCTGGCCATTGCTTAAGACTAGGAGCTTATGTTGGAGAGGGCTCTAGAGTCCACCTTCCTTTAGGATCCAGGATAGAATCCAATCAAAAGCAGGTGACAGTATGATTCCATAAATCACTGAAGGTTGGGGGTACTGATGCCAGTGTCAGCCAAGGTTTGTTCAAAGCAAATGTCCTGGAACGTGTTTGGGATCCATCTCTTCTCAGATGTCATCAGGTGTTTGGCTCCTGGGACCAAACTCAGAGAATGATTCACTTTCTTGCTTCCCCCTTGAAACAGGAACATCACTCTTTTTTTTTTTTTTTTTTTTTTTCAACGTTTTTTATTTATTTTTGGGACAGAGAGAGAGACAGAGCATGAACGGGGGAGGGGCAGAGAGAGAGGGAGACACAGAATCGGAAACAGGCTCCAGGCTCCGAGCCATCAGCCCAGAGCCTGACGCGGGGCTCGAACTCACGGACCGCGAGATCGTGACCTGGCTGAAGTCGGACGCTTAACCGACTGCGCCACCCAGGCGCCCCAGGAACATCACTCTTATGGCTTATTCAGAGGCAGAAGGTGGAACATGAATAAGTAGGGCCCAGTAGAAAAAGAGCAGAGAGAGAGAGAGCTTTTTTAAAAATGGAGTCCCTTCAGCTTCCCTATCTCATTGAGATGACTCCAGCCCTCAGTGACAAATTCACAAAGCTTCCTGGACAACTGTGAAGCAACGGGACTATCCAAGATATGCCCGGGTGTGTTATTCACAGGAGCTGTGAGGTAATAAAGATGTATTATTTTAAAATGCTAAGTTTTGGAGCAATTTGTTAGGGCAAAATAAATAATTAATACAGGTATACGGTATTAATTTTAAATATAGTATAATTAATTAAGGCTGTTGCTTGTAATTAGGAGTGTTTTTTGCAATTGTTTGAGCACTTTAACATAATAGCTATACAAAGAGTTATAGACAATAAAATGTAATATTAAATGGAAAGGAATAAAAATATTCAAGTAACAAAAAGATTGAAACATTAACAAGAAAACGAGAATGAATTGGTCGCAGCCTTGGCAGGAGGCAGGATGCTTTGGCTTTGTCTGGTCTGCTGCAGCCCAGCCAGGCCCTGAGACTCGGAGCATCCAGGAGGCTGGACTCTGCCTTGGGGACCCCTTCCCGGGCTGGAGACTTGGAGACTCTGGTCTGCACTGATGCCTGGCCTTGGAATCATTCCTGCCCTCACACCCAGACTGAGGACTTTCTGTCTTTTGGAGTGAATTGTAATCAATTAGGGATCCTTTATCAGTCTAGAGTTAGAAGTGAGAGGGGCACCTGGGTGGCTCAGTTGGTTAAGTGTCTGACTTTGGCTCAGGTCATGATCTCACAGTTTGTGAGTTCTGAGCCCCGCGTCAGGCTCTGTGCTGACAGCTCAGAGCATGGAGCCTGGTTTGGATTCTGTGTCCCCCTCTCTCTCCGTGCCTCCCCCACTTGTACTCTCTCTCCCTCAAAAATAAATAAATAAACATTTAAAAAAAAAGTGAGAATTCAGATATGTGAAGCCACCATTCCTACTTTGAGCACCCCAGAATGGGAGAAGGGATTTATTAGGAGTGAAAAAGAAAAGCTTGGTAAAAGTCAAAGAAAATAATGACCAGGATCCCTTCTACCAAATGCAAAGTCTACTCTGTTGAGAAGTCCAAGGATAGCTCTAAAAATAAACAGAGCACCAAGCAGTCCCGCCAGAAGGATTGGAACAAGAATAAAAGAGGCGCAGCGTTTGCAGTGGTGGCCACGATATCAGGTCTCATCCAGCTCTGCCTGCAGCTGGGACATCAGCTCCGGCCCTGGCTCCCTCTCCAGCTCTTCCTCTCTGGGCGCTGGGCAAGTCCATCACATCCCGCAGCGACCCCGGTTCTCCCAGGACTTCTTGGTGTAGGCGGGACAACAGGTGAGGTTCATGCTCCAAGTCGAAATCACCCAAAAGGATAGGAAAAGGTGGAGCCTTACCTCCAACCTCACCAAAGCGCACATTGGGAGGCTCACCAGGAATGCGACCGAAGATCACGTCAGGGGGATATTCTCCACCTACAGGAAAATTGGTTGTACAAAGGATGCACCCCGTATGTGTAACGGCTATGTAGACAGGGAGTTTGAGAATCCGCATGAAGCCAAGAAGGCACGGAAGCACCTGGATGCAAGACGATCCATGGCTAGGAGATAAACTACCCCCCTCCCCCCGTGCTGCCCCCCTGGCTTAGTCCACCCCCAAGGCAATTCGGCCTTCCAGGGAGAGTGCTGCCACCACCTCCCCTGTGGCCCCAGTCCTCTTCCCCCCATGGAACAGGATCAGGTGGCGCCCCCTGGTGCAGGCCTCTGAGCACCTGCGACCTTGCCCTCACCTCGCAGGCCACTGCCACGTGAACAGCTCGACTGTTCCGGTAAGCATGGCCATCGAGCCCCCCCCCCCCCCCCCCCCCCCCCCCCCCCGCCTCCTAGTTTACATACATCCCATCCATCTCAGTTTTGTTACCTTCCTAATGGAAGAAGGATCCACTCAGGGCAAAGCTCCAGCTGCAGAAGCAGTGGCACTTGGTGTAGTGCCTGGAAAGATGGTCTCCAGTTTTCTGGCTAGAAATGTTCCCTGCTTCCAGATCCTGCGAGTGAGTTTTGTGGCAAAGCCAGCAGGGATGAGCAGGACTCCAGGTGGCAGTGCAGCCCCAGCCTACAAGCACATTTTTCCATTGCACAGATGACCTGGGCCAGTGGGAGGCCTGTGGAACCTTCAGGAAAGGGTGCACTTTTCACAGCTGCTGTTCCTGTTAGCTCCAGCCTGCTGCCCTACTTGAGTCCCCTTCTGACCTCCAGGGTCAAACGCCCGGTGTTAATTGCTATGAGGGGTTCTGTATTTACACTTGCCCATGGGCAGCCCCCCACCCCACCCCACCCCACTCTCTCTCTCTCTAAACGGTGAGCAAGCTGAGAGCTCTGTCTGTAGGGTCATCTCAACGTTCCTGTCACTGCTGTTACTCGTGGTCTTAAGGCTTTTATTGTGCAGTAGACATTTTCTGTCTTGAGTTTTTGGATCTTGGCAACATGTTAGATGATGTTGTGTTTGTACTTTGTTGGGTAGAGTGAAAGATTGTGTTGAATAAACCTAGGATTAGAATGGAAAAAAAACAAAACAAAACAAAAACAAAAACACACAAAACTCCACAGGAATAACAACTAAAAGAAGAGCAGCAAAACAGATGGAAACAGGAGAAAATGGAAGGATGGTAGACTGAAACATCTCACAATTGCATGAAAATCTTAAAAATAAGCACTTTAATTAAAAGATAAATATTGTAAGATCAAAACCAAAGACGAAATATATCTCTGTCTTTAAATGGGTTGCAAATGAAATGCTGGAAAATGATATAAAATGCAGACACCCAGCTTAAAGCAGTGAATTCAGACAAAACACATTCTGAGACAAGGAATGTTGCCAAAGATAAATTGGAACACTGCCTTATGAAAGTGGGTCAATTTCGCAACAAAGTATGACAATCCTAAATATGTCTGTACTTAATAGCAGAGCTTCAAGCTACCTGAAGCACAGAAAAAAAAAGGAAAAAAAAACAGCAACAAAAACTTATACAGCAATCGAAGATTTAAACAAATCCATAATTATGAAATTCTAGTATTTCACACCTCCCAACACTTGATAGGCAGAGCACAAGAATAAAGAGAGATGTGAATAATACTATAGGCCAACTTAATTAATTGATATTTACAGACATTACACTCAGTAACTGACAAATTATGTTGTATTCAAGGGCACTGGGAGTCCTCCCGAATGCAGATAACATATATTTAGTACATTTGAAACTTAAGAAATAATACAGGTATGTTCTTGACCAGGGTGGAATAAAATTGGCAATTTATAGGAATAACGTATCCAGAAATCTCTGAACTATCCAGAAATTGTTTACAACTGTATTTGTAAATTAAACATGCACAGATATTCGATTTCCGAAGGAAGAAATCACAAGGGAAATTAGGAAATATTTTGCACTGGATGATAACGAAACTAGAACATTACTGAATTTGTAGAAAGAAGCAATGACAGAACTTAGAATTCAACTGGCCTGATAGAAATTTTAATCTTCAGTGTGAGGTGAATTTATTCCTCTCCTCTTGCCATCTGTTCTCCTAGTTTCCTTCTCCTTCGCTTCCTGAACTTGTTGCCTCTGAAAACCATCAGATGGGGCCAAGTGAGGTAACCTCACTTGAGGGAAGAGACGGGGAGTGGAGATTATGGCCAAAGGCAAGCTTGAGAATGTAAGGAGTAGGCCAGTAGTGAGGGTGTGCAGTCTGGCTGGTAATACATGGCACAGTGATGTATGTGCTGATTTCCGAGTTGGTTAGATCTCTCTCCTCATTGGGGAAGAAGCATCTCTTATATGGGTTAGAACCCAAGTGGAATAATAAGGGTGTCTCTTATAATAAGGGTGTCCTGGAGCCCAGGAAGCCAATGGCAGTAGGTAGAGACTGGTTTCTATACAAAGAAACTTCAAACAAGTGAGTATGTTAAGGATAATGGGATCCAGTCTTCTCAATATTGAGCAATCAAGTTAAAGATATGGAAAGTAAAAGAGAGAGAGATACGGAGAGACAGAGAGAACTTGAATGATTTCTATGCTGTTGGATTAGAATTAGAGATAACCTTTATGAGTTCATGGTTGTCAAAGTAGACAGATAAAGAAACAATCAGATGTAAATGTGTTCACAATGTATAAATGTGCAGGTGTATGTGTACGTGTGTCTAGTAAAAAATATCTAACTCCCTAACTGCCCACTGAGGTGCCTGGGAAGCAGTAAGCCATCAGTAGTAGCATATATACTACTTAGGTCTGAGCTTCTAAATACCCTTTGCCAATAAAAGGAACAAAGAACCCAATTAAAAAATCTGCAAAAGAAAATAAAAGACAAAATATTTGAACAGATGTCTCATGAAAGAAGACATTCAGATGGTTAAAAGGCACCTGAAAAGTGAAAAATATCATTACTATCATGGAAATATGAATTAGAGCTGCAATGGACATAAATGAGAAAGGCACTTGGGTGGTTTGCTAGGCTGAGCATGGGACTCTTGATCTTGACCCAGGTCATGATCTCATGTGGGATTAACCTCTCATTTGGATCTGAGTTGAGTGTGGGATTCTCTCTCTCCTTCTGCCTCTTTCTCTCCCATGCAAGCACTCTCCAAACAAAGAGACAAACAACCACAAATGAGTACACTACACATCTGTGAGGATGTCTGCCCCTCGTGCTGGAGAGGATTTGAAAGAGCTGGACCTCTAGCAAACTGCTCATAGGAGAGTCAAACATTATAAATACTTTTAAAAAGAACTTGGGATGCCTGGGTGGCTCAGTTGGTTAAGTGTCCAACTTGGGCTCAGGTCATGATCTCATGGTTTGTGGGTTCAAGCTCCGCATCTGGCTCTGTGCTGACAGCTCAGAGCCTGGAGCCTGGTTCAGATTCTGTGCCCCCTTCTTTCTCCGTCCCTCCCCCACTCACACTCTGTCTCTCTCTTTCTCTCAAAAATAAATAAATAAAAATAAAATAAAAAAGAACTTAAATGTTTCTTTTTTTAATTTTTTATTATTTTTTAAATTTTTAATTTTTTTTTTTAATTCTTGAGAGGGAGAAAGAGACAGAGCATGTGCAGGGGAGGGGCAGAGAAGAGGGAGACACAGAATCTGAAGTAGGATCCAGACTCCGAACTGTCAGCACAGAGCAGGATGTGGGGCTTGAACTCACAAACGTGAGACCATGACCTGAGCCGTAGTTGGATGCTTAACAGACTGAGCCACCTAGGTACTCCATCTTTTTTTAATGTTTATTTATTTTTGAGAGACAGAGAGAGAGGGAGGGAGAGGGAGAGGGCAGAGAGAGAGGGAGACAGAATCTGAAGCAGGCAAATTGTACATTTTAGATATGTGCAGTTTATTATATGCCAATTATTTCTCAATAAAGCTGTTACAGGTGTGCCTCCTTTTGCTCTGCTTCATTTTACTGTGTTGTTGTTGTTGTTGTTGTTTTCCCAAACTGATAGTTTGTGCAATGCTGTATGGAGCCAGTTCACCTGTGCCTTTTTACTAACATTTGCTTACTTTACGTTTCTGTGTCACATTTTCGGGAATCCTAACATTTCCAACTTTTTAATTATTATTACATTTGTTGTGGTGACCTGTGATCGGTGATCTGTGATGTTCCTACTGCAACTGTCTTGAGGCGTCACAAACCACACCCATACAGGACGGTAATCAATGTTGTATGTGATGTGACGGCTCCACTGACAAGCGTCTTCCCTCTTTCTCCTTCTCTCCAGGCCTCCTCATTCCCTGAGACATAACAATATTGAAGTGAGGCTGATTACGAGCCCAATCATGGGCTCTAAGGGTTCAAGTGGAAGGAAGAGTCACATGTCTCTCACTTGAAATCAAAAGTTAGCAATGATTAAGTTTAGCGAGGAAGGCATGTGGAAAGCTAAGACAGGTCAAAAGCTGGGCCTCTTGGCCAAGCCATCAGCCAAGTTGTGAGTGCAAAGGAAAAGGTCTTGCAGGAAATTAAAGTGCTTCTCCAGTGAACACACAAATGGTAAGAAAGTGCAACAGCCTCATTGCTGATGCTGGAGAAATTTGAGTGGTCTCGATAGATCGAACTAGCTACGACGTTCCCATAACCAAAGCTTAATCCAAAGCAAGGCCCTGACTCTTCTTGATTCTAGTAAGGCTGAGAGAGGGGAGTAAGCTGCAGAAGGAGAGTTTGAAGCTAGGAAAGACTGATTCATGAGGTTCAAGGAAAGGAGTCCTCTCCATAGGATGAAAGTGCAAGATGAAGCAGCAGGTGATGATGTAGAAGCTGCAGCAAGTTCTCTGGAAGATCCAGCTAAGGTCCTTAATGAAGGTGGATCCACTAAGCAGCATATTCTCAGTGTAGACAAAACAACCTTCTGTTGGAAGAAGATGCCATCTAGGACTCACATAGCTAGAGAGGAGAAGTCAACGCCTGGTTTCAAAGCTTCAAGGAACAGGTGGACTCTTTTGTTAGGGGCTAACACAGCTGGTGGCTTTCACATTGAAGCCAATTCTCAGGGACTATGAAAATCCTGGGACTTTTAAGAATTCTGCTAAATCTACTCTGCCTATGCTCTATATATGGGATAAAAAAGCCTGGATGATTAAAACATGGTTTACTGAGAAAGAGAATGAGTGGGGTAGGGACAGAGAGAGAGAGGGAGACAGAGGATCCAAAGTGGGCTCTGCAGTGAGAGCACAGTGAAAGCACAGAGCCCGATGTGGGCTCAAACTTACTAACCATGAGATCATGACCTGAGCCAAAGTCAGATGCTTAACCGATTGAGCCACCCAGGCACCCCTAATTATTTTTTAATTAAATATAACATACAATAAGTCATCCCTCAACCCAGATATTCCCCTTCCTAAATTTACTCAAGGTAATAAAAGCAATTTCCAAAAATCACACACACACACACACACACACACACACACACACGCACAATTTTGATAATGGCTTGTTTCTTAGTTGTCAAAAGATGTAAACAACCTAAAGGTCCTTCAAGAATAGAATGGATAACCAAATTGAGGTATAGTCATGCAATGGAATGCTACTCAGAAATGAAAAAAAAAAAAAAAAAAAAAAAAAGAGCAGCTACATAGGTAGCAACATGGATGAACTTCAAGAACATGATGATTGAAGAAGTCAGACACAACAGTATCTACTCTGATTTTACTTATATGGGGTTCAAATAAAGATGAAAATGACCTGTGTTGATAGGTATCAGAACAGTGGCTGCCCGTAGGGAATGGGCATTGATTGAAAGAGTGCACAAGGCATTTTCAGGAGTGATAAAAATGTTCTATATAAGGTTTAGGGTATTGGACAAATGAGATATTCATTTGTCAAAACTGTTTGAGGAGCCCCTGGGTGGCTCAGTCAATTAAGCCTTCAGCTTCAGCTCAGGTCATAATCTCATAGTTTGTGAGTTTCAGCCCACATTGGGCTCTCTGTGCTTCCTATCCTCTGTCTCCCTCTCTTTCTGCCCCTCCCTTGCTCTCATGCACTCTCTCTGTCTCTCTCAAAAATAAATAAACATTAAAAAAATCCAAAAAAACCTGTTTGAATTATATGCTTAAGATCTATGCATGTAACTGTATAAAATTTTAATTGTAATTCACAACTAGACAAGAATACAGCATCCATATTCATGTTGTCAGTGATAACCACATACAGTTCAAATGTTTGTTATAATAAAATAAATAAATAAATTGAAATATACTCACTCAATGTGTATTTATCCAACAAATGAGAGTGAACTAGTTACACCTCCAAAATAAGGGAATGAGTGAACTATAGAGATATAAGAGTGAATCATAGAAGCCAGACATGAAATAAAACATACACCATGGCTCTATTTTTCTTAAGTTAATAAAGAAAACAAAACATACATGGTGTAAAAAATAATCAGAGTCATCGGGGCACCTGGGTGGCTCAGTTGGTTAAATGTCTGACTCTTGATTTTGGCCCAGATCATGACCTCAAGGTCCATGAAACTGAGTCTTGCATCAGGCTCTGTGCTGACAGTGTGGAACCTGCTTAGGATTTTCTTTACCTCTCTCTTCGCCTCTCCTCTCTCTCTCAAAATATATAAACATGAAAAAAATAGTTATAGTCATGACATTTGAGGGGCAAGTGAATGGAGTGGAAAACAACAGGAGTTTGTGGGGTTCAAGTAAAGTTCTGTTTCTCGAACTGGGTGGTACCTGCATGAGTGTGTTCTCTATAAAATTCCAAAAAGATGTGTACACTAATAATTTGTATAACTTTCTGTATGTTTGTTATCATTTCAAAGTCAGTGTTTTAAAAAAGAGCAACAATTGTTTATTTTCTAATTTAAATCCTGGTAGCACATTAGTAAATAAATTATCATGCTAAATTAATTAATTTAAAAAATGTCGAGCAGGATCCTTTGAAGAAGCAGAAAAGTGGTTTAACATTTAAAAACCTATTAATGTAAATCCACATTAACATATTTATGAGGAATAATTATACAAGTATCTCAATAGATATATAAAAATAATCAATAAAAGTCAACATCCATTCACAGCAACAAAATTATCTTTAGCAAAGTGAAAATGGAAGTAAATAATCCAAATCTTTGTAAATTTCAAACATTTGAGTGTTGATCAAGAAAATAAGATGACAAAAAAATAAGAGAAACAAAGATGGGAATGAATAAGCTGTATCACTTTATGTATAGATAATATACCTACCTTAAAAAATCTAATAGGATTTATAATCCATTGGAATTCATCAAGAAGTTCATCAGGATTACCATATAAAATCAATCTTTAAAATTCATAACATCTCTAAAAAGAGCACAAAGGAAGAAAAATCTAATCACAAAAAATATTCAAAATATCAATCAAGTGTATTTAGAAACCAACCTATAAGATATAAACAAGATGTTTTTAGACAAGATGTTACAGCTCGTGAAAGAAAATGAAAGACCTGAATAAGTGAGGTGAGATGAAATGTGTATTCATAAGAAGACTCGCTGATAAAACTATGTCAATTAATCTATAAATCCAGTATCTTTCCTATTAAAAGCCTAATAGCTTGTGACCATTGAAATGGAGAAGTTCATCTCCGTGTTCATATTAAAAAGAAAGGTACAGATCTTCTGCCCATTGTTTAATGAGATCGGTTTTTTTGGTGTTAAATTGTATGTTTTTTTAAAATATATTTTGGATATTAACTCGTATCAGATATATCACTTACAAATATATCCCCCCATTTAATGTGTTGTCTTTCTGATTTGTTGTTTTGTTCACTGTGCAGAAGCTTTTTGTTCTGATGTCTTCCCAATAGTTTTATTTCTGCTTTTGTTTCCCTTCCCTGAGGACACAGATCCATAAATATGCCAATGTCTAAGAGACTACTGTCTGTGTGTTCTTTTATGAGTTTTATGGTTTCAAATCTCATCTTTAGGTCTTTAATTCATTTTGAGCTTATTTTTGCATGTACAGTGTAAGAAAGTGGTCTAATCTCATTTTTTTCAGGTAACTGTCCAGTTTTCCCAAAAGCCTTTATTGAAAACAAACAAACAAACAAACCATCTTTTCTCCATTTCATACTCTTGCCTCCATTGTTGTCAATTAATCGACCATATAGGCATTGGTTTATATATGGGATCTCTGTCTATTCTGTTGATCTATGTGTCTATTTTGTGCCAGTCCCCATACTGTTTTGATTACTATAATTTTGCAGTTTATCTTAAAATCTGGGCTTGTGATACCTCCAGCTTTTTTCTTCTTTCTAGAGATTACTTTGACTACTCAAAGTTCTTTTTGATTCCACACAAATTTTAGGATCATTTGTTCCAGTTCTATAAAAAATGCTATTGATATTTTGATAAGGATTACATTAAATCCGTGAATTGTTTTGGGTAGTATGGACATTTGAACGACATAAATTCTTCCAATTTCTCTCTGCTACTTCATTCTTAGTGTATAGATGCACAAGGTCAAGAATCTACTGTTTTCAAAGTGAAGGCTATGTACTAATGATATATGCTATCAGACATTTTAAACACACAATAATTAAAATAGCATGGCATTTTGATACAGGGGGAAACATGTAGATAAATGGATCCACATGTATATGGGAGTTTGGTGTATCATAGAGGTATTTTATCAGTGTGTCAAAGATTTATTTTTCAGTAGGGTAAATCCCAAAAACCATGTTACATTCAGGAAAAATAGTAAAATAAGATTTGTATTTGGTGCAAATACCACCACTATTCTGTCCAGATCCCCTAGGATCCCTTTTTATCACTGCTGTACTTTCTTCTTCAGTGCCTGTGTACTTTTACTTCAATGCCAAGAGTCTGTGCTTTTCTTGGGTGGCCTGTCCTTGATCTCCTAAAGCTACCTTGCCTTTTTTGCTTCCTCCCCCTGCCACTACCAAATTCATACTTCTGCCTTTTATCTTTTGAAGAAAAAAAAAAGAACAATGAAAAAGTGTTCTACCTAAAATTTTCCCTAATGGGAGGATTTTTCTTCACAACTGTCTTTCAGGATGTCTAAGAAAATGGTACCACTTTCAGGAGTTGCCTAAATGTCACACAGAATCATCTGTAAACCAAACCCAATTGGTCTCTTTTACTGTCAACTGTAGGAATTCATACTAAAGTCATAGGGACAGTTTGTTGATGAATGACTCTTAGGAAATTATTAGTGTAAATAATTATGAATTTAATTTCCAAGACTCTTATTTTCTGTTGATTTTTCATAGGAGATTCTTTTTGTACTTTTTTTGTTTTTATTTTTTTTATTTTTTAATGTTTATTTAATCCTGAGAGAGAGGCAGAGTGTAAGTGGGGGGAGGAGCAGAGAGAGAGAGGGAGACACAGAGTCTGAAGCAGGCTCCAGGCTCTGAGCTGTCAGCACAGAGCCCAACGCGGGGCTTGAGCTCACGAACCGTGAGATTATGACCTGAGCCTAAGTCGGATGCTTACCCACTGAGCCACCCAGGTGTCCCAATTTTTTTGTACTGTTGTTAAATTTTAGTTTACTATTCATAGTATCCTCTTGAACCTTCTGAAGATACTAATTAGATATTTTTAAGTGTTATGTTCCCTGCACTTTCTTTTTTATTCTTGATGTTTTTATATCTTCTATTGCTTTATTAATATTTTTCTATATCTACATGTTTCTATAGTTCTGTTTTTGAAATAAATATAGTCTTAAGTAGTTTGGAACATAACAAAATTATCTTGGTTCTCAATAATATTACAAATCAGCTGGGAAAAAAAAGAATGCCTTTAAAGATGTTAGTGACCCAAATAGCATTCCTAATTTTTTTTTCTTTGCTACTCCCCCAACCATGTTTTACTAAGCCACTATTTTCTCAATGTGTGTATTGCAGGGACTTCCTCCTATCTCTCTGTCTCAGTCATTTGCTCTTTGCGTCCCTTTTACTGATCAAGTTTATCTCAGAGTTGGATTCTCAAGCCTATGGCTTCTCTGTTTCTACTTAATAGACCCCATCCTTCAGTAGGCATTCAAAATTCTAGATTGCATCAGCTAGTATTTCTAGCATTACAATAAACTTTTAAGCATGACGGGAGTTGGATGGGTTTTATTTCTCCCTAAATCTCCAAAGTGATCTTTATACATATATAGTCAGATTAAGTAATTGTTGATCCCATCCGCCTCTAAAATGTTTCCTCGGATTGTATCCCATAGCAAACCACCTACACTGGATATTAATGATCACTTGAAAGAAAAAAAAAGTAGGGACATGTTCTATAATTAAATAAATATAATAATTTTTATAGCTCTAAAAATACTAGGGTACACTATAAAGGGAGGGTGCATTGTGCATATAGGATTTGCAAAATTTATAAAACAAATGAACCTATTTCATGTTTTCATCCCTTTGTGAAAGGGGATAAGTGGGGCTTTCAAACCATTTTGTTCTACTACTCCCTAATTTTTTGAGAAGTACTGTACTTCCTGACACATACAAAGTTTATGTTTAAAATGTGTCAAGTATAGTTCGAATAGTAGCAAGAACATAACATCCACACTGTTAAAACTTAACATTAAAAATCAACCTGTTGTATTACTTTTCAAAATACATTTAATAGATTCTAAATACCATCATGATTTTCTATCCATGACCTTTCATTTAAAATGTACATGAAGAGGCGTCTGGGTGGCTCAGTCCGTTAAGTGTCCGACTTTGGCTCAGGTCATGATCTCCTGGCTAGTGAGTTCTAACTCCCATAGAACTCTGTGCAGACAGCTCAGAGCCTGGAGCCTGCTTCAGATTCTGTGTCTCCCTCTCTCTCTTTGCCCCTTCCCTGCTCATGTTCTGTCTCTCTTTCTCTCTCAAGAATAAATAAACATGAAAAAAATAAAAAATAAAATAAAGTACACATGAATATGCTTTTCTTCGACAGTTAGAAATTTTGTATCTTTATCTCTTTGAACTTGTATTTCTCTTCTCCTTTCCAGCCAGAATTTTAGTTTCATGTAATATATCATGCCTAACACTCTTTTATCCTGAAACGTAAAGAATGAGTTCACTTACCATCTCAGAAATCTAAAATGGCTCCTGATTGCCTAATGAAAGAAATCAAAATTTCTTGATGTGAAATTAACAGTTCTGGGATTGTCAATCAATATTTCTATCTTTATTCCACTACCTTCTATCCATTCTATACACTAAGAAGAAATCTCACTAACTACCTTGAGGGTTTTTTTTAAAGGTATCTGTCTGTAGAAAACCTTGCATTTTCCCAGAGTGCCTGTTACCACTTTCTTACTAAATTCACTTTTTTACCTGATTGCTGAAATATTGTGTGATGTTAAAGTCCCACTGAGACACTTTCATATCGTTGTAAAAAATTCCTTAATTCCACTGTTAAACACTCCTGAGTCCATCTCATGATAGACACATCACATCCTTCTTCATAGTTTAGCTACACACGTGTATGTCTTAACTGCCCTACCCTACTATAAAGATTATCAAAGGCATAACACATATGCCAGCCACCTTTATAATCTACGCCAAGGCAAGCATATTTATTTTCCTTCATATAATCAACATTTATCAAGATATAGGTAATTTAGGTATCGACCCTGAGTTGTCAATGGAGAAAGGGCATTTTATCACTGAGGTGTGACCATAATAATACTGCTTGAAATATCCAAGAATTACCCCAACATGTATTTATTTTTCTTCCTGCTCAGTGTGTGGGTTAGTTGGAGTTTTGTGGATCTACGTGGGGTTCACCAGAGCCAAGATCCAGATGACATATCAGGTTTTGGTCTGCCTTCCATGTCCCAGTCTGTGACCTGGGCGGAAGGGCCAGTAATCATTCAAGGATGTCACCTCACAGCGATGACAGACCACGAGGGGACGAACCAACCACACCAGCACATTTCAGGCCTCGGCTTTGCAAGTCTTACTAATATTCTATGGGACCAAGCAAGTCAGGTGGCCTTGTAAAGGGGCGGGGAATGATACTGCCACACTGGGCAAGGCCTCGAATGCATGGCATCACAATAAAGTAAGGAATTCAGACTATGATGGCCATATAATTCATCGCATGAGAAGGCATAGAACGAAGGTGTGTAAACAGGGGCTCCTGGGGGGCTCAGTCAGTTAAGTCCAACGTGGGCTCAGCTGATGATCTCACTGTTGTGACTTCGAGTCCCGAATCAGTCTCTCCGTTGTCAGGGTGGAGCCCACTTCTGATCCTCTGTCTCCCTCTCTGCCCCTCCCCTACTCATGCTTTTTCTCTCTCTCTCTCAAAATAAATAAATAAACTTAAAAAAAGGAAGATATGTAAACAAAAATAACTTTTACTGGTAAAAACATTTCGCAGAAAAGATAACTTGAGACCTGACTTTTTAGCTTGAGCTATTTGCCGGGTGTTGTGGGCAGAGGACGACGTTATATAACAGGGTTACTATTCGTAGGCACAAGGAAGAGGTTTGGATGGTATCCACAGAGACACGTCTAGTGCTGCAGGCTGGCCGGTGCAGCACTGGGGGGAAAGGCTGTTGGTCAGAGGTACATGTACCCTGAATCTGATGAACATCTCATTCTTTGACAAGACAGTTGACCTTTATTTTGTAGACAGCAGACTACCAACAGGATTTATTTAACTTTAATCAATGTTTTGTGCAAATTGCCCTGTTGAGCTGTATAAGGTACTTAATAAACGTTTTGAATAAAGGCATGAATAAACGGCTGTTCCATTCTTCCCTCCCTGCCCGCCTCCTTCCCTCCCTTCCTTCTTCCTTTCCTTTTGGATCAGGAAGTTTCCCTAAAAAAAAGGCTATGAGGTTTCCTGAAGTCAATGTGGTAGGGTCATAAATTATTCATATAGAAATTGAGGCAAATAATATAGAAAAATGCAAACAACTAACTTGCTGAAGCAACAGAAGCAGAATTGGCTCAGCCTGCCACAGTGCCCCTGACCTCGCCCCTGACAACCCACCTGATTTTAGGACAGTTCCAGGCTGGGTTGGCCTGAGCCAGAGCCCCATGACAGCCAGCTTGAGTTAGCAAGGCTTTCGGACACCCACTCAGTGCAGTGGGCATCTTGGGGCTCTGAGACCTGCAGCGGGCTTGTGGAACTGGAACAGCAAAGGCGGCTGGCTTCAGCTTAGTCCTCTACTGCCACCTGTGTGCTGGCCGCGGCCAACACACCGTGTAGGAAAGAGCAACCGGGACCCTGGGGCAGCACTGGAATGAACAGGGATAGGGAGAGCCTAGGTGACCAGAGACCTAGAGAGTAAGGTTCATTACCTCCTAGCCCTGCGGACTTCCTTCTGGGAGCTAATTCAGAAACCTTTGATAGGGTGTAAGGCAAGGGGAAACATTACAGAGCGTCTTTAAAGAAGGAGAGCATCCCCAGGTCTTGGGAGTAATTCACACTGTGAAGAGGCTTTGAGATGATTCAACTAGTTTCCTCGGAAGGAAAAGGACATTTTTAGAAGTGAAAGTGCCAGCTTTTCTTGGCTTTTCTCTGCCCTAGTGATTCTAAATGCATTCCTGTGGCATATGCAGAATGGACAAGGAATTTTGTTTAACAGAAAAAGAAGCTGAGTCACGGAGAGGGTAAGTAATCTGGAAATACTAAATAGTTTGGGTCTGATAACTATAGGATGAAATCAAAGTCCTTTAAGAACGTTTTAGTTTCTAAATTGTGTCTATAACTGTTTTGAAAATATTGCCTTAATTCAACTTTGTAAAATAAACATTTCAAATTATAGCAACTGCTGATGGAATTGCTTTTACAGGAAAGTTCTAATTTCAAATTCTCTGTCTTGTCCTCATCCATGTCAGACAATATACCTTGATTTCGAGGTGCAAGGAACACGTCGATTTTGTTAAATTAATAAGTCCACGATCGGGCTAGAATATGCAATGTTTACCGAATGTAGATCCCAGAGATATAGGTGGGTCAGAGCTTCCCAATCTGGGGACAGAATAAGTGGTCATGCACTTCCAGAGTTTCAAGGAACTCAGACAGGACATGTGAATTTCAAACACCTCACCAACACAGGACTGCTGGTAATAAAAAGTTTAATGTAGAGGTATATACCCAGTCAGTTTAAAAGGATTCACATCTTACCCTAAACCATATTTTTATTTGTTTGTGTTTAGCTTTTATTTAAATTCTAGTTAGTCAACATACAGTGCAATGTTGGTTTCAGGAGTAGAACTTAGTGATTCATATAACACCCAGTGCTCATTACAACAGGTGCCCTCCTTAATGCCCATCCTCCATTTAGCCCATCCCCCCTCCAGGAACCCTCAGTGTGTTCTCTATAGTTAAGAGTCTCATAAGGTTTGCCTCCTCTCTTTCTCAATACATGCTTTTTTTTTTTTAATGTTTGTTTTTATTTTTGAGAGAGAAAAAGAGAGACAGAGTGTGAGCGGGTAGGGACAGAAAGAGGGGGAGACAGAGTCCAAAGCAGGCTCCAGGCTCCGAGGTGTCAGCAGAGAGCCCGACGCGGGGCTCAAACTCATGAACTATGAGACCATGAGCTGAATCAAAGTCGGAGGCTCAACAGACTGAGCCACCCAGGCGCCCCCTAATACATGTTTTTAAGAAAGCATTTTTTGTTTGTTTGCTTGTTTCATTTTTCTAGGAGTTGAGTAGCAGTACGTTACTGAATTAAAGGAGGGGGGGAACTGCTATAAAAGAACCACAGATTGATATCGCTGGGGGCTCAAAAGCTCCCGTTGGAACATGCCAGGTTGACATGAGATGAGTCTGCCCCACCCTGGAGGGCTGCACTAATTTGTACACAGGCCACTGGGTGTACTTTGGCCGTATGCAATCATGTCCGAATTAATACGATGGAATTAAATTAAAGCAACACGCGCATTTTTGTTTGTTTTCTTAATGGTAGTAGTTCAGAACATGTGCTAGAGATTCAGTCAGACTTGGCTACAGTCCAAATGTTGTCAAATATCTGCCACATATCTTTAGGCAATTCACTTAACTTCTGAGACTCAGTTTCCTCATTTCTAAAGTAAGGCTAATACTGGTTTTAAAGTCATAGGGTTTTGCTGTGAGAATTAATTTGACTATTATAAGTGTCTTCCTGACTGACTTGAAATAAATAATCAATTAATGAAAACTATTTAATATTACATGAAAACGTTCGAACACACACACACACGATACTAAGGGAATTCAACCACCATCCCATCTCTAATGGAAGTAGGATAAGCATCTATAAAAAAAATGAATGAAAATAAGACTAAGGTAAAGTATATACCAGAAGACATCCCAGGGAGTTAGCAAGGCATCTTAATATTGTGGAGAATGCTTTGGTGCCAGGTTACAAAGAATGGTTTGTCACTTACAGTTTGTGCAATACTGGTAAAGTCTCTTAACTTCTCTGGAAATTGGTTTCTTAATTTTTAAAAGGAGGTTTGTATCCCTTAACTTCAAATCTCACTGAAATATTGTGTCCTTAGTGGAACAAGTTATGTCACCTTGTGAACTAGAAAAAAAAAAATACAAATTGAATTTTTTTTTTTCATAAGAAAGTAAGGAAACAGGAGATATGTTAATACCTATTTGGTGAAGGTGGAATTTCAGATACATTTTGAAAGGCAAGACAGCTTTCAAATGGCAATGGACAGAAAGGAGATGAACTGTTGGATTCATAACCTACACACCAGTGCTTCTCAGTGTGTGTATGTGGAGGGATTTCCAACTCATGGCTTTTGGCAACTTTGGACATACATTTGGTTGTCACAGCTGGTGGAAATGTTAATTGGCACCTCCTGGGTCAAGGCCAGGCATGATAATAAATATCCTACGATGCAGAGAAGAGCACACTCTCCCCCAAAAAAGAATTATCTGGCTACAAATATTAACAGTGCTGAGGATGAGAAACGGTGATACAGACACTTAAGTCACTAGCCTACTTACTAGACATGGAGATTGAGTCAGAAAATGTTGCTGGATTATGAATGCTGGGAGGGGGAATTAGGACTTTTGTATGCAGTGTGAAACAAAAGAAGTTTACTTGTCGAGGCGTGATGAATTTACTTGGTAATGAAAGACAATCATTATGGATCTATTATTTAGCAAATCACTATTATGCAACTGTTTATTGCAGACTAAATATAGATTAGAAACAAAGTAAATTTGAATTGATTCACTCTGTCTCTATCATGTTTTGTTAATCGTAATGGGTTTCAGTGTTTTCCAGTGAGATTTCCCAATCCATTGAGAGTAGGACCTGTGGGGAGTTCAAGTTATCTATCCCCTTTGGGTTAGGCAAAGTGGCACTGTGACATGCTTTATCCAATGAAAGGGGAGCAGAGTGAGGCATGCCTGTTGTGATGGGAAGCTTTTAGGGACTGTTATACAGTTCTCCATGTTCATTCTTCTCTTGACACGTGATGGAGATAGGTTAAGTTTTCTGGATGTCACATATAACATAGCAGAGCTCCCTGGCTGATACAGAGTGTGCCTCCTTCTACCTTACCTGAACATTAAATATGTGTGGATACCGGGATCAGAGAGCCACAATTTTCTTTGGATTCTAGTCTCCAGACTAGAATGAAGAGTCTAAACAAATGATTTTTGAAATCCCCTAAAGTTCCACCATCCTAAAATTAATATTTACAATGAAAAGACATTATTTTTTTCAACTTTTTCCCTAAACTCTTGGTGTTATGTAGACATTATGTAGACTGGAGACTAAACATCCAAATACTTAAATGATTTAAGGTGCTAGTCTCAGATTAGCACAAGGTTCCCAAGGAACCTTGGGATATTATTACTCCATTATGTGAAGACACATCTTTAATCATTACAAAGGTGAGAAGACGCGAAAGATTTAATTGGTAAGGAAAATGCAGGCGTTTAGGACTCATTTATACTATAGCTGGTGTTACCCAGATATTTAAAGAGCAGGTGTATACTAATTTCTCATGTAAAGAAACTAAATTCCAAAGAGGTTGGAGGACTCAACAGGGTCACTCAGTCTATAAAGAATGAGTCATAAAGTGTACTCGGCTCCTATGCACTGACCATGATGCTGAGAAGTCCTTATACATTCACAGAATGCTCTGTTACTCTAGTAAATCTCTCGCTTCAGAGTTACTTTTGTTCAGTATCTTCCCTGTGTGTTTATCCTTCTGCCATTTCACTGCAGACTCAACGAATGGGGAAAAAAAGGGCCTGAATGCCCTCTCCATCTTGTGTGTATTATTCTTAATATTAATATTATTATTAAAATTTTTTGAGATTGTTGTAGACTCCCATGCAATTATCAGAAATAAGATGGAAAGACTATAGGCTCCTTTTAAGTTTTCCCACTGGCAGTATTTTATAAAACTCTAGTATAATATGATAATTTGATTATTTACATTGGTATAGTCATAACACAGAACTATTCCACAACCAAAGGCATTCCTTGTGCGACCCTTTTATAGGCACACTCACTTTCTTGTGCCCACTTTTTTCTTAACTCCTGACAACCTCTAATCTGGTCTCCATTTCTACTATTTTATAACTTCAAAAATATTATGTAAATGGAATCATACTGGATGTACATTTGAGGATTGTTTTTTTGTTTTTGTTTTTGGTTTTTGTTTTGTTTTGTTTTGTTTTGTTTTCACTCAGCATAATTCCTTAGAGATTTACCCAAAATGTTGAGTCTCTCGATAGCTCTTTCAGGGGCACCTAAGTGGCTCAATTGGTTAAGTGTCAGACTTCAGCTCAGGTCATGATCTCATGGTTTGTGAGTTCGAGCCCCACGTTGGGCTCTGTGCTGACAGCTCAGAGTCTGGAGCCTGCTTCAGATTCTATGTCTCCCTCTCTCTCTCTGCCCCTCCTCCACTCACAGTCTGTCTCTCCCAAGGAAAAAAAAAAAAAACACATTAAAAATGTTGAAAAATTATTTTCCTTATTTCTGATTATTATTTATATTATGGGTGTGTTACAGGTTTTTGAACTGTTTACCCACTGAAGAACAAACATCTGGGTTGTTTCAAGTTTGGGGCTATTATCAATAAAGCTGCTATGAACCATTACATACAGGTTTTTACATGAACATAAAGTTCAAGTGTTTCCTTCTTGAGGATAGGTGCCGATGAGTATTATGGCTATTTCACATGTTAATTATGTATTAGTTTACAAGAAACTGCCAAACCGTTTTCCCAAGAGTCTGTACCTTTTTACATTCCCATCAACAGTATATGAATGATTCAGTTTCGACACATAACCATCAGCAATTGGTTTTGTCACAATTTTTTGTTTTAGTCAATGTGACAAGTACATAGTAATATTTCTCGGTTATTAAATTTGCATTTCCCTAATAACTAATGATATTGGATGTCTTTTCACACATTTATTTGCCATTGTTCTGACCCCTTCACTGAAATTTCTGTTCATGTCTTTCAACCATCTTTCAAATAAAATCCCTTTTTAATGCCAAGTTTTGCATTTTTTACTAATTATTCTAGAAATTAGTCCTTTGCTAGAAATGGGGTTCACAAATATTTTCCTCTTATCTGTAACTTTTCTTTTTATCCTAATAAAGTCTTTCTCAGAGTATGTTTTTTAGTTTTGATGAAGTCCAATTTAATGGCTCACGCTTTTCCTGTCATATTAAGAAATATTTTTCTAGCCTTAGATTATTAAGATGTTCCCCCATGTATTTTTCTTTTCCTGAGACCTTTATAGTTTCCCATTTTTTATACTTAAGTCAATGATCCAGTTTGAGTTAATTTTTGCCCAAGCTCAGATGTTTAGGTTGGGGTTCATTTGTTGGAAAGGTTATACTTCCCTCACGGAATTGCTTTTGTATTTTTGTCAAAACTGAGCTGTTGTAAAATTAGTGGTGATGATGGCAGAACTGAGGAATATCCTGAAAATGACTGAATTATCCTCTTTAGGAGGTCAATTTTATTTTATAGGAATTAAATTTCAATAAATCTTTTATGAAAAGTTCATATAAAAACTGCATTGGGAAAATTTGTGTGAGTCTACTTCTGGGTTCTCCACTCCATTCCTTGGATCTATTGTGTCCTCACCTCTGCCGGGACCACACTGCCTTGATTACTTCGGCGTGTGGAGTGATTCTTCCCATTTTATTCCTCCATTTCAAGATTGCTTAGTCTTATGCATATTATATATGAATTTTAGAATAAGCTGTCAATGTCCTCAAAGCACTCTGATAGAATTTTATTTAATTTTGTTTTATTGACAAGCACACTTCACAGGACATCTACCCTTTTAACAAAATTTTAAGTGTACGATCCATTACTGGAGAATATAGGTACAATGCTAGACGGCAGACCTCTATAGCTTAATCATTTTGATTAACTGAAACTTTATTCCTGTTGCTTAGTAATTCACCATTTTTACCTCCTTCCAGACCCTCACAACTACCATTCCATTCTTTGCTACTATGAATTTGACTATGTTAGGTACTTCACATAAGTGGAATTGCACAATATTTGTCTTTTTGTGACTGGCTTATTTCACGTAGCATAATGTGCTCAAGGTTCATCCATGGTGTAGCATATTACCAAAGTAGATTCTTTTTACAGGTTGAATGGTATCCCATTGTATATATCTGCCACATTGTCTTTATCATTCATCAGTTCATGACATTTAAGTAGATTCCAAATTTTAACTACTGTGAATAGAGCTGCAATGAACAAAGTACCAATATCCCTTCAAGATAAACCCACTGGCATATGTTCAATTAATCTACAACAAAGGAGACAAGAATATACAATGGAGAAAAGACAGCCTCTTCAATAAATGATGTTGGGAAAACAGTTTCAGTTATTTGAGACTGAATTTTTGAGGGGGCACCTCTATGAACTCCCTGTACATATGTCTTGCTAGAAATTGTTTTTCCATCTAACAGATATCTTATGAACATCACGTAGTCTAAAATTAGAGTCTGTACAGAAATCAAGTGGAGGGAGGCAAACCACAAGAGACTCTTAAATACTGAGAACAAACTGAGGGTTGATGGGGGTTGGGAGAGAGGGGAAAGTGGGTGATGGGCATTGAAGAAGGCACCTGTTGGGATGAGCACTGGGTGTTGTATGGAAAGCAATTTGACAATAAATTATATTTAACATAAAAAAATAAAAAAATAAATTAAAAAAATAAATCAAGTGCTAGCCAAATTTAGAACAAAAATAATAATAATTATTTGCATACTTATGACCCATAATTCATCTGCTAATATATGAAGTATATAAGGGGCTACAGAATAGCCTCTGAAATAAGAGTCCTTTACAGATACTGTTGAGACATCAGTCACATCACTTATGGACAGCAAATATTATGTAATATGGGAATTTAACGTCACCAAGGTTAGGGAAAAACACATTTCACTTACTGAACTTCTTCAGTAAACTCGAATTTCTTTTCCTCCATAACTATTGTTGATCCTTACTTCAGTGATTTTATTGTATTCACTTCATATGTGTGTGTGTGTGTGTGTGTGTGTATACACACACACACACACACACACACACATACATATAGGTGAATATATTGGTTGGTCGAAGATATAGAAGTTTGGGGAATAGTGTAGTGTTTCTACATTTTTAAATTATATTCTATTTTATAAAATTATATTCGTAAGAATTAACCATGCTTCAGGGCACCTGGGTGGTTCAGTCAGTTAAGCATCCAACTTTGGCTCAGGTCATGATCTCACAGTTCATGAGTTTGAGACCCGTGTCAGGCTCTGTGCTGACAGCTCAGAGCCTGGATCCTGCTTCGGATTCTGTGTCTCCCTCTCTCTCTGCCCCTCTCCCACTCATGCTCTGTCTCTGTCTCTCAAAAATGAATAAATGTTAAAAAAATTTAAAAAAGAAATAACTATGCTTCTTACATAATTTTACAAAAAAATAAAAAGCACTTTTTTAAAAAATACAAATTGTAGTTGGCTACAAAATGTCAACTTAAAGTGAAATTCTAATTTGTCATTTTTCTTTAAGGTTAGTGCATGGTGTGTGGTGTATTCTTAAAGCCAACACCTCAGTGAAACTTAACAAATATGTGTTAGCAGAAAGAAGAAAGAAAGAAAAGATTCTCAACCCCAGACACTATAAATATCTCAATAATATATTTAGAATATAATTAGTAAAAGTGAAACATTTATTTAAAAAATTTAAAAATGTTTCCAAGGTTAATTGGAGGGAACCTGGGTCAGGTTAATCACAGGGAAGGAAGGATATAATTAATGATATGGCTATTTTACATACTGAGCCCCTCATTTTCTGTGTATGTGAAAATGTAGTAGGCTGTGTAGAGTTTGGAATGTATGCTTTTCCTTTCCAAGAAAATTCTTCTGGCAAAACCATTTCTTGCATTGCTAACATTATGGCTTTCACAAAATCTTTTTTTTTTTTAATTAATTTATTTTTAGAGAGACAGAGACAGTGCAAGTGGGAGAGGGGCATAGAGAGAAGGAGAGACAGAGAGAATCCCAAGCGGGCTTGCACTAACAGTGCAGAGCCCGATGTGGGGTTCAAACCCACAAACTGTGAAATCATGGCCTGAGCTGAAACCAAGAGTCAGACCCTTAAATGACTCAGCCACTCAGGCATCCCTACAGAATCTTTTTTGGCCATGTGACAATATGGGAGATGTGCCAGGTTGACTTGGAGTGAAAGAGAAGAGAATGTTACCATGCCTTCACAGGGTGACAGAATCTTTTCTCCCCCAGTCTGATTTTTGAGTTATTTCTATGATTGATTTTTATACAACTGATTTCATTGGCAGTTTGGTAAAAATAAATGTTTTGTTTAACACAACCTAAGTTTATATGTGAAGGTATCTACATGGCATATTTACCCTCTCACCGACCCATTCGTTCAGCCATTTACTTGCTCACTCACTCACCCACTCAGAGAAAATGTTTTGAAATCAAATATTGGGGTAAAGCAGTAAAGATGAGTCCTAATGGTCTCTGAGCTCAATTGATTCACAGTTCAGAAATGAGATATGCACATTTACTAATGAGTACAATGAAGTGTCAAGGATTCCATGATAGAAAGTCATACAACGTAACCTGGTGCCTCACAGAAGGGAGAGAGGTTGTTCTGGAGGTCATGATACTAAAAGAGATTACTTGTGAGAAATGTTATAGCCAATGTGAGTCTCACAATATGAGTTGGTCTTTACAAGTGGAGCAAGAGAGTGGAAGGTGTTCCATGCAGGAGCAGAATAAATGATGGGATCCTGGAATACCACTCCTTGGGATGCCAAAAGTTTTAAACTGTTCTAATGCTTGGTTTGCTATGTCAAAACAGCACTTCTAAAATGTACGGACGGTGACTTGGTCACTGGGGGACATGTGCAATCTCTTGAGACATTTTTGGTTGTCGCAACTAGGGTTGAGTGCAGGACTGCTACTGGCATCTATTGAGTAGAAGTCAACAATGCTGCTAAGCATGGTACAACGTACAGGATAGGAAAAGGAACACAATGGGTACAAAATATGATGATGCCAAGGATGTTCCACAGACGGAAGATCATGGATAGCTTTGTATACTATGTAAAGAGTTTGAACTTTACAAGGAAAGATGGTCACCAAGAGGTTTTTACACTTTTCATTTATTATATCTATATCTATATCTATATCTATATCTATATCTATATCTGTATATCTATATCTATATCTATATCTATATCTATATCTATATCTACATATCTGTATGTATAGATATGTAGATATATAGATATGAGTTATCATTAGGATCTATAACAACAGCTTTAAGGATAAAAGACCAAATGCCAGTCAGGGGAACCAATCAACATTAAGTGAATTCTTAAGGTAATTCAGGGGTGAAGAGACTGTGTGACTTTAGTAATATCATTCCTTCAATCTGGGTCTCAGTTTTCTCATTTATAAAATAGAGGTTTGAATTAGATGATCTAATGGCCATGCAAGTGTTAAAATTCTAGAATAACTTGCTTGTAGAAAAATACAGCATTGTGAAGAATTGCTCTATATTTGCGTGCTTTTATGAATCTAAGCCACATGTGCGCACACAAACATATTCCACATGTACCTGCATCTCAACCTCCCGTTTTCAAAGCCATGAATGACACAATCAGTTTGCTGTGGGTTCACTGATCAAGCCTGATATTCGTTCCTCATGAGTACTTCTCCAAAGCAAGGATTAATAACATCTCAAGTGTCCTGTATGAAGTCAAGATAATAAACCAAATAACCAACTACCTTTCTGTAATATTAGAACAATCGTCTGGTGCCTAGAGGATCTGGGAGAATTTTAGGGACCCTTCTAAGCCCTCATTACCTATGACATGGGACAATCATTCCATAAATTTAAAGCAAGTTTCATCACAATGTCGATGAAGGTCAAATGTTGCTTGTCACTAAAAGAAGTCATCCCATTATCTATTGGAAAGAACTTTAGTTTTAAGACATCCTAAAATACTTTTATAGAATTAACAAAAGCACATTACCAAAAGGAACACATAATAAAGAAAATGAGTTTGTGTGGAGAAGATAAATATGGGGTCAAAACCCAGAAAGAGCACCAGTGACTTCAACATCCTGTACTCATTATCTAACAAAAGCAGCATGAGAATAATTTCCTAGGGTTTCTCTGTGTGAGGGTCATCAGATTTGCTAGGGGAGGTAAACTGAGTATAAGAAGAGACATAAAAGTCTACAGACACCATCAGGTACAAGGAGCAAAATGTATCTGAATAAACATTTATATCACAAAGGAGGAAACAGTAGAACCCAACTATATTGTGCTTTCTCAAGAAGCCAGTATTACTGAATATGACTTTAGCAAAATACAAAATGAAGAATGTTAGAGGAAATAATTTTGCCTTAAAAGTGTTTTAGAGAGAATTAGATGGAAACTATACGAGTTCCCAAAATGTAGCCAGACATCTCGCATTTTCCAACTGCAGGTGCCTATGATTGTATCATGAAATTTATGTAGCTTTTTTTGTCATCTTCTGTAACTGGGGGAGTGTTGATATTTATGTATGGCTCTGAAGGTGGAAATGAAATACTAAGTTTTGAGGAAATAACAGAGGAGTTTCGGTGACGTTCAGAATGAGAAAACATGACAGCTGTGACTTTGAGGCAGTTTTTGAAAACTCCATGTAATACAGCCTTTGGTTAAACCCTAACCACATCCACTCAGAGGCAGGTTAGGGCCACGAGGTAGCAAAGGAGGGAGTCTATGAAGGATAATGGAGCCTCATGACAAGAAAAACTAGTGGATATGAGTGAAAGACTCATTACCACCTGATGAAGATCAAGAAGGCAGAGGCAAGGAAGAGAGACAGATGAGATGCAGGGCCCAGCAGCAAGAAAAGATTCTTGATACTGAGCACATCTAGTCTTCTCATCTCACGTGGCTTTATGTCCCAACTTCCTAGGGAAAAATAACTGCTGAGTTAGGCTTGAAGGTACAGTGAATGGAAGTGGACCTAGCTGGCTACACAATAGGGATGAGGGGTCACGATCATTCTGCTAGCGTTATTTTTTCTTAAAATCACATTAGAGCATCAAAGAAAAACAGACTTGTATTGATAGTAATTCACTGCTCAGTGAAGCAGCGTTTCTTTCCATCCATAGATTAACTTCTGTATAAGCATAGAAAACTAAATTAATCTAGGACAGAAACACAAGGCCCTATATAATATGTAGAGGGGAATATAAAAACGTACCTTAAATATGTCAACATTTGATATGAAAGAAATAGGAAGGCAAAATCTGATATGAATTAAGGAAGAATTTGAGTTCCATTATTCTTACATATAAACAAGTTCCTTACTTGTTTCTTGTTTCTTGAAAAAGAATTTAGAGTTTATTAAAATATTTTCCTGGTTAACTATCCAATTACATATTCTTATTCTTCTGCCATCACATGACCATTTAGCAAATTATAATTAATATAACAACCGATAGTTACATTGAAATTTCCATCCTCTTCCTGAACTTTTTAAATTTTTATTGAAGTATAGTTTACATACAATATTATATTAGTTTCAGGTGTATAACATGGTGGTCTAACATTTATATACATTACAAAATGATAACAGCCATGAGTCTAGTTACCATCTGTCACCATACAAAGTAACTACAATATTATTGACCATATTCCCTATGCTTTATTTTATATCTGCATGGCTTATTTGTTTTACAACTGGAAATCTGTACTTCTTAATTCTTTTCCCTACTTCTTCCATTCCCCTAACTCCCTCCCTTCTAGAAAATGCATTCTTTATCTGTATTTATGAATCTGTTTCTGGTTTTTTTTTTGTTTTTTTTTTGCTTATTTGTTTGTTTTGTTTTGTTAGATTCCACATATAAATACAATCATGGTATTCAGAGGCCATTCTGCAGCCTTTTGTCTGTATCCTTCATATAGTAACAGATGCATTATGGGTTTTAACTATGCAAATCATTATTATTATTTTTGTTCTGAATTTAATCAGCACTTTATGTCTGTACATACTCTACTTATAGACTCTGTGATGCTCTGTGACCCGAAAAATGAGATGGGAACATTTTTCTATCAAGGTATACACACAGGGAGTTCACAGAAGTACCCTCTAAAAATTCTGTCTTAGATAACTGAGAACAGTAATACATTTTATTCTTATAATGCTCAGGATTGTGTGATCCACAGAGTGTAGTACAAGCCTGTGAGCTTAATTGTTTTATAGTAGTTCATGAAAATTCATCACATAGGTGTTAATCACTGTTTTAATAAATTTGTAGGAGGATATAAGCATAGAAGGCAGGCTATGTCCGTAATTAACTAACAACATTTGTAAAATAAAGGAGAATACTAACAATCAGAACCTAATATATTCTAATTTTGTCAAATTTGTTTTTTAAGTAGCTCTACAATCAACATGGGGTTTGAACTCATAACCTCAACATCAAGAGTCCCATGCTCTACCAACTGAGTCAATCAGGTGCCCCAGAACTTAATATATTCCAAAATTATGATGTCTGTGGGGTGGTAGTGAGGTTTGAGCAAGTCAATCTTGGCAGTAGATTTCAGAGTTCCCAACTTTGCTGAAGCAGATGCTGTATTTTTTTTTAAAGTTTATTCACTTTGAGAGGGAGGTGAGGGACAGAGAGAGGGAGAGAGAGAGACTCCCAACCAGGCTCCACTCCCAGCATGGAACCTGATGTAGGGCCTCAAACACATGAAGCTTGAGATCTTGACCGGAGCTGAAATCAAGAGTCAGACCCTTAACCTACTAAGGCACCCAGATACCCCTAAGAAGATGCTTTAATAAAAACCTCCTAGTTGCTCTTTCAGAAACACAGAGACATATAGCTTACCAGGACAACTTTTAGTGCTGAGAAAAGCTGAAAATCAATCAATACTCCAACTGGGACAAAACTGTCAACCGTATTTTAGGCAGCCGGTCCAAGTCATGAGTTTAGAATTAGCACTGTCTACCTGGAATGGTGAGAAAAAACCAAAATCATACATTTTCTTTTCTAGGTCTGAAACCCAAAGAAAAAACTGTAGTTGCCAATTAAATAATTTTAATACAATCTATGGGATTGCAGAGGTGTCAAGATCTTACGGATCCATTCAGGGTGGACATTCCCTTTGCTGATGGAGAAACTCCTGCCAAGAGAGTTGAAGGGTTGTCCCAGGTGGCACCATTAGATGTAGGAATCTCAGGGGTGCAGTCAGTGCTGGAATCTCAGCTTAACAGCCACATGGTGTAATTTTGTTGAGAAAAGTAGAACAAAATCATGAGTTTTAAATACACTTAGTATAAAAAATAAAAAAAAAATCAGATAGTATAATTCCATTAAGAGCCAGGGAAGGGGGAAAGTGAGTGGACACTTGACGTAGAGTGAAAAATCAGTTGGAGAATGGGTATCTGAGATCAAAACAGAAAGAATGGGGAGGAGATCAGGGAAGCAATGAGATAAAATGAAAAAAAGAGAAATATACAGAGAGTTGTAGTTCATGAGAAACAGACACTTGATTATGGAAGGAGAGGAAATGGGGGTAAAAGTTGAGGGAATAAACTGTTTTTCTACTTTTATCCCACCCTGCCACCAAACCATGTTCTGAGTGTTACTGGTCACTCTCATTGTTGCTCTTACAGGCATTGTTTGATACCAAGAGATTTCTAAATACTCTGTCCTTCATTCTTCAGGTATTGCTCTGCACTGGCCAGCAACAGCAGGTCCCCAGATAGGGGAAGATGTCTCTCCAGGCTTTAAAGACAGGTACTGAGTCCATCATTCTGAGCGCCAAGTAGATGGAAGTGTTTCCTTCTTCCTAGAGATTTTCCTCTTCTAATATATGTGACCCAGTGAATCTTGTAATTGATTGAGATTGATTTACTGCCCTGGATTTATCCTTATCCTTACACTTTTTTTTAAGTTTACTTATTTTGAGAGAGAGAAAGCAAGCTTGAGTGGGTAAGGGGGAGAAAGAGGGAGAGAGAAAGAATTTCAAACAGGGTCCATGTTGTCAGTGCAGAGCTCAATGTGGGGCTTGAACTCATGAACAGTGAGATCATGACCTGAGACAAAACCAAGAGTTGGATGCTTAACCGACTGAGCCACCCAGGCAGTCTTATCCTTACACTATTTTGTCAGGGATGTAAAAATGACTAACAAACTGTATGTGCATACAGACTGCTACATTACTCATCACTAAAGGGTTATAGGAGAAATTGAACAAAAGGACAGGTGAATTATTGTTACTTTATGTTTTTTAAAGATAAATATTCAGTCTTTTTTTCCAAAGTTCTGAACATATAATAGGTACTCATCAAATGTTTGTTGAAGTTAATGAAAAAAGAAAGTTGATTTTTCAAAGCAATATTTTGGGTATTTTCAAGTATGCACATATGGATATTAAGGTTTTTTTTTTCTTTTCTGAGACCAAAATCATCGTCATAGATAGAGATTATCACAACATGATAAAATATCTGAATTACCAGAAAGATAAAAATTGTAAAACTGTATAAACCAATCAAAAATGGCTTCAAAATATGAAACAAATTGAAATGTGAAACAAAATATGAAATATCTAATTGACAAATCCACAATTATTGTGGGAGTAATATAACCATCTCGATTAATAGGCCAATCACAAAAAAAGTTAATTAAAATATTTATTAGAACATACAGATACTCAACTTAGACTTACAAAATCTTATTCTACTAGTGTTTTTGCTACCTACAGGGAACAGAGTTGAATAAAGAGGTTTCAGGGCACCGGGGTGGCTTAGTCGGTTAAGCATCCGACTTCAGCTCAGGTCATGATCTCACAATCTGTGGGTTCAAGCCCCATGTTGGGCTCTGTGCTGACAGCTCAGACCCTGGAGCCTGCTTCAGATTTTGTGTCTCCCTCTCTCTGCCCTTCCCTTGCTTGTGCTCTGTCTCTGTCTCTGTCTTTTTCTTTCTCTCTCTCAAAAATAAGTAAGCATTAAATTTTTTTCTAAATAAAAATAAAATAAAAAGAGGTTTCTAATTAGTTTATCTTAGACAAAACGTTGATGTTTCACGTAATATTCACTCAATCTATTTTGGCATCCTTAGGGAAACAGTGAAGAGATTTCTATTTAGTCGATGTTACTGAAAATTTTGGTGTCTGAGGTGTTTATCAGTGTATTCAATATATATAATGAGAGCTCCAGGAACTTAAAAGTCTCTGGGTAACATGAATCATGGGGGAAAAATGTGCAATGTTCCAGTAACAGTTTCATTTTCAATGAAACAATCCTTTTGTTAAACTCGCCTTTTGGGGGTTATTAATGTGTTACCCTTTGTTTCCCTCTAATTGCCCAAGTCATGTGGAAGAAGCAGTGAGTGGAGTTTGGGATTATACTTTTCCCCATTTGGCCTTTGCTTGAATGGGGTTTGAGCCCGGGTCCAACAGCCCTATTCAAAAAGCAGTTTTAGGAAGCCATCCCCTGAGTCTGTCGTAAGGACATTTTCATTGAACTGGAAGATTCTTAAGCTAGTAACTTCAGACAACATAGCCTGCTTCACCACCAAGAACAGTCACATCCACTGAACAGGGGTTTCTGTTTAATTGTGTCACCCCAGCGAGATGTGTAACTGACCTGATTCTTAATTTGGGTTCTGGAAAGATTAAAATCAAAATTGTGACCTATATATAGAAACAGTGTGAAAATACATTTTGAAAATAATTCTTAATATCATTCATATTCTTCTTCTTGCCTTTGCGTTTTCTTTAGCTGTTACTTTTGGTATCTTATATTTTACATGGCCTTGTACTAATTATAAAAACACCTGTAAACACTTACATGACACTATATGCCGGATGCTTTTGTAAGGATTTCCCTTCCATTATCTCATCTAATCCTCACAATCCTTTTAGGGACGCGGAATATTAGGTTTGTTTCCATGGTTGTAAGGACCAGAGAACTAAGTAGTTTGCAAAAATTACACAGCTACAAAAAAGCAAACATGGTATAATTTCATTCACTCTATCTCCAACATGAGTGTTCTGAGCGACTCTTCGGTGCTGGGATGGCACTTTGATGAATGCCATTTACTACAGTCAAATCTGCTTCTTTCTTTCTTTTTTCTTTCTTTCTTTCTTTCTTTCTTTCTTTCTTTCTTTCTCTTTCTTTCTTCTTTTTAAATATATATATTTTTATATTTATATTTATTTTTGAAACAGTGAGAGACAGAGCATGAGCAGGGGAGGGTCAGAAAGAGAGAGAGAGAGGGACACCCAGAATCCAAAGCGGGCTCAGCTCTCCAAGCTATCAGCACAGAGCCGGACCCTGGGCTCAAACTGGTCAACCACGAGATCGTGAACTGAGCTCAAGTCCGACGCTCAACCGACTGAGCCATCCAGGCACCCCAAGTCTGCTTCTTTAAACTATTCTTAGATAGAAATCTGGTGAATACATGAGTAAAGCAAGGATGATAAAGTCTGAACAACTTGGTTGGTGCATATGAGGACCTGGCGCTGTGCATCCCACTGTTTCTCTAGATGCTTCTAATGTTCATCAGTCAAGTCATGATTTTGGCATTCCTCCTCATATTTCAGGTGAGAAGTGGCTGCATGGAAAATGCAAATTTAATTTTATTTTTATGTATTTATTTTTTAATATTTATTTATTTTGAGAGACAGAGAAAAAGAGAGAACACACGTGTGAGCAGGGGAGGGGCAGAGAGAGAGAGGGAGAGAGAGAATCCTAAACAGGCTCAGGAGCCAGAAGTGGGGCTCAATCCCATGAATTAGGAGATCGTGACCTGAGCTGAAATCAAGTCATACAGTTAACCAACTGAGCCACCTGGGTGCCCCTGAAAACACAGATTTTAATTACAGCTCCAAAACTTACTTTTTAATAGCTTTAATCCTTAATTTGTGTTGGCTCTTATTTAGAGGAACGTCTTGAGCTTAATTTCTGAGTCTTGGTATGGCTGTCTTTCCTTAATATTTTTTTATCTGCGTGCATGACTTTCAATGTAGTGCACACATATTTTCTTTGCGTGTCCACATATATATTGAATGATTGACTTGTCACACTGACCTCAATGCTTTACACCTCAAATTAACTAGGTTAGTCTACACCAGTATTTGCAAAATAATTTAAATATTTACATCCCAATATCCTCACTGAACATGAGCATCTGGCAATTTAATGGATTTCTCTATTTCCTAAAAAATGCAAACCATCAGGGGGGAATATACCAGCTTTTCTAAGTTTCTTCTTAACCAACATCTTTACCAACCAAATTTGACTATAGATAGATTTTTAAATAAACTTCCATTTCCATGCATCACAAAGACTGAACTGCCGTCACCAAGTTCCAGGCATTTTGCTAGTCACAGGTGATACAAAGGTAAAAAGAATTTATCTCTACCCACAGAAAGATATAATTTGTGAGGAACAAAGCAAGTGTTTCTGGTAAAATACGTAATGTTTGTAGGCACCTAGAAATTATTTAGTGTTTATATAATAGGCATTTGAAAGTGTTGGGGTTTTTTACATAAATAAATGAATAATCAGATGTGTATAGATGGGATAAAATGCATTTTATCTGGATTTAAATGTTACTGGTCCAGCAGGCTCAATTCCATTTCTCACATCTGTTCAGAAATCAGTACTTTTGGGATTTCTTTTCTATGGATAGATCATCTATGTTTTCCTTTTTTTTTTTTTTTCCAGAAAAAAAAATATTGCATAACCCGCAGGTTGGGTAGTTGATTCTCTTTCTTTGTGGTCTATACCACATTGTTTTAGTGAATGGGCTTCCTTCCTAAACTCCAGACAAGTAAATGATTCTCATTGAGCTATTGATTTTTGGCTTTGACTCAAGTACAGTGCATTTACTTACAAGATGTGTGATTACAATGTTAAAACAAAGCATTGAATAGTAGAAAAAAATCAGTCAATCGACTCTGCATCAACGTTATGGTGAGCAACAATTGGACTAATTTTTCTGATTGATATTTTTCCTCATTTACATAACTGTTTTCTATTCATTCAACTATTTGAATGAGCCAGATGTTTTGGTGTATTGCAGACATAGTCTTGATTACTTGTATAAATAAAGAATAAGTAAACTTCAAGTGGATAAAAAAATGGCCAGTGGAAGTGGCCAGACTTAAGAGGATGAACATTATTCAATATGAAATATTCAAAACACAATCTAAGAAATAATATATGAACAATATGTTCAACTGAAATTGATTTATTGGTTTCTTCAATAAAGATTTATTTTTCATCATGTTTTAAGATCTGTACTGGTCGCTGAGTATACAAAAACAAATGTAATGGGATCGTGTCCTTAATTACATTGAATCTAAAGGAGAAACTGTTTCCAAGCATGTGAACACATGTGTTCTTTATACAATAAATGTTTATTGTGCCATGCATTGTACTTAATACATAGGATAAAAATAAAATAAGAAAGCAATAGATTCTGGTATCATGGAGTTTATAGACTAGATATAAAAGAGAAACAAGATAAGTAATTATAATAAGTTCTAATGATTGTCATAAAAGATCTGTAATACTATGAGAACTTTATCTGACATAAGAATAAGGGAGTCAGGAAATAAGGAAAGATGTTCCTGGGAAAGAGTTGGTCATTGAAGCTCAGTCCTAAAAAAGATTGTGATTCATTAAGAAGCAGAAGGAAGAGACAATAGAGGGATGTTACTGGCAGAAAGGTTAGTAATTAAGTACAGAAACATCCAGCATTTTTAATTTATTGACATAAGACCTTCAAGTATCAATCTTCTTAATATCTCCAAATTAATATTAATATAAAATTAATGAGATCTTAATTGCTGAGCTAAATTTAAGTTATCCTGATAAATCTTCAGGAAAAACAATGGGGGGTGGTTCAAAAGAAGAGATCAAATAACTCTTTTAAATAATACTTTAGGAAGCAAGGTATGCACGCATTTAATTAATTAAAGCTGTTGAGTCCATGAATATTACATCTCTTAAATCCTGCAAAGTATGTCTCCCATTTGATTTTTAGAAGAAACTAATACCACACCAAGACATTAGGGAAAACAATTTTTAAACGCTATGTGATACTCAAAACAAAGCTAATATGAAGGGGATGAGCTGCCAAATTGGACAAGGCCAGTCAGTTATCAATTTTATTTTTGTCACATTAACTTTCAATTCCCCTTTTAAAGTCTGGCTAGGATAAGAACTAACTATAAATACTTGGTGAATGTGCAAGCACATATGTGCTCAGTATATATCAGCTGCAATTTTATAATATTACCAATACTATTACCATTATTATAAATGTTGTCATTGGATTTTTATTAATAAAAGAAAATTTATTTTCAGGACAAAATCTCATTGCTAACAAATATTTGATTCTCATAGCATCTACGCTGGGAAGTAGAAAATTAAAGGAGTGTTACTTCTACCGTTATAGAGAAAAAAGCCAAGAAACATCAAAGTCTTTTCTGATTTTCAATTCACTAGAGAGCTAAGGTCACAGAGCAATAAACTTGACCAAAATTTAAGGATAGGTGGGCCCTACAGGAAAAAAAAAAAGGTGAAAGAAAGCATGCACTTGATGTCCAGAGACATCAGTGAGGAGAGATCCACAAAACAGCGGACAATTGATGAAGACCACACACAAACTTTAAGGATAACATAAACCTCCATATGCATCTACTGGAAAGCTCTTTCTTAGTGAACTCTACTAGTACTTCACAACAAAAACAAGAAAAAACTTGGGCCATATGTGTGCCTCAATCAGTTGTGCTTCTGACTTCAGCTCAGGTTATGATATCACTGTTCATGAGTTTGAGCCCCACGTGGGGCTTGCTACTGTCAGTACAGAGCCCTCTTTGGATCCTCTGTCTCCCTCTTTCTCTGCCCCTCCCCCATTCATGCACACACTACCTCTTTTTCCTTCTCTCTCAAAAGAAAATATAAATAATAGAAGAAGATGGCGGCTTAAATGGACGCTGGGCTTACCGCGCGTCCTGCTGATCACTTAGATTCCACCTACACCTGCCTAACTAACCCAGAAAACCACCAGAAGACTAGCAGAACGGAGTCTCCAGAGCCAAGCGCAGACGAGAGGCCCAAGGAAGAGGGTAGGAATGGCAGAGAGGCAGTGAGCGCTCCACAGACTGGCGGGAGGCAGCTGGGGTGGAGGGGCAGCCCGCCGGCCAAGCAGAGCCCCCGAGTCTGGCTTGCAAAAGCAGAGGGGCCAGACGGAGTGTGTTCTGACAGCAAGTGGGACTTAGCATCTGGGAGGTTATAAGCTAACAGCTCTGCTCAGAGAATGGGAGGGCTGCAGGACAACTGGAGGGAGAGTTGCTGAGCCCCAGGACGACAGAGCTCAGTTTGGCGGGGAACAAAGGCGCTCGCCACCGCCATCTCCCTCGCCCATCCCCAGCCAAAATCCCAGAAGGAACCAGTTCCTGCCAGGGAACTTGCTTGCTCCATGCAAATACCCAACGTTGTGCTTCTGTGGAGCCACCCCTCTGGCAGCGGGTCTGACTCCCTCCTGCTGCCACAGGGCCCCTCCTGAAGTGGATCACCTAAGGAGAAGTGAGCTAAGCCTGCCCCTCCTGCCCACCTACCCCAGCTAATACGCCAGATCCCCAGCACCACAAGCCTGGCAGTGTGCAAGTAGCCCAGATGGGCCAAGCCACCCCACAGTGAATCCTGCCCCTAGGAGAGGGGAAGAGAAGGCACACACCAGTCTGACTGTGGCCCCAGCCATAGGCTGGGGGCAGATATCAGGGCTGACTGTGGCTCCACCCACCAACTCCAACTATACACCACAGCACAGGGGAACTTCCCTGCAGGCCCGCACCACTCCAGGGACTATCCAAAATGACCAAACGGAAGAATTCCCCTCAGAAGAATCTCCAGGAAATAACAACAGCTAATGAACTGATCAAAAAGGATTTAAATAATATAACAGAAAGTGAATTTAGAACAATAGTCATAAAATTAATCGCTGGACTTGAAAACAGTATAGAGGACAGCAGAGAATCTCTTGCTACAGAGACCAAGGGACTAAGGAGCAGTCAGGAGGAGCTGAAAAACGCTTTAAATGAAATGCAAAACAAAATGGAAATGACGGCTCGGCTTGAAGAGGCAGAGGAGAGAATAGGTGAACTAGAAGATAAAGTTATGGAAAAAGAGGAAGCTGAGAAAAAGAGAGATAAAAAAATCCAGGAGTATGAGGGGAAAATTAGAGAACTAAGTGATACACTAAAAAGAAATAATATACGCATAATTGGTATCCCAGAGGAGGAAGAGAGAGGGAAAGGTGCTGAAGGGGTACTTGAAGAAATAATAGCTGAGAACTTCCCTGAACTGGGGAAGGAAAAAGGCATTGAAATCCAAGAAGCACAGAGAACTCCCTTCAGACGTAACTTGAATCGATCTTCTGCAGGATATATCATAGTGAAACTGGCAAAATACAAGGATAAAGAGAAAATTCTGAAAGCAGCAAGGGGTAAACGTGCCCTAACATATAAAGGGAGACCTATAAGCCTCGCGACTGATCTCTCTTTTGAAACTTGGCAGGCCAGAAAGGATTGGCATGAGATCTTTAATGTGCTGAACAGGAAAAATATGCAGCTGAGAATCCTTTATCCAGCAAGTCTGTCATTTAGAATAGAAGGAGAGATAAAGGTCTTCCCAAACAAACAAAAACTGAAGGAATTTGTCACCACGAAACCAGCCCTACAAGAGATCCTAAGGGGGATCCTGTGAGACAAAGTACCAGAGACATCACTACAAGCATAAATCATACAGACATCACAATGACTCTAAACCTGTATCTTTCTATAATAACACTGAATGTAAGTGGATTAAATGCGCCAACCAAAAGACATAGGGTATCAGAATGGATAAAAAAACAAGACCCATCTATTTGCTGTCTACAAGAGACTCATTATAGATCTGAGGACACCTTTAGATTGAGAGTGGTGGGATGGAGAACTATTTATCATGCTACTGGAAGCCAAAAGAAAGCTGAAGTAGCCATACTTATATCAGACAAACTAGACTTTAAATTAAAGGCTGTAACAAGAGATGAATAAGGGCATTATATAATAATTACAGGGTCTATCCACCAGGAAGAGCTAACAATTATAAATGTCTATGCGCCGAATACCGGAGCCCCCATATATATAAAACAATTACTCATAAACATAAGCAACCTTATTGCTAACAATGTGATAATTTCAGGGGACTTTAACACTCCACTTACAGAAATGGATAGATCATCTAGACACATGGTCAATAAAGAAACAAGGGCCCTGAATGACACATTGGATCAGATGGACTTCACAGATATATTTAGAACTCTGCATCCCAAAGCAACAGAATATACTTTCTTCTCGAGTGCACATGGAACAGTCTCCAAGATAGATCACATACTGGGTCACAAAACAGCCCTTCATAAGTTTACAAGAATTGAAATTATACCATGCATACTTTCAGATCACAATGCTATGAAGCTTAAAATCAACCACAGGAAAAAGTCTGGAAAACCTCCAAAAGCATGGAGGTTAAAGAACACCCTACTAAAGAATGAGTGGGTCAACCAGGCAATTAGAGAAGAAATTAAAAATATATATGGAAACAAACGAAAATGAAAATACAACAATCCAAAAGCTTTGGGATGCAGCAAAGGCAGTCCTGAGAGGAAAATACATCGCAATCCAGGCCTATCTCAAGAAACAAGAAAAATCCCAAATACAAAATCTAACAGCACACCTAAAGGAAATAGAAGCAGAACAGAAAAGGCAGCCTAAACCCAGCAGAAGAAGAGAAATAATAAAGATCAGAGCAGAAATAAACAATATAGAATCTAAAAAAACTATAGAGCAGATCAATGAAACCAAGAGTTGTTTTTTTGAAAAAATTAACAAAATTGACAAACCTCTAGCCAGGCTTCTCAAAAAGAAAAGGGAGATGACCCAAATAGATAACATCATGAATGAAAATGGAATTATTACAACCAATCCCTCAGAGATACAAGCAATTATCAGGGAATACTATGAAAAATTATATGCCAACAAATTGGACAACCTGGAAGAAATGGACAAATTCCTAAACACCCACACGCTTCCAAAACTCAATCAGGAGGAAATAGAAAGCTTGAACAGACCCATAACCAGCGAAGAAATTGAATCGGTTATCAAAAATCTCCCAACAAATAAGAGTCCAGGACCAGATGGCTTCCCAGGGGAGTTCTACCAGACGTTTAAAGCAGAGATAATACCTATCCTTCTCAAGCTATTCCAAGAAATAGAAAGGGAAAGAAAACTTCCAGACTCATTCTATGAAGCCAGGATTACTTTGATTCCTAAACCAGACAGAGACCCAGTAAAAAAAGAGAACTATAGGCCAATATCCCTGATGAATATGGATGCAAAAATTCTCAATAAGATACTAGCAAATCGAATTCAACGGCATATAAAAAGAATTATACACCATGATCAAGTGGGATTCATTCCTGGGATGCAGGGCTGGTTCAACATTCGCAAATCAATCAACGTGATACATCACATTAACAAAAAAAAAAAAAAAGGGAGAAGAACCATATGATCCTGTCAATCGATGCAGAAAAGGCCTTTGACAAAATCCAGCACCCTTCCTTAATAAAAACCCTTGAGAAAGTCGGGATAGAAGGAACATACTTAAAGATCATAAAAGCCATTTATGAAAAGCCCACAGCTAACATCATCCTCAACGGGGAAAAACTGAGGGCTTTTTCCCTGAGATCAGGAACACGACAGAGATGCCCATTCTCACCGCTGTTGTTTAACATAGTGTTGGAAGTTCTAGCATCAGCAGTCAGACAACAAAAGGAAATCAAAAGCATCCAAATTGGCAAAGATGAAGTCAAGCTTTCGCTTTTTGCAGATGACATGATATACATGAAAAATCCAATAGACTCCACCAAAAGTCTGCTAGAACTGATACATGAATTCAGCAAAGTTGCAGGATACAAAATCAATGGGAAAAGATATTTGCAAATGACATATAGGACAAAGGGCTAGTATCCAAAATCTATAAAGAGCTCACCAAACTCCACACCCGAAAAACAAATAACCCAGTGAAGAAATGGGCAGAAAACATGAATAGACACTTCTCTAAAGAAGACATCCGGAGGGTCAACAGGCACATGAAAAGATGCTCAACGTTGCTCCTTATCAGGGAAATACAAATCAAAACCACACTCAGATATCACCTCACACCAGTCAGAGTAGCCAAAATGAACAAATCAGGAGACTATAGATGCTGGAGAGGATGTGGAGAAACGGGAACCCTCTTGCACTGTTGGTGGGAATGCAAATTGGTGCAGCCACTCTAGAAAACAGTGTGGAGGTTCCTCAGAAAATTAAAAATAGATGTACCCTATGACCCAGCGATAGCACTTCTAGGAATTTACCCAAGGGATAGGAGTACTGATGCATAGGGGCACTTGTACCCCAATGTTTATAGCAGCACTCTCAACAATAGCCAAATGATGGAAAGAGCCTAAATGTCCATCAACTGATGAATGGATAAAGAAATTGTGGTTTATATACACAATGGAGTACTACATGGCAATGAGAAAGAATGAAATATGGCCTTTTGTAGCAACGTGGATGGAACTGGAGAGTGTGATGCTAAGTGAAATAAGCCATACAGAGAAAGACAGATACCATATGTTTTCACTCTTATGTGAATCCTGATAAACTTAACAGAAACCCATGGAGGAGGTGAAGGAAAAAAAAAAGAGGTTAGAGTGGGAGAGAGCCAAAGCATAAGAGACTCTTAAAAACTGAGAACAAACTGAGGGTTGATGGGGGGTGGGAGGGAGGGGAAGGTGGGTGATGGGTATTGAAGAGGGCACCTTTTGGGATGAGCACTGCGTGTTGTATGGAAACCAATTTGACAATAAATTTCATATATTGAAAAAAAAATAAAAATAAAAAAATATAAATAATAAATAAATAAATAGATAGATAAATAAATAAATAAATAAAAGAAAATGCTTGAAGATCTCTGGTGAAGATCTGGATAGGGGATCAGAACTATGGAAGGAATTAGAAATTCTGCCTTTATTCTACTTTCTAATCTCTACTATAGTATAAAAGCCTTAATGTATAAGATGGGGAAAGGAAATGCTGTTGCCTTTAAGCCTTTGGTAATAATACCATTGGTAAGTGAATAAAACATGGAAGAGAAAGGAACAAAACTACAAAACTACAAAGCAAAACTAATTCTGGCCAAAGAGTTTGATAGCATGCTGATACCGCACTTAAAACTAAAGAAAGAACATGAGATAAGTTCAGGACTCCAAGATCAAGGGACACAGTGTCTGCCTAACATTAAGGTTTATTCAGAACAATAGAGACTGTACTCACCCAACCATAATTAACCTAACAAACTTAAAATTACATGTAGCAGCAAAATAAAGTTGGGGAAAAGATAAGAATTACTCTTTCTGGTACACAATATAAAGAGAAGACCTAAAACTAAGAAACACACAGACATTGCTCTGCAAAGTCAACCTTGATACTAAATATAAAAATTCCTCTAAAGGAAATTGAAGTCTCTGGGGATAGTTCACTGAGGATAACCATAGCAACAACAACAAAAAATCCCAAAATTGGCCAAACTTCTAGCACTCAAATTAAATTCAAATACCCTCCCTGGAAGAAAAAGAAGCATGCCCATTTTCAGGCAAAAAAATATTTTAACCTAGTCACTAGCATGTTTAAAGATGTTTAACACATAATAAAACATTACAAGACATATAAAAACCAAGCAAAATATCCAAAACAAACAAACAAACAAAACAAAAACAAACCCCCAAAGATATCAGAATTATATTTCATTATGACACAGATGTTAGACCTATCTGACAAAATTTTAAAATAGCTATGATTAATATATGCAAGTGTTTGAATCACTAAATTCTACACCTAAAACTAATATTACACTATATGTTAAGTAACTGGAATTCAAATAAAAAGTTGAAAGTAAAAATAAAACAAAACAAAATTTGAAATTGCAAAAAAAGATTCTAGGGACAAAGGCATGTCAGATAAAATGGATGATTGTAGCAGGGAGATGGAAAAATATAAAAGAATCAAGTGAAAATCCTATAAAAAAAAAAGAATCGAGGGGCGCCTGGGTGGCGCAGTCGGTTAAGCGTCGGACTTCAGCCAGGCCACGATCTCGCGGTCCGTGAGTTCGAGCCCCGCGTCAGGCTCTGGGCTGATGGCTCGGAGCCTGGAGCCTGTTTCCGATTCTGTGTCTCCCTCTCTCTCTGCCCCTCCCCCGTTCATGCTCTGTCTCTCTCTGTCCCAAAAATAAATAAAAAACGTTGAAAAAAATTAAAAAAAAAAAAAAAAAAAGAATCTATTACTCTAACATGCAAAACAGAAGTCACTAAAGAGGAAAAAAAACAAATATACATTTTTCAAAATTGATGAGAGATACTAATATGAAATACAAAAAGTTCAGAAAATACCAAGCAGGACAAATATTAAATAAACAATAAAATAATGGCAAATAATGAAATAACTTTTTTTAATTTTTTTTTTTAATGTTTATTTATTTTTGAGACAGAGAGAGACAGAGCATGAACGGGGGAGGGGCAGAGAGAGAGGAAGACACAGAATCTGAAGCAGGCTCCAGGCTCTGAGCTGTCAGCACAGAGCCTGACACGGGGCTCAAACTCACAGACCGTGAGATCATGACCTGAGCCGAAGTCGGACGCTTAACCGACTGAGCCACCCAGGCGCCCCGTAACTTTTTAACACACACACACACACACACACACACACACACACACACACACACACAACTAAGGAGAACATATTCAAACCACTAAAAACAAAACACAAAGGGAAAATCTTAGTCATCCAGAAGAAGAGGAAGTATTTCATACAGAGAAACAAAGATAAACATTCAAAGTGAATTCTTGTCAGAAACCATAAAAGACAGATTTAAAAAAATGACATCTTTAAACTACTGAAATAAACCATTTCTCAAAAAGTTGTCAATTAAGATCTCAAAACTTGGGAAGGAGGGAATCCTTCAAAAATGAACGAGAAATAAAACATTTCTCAGAAAACAAAAAAAATTTAGTGATATCTTTGCTGGCACACTAAAAAAGTGAAAGAAAATTTTTCAGGAAGATTGTGACATCAGGTTGAAACTTAGTTCTAGATTGGGAAATGAACAGTGCTCTAAATGAAACACTGGAAGATCAAGTTAAATTTACTTTTTTGTCCTACAGTGAATTGTTCTAAATGCACTATCTAAAGCAAAAAACAAAAACAAACAAACAAAAAAACAAAAAAAACACTTAAATATTCTATGTTTTTGGCACGTGTAATGTTAAAAGGTGTGGCAGGAACAGCACAAATGTGTTTATACTGTTCTAAAGTCCTTCCACTACAGTGAAGTGGCATACTATTTGAAAGTAGACATATTATCTTACAGTGAATATCCTAAAACAATACATAAATTTTTAAAAGAGACATAGACAGCAAAGAGAAAAATGTAGAAAATATGACAATAGAAAAGGAAAAACGGTATTCTGAAAAAATGCCCAATTAAGAGAACATAGAAAAGGGAAAAGGACATAGAACAGGTGTAAAAAATAAAAAACAGCTACCAACATGGTAGAATGTAATTCAATGATATCAATAATCACATAAAATATGAATAGTGTAAATTCACCAGTGTACAGACAGGGATTGATAGATTGAGGAAACAAACAAACAAAACAAAACAAAACAAAACAAAACAAGAAAACAAACAAGAATCAATTATGATCATGCAAACACTAACCAGGAGAAAGCTTAAATAGCTATATTACCATCAGACAAAGTAACATTCAGAATAAGAGATTTGGGGTTAAAAAAGAAAGGCAGTATATGATGATATAGTGCTCACTTTTAAAAAACTGTGATTGCACATGCACCCATATAGAGATTAAAAATACACAAGGAAAGAACTAATGGTAGAGAATGTACTAATAGATAATAGATAATAGATAAACTCAATTATATTTGCAGATTATATTTGTCCTCTCTCAGTAACTGATAGAATAAGCTGACAATCATTAGATATGGAAGAGTTGTACAAACTAACAACCAACTAAACCTAGTTAGAATTGAAAGAGCACCGAACCATAGTAGAATACACATTTTTCTTAAGGGCACATAGAGCCATCACCAAGACAGACCAAACTTTTGTTTATAAAATAAATCTCAAACAAGTACAAAGACTAAAATCATGCAAAGCATGTTCTTGAACCAAAATGAAAATAAACTAAAAATTCATAACAGAAAGAGATATGAAAAATATCCTATTTAGAAATTACATAATATACTTCTAAATAACTCATGAGATAAAGAAGTATTATTAAAGGTAATTAAAAAGCACTTTAAACTGAATGAAAATGAAAACACAATGTGTCACATTTCCCAAGATGCTATTAAAGCAGTTATTGCAGAGAAAAATATAGTGCTAAATATTTACCTTAGAAAAGAAGAAAGATCTTAACTCAATATTCAGTTTCCATTTTAATGAACTAGAAAAGGAAGAGAAAAATGAACCTAAATTAAGCAGAAGTTGAAAATGATGAAAATAACAGCAGAAATCTGTTACCATACAATAAAAAGCAGGAAGAATAAATTGAGAAATCTCTAGCTAAATTTCCCAAGAAAAGAGAAAGAATAATAATATCTGGAATAAAGAAATGATACATTTGCATATTTTAAAAATATTAAAATGATAAAAAGGATATAGTGCATGCAAGTCTAAGCCCTCTGAGTTGACACAATTTATAAAATTGACAGTTTTGAAATAATCCAACTTATATAATTTACTAATGAAATAATAGATAAGGAGAATAATTATAAATATTTTTAAATTACATTCAGAGTTTAAAACATTCTAAAATGAAAAGTCCAGGACCTGATCATTTCATTGGTGACCTTTAATCAACATTTATAAAAGAAATATTTCAACACTTTGTTCCAGAAAATGGAAGATAATGAACCACTTCCTGATTCATTTTATGAGACCAGAATTACCCAAAGCTAGATAAAAATGTTATGAAAAAGAATTCTACAGACTAATATCCAACATGAATCTGAACACAAAAATCCTCAACAAAAAGTTTACAAGCCAAATTTAACTATACATAAAGTAAATAATACACCATGATAAAAGGAGTTTATACCAGAATATAAACCCATTTTAACATTCAAAAACCAATCAGTATAGTGCACCAGAGTAATAGACTAAAGAAAAATAAGATGGTCATCTGAATGGAAACAAGAAACAAACAGACAGAATGAAACATCAACTTCTGATTAAAAACTCACATCAAATTAGACATAATAAAAACAACTTTATAAACTTGATAAGGGCTCCTACTAAAAATTATATAGTGTTTATGAATTCCAAGACTCAGTGCTGTTAATATCAATTCTCTCTAACTTGATACGTAGATTGAATACAAATCCTGACAAAAATTCAAAGGCCTTTTTGTATATATCAACAATTTCACTCTAAAATTGATATGTGAAGTCTCAGGAAATAGAATATACGAAACAATTTTGAGATAGATTATCAAATATGGAGAGCTCAACAGATTCCAAGACCTATTATAAGGTTAAGTAAATAAAAGTATCATGTTGGCAAATGGATCCACAAATAGCAGAGCACAATAAAGAATCTATTACACACACACACACACAAATGTAATCAACTTATTTTGAGCAAAAATCAAAAGACAATTCAATGCAAGAACAGCATTTATAAAAAAAGTGATATAATATTCAACATTCCTACACAAAATTTTAAAGTATACATAATATATGTATGCAAAAATCCTCAACAAGGCAGGACTGAATGGAATTTATCTCAGAGATACAAGGTTGGTTTAACACCCGGCAGTCACTTAATGTAGAACAACTATCAACAGGAAAAAAAGCCCCATATGATCCTCATAATAGATGGAAAAAAAAAAAGAAGCATTAGACAAAATTCAACAACCTCATCAAGATAAAAACAATCAACAAACCAGGGGAAAAAATTACCCCTGATAAAGAGTCTCTATAAAGAAACAAACAGCTAACCAGATAATGGTGAGATATCAACACTTCCCCCTAAAGGTCAGGGACAAGACAAGGATTTCTGGTCTTCTTAATTCCAGTTATCATTATATTGGATATTCTAGTCAGGACAATTGGATAAGAAAATGAAATAAAGTCAACCAGATTGGAAAGGGAAAAGTAAATCCACCTCTTTTTGCACACGTATGTAGAAACTTTTAGGAAAGTGATTACAATGTTTTAGATCTAATAAATAAGCTCAGCAAGCTTTCAAAATACAAAACAGGTACAAAAATTTCATGGTACTCCTGTATGTAACAATGAACAAACCCAAAATGCACATAATTAAATAATTCCATTTACAATTTTACTAAGATAAAATACTTAATATTAGACTTTGAAGAAAAGACCATGACTATACTTTGAAAACTACAACAAATTATTTAAAAAAATTTGAAGATGTGAAATCATCTCAAGTTCATGTGTTAGAATACTTCACATTGTCAAGAAGTATAATCAGTATACCACAGATTCATCTACAAATGCAGTGCAATTACTATAAAAAATGAAGTAACCAAAAAAAAAAAAAAATGAAGTAACTCCTCTGTAAAAATTGTTAAGGTGATTTTAAAGTTCATACAGAAATTCAAAGGACTCATAATAAACAAAATAATACTGAAGAAGAATAACTAAATTGATGGATTCATGTTTCCCAATCTGAAAAATTGCTACAAAGCTACAACAATCAAGATAGTGTAGTACAGGCATAAGAACAGACATGTAGGGGCGCCCGGGTGGCTCAGGCCATTAAGCGTTTGGCTTTGGCTCAGGTCATGATCTCATGGTTTGTGGGTTCAAGCTCCACATCGGGCTATGTGCTGACAGCTCAGGGTCTGTTTCCACTTCTCTGCCCCCCTCTTTCTCTTCCCCTTCCCCACTTGAACTCTCTCTCAAAGATAAATAAACATTAAAAAAATTAAAAAAAAGAATAGACATGTAAACCAATGGAATAAAATTGAAAATCCAGAAAAATGTGCTCATATTTATGGTTAATTGATTTTATTTTCTTTTTTTAATTTATTTTATTTTATTTTTATTAAATGCAATTTACTGTCAAGTTGGCTAACATACAGTGCATACAGTGCGCTCTTGGTTTTGGGGGTAGATTCCCATGATTCATTGCTTACATGCAACACACAGTGCTCATCCCAACAAGTGCCCTCCTCAATGCCCATCACCCACTTTCCCCTCTCCCCTGCCCCCCACCATGAACCCTCGGTTTGTTCTCTGTATTTAAGAGTCTCTTTTGGTTGGCCTCCCTCCCTCTCTGTTTGTAACTATTTTATGGTTAAGATTTTCAGTGAGGCTGCCAGACAATCTAATAGTGGATAGAAGATAAGCTTTTAATGGATGGTACTGAGAAAATTGGATATCCACAGGAAAAGAAAGAAATTGGACTTCTCCCTCATATCATATGTCAAAATTAACTCAAAATACATCAAAGACCTACATGTAAAAGCTAAAACTCTATAATGCTAAGACACCAATGTAAGCATAATTTTCATGGTCCTGGATTGATTCTTAAACATAACTCAAAAAACACAAGTAACAACAACAGAAATAGGTAACTTGGACATCATTAATGTTAAAATCTATTGTGCTTCAAGAGACATCATCAAAGTCAACATACAACTCATATAATGGTAGAAATATTTACAGTAGTATACCTGAAAAGGGACTTGGATCTGAAATATTTACATAGCTATTACCACTCAATAATAAAAAGACAAACTGATTTATAATTAGCAAAAGATTGGAATAGACATTTTTCAGAAGATTACAAATGGCCAATGAGCCCAAGAAAAAACGTTCAATATCACTAGCTATTGGAGATTTTGTAGGCCTCAGGGATTTTATGGCTCTCTCGTGGTGCCTGGATGGGCCCTCACAGAAAGTTTGGTTCAGATGTCAACACTAATGATACCATACAGAACAGGAAAGGTAAGAAAAGGTTTGTTATGTACATAATGATGCCATCTAGAAATCAGGACCATCCTCTCAGACTGGTTCCAAAATAAGTTGAGAGATCAAGGAAAACAATTTGATTTGTGGTTTTCATGGTGGTTAAGAAATGGTGCTGTGTAAGAGGTCCCACACATATGTAAAGCCGGCAGGCTATAGAACTCTCCTTGGACCAAAGGAAGGAGCACGCAGACTTTCTTTTTTATTTTTTTATTTTTTTTATTTTTTATTTTTTATTTTTTAATATATGAAATTTACTGTCAAATTGGTTTCCATACAACACCCAGTGCTCATCCCAAAAGGTGCAGACTTTCTCATCAGCTTGGTCAGATGTAAGAGAGAGGGGCAGAGGAAGGGGCTTAACCAAATTCAAAAAAAAAAAAAAAAAAGGACTTATATTGTTAATTACAGGAAAATGCAAATCAAAACACTTTTCACATCCACTAAGGTTTCTTTTTATTTATTTAAAAAAAAAATTTTTTTAACGTTTATTTATTTTTGAGACAGAGAGAGACAGAGCATGAACAGGGGAGGGGCAGAGAGAGAGAGGGAGATACAGAATCAGAAGCAGGCTCCAGGCTCTGAGCCATCAGCCCAGAGCCTGACGCGGGGCTCGAACTCACGGACCGTGAGATCGTGACCTGAGCTGAAGTCGGATGCTTAAACGACTGAGCCACCCAGGCGCCCCTCCACTAAGGTTTCTAAAACCTTAGTTTTAGTGGTTTCACATCCACTAAGGTTTCTAGTCAAAAATAAAAGTAATAACAAGTGTTGGCAAAGAAATGGAGAAATTGAAGTGCTCTGAAAGTGCTGCCGGGCTGTAAAATGGCCCTATGACTTGGAAAAGTCCTTCAGTTCCTCGATTAGACATAAAGTTACTTTCTGGTCCACTGATTTCACTTGTAGATATAGAGCTAAGTAAAATGAAAACACACGTGTACATGAAAACTCAGACACAAATGTACTTTGCAGCATTCTTCCTGATAACTGAAAAATAAAAACAACTCAGACGCCCACCACCTGATGAACAGATAAATAAAATATAGTATATCCACACAGTGGAATACTAGTAGGCGATAAACAAGGGGGGAAATCTATTGATCCATGCTACAATATGGATGAACTTCAAAGCCATTGTGCCAAGTGAAAGAAGCCAGTAACAATGAACCACCTATTGTGGGATCCCATATATAGATAATGTCCCAAATAGGCAAATTTATAGAGACAGAAGGTAGAGCCCTGTTTCTAGGACTATGGGGGTGGGCGGTTGAGGAGTGACAGTTACAGAATGCAAGATTTCTTTCTGTGGTTACAAAAACACTCAAAAATTGATGCAGGTGATGGTGCACGATGCTATCAAAAAGCCATTTAATTATACACTTAAAATGGATAAATTGTATGGTTTTTGAGTTATATCTCCATTGAGCTGTTAAATTTTTAGAATAGCAATCCTCAGCTTTTAACTTATATCCAATACAAAAATTAATTCAAAGTGGTTCATGACCTAAATGTAAAATCTAAAATGATAAAACTTCTCTAGAAAAGTAGCAGGAGAAAAATCTGTGACCTTGGATTAACTAAACTGTTGTTAGATACAATGCCAAAAGTGTGATCTGTAAGAGAATAAATTGATAAACTTTCAGTTAAAACCTTTGCTTAGGGAATATTCATTCATTGCTAGTGAAAAATGCAAGATAGTATAGCCATATATGAAAAAGTTGGTCTGTCTTTTTTATAAACATGTTCTTACCATATGACCCAGAAATCTCTCTTCTAGATTTCTACCCAACAGTAATGAAATACTGTTTACATGAAAATCTGTATGTGAATGTTTATGGCAGCTTTATCTATAATACCAAATGCTGCAAACAACCCAGATGTCTTTCAGCCCATGAATGCATAAACAATCTGTGGTACATCCATACATTAACATATCACTCTTATTAAAAGGAACAAACCATTGATTCGCACAATAAATTGGATGGCGCTTAAATGTTTTTTGTAAAGTGAAAGAAGCCAGACCCCAAAAGTTATATAGCGTATAATTCTATTCTTGTTACATTATGGAAAAAGTAAGACGAGAGGGAAGAAAACAAGTCAATGATTACAGGGTTTGGTAAACCCATAAACCAGGAGATCATGACCTGAGCCAAAGTCAGATGCTTAACCAACTGAGCCACCCAGGCAGCCAGTAGACACATGGTTCTATTCATTTGCCTAAACCCCATAAATGTGTACAACGCAAATATTTAGCTTTCTGCAATTTTTTCAATCAGCTAAGATGTGGACATCATTGACTCCTCAAAACAGTCAAGATCATGAAAGACCAAAAAAAAAAAAAAAAAGACTCAACTGTCAACTGCCAGATTGGAGGCTATTAAGGAGATATGACAAATTATTTGATGTGGAATCCTGGATTGGATTCTAGAATGGAAAAGGAAAATTAGTAGAAAAATTGTTGAAATCCAAATATAGTCTATAGTTTAGTTCATAACATTGCACCACAGTAAATTTCTTAGTTTGGATAAAGTTCCCTAGATTATGTAAGATATTAACATAAGGGGAAACTACATAATGGCCTTATAGAAATTGCAAATCTTCTCTGAATCTAACATTATCTCGAAAATAAAAAAAAAATAGAAACAATTTTAAAAATTACACCAGGTTTAAAGAATTCTACCTTCTCCAAATATACCCCTATATATTATATATGATATTAGTAATATATATTAATAACATGTATATTAAAGTTACTTATTTTGAGAGAGAGCACATGTGAGCAGAGGAGGGGAAAAGAGAGAGGGAGAGAGAGAGGATCCCAAGCAGTCTCCAGTGCCAGTGAGGCTTGAACCCACGAACCATGAGATAATGACCTGAGCCAAAACCAAGAGTCAGGCACTTAACCTACTGAGCCAGCCAGGCACCCCACCCATTTATATTAACTCACTATATTTTTAATCATATTGTGTGCTGTGGTAGGCTAATAATACCTCCTTCAGTCACATTTGCATGCACATACGCATGCACTCACAAAGCTGTCCATATTCTAATCCCTGGAAATTGTGAATCTGTTACTTTATGCAGGAAAAACGGTTTTACAGATGCGGGATCTTGAGCTGAGGAATTATCCTGGGTTATTCCAGTACACCCAAATTTGTAATCACGAGGGCTCTTATACTTTGGAGGCAGGTGGATTAAAGTCAGGGACAGAGAAAGGAGATCACGTGATAATAAAAGCAAAGATTTGAACATGCTACAATGCCGACTTTGAAGATGAAGAAGGGACCACAAGCCAGGAAATAGAAGGAGGGCAGTTCTAGAAGCTACAAATTTTCCCCTAGAGCTTCTAGAAGGGGTGTGGCCACGCAGACACGTTGATTTTTTCCAGTGAAAGTGATTTTGAACTTCTGACTTCCAAAACTTTAAGAAATAAATGTATGTTTTTTTAAGCCACTAAATTGGTAGCACTTTGTTACAGCACCAAGAGAAGAGTAAAATGTATGAATACTTTTTAGTCACCGTGTATCTGTTTAGGGATAAAGTGGGATAAAAATCAATACATTTCATTCTATTTTAAACCAATAACAGAAATATATTTGTTCCAATTATAATCTGCATAGATATAGCAAGACTTTTTTAGCCCGTGAATGAAAACTGTTAAATGAAGTAGTATTAGATCTATTGGTCCCAGTGGACCTAGCTTTCAAATTCAGTTTGGTATTCACAAATAATCCCTGCTGACTTCTATATTCTAAGTACAGTCATGATGATGTCACATTCTATAGTAACAGCACCATGGCCTTTTCTTAGGTTATAGTCCCAACATGAAATGTTTATAAGCTCACTCCTTCAGAGGAGGGGGAAAACCACCTGCTGAGAGCAAGGCCCTACCAAACCTTGGCATGGATTTTGTTTGGGGGCATTGCCCTAGGAACACCATACTGGGGCCTTGGACGGCTATGAGGTGGGAGAAGAACGATGATGCTAGATGGGCAGTGCTCAGGTCATTTTTCTTAGACCTAATAAAGTACATATGTTCAGACAGGGGCTTGAAGTTGTCAGATTACAGCAAGTTTCAACGTCTGTCATTTTGTTTTGGACAGTTTCTTCCCCAAGTCACACGCTTGCCTGGGAGCTATTCTCACCAACCCCAGTGCACTGTGCTAGCACAGAAACTCCTGCCTGGCCAACAAGGGCTCTCATCTTAGGGTACTAAAATATTACCAGCCTATAATTCTTAAACGGACCCAGATGCCATATCCTCATTTGGGGTATCTCATTTACTCTATAGAGAAAAAGTAAAACCATTTAAACTTGAAAGTGTATAATCTATGGAACAAGGAAAACTAAGGGCAATAGGTAAAATTTAAATCCAGAACAGTTTTATTTGATTAATTTGAGACAAAATTAGCCTATAGATGAGGGGGGATAAATGGAATCAGAAGAGGGGGAAAATTGTGAAATATATCAATGCTACACGTTGGGATGTGTACATATTTTGGCCTCATATCCTAGTTCTTCTGGTTAACAGTTTGATATTTTGGGCAATGTATTTAACTTAACATCTCTCTCTGTTTCTCCATCCGGAAGCTAGGTAAAATCTGCATCATTGAGTTGTAAGAAGACATTTAAAGGAGGCAAAATGTAACAACTTAAAAATAATGACACTAATAATGAAAACTAATGACTAGTATCTAAGAGATAAAAATAATACTTTTGCTATTGCCATTATTGAGAACTTTATTTAAAAGACTTGATCTTTTCCTGCTATGAAATTAGCAGGAGGACATATGACAGAAGTTTCCTAGTGATGGTAAAAACGAACACAGCATTTTTCTGAGTCAAGTAATGAATCATTATTTCGTTGCTGAGTTAAACAGTTCTTGAATATCAGACACTCCTGAGACTAACCTAACCCACTTTCAGTAGTTAGAAAGTTCAACAAGAATCCAAATTGAATAATAAGAATTTACTATTTTCGTGAGTGCAATTTTCTGATTTAAAAGTGATAACAGTGATTTTCACCACGCTAACGAGGAGCTACAAAGTTGGGTCTCACAGGGATGTTCCTTCCGTCCTGAGACATGACTGATGTGTATTTAGCAGAAAACCATTCATACAAACTGGAGCTTTTAGTAGTTGAAAAGGCTAAACTAAATAATTTATGTTATTTTTTATAGTCTTTTAAGATAATGACTTTTCTTTGTCAACACTTAGTTTTTAAAGCCCTTTGGAAATAAAAACTCTATGTCCCAACTTCCCTATTTCTTACTTAGTGGAGTCTGAATAAAATAAGTTTTGTTGTGCACATCATATTTTTTCCAACACAACATTAATAAGCATTTACAGTAAGCCACAGTGTGGTGATATAACTTATAGCAACTATTTCTGCGACAGATACTAGTATGTCTAGAAGTTTCAAGTTCATGTCAATCTGGAAGCGTCTCCCTTCCATTCTGAGTATGTATACTTCAATTTTGCAGATGAAGAAGGTACAGTTTGTTTTTTTCTAAAATTATATAGTCAATAATTGGTAGAGCCATCTTGTATACAAGCCTGATGCCTTTCCCACTATATTTTATATTTTTGGTTAAAGTCATTTAAATGATATAATTCGCTCATCCCTAGGGTTTTAGTTTTCAAGTCTCTACAAAGTCCCGTGCTGGAATTCAGTCCCTCTGCCTCCATGCCTACCTCATAGGTCTCGCATCTTTTCATTGATGCTGCTGGTGACTTTTCATTTTGTACCGAATATCTTTAACATAGTTGTCCAGGGATAAGAAACAAAATGACAGCTAACTCAGACCTATGTCTTTAGGGAAGAGATATTTCCAGATATATCATGAGCAGGAAAGAGTGCAACTTTCAGTTGGTAATTTCTCACTAATAAAACAAAAGTCAGTACATCTGATTTATTGGGGAATCTTTTCTTGGCGGAACAGAAATGTGTTCGTGTCTGGGGTTTTATATTCCACCGAATTACCTGATAGATATATTTTTCTGGATCACCTGAACTGAAGAGTTCTTTTTAAAGTAAATGATTAAAAGAAAAGAGTAACAGTGCTAATGCCACAATAAAACTGACAAGTTGAAACTAAACTATCAGAAATATAAAAAACAAAAATTCTCACAGCAATATTAACCTACCATGTAGCACACAATGTCTAAATTATAGAGGATTTACTGACCTAAGTAGCAAGCTAAACACTTCCTCTGTAAGGCTGAGAACACAAAATCCCAATCCAGTTTTTATGCCGTCGCAAGCATGTCTGATAAAGTGTTTGTATTATTGATGTGTTATTATTGGTGCTTCCGTTAGCCGTATGATAAAAAGGAAATCTGTTTTAGTGTTGAAAAAACATGAATGTGAATCTAGGTTTTTCTCCCTTTGTAACTCGTGGCTTTGATTGTGTTCATCCACATGGTTGTCCCTCAGTTTTCTTATCTCTAAAGTGATGTTTATTTATCCTAAAGTGATCAATATTTCTGTGTTGTCAAGTAAGGAAAAGACTTAGGATCTAGTGTGAGCTCTGGGTTAATGTCAATTCCATTCTCATAGGAAAGAATTCTCAAATTCAGACACAATTATATGACATAACACAAAGCAAGACAATCAGACGTAGATGGCCACTACTCTCATTCAGCAGACTTCTAATTGTTCATTATATAATTGAACGGATGTTCCAATTTCTCAATGTGTTTTAAGTAATTTCTGAAAATGTTCGTCTAGCAGAATTTGACATACACAATAATTTGGGAAAGATGGTAAAGGGATGTAATACAAATTCTAAAATGACATAATCAAAAGTCGTATAATGACTGATAATAATTAAAATAGACCTGCCAGCTGAACCTGTATTTGGCAGCAAAGAGGGAGAGAGGCAGGAGGGCAGTGAGATTAGGTTGTTGAGCAAGATAGCTTGAGGAAATTAGTTAGGAAGAGCAGCAATTCAAGTTTTCCTCCCTGGGCCTTGCCATCTGCACAGTGAGAAGTGTTCCGTTGCAATCCACACAAAAGGTATTCAATGTTGGCATCCGCCTCTTATTTTATTGTGAAAAAAGATACGTTGATTTTGGTGTATGAGTAACTCAGCTCTAGGTGTTTTTATTCTCATTCATGTTTCTCCTCCCCTTTAGCTATTCTGTCCCCTCCTCCCCCCTTCCTTTTTTCCCTGTTTTCTCTTCCTCCTCTTCCTCTTCTTCAGGATTGATAGAAAATCTTCCATCATTTTCTATTAATCATCTGACACAAGATTGATAAGCCAGTACTATGAATGCTGTTTTATTTCATCTTTTACACTATTTTAATTTTTTTTCTCTAGTTAATATCATTCCACTCCTACTGAAACAAAGATATTCGTATCTAGGAATGTGTGCCTCAGTCAACTCTGAACTACCTCCTGTCTACAGCTGTAATGATTTTGCTACAGGTGCATGCTGACAGGCTGTTTTCTCACTGCCATATTTAGATTGCCCCCTGAATCTCACCTTTCCAACTACGAAATCCTTTTAGGATCTGTGAACTTTTCCTTGTCACATTTATATTTGTAGCACGCCTTATTACGTTATTTATTCATGTGTCACCTCTTTGCTAAGAGGGTTTGAAGCAGAATGAAATACAAGTCATAAATAATAAAGCTATAAAATAGGAATAGAATTTTCTAAAAATCAGAAATTGGAGAGAAGAAAGAAAATACGTTTGCTACAACATGTTTAGTTAACTGTGTGCTCCCTGGCAGTCAAGTCATTAAGGGCTATGTGTTGTTAAATTTAATTCCTCATCAAGAGGAAGAAGTCCACTGATTTAAAAAGGACTCCATTTTATTTTAGGAATATACTGAATAGAAATCTCTCATATGGTGGCTGGTACAGGGAATATTGTAGATCATAGTAATGTAATTGTCTTGGAGCAGGTACAGATTTTTTCTTTTTTTTAATAAAAATTTTAAATGTTTTTATTTATTTTTGAGAGGTAGACAGAACACGATCTGGGGAAGGGCAGAGAGAGAGGGAGACACAGAATCTGAAGCAGGCTCCAGGCTCTGAGTTGTCAGCACAGAGTCCGATCCGGGCTCTAACTTGGGAACCGCAAGATCATGACCTGGGCCAAAGTTGGACACTCAACCGACTGAGCCACCCAGGTGCCCCTGAATTTTTTCTTTAATAATTTATTTTTTTAAGAAAGCATGCTGTCATATCATAATAGACTCATTGAAGCCAGCCAGCCCTACAAGTAGCAAAATGTTTTATCCATATTTTACAGCCTTTGGTGTCTAAAAATGTTCACCAAAAAGGTACATCCACATTTTTAAATGAAATAATGAAGAAGATCTATCTGCCCGAACCCACCCTTTGGTTTCATTCCCCAGACGCAGTTGTTTAAGTGAACTGCTTTGTCTGTTACTCCCAAATCTCCAAATAACGTGTTTCTACTACAATTTCATAATTTGTTCCTAATACAATCATCGCTGGCCACACGCTACAAGAGAGGAGGAGTCAGCTTTATAATGTACAAACACACACACGTGCCCTTCCACACTTTCCCTCCTCCTCCCCTAGAATAATAGTTTATCTCTAATCTGAATGAAACGATTGAGTTTTATAGCAATATAACTGAAAACGAATTGTTGCTGCAGATCAAAAAGTGTATTAAAATGGCATTTCCTAGTGGATAACCTCCATGGCAGCAGTGCTTTTTGTTATTCTTTTTGTAGTTGTTCATCATACATGTCCAGAGTCTAAATAGTGTCTGATCCATAGGCAGTGTTCAAGAAAGAACTGCTGAATATATAAATTTAGAGTGCCTCTGTTACTTTCTTTTTTTAATTTTTTTTCAAATTTTTATTTAAATTGCAGTCAGTTAACATACTGTGTTCTCGGTTTCAGTAGTAGAATTTAGTGATTCATCACTTACGTATAACACCCAGTGCTCAAAGTTTCTTTCTTAAATTAATAATGGCATCCTGGTTTTTTTGAGATTTGTCATTCATATATCTTTATGTATTTCTATTTCCAAAAGCACCTTTAGATTATTTTTCTGTTGAAGTCCTGTTTGCCTAGAAATATCACACTCGTAGATCTTTATCTCGTCTTGATCTGCCCACTGAACTATCCATTTCCAAGCTTATCATAGTAACAAGTTATACAATAAGTAAAGGCAATAAGCATCTATTTGTTTTAAATTTTTTATAACAAAACATTTAAAAACTTATGAAAATGACAGCCACTCATAGGAAGCAAGTAGAAGTGCTATTTTTTTTTTAATTTTCATTCAATTTAGCACAAATTATATTAATTTAGTCATACAATCCCTCATTCATTAAACAGACATTTGGAAGAGTAACCACGTGCTTACATTGAGTGTCAAAGACACACTCCTCAACATGTTTGCAGCTAGGTAAGTGAGATGTGTAAAAAATCAAGCAATCGCACTCCGAATGTGACCAGATGGTAGGGTATGTACACAGAGGAGAGAAAACTGAAGGACTACATGATAGAAGATAATCTTGGGGAGTGTTCACAGGACTTGTGGCATTTGATCAAGTTCATAAAAGATAAGCGAGCAACTAGGAAAACGGAGGAACAGAATCAAAGCATGTACTCATGCAATTTGAAAGTTATGGCACAGAACAAAAATGCAGAGTATAAAATGCTTGTAGCATAGGCTTATCAGGCAGAGAGCCTGGATAATAAAGGACCTCTCAAGCCAGTTAACAGTGTGTCACTTTTGATGATAGTTAAGGAGAAGATTTGAATTTAGGGATGATCATTTTGACAGCTGGCATGTAGCATGCATTAGAGGTAGAAATTGAATATAGAGAGACCACCGAGGAAGCAGTTGCATTAGGATAAAAGAGGATGTTGAAGCCCTGAACTTAGAAATTGCCGGTAGGGTCTAGACAAGTGGTAGAACTGAGATTTAAACCGGAGGCTGCAAGCAAAGGATTTATATCTGAGAAGAGATCAGTTCAAAAATCACACATTTATTGATGCTTGTCTTGATACTGGAACTGACAAGTTCTTAGCCAAGGCCATAGTGCTTTGGGGGAACTTAGACATGGTTTATCACAAGAAATTGTCATATCTAATTTTTAATGTTGGTGAACATATTCAGTATTCACGACCTAGTTCATGTACGGCAATCCCTGCCTTCACAACGATTATTAATTCTGGTCAAAAAGGAAAAGCATGCTACAATTGAAACAGCTCAGAACATTGTAATTAGAGGCAGATAAAAAATATAATACTAATTCAGAGGAGAGAGGTCAGTGAAGGTCAGGCATAATAGTGTTTCAGACATATCACTTACTTTGACTTTTCAAACATGTCAAACTAAATAGGTTTCCAAAACCAAGGTTAAAATGGAAAGTGATCATTAACGTTTTTTTAACAATAATAATTGGCACCTAGTAAGCTCATACTCTAGTAGAAAACAGTAAACTCATCTTTCTGATATATTATTTAAAAGAAAGCAAATGGACTATGACTAAAGAAGTTAAAAGAATCAAAAGTGAAAAAGAAAAGTTAGTTTACACGTGTAATTTATATTTATTTTTTAAAGGGTTTGTTGCTTTTCACAGTTTTTTTTAAGTTTATTTTGAGAGAGAGAGAGAGAGAGAGAGAGAGAGTGAGCGAGCAGGGGAGGAGCAGAGAGAGAGGGAGACACAGAATCCGAAGCAGCTTCAGGCTCTGAGCTGTCAGCACAGAGCCCTATGCGGGGCTTGAACTCACAAACCTTGAGATTATGACCTGAGCCCAAGTAGGCTGCTTAACCGACTGAGCCACACAGGCACCCATAACTTACATTTCTATTTTGCAATTTCTTTCTTTGTTTTGAACGTGAGACCACATGAAAACTTACATCATTTCCATGAATATTTACTGTGTACTCATGGAGAAGAGCTGACACAGAGGTCACTGTGGCTAACCAAGTCTCTCTCCTGGAGAACATGACTTCAGTTCTAGAAAATCTCTTTACTTCCATGCCATCCATGTGCTCCTTTGAGCTTTTTCTCTAAACAAAATAAAAATGAGAAAAAAAGAAGGTAATAGAGTACACTATATATGTGTGTGTGCCTGTGTGTGCTTACTCTGATCAGGATGAAACTTAAAGTTCTTTATAGCCACAAAATTAACACCACAGTAAGTCTCAATTAGCTTCATCATGGAAAATAGTTATTAACCGATAAACTCCCTGCGTATATATTTCAACTAAAAGTGGTTAAATGATGGAAGGGAAACTATCAGAAAGGAGCTGTAGGCAGTAGTCACTAAACCAAACAGGAGCCTGCAAAAGTAGGTTACATGCTCCACTCAGGGCAGCTTTTCATTCCTATTATTCAGACTATTAATATTAATGGATTCTGGGAGAGAAAGTTAGGGACCTATTTTTCCATCTTGCTGTGCAGAAGCTGAATATTGCATGATACAGAATAAATGGAGTGTTACTGGTGCCATTTTGTCTCAAATGAAGCTATGCCAGAGAGCAATCCCTTATCCTCACTCTCCCTTTTTGGTTGGAGTTCAGGCAAAAAGTAGCTTAAAACAATAAATAAACACAGTCTTAGTTTGCAAAAGCTGATAGGCCTGAATTAAACTCGGGTGATTGGGGAATGAGCCTGCCCTGGTCCCTATCCAAAGCAAGGCTGCACTCCTCCAGCTCGACAAAGTGCAGACTTGTCCACTGGCAGCGAAATTTGAACATGATTTAAGAGTAAGAAGACTTATTACAGATTTTTTTTTCCCCCACCACAGAGGTGTTTGCACTCCATGTCCAAGGAAAATTAATCACGGAATTAAAATGGACTGGCTGCCTTCATTAGCTGTAAAGTTCCCATTTTTCATTAAGTGCTGGGAGGCTGAGTGATTTCATAAAAAGGTTTTTAGAGCATGAGGCACAGGATATTAAAGATAATAAAGATAGCCCACTCCACCACCCAGGAGGGGACATTACGCTAAGAGATGCAAATTCATTGCCATTTATGGCTGTGTAGTTTAGAATTCAGGGAGGCTCACACATTCCCTAGCTCTGGGTATTTTTTATTGATGACACTTCTCATTTAGAATTTTGAAGGGGGGTTTAAATTGGTATATTTTGGTTAAGAGGATGATATCTGCTGCATTTCCATGTGTGTGTTCATGAAGAAAAAAACTTTTAATGTGGTGGCTTAAACCTACTTGGAAAAACAGAAAGAAAACAAACAAACAAAAAGCTATTTTCCTTTCCAGTACTGCCAAAATGAATCTGATCAGAAGTGTTTGAATCAAAAAAGGTATACAGATAACCACTGATATTTATATAGACCCAGATGACTCAGGTGTAGCTTGGAATGAGTGAAAAACTTACAAACATTATATTTCCTTGGTAGATAGTTTCTCTGAGATTGAGATGTGTTAAACCTATTGAGAACACTTGTTGCCTGTGTTTTGCATTAAAAACGCCACTGTAAGATCATTTGCACAGTCTGAAGTGATTTCAGAATTACTTCCAGGAAATGTCAGTGTCATATGTTTGGTCTTTTAAAAACTACAGTGGATATCATTTCAAATATAAATGCATTAATTGGGATGGCAGGTGGAGGGATTTAACAAAGAAGACTTATATGTCATATTTATTCTGAATTTCTTAGCAGAATTTTCAAGTGACATTTAATAATCTTACTCTGCTTTAGTGGTCAAGAGAAAAATAAAATAATGGAAGAAAAATACGTTGCTCTATAAAGCGTTTCTAAGTGACATGAATTAGAACAGCCCCTTCAGAGCCAAGCACATAGTATGGTTTCAGTAGATCTATGATTTGCTTCTATAAAGTTTCTAGATGGAATAATTCTCCAGATGTGTTGGTCTTCTCTTTAGTTATTTTTAAACTAATCATAGAAAATGATGAAAAATGAAATATTAAAACTTAACACGTTAGTGCATTACAGGTCAATACCATAGCCTCAGTAAATAATTGAAAAGCTCTTAAGAAGCCGATCCAGAGTCTAGAAGGAGGATATAGCTAGTTATCTTATACACTGGACACCAGTGCAGGTTGAAAATATTGCAAGGCAATGTCAAGTCACTGCAGGTAGTATGTTTAGTTCCCATAGAATCTCCCTGGTATCCTAAAGTGAGTTTAATTCTCAGTTTTCAAATGACAAAGCTAAGCTCCCCAGTAAAGAGTTACAGGTTTAAAGAGCCCAAGCTAGCAATCAGCAGAGGCAGGATTGAAACCCTAGTCTGCCTAACCTGGACCTGAGGTCTCCTCACACCACCAGAGCACCACCGTGGTATCTCAATCTTAGGCTACCGGTCTGTTCCCACAAAAGAAGACGCTTTTAATGAGGGGCTATGGGAGTACAGGGCATCTGTATGCTGTCAACTGTTATCCTTCTTGAAATAGGTCAAAATCATCTTCTTTTCTGAAGAAAGAAAGGTACTGACAAGAAAATAAGAAGTCTTATTCTCAGCCAAACATTGATTTCTTTTTTTTTCTTTTTCTTTTTTTCTTTTTGTTTCTTTTCCTTTTTCGTTTTCTTTTTCTTTGTCTTTTTCTTTTCCTTTTTCTTTTCTGAAAATAAAATGCCTACTTCTGGAAATGTTTAAGCATGAAAGAGACTTGAATGACTGATAGCAATCAAAAGCTGAATTTGATGAGTAAATCAGTGGTTAAGGTTATTATGATCGTGAATATCAAACAGAAAAAGCATATTGCGTCCTCAAATAAATACAGTTGCCCCAGGGACAAACGCATAGAACATTGGACATTGGTAACATCCCAGACAATTTGGGACCGCCATATTGCTTGTAATTCAGAACAATGCTTCCCATTAACTTTTGGAAGTGGTACCCCTTTTATCTCTTCCTGTTTGCAAAATTGACAATATAAGAAGTAACTATACTTATTTCTGACACCTTTATGAAGATAGAATTCATATACAATAAAATTTACCCATTTAAAACACACATAGTAGTTTGTAGTCTTTCGTACATGCACAGAGTTCCTCAAATACTATCATGATCCGAGTTTAGAGCATCTCAAAAGAAACTTGTAGTCATTATCCGTTTCCCCCCTCACCCCCATGGCCACATTCACAGTCCTCTGTATATTCCTACTCTGGGTTTTTCGTTTAAATGGAATCACAAAATATGTGGCCTTTTGTAACTGATTCTTTTTTCACTTAGCATAATGTTTCTAAGGTATATCCACATTGTAGCATGCATCAATACTTCATTTATTTTTATTGGCGAATAATAGTCCATCATATGGACATAACCATATTTTGTTTATTCATTCTGTGGTTGATGAACAGTTGGGTTGTTTCTACCTTTTGGCTATTCATGTTTAAGTTTTTGTGTAGACATATGTTTTCACTTTTCTTGTATATATATCTAGGAGTAGAATTGTAAGATCATATGGCAACTTTATGTCTTATCATTTTAGGGAAGTAGCAAAGTATTTTTCAAGTGACTGCCCCATTTTACACTGCCACTAGCAGTGTGTAAGAACTCCAATTTATCCACATCCTTTTCAACAGTTTTTTTTATTTTTTTTTATTTTAGCCATCCTTGTGCATGTGAAGTGGTATGTATCTCTCTGAAGTTTTGATTAGCATTTCCCTAATGACATGTTGAGCATCATTTTTTGCTATTCATGTATCTTCTTTGTAGACATACCTATTCAAATAATTAGCACATTTTTTTTTTGAGTTCATTTATTTATTTTGAGAGAGAGAGAGAGAGAGAGAGAGAGAGAGAGAGAGAGATGAAGGTGGTGGGGGCAGAGAAAGAAGGAAAGAGAGAGAATCCCAAGCAGACTCTGCATTGTTAGCAGCACAGAGCCCAATGCAGGGCTTAAACCCATGAACTGCAAAGTCATGACCTGAGCTGAAATCAGGAGTCGGACACTTAACGGACTGAGCCACCCTGGTGCCCCTACTTAGCACATTCTTAATGGAGTTGTCTTTTTTCATATTCAGTTGTAAGAATATTTATGTACTTTAAATATAAGTTCCTATCAAATATAATGTTTGTATTTCATTCATTCTGTGTGTTGTACTTTCACTTTATTTCTGGGCTCATTTGCAGCATCAACCTTTTTAATCTAATTTATCCATTTTTTAATTTTGTCCCTTGTGTTTTTGGATCACATCTAAGAAACCATTGCCCAGCCCAAGATCATGAATACTTCATCTACATTTTATTCTATGAGTTTTATATTTTTAGCTTTTACATTTAGGTGTATGATCCATCTTGAGTTAATTTTTGTTTATGATGTGACATAAGGGTCCAAATTTATTGTTTTGCATCTGGATTTCCAATTGTCCCAGGACCATATGTGAAAACAAATGTTCATTCCTTGTTGAACTGACTTGGCATCTCTACTGAAAATTTATTGAACATAAATTGATTAAAACATATGATTTGTCAAACAGTTGGGGGAAGTGAAAGCTGTCTGAGCTAAACATAAGTCCACACAGTTAACATGGGAAGGCTCTCTTTCCTGAAATGAGGATGAAGAAGTATCATGTGACCTTGTCAACTGAACATTCTAGTTTAACATGACAAGCCGTTCATGTCAAAGTTTTGAAATACATATTCTATTACATTTTTGTTTTGTTTTAATTAAATGGATATTTATATGAATTGTTTATTCTAAACAATGCTTTGTCTATTACTTCAAAACACATTTACTTAGTACAAAAAATTGAGGAGGTATAACATTTAAGGGAAATATCAGTTAGAATTATTGAACTGAAAATTTTCACCATGAGTATCCCATTGATTGGGTCAGGAACAAAACTAAATTACCTTAGTGTCTAACATTCTCTTACATTTCATTATATAAGGGAGCCTCATATTGAGTGGTTATAACTTGTTATAATAATTTATTATATGAAATTTGCTAATCTTCATGCTTATAAAAGACCATATAAACACATGTTTATGTTAGGCCAAACTTTTCTCTCACAAATTAGTCTATAGAAATGAACTCAACTTTTGTGTGTTTATTTTGTATCCTGTAACCTTGTTTAACTCACTTCTTAATTTTAGGAATTTTTTTCGTATTTCTTTGGGTTTTCCCCATTGATACTTATGCCTTCTGCAAATAAGGACAGTTTTATTTTTTGTATCACCAATCTATATGACTTCTTTTCCTCTTCTTGCTTTACTGCGCAAACTACACTGTATAGCAATTCCAACATACTATTAAACAAGAATAGTGAAAACAGAGTCTTGTCTTGTTTAGGTTTTGATGTGAAACACATTGTCTTTTACCCGTAAGTGTAAGTGTCAACTATCAGTGTATGTACCAGCGATGGTTTTTGTTGCTTTTTACCAAGTTGTGATCATTCCCTTCTATTCCTTTTTCCTGGAAGCTTTTAATTATGGATGGATTTGAATTTTGTCAAATGCTTTGGCTACATCAAGTGACATAATCATGTCATTTTCTGTTTTAGCCTGCAAACTTGGTGGAGTATATTGATTAACTTTCAAATATTGAATCATCCTTGTGTCCCTGGAATAAAGCTCACGTTTCAGGATATATAATTATGTTTTGAGGAGTTGTATTTGCTAATATTTTAAAGATTTTTGTGTCTCTATCCATGAGTGATATTAGTGTCTTAATTTTATTTTCTTTTTTTTTCCCTTCCTTTCCTCCCCCTCCCTTTCCTTTCTCGCCCTTCCCTTCCCTTTTCTCATACTGTCTGTCTGGTTTTGGCTTCATAAAAAAAATTGGGAAATATTCTTTCTTCTGCTGGGAGGAGTTTATAGACACTTTGTTTTAATTTTTGTTAAAGTTTAGATAGAATTCTATAATAAAGTTATCTTGGCCTGAAGATTTTGAGGGGGGGTTATTAATTACAAATTCAATTTACTTAATAGTTATAGGACTATTCACATTATTTCATATATGGTAAATTGTGGTAATTTGTGCTTTTAGAAAAATTCTTACATTTCAGCTAAATATCAAATTTATATGCGTAGAGGTATTCATAGTATTCGGTGTTGTCCTTTTCATCTTTGCACTCTGTGTTCCATTTTATTTTTGGTCTTGGTATTTAATGTTCTCTCTCTTTTTACTTTGTCAGTATCGCTAGAGACATGTCAATTTTATTGAACTTTTCAAAGAAATTTTTTTGTTTTATTTATTTGTTCCATTACTTTTGTTTTCAATTTTACTAATTTATCCTATATTATTTCTTTCATTCTGCAAACTTTAGATTTGTGGTGCTTGACTTTTCCTAGGTTCTTAAGGTGGGTGTTAAAATTCTGATCTGACACTTTTTCTCTCCTCCAATGTAAGCATGCAGCACTATAAAGTCTCCTCTTAACACTGCTTTAGCTGTGTCACAGGCTTTGGTATTTGTATTTTCATTGTCATGCAGTTCAGTGTATTATTTTCAATTTCCTTCTGACTCATAAATTATCCAGAAGTGTGTTTTTTAATTCCAACCTATTTCATAAATTTTCTCTTAACTTTCTGCTTTAATTTCTAGCTTGATTCCACTGTTATCAGAGCACACACACTGTATGGTATCAATTCTTATGACCCTAGAAAAATTATCTATTTTCTTTTTTTTTTTTTAACGTTTTTTATTTATTTTTCAGACAGAGAGAGACACAGCATGAACGGGGGAGGGGCAGAGAGAGAGGGAAACACAGAATCGGAAGCAGGTTCCAGGCTCTGAGCCATCAGCCCAGAGCCCGACGCAGGGCTCGAACCCGCGGACCGCGATATCGTGACCTGAGCCAAAGTCAGACGCTTAACGACTGAGCCACCCAGGCGCCCCAAAATTATCTATTTTCTATACATTCCATGGATACATGAAAATTATGGCCATTACACTGTTGTTGGGTAAAGTCTTCAACAAAGGCTTGATTCTATCCTGTTGGTTGATGGGATTTTGAGTTCTGTTTCCTTGTTGATTTACTCTCCAATTGTTTTACAGTTGTTGAGAGAGGGATATTGTTCTCCAACTATAATTGTGATTTGTCTATTTCTCTTTCAGTTCTATCAGTTTTTCTTTTGCATATTTTGCAGCTCTTTTTGTTGGTGCACACCCATTTAAAATTGCTCTGGGGCACCTGGGTGGCTCAGTCAGTTAAGCGTCCTACTTTAGCTCAGGTCAGGATCTCGCCCTCCCGCGTCGGGCTCTGGGCTGGTGGCTCAGAGCCTGGAGCCTGCTTCCGATTCTGTGTCTCCCTCTCTCTCTGCCGCTCCCCCATTCATGCTCTGTCTCTCTCTGTCTCAAAAATAAATAAACTTAAAAAAAAAAAGCTGCTGAGCTTTTTTAAACTCAGTTTTGGGGCGCCTGGGTGGCTCAGTCGGTTAAGCGTCCCACTTCAGTTCAGGTCACGATCTCACGGTCCGTGAGTTCGAGCCTTGCGTTGGGCTCTGGGCTGACAGCTCAGAGCCTGGAGCCTGCTTCAGATTCTGTGTCTCCCTCTCTTTCTGCCCCTCCCCCATTCATGCTCTATCTCTCTCTGTCTCAAAAATAAATAAACGTTAAAAGAATTAAAAATTAAAAAAAATAATAAAATTGCTCTATCTTTTTGGAGGTTTTAACATTTTATCATTGTGTCATGTGTTTCTCTGTCTCTGGCATTTATCTTAGCTGACATCTTTTGGATCTGGTATTAATATTGCTGCCTCTTCTTTTTTTTTATTAATATTTGCACTATATACTGTTTTCCACATCTTTTCTTTCAACCTTCCTAATTGTCATAGTGGAATTGAATATTTAGTAGAGTGCATATAGTAGGGTCAGGTTTTTAATCAACTTTGTCTATATCTTTCAGATGTTCTTTCAGTCCATTTAAATTTAATATCTATTGATATGTTAAGGCTTTACTTTGTCATTATATATATATATATATATTTTTTTTTTTTTTTTCATTTTCTTCTTGCTCTCTCTGTTTACTGTTCCTCTTTTCCTTTTTATTTCTACCTGTGGATTACTTGAACAGGTTTTGAATTCTGTTTGGATTTAACTATACTGTTTTGAGTGGATCTCATTGCACACTTTTTTAGTGGTTTCTCTAGATATTACTATCACAGTGCACTATTTTATAGGTTTATGTGAAGTTAGAAAACTTAACTTTCTTTCTGTCCTTTAACCCTTCTCCATTTAGGATATAATTGTCTCACATACCTCTTGTATATGTTGAGTTTTTGCACTAGCTATCAAACATAATTTAGAAACTGAGGAGAAGAAAAATATATTTCATTCATGGTTTTACACTTTCCATTGCCTTTCTTCCTTTCTGATATTCCAAATTCTTTCTGTCATTATTTTTCTTCTTTTTGATAAATTCCTATGGCTATTTTTTTTTTTTTTTTTAAGATGGATCTTCTGGCCACGTATTCTCTTAGTTGCCCTTTATTTGAGAAGGAATTGATTTCTTACTGCCTTTTTTTTCTGGATTCAAAATTCTGTACTGGAAGTTCTTTTTTTTCAGCAACTGAAAGCATTTATGTCATTTCTTAGTGCGTGGCCTCTATAGTTTGGGGTAAGAAATCCACTGTTACTCATTTTTTTTTTCTCTGTAGGGAAAGTTCTGCTTCTCGTCACTGCTCTCAAGATTTTTTTCTTTGTCTTTAGTTTTCAAGAGTTTAACTAGGATAGGCTTCAGTGTGGGTTGATTTACATTTAACCTTTTTTGGAATTTTCTCAGCTTACTGAATGTTTAGCTGTATGTTTTCTTCTCATATTTGTAAAGTTTTCAGTGATTACTTACCTGAGCATTTTTTCTTTAGCCCTGCCATCTTCCTCTTTTAATGAGCTTTAGTAACAGAAATTTTAAGCTTTTTTTATAGTCCCATAGGTCCCTGATATTCTGCTTTTTTTTTTTAAAGTCTATATTCTCTCTCTTGTTCAGATCAGATAATTTCCATTTTTCTATCTTCCAGTTCACTAAATCTTTTCTCTCTTCCTTCCATTTTGCTGTTGAAACTATTGAATGAGTTTTATATTGTAGTTATTGTATTTTATAATTCCAAAGTCGCCGTTCTATTTTTTCTATCTTCCATTTATTCATTGAGATTTCAGTTATTGTTTATAGAATATTAATAATTGCTTGATGAAGCATTTTTTATTATGACCAATTCAAAGTTTTTATTTTATATTTCTAACATGTTTGTTATTTCATTGTTGGCATCAATTGATTGTTCATTCAAGATGAAGGTGATACTTTCCAGGTTTTTATATGATGAATGAAACCTGGACATCTTGGGCATTATGCTCTGAGACTCTGGATCTTCTTTAACCTTCTGTTTCAAACAGCTCCCTCTGACACTGGTCTAGCAGGGGAAGAGAGGGTGCCACCTCATTACTGCCAGGTGTAGATGTAAATCTAGCTTCCTTCCCCTTCATTAATACCTGAAAGAGGTTCCTGTTACTGCTGGTCACAATTAAGATTCCAGCCCCCCCCCCCCCCCCACTTTGTGCATCTGCTGAGACATCTCAATGCAAGAGGAGTAGGAGTGTGGTTATTGCCCTCCACATAATCCCCACTGAGGGGTCTGGTGCCTCATTCCCATCGGCACTGATAGAAGTCCTCACTCTCCAGTAGGACTTCTCTGACACCATCCCAGTGGGATAGCTTCCCAGGCTTCCCAAGTAAGCTCCACTGACAGAGAGTAGGGACAGGTTCTCATTACTACCCAGTGGAGATGAATGCCTCAGCTTCCCACGTGGCTTCTCTGGCATCACCCCAACAGTTATGTTGGGGTTCCTCATTATAACCCTGTGAGGGTGGAAGTCAAGACTTCCCAGCAGACAAGCTTTTGCTGGTGGGTGTAGAGAGCGAGCATCCAATTTTTCTATGGTGTTTGGCTGGAATAGAGCCACTATTTTCAAAACATTTTCTGTCTTGCTAGGCTGCCCTTTGCAGAGAGAGCTGGCTTTTGTTGTGACTTTTCTTGTCTGTACTCATTGGCATCCTTGGTTGCTGACTTTTTCAGTTCCAAGTCTGGGATACTTAGTTAAAAAGAAATGAACTCACCATTATGTTTCATCTTTTGGTCGCAAAGGTCCCTAGGTAGTCTTACTACTTTTTTCCACCATTCAGAATCTTTTTATGTTGTTTTCAGTAGAATGTTCAAGATTTTTAGATGTTCTTGGGAGGAGGAATAGAGAAAAGCATGTCTACTCCATCTTTCCAGAAACAGACAGGATCCCTTAATCCATTTTTCCTGGGATAAACCTTTAGCTTCCAAGGACTTAAAACCTTATTATTGCATTAATCCATTTTTATTCATTTTCTTTTTTTTTTTTTTTGGTTGATTATTTGCTTGAAGCTTTGAAAGGAGAGGACAACAATTTGATTAAAGTTTAATTATACCTTTACATGATTGAGTGTGGAAAAATTTTAGAACACTAGACTGAATTTCAGAGATAGAGCATAACCCTAAAGTTAATTGCTTGGGAAGGGTTAAAAAAAAAGAGTTGGGTATTTTTAGTATTCTCTATGAATGTGTAAGGGTATATAGAGAGAGATCCCTAGTTCCCCTGTGTATGTGTGCCATCAGAATAAAATCACTAAAAATGCTTTATTTTATTTGATTACTTGTTCATTGCCTGACAATTCTGAGACATTAAAAAAAATGTTGGCCCAGATTGCCCAACTCAAACCATGAGGGGAGGGAATTCTTTCCTGTTCACCATTGCAATCCTAGGATCTGGCAGCATGCCTGATATTTAGTAAACATCAGTAAAAACATGGTGAATGAATACATAAAATGGTTGTCACCATTATTCTGGAAACACAGCAATATAATTTTCTGACTCTACACTACAAAATGTTGCTTTTCTGTCACCTTTAAAGTTGAATTGAAGCTACCAAAGTTTATGTTGGCTGTGGTTAGTATTCAATGGCATACTGTACCTTTTTTTTTTTTTTTTTTTTTTTTTTTTTTTGGTCAATCATTCAAGCAAAGAACAAAAACTAAGACTTGTAGGATCAGCAAAAGACCTCATTTGTAGGATTCCTGGATAAAGAAGAGAGCAGAGTTAGGCAGGTAAGGCTGTTGAAGGATGATGGAACAAGTGTCATATGGCAATTATTGAATAATGGGTCCTACGTACTCACATTCGTTCTGTCCCAGTTTGCTAATATCAGGTTAATTATCCATTCTCTTTAATGGATTGTGAATTTTTCGAGGGCATGTTGACATGCTCTAAATCAGAGAGTCACAAATGGAAGTGAAGAGTTACCTAAAGCTTTCAGGCAATTTTCCATTTTACAGAGTGAGCTTCTGGAGCATACCTTGCTTATTCATGCTAAAATCCTCAGTTTCTGATTACATAGTAGGTGCTGAATAAATAGTTATTGACTCAATAATAAGATATGCTATTTAGATATCATGTTTAAGTCTCCCTTTCAATAACTGAAGAATTTGAGACCCTTGTTTTAACCCACCCCAGATTGCACAGCAAAAATCTAGTCTTGTAATTTTTAGGCAGGATTGCTTATCCCTCTCCAGACTGTGGAATGGTATGTGTTTCAGTAAAGTTTATTGCAAGATGCTTTGATGCAATAAAAATACCAGGCTCAGTCCTGAAGTTCATCATGTAGAAAAGGAGCAAGTAACACTCAGTCAAATAAAACAATATAACCTAAAAATGAAAAAATAATAAACAGGATAAAAAGGACTCTGATTCTAAGGAATACACATTTCATTTCTCCTTTCAGATTTCCTCAACATTAATTTGCAGCATTAAACCAAGGAAGTAAGTAAATAGAATATCCTCCTAGGCTTTCATGTAGAATGCTCAGAAGAAATAAAAATGTCTATCTTAGATTGGTCAATATAGTGATTACATTTCAGTATTTAATGCCTCTTTGGAAAGCATCAGGCTTTTCAAAACTAGCATGAGAAGTAGCAGTTAAATTCTGAGGCAAGATTTAATAACAAATAAAGTAGCAAAGAATTTGACCCCTAATCAATCATCATGCAATTCTGAAGATTTATAATGGCTTAACAGAGAATTACAGCTTCCAATTTTAATTAAACAAACAAACAAAATTATAATAGATCAATATAAACACCAACTAAAAAATAATGATTATCCCACTACACTTAAATTTTCTAGTCATTTAATTCCAAAACATAAAAAACCTCAGAATAATCCAAAAACCTGAAACCAAAGAAACAATTTAACTTTCACAGTTAAAATTCATATTTTTATATAAAAAATAAGATTAATGTGACAATGAAAAAAGGATGATGTTATAGAAAAAGCACTACACAGATTTATGCTGTATGTTCTTGGACACATTTTTCAAGTTCTACACTCCTCTGTATCCTTATTTCTAAAAGGAATGACATAGAATTTTTGTGAGGATTAAATTAGAGTCAGAGGAACTGTAAGTTACCTATTTTAGAGCTCTCTCCCACTTTTTTTCTTTCCATCCTTTTCACATTGTGTTCCCTGGCATGCCAAGGAAATATGAATGAATGAATGAATGAATGAATGAATGAATGAATATTTCCATGAAATAGAAATTACCATGAATGACATTTATTTAAGAATGCTGAGTCATCACTTGGAGGTGCAGGATGGGCAGAAGAAGCTGGGCTACAGTATAGTCTCAACAAATGTTTCAGTTGATCATACTATAACTTCTGAAGCTTAAATGACTATTCAGAATTGGCCCTTATTGGGACTGGGCTGGGCATGTATACCCCACATAAGCCAATTTTTGTTATGCGCTGCCTGGAAATGGGGCACGTCTTTGAGTGAGCTGCAGGTGTAAGTATTTTAGTCATGAAGGTCACCTCGCTACATTACATAATTGACATTTTTCCTGAAGGCAAAAGATGTGAACATTCTTAGAATCCTTTACAGTTAAGACACTGTCATTTGACACACCATTGAACAGTGAGGTCTATGGGGTTCCAAAAAGATTTTCCTACACATTAAAGAAGAGAAAGAAAAGGAAAAGAGAATAATGTGCAGTGAGTGAGACATATCACACCCCTCTTTCCTACTTTAGAGGTTGTTTTATACTGGTACAACCCCTGATGCTGTATCAGCTATCTTCTGGAAATTGAAGAAAATAGAGGGGGAAAGTCAAGCCAGAACCCACCCTACATAATTAGTAACTTAATTAAACAACTTTTGAAAGTCTTATCTGGTCATCTTCATTTTAGAGGATTCAGTACTCTGATGTTTTATACGTGTTTTTCTTGGTGCTCTAGTTGGGGGTAAAAGCCTTCTGATTGATCTAGAGATTAAAAAGATGAAAGGTCTGGGATATAATGCTTAATATTGTTGTTTTCTCTCCTCTATAAAACACAAATCATTTTACAAGAGTCAGCTGCGCAGGACTCTTTAAAAATGAATCATTTTATACAGCTGGATTTCCCAATAAACAAAACTTGTAATGGGCATAATTCTCACATATGATGTATAGTGTTTTACAACCTGGAAAAAAAGTTTTCTAACAGAATTTACACATGAATCGATATCTGTTCAATCAATATTACCAATGCTACTGAATAATATTTTAACACAAAAATATACCTGACTCCATCTGAATGACCTCAGACTTTTGTGCTTTCAGAATCCTTGTCATGTTGTATGGCTCTGCTCATACCATCAGCCTGCCCATTGTCAAAGCCCGCTGTTATCCAGGTGTTCCCTAGCCTAACCCCACATGCCTTTATGTTTACTGTAATCTCTAAAGTCTCAGTAACCAGTTACCTAGTCCTGCTGGAACTGTGCATGGATTATTAACACAGATACTTTCAGTGAATCTTTTGTTCATGCATTTCACAAGTGGTCCAGTGGTATTGTTGGGTCATTTTCTGGATTTTAGCTTTTCAGGTACACAAGAGTCCAAAATGACTAGATTGTAAGTGGACGATGTCTTTAACCTTTCCTTTCTTCATGTAATTCCTGTTTTCTTGAGTAATAGTATTTATTGTAATTGTTGTCATACATTAGGTTATTTGTGTATTGGAAACAGTGCTAAACACTTTATAGTATTTGATTTAGCAAAGCCCAGGACAATGGGCAAGATTATTTCTATTTTAAAAATGGAGATAAATGAAAAAAATCAAGATCACATAGATAAATGCTATCAGCCCTAAGCTTTCAATTCATATTTTATTAAAATAATTCAATACATAACACAAATTTAATACTGTCTATACATACACATTTGCATATATAGCTTTTCCTGCTTTGGCTATTTCATATGCTTGCCAATATCTCTCTGGAAATCACAATATTTGTCAACATTTTGATAATAGCATAACCAAGGAACTGAAAACCACATAGAAGAAGACAGGCCTCTGATGCCTTTTTTTTCCCCCTAGAATATGTATCCCTATCATTGCAAAGCAGTTCTCAATACATAGTATGGTATTCCATTGATTTGGGAATGCCATACAGTCTTTGGTAATTTTGGAAAACTAAGTGTATATTTACATATATATATGTACATATATACATATGTACATATATACATATGTACATATATACATATATATACACATATATATGTACATATATACATATATACACATATATATGTACATATATATGTGTATATATATATATATATATATATATAATTTATTATCAAGTTAGCTAATATACAGTGTATACAATGTGTCCTTGGTTTGGGGTAGATTCCCGTGATTCATCACTTACATACAACACCCAGTGCTCATCCCAACAAGTGCCCTCCTCAATGCCCATCAGTATATCTTTAGAAGAAAGAATACTACTTTATTTATTTTACTTAAAAATATAGGTTCAGTGGCATGGCTTCATAAATACCCATCTTCACATCTCGTTTTCATGAAGATCTCACAAGTATAACAGTCACCAAGCATTACTGAAACACTTCTGTACCTGAAAAAAACAATATAACTCAGAAGACTCGGGATAAAATTATTATTTTAAGTGTTATTACTTTTATAGCTACATGAACGCCTATGGTGCTTTGCAGTGAATAAAATATATGATATCAAATAAGTATACACAAAATATGAGAAGTAAAAGACGAGACTGGCAATGGGCTACAGGTGCTTAAAAATGAAGATGATACTGATTCTAGAGGATTGGGAGGAAAGAGAGGAAACAGGTAATCTGGTTCTGAGGTCTGGATGATGCCAAGACAGCAGATTTACTTAATCATTTTACGGCCATTTAGAACATAGGAAATAGTCAAGCCACACAAATCAAAATTCAGTCTATTAAAGGGAAAAATGAAATATATATTTAAACAAATCACCAACACAAGATCAGTGCTAGGATATAGTGGAGAATGAATATAAATGTATTCTGGTCCCATGTTACTCCACTCTATTCTGCCTCCTCTTTCCCTTCCAAGTCACTCTTCAGAGACTCTTTCCCTTTTCCTCCTTGTCCTTGTCCACACTACCTGTGACAGGACCCTTCTTGATTTAGAATTTTGTCAAATTTTCAGTGTCATCACTTGATGTCTCCTCCACTAATATCTTACTGTCAACTTATAGCAAATCCTTTATAGCTGCCTAAAGAATTATTGAATGGTGATGGGCATTAAGGAGGGCCCTTGTTGGGATGAGCACTGGGTGTTATATGTAAGTGATGAATCACTGGGATCTACTCCTGAAACCAATACTACACTGTATGTTAACTAACTGAATTTAAATAAATATTAAAAAAGGAATCTTTGAAATTGTAATTATTTTAGATAAAAAACAGAAAACACTTTCTACACCGTTGCTATTCCCAGCTCTCTCCAAATGGATTCACCTGCTTAATTTTTGCTACTTATCTCAGCCATTTGTCGTTTCTGATTTTAACCCTCCCAGGTTGGTTTGGCATGCCACGTCCATGCTAATAGCAAAACTGTTCTCACTCACCCTCCTCTGTCCTCTGTTGGGTCATGGTTGTTCTAATTATCCCAACCCCACTAAAGCCTGAGTCTGGCTCATTCAAGGCAGGACTTGTGTTCTATCTCTCAGTGCACCCCAAGGACTTCCACAAGCTCCTCTTTCTCTACTTGAGTAAACACTCTCCCAAACACAAACCCAGCTCCTTGCTCCTCAACAAACCTCACTTAATGATACTGTTACTTTTCCTGGTCTTCTTCACCATAATGACATTAGACTAAACCATTTCCCATCCTATAGGCAGATATTCTCTAGGTCTGTTTTTAGCCAAGCATTCCTGTCTTGCTAAATTCCTTACCTGGCCCCGTATTTCTCTTTGCTACACCCAGAAATAAGGACTCAGTGCCCATAGTTTATTCAGAAGGCATAGAGAAGCCAGCAGAGGATAGAAAGTGATGCCAGGAAGAAGAAAGAAGCAATAGTGGGTGACCTCAGGGCATGACTGCACATTATCCCCCCGAGAAACTCCAAATTATGTTAGTACCTGTCTTGCTAGGGGCAAAGGGACAGAAGTATTTATATCCCCACATCTGTCAGTCATTGTTCAAAGCTTCCCTCAGAAGGACATTTACGTAGGTAGGACAGGTTGCAGCAACCAGAGGGTAATCCTCCAACAAAGGAGGGTTATGATGCAGATGCTGATCATAAGAATCAGGCTAGGATTCTTGGGCATAAAGAGGTGGGCTGAGCATACGTGGGTGGAACATGAAGTATCTGCCACAGTCCATCCATAACTGCATTCTTGGCTCATTTCACATTATGGCTGTAAGAATATGGCCTCTTCCTAGCCTCTCCCTTGTCTTCACATAATCTCCCTGACCATATGTTCTATTACCAACTTGCTTCATTAGGTTTCCATTAGTGCAAAATATAAAACATTGCTAAGCATGATAAATACAAGAACCAACATTTTAAAGTCTCCACTATATGTGTTTATAGAGATATTACTTAATCCAACATTATGCTACTCTATTGGATTAAGGTCTTTTGTTATCAGTGTCACTACCTATTACATACACACTGAACTATAAACGGGTGAAAAACAACTAAGTGTGACATCACTTCTAACTTCCGGTTTCCTTTCTTCCCTCTTATCTTTGCTTCCTAAAGCAAACCTCATTTTAATAGTAATAATAAAAATATGTCAAAGTTATTTGAAAAAAAAAAAGGATGCAAATCCAGAGTATTGGGGAAATCAGGTATAAAACATAATAAAGTCAACCAATGTAAGTAGCTAGAATATAACTACAATGTAAGGTGCATGTTGGGGATGAAGGGAGAGAGTGAGATGGGGATGTGGCATGTATTAGACAATATTAGGGAACCTATAATCACATTTAATGGCCACTATGGAAAGAATTAAAAGTATACAATGGAGAATAAATGTCATCCTCTTCCGACTTTGTAGAGACTGATTTGAGCATGAAGCTGTTAGATGTTGGCCATTTCTGGACAAATAAATGCATGGGCTGGATTTTTCTTCCTCCCATGTTAGCAGAAGGTACATTTCAGAGTCCACCTGAAAAACTCCCCTGCATAATTTCTGAGATGATGCCCTTCAGAGATATCAGAGGTCTTCTCTGCAGAACTGTGCAAGGATCTGAGGGGCTTCCACACCTGAGAATGTTAGGAGATAAGGAGTCTTGCTACTGCCCCCATAACCGTTTAATCTTTCCATTTGTTTAACAAAACTTGTGCTATCTATACTGTTAATGGCAGGATGAGGTTTGTTCTGAGTCAGAATAAAGGTTTTGGTGGCAAAAGGCCCTTGTTTGACCCATCTGGTAATTGAAAATCCTTACAAGTGGAGAATAATGTGTGGGTCCCGTCTATACATGCAGGTGTTGCGCCAGCTGCTGACATCTACCCAATTCTCTTCAAAGCAAAGTCTGAACTGATTCACTGACAGGTGGACTTTGAAGAGCAAAATGACAATGAAATTTTTAAAAAGTTTTCCTTTCTGGAAAACTAGGGAGAGAGAGCGTGTGTGTGTTGGAAGAAAAAAATCACAACCCCACACAAAAAAGATTTTGCAATTAATGAAGCTTCTCTGTGAACCCTTGCCTCAAATTCTGTAGTCTAAACAAACACTCAATGATTATAATTAAAAACTCTTCCATGGAAAGATGGAGACTGCCGAGTCTTTTAGAAAGAGTCTTCCCTCAGATTAAAATATCCATTTTCCTTTTGTTAATATTTGTCTATGTGGAAAAACTAATAAGAACTAATTAAAGTGAGTACAAGGATACCGAACACTAATGAGAGGCCTATTTTGGATAATTTTAAAATGATGTGCGAAATGAGATGCTTTCAAGCTTCTCCTTTTCAGGAAAAGATCAGTGAACAGGAGAGGACTCAGTTTCCAAGGTCAAAGCCAAAATGGGTCAAATGAAAGTTTGGAAGAGAAAGACTCTGCATGATAATATATCATGAGTGAGTATAGACCACCCGTGATGTCTTTCAATGAGCAGACATGAGATCAAATTACTATCCTAGGGGGGAAAAATGCACACACACAATTTAAATAAACTGGTGGAATTAGATTGAATTGCTAAATCAAATGAATAAGTGGTGTCAGCGTGACAGGAGAGCTGGAGAGACAGTCTTAAAGTAATTCATAAAAGATCTCGGCAGTAGCTAAACTAAACTATGTTTAGTTTCATAATTTTTCCTCAAGGGTCAGAAAAAAAGAACTCAGCTCTTGTGTTTCCTATTTAAGAGAAAATGTAGGGAGGCAGTCTTCTCTGTGGTTAAGGACCCAGGCTCTAGAGGCAGCTAGAGCTTCTGGAAAAAAGATCTCAAAGACAGTATTTGATGAAGATTAAAGAAGAAAAATTCTGTAAAAGATCTGCAAATGCCTAGCACACAGCAGGTGATCTCTATATCTTAGCTTTCTCTCCTTCCCCTTCTCTCAGGGTTAGTCTATTCAAGTTCTGCAGATTATCAACAGGATGTTGAAAGAATACCGATAAAATGTAAATCTTGTTGTTTTAATTTTATTTGAAACTTAGATGCAAATTTTGTCAACCAGGGATTTATCAGGTGAAAAGTAAAACTAGGACTGGCTTGTGGAATATATGAAGTAGACACACTACCAGCACTGTGTTTTTATCTCACGCAGTCATTTTAGGCGAGTGAATTGAAGTCCATCTATACCCTTACACTTGAAGATAAATCTCTAATTGGGAACATGACCAATGTCTCTGGCAAGTATTATTTGTGAAGGGAGAAGCCATTAATCTCAGTAATGTGCTAACAATAACTGGCTTTTCTCTTCTTGCTCAATTTAATTTAATTTATGAAGAATTACATGTTTACATTTAAAAACCAAATAGAACTAAAGTTTCAAAATAAAAAATGGCAATCCTTTGCCCAACTCTCACCCCACCCATTTCATGGTCCCACTCACCAAAGGTAACCTCACCCAAAATTTAATCCTATTTTCAGGCATACATCCTCGTCCAGTTACATGTTTAACCTATTAGGATATTTCTTGGCTTATCAGTATTAGACATCACTTAATACAGTCGGTGATGGTTTACTTCTCTTATAGAACTATCTCCTCATGGCATTTTCCTAATATTGTTACATGTCAACATTTTTGTTAAATTCTCATGGTTTATGTTGTATGATTTATATATAATTTATATATAATATATGGTTTAGTCAAGAATTCTGTTATTGAATGCTTTTATTATACACATTTATAAATGTTTTCATGGCATTAATAAGCACCAATTTTAAAATTTTTGAGTCAGTTTATTAGTATGTCCATTTTTTCTCTCAAATCTATACTCGAACTTTCAAATTCTATACATTTGTTTCCAGATTCTCAAATATGAATCTATTCGTTTCAATACCAATCTTCTGAATTCTCTTATATTCTAGCTCACCATGCTCCTTCTTCCACTGCACCAATAATTCTATTTTATTTTTTTAACATAATTTATTGTCAAGTTGGCTAATATGCAGTGTATACAATGTGCTCTTGGTTTTGGGGGTAGATTCCCATGATTCTTTGCTTACATACAGCACCCAGTGCTCATCCCAACAAGTCCCCTCCTCTATGCTCATCACCTATTTTTCCCTCTCCCCCACAACCCCTGTCCATGAACCACACCAATAATTCTTTAAAAATACAAGTGAGGGGCACCTGGGTGACTCAGTCAGTTAAGCATCCATTCTTGGTTTCGGTTCAGGTCATGATCTCAAGGTTCATGGGTTGAGCACTGTGCTGGTTTCTGCAGTGACAGTGTGGAGTCTGCCTGGAATTCTCTCTTGCTCCCTCTCTCCCTACCCCACCCCCCCCACTTGCACTGTCTCTGTCTCCCTCAAAATAAGTAAGTAAACGTTATACACACACACACACACACACACACACACACACACACACACGGTGATTATCCTCAGACTTTCCTTTGCCACTCTGCTGTGCAGGATCCTACATTGTCCAGATCCTGTATCAACTACTTTTAGAAACGTCCTTTCTTATTTTGTTAAAGCATAACTTCTAGTAACCTATAAAATGGAGAATGATGGTTGTCATATTTTTTTAAACTCGTGATTATGAAATTATTTTTAATCTTCAAGATTAATACTTTGGCAAAGGGCAGAATCCTACACTCATTTTTTTTTTTTTTTTTTTGGTAAAATGTTGTAGCTATGGCCCTATTTGAACCCTGTGTCACTGTTAAGGAACCTGATGATATCTGATTTAGAAAAGCCTATTGATATAAGATACTTATTTGTGTAATTCTACGGATGTACATGAGTTTGCACCTTTGTGATACTCAGGTTTATGATTAGCAAAACTTGACATCTTTCATACGTAGAAAATTGACCCTAAAAATAAAATCACATGCGAGATTCAAAGATGCTTTCAATGAATAAGGTGTCAGAAGCGAGGTCTTCAGAAACAATTATGGCAGGAGTAATGAGCTTTACATACCTGATTTGTATTCTTGGTTCCACAACTGGCTAGCTGTGTGACTTTGAACAAAGTAGCTCACCTTTTTGAGCTTGAAAGTCATCAGCTGAGAAATAAAGATAAGAAAATCTGCATTGAAGGATTTTTTTTTAACTTTAGTCAACTCAAAAATCAATTATATATTCTATTTCAGATAGGGCATATATCACTTTTTTCAAATAGGTAATTTTGAATGTTTTTTGCAAGATGGCTTCATAAACAGCTACATTTTTTGTGATTTGGAATAATGTGTTTTATGCCAGCCATCAGTTATATGAAAAATGAATAATTAATCAAGGATAATAAAATGCATTTATTAAAAACACAGTGTTTCAGCCTAGTTAATAAACAGAAGTTAGTTGCTCAAAGCTGTCCTTTGGTAAACTGGATAGTTAAATATACACAGTTTGAAGTGGAAAATAAAAATATTACTAAAGAGAAATAGGGAAAATCAAAATAGAAGGAGCAAACTCATGTCTCTCATTAAAAAAAAAAAAAGCAAAGAATGATTAACTTCCTTGATTTTCATAACTGAATATGTGTGGAAGAACAAAAACAGCAATACACATTTCAATCAAAAGGGTAGATATAAAAGAACACAAATTATGTCCCTCATTATACATGTCAATTATTGGCATTAGACAACCAATTTTAAAGTTATACCTTGCAGCCATGGCTAGAAATTCTCTTCAACTATGCACATGTGCTTACAGTTAATTCTGTTTCTCTAATAGGCAAACTAACACAAACAACAGGCTTTCTCTCTCTCTCTCTCTTTTTCTCTCTCTCTCTCTCTCTCTCTCTCTCCCTTCCTCTCTCTTTTGGCAATTTAAGCCCACGTAGCACATTTCTCACTTTATCAACAAAGATTAAAGACTTACACTACCTGGTAATCCCATTATCTTGCATGATAAAAGTAAAAGTATCTTTGGTCACTGCCTGCAGAACTCAAGGGATTTATCATGAGTGTGTATAAAATCCAATTAATTCTCAGTTTTCCTATCAGTCATGTGGATCATTAACTTATTCACTTGAGTGCTTATGTTTACCACTATTTTACCAGAAGATTTTCTACAACATAAAATGCACTTGATTTGATTTGGTTCAAACTAAAATTACTCAGAGTAGGATTGATATATTGAAAATATTTTAAAGAATGAAGAACAATAGATCATGCTCCTATTTTTTTTTTTTTTTTTTTAATAAATGGGTTGGACTCTTGTTTTACTTGAGAAGGTTCCTTTCAAGGTCTGAGTTAGTATTCTTCAGAACAAATCCAAAATTTAAATTCGGAAGTAAAAACACATTCTCCCAACTCTTATCACAACACACTCACACACACACACACACACACTATTTTGACAAATGAAATCTGGCTGTAAACAGCAGCACCACTTGAACCAATAATCAGAAACTTGTTTTACTTATCAAAGTCATACTGCTATTGTGAGGTTTGGATAATGAGATAGTATTTTGTAGAACAGTTATTAAACCTCCAAAATTGCAGTAAATTTTAATATATTGTCATTATTATTATTTTACTAGTAATAACCAGAAGTGAATTTAACATTTTTTCTTTGCTTTGGGAAAATAAAATTGCTAGATGTGAGTTTCACATTGGATATTGGCTATCATGTTTTAGGATACTCTATGGTATTGTATAGGAGTAAATGCAAGTTAAAAATAGTCTTATTTCCAGCTTTTGAAAATGAAAGACTTGGCTTCTCTCATTTCTTTCAGAATTCCTTTGTCCTTTTCAAATTTATATAAATATTTTTAATGACTAAATAAGCCGCTGGTCAGTCTCAAAACTCAGGAATGTTTCCTCAAGGAACTAGGAGGCTTCTCTTTGAAATGTAATCACCAAGGAAAGTAATGCTCTATCTCCCAGTTTCCTGGGAGGAGATAGGCCTAATTTCAGCTGTCACTTGACTCCAGATTGCAAAACCTACTTTATTTATTGAATAGATTGTGTCCACTTAGTTGTATGAAAGAGTGAGATTTCTTTTTGTCTTTGCAATTTCTTGAGCAGATTGCTTACCCATGAATGTACCTCTTCACATTCTGGTTGAATGCTTATTCAATGATAAAATTGTTTTCTTTATCTTCTACCTTTGTGAAGACTGTTCTCAATTGGGAGAAAATTTTGTTTTAATTATATTTCTTCAACAAAATGATGCTCTTTTGTCCTCTTCGGGGTCTGCATCACACTGCCAAAAAAGCCCAGAATCTCAGACATCTTGGGACGAGACAAAATCTTAGTTGACTATTTTCTCCCTTTGACTACTGTGGCAGTAATGTGAATAATGGATTCTGAATGGGGATAGATAGAATCCAGTTCAACAATAGTCTTGAAGAAGCTGGAAGTTTCTTGCCAAAAGTTCTTCAGGTAAATACAAGCCATTTTATTTTCTTTGTAAGTATAAACAAAAACTTTTGCACCAGACACTTGTTAAAAATGGCAAAAAAGATTGCATTCAAGCTACCGTAGTAGGGGAGAGGGACCTCGGTAGAGAAATGAACTCGATTTTGGATGCACCAAAGACAGATGGAGTTCAGAATCTATAAGCAGAGTGAGGGGGTCAGTGTATGGAATATTACTAAGGGCAAAATTACCTGTTTGGACATCAGGGGGAGGAGAATTCTTGCTAAATGGGTCTCACGGGATTTTCACAGGATTCTTGCTAAAGCCAGCTACAAGGAAGGAGCTGAGGATGAAGCTTAGTTGGGAGGACACTGACTACAGAAGCTTAACTACAATATGATCAAGGAATGAGTCCCCGTCATTGTTCCTACCAATGATTAACATAGTTATTGCTTAATATTTTGGCCGAAATGTAACCAAAAAATTACATGGGTGCCTTAGGCGTATCCTTTAAACATCTATTGTAGTTGAATATTAATATACAAGATTTTTTTTTGCTTTTTAAACAAACAAGAAAACAAACATATTCAACACCGCAAGTTCTGCAAATATTTATTGCAAACTCACCATACAAAACAAAGCCTTGTGCCAGAAATGTACAGCATGGAGAGTTAGATGTATCCATTAACTTTTTATTTCAATACAATAATTTAATATAATGAAAATCTGTATAATTATTTTAAAATTCAGAGAACTGAAACCCAGACAGGATAAGTAACCCTGTCCAGCATAGCACAAGTTATTTGACTAAATTCCATTATTTTCCTGCCAAAGGATTGTAAAAGATAGTTTATGTAGAGGATATTGAATTAGCTTCTATGGAGTAGTAAAAAAAGTAAAAACTCAGAATCCTCTTAAGGAACTTCTCAGAAAAACAAATAAACCAATAAACAACAAGAAAAAAATCCCTGTGAAAAATGAAAACAGAAATCCTGAGTTAAAGATGTAAGCATGCCGGTGTGCACTCTCTTTCTCCACAATGGCTCCAGGATGGTTGGTTAAGTGACTTTAACAATATATGACCTTTAAAAAAGTGAAAAAAATGTGTTAAATACATTTTCTGTTTGTACACACTCTTTAATTTGCACGTACTTTGAACTCTGGAGTTCAGAATGGTGCAACCATTCTGGAGAACAGTATGGAGGAGGTTCCTTAAAAAGTTAAAAATAGAACTACCCTAGGATTCAGCAATCCCACTACTAGGTATTTACCTAATGGATACAAAAATACATATTCAAAGGGGTATATGCACCCTGATGTTTATAGCAGCATTATCAACAATAGCCAAGCTATTGAGAGAGCCCAAAAGTCCATCAACTAGATAAAGAATATTAATAAGCCATCAAAAAGAGTGAAATCTTGGAGCACCTGGGTGGTTCAGTCAATTAAGTGTCTGACTTTGGCTCAGGTCATGATCTTGCAGTCAGTGAGTTCCAGTCCCGTGTCAGGCTCTGTGCTGACAGCTCAGAGCTTGGAGCGTGCTTCAGATTGTGTCTCCCTCTCTGCCAGTCTCCTGTTTGTGCTCTCACTCTCTCTCTCTCTCTCTCTCTCTCTCTCTCTCTCTCTCTCTCAAAAAATAAACATCAAAAAGAATGAAATCCTGTTAATTGCAATGAAGTGGATGGAGCTAGAGTGTACTATGCTAAATGAAATAAGCCAGTCAGAGAAAGACAAACACCATATGATTTCACTCATATGTGGAATTCAAGAAACAAAACAGATGAACATATGGGAGTGGGGAGATGAGAAAGGGAAACAAACCAAGACTCTTTTTTTTTTTTAATATGAAATTTATTGTCAACTTGGTTTCCATACAACACCCAGTGCTCATCCCAACAGGTGCCCTCCTCAATGCCCATCACCCACTTTCTCCTCTTTCCCACCCCCATCAACCCTCAGTTTATTCTCAGTTTTTAAGAGTCTCTTATGGTTTGCCTCTCTCCCTCTCTAACTTTTTTCCCCTCCCCCTCCCCCATGGTCTCCTGATAAATTTCTCAGGATCCACATAAGAGTGAAAACATATGGCATCTGTCTTAATGATAGAGAACAAACTGAGAGTTTATGGAAGCAGGTGGATGGGGGATGGGCTAGATGGGGGATGGGCGTTAAGGAGGGCACTTATGATGAACACTGGGTGCTGTATGTATTGACGAATCCCTGAATTTTACTCCTGAAACTAGTACTGCACTGTATGTTAACTAGCTAGACTTTAATTTTTTTTAACGTTTATTTATTTTTGAGACAGAGAGACAGAGTATGAACGGGGGAGGGTCAGAGAGAGAGAGGGAGACACAGAATCCTAAACAGGCTCCAGGCTCTGAGCTGTCAGCACAGAGCCGGATGTGGGGCGGAACTCAGGAACCGCGAGATCATGACTTGGGCCGAAGTCGGACGCTCAACCGACTGAGCCACCCAGGCGCTCCTAACTAGCTAGAATTTAAATAAAAGTTTGGAAGGAAATAATTTGCATGTACTTTTAGACATGAGTGTTTGGTGTGTGTTTTGGTGAAAGGACAGAGTTTCGTTGACACCTGGTACTCTTACAGCAGGAAACAGACACATAATTTAAATTAGCTCCTTTATTGTGATAACCTAGGTCTTCTCCAATCTTGTCTTCTAATAATTGTATAGTTTTGTGTTTTCTTTGTAGGTCTGCATTTCACTTTTATTTAATTTTTGTAAAGAGTGTAAAATCTGTCTAAATTCATTTTTTACATGAGGATGTCCAGCTGTTCCAGAAAAACTTGTTGAAGAGATGATCTCTGACACACTGTATTTTCTTCTTTACCAAAGACCAGTTGCCTCTATTGTTGTAAGTCTATTTCTGAGCTCTCAATTTTTTTCATAGATTTATGTATCTATTATTTTGCCAATACCACCCTGTCTTGATTACTGTAACTTTGTTTTTTGTTTGTTTTTTATTATGTTTTTTGTCATTTATCTTTTTTAATATAATTTATTTTCAAATTGGCTTTCATTTGACACCCAGTGCTCATTGGAAGTGCCCTTCTCAATGCCCATTACTCACTTTCCCCTCTCCCCCCATCAACCCTCAGTTTGTTCTCTGTATTTAAGAGTCTTTTATGGTTTGCCTCCCTCCCTCTCTGTTTATAACTATTTTTTTACCCCTTCCCTTCCTCCATGGTCTTCTGTTAAGTTTCTCAAGATCCACCTATGAGTGAAAACATATGATATCTGTCTTTCTCAGACTGACTTATTTCACTTAGCATACTACCCTCCAGTTCCATCCGCGGTGCTGCAAATGACATGATTTTATTCTTTCTCATTGCCAAGTAGTGTTCCATTGTATATATAAACCACATCTTCTTTATCCATTCACCAGTTGATGGACATTTAGGCTCTTTCCATAATTTGGCTATTGTTGAAAGTGCTGCTATAAACATGTAACTTTGAAGTAAGCCTTCACGTCAAATGGTGCCATTTCTCTAATTTCGTTCTTTTCCTTCACTATTGTGTTAGCTATTCTGGAGTTTTGCATCTCTGTATAAGCATTAGAATCAGTTTGTCAATACCCACAAAATAACTTGCTGATCTTTTGCGTGGACTTACACTGAGTCTATAGATCAACTTGGAAAGAACTGATAACTTAATGATATGAGTCTTTCTATCCATAAACATGGAATACCACTCTGTTTATTTGGTTCTTCTTTGAGTTTTTTTCACCATTTTGTAGTTTTCCTTATGTAAAAGGCCTATACAACTTTTGATAGATTTATACTGAAATTTTTAATTTGTCTGGCTACTAATAGAAATGATATTGTGTTAATTCAAATTTCACTTGTTCATTGCTGGTATAAAGGACAGCAATTGACTTTTGTATGATAACCCAGTGTGTGGCAACTTTGCTGTAATTACTTACTAATTCCAAAGGATTCTTTTGTTGTTGATTCTTTGAGATTTTTTACATCGATGATAATGTCATCTGCAAAAAAAAAAAAAAAAAGTTTTATTTTTTTTCTTTCCAATCTGTTCTCCTTTCATCTCCTTTTCTTATATATCTCATTTACTAGGAATTTCACTATAATGTTGAAAACCAGTGGTAACAGGGGACGTCTTTGCCTTATACTTGATCTTAGTGGAAATACTTCAAGTTTCTCATCAATAAGTAGAATGTTAGACATAGGTTTTTGTAGAAAGTATTTATCAATTTGAGAAAGGTCTTTATTCCTATTTTAATGAGAGTTTTTATCATCAATGGCTGTTGGATTTTGTCAAATGCTTTTTCTGCATTGATTGATACAATCATGTGATTTTTCTTCTTTAGCTAGTTTTGATGCCATAGTTTATATTAATTAATTTTCAAATGTTTAACCAGTCTTACATATCTGACCTATATCCCAATTGGTAGTGGTATATAAATCTTTTTATCTAGCACTGGATTCAGCTTGCTCATATTTTATTGAGGACATTTGCACCTATGCTTATGAAAGATATTAGTCTGTAGTACTCTTTTCTTGTAATGTCTTTGCTTCTTTTGTTGTAATGTCTTTGGGTGTTAGGATATCCTGGCCTCATAGAATGAGTTAGGAAGTATACCTTCTGCTTCTATCTTCTGGAAGAGATGATAGAGAATTGGTACCATTTAAATGTTTGGTAGAATTCACCAGTGAATGCATTCCAGACCAGTGTCGTGGAAGATTTTAAATTATAGAATCAATTACTTTAATAGGTATCAGCTTATTTACATTGTCTATTTCATCTTGTATGAATTTTGGTAGATTGTGTATTTCAAAGAATGGCTTATTTCATCTATGTTATCAAGTTTGTGTTCATGGAGTTGTTCACAGTATTCCATGATTATCTTGTTTATGTCTATGTGATCTATAATGATATCTCCTCTCTCATTTTTGGTATTAGCAATTTGTGTCCTTTCTCTCTGTTTTTGCACATTTATTTTGAAAACCAGAAAAGGAAAACTTTTTCCATTCCTATGCACAAATCTCACTGTGAATTTATCAGAAATCATCTGCATTTTTCCCAAGAAAGCTACTGCTTTATATACTTCTACTTAAAACTTAGAATGGTCCAATGGCCTGATCTAAAAACCTAGAAAGTTTTATTTAGTTTCATGAAGCATTGACTTAATCCAACTAATTCAATAAGCATTCATTCACACCATTCTAGACACAATTATAAGTATAAAAGGAGATACAAAGATAAGAAAAATACAAGGTATAAACTATCGAGGATCTTACCTGGAAAGAGGAACAAGTAACAAGTATAGTGCATGACTAAAAGAGTAAAAGCCAAGAGAAGATGGCAGCCAGCCTCCAAAATGGCACCTCGTTTTACTGCCTGTTAGTCTTCACAACTTTGTTCTAGAAAAGAATATCTATCCCTTCAGATGTCTGCAACCCTGGATGATGCCTAAATGGCAATCTTCTGAAAGAAAATGAGGTACAAGCCCTGAGATAAACCACCTGAGGATCCCTGACTCTTGGGATAACCCGTGTGAACCAGTGAATGCTTGTTTTAAGCTGCTGAGTTTTGGGTTGATGTGGTATGCAATAGCAGAAAACTAATACAGACAAATACACACCTAAGGAAAATCAAATTCAGAGATGTATGCTATTGCCTGTGTGGAAATGTTAAAGAAATAGAGTATGCTGCCACGGAGGTGGCGAGCTTTTGAAATGGTTTCAAAGAACGGTTTCAGTTTGGATAATGGCTTGTTGGTGAAGAAATTCTTAGGAATTGAGGAAAGTGGACTTAAACATACAAAGGCAGACAAAGTGTATTCATGACAATCCAATAGGGCTCTAGCTACCTGAATTCTGGGTACCTGGAGGGAGCTAGATGATGAAATGGGCCCATTTATCTACTCTCCAGTTGAGAAACTAGAATGTTGTTTAATAGCCAGGGAGTGGGGAGTAAACATACTAATTATATTCTATTCTTAAGCAAGAGATTCATAAAATTAATCTGTGCTTTAAAAGGATTCACAGGGCAGTGGTGAGTCATAGAATCTTTGATCTGTGCCCAAGTATCTTCTAAAAGCTAGGTATGACTCACAATTCTCACTGCTGAGAAGTTCAGTTTAGCGGGAGATGTGGGTGAGTAAAAGCTTACCACGCAGGTTATGTGTCCTGCAATAGAGGAACACAGGAGACCAGAAAGTCAAGTGTACTGAGTAGTGTTTTGTCTGTATCTTGAAGGAATGAATAAATGAAGAATAAACAAAGAATTTAAGTGGTCAAGAGAAGAAAGTGAGGAAATATACATGTCATTTGCATGCCCCAAGGGAGTCAAGTTTTCATACATGTATAAAAAATTCAATCTTTATAACAAAGCTCAGCAGCTGATACTAATACTTTTAATGTCAATGCACAGGTGAGAAAAATGATGCAGGTATTTTAGTCATACAGCTGGCAAGAGATCGAGCTGGGATTCGAATCAAGATCTGTCTAATAATACTTTTCTTAATGCTTTACACTCTCTGATGCCAGAAGGCAACATTTGTCGGTAGTCACTGTAATTGGAAGTCAAGTTTGCCAAGCAAGACTGAATCAGATAAGACTTTGCTTTGCTTTCTGAGAGCTAGATTGTCTGTGTTGGGGCTGATACTCCTACTCAATTAAGCTGACACCATATGATCTGTTTGGTAGAAACTCATTATCTCGGTTCAGTGACTGAATCCAACACTTTTGTGACCTAGAATCCATTAAAATAGTTGGTTTGATGGTCCTGAATAAATGCTACCTAAAATAAGTACCATTCAAATTTTGTTTTCACTTTGTAGAGTCAAATAAATTAATGTTGGAAAGAGAAAACTGACTTGTAAAATGTTAAGGTTGAAGTAATTAAAATAATTTATTGAATGGTAATATTCTCCACCAGGCATGAGCAGAATGTAAGTTTTACTGGGTCCTGAGCTCTAAATAAATTATACCACTAATAATAGCCTACATTCATCAAAAAAACAGATAATGTAAATATAATTTCTATTGTTTTTATAAGTAAATAATTGATCTTCATAGTATTCTATTATTCTCCTAGTAGTTGTGTATTTACTTTTTCCACAATAAAAATGTAAGCAAAGAATTGTAAAATTGCACTATTAATACACTATATTTCCCAAGAGATTTGTATTTGTAAATATGTTTGCTTAAGTGTTTGATAGGATGTATTTTCTTTTCTCCCGAGGCATAGACCTTCTGCTTTGGGGAAAACAGTTAATTCTTTGGGGCCCATCAATGTGGCGCTCAGGGACTTGATTTCTTCTCATTGTCCTCTCCTTCTACATCATTTTTTACATTTAACTAGGTCTCTTTCTTCTCCACGCCAAATGTAGTGCTTCCAGATTTCCTCGGGATTGAGAGATTCTGACGTGACACACGAATTCTGCAATGGGGCACTTTCTTAGTGACCTGACAGAAGGACTTCCAAGGTCCTCGCCCTGAAACTACATCCTCAGTATCACCTTCGACCTGAATTCTGTCTGCAGTTTGAGGTTTGTGGGAGGATGCTGGCTCAAAACAGTTTCAGAGGACCTTGTGGTCACAAAAAGCTTATAATTTAATTTTCAGAAGTTACCTGTTTTAAATCTTTATCTATATGTTCTCCTTAGGTCCCAACATGTTTTAGAATGCAACAGAAAGCACGATTCTGAGAAGCAAATATGCTCTGACCTTCCCTCACTAGGGAGCAATGATTTATACGTCAAGGACTTTTGAAAGGCGTTGGGAGAACCAGTGTGGACCACACTGCTGTATGGCAGGTGCTGACTTTGCCCTCGGAGTCCATCAAATCAAGTCCTGGGAAAACAACACCTGCAAATTACAAAGTGAGCCTGAAACTCACTATGTCATAAGCCTCTGACCCAGAAAATATACCCCCAGTGTCATCCACTGATAATAAAAATTAAAACTCTCTTTTTTCCCCATCTTCTGCTCTCTTTCTCTTACACACACACACACACACACACACACACACACACACACACTATAGGGTCTTCAAGACTCTGTGTCTTGAATATAAAGTATAGCAATACATCTCATTTCTTCATTTTAAGAATTTTCCAGTTACTAATGTTGTCACTCTTATTTGGGAAATTTAAATGTCAGAGACTCTTTAAAATCATATCTTAATAAAAGTGAAAATATTTCTGGAATATTGTCTGATTGCAAAACATTCCCTGAATATGCTTCAGTTATCAATATTCTCCTAATAATAAATAATAATAACAGTAAACTTCAGTTATTGAACATTTATTTTGAGCCATTTATTTTCCCTTATATACAAGGGAAATTCCCAAAGTTCATACACATATTGTAAATTATTGAAGTCATAAATGGTTGAAATTTATGACTGTCTCAGTAGAAGCATAGTCTTACACAGTTGAGCTGATGCCCTGTAGTTAATTTGGTGGAATACATTTAAAGTGATTGAATGATTGAATCCACCGCTTACATTACCGAAATTGATTTCCATCAAAATGGTTACCCCATAGCCTTGTGGTAATGCTCTCAAAAATACTTTTATTAAGTTGCTTTTACCCTGCAAATTCTATCTACCACCTAACTGACTCTTCACAGCAACTCCAGGAGGTAAATAACACATTCATGTGTATGTGTGTATGTCCGTCTGTCTGTCTGAGACAGTCTCAGAGAAGTGATGCAACTCAGACATGAAAGTCCGTCCTTCCATTACACTCTTACACTGAGGATTCTTTCAAAGTACCTGCTAACAACTCTTTCTAGTTAACCTGGGATCACTCAAGTATGGGGTGAGCAGCATCGGTGTGGGGTTGTCAGCTCCAGCCAACTCAGGAAGGAATGAGACACTCGTTTATGTGACTACACATGCTTTTTGTATTCTGCTCACACTCATCCATTCATTCGTTAACTCGTCCATTCTTTTGATTCATATTGACAGAATGCCTTTGATGTGTCAGACGCTGTTAGCTTCTAGGGCTACAGTGATGTATACGGTGCCAACCTTTATCTCAGGTTGATTACAGTTGAAAGAGTGAGAGAGAAAAACATGCATATAATTAAACTGATGAGCAAAACACCCTGGTAATGATAAGCCCATGGCCAAGAGTGAAATCCCTCAAACTTATGATATCTCCTCAGCTCAGGCTTGCCTAGGCTGTACACTGAAGGAAGAGTGGGATTGTAAAAGCCTTCTAGATGTAGGCAGAACAGTGTGCAGTAGTCAACAGTAAGAGAGAATATGGTAAGGTCTGCCCTGCATATTCTTGCTGTATACCTGATTGTAACTGGACATTTATTTGAGACAGACCATTCTGGCTAAAGCATGGATAATGGATTAGAGCATGGAAATACTGGGATCACATGAAAATTAGAAGGACTTGAGGTAATTTGCTTAGGAAATGATGGTGACCTAAATTAAGGTAATGGTAATACAAACAAGAAGAGAAGAACATACCAAAAAAAACCCCAGAAGTTAGTATAATCATTAATATAGAAGATAGTGGTGATTTGAATAAATCCTCGGGCAAGACTGGATATCAGGCTTCCAGGTTGTGGGAATGAACTGAAGTTGATGAATAAAAAGAGTGAGGGGATGGACAGTTGCTGGTTGTGTGGAGTGTGTATACATGCTGAGGAGTGGGTGAGAGGAAAACAATGAAGAGTTCATTTTCGAGCACATTGAGCATGAAGCGCCCATGACACATTTAAGAGGAGGTTTTGAGTCACCAATCGGTGATTAAAGTCCTGCGCTCAGGAGAAAGATACAAGTACCTCTTGTAGTAGCTTAAAATCACTAGAGTAGTTGGGCTTATCGAAGGACAGTATCTGTAGGAGTGTTTTAATTATATTCTAATGAATTCTACGAACCAACCTAGAGAGACATATATACATATTTTAAAATCTGCATAGTAAAGCCTTCAGAGACCAAGATAAAATGAGGAAGAGCAATTGTTCTGTCATTTAACTAAAAAGAATGATATTGGTAAACAATTTCATTGGTATGCTGGTGTCAGAATTCAAATACAGGGAGTTGAAGGACAGTTGGAGATGAGGGTTGGTTTTACATATTTTATGTGATCTGCCTGGCTTTCTTGATCAAATCCAAGGCCACCTCTTTCTTTCATCACCTCAGAAGTTTCTGACACAAAGCTCAGTATGCAGGGAGACATCACTTGTGACATAAGAATAACTGTTGGAATTTTAAATCTTGATTCCTAACTCCACAGTTTACCAATTTTGCAATATTGGGTTATTTAATTGGCCTGTCTGAGTTCCATGTCCTCCTTGGCAGAGAAATAAATACAGTAACCACCTCATAGGGCTGTTGTGAGGAAGAAATGAAGTAATATATATATATTAGACAGCATTTATGAGCTCCAAAGAACTCTAAATAGCATGCAGATTTAATATTGCCAGTAACACATGGATGCTATCCTTTAACATCAGACTGCTTTGTTTGTTTTGTTTGTTCCCCAATATAATCTTTAAAAAAATCTCTTTGCTGTGGTTCTTTGTTTTCTGCTATTGCAATAGAGGTGTAAAGATTATTAATATTTTATTTGCATATGGGGTTGTAATTTTCAAGCAAATTCTGCATGATAAAAGAATGGAAAATATGCCCTAATCCTAGGTTGTGTTCATAATAACCCAAGCTGTTACTAAAATTATGGTACTCAGTGAACAAATTGACCTGACCCCTGCTTCTGGACCTTTCCCCAATTGTTCTCAAGATTCAAACTTCCCGAAATTAGGTACCTGGGAAGATAGTGATTAACAAGGTCAGCATTCACGTGGGGGAGAATTTTCTACAAACAGCATTGCCATTCTCCAAGGCATCTGGGGCTGGAGTGTTTGGTGGCTTCTATTCAACTGTCACTTGTACATCACTGACATGTGTCTGCTTTCCTCTGTTTATTATGTTGATTCATTAGTTCATGCCTCTGGTTTCCCACTGGTACATGACTACAGATATCTTTTCAAAACTATCTTTATTTAAAAAAAATATGGTTCTCAACCCTACAAAAACCTATGCTTTCTTTTATAACATGTTTTAATTGATAATTTAAACTATAATAGAATCATAATATAACTTACCTACATATATACATAGTTTTTAAATTAAAATTAATACAATCACCTTGGATAGGAATCTGATAAAATGTATATTTTAGTATGCAAATACTTAGACAAAACAATACTAGAAAGCATTATAAAGTGGTCAAATATCATGATTCCATTGTCTTGTACTGGTCACTCAGATAATCACTGTTGGTTATGGAATTTCCAGAAGTAGTAGACATCTATTGGTAAAGTTATGAATAAAATTATGAAAATTATTTTCTCAGTGTACTGACTATGTTCCTTAAAAATCTAAGCACATTAAAAAAAATCTAGGCCCATTTTCAAAAACATTTTTGTGTACATATGTAATAAAGAGTTAAGTTCTAAGTTCAAATAACTATAAACTAGCTTTCATGTATGTAACTTTCCAGTAGGACATAGAAAAAGTTGTGTGTGGAAAAACTGTTAGATATTCATTTAAAAAAAATGTTTTCTTCTTTCTGAGAACATAGCTAGACTTGTTCCCTAGTCTTATGCACAGTCTAGCCAAAGGAATAAAGCAGAAATGAAGTATGCTATTTTTAGTCAAGTCTTTTAAGAAAGCTTGCTCTGTCTCTTGTATAAATCATGTTCTCTGTTAGAAATCAATGATATGTTCAAATGGAGCAATTTAAGAAGAGTTTAATAATGTCATTGTAAAGCTGAAAGCAGGATATAAGATGCCATAAAGGATGGTGCAACTCCTAGCGCTGGTAGGAGGGAGGTCATTCGTCTCTCTATGCCTGGAAGTGTGTGAGGAGAGTACAGTACCAGAAGCATGTCTAGAGAGAGCTAGAGTCTTTCAGGAGGCTGTCTGCCAAGAGACCTAAGTTGAGTTTCAGACATAGTCAGCTGACAGCAACCCCAGTGGGATGGAAACAATCGGATCTCTCTTTCTAGCCTCCTTCACATTGCTTGCTCATGTTTCTAATTGGTTGAGCCCATCTGAAATCCAGTGGTCAGAGCACAGAGAAGCATAGAGGACATTAGTAGACAAAGGGGCAAAGAAAAGATATCCAGCACATCGCTCTAAACGCTCTTTCCTCTGTCACTGGTTGGTTAAATAATGGAGCAATAATGACTGCTCTAGGGTAGTGGTTCTAAAATTGTTGTTCCCAGAATAGTAGCCTTGTCAGTTGGGGAAATCCTTAGAAATGTAAATCCTCCAGCTCCACCAGAGAACTACTTTATCAGAAACTTTGGGGGCAGGACCCAGAATTTGGCATTTAAAAAGCCCTACAGGTGATCCCCCAAGCTAACTAAAGTTTGAGAACTATTGCTCTAGAGAAGTTGAAGCCATGTGTTAAAAGGGGTCTGAAAGAAAGTAAATCATCTACTAAGGAGCCTGCTTCTTAGACTGTCCTGTGATGTATTGTGTTGAGCCATTTCCGACTTTGGTATCTATAGTTTTGAGAGTTGACTCCCATCCTAAATAATCAAGAGGGGGCAAAGGTATTTTTTGTTTTATTTGAGATTTGCCCTCAGATTGCTAAACATCGAGAATCCGTATCACTGGCTAATATTGCAAGCACCAGCTCTACATCTCAGCCTCTGGGGCCGAGACTACTTTTCTTGGTGAGAGTTTGTTTTAGTGACGGAGCAGAACAGTCTGTATAGATTTTAGCTGAGATGGTTTAGAGAATGCTTTACCATAAAGTTTCAGATGATAATCAGTTTGTCTCTCCACTAACCTGCTTGCACCTTTTGCCACCTATTCTACCTTTTCCCCCATGACAATGGAAGAAGTATGCCCGCTTTCTATAAGTTTCTTTCTATTATCTATTTGGCAAACCTCTGGACCCCATGATAGACTCTTGACTATTATAAGATTTAAATTTTAGGGATATATTGTCTTTCCTGTGTGACCAGTTAGTTGTCTAAACCCCAAGTCATGAAAAAGGGATATATGTACTTTGCCTACTCCACTGGGAGGCACAGCAAAGTCACATGGACAAAGATATGAAAGTACCATCTAATTACAAAGAAGGAGTGGAGAATTGGAAACAATAATTCGATCTCCTCCGGGTAATGCAATGTGAACAGCAGGTTTGCAGGCTGAACAAAATGACCCTAGTGTGTCATTAAGGTCATTCATAAAACCCCACACGGCTAAATTTACTGGTTCATTCCTCATCCATACCTGTTTGAGTTCTTATATACTATACTTATATATTAATTCTATATACAAGAAGTAAGTTGACCACCCCTTACTTCTTGAAAATCCCTGTTCTCCAGGAGTCTTGAGCACCAAAGGTCTTTAATTATTCGACTACCCTACTATTTCTCATTCTGTCACCTTTGCTCTCCACACTCTCTCCCTAAGTGCTCTCCTTCAGTCACATGGCTTTAAGTGCTATTGGTGTGCTAATACGTCACAATGCACATCTCCAGCTCGATCCCTATACCCCAAAGAGGAGAGTAACTGCTTACATGACATCTCTACATGGTTGCCTAATAAGGATCTGACCTTCACCTTGGTGAAAGCAAGATCCTGGTTCCCTAATTTAAAGGTTGCCGGTTGCCTTTCCAGTTAGGTTACTGGAACTATTATCTACTCAATTGTTCAGGCCTGAACCTGCCCATCCTCCATACCCTGTGTTTGTCCTTTATCCCTGCTTCCAATCCAGTAAGCCCAGTACCACTTTCTCAAATTATTTTCTGGAGGTGATCCCTTTCTCATACGCACTACTGTCACCGCATCTCCTACAATTCTTCCTTGTACTCATGCACTCTATCTACCGGTCTCCTTCCCTTCCTTTCCATGTGTTAGATACATGTGGGGTCTACAGTAATCAGGGCTTTGGTCTGCAGACTGTTCTTACCTCTTCCTACAACATTTCTTCCACGACATTTACGTCTTAATTCTTCAGAGACCTTCCTTGATCACTCTATTGAAGTAGCATCCTCTCTATCCCAATGGCACATTTTACTGACATTTTTACCTATTTAATTGCTTACTTGTTACTCACCTACCATTTTCACCATATTATAAACTTGATGGAATGTTTTATTTTACTGCTACCTCCTCTACCCCCAGTAAAGAAATCAGAGTCTAGCAAATTGTAACTAGCTATTGAATGTGCCATATAAGAATTTGTGTTGCTTTTCTTTTTGTTTTTTAAGTTTATTTATCCATTTTTGAGACAGGGGCAGATAGAGAGAGAGCAGAAGACAGAGAACCTCCAGCAGACTCTGTGCTATCAGAGCAGAGTCCTACTCAAGTCTCAAACTCACAAACTGTGAGATCATAACGTGAGCCAAATTCAAAAGTCAGGTGCTTAACCGACTGCGCCACTCAGGTGCCCTTGTGTTGCAACTTTAAACACCCTTAATTTTTCTAGGGGTGACTGGGTGACTCAGTCAATTAAGTGTCCCACTTCAGTTCAGGTCATGATCTCACCATTTGTGAGTTTGAGCCCTGCATTGGGCTCTGTGCTGATAGCTCATAGCCTGCTTTGGATTCTGTGTCTCCCTCTTTCTTTTCTCCTCCTCCACTCATGCTCGGTCTCTCAAAATGAATAAATGTTAAAAAAATAAAAAATAAATAAACACCCTTAATTTTTCTAAAAAATAATAATAACGTGTATATTAACAAATTGCAATTTCTTAGTGGTAATGCATAGGTTTGAAATTTTAATTAAATGAACCAGAATTTAAGAGACCAACATGTGGCTCAACAAAAATCCTCAGTGTTGTCTGTAATCTCACAGAGTGTGAAGTAAATTGGCCAAAAGACAAGTGTACTTTGGAAGTGGTATACTGTGGTGATTAGCATGCCGATCAAATCAGCAGGGAAGAAAGATGCAGATGACTGTTTTATTATCATAAAAATTGTTTAATATGTATGGAGGTGCTGTGTCCATTAGAGACCATGTCTGCACCTGAAAGTATGAATAAACAGCGTTAGCATCTCTAACAAGTTTATGAACAGCAATATATATATACATATATATACATACATATATGTATATATCATACGTATGTGTGTATATATGTATATATATGTGTGTGTATATATATGTGTGCGTGTGTGTATATATATATATATACAGAGAATGTATTTCTACATTTCCTGTAGAAATACAGTATATACAGAGAATGTATTTCTATATTTCCTCATTATGACCACAAGAGATATGTTGTACCACTCTCCTGAGAAAATTAGGGTTTTTCAGTGTTAAGTACCTTGCCCAAGGTCACAGATCCAGAATTCGAACCCAGGTCAGTGTGAAATCAAGGACTGTAGCATATCACCTCAAAGAATGGGTACTCTTTCTATGACACTACCCGCTCCAATGACATAACAGCTCTTTGTCCAATGTTGGGCACCTCTTTTTGGTCTAGTTTCCAGTGCTTCCTGCCTCAGGTCTCCAGTGAATATAATGGATTTATTCAATCACACGAAATGGGTCAGATCAGAGATGTGGAATTGGTGAAATAAGAAACTAGAAACGTGAAGATGGTAAAAATGTGCTACAGCACAAAGAGAATTTGTCAAACTCTGCAATGGGGGCTGAGCCACTTAAAAGTGTAAAATTCACTGTTTTCCATGTTACAAAAATAACATTTTGAGAAATGTCTGTTGGTTAGATCCATTTAGATCCTGAACACATATTATGGGACAAATGCACAATATTTTCTTTCTCTTCAAATTTGTGCTCACCAGAGATCAAAATTGAGTCATACTGTAATTAGTGTAGACAGAAAAAATTAAAATTTTAAGGGAGTGCTTTCAAATTAATGTTAAAAATAATAGTCCAGGAGGATGTACAGATTTTCATTTCAGATGAGATATTATAAATAAAGGAGCATTGATGAGGGCCCAGGAAACAGGATTTGGAATGTTTTAAACATACCTGAGCATGGAGCTACCAAACCTTGATTCTGAATATGATTTATCAAATTTATAGAGACTAACAAGCATTTGTCTCAGAATTATTCATTCAGTACAATTAAAACCGCTTCTAAATCCTAAGCAACATTATCCATCCATTATCAACGTATGCCCAGTGGTATTTTTCTTAATCTGATGGATACAAAATTAAAGGCAAGTCTTAGCTCACAAGGCATTTGAAATTAGGTAGGAGAGGCAATGCACGTATAAGAAACAAGGCTGAGGATGTACCAGAGGATTTTGAGGTAGGTGACTAAGAAATTAATCGCTGCTAATAGTTGGTGTTATAAAACGATGTTTCCAATACCAATCATTCACTATTTAATCAACATATACATATTTCATCTTTTCTCTGATTTGTTGAATTTTCTATAATCTATGCCTACCAGGACATATAGTTAATAAGCTGTATTGAAACAATTACTCCTTCAAATTAAAATTGTTATGTTCTTAAAACATATAAAGTATAAATGTAGCCTCGGAATGCCTTCAATACGTGAATGTCTTCCTCAGAGATAGTCTGACTTTTCTTTCCATGATGGCGAGAGCCAGAATTTTAGATAAAATTATTTTCAAAAAAAGTTGAGAATTGTTGACATAGCATTTTTATCTGTTACACAAACACACTTTCAAAGTAAGTAATAGGTCACTGTGGAATGGAATTATTAAGAACTGAGGCTCAGGTCTGTTGAATAACGTGATGGAGGGCATATATATATTCATGGCAGAGGAGGTCCTTGAACCCACATCTGACAGACACTGTGTGCATTCCAATAGGCACACTTCTTAGCACCGCTTTCACAGCAGCAGAAGGGTAGGATATGGATAGGCTGAGAGAAGAGGAAGAACCATTGGTGAAGTGGTATATAAGCAATACTTCTGAGGCGGAAACGGCTATTACAAACAGGAAAGACAGGAAGACATGTTCGAGCATAGCATCAAGTCATGGCGAGGAAGAGAAGATATAAGTTGGAGTAATATCAATGGGAAGCCTGGCATTTGGGAATCATTTGGAACAAGACTGGACTTGTTCTGACAAGAAACAACAAAAATATAAAGGGTTTTACTCTTTATACCAGAATGATGACAAGGTAAAGGTGTGAACTTCAAAAATGCATCTAGAGAATGCACACCTAACAGTTTGGTTGATAAAGAGACAATGGTTGGGTGGCTCAGTCTTTTGAGGCAGGGGCTAAAATGACACTTATTTAAGGACCGGAATAAGGGAAAACGTGACATGTGAAGGATCTGTGGGACCTGAACGCTGACTGGCTTTTAGGAGAAAAAGAAGTTCAAGTCAAAGCCCATGTTGAGAGTAGGGGCTTGGCATTCTGGGAGAATAATGTAATCACCAATGAAAAAGTGTCTCTTCTAAAAAACTTCAGTTCACACACACATACAAAAATAGCTATTTAATTCCTCCATGACTGGATGCGGAGACTAACCTGACATTCTTGTGGAGAAATCCAGCCTTTGACACATATCAGAACATTTTCTCTTAATTCCTGAAATTGCTTTTGATCGTAAGGGCCATATTCTGAACGAGTGATTCCGTTTTGCAAAATAACTTGACTTTTGGAATAAGGGTGATATAGAAAATATCAGTATCATTATTACTCTAATTTTAAATACATTTCTTATAAATAATTGATGGCTGTTATTTATTCATCATTGAATTAGAAAATCATACTGAAACTAAGGGAGCATCCTAAAAGAGATTTTCTATTCTTATGCCAGCTGAAGGTATTTGGAAAATCATAAGAACTTATGAGTGACTGATTGTCTTAATATTCATAAAATGGTCAAACTGTGTTTTATATCTTCTAAAAGATTACATTAAAATGTAACAGCAACATTAACAAAGCCACTGACATGAAACATTCCTTTCTTGTGGGTGAAATCAGTTGTCAAAAAAGCAGCAAGTCCTAGTTAGACCTAAAAAAACCCAATTATCAGGACCCAAATACTTATTTCTCACTAATGACCTTTCTCAAATTACTGTATGCATCCCAAAGACACTAAGCAGGTGTACATTCTTCATTATTTAGTAGGGATTTGGTCCCAATGTCCGTATAAACGCCAAACCTGTTTAATAAAATCAGACACTACAGAGAACAGATTCTGTTCTCAATCTCGTATTTTTCTTTAACTCTGAGGTATATAGGGCAGCTAGACTTGATATCCGTTCTTCTGAACTGTTTGCTAATGCCACTCCCAATGCCTCCCCATGACCTAAGTGACAGGTAGGTACCCAAGAATTCGTGAGGCACTTGAGTGTGGTAGCTAAAAGCATGAGCTGTGGAATTAAGATGTAGAGGAAAGAATCCTGGTCTCTCACATTAACTTCTTGAATGACTTTGAGAAATTCACTTAAACCTCACTTCTCTCATTTGCAAAATGGAGCTAATGATGGTGTTAGCGTATTAGGAGGTCTGGGGTACAGTTAATGGTGCATATACAGAAGCCCAGCACTTAGAAATATTAGTGCTAGCATTTTTGTTATTCTCTTTTTTTTTTTTTTGAGATAACTTTTGCTTAAGTTTTTTTTTTCCTTCCAAGATTTTATTGAAATTCAAATTAGTTAACATATAGTGTAGTATTGGTTTCAGGAGTAGAATTTAGTCATTCATCACTTACATGTAACACCCAGTGCTCATCCCAAGAAGTGACTTCCTTAATGCCCATGACCCATTTAGCCCATCGCCCTTCCACCTCCCCTCCAGCAACCCTCAGTTTTTTCTCTGTATTTAAGAGTCTCTTACGGTTTGCCTCCCTCTTTGTTTTTAATCTATTTATTTTTCCTTCCCTTTCTCTATGTTCATTTGTTCTGTTTCTTAATTTCCACATATGAAGAAAATCATACAGTATTTGCCTTTCACTGCCTATGAGCTTTCTGCAAACAAAGGTAGAGGCCAGACTGTCCCTTACCTGATTCTTTCTGATCCCCAGCAAGGGTTCTCTTCATTTCCCTGACCTGCTCACTCTAATGGAATGGAAAGAAGAAAATATACCTTTCAAGAAAAAAGAGAACTCTAACTCCATTTAAACCTGATTCCATGCAGGGAGAAGTCTTCAAGGAGTGGCCACTGAATGTCTCAGAGCCTTTATCTTATGAGAATTGCTGCTTCTGAGGGCAGAGGAGTAAACTGAGACAGGTTTACACTTTGAATAAACACCCTGAAGTTAAAGCGCATCCAACACTAGGTGCAGAGAGTTGTTAAATTCAGTGTGCATTTGGCTTTGGCTTCACTTTTCCAGGGCAAAAGGGGTGCACTGAAACAGATCTGAATGAGTGAGTATAGGTTAAAAAAAGTATAAGGGGAGTGCAGAACAGAGGTTCCCAAACTTTAGTGTGAGTAAGAATCACCAGGACAGCTTGAAGTAGCCCAGTTTCCTCTGCTCAATCCCAAGAGACCCTGATGCAGGAGCTAACACCCATAAATTTGCATTTGCGGACAGGGCAGGTCCACAATAATCACAGGAATACTTATTATTCATTTTGTGCCAGCCTCTTCTATACATGAAATCTAATATATACAATAGGCCTGTAAGGAATGTATTAACAACATTTTTTGAAAGGCAAATATTGAGTTTGCTGACAACTTAAGTAATTTCTTCAAAGTTACACAGAAAATAAGCACTGGAGCCAGGATTCAAATTCATGTTTCTCTGATGTTAAAACCTATTTTTTCAGGACACCATGGTGGCTCAATTGGATGAGTATCCAACTCTTGATTTTGGTTCATGTCATGATCTCAGGGTCATGGGATCGAGCCCCATGTTGGACTCTATGCTGAGTGTGGAGCTTGCTTGGGATTCTTTCTCTCCCTCAGGCCCTCTTTGCTGCTTGTGTTCTCTCTCTCTCTCTCTCTCTCTCTCTCTCTCTCTCTCTCTCTCTCTCAAATAAAAATTAAAAAGGGGCTCCTGGTGGCTCAGTTGGTTAAGCATCGGACTCTTGATTTCAGCTCAGGTCATGATCTCAAAGTTTGTCAGAGTGAGCCCTGCATAAGTTGGCCTGAGCTGACAGCACAAGTTTTCTTTTTGTTTCTCTCAAAATAAATAAGCATTTACCAAATTAAAATAAAAATTAGGGGCGCTTGGGTGGCTCAGTCGGGTAAGTGTCCTACTTTGGCTCAGGTCATTTTCTCATGGTCCATGAGTTCAAGCCCCACGTCAAGCTGACAGCTCAGAGCCTGGAGCCTGCCAAGGATTTTGTGTCTCCCTCTCTCTCTCTGCCCCTCCCCCACTCTCACTCTAAATAAACATTAAAAAAATATTAAAAAAAATAAAATTAAAATTAAAAAAAAACCTACTCTTTCAAAACTGGGTACTTATAAGCTGCCCATACAGGACACGAGGTTAGCAAAGAGGGGATCAAATATGAAGCAGTTGGAGTTGGACATACATCTCACTGAAGCTTCCAATATCTGCCCTTCACAAACATTCTTATTTCTCCAAATATAGATGTCGTAACCTGCAGAAGGAACATAACTCACCTTTACAATTTGTGTGTGTGTGTGTGTGTGTGTGTCACTGGACACTTTATAAATAATTGTTCCGTACCTATTTGCTTCTAAGTGCATGGTGTATGCATGTGTGTACAAATTTTCTGGGCAAGGTATTAAAAAATTCATATGATATTTTATTCAGTTGTTTAAATCAAACATTCATGTGCTGCCAAACATATGTGTATTTGACACTATGTAGAAATACTCGTGAACATTTCTATTTTTCAGCTTTTCCTCTAGATGTTTTGAGAGAGTTAAGTCAAGTTGTTAAATTGTGCTTTCTCTCTGGATGCCTAAGTTCTTTTACATGTCTATTTAAATACAGGTGCCATGTCTACAACCATTTTTTTTCAGGACATTACCTGGCAATATAAGTGACTTAATTTTTGACTGAGGGAACAAATGACTATCTCAGCACTGCTAATGCAAAGAATGAATGAAATTGAATTAGTTATTTCTTAAAAAAAAAAAAGAAAAAGAATTCAAGGCCTACTTGATCCTTATGTTGACAATTTCAAGTGTGGCATTACATGTACCAAAAGAAGGAAAAGAAGGAGGTAAGTAAGTAGATAAAAAAGGGAAGAGAGGAGAACAGGCGAAAAAAAACATATTAAAACATTTCTTGTAATTCGCAGGAACCTATCACATAAAAAACGTATTAAAAATAAAAGCTTGGTATAGTCCTACACAAAATGACCTCTTTTTGAAGACAGACGTAGTACTGATACCTTTTTCCTTTTAGCGTTATTGAAATATAATTGATATATATCACTATATAAATTGAAAGCATAGAATGTGTTGATATAATGTACTTATATATTGTAAAATGATTACCACCATAACATTAGCTAACACTTTCATCACATCACACAATTATCATTTCTTTTCTGTGATAACATTTAAGATCTACTCTCTTAGCAACTTTAAGTATATAATACAATATCATTAACTATAATCACCATAATGTACATTATATCCCCAGAGTTTATTCATCTTATAACTGGACATTTGTACCCTGTGACATATATTTCCCCATTTGCTCCACCCCGCCCCTGGTAAACACCACCATTCTCTTTTTTTCTATCAGTTTGGCTTTTTTAGATTCCAAATATAAACAAGATCACACAATACTTGTCCTTTTCTGTCCAACTTATTTTGCTTAGCATAATGCCCTCCAGGTTAATCCACAATGTCACAAATGACAGAATTCCTTTATTTTTAAAGGCTGAATAATATAATATTCCATATATATTCCATATATAAAAATTCACATTCATCCATTCATACATCAACTCACATTTAAGTTGCTTTCATACCTCGACTACTGTGAAAAATGCTACAATGAACACATTAAACAGAAATACAGGTAGCTCTTCAAGGTGATGATTTTGTTTCCTTTGGATAAAGACCCCAAAGAACTGGATTTGCTGGATCCTTTGGTAGTTTTACTTTTGATTTTGTGAGGAACCTCCATACTGTTTTCCACAGTCTCTGTCCCAGTTGGCATTCCCAAAATCAGTACACAAGAGTTCTCTTTTTTACAAATCCTCAAAACACTTCTTACAGCTTGTCTTGTTAATGATGGCCATTCCAACAGATATGAGATGATATCTCCTTAGGGTCTTGATTTGAGTCTTGCTGACGATTACTGACGTCAAGTACCCTTTCATGTACCAATTGGTCATTTGTACCTATTTATTTATTTATTTATTTATTTTAATGTTTATTTATTCTTGAGAGAGAAAGGGTGGGGAGGGGCAGAGAGAAGGAGACAGAGGATCCAAAGCGGGCCCTGTGCTGACAACAGAGAGACAGATGAGACTTAGTCTCACAAACCTTCAGATCATGACCTGCGCCGAAGTTGGATGCTTAACTCACTGAGCCACCCAGGCGCCCCTGTACCGTCTCTTTGGAAAAATGTTTATTTATTTCCTCTGTCCATTTTTGAATCTATTATTTTTTGATATTGATTTATATAACTTCTTTATATATTTTGGATATTAACATCTTATCGGATATATAGTTTGCAAAAACAACAAGATATCATTTCCTATCTATTAGAATAGCAAGTCTATTCAAATGTGTAGACACCTATGAAAGGCTACAGGAATCATAAGAATAAGGAAACATGACTTTACAAAGGAATAAACCAAGCCTCTAGTATCTAGTCCCAAAGAAATGGAGATTCAGGTATTGCCCAACAAATCATTCAAAATACATTATTCTAAAGATGTTCAGAGAGCTACAAAGCAACATAGATAAAAGATTTAATGATATTGGGAAGACAGTACAAAAACAAAACGAGAATTTCGGTAAAGATCTAGAAAACATAAACAAAAATCAAACATAAACTCTGAAGCTAAAGCATTCAATGAATTAACTAAAGAATGCAACGGAGAACAGTAGTAGAATATGTAAGTGAGAGCATTTAAAGAAGCAGTTACCTCTTTCAGACTTTATGGACTGACTTCAATAAAGGAAGATTTTCACCTACAAGCAGGGCATGCTAGAGCATGTTTTGACCCTGAGTCTAGTGGTGCAGGGCATCTAGTGGGAGTACTGGGTCTGGTTGGGCTCTATGTCTTTTCAACTGGGTCTCCTGGGGTCCACAGCATTGACGACTGTTGATGACCATGGCAGAATCTCTGTAGCAGCTGCAAAGGCTGTTGGGGTCCTCAGTGGCTACTCCAGATCCAGCAGCTAAGGCCCAGGTCAGGCAACAGTGAGGGCTGGAGTCAGTGATGTCCATATGCTTAACTGAAGGGTCCAATTGCAGGCTCCTGGGTGGTGGCAGAATCCAACTGCATGGTGGCATCCACGCAGAGAGCAGAGTCAGGGTCACTTACATACTTTACTGGGAGATACAGGGGCAATGGTTGTCAATTTTTTTTTCCTGTGACTGCACAGTCTTCCCCCATGCATGTGCAATTCAGTGGAGGACAATGATGGGTATAGTTATATGGGTGGAGGGACTAGCTGCAGAGCAGTTCAGGTCAATGACATAAGGCATGATCTAGACCTAAAAGCACCTGTGAGGGGCCCTGGCTATCAGCATGCTCCCTGTGACTGCACAGTCTCTCTTCAGGTGTGCACAGTATGTTGGAGACCAGGCTGGCAGCATGCAAATGTACAGCTATAAAGGGTAGGCCCTAGCACATACAAGGTGACAAGGGTCAACTGCAAGGGTCTAGCCTGGCTTCTTGCAAACACGCAGCTGCAAAGGCTTGAGTTGGCTGTTGGTGCACTTTCAGTCTTCAGTGGTAGGGGGTGGGGAGAGGCAGGGAACAGAGAAGGTCACAGGTGGCAGATGTCAGGCAACACAAATTCTTGTGAGGTGACGGCTGCTGAAATACACAGGGAATCCAAAGTGGCTGTGCTGGGTGACAGGATTTTCATTGGTGAATCTGCTGGATTTGTCTGGAGAGCAGGTCCAGATGAACTGTAATCGCTCCCAATGCTTGGCTGCCAGTGGCAGCCCCTATTTTTCTTTCTTGGTATCTTGCCATCTTTCTTTGTCTCAGCTTTGCTGGTGTAGGTGGGGTAAAACTGACTGGAAACCTTTGTGTGTTGCCCAGAAAATCTGGGGAAGCTGATTGCTCATTACACACTTCTTTTCCTGACAAAGTGAATTCTTTGTAGCTGGTAAACTTTCTCGAGGTGTTGAACAGCCAATGACAGTTTTGGGGATAGGACCATGCAGGGGGAATGAAGCTATCTTCCTTTTCTTCTTGTATGGTTATTCTCCTGGTTTTTGTTCCACTGTGTTGCTAAAATTTCTTAAGTGGACTCCACAGGTCTTACAGTGCTGTTTTCTTCATGGATATCTGTGTAATTGGTGATCTTTTGGAGGGATGATGGCTGGTCTCCTAGCCTCATACTTATGCCTATTCTCATCTCTCCCTGTAGTTCTTGGGCTCTCTAACCCTAACTCCACTCTTTTCACCTGTATTTCTGAACAAGACTCTCCCGGCTGACCACCTACTTCTAATCTAATCTGTTTTCAATTCCTGGTAGAATTATTTCAGAACACAAATCTGATCACTGTAGTTCTGTGCTTAAGGAAGGGAGACATCATTTCACTAACTCTCATGAGCACCAGTATTCATAACGCATGCTTAGTATGGCCACATCATTGCCCTCCTTCATTAAAAGCCTGGAAAGAATTTTTTTTTTCCATTTTTATACTGAGAGATGAAGATACCAACATTTAGATAAATTAAGCATAGATTATCATAAGAATGGTAGATGTGAGATAATAAAAATGTACAACTTGCCAATGATTACAGGATAAAATGCAAATTCCTTAGAAAAACATAAATGGTGTCCTTAATCTGAACCTCATTTTATAGTTACCACCTCCTTTAGCCACTTATGGCCTTGGAAGAAGTCCAAGGGTGTCTGTGCACTTGCAAATGCAACTTTTCCTTTAACTGTGTCCCTCCAACCCTTTTATCTGAATACAACCTATTTATTATTTTAAAATCCAGTTTCAAGAGACCCCTCTTTGAAGTTTCCTTGGAATCACACAGAACTTTTCTTTCTGGCTAAATAGATCATATAAGTTGCATATAGAGAACCCACAATTGTTCTAACTCATGCTACAATTGTGGGTTTATGTCTCTGTCTCTCCCATAAGACTACATGCTTTGTGTCACCAGGGACTAGAATAGTGACCAAACTTGAGAGTATCTCAATAAACATGTGATGAAGGAATCAGAAATAGAATACATGAAAACTATAGAAAAATAAACTAGGCCCAGAGTTCCCCTGAGATTTACCCAGATTTCTAACACATAGGAAATGTGAAATCATGTGCTGCATACTTGGATTTTCTAACTGAGAGATGAAACTTACAAAAAAAAGCCATCTATAATTTAAAATAAAATAATTCAATGAGTACAGGCATTATTTTGTTATAGTTGCAATATAGTTTTAGTTCATAGCTTCATGGAGTAGATGACTAATTATTATATTATAAATTTCTCCAGATATTATAAAGCAACTAATTAAAAAAAATGATTCCACAAATTCCTAATTTAAGAAATCCTTTTATGAGCTGTATTTGTAACTAAACACTGTAACAAAGTTAATTAAACTATAACTAAAGGAATATTAATATAAAGTATATTCATAAACATAGGTGGCAAATATATGAAGAGAGTAATGGTGACTATCAAGGAGTTCATGGAGGTGGACGGAGAAGAAGAGACAGATCAGAACGTGGAAGAGCTGGGAAGGAAGCTCTCATAGCAGCACCTGAATCCGACACTATTGGTCACTTCTCCTTCTTAAAACTTCTAAGAACTCTTTGCACTCCTCTTTTTTGAATGTAAATTGTTCAGAAGACCCTAGAATCTGCCACACTGCCCTCACTGGAAGTTACCTTAACCTGGTATGCACGGTGTACCTGCTAAGCATTTCATCCTCTTAGTTAAAAAATCAATTTATCCAGTCTGCAAGGAATAACAAGTGAATTAAGGGTTTCTTTTTTCTCAACAGAAGTAGGTCAGTCTTCCTAGGCTAGAGGATACTGAGTAGATCAAACACCAAGGGTAGGAAATAATCCCTCTTGATACACGTTGAGTTAGAAGAATAGACTTAAATAGTCTTTAACAAAATTGACTTTATTTTCCTCCAAAATCATCTCTGTGGTAAATGGGAATGCATGCATATTCATACATATACACACATATTAATAAATACTTTTTATCTGTTAAGTCATACCTGGCTTTCTAATGGTGGTGTATGTATTCTAGATATCAAAATTAAATCTATAATTTTCATTTAAAAAGAACTCATGTTTTCAGCTAAGTTTAATTTGACAGCATACTTTTATCTCAGTTTTTTTTTTTCCCCAATTCTGCGTTCTTTCTGGAAATAATGAGAGATCTCTACATGGTAGTCTTCTGGGGAAGTGATTTAGCTCTCAGTGACAGAGAGAAAGTAAATGAGCTGAGTTGATAGAACAGGAAGTAGTCAAAGACTCAGCCTGACAAGGTATTAATCGGAAGGCTTTTTTTCCCCTCATGCCAATTTATAATGATGATGATGTAACTGATCGGTTTATTATACTTTAATGGCATGCTCTTTACTTTTTGCCTTCACCATTTTCCTTTTTATTCATGATGACTTCATGTAGAATTTTCATACAGTGTGCTTCAATATAATATGATGTTTTAGTTACTAGCACTTCCTGAGTTGATAGGACAGAATCGAATTAGGAACACTGAAGTAGGATAAATTGAAGAGGAAAAATTAAATAGTCTTGTCTGTATCAAGCAAAAAGTGGTTTTCTAAAATAAAAAGACAGAACTAAAGAAATATAAAAATATGGGAAGAAAGAAATAGAAATGAAAGAAGGCAGTCATTTGATGTTGGTTCAAATAAGTGAGCTAGTGTGTTTATCCCAGGAACAGGTAGATACAATGAAACTTGAAATAGACCATGATCTCTAGAGCTAAAATGCAAGCATACATTCCTAATCACAGAAACCAATAATTTTCTCCCAAATTAGACTTAATATATCTCTTAGTAAATTCAAATAATAAAAACTCATGTTTCACTTGTTTGATGAGACAGAATATAAAGAAGCTGATGCAGATATTGTTGATATTGGAGTTATTTGCCAAAAACTGATAAGGAGTTTTTATCTCATCTCTACAAGTCCTGTTAATGAGGCTTGACATGTGTGAAGACAAAATTTCTTTATCAGAAAAATGTGGCATTTCAAATGGCATATCCGTCACCTTGCATGTACCATGGAGTTTGATGCTTTCATACTTAGCATAGTATCACTGTAATGGTGGTGAGTTTCTAGACAGTGGGTATATTTCACACATAAGGGTCTTCACATTTAGACCACATATGTAAATACAAGGCATTGAAATCCTCAATGTCCCTCATTAGCCTTCAGAGACATCATGAATTAGGCACATTACTCTTTTCTGTGGAGGTCATATTTAGCCATTTAAGTTTCAGTAACAGAGCAGCCACTGTCAGTTAATAGTGAGATAAAGTTTATTTGCTGCTTTGAGCCTATAGTAAGGACTCCTTGAGATCAAGCACTGCTGTTTCATGATAATGATCCTGCTGCTGATGAAAATAACACCCACAGTTCATTCAACTTCTATTTTATAGGTACTAAGATAAGCTAAAAGCATTACAAAAATAACACATGGTTGCTTCCCTTATGGAATTTATAAATCTTACTAAACAGAAATAATATATATGCATTTTGGTTGCTCAAAATATCACAGGACAAAAATAAAATAATAAAATAAAATAAAATAAAATAAAATAAAATAAAATAAAATAAAATAAAATAAAATAAATAAAATACTACAAGGCAATATTTTTCAAGTGACCAAAGAGACAGAAAATCAAAATACCCACTGTAAGGCACATAATCGTCATCTAAGAAAGCATCTAACACTACCTTGAATTAAATATACAAATTCCTAGAAAGTCACAACTACCAAAGCTGACACATGAAGAAATAGAAAATCTAAATTAAGATATAACAAGTAAGAACATCAAATTGGTAATTTTAAAACCTCCCAGAATTAGATGGCTTTATTGACAATTTTCAGTAAATTTAAAGATGAATTAATACCAAATCTTCACAAATACTTCCAAAAAATAGAAAAAAGTGGGCTTGCTTCCCAACTTATTCTATGAATGAGTATTGGTATTACTCTGATACCAAAGCCAGGGAAAGATATCACAAGAAAAAAGAGCCATAGACTGATATTTCTTATCAATGTAAAAACTGCCTACAAAATATTAGCAACCATAATTCAGACAGCATATTCAAAATATACAAATAATCAAGTAGGATTTATTTCAGATGTGCAAGGTTGATTTAACATCTAAAAATCAATCATTATCACAGATATATATTACAACAAATATAAAGCCATAATCATAAATGAAAGAAAAGAAAATATATTGATATATTAAAGAATTAATATATTAAATTAACATACAAAAGAACAAATTAATATATTACTATATTAAAGAACAAATGTAAAGCCATAATCAATAAATGAAAGAAAAGCATTTGACAAAATTTGACACTCAACAAACTGAAAATAGAAAGGAACTTTCTCAACCTGTTAAAAGGCATCCATGGAAAATGCACAGAATATACTATACTTAGTGGTCCAATGAGGATTTTCTCCATCGATCAGAAACACGATGTCCATTCTCACAACTTTTATTCAACATTGTACTGGAGGCTCTATCCAGAGCAAATAGGACAGAAGAAAACAAAACAAACAAAAATATTCAGATTGGAAATAGCAAACTCTCTATTAAATGGTATGATCTGCATAAAGAAAATTCTTTTAAAAAATCCTTTAAAAAACTATTAGAACCAATAAATGAGTTTGGAATGTGGACAAAATACAAGATAAGCAGAAGACTCTTGGAGCTCCTGGGTGGCTCAGTCGGTTAAGCCTCTGACTTCAGCTCAGGTCATGTCCTCATAGTTCTTGGGTTCAAGCCCCACACTCGGCTCTGTGCTGACAGCTCGGAACCTGGAGCCTGCTTTGGATTCTGTGTCTCCCTCTCTCTCTGTCCCTCCTCTGTGCATGCTTTGTTTCTCTCTCTCTCAAAAATAAATAAATATTAAAAAAAAAAGAAGACTCTCATAAACAGAAGAAAATAAAATGATCAAATATTAACAATTCAAAATTGTCAATATATGTAAAAAACAAACAGACAAACAATTTTTTTATGATTAACTGGAGTTAGCCTGAGGGATTCAAGGTAAGTTTCATATTAACAATTAAAAAAGGGATCCTGGGAAGATGGCGGCATGGGAGGACACTGGGCTCACCGCGCGTCCTGCTGATCACTTACATTCCACCTACACATGCCTAAATAACCCAGAAAACCGCCAGAAGACCAGCAGAACGGAGTCTCCGGAGCCAAGCGCAGACAAGAGGCCCACGGAAGAGGGTAGGAAGGACGGTGAGGTGATGCAAGCTACACGGACTGGCGGGAGGGAGCCAGGGCGGAGGGGCAGCCCGCCTGCCAGAGTGCCCGAGTCTGGCTTGCAAAAGCAGAGGGGCCAGATGGAGTGTGTTCTGACAGCGAGCTGGACTTGACATCTGGAAGGTTATAAGCTAACAGTTCTGCTCAGAGAATGGGAGGGCTGGAGGACAATGGGAGGGAGAGTTGTCCCTCCCTCCCTGTCCGAGTTGTTGAGCCCCGGACAACAGAGCTCAGCTTGGTGGGGAACAAAGGCGCTAGCCAGTGCCATCTCCCTCGCCCATACCCCAGCCAAAATCCCAAAGGGAATCAGTTCCTGCCAGGGAACTTGCTTGCACCAGGCAAACACCCAAAGCTGTGCTTCTGCAGATCCATCCGTCAGGCAGGTCTGACTCCCTCCAGGTGCCACAGGGCCCCTCCTGAAGAGGATCTCCAAAGGAAAAGAAGCTGTGCCTGCCCCTCCCGCCCCTGTGCACATTGCCTATCCACCCCAGCTAGTAAGACAGATCCCCAGCACCACAAGCCTGGCAGTGTGCAAGTAGCCCAGACGGGCCACCCCACCCCACAGTGAATCCCGCCCCCAGGAGAGGGAAAGAGAAGGCATACACCAGTCTGACGGTGGCCCCAGCGGTGGGCTGGGGGCAGACATCAGGTCTGACTGCAGCCCCGCCCACCAACGCAAGTTATTCAAGACAGCACAGGGGAAGTGCCCTGCAGTTCCGCACCACTCCAGGGACTATCCAAAATGATGAAATGGAAGAATTCCACTCAGAAAACGTCCAGGAAATAACAACAGCTAACGAACTGATCAAAAATGATTTAAACAATATAACAGCGAATTTAGAATAATAGTCATAAAATTAATCGCTGGGCTTGAAAACAGTATAGAGGACAGCAGAGAATCTCTTGCTACAGAGATCAAGGGACTAAGGAACAGCCAGGAAGAGCTAAAAAATGCTATCAATGAGCTGCAAAATAAAATGGAGACAACTACGGCTCAGATTGAAGAGGCAGAGGAGAGATGGGGTGAAGTAGAAGATAAAATTATGGAAAAAGAAGAAGCTGAGAAAAAGAGAGATAAAAAAATCCAGGAGTATGAGGTGAAAATTAGAGAACTAAGTGATGCACTAAAAAGAAATAATATACGCATCATTGGTATTCCAGAGGAGGAAGAGAGAGGGAAAGGTGCTGAAGGTGTACTTGAAGAAATTATAGCTGAGAACTTCCCTGATCTGGGGAAGGAAAAAGGCATTGAAATCCAAGAGGCACAGAGAACTCCCTTCAGACGTAACATGAATCGATCTTCTGCACGACATATCATAGTGAAACTGGCAAAATACAAGGATAAAGAGAAAATTCTGAAAGCAGCAAGGGATAAACGTGCTCTAACATATAAAGGGAGAACTATGAGACTTGTGACCGATCTCTCTACTGAAACTCGGCAGGCCAGAAAGGAATGGCAGGAGATCTTCAATGTGATGAACAGAAAAAATATGCAGGCAAGAATCCTTTATCCAGCAAGTCTGTCATTTAGAATAGAAGGAGAGATAAAGGTCTTCCCAAACAAACAAAAACTGAAGGAATTCGTCACCACTAAACCAGCCCTACAAGAGATGCTAAGGGGGATCCTGTGAGACAAAGTATCAGAGACATCACTACAAGCATGAAACCTACGGACATCACAATGACTCTAAACCCATATCTTTCTATAATAACATGAATGTAAATGTACTAAATGCACCAACCAAAAGACATAGGGTATCAGAATGGATAAAAAAACAAGACCCATCTATTTGCTGTCTACAAGAGACTCATTTTAGACCTGAGGACACCTTCAGATTGAGAGTGAGGGGATGGAGAACTATTTATCATGCTACTGGAAGTCAAAAGAAAGCTGGAGTAGCCATACTTATATCAGACAAACTAGACTTAAATTAAAGGCTGTAACAAGAGATGAAGAAGGGTATTATATAATAATCACAGGGTCTATCCATCAGGAAGAGCTAACAATTATAAATGTCTATGTGCCAAATACAGGAGCCCCCAAATATATAAAACAATTACTCACAAACATTAACAACCTTATTGATAAGAATGTGGTAATTGCAGGGGACTTTAACACTCCACTTACAGAAATGGATAGATCATCTAGACACACGGTCAATAAAGAAACAAGGGCCCTGAATGACACATTAGATCAGATGGACTTGACAGATATATTTAGAACTCTGCATCCCAAAGCAACAGAATATACTTTCTTCTCGAGTGCACATGGAACATTCTCCAAGATAGATCACATACTGAGTCACAAAACAGCCCTTCATAAGTATACAAGAATTGAAATCATACCATGCATACTTTCAGACCACAATGCTATAAAGCTTGAAATCAACCACAGGAAAAAGTCTGGAAAACCTCCAAAAGCATGGAGGTTAAAAAACACCCTACTAAAGAATGAATGGCTCAACCAGGCAATTAGAGAAGAAATTAAAAAATATATGGAAACAAATGAAAATGAAAATACAACAATCCAAATGCTTTGGGATGCAGCAAAGGCAGTCCTGAGAGGAAAATACATTGCAATTCAGGCCTATCTCAAGAAACAAGAAAAATCCCAAATACAAAATCTAACGGCACACCTAAAGGAAATAGAAGCAGAACAGCAAAGACAGCCTAAACCCAGCAGAAGAAGAGAAATAATAAAGATCAGAGCAGAAATAAACAATATAGAATCTAAAAAAACGGTAGAGCAGATCAACGAAACCAAGAGTTGGTTTTTTGAAAAAATAAACAAAATTGATAAACCTCTAGCCAGGTTTCTCAAAAAGAAAAGGGAGATGACCCAAATGATAAAATCATGAATGAAAATGGAATTATTACAACCAATCCCTCTGAGATACAAGCAATTATCAGGGAATACTATGAAAAATTATATGCCAACAAAATGGACAACCTGGAAGAATTGGACAAATTCCTAAACACCCACATGCTTCCAAAACTCAATCAGGAGGAAATAGAAAGCTTGAACAGACCCATAACCAGCGAAGAAATTGAATCAGTCATCAAAAATCTCCCAACAAATAAAGGTCCAGGACCAGATGGCTTCCCAGGGGAGTTCTACCAGACGTTTAAAGCAGAGATAATACCTATCCTTCTCAAGCTATTCCAAGAAATAGAAAGGAAAGGGAAACTTCCAGACTCATTCTATGAAGCCAGTATTACTTTGATTCCTAAACCAGACAGAGACCCAGTAAAAAAAGAGAACTTCAGGCCAATATCCCTGATGAATATGGATGTTTTTGTTTTTGTTTTCTCTCTTTCTACATTAGGATGGGTGCCCCTTCATAGTCAGGTGTTGTGCCTTAGGATCAGAGCCTCTATCTCATTCAATTGTAGTCACTTCCTCTTCTGCCTTCCTCACCTGACTGTAAAGTTCTCCTGGACAGGGAGGCCACCTTCTTTATCTCTGTATTGCACTGCCCAGCAGAGAACCTGGTGCATAGAAGGCACTCGATAAAGCCATATGCTAAGTTGCTGTTTGAAATAGTAATGATTACAGGCAGTCTGATTGCTTGAACAGAATTTTCACACACTTCCCGGGAGGGATAACACTAATCAGGCTTGCTTGGGTCATCACTGACATACTTAACCCTCAGAGAAAGATTGTACATAACAGCCACATTGCACACATCCAAAGAAATAGTTGTCTAGCAAAAAACATTTTCTCACTAGTAAGATTTTCAGGGTCATCCTGTAAGTCAATTTATATGGATTTCTAATTAGGTTTTCTAATAAAAAGTAGATGATTTTTGAGCTTCTGCTCTTATTTTTAAATGCATCGATTGCTTTAATATCTTGAGAGAGCCCTCCTCCGTAATACCCAGTAATGCAATGATCTATTGCTTCCGCTTATGATGTTCAAAAATGTAATTGCAAATATTGTAAAAGGAATAAAACTCTGAATACCACACTATATTTATTTCAAATTCCCCTGTTTGTCTCACTCCAAGGATTACACTGCTTCAAGTCCTGTAAGTAGTCTTTTCCTCATTTCCTCTGCTGAGGTCTTTAAGGTAAGGGTTTGATCTGCATTTGTCAAAGTCTGAATTTCTTCCAGTACTATTTCAGCATATGCGTTCTTCTTAATTCGTCTTTCTTTGTATGCTTAAGCTCTCTGACCTGGTGTGAATTTACCATCCGTATATCAAGCCACTTTGCCGTGTCAGAGACAAGTCCAGGAATATTGAATGTGCTTCACAGCATAAACATTTAGGGAAGTATTGTTTGCATGAAACTTTGTTTTATGATGGAGATGCCCGGATTTTATACTCTCCTTTCTGTAGTTTTCCCTGGGTACTCACCTGCAGAACTTCCTACTGAAAACCCAATTAAAGGGAAACTGAGAAATGAATGCAAATAAACACAGGGGCTGTTATAACAAAATACCATAGACTTATAAACTGTGGAAGTTTATTTCTCACTGTTTTGTTGGCTGAAAGTCCAAGTTCAAGACCAGGGTAGATTCCGTGTCGAGTGGCTTCCTAATTGGTAGATGACAGTTTTTTCCATATAATCTCACATTGCCGAAGGAGCAAGGGAGCTCTCTGAGGCCTTTTTTCATTTTTTATTTTTCCTGAGGCCTCTTTTATAAAGACACTAATCTCATAATGTGGGTACCCTCTCACGAATCAATCACCTCCCAAATTGTCCACCTCCAAATAATATAATTTGGGGATTAAGTTTTGACATACAAATTCAGTTGGGGGCAGGGCAGTTGGGGGCAGTCTACAGCAATTGATAACTGTGATTGTATGTTGGTCCATACCCAAACTTGCTAATTTAGCAACATGATTCGTACCTGGTTGTCATCATCCAATCTGTAACTTATACACTGAAAATAATCAATAATTGATTAGGCACAAGACAATTTTTCTTAACCTATTTTGTTTTGCTTTTGCCTCACTCTGCTTTATTTGAAAACTTTAGGTAAAAATAATATACCTGTTAAATACTTCAAAATTAGCAAAAAAAGTTGTCTTTTTATGTTAAATACCTATAAATCTGCCACATACAATCATTATTAATGCTACATTGTAGAATATTTCTTATGTGTATATATATATGGTATTGTATTATATATGTGTTATATAGATAACTACTTTTTAATCAATTAACTTTAAGAATGTTCATATGCCATTAAAATATTCTACTCTATCATTTGGCATTTAGGTTCTTTGTAAAAAGATTTGTGGTTATAAATACATATATCTTTCTTGTTTTGTATGAGTGCTTTAGAATATATCCCTAGATATGAAATTAGCACATCACAGATTAAGAACACATTAAAGATCTGGGCACCTGAGTGGCTCAGTCAGTTAAGCATCTGACTTTGGCTCAGGTCATGATCTCATGGTTCATGAGTTCAAGCCCCACGTCAGACTTTGTGTTAACAGCTCAGAGCCTGGAGGCTGCTTCGGATTCTGTGTCTCCCTCTCTCTCTGCCCCTCTGCCACTCGTGCTCTATATCTCCCTGTCTCTCAAAAATAAACATTAAAAATAAAACAAACTCATATTAAAGATCTTTGATATATACTGGTAAATGGATTTTTAAAAACTAATCTGATTGTCTCTGGTCTGAGACAATCTATTTTTATTTAAGTTTATGAGTCACATCTTGCATGTCCTGGTCATAGCTTCTAAGGAGCATGATAATTTCAATAAGAAAGAATCATGACTCACTTTCTGCCCTTATTCATTTGAATTGTGTTGTAGGATATCAGGAAGCTACCGACAATATCCTCGGCTGGACAGAGATTTGCAAGGACCACATTATTGTTAAGGGGACAGCAATGGTACTGCATATACTGGACAAAGCAGTGGTAAGGATGCAAACAGGTCTGAGTTCTCATGGATGCAATATTTACTAATGATGTAACTGGTGCAAATTCTGGGAGATTTGGGACCCCCCTTTATAAAATGGAAATTCATCTTCGCTCATTGATTTCCTTCATCCACTCAATCATTTATTCAAAAATATGTGTTAAGTTGCTTGTGTGTTCCAGGCACTATTGGAGGTGCTAGAAATGGAGTAGTAAACAAAACAGTGAAAAGTCTTGTACTCGTGGAGGTTACATTGCATTGGGAGCACTAGAAAAAAATAATAATAATGATAATAATAAGGAAACAAGTAAGAAGTACAATGCCAGGAAGGAAAATTTGAGAGTGAAGAGATAACAAGGCCCAGGGTACTTTTATACACGGTGTTGAGAGAAGGTAGTTCTGAAGGGTAGGAGCTACTGAATGGGGTGAGGGAAGAAGGCTATAGACATATTCAGGGTATCTGATGTGCCCACCTCTAAAATTCCAGTTTTGTGGTTTGGATTGCTAATAGAAAAAACTCTTGGGAGTGGGGCACCTGGCTGGCTCAGTTGGTTAAGCATCCAACTCTTGGTTTTGGCTCAGGTCAAAACCTCAGGGTGGTGAGATCGAGCCCAGCATCAGGCTCCGTGCTGGGCATGGAACCTGCTTGAGATTCAGAAGCTCTTGGAGAAAAAACAATATTCACTCATGCCACAGGCCTTATGAGAGCCTCAACTTAACCGGTTGAATTTTCTCTCAAGACATTTATCCCTTTCTCTGCTGGTGTACCCCATTTCTGGAAAAGAAATGAAATGAGTTAAGTGGAAAAAGTCACTGAGAGTCCAGCTTATTCTCCTCAAAATATATCAGAAAATAAGATGGGATTCAATACCCAGACACAGAAGACAGGGTAGGGGGTGGGTCTAATGCCCAGGGGGTTCATCTGAATGGGGCTTGTTCACTGATGAGGATATGACCTAGAGTAAATGATCTCTCCTTCTGTAACCTCCACTTTTCATGGTGGCTGTGGAGATTGAGTAAAGTACTATGGTAAAAGATCGGTTGCTATTGTTACTGGTGCTATGAATACATTGGAGGAAGTCTGTATTTCTCACTTTCATGCCTCCTGAGTTCTTTTTTAGTCACGTAGAGAATAGGCTTTGAGGCCTTGGACACCGTCCAGAGACACCACCTTCTTTTACCTTTGAGAACACTCATTCACAGGGATGGCCATAGCCAGTAGAGGGCCTGAAGGTCTCCTTCTTCTTGCCAAAGCCACCAGAGACTGTCACATTCCTGAGCGTCCCTTATCTTTTGCAATTATACCTTCCCTCGGCATTCCTACCTAACAACTTCCAAAATGGTAAATGCTTAATTCCTAGTTAAAACGCTGCAGTTTGCTCAAGCTGACAGCTTCACCCCTGCATATGGTTTCTGTCAGGATTCTTAAGAATTTCTTTCTCGCTGCCTTTTGATCCTAATTATGGCCAGCTGTAAACTAATTAACCTCTCCAGGTGTCCCCCAGGAGGTTAGAGTGCCCGGAAGCCAGGGCACCAGCAGCACTGCAGCTGGGAATAAATGATAACACAGCATATTGATTCACCAGGACTGCTAACCACATGGTAATTTCCTCGCAGTCTTCTTGCTGGCAGAGATAACAAAAGCAATCAAGAGAAAGGCTTTTGTGAGGGGTAAGGGCTTAAATGTTCTTATTGTTTTAACTTTGTTCCACAGTCTAGTGTCTGTCGAGAGTCAGCTGCAAATGAATGAAGGAATTAATTGATAAATGAGTGAATGAATGAATCAATATGTGCAAGTGAAGAAAACAAGGCACAGCCATGGTATAAAATGAAGTAATCAACTCTAAGGTACTGATTGGGTGTTGCCTGCCATGTTGCAAGGGTTTTGCTTGCTTCTGGGTGCTCGGTGATGAGTGGAGGGATATAAAGAGGTCAAGGATGAGCTGTAACCTGAAGGAATGTGGAATCTAATTGGTAGAATAAAGGAATCATTCCACTTCCAAACGTCCAAACTTATGTTTCAAGACTTTCTTTTTGTCTCATGCTTTTGTTTTTAATTGCTCTCTCTCTCTCTCTCTCTCTCTTTCAATCTCTGTGTGGTCTCAGTCTGTATCTCCCTGTATAATACACTATAATATATATTCATATAGATATATAGATGGATTCATTTTCTGTTTCTTTCTTTGTATTTCTCCCCTACCAACCATTTCTGGGAAAAAGCCATGTCTTTTGCAACACTGTATCTCCTGTGATTTTACTGGGATATGTTCCATACAAGGTACTTGATTTGTATCACTGATTAAAGAACAACAACAAAAAATTTCCTCTCCACTGAATACAAGATATGAGCGGAAATTTCAAGGTTATTAGAACGAGAAGTATCCTGGGACAAACTCCCAAAGAATAAGAGTCTAACTACATTTCCTTCTTTGTGGAAATATGAATATCATTTTTTGCCCTCCGTTTCCATGATATTTAAATGAAGTGTCCTTGTCCCTTGCCCATCTTGGAAGAATGAGGAAATTGGAAGGATGATTTAGAAAGTTTTTACCTCAGTGAGCCCCAGATTCCCTCAGTATCACTTAATCTTCCTGTCTGTACCTGAGACAGGTGCCAGCCCAGATGAGTGATATGAGTCCCATAAGATCCCTAGGCTACGTGGGAGATAAACTTGAATTGAATCTTCCCTGTAATAAATATTCAGATACTAGAACCTTGTGCAGTATGAGTTACATTTTAAAAAACAATGAGAATTTGTTGTCTTGCTTGGGTTGGGTATATTGGCTCTCTATTAGCTTGACTGGGCATATTATTTCAAAATAATTTCTCATATGCAAAGGTCATTAAGAAGACTTTAATCTTGTGATTCATTTTTATAAGGCTGGCATTTCAGACTCTCTCTCCTAGATATGTTCTTCTATAAAGTTGATATCACCAAATGCCTTAACTGTAGACAGTCCATGATTAATGGTCTAAAATGTCTATTATAATATAGAAAGAGGACTTTTATACATATATATATACAAATACATATATATCAAAGTAGATATTAAAGTATATAGATAATTTGTCATATATATTTTAAATGGGGGAGAGGGGCAGAGGGAGAAAGAGAGAATTTTTTTCCTTTTTTTTTTTTTTTTTTTTTTTTTTTTTTGGTGACACAGAGCCCAAAACGAGGTTCAAATCCACAAACCTAGAAATCATGACCTAAGCCAAAATCAAGAGTTGGACACTTAACTTTCTTAGTCACCCAGGCACCCTGAGAGAGAGAGTGAGAGAGAATCTTAAGCAGGTTTCATGCTCAGCTCAGAGCCCAATGACGGGCTTGATCCCTTGAACCCACAACCCTGGGATCATGACCTGAGCCGAACTCAAAAGTCAGATGCTCAACCTGAGCCAACCAAGCATCCCTATCATATGTATTTTAAAGGAATGCAAACCACCTAGCAGAGTCAGTAATTCCTCATTATTCTTCAATGTTTATCTATCACTATTTAATCATTCTGGATCAGGATTCCTTTCCAGGCTGATTCTAATACATACTTTTCACTCTTAGCAGTTCCCCAGGAAACTAGGTTTGTCAAGAACACAGGTCTTCAGGATGTTAGTAAATATATTGCAAAGCCAGGGATACCAAATCAGTTTAAGCCATGCTGGATTAAACAATTTAAACATATCTGTTTTCTGGCATACTATTGGATCTTTATTCTAATTATTAGTATTGCATAATCTCATAAAGGTTATGATTTCCAAACTTATTTGACCAATATTCTCTTCTCTCTTGGCATACCTGATAGCATTTATTGTTTTCAAAAAATGTTCTAAACTGGGAAAGTCTGTCCCAACTATCCCTATAGTGATCAGATGACATGAAGGTCTAATATTCCAATTGAAATTTACAAAATTTATTTTTGCAGCCTCCATTTGCTCTGACTAGTTAAGAAGATGATGGTGACACTCCTATTCATTGCCTTCTATACCATGAGAATGGTGGATTCTAATGTCACTCCCTGAATCATGAAATACATCTTATTTAAATCTCTGGCAAGTCTTAGGAGAAACCTTCTGGCCTATTCCTTCCCTGCAACTTCACTAAACTATATAATTTCCCAGAGTTCCTGAGTTGTTTTCTCCTGCCCCTCCTCCCCCTCCCCCTCCCCCTCCTCCTCCTCCTCCTCCTTTCTCTTCTCTTTCATAAGAAGAAGAGTGAAGAAGACAGAGGAACAAGATATCCCCAACAGCAGCATCACCTCCATGTGCCTTTTAACCAATTGCTTTCACTTGGTAGTTTGCTAAAGGACTCCCAGCCCGATTTGCGTATATTGCCTCTGTTGACTCTCAGGACTACGTTGAGGATTTGATGTTTGATAAAACTTGCTTCCAGGTAGAAGCTACTTTTCACCTAAGGAGGCGGGAAACTAGTAAACTTCCAGGCTATATTTGACCTTTTCATGTTATAAATACAAAAACAAGAGCCAACGATGAACTAAATGTTTACTTTTTCTGCCATGAAAGATTATCTTCAAGCATTCTTTTCTTATATTTTGCAATCATGTAAGATGGACTTTTTACGTTTTTTTTTTTTTTGTTGTTTGTTTTTTTTTTTATCTTATATCTTATGCTACTGGAAGGAAAATGTACTTCTTAGTGATTGGATTAATATAAATGAATGTTTAATTATTTAAGAATAAGTATGGAAAGAGATCTTGGTTTTAAACATTAAATGTTGTTAATTAAATGTGCTTTTATTATTTGTAAGCATTTTACTAACATCCAGTGGTATAGAGAATTCTGTGAGTAAAATCCTCACAAGTATTGCTTTAATAGATAGATAGATAGATAGGTAGATATACCTATTTAATTAGCATGAATTCACATGCAAATTGTTTTTCAAGTTTGGTCCTTTTACTTGTCTTCCTAGGTTGGGTAACTATCCCCTTTGCTGTCCTTTTTATCTTATTAATTTGCTTAATAAACCCTTTTGTATATAAAATACTAAAATAAAGCTACAACTTTCCTAAAGTGTAATTTATTCTGATGCTCAGAAGTACACTATTTGTGTTGTGCTCATCTGAAAAGGATAGTTAAGTCTCTGATAAAATGGTGTCTGTAGATATTCCTCAAATTGAATACAAACAAAACTTGGATATAAGGACAAGAAACAAAGAAATTCAAGGACACATTGTAATTTTACTGAATTTGTATCAAATTTTACTTAACTTCGACTGAATTTTGCTAAGCATGCCTTGTGCGGGCAGAGGTCTCAAAAACTGTTTCTTTGACATCCTTGTGTTCATATGTCTTATCAAGTTGTGCTATAATTCATTGGGTTGCACATCTCTCTGATTCCAGTAGATTGGGCTGCTGGAAGATAGAGCCAGATCAGAGGAGATTGTTAGCAAAGGTTTAAAAAAAAATGAGTAATTCTTTTAATTGGAACTTGGAACCAACATGTCCATATGAGTCCTCCAAATTTGTCATTACCAATAAAAATAATAATAATAAATAAAATAAAATAAAATAAAATAAAATAAAATAAAATAAAAATTGGGCCAGAATCATGCTGTGGTTGAATTTTGTATATTTCATGCTATCAGTGACTTTCTCAAAGAAAATATCTTAGAAATAAGTGCTTACTTTTCCAAACACATGGAATATGTATCTGTAGGCAATATGTGTGTGTGTGTATAGATAGTTACATATGTAAGCATATTCTGTATTATTTAGTATTTATATATAATTATGCATATGTATATACTCAGTGTATTATGTATCTATTTCTATCTGTCATCTATCTATTTATGTATCTATCCATCTATTATTAAGGAACTATTTTCAATTGAAATAGGGTATGAGGGATAAAAGGAAGTCAGAGGAGTAGCTGCAAGAGTAGCAAAGAGAATGAAAGAAATTCTCAAAACTAAAAACTTAAGAATTGTGCAAAGCTACTGAATTCCCATTTTCAAAAGGACTAGCTGAAAGACAATTTTCCTACATTAAATTTCTGGGAATAGTTAATACTTCAAAGATAAAACCCTCACTTGAGCCTCAAATGGACATAAAATCAGACTTCAATTTATTGCCACCAATTAAATTGAAAGAATCAAAATGTAAATGAGTAACATTTTTCAATGACCCGTATGTCAAAGCCAAAGCCAAAGACATATCTTCATACAAAATGACATTCTAGGGGTGCCTGGGTGGCTCAGTTAGTTAAGCGTCCAACTTCAGCTCAGGTCATGATCTCAGGGTCCCTGAGTTTGAGCCCCGTGTGGGACTCTGTGCTGACAGCTCAGAGCCTGGAGCCTGCTTCAGATTCTGTGTCTCCCCCTCTCTCTGACCCTCCCCCATTCATGCTCTGTCTCTGTCTGTCTCAAAAATAAATAAAACATTAATTTTTTAAAAAAAAATGACATTCTAGGGGCACCTGGGTGGCTCAGTCGGTTGAGGGTCCAACTTAGGCTCAGGTCATGATCTCACACTTGTGAGTTTGAGCCTCACATTGGGCTCTGTACTGACAGCTCAGAGCCTGGAGCCTACTTCAGGTTCTGTGTCTCTCTCTCTATGCCCGTTCCCCCAGTCATTTTCTCTCTCTCTCTCAAAATAAATAAAAAACATTTAAAAATTCTAAAAAAAATGAAAGAAAAAGACATTCTGACCAATTGACTCATTTTACTATGCTTCACGTAAATAGGGAGGAAACTCAAGATCTTGCTCAGTAAATATGACTTTATAGTACTGTGCCACCAGCCCATATCCAGACTAGTTGACTTTCACACTTCTTGTGTGACCAATAGGATTCTACAAGGCTTAGTTGAGCACACAAAAAGGATAAGGCTCAGTCCTTGAGCTACTTGAAACTGCAGAGATAATATAGCATGATGCAAAATCAAGCAAAAATATTTGCAAATCATATATCTTATAAGTGATTAATATCCATAAATACAGAGAACTCTTAAAACTCAACAACAAAAACACAAACAACCTAGTTCAAAAGTGGGCAAAGGACACGAATAGACATTTCTCCAAAGAAGATACATACAAATAGCCAATGGACACATGAAAAAATGCTCAACATCTGTAATCTCTAGGGAAACATAAATCAAAACTACAGTGAGATACCTCCTCACACCCATTAGGATAGTGAGGATGTAGAAACGGGGACCCTTGTGTACTGTTGATGGAAATGTAAATTGGTACAGCCTCTGTGGAAACAGTATGTCAGTTCCTCAAAAAATTAAAAAATAGAATTGGCATATGGTACAGGAATTCTACTTCTGGGTCTTTACCCAAAGAACTGAAAGTAGGGTCTCAAAGAGATATCTGTGCATCCATGTTCACAGCAGCATTATTTACAACAGCTAAAACATGGAAGCAACCCAGTGTCAGCCAAAGATGAATGGATAAGAAAAACATGGTACATACACACAATAGCTTATTATACAGCCTTTTTTTTTTAAAGGAAAGATATTCTGACACATTCTACAACATGGATGAAACTTAAGGATATTAGGTTGAGTTAAATAAGACAATTGCAGAAAAAAGACACATATTTTATGATTCCACATGTATGTGGGGCTTACAGTAGTCAAAATTGTAGAGAAAGAAAGCATAATTGTTGGTTGCCAGGGGCTAGGGAGAGAGGATGGGGAGTTAGTTTTTTTAATGGTTTATAGAGTTTCAGTTCTCCAAGATGAAAAGAGTTTTGTATATGGAAGCTGATGATGGTTGCACAACATTGTAAATGCATTTAATACCACCAAACTATGCTGTTTAAAATAGTTAAGGTAGTTTATGCATTGTGTATTTTACTGAAATAAAAAAAGGGCTGTTCCATAGCCATTATCAACCCAATAGTAAGTGTTCAATGAATTTTAGTAATCATTATTAACACAGTATCTAGGGAGACTGGTTTTGTTGAACAAATAATTAGAATATGGACAAATATCTTTACATAAGCTAAGGAGCAAAGATATTAAATAGAATTCTAAGTATTTACTAACATGAGATACATATTAGCTATATCAATTAGTAAGTTCAAATTCAGCAGGAGCAGCACTTCTAAACTTAAATGTGCACTTGGATCACTTAGGGTGTCCCTAGAATGCAGATTCTTACCTTGTAGGGGTCAGTAGGGTTTGGAATTCTGCATTTCAAACCAGTTCCTAGGGAACACCCATGCTGTTATTGCAGGCCCACCCTGAACATCAGGATCCAGAGACACAGTCAAAGCAGAAAGAAGAAAGTGACTCTGAACTATTTGGAGAAAGATGTGCACAACCTGAGGCAACCAGGTACCCTTTCTTAGCCAAAATGGAAGACTGGAAAGGAGATGGAGAAGGACCATAGGCTAGAAAAATCTGGTTGGTCCAGGATAACTGTCATTTTTTATGGCTATAGACAGACAGCAGAGGTTAGCTTACCTTGGGCAGAGTGGATTATGATTCACTGTGTGGGTCTTAAACAAATTCTGAAACCAGAAGTGAACCCAGGTTTATGGTGTCTAAGGTTTATTTTTCTGAGGAAGGTGGCTCTTTCAAAAAATATATATATACACTATATATATATATACACTATATATATATATACATTATATATATATATATAGTGTATATATATGCATACACAATATATAGTATATTTTATATTTATAACATAAAATTAGAATGATAAAAAACCAAATTTATAAACTTTAAAAGCTGTGTATCATGAATATAACTATATCAAAAAATAACATAATTCAAGGAGATTAAACCACATAAATCCTCAACAACTTAATTTTTAACCCACAGCCACTCCAGCAGCATAGGACACATGGAGAAGTGTAATGGAGAGAGAGTTGAAGTAGACAAATGGCAGTCATTTTAACCTTCTGTGGGTAATAGATCTTACTTTTGCAAATTTTATTGCATATATGGTCATGTTAACGCAGAGATAAGTAAAGAGTTTATGCAGATGAGGGTCTGGAAGCTGAAACTTCCTGGCTTAAAATGATAGAAGCTTCAGCTTGGGCTTCAGTATTTTCCCCTTCCCATATGTCCCCCAACCCAGGTGAAAACGTGGCCTGGAGGACAACTGAAAAAGCAGAGTGATAGCTCTGATGTTTGTGGCAATCATGTAAATGACCAGAAGACATCTCTACAAGATCTGAATGGGAATGATTGGAGCAAAAAATTCACTGTGGATTGACTACTTAAAAGAGGACAGAGGGAAAGAGTGACAGACCAAAATGCAAGGTGAAGTGAGTTGGAGAAACCAGGAGAAGAGATTATAAGGTAATTCCCAGCATGGAGTTAAATTCCCTTGTTTTTGTTTTTTTGTGTTTTTTGTTTGTTTTGTTTTGTTTGTTTTGTTTTTTGGCTTTCTTTAAATGTGATTTTTTTTCTACTGACTTATTATTTTTTAAGATTTTAGTTTTTTGAAAGTTCGTTTTGAGAGAGAAAGCATGAGCTGGGGAGGGGCAGAGAGAGAGGAGAGAGAGAATCCCAAGCAGGCTTTGCACTGTCAGTGCAGAGCCCAACACAAGGCTCTCATGAACCATGAGATCATGACTTGAGCGAAAATGAAGAGTTGGATGTCCAATGGACTGAGCCACCCAGGAGCACCTAAGATTTTATTTTTAAGTAATCTCTATACCTAATGTGGGGCTTGAGATCACAACCCCAAGATCGAGAGTCACATGCTTGGGCACCTGGGTGGCTCAGTTGGTTGAGTGTCTGCCTTCAGCTCAGGTCATGATCTCACAGTTCCAGAGTGCAGCCCCATGTTGGCTCTGTGCTGACAGCTCGGAGCCTGGAGCCTGCTTTGGATTCTGTGTCTCCATCTCTCTCCGTCCTGACCCCACTCATTCGTGCTCCCTCTCCCTCTGTCTCTCTCAAAAATAAATAAACATCAAAAAAAATTTTTAGAGTCATATGCTCTATCCATTGAGCCAGCCAAGAACCCTTCTACTGACTTACTTAATGATTGACTGGAATGAAGAAATTGCCAATATGACTATGAATTTTTAGCAAAAGCAGCTACTTCAACTATCGTGAAAGCTATATGCCTACATATATCTCGGTACTTTTGCTTATTCTGTACTTATTTTACCCCTTATACGACAGCCTCTATCTTGAATATGGCTTAATGTGATATCCTTGCACAAAAGTTGTCAACTGTGTGTGTATGTGTGTGTGTGTGTCTGCGTGTACCTGTGTGTGTAAGAAAAGAACAAAGCATGAAATAAGTAGCCCTTCATGGTTTAGCTCAGTTTCTTGACTTCAGTGTAGACACACTGGTTTTGGTCATTTGTCATGAGTCATGTCATACATAATTTGTTACCAATAATAGTTTAACTACCGAAGCTTAGGAATAATTTTTCTTTGAATGTGAGAGTTTATTCCCATTGTGATAGTATCATTCACTTTCATTTAAATATTATGCCTTTAATGAAGGAGAAAGAGTTGAATTTACCAAAACTGGGTAGATCATAGGAGCTAGTTGAGCACGTAAACATAATTCCTCATATGAGCTGTCACACAGAAGCAGAATGTCCCTGATCATTTTTCAGTAACTTAGTGGATTTAGAAACTGAGTTTAGGAAACCAACCTAAAGAGTTACAAGGAGATATTTTTTTTTTAAATGGAAACTTACTATACAAAGGTTATCAATGTTTAAAGAACTGTCATATTTCAGTCCTTTACATCTCTTACTTTCTCAAGCTTTCAAAGGCAATCATCTCAAGTACCATTCCAGTCAGACCTCAGGTTGCTAGACGATGTCTCCAAGAGTCAGCAGAATCTGAGTTTCTTTCTTTGTGTCCCATCTCACTTCTGTTAACATTTTCTTAGGGAGTCAAGTGTTGATACTGTCAGACTTTATGGCATGCCTGTCTTGATGCTGATGAATAGGACAGGAAGGTTACACAGTCTACTTAAAAACCAACAAGCAAGAAGAGTGTTTGGATATGAATATCATATTAGGCCTTGCTTTTTTCTCAGCTTTTCTTATGGTTCCTTTGCTCCAAAGCACTGGTTATTTAATTCACTTTTGAAATGTTTACTCAACATGTGCAGTGTTTTTGAAGAATCTCTCCATAGATATTTAGTGAGAATCTTACTATAGGCCCTAAACTAGCTATTCAGTATTCATGGACAATAGTTAGCATGTTGACCAGAAGGAGTTTGCAGTCTAATGAGAGTGACAGGTACAGAACAGATAATTCTAATACAATATGGTAATAGCAATGCTTGTACTATCTGTAAGGTTTGATGTGAGCACAATGAAAATAAGTACTATCCAGAGGTGGAGAGCTCAGTGAGAACGTCCCAGAAGAGGTGACAGGAACTTAAATAGGCTAATATAGTTAGACAACAGGGAACAAGGAAGAAAGTGGCATAAAGTATAATTTGAGAGGTTGGTTGTGACAAGAACATCCCAGGCATATCAACCATGTAAGTGATGTTGGAATTTATTCAAGGGTGGTGTAAAGTTATTTCAAAAAAAAATTTGGTAGAACAGTTAAGTGATTTGCTTCACAAACTTGATAATTTAACCCAGTTAGAATTATAATACACTGGTCCAGAAGACAGGACATGAGGGGTTGGTTTATAGGTAGTTTATAGGTTGGTTTATAGGTAGTAGCCATAGTGTTGGTGAGGAATGGATATATTCTGTATAAATTTGGGCGACATGACCACAAGATTAGATACCAGATTGGATATGGAAGAAAGAAAACAATGAAAAATCAAGAAAGAATAGCAAAGTTAAGGCTTAGCTAAGATAATAATGATAATACTTCATGGTATGGGAGATGGTTGATAACAAGAAAGAATTCAGTTATTATATAATAAAGTCTGAGATGGCTGTTAGTCAACCAAATGAGGAAGATACAGTGGATTACTCATTATTCACGACAGTATGTCCAATCATCTTGCCACAAACACTGAATTCATGAATCCTGAACCCATTGCCCCTAGGGGAAATATACAGTTAGTTTCCTGCTAGGTGTTGTCATATTTTCATCAATGAATCAATATGTAACTTTGTTTTATATGTTTCTATTCAAAAGCACATCAGACTTTTCTTGTGTTAGAGAGCATGTCAATACTATTCCGGGGGGTGGGTCATTTTAAACAGTGAAATCACAAACAAAAATCATAAAAAAACATGTCAAAAACATGGCACTAAATATATTGCAAAAGGGAAACTTGTTTACAGTAAAAGGGCTGGAACAAGACAGAGCTTTGCTTTGTTTTGTTTGACCTCAATTGGAAATGTGTGTCCACGAACGACCACGAAAGTGGTTCCAGTACTGATTAGGGGGTTACAAACATATTCTAATGAGTCAGTTAATTCATAAGCACAGATGCTACAAATAATGAAGATTATGATTCAAGTCTAGAGTTCAAAAGACTCTGGGAAGAAGATAAATCTTTGGGAGTCATCAAAAATGGTGTTGTATCTAATTCTAGGAATGGAAAAGATTACTTAGAAAAACTAGAAACAGGAAGTCCCAATACCAAAATTGAAGGAACTCTAATATTAAACCTGAGAAAAGCCAACATTGAGATGCAGGTAGAGGAATGGAAGGTAGAGCCAACAAAGGGCATTAAGGTAGAGGGGGAAGGAAGAGAATGTAGTGCCATGGCAGCTTAGAGAAGAGGTTATTATAAAATGAAAAGCACACTCCTGTGTCAAGTGCTGATAGATAGGGAGGCTAAACAATGAAGACAGAAGCTTGTGTACTGCTGACAGAGGTCTTGATGAGTAAGTGGTTAGTCCTGATAAACTTTTCAGTTGATTCCTGGTCTTATCTTCTGGAGGTGAATATTCCTGGAGCAAATAGCATGCTATTTTTGGCTGGTCCCATTTGAGATGAGTTCAAGGATAAGAAAGTATTGCTGGTTTCGATGGGTTTATATGAGTTACTAGAGGATGCCTGTACTTTGGAAGTGCTCCTACAAAGTATGAATAATGTGGACAAGGGAAATGAAGTTGGACGTCCCCGAGAAAGTGGGAATTCAAGATCTGTATTCAGAATACAAGGGAAGACTCTGACAGGGAGAAGGGAGGAGCTCTTCTACCGTAAGAGGAAGGGCATTAAGAGCTCAGGTGGAAGTTCAAGAGGATAGTAGACTCTGGCTCCTGTGTTTCTGCTGAAGTCTCAGAGAATGAGGGGAAAAAGTCAATTGGGGAAAAAAAAGAAGGCAATCCTATCTTTTCCTACCTTTAGGAAGACGATGTTTAAATGGAATAAGTCAAGCTTCCTGGACTGCGAAACCAGGTGAATTCCCTTCTTTACTCTCTGTGTTCTGTTCTAGTTTCCTTGTGACCAACTCCTGCCTCAACCTACTCCACAGTTGTATGAAGATATTAAAGTAGATAAGACAGAGGATGCTCAAATATAAGGCTTTTACACATAACGGGTACTCAATAAAAGTCAGCTTCTATCCTTCATTGATTTGATTTGTTCTTTTCTAACATAAAGTGCTTCCTTCTTTCTTAACTCCCTTATCTTCTGGCCTCCTTCCTTCCTGTTACTTGTCAGCCCTCCTCCAAGGAGCAGAATAATTTTCTCACACTCCAGCCCAGCTCAGAGGATGGGATATTAATACTTGTAAAATCCACAATGGCAACCAACCCATCTGAAGCTCTAAAACTCTTGATTTTGTAGTTCCTGTTACTGTGCTCTGGTGGTTTTTCAGGACCTTCCCACTTCTTCCCTACAAGGTAGGTAGAAGAAGGAGACACAAGCTACTATGTCTGTGCCTTCCGTGTACTGTGGGTTCTGTGCCAAACTCCACAAATACACCTCACTTTGCCGACCACCACTTTCTCCAGTATATTCCATCCTTCAAAATGTATGCTCATTCTAAAAAAGGTCTGTAACATATGTTGATATTTTTCAGACTTTACTGACCAATTTATGTCTAAGACACTCCTGGCAAATAGGAAATACAGCTTGCCCTAAGCTGGAATAGAAAAAGCTAAAGCAATTGGTCATTTATTTTAAATACATTTATAACTATGTTATAGCATAAAAACCTTTGTACAAAGGAAATGTGATAATATAAGCAAGAACATTTCAGGATCAAATATTTATAGCAGCCAAGATATAGACAGAGCTTAGGAGAGTGGAAACACCCAGAGATAGGGGTAATGCACCTGTCCTGAGTCCTAGCTCTGACAGATACAGGCCACATAACCTTGGAGTAGTCACTGATGCTTTGTAATTCGCTTCTTATCTGGAAATTTGAAATAGAATATTTACTTAGCTAAGGATATTTTCCAGGTTTGGGGAGATCAAGAGCACATGTGATGTGTTCAGTAATGTTCAGAATCAGTAATGTTAATCAAATGGAAGCTATTGTCAGCTACAAAAGACCTAATTACTTAATTTCTAATTTAAAGGTTTACTTACTCTTAATATTTTTTTCTAACTAGGATAACATATCTGTAATATGGAAAAAATATAAAAACCTTGACTTGAAAATAGGACCTGCGTTTTAATCTCATACTTGCCAATTTACTAGGTGTAGATCTTTTCCAATTTATCAAGCCTCTCTGAGATCCGTTTTCTTCTCTGGGATGATTCTAACATCTATTATAGAAATATGTTTTGTGTTTTGTTATAATTTATAACTAAGAAAGATATTTCTGTTTTTTAACATTTATTTATTATTGAGAGACAGAGCATGAGCAGGGGAGGGGCAGAAAGAGGAGGAGACAGAGACTCTGAAGCAGGCTCCAGGCTCTGAGCTGTTAGCACAGAGCCCGACGGGGGGGCTTGAACCCATGAACCGTGAGATCACAACCTGAGCTGAAGTCAGACACTTAACGGACTGAGCCACCCAGGCAGCCCATAACAAAGATACTTCTAGCAGGGAAACTGGTACATTGAACTGTGCTTAAAAAATTGCCATTATTACCGAGAAGATAACTTTTCCTTCACCTTTCAGCAACTTACGTGAGATACTATAGATGCCTGATAAAAGTAGAGAAGTTTTACCAGAAGATTTACAACAAAGGAGAAAGACAATCAACATTTTTCATGGCTCTTATTTGCCTGGCACATAATAATTGCTTTCCGAATATTATTTCATTCTTTTATTTTGCAAAAAACTCCCAGAAAAGAGTGAGTGCTCTAATTTGACATATGGGAAACTAAGACCTGAAGAGAATACTTGCATTATGCAGAGATAAAGAAACACTGAATGGATGAGCAAAGATTATAATTCAAGTTTGTTGGGCATTAACAATCCATGCTTTTTCTAACATACTTCCCCCATTTCCTGGATGATAGAGATGCTCTTTATTATCTGCTCTCTATTATCTGGACCAGTCCACCACTGTACAGGAAGATAATTCCACAGTTTTAATTCCATCTGGCAATACAATGCCAGGTATTTCTTTGTAATAACATTAAAGACATTACTTATTAACACACTCAACAAATAATTAATGGGTACCTGTATATATTAGAACTTAATTTGCTTGTGAATAACAGAAAAGCTAACATTCAGTGGCTTAGATACAATGCGTCTATTCTTTTCAAGTAATAGAGAATCTTGAAGACAGCAGTCGTCACTTCCGCTGCAGCTTGGTCCAGGTAACTTACTTATGACATCCTCAGCGTGTTTTTTGACCACCACCTCATGATTGCAAGACAGATGCTAGACTTCTGAATGTTCCCTTAATGCTGAAGAAAAGGGAGAGAGAGGCAAGTCATGTGTCATGATTTCTGCATCAAGTAATGACAGAGTAGCTTATAGGAGACAGGTTGTTGGAATAAGAACAAATATAAAAAGGATAATTTTTAAAATAAACTTATTTTTAGAATAGTTTCATATTTCCAGAGACACTGTGAATATAGTATGGAAAGTTCTCAAATACCACGTTCCTCATCTCCTATTATTAATCACTTACTATTGCTAGAATTAATGAACCCTAATGATATCAGTACATGAATTTCATACTGTATTCAGATTTATTTACTTTTCCCTTATGTTTTTTTCTTCCCCACATTATATTTGGTTTCTATGTTTCCCAAGGTTCCTCTTGGCTATAACGGTGTACCACACTTCCTTGTTCTGAATGACCTTGACAGCATTGGGTGTTCTCATCAGGTATTTTGGAGAATGTCCTTCAGTTGAGATTTTGCTCTTTTTTTCTTATGATTATTTTGGGGCTGTGGTCTTTTTGAAGAAGACTATGGAGGTGAAATGCTACTCTCATCATCTCTTAGCAAGAGTACATACTGTACATGGCTTACCACTGTGGATGCCGACCTTCATCATCTGGGTGAAGCAGTATCTGTCCATCATGTACGTGTGTCAGGTATGCTCCAGCTCCCTGAGGGCAGCAAAACTACATAAATTATTTGGAATTCTTCTTCATGAGAAATGTCTCTTCCCTCCCATTTATGTATTCAATCATAAATTTGTATCAGTATGGACTCATGGATTTTATTTTATACTTTGGGTTAGAATCTATTTTATTTTGTTGTTCAATTTTTTCCATGAAAATCTGGAGAAAAAACATTAGTATATCATTCTTGGTAATGGAAGCAGATAAAAAATGCTAATTATTTAGAAGATTTGAACAGCTAATGAACAAATTTGTCTAATTCACATATGTAGGATTTTGCAGCCAACAATGAAAGAATGCACATTATTTTCAAGAGTGTTTAGAAAATTTACTAGAATTGTCCTATAGAGTGGATAAAAAGCTAATTCTCAACAATTTCAAGAAACTGAAATAACCCAGTGTCTTCCCTGACCACAGTGTGAAATTAAGCTGTCATTAAAAAAATCAGATAACAACAAAAATTACTATTTTGAAATTAGATAAAATCTTTCCTAGTTGTTTAAAAAGTAGATTATCCTTTCTTTAAATGTAGGTTATAGGTAGTGATTTTCTTCCAAAGAGTTATTTCTGTAAAGTGTAGGGGTAGTAATTTTACAGTGGAAAAACCCAGGAAACACTACTTCTACCAGATGATCAAGGTCAATATCAGTATTTATAAATCATATTGATAGCATACACCCCTGATGTATCATGGAATGGCACTTTATCTCTGTGAACTTCCTCCAAAAAACAATAACCCTGCTGTAATTATGAGAAAAAAACACCAGAATTCAATAGAGGAACATCCTACAATATGCCTGACCAGTACTCCTCAAAACTATCAAGGTTATACAAAACAAGAAAGTCTGCCATTCAACTACTAACTAGGTCCGACCCAGCTTAGCTTCTGAGATCTGACGCAATCAGGTGCACACTGGGTGTTGTATGGAAACCAAATTGACAATCAATTATATTTAATAAAAAATAAAATAAATAAAATAAAAATAAATAAAAAAAAACAAGAAAGTCTGAGAAAGTCTGAGAAACTGTCCCACCCAAGAGAAATCTAAGGAGATATGATAATTAAATACAGTTTATTCTGGATGTACCTTGGAAGAGAAAGATCAGGTAAAAACTAAGGAAATCTAAAGAAAATATAGAATTAGGTCAATAATTATGTATCAATATTAGTTCATTAATTGTACTAGGATGTACCATAGTAAAGTAAGATGTTAATAATAGAGAACTGCATGTGTGTGTTGGGGGGGGGGGCGTGGGAACACAATATGAGAACTCTGTACCATCCAGTCAATTTTTCTGTAAATGTAACACTATTCTAAAATACAAAGTATATTTTTTTATAAAGTAGATAGCAGGAAATACTTTAACTGAATAAAAGTTGAGCTAAGATATAACAGAATTATTGGGATAAAGGTAAAAGTAAGTCAGAGGACATTTCTAGCCTTAAATATATATGCTGCAAAAATGCAGGAAATTAATGGTAAATATCCCTCCAAAGACAATAGAAAACAAAATAAATCTTAAAAAATAGAAGAAAAGAAACAATCAAATAGAAATAAATAAGAAACACCAATTCAAAAGATAAACCAATAGTTTCAAAAGCTAGTCTTTGAAAAGTCTAATAAAAAGTATATTGTAAGTATGATAAGGATAAAAGAGAGAAATCACATTTTAATAATATTAAGAATGAAATGGAATATCGCTATAGATCCTAGAGCTGTAACTCTGAGGGCAAATTTTTAAAACTGCTATTTCAAAGAAAGTAGAAATTTGGATGCTATGAATTAATTCCTTTACAAATCACTTAACAAATTTGATGAAAGAAGAAGCAGAAATTCTGAAGAAGGACTCAGGAAATTGAAGTGGAAGTAAAATAACAGATAATTTCTCAAAAGAAAGCCAATACCAGAATAGCTAACGAAGAATGAACACAACCTTTGCACAAAGATCTTCAGAAATCCCTCGCCAAAAGAAAGAGGTGGGGGGGGGGTGCGGTGGATATTATCTGTGTAGGAAAGTTTCCTAGGAATGCCCACTCCCCTTATGATTCAATGCTCCCTCATTGCCAGTACCAGTGAAAGTGGTGGGACACCTACCTTTGTAAAGGAGGTATCTTTCTCAGGTTTGTGGCAGAAGAGGAAGGCAGAAATAGACGTCAGAGACACAAGAAGCATGAGAACAATTGACACACTGTTGTTGGTGTGAAGATGAAGAGGTCTTGTGAGAAAAAGCTGGGACAGGGGTTGAGAGAAGTGGTCTTACTAGCAGAAACAGATCCCTGGCTAACAGGCAGGGAAGAAGTGGGGGGATCTGAACTCTACAACATGCAACAGCCAGAATGAACTCAGTAGTAGGTTATTCTCCAGAGGCTACAGAAAAGAACACAGACAGCCCTGCCAACGTCTTGATGCTCAAGATGCCAACATCATGAGATCCTAAACAGAGATTCCAGTTGTGTTGTGTTCAGACTCTTGGCCCAATAAAACTGCAATCATAAATCTTTTTTTTAATGTTTATTTATTTATTTTGAGAGAATGTGAGTGGGGAGGGGCAGAGAGAGAGAGGGAAAGAGAGAATACCAAGCAGGCTCCATGCTCGGCATAAGCCCAACATAGGACTGATCTCATGACTATGAATGAGATCATGACCTGAGCCAAAATCGGAGTCAGATGCTTAACCAACTGAGCCACCCAGGTGCCCCATATCTGTGTTGTTTTAAGCCATCAAGTTTGTGATAATTTTTATGCATAAGCAGAAAAATAGTACCTTGTCTAACTTATTTACTTAGTTCAGAATAATCTTGATTTCACACCCTGATAAAGACATTATAAGAACAGAAAAATAACATCTCTTATGACTAAAAAGTAAAATCCAAAACAAAATACTACCAAATCAATTTCAGTATATACTTAAAATAATCATATAACATGACAAAATTGGATTGATTCCAGGAATATAAATTGGTATACCATTCAATAATCAATGTAATTTAACATATTAACATAATACTGAAAAAACCAGGTGATAATCCTGATAAATGCTTATTATTGTAGCTTCTTTGCAGCGTTTTATTGAAGGTCCTAACTAGTCCAAAAAGCCAACAAAGTTAAATGATGGTGTAAGAACTTCAACAATAGAAATGAAACTTGATTCATTCACATACATAATTATGTATACAGATGATTGAAAATGAATCTATGCTTAAGCTATTACAATTAATAAGTGAATTTGGCAAGGTTTCTGAAAAACATACATGTAAAATCCAATAGTTTTCTTTCCCTATATCAACAATAAAATAATAGAAAATGAAATGAAACATAAGATACCATTTATAAGAACATCTAAGATTTTAAATAAAAAGAGTAGATCGAAAGGAGGTGTGAAAGACCCCAATACAAAGTATAAGACATTCTTGAGATAATTTTAAAAGATAAATTACACTCTGTTCATGTACTGGAAGACTTGACATTCTAACAGTGTCCAACCTACAACTGGTCTACACATTAATACCATCCTGATCAACATTTTAGCTGCTGTGTGTGTATATATGTGTATGAGTATAGGTGTGTGCTATAAATGGAAAAGCTAAATCAAAACATACTTCTAAATCAAGTAAGATGAGATGATTTGCCCCTTTAGAAACAAAAATTATTACTTATGTATTTTAAGTAACAGATTATTCTATTGGCAAAAATTCAGACAAATAAATTAAAAGACCGGTATAGCGAATGCTGCGAAATCCCCGTGCATATGAGACCACTTGATCACTGCAATAGGACAGTAATATTCTTTTCAATAAATAGTGCTAACTCTTTTAAATACCAATATGGATAACAAATGTATTGATCTCTATTTCACCTAATCCTCCAAAACAAATTGTAAATGAATTAGAGATATTCATATGAAAAGTACAAAAATATATTTTCTATGAGGTAACATAGGAGCATATTTCATGACTTAGGCAAAGAAAAATCTTCTAAAAAAAGAAAAAGCTTCTTAAGCAGATCAAAAGTACTCATTATTGGGGTGCCTGGGTGGCTCAGTCGGTTGAGAGTCCGACTTCGGCTCAGGTCATGATCTAGCGGTCTGTGAGTTCAAGCCCCGGGTCGGGCTCTGTGCTGACAGCTCAGAGCCTGGAGCCTGCTTAGGAGTTTCTGTCTCCCTCTCTCTCTGCCTCTCCCCCGCTCATGCTCTGTCTCTCTCTCTCTCTCTCTGTCAAAAATAAATTAAAAAAAAACATTAAAAAATTTTAAAAAGTACTCATTATTAACCAAAATATTGGTTATTAAAATTAATAGGAGATATCATCAAAAGATACCACTGAGAAAGTGAAAAGGTAGGCCATTGAGTAGGAGACTATATTTTCAGTACCTAAAACAGAATAGGTCTTATATACACAATTTAGAAATAGTTTTTAAATGAAAAAGGGGACAACTGCCTCCCCGAGGATGTAGCAGACACAATTTGTGTTTTGCCTTATTTCCACTATGTACTACCGGACCCTGGATACTCTACACACACACACACACACACACACACACACACACACACACACGAAGACTCTAAAGGTTGAGAAAATAAAGCAAGCAGAGAATTAGGCTGGCTGGAGACGTCAGGACAGAAGATGACCAGATTGTGAGGTCCCTGGGTTTTCTTTTTATCTCAAATATCTCAAGCTTGCAGCAGAAGGAGCTGGCAATGTATGCAGAAAAAAAGAAAAAAAAAAGAAAGAAACCTACTTTCTCTGTACAAAGGACCAGAAAAGTGGCAGCCTGGGGACACAGAAAACTTGTAGACAATAACTGTCCTACTCCAGCCAGAGGCCACAAAAAAATCCATGCTGCACTCCCATCAGCCAGCAAAGGCCAGGTGGGGAGCTGAGACTCCTCCCACCCTCCCAAGATTGCAAGAGATGCCCAACAAGCCACTTACTTTCCCTAGGGGAGGTGTCAGAGAAGACCCACGTTGGGAATGAAAAATTCTTCCTCTACTCTCAATGTCTTCCGATTGAACGAACAATTCAATTTACATGAGACAGATTAACAGAAGAAAAAAACCAAATTTTACTTCGTGTGCACAGTGGCCCATTAATGACATTGAGCCCTCAAAAACTAAGCAGGTAAGGCAGTTTTTATATTTTTTTAGACATAGAGACAATAAATGTGTGAAGAATTGACAGGATAAAGAAAATATATGTTTGGGAGTTTTATTTAGTGAGTAAACTTTATAAAATAATAATAATTGATATGCCAAAGTGGTACATTGGGGCAGCCTGCCCTTGGCCTCTACACCAACTATGGAGATGGGAGTTTTTTCCTCCCCAGGGAGTAATGAAGCTCCCAACATCTGTCCATCCTCACCCATGATGTCACTGGTACCATGCTGAGTCCAGGTGGGACCAGCTGGCAGTAACAAGATGACTCTACCCTCTCTTCCTAGGTAATGACACAGGAGGCCTAGAGGGGAGTGAAGAATTTCCCTACTTCTAAATGAATTAGTCCACATTCTTCTCTCACCAAAGTAGTGTCAGTGGAGCCCCTGGGAGGAAGCATTATGGGGCACCATCTCAGCTGCAGGGGTATCATGAGAGGCCCAGGAGAGCTTAGGAATTCTAAATTCCACCCACATCTATAGAAACAAGATGTCATCTCCCCTTAACCTGCAGGAGCATTAGCACAGGAAGCCAGCTAAACAGAAGGTTTAACTAGATCCATTGGCTCATAGCAGACTGACCAAAGTGTCCATGTTTCAGTAGAAAGTCATCCATTATACCAAGGAACAGAGAGATCTCAAAATGAATGAGAAAAGACAACAGAGACCCACACTGAGGTGACAGAAATGTCAGAATTATCTGACAAAGATTTTAAAGTAGTAATAAAAAATGGTTCAATGAACAACTGTATTCACCTTTGAGATAAATGAAAAAATATGGTCTCAGCAAAGAGGAGACATTAAGGAGACCCAAATGAAAATTTTAGAAGAGAAAAGGCAATAAACCAATAAAATGCTCAATGGATGGGCTCAACAGCAGAGGGGAGGGGATACCGGGGGTGTTCTATGAATTTGAGGATAGAAAAATAGTCATGATCCAATGTGAGCAACCCAGAGAAAATAGATTGAAAAACAAAAACAAAAACAAGTGAATAGAGCCTTGTGTACCTATATAACTGTAACCCAAGATCTAATATTCATGTCACTGAAATCCCTGAAGGTGAAGGGAAGGTGGGTAAGATTGTAAGCACTCACAGAAAAACAAAATGGCTGAAAACTTCCAAGTTTTCTCTAAATTTGGCAAAGGGCATACATTTACAGATTCAAGAAACTATATGAGCTCCAATCAGCAGGACCCCAAAGAAACCACACCAAGACATATCCGATCCAAGCTTCTAAAGGTAAAGACAAAGAAAAAACCTTAAAATCAGTGGAAGAAAAATGATACCTTACCTACAGAGCAAAATCCACTTAAATTATGGTGTTTTATTTTGTTTTTTTGTTTTTGCTTTTTTTTTTTTTTCATCAGAAACTGTGGAAGCCAGAAGAAAGTGGCACAGGATTTTTCAAATGCTGAAAGAAAAGAACTGTCACCCATAATTCTGTACCCAAGTGAAAAATCTTGAATGACACTGTCTAACACCGGACACTCTCAGCTAAAAGAAAACTAAGGGCATTTGTGGACAGCAAACCCTACTCTAAAATAAGGATGAAAGGAAGTTCCATAAACAGAAAGGAAATGATGAAAGCAGGAAATGTGGAACATTAGGAAGAAAAAATAGAAAGTACAAAAATAAAATCTCTCTCTTTCTGTGTCTCCACAATATAGTTATCGTACTATAAATCACAAGTTGACTTTATTCAAATGCTATTATTATAACCCTCCATCCACGAGAACCTTTGTTGCTCTACATCTACTTCCTCTTTATTCTTTAAGAGATGTTAAGGGGAGCCTGGGTGGCTCAGTGGGGTAAGCATCCGACTCCAGCTCAGGTCATGATCTCACAGTTCATGAGTTCAAGCCCCACATCAGGTTCTGTGCTGACAGCTCAGAGCCTGGAACCCACTTCAGATTCGTGTCTCTGTCTCTCTCTGCCCCTCCCCACTCACTCTCTGTCTCTCTGTCTCTGTCTCTCTCAAAAATAAACAAACATTAAAAAATTTATAAAAAGATTTTAAAAAGTCGTTGTAAACTTAGAATTACATGAAAAATACCCAGTGGAATAAAAGTATCCAATACTTTGCTTTTTATATCAGTATAAGTGTTCTTGACAAATCATTACTTTAAGAAGGGATCTTTGTCATTTCTTGGTAATAGTATACTGGTTTCTGTCTCTTTTTCACACACACACACACACACACACACAATTTAAATGGTCAGAGCATTTCAAGATTATGTATTCTTGTATTCTAATGTGTTATTTTATCCCCTGAGGATAAGAGCATCCGAGAGCACTGGGTCATTCCAGCACACACCACAGAAGGGACTTTTGCAGATTAAATATGTAAGTTACTCATGTCAAATAGAATTTGAGTTGGAGAGAGTGACTTTTATGGCAAATCTAAGTAAAAAGAATACTTACCACTTTGGGGGCCCTAAGTTATATTTGAATATTTTAGGCTGAGGAGAAAAGGCAAAAAGGTCAAAGAACTAAGAGTATTTGCTAAATCAATTGAACGTGTACACAGTGACCTGCTTCTCTCAAGGGGGTGATGGGCAGAAGGCTGCAACAGGTGCTCTTGAGCACAGCACAATTATTTTAAAACGCAGATAAACAGCTATAAGTAAAAATCAAATGTACGTCAATATTACAACAATATATTTGGCTGACATTTTCTGTTTTATTTTTTAATTCTAGAGAAACTGTGAGCCAATGGAGTATAATAAAGCAATCAGGCACATGCTTAATATAGGAGTTAAAAACCAAGCATTTATAAGTTTTATTGTCTTTTCTGTGAAAAGATCACACTTCAGGATGGTGCTAGAAAATAAGACAATTTGTAAGGACTAAGTTGAAATATGAGAGTTCTTTTTTTTAATATTTAATATTTAAATATTTAATATTTATTTATTTTGAGAAGGGATAGAGACAGTGCAAGCAGAGGAGGGTCAGAGAGAGAGAGAGATGGAGAGAGAGAATCCCAAGCCTGCTCTGTGCTGTCAACACAGAACCCAACTCAGGGCTCAATCTCACAAATTGTGACATCATGACCTGAGCCAAAACCAAGAGTTGGACGCTGAACCTACTGAGCCATCCAGACACCCTTTAAATAATCTTCTATTTAGGAAGTGTGCTTACTTGTTTGACAGCTCAGCTCACAAGTGTCTCTTGTAGTTTTTTGTCTCTCTCTCTGTCTCTGTGTCTCTTTCTCTGTCACACACATGGGCAACACAAACACAAACAAAATAAATATATATTCACATTCAAGACAATCTTCCTATGAAAGTTTAATGATTGTATTTTTTTAATTTATCTGAATGTCCTCAATTTTTGTAGAACACTTTAAAATTAATTTCCTTTAGAGAAATACCTGTGCAAGTATCTGGTGGAAGAGCCTGGCAAATTCTGGAAGGAAATGGATGTAAAATCATGAACAAATAGCCTACTAATGTTTACTTCATTACAGCATTCTGGTGACAGCAACATCTAATATTTTGTGTATGCACTAAGACCTTTTAAGGAAAAAGATGAGAAGAAAAAAAAAAAAAAGGAAGATCAGTCATGGAAAAGCCCATAAAGATGGGAAAAGAGGAAATTAACAAAAAATACCCCCAGGTAGTATTAAGTGGGAACTACACACCTGGCTGGGAAAGCATGTGGCCAAAAAAATGGAGACTGAAACACAAAAGTTGTTCCTAATGGCTCAGATTGGACTTGACCACGTAAGCAGCCCTGAAGCAACATTTCACGTGTGATGGTCTAGAGGAAGGCAATGTGATTTGCTGTGTTTTTTTGTGTGACATTTTAATAGTATTTGTATATAAAATAGTATTCAATATGAAGGAAAACTTTGATATTGCTATTTTTAAGATGTTTCTACTTAAGTTTTTTTTTTTTTTTTTTTTTTTAAGTTTAAGAGAGAGAGAGAGAACGAGAGGGAGAGAGCATGAGGGAGGGAGGGACAGAGAGAGAGAGAGAAAAGAGAATCCAAAGCAGTCTCCACACTGTCAGCACAGAGCCCTATCTGGGGCTCAAACCCTTGAACCAGGAGATCATGTCCTGAGCTGAAACCCAACGTCAGAAGCTTAACCAACTGAGCCACCCAGGAATCCCTCTACTTAAATTTTTTAACGTCAACTCTCTTTCTGTTTCTAATATTCTGTCCATTGATTCACTTAGATTTCCTAGTAGACAATTATACCATCTGAAAATAGGATATCTATAACTTCTAATTTTCAGTAAGTATATCCCATAATTATTTTTTTACTTCTTTGTATGCTGTCTTACCAAAAGATGTTGCATCATGAAAGTAATAGCAGACATCAGTGTCTTCCTTTAATAAGAATGTTTTAAATATTTTATTACCAAGAATGTTCTCTTCTGTTGGACACTCTTTAACAGATTCAGAAAAGTCCCTTTTATTCATTGCTTGCTATGAATATTGAGTTTTGCTGCTTAGTTTGGAATTATGTATTATACTCTTGTATAGTTTGCTTAACTACTAATTTTATTATATTGAGGCAATAGTATTTTCCTATAACTTATTGATATAGTGGCTTCTGTTAATATTTTCCCTCTAATATTAAATAATCCTGTGATTCTGGGAAAAGTAGAACTGGCTTTCCAGGGACTTCTCTTACTATGCTCTCGTCTCAATTTGCCAAGGATTTTTTTTAGGAAATTTTACCTTCTTATTCACAATTATATTAATCCAGAGTTTTCTTGTATTTTCCTTTTCTACATTGGGAATCGGTACTACAGGAGCCTTGTAAATGACTTACTTAGCCAGGCCACTGTTCCTAGGCTATGAAACAGGATATGGAACATGGCATGTTATCTGTTTCTTAATGCCAAAGCAGAACATGCTGAGTAAAATGTACTGGGCAGGCTGGTATGCCTGTACATGCTTCTGTGTGTATAAAATAGAAGAACAAAACTATTGGGGCACCTGGGTGGCTGTCAGTTAAATGTCCGTCTTTGGTTCAGGTCATGATCTCTCAGTTCTCATGGGTTCGAGTCCTGCTTCAGGCTCTGTGCTGACAGCTCAGAGTCTGGACCCTGCTTTGGATTCTGTGTCTCCCTCTCTCTCTGCCCCTCCCCCACTCTCTCTCTCTCTCTCAAAAATAAATAAACACTAAAAAGAAATTAAAATACAAGTACAAAACAGTCACTGAAATGTATTTTATCTGCCTCAGGGAAAAAAAAGTTTTGTGACTCATCTAGGTTGTTTATTTTTCAGAAAATCAATTGTTACTCTAAGATTTTCAAAAATTGTGGCTTAAATATCATCCATTTTTTTCATAATTGGAGAAAGCATTTATATCTTTAATGTATCGCTCCTCTTTACTTGTAACATTTTAATTATGTCTTCTGTTTTTGTCTTTTTCTCAACTTGTAAGATATATAATCATGTCATATTATTAAATCTATTTCCCTCATCTGCTTTTTTTCTTTAAAAATTGGTATTCTTACCCTTTTAGTTGCTTTTATTATTTAAAGATAATAAAGCTTCTTGGATTGATGCTTAGTTCACCTTTTTTGGGGGGTTTTCTTGATTTTATTGAAAATATTTTAGGCAATCAATTTTCTCTGGTTATGTTTAATTTTATATGGAAGTATTTTTAGTTAGTATTTCTCATTGTTATTTATTTCAACATGATTTTTAGTGTCAGTCCACATTTTTTTTATTTAAGCCAGGAGTTCTTTAAGAGGATATCACAGAAGTTCTAGGTTACTGAGCAAAGGAGTTTTAAGGGTTCAATAACAATGGATGTTTAATCACATAAAATGAGTCAGAATGGAAAAGCAGTGGAGTTGATCTTTGACACAGTCAAGCTTTCCTACTCTGTGATAGTTTTTCTCCTGAGGTTCAGTTTTATTTTATAACCTACAAAAATATAAACAGGTAGCTATTATCTTCATAATAATAAATGTGGCTTATTGGTTGCACAGGATTTAATTTATAAGAATTCTTAAAGGTGGGCATTATTTTGTCTGTTTTCATTTATGGGGAAAGACAGACACCACGCAGAGAATGGGGTGGCCCTCTTATGGTGATAGTTTCTAAAAGGGAATGATTTCTTAAGTTTCTTTTTGAGTGTGCAACCAAATCTCCATCTACATGTTGAAATTGTTTTAGTCTTGATAGGTAGGATTCATGCTCCTAAATACACAAGAGCTTTTCAGTCCCCTGTCCTTCTGTTACCCAGATATGGCAACCCATTCCTCTCGTGTGCATTTACTTGATGGTGCCTTGGTTATGTCCTACAGCTGAAGAGCCTTCCGAGGTCAAGGCTGTTTGTGTCTGTGCAAAGCACGGAAAAGCCACTATATGCATGAGTTGTTCACCAAATATTTTGAAGATAATAGATAGTACTATGTTTTAAGACTTCTTTCGGGGTGCCTGGGTGGCGCAGTCGGTTAAGCGTCCGACTTCAGCCAGGTCACGATCTCGCGGTCCGTGAGTTCGAGCCCCGCGTCAGGCTCTGGGCTGATGGCTCGGAGCCTGGAGCCTGTTTCCGATTCTGTGTCTCCCTCTCTCTCTGCCCCTCCCCCGTTCATGCTCTGTCTCTCTCTGTCCCAAAAATAACAAAAAAAAAAAAAAAAAAAAAAAAAAGACTTCTTTCTCCTTTTCCTTTCCTTTCCTTTTTCCTTTTTCCTTTTTTAAAAGATTTTACTTTCAAGTAATCTCTACACCCAATGTAGGACTAGAACTCCCAACCCCGAGATCAAGAGTCACAGGTTCTAAGGACTGAGCCAGCCAGGTGCCCCTCCTTTCCTTTTTTAACCCAAGATTTCGAGTGAGAAAAATATAATTGGAGAAAAATTAGTTAGACTCAGCATGAGATTAGAATTACAGAGAGTCAGGGCCTGTGTCCTCAGGGAGATACTCAAGATGGGTGGTAAAAATGCATTGCAACTTCCCAGCAATGAAATCAAAGAGGAAAATTGACCAATTTTCAAGTGTTCCAGGGTCCTAGGATAAGATGAAATACACCATCCCTGGGACTAAGACTTGAGGAAATTCTCTGGGCAAACACATACTATATTAGATGCTTTTTTGGACAATTATCACAACTTTCGCACAATAATAAATGGAAGTCTATAGTTTTGACATGACCGTTTTATAATTTACATTAATGCAATACAGTGATTAAGACCATGGTTCCATGAATGCTTACTATCTTTTTCTTTCTTTTTCAACTTTTATCTTTTATTTCTAAATTAAAACAGCATAATTCTCAGTGATTAAATACTATTTGGTGCCTAGAAACTCTATTTTATTTGCTTTTACTTTTTTTTCCAGGTATTTGATGGGAATTGTTATAAGCAGCTGTGAACCGTAACTAGAATTACTAATCAAATTAAAAATAATCCTCCCACAGACTCAAACTGGGCACTGATCAACTGAAATCAAATATGCATGCAATTGAACTAGATCACTACATGCTGGTAACTTTTTTTTTTTCATTCTGGTAACACTTTGATATGAAAGAGGGCTCAGAGAATTGAATACTGTTATGAATTAGAGTAATTTTTAATCTAGTATTCACCACAAAGATTAGATGTCATGTATGCATGTCCAATCAAGATACTCTAAAGCGGTACAGTCCAATAAAAATAAAATGCAAGCCACATATTCCATTTAAAAAGTTTTTATCGTCATAAAAAAGTAAACTGAGTGCCTGGGTGCCTCAGTGGGTTGGGCATCTGACTCTTGATTTTGACTCAGGTCTTTTAAAATCGTGATCTCACGATTCCTAGGTTTGAGCCTCACATTGGGCTCTGGGCTAACAGTGTGGAGCCTGCTTGGGATTCTTCCCTGCCCCCCCCCCCACCCTTCCTCTCCTGCACGTGTGTGTGTGTGTGTGTGTGTGCACTCTCTCTCTCAAAATAAATAAGTTAACATTAAAAATAAAATAAATAAACTGAAAAAATAAAAAAATAAACTGAAACGAAACTCATGGTAATATATTTTATTCTACTCAAAATATCAAAACAGTATAATTTCAACATGTATTTAAGTTATATATATATAACTGGGTAATCTGCATTCAAGTGATAAGGTGACTAGTTGGACTTTTTACTTGAGAACCCTCATATCTCCGTATGGTGGGTCTTTTCTCTTGGGCTGGCCAATCTCCCTAGAGATGAATTTCTTATCTAGACTCCTGCCTGGTCTCCACAAGCCCCACTGCTAGAACTTGGTGAGCTGATTGGGGGTCAGGGAAGGGACTGGGGGGGTCTCACCATTCCTAATATGGAATTCCCTGTTTTCAGAAGATTGTCCCCACCTCTTACATTTCCAGGGGCCTCCCCTGAATACCTCTGCCATATGTAGCATCTCAGGGACTGGAGCCTTTCTGTAATGTGCCACCATAGTAAACTTTCAGTCCTCTTCCAAGGCTGGGGAGACGTGGGAACCTCCTCACATGCACTTTGAGACCGTGTCTCTGTTTTCAGCTCCATGCCTTCCCTTGTCCCTCAGAGGCTCCTGCATCACCAGTTCCTGAGCTTTTTCAGGGTTCTGTGATGTGAATGGGCTTGCTCCTCCTTTGACTCTCTTTGCAATATTAGGTTACACCACCCTGACACTCCTTTTTTTTTTTTTTTAAATGTTTATTTATATTTGAGAGAGAGACAGAGAGACAGAGAGACAGAGTGTGAGCAGGAGAGGGTCAGGGAGAGAGGGAGACACAGAATAGGAAAGTAGGTCCCAGTCTCCAAGCTGCCAGCTGTCAGCATAGAGCCGGATGGGGGGGGGGGGGGGGGCTTGAACTCACAAGCAGTGAGATCATGACTTGAGCCGGAGCCGGACGCTTAACTGACTGAGCCACCCAGGTGCCCCTGACACTCCTTTTTTTAGTTGACACTCTCATTTCCTTACTGCTTGAATTATGGGCTTACAGCTGAGTTCCTTCCTAGGAATTGGCACTGGATGAAGGGCCTTGCCTCATCCAAAGGTATCCCCCTTCCACGGTCAGAATGTGGTGTGTAACTTACACTTACAACACATCTTGATTTGGACTAGTGCACATTTCCACACACGTGGTAAGCGGCTACCATGTTGGATAGCGCAGCTCTCAGGGATCTATACTGCTCCTCTTCAGGATGACTAACAGGAATGCTCTAGCTTCCTAAAGCACGAGTAAAGAAGGCCCCTTTTTCTGAATAGTTTCTCCCAGTCCATTGCAGATCCCGATACACAGGCCTATGTGCATGAGGAACATACCAAGTTTGAAAACCCCCGGAAGTGGGCTCCACCATGTTCAACAAGGCAGGAGGCTACGGCAGGCCAAAGTGTCCAAAAGCTTCCTAAACGCAAACCCACAGTTCGTGCATTGGTCTCCAAACTGATCAGTAAGGAGCATTCCTGGGACTCACTCTGATGAGAACCACTCTTTGAGTAGAACTACTCCATCACAGTCCCAGCAGTTGAGAGGTTTTAAGAATAAACCCATTTTCATAGCAGAAAGATATTTATTAAATAAATGTACTAGTTATAAAAGTAGTCCCACTCAATGTCACATCATCCATGTCTCTCATGTCCACCACACTAGTAACTTTGTCAGAATGTCCTAATTATTAAATGCTGTGAGAACCATATAACACGGTATAGATACAGAGCAAACTGCATGAGAGTTTGAAGAGAACATTCACAGAAAAGCTGAAGCATATAATATTTAAGAAGTTAAAATAAATATAAGATAGAAGGCTCAAAGGACAATTATTTAACTATCAAGGAATGAAGAGATATTTTGAAACTTAAGGAATCCAAAAAGTGTTCATCTTCTTTCTGGTTGTGTATTAAACAGAAGCTGCACATTCTTTTCTCTTAAAATTTAATCACAAAAACTCTATACAGAGAAGGTAACACTTGGCATCCTTTGTTCATTCTGGTAAGTACACAGAAGTGATTACAACTGATATGACTACATATTTAAAAAACTTCAAATCATTTTAATAATTTCTTATTTTCATAATTTTAGGGTTTTTTTAATTTTTTAATGTTTATTTATTTTTGACAGAGAGAGACAGAGCATGAGCGGGGGAGGGGCAGAGAGAGAAGGAGACACAGAATCCAAAACAGGCTCCAGGCTCTGAGCTGTCAGCCGAGCCCGACTCGGGGTTCAAACTCACAGACCGCGAGATCATGACCTGAACTGAAGTCCAATGCTCAACCCACTGAGCCACCCAGGCACCCCTGTTTTTTTTTATAACAAGGTAGACTTATAAAATTCTGTCTATAAGCAATAATAGCCATAATTATCCAAATCAGTTTCTTCTCTTTTACTTGAAATTCTTATATTATTAAAGAAGTGGTGTTCCTTTTTAACACACAGGAAAGTTGATGCCCACACATGAGTACTTTAAAAAATGGTTTATTATATATGAACATCTGCTCTCCTCCATTCAGAATATCAACAGGGAAAGTGTGATCGAATATTAAGTGTTGCCTACATCATTACTGTTAAAATGAATAAGATAAATACTTGAACATAATGGCATACTTTATCATAAAAACATATTGAGGTTATTTGGGGAATTCATAATGTTTCATTTAATCACAACAACAAGTAAGAAGCATGAAGTTTACAGAGAATGGGCTTGCTGAATTGGGAGCTATTTTCCTTGCTGTGATTTTCAGTAAAATCCTATTAACTCAGACCCTACACGGTTTGCAAATTAAAAGTATCTAGATGTGATACATTTCATTCTGTATTAGCAAAAATTGGGGAATGATGTATTTATTTATGAGGTATAAAATGATTGCTCATGACAAAGAGGAATGTAGAGTAACCAAAACAAAACAAAACAAAACAAAACAAAACAAAAACCATCTATGTAAAGGGTGCTGTAATTCTGAATTCAGGAGACCATGTTGGCTGGGAAGGGACCAGTACCTCGGCGACAGACACCAGGCCTGGTCTTAGCCCTAGCTACTCCCTAGCATGTGCTCTCTGGCATCACTGAAATTCTGTGCTTCCACAATATCACCTTTAAAGGAAAAGGGTGAAACAGATGGCTATTCATTTTCCTGCCAACTTTAAGTGTTTGTGATTCTAATCTGCATGAGTTAAATAATATGTGTGCCTAGTATATATAGCTACATAATTGAGACAACTGGGCATTTATACTATACTTATTTACTAAATTGGGGCTTATGCAGCATATCTTCTATATTCTAAGAATGTCCCCCCATTTTCTTATGCTTCCCCTTCACAATTAGAGAAATCAGCCAGCAGGTGGACATTAGTCTCAGATTATAATTTTGCCTTTCTTACTACTTTGATTTTCCATAGGCTTGTTCAATGAAATCAAAGGCCATATTTTATTTTATATCAATTTAGTATTTATGTTGTGGTATTTATGCATAAATATTAAATTGACTTAACATACATAGCATTATATTTAAAACTCAATATGGTGCTTAAATATGAGGGGTGCCTGGGTGGCTCAGTGGGTTAAGTGTCCGACTTTGGCTCATGATCTCACAGGTTTGTGAGTTTGAGCCCCACCTCGGGTTCTGTGCTGACAGCTCAGAGCCTGGAGCCTGCTTTGAATTCTGTTTCCCTCTCTCTCTGCCCCTCCCCCACTCATTCTCTCTGTCTCTCTCTTTCTCTCTCTCTCAAAAATAAACACTAAAAAAAACTATTAAATATGATTTCAAATGTATTTACAAGTAAACACTTTTCTTGGATTCTATATTTTCTTTTTTCTTTTTCTTTTTGATTGTATCTGGTCTTTTAAACCTGGCTGAATCATCCATATAAGACTGTTTAGTCAGCTTCTAATATGTAGAAAATACTCATTTTTGGCTTTTGAAAGAGTTCATTATGCGATCCACTGAGTTCTGTGAGAAAGTTTTAGAATTTATATCTCATTTTATATTTCTAACTTTCTTTCCATTTTTAATTTTCTATTTTTCCATATGTTTCATAAAATATGACATCCTTTTATAGAGCTTGACAGATTTATCATTTAAAAATATATTTTGAAGATGTATTTAAATTGTGGTTACTGATGAGGGGTATATGTTAAAAAAAAATGGGAGAACGCTCTCCAAAACGATGCCGTCTACTAGAAATGTAAGTAATATGTATAATTTTACATTGCTTAGAAGCCACATTAAAATAAAAAAGTAAAACGATACCTCCAAATTACCCGAAATATTATCATCTTAGCACATAAAAGCATATATTTGTTAATGCTATATTTTACATTGTTTTGTATATTTCTTACTGTACCTTGGAAATCCCACGTGTATTTTACACTTGCAACACATCTCCGCCTGGACTGGTCACGTTCCTCGACTGGTCATGTTCCAAGTAATCATCAGCTATGTGTGTGAAATGGTCATCATCCTGCACAACTCAGTTCTCAAAAGAACACAAGGAAGTTTTTCCTCCAGTTGGTTTTCTCTTGACCCTCCCTTTTGCTGTTGTGTTTTCCCTGCCCCTGGAATTTCATACAGTAGCCCCATTGCGGTATCTGGATCCGCACCTTTGATTTGGGCTGCACACAATATATTGAGCTTCCTGTTCCATGCTCCTGTCATGCCCACACTCTGCTGCCCACTTGGATTTAGAGGATTATCCACATCTACCTCCGGGGAACACCTTAGCTGTGAGTTCCCGATACAGGAACCATTGTTTTTGAATATTTGTTTATTTGGGGGAGAGTACAAGCAGGAGAGGGCAAAGAGAGGGGGATAGAGGATCTGAAGCAGGGTTCATGCTGACAGGCTGAAAGCAGGAAGCCTGATGTGAGTCTCCAGCTCACGGAACTGCATGATCATGACCTGAGCTGAAGTTGGAGGGTCAACCAACTGAGCCACTCAGGTGTCCCAACATTTTTAATCGCTATTATTCTTGCTCAATCAGCAAACCCCAGCTGACTCAATACTTTTCCTAACTTATTAATTCTCAAACTATGCTTCTCCAAACTGGATTAAGGTTTTCCTTTTCTCTAATACAATGATAATGGGCATTTTCTAATTCACAGAAAAGAAAAAAAAATTCAGTAGAAGGAATTCATTTTCTCTATGCACATTTAAAATCTTTGCCCTAATAACATTTCTAAAAATATTGTTTCCTGTTAATATTTCTCTCCAGTGAGTTCTCGCAGATGGCAAAGTAAATTCATACAGGAAAAAAAGATATTGTGGACAACAAACACCGAAAAGCATCTTTTAGAAATATTATTTGTAATTTCCTTACAGTAGTGTATTTTGGCTTTTGCCAACCCATGTTTGTCTATTGGCATGTAAGTCCTAGACTATAGAATTTTTCTTTCTTTTCTTTTTTCTGAAGTACCCCCAAGGTTTCCCTCCTAGAGTGTCTGACATACATTTGGAGAGCAATTAAATATTTATTAACCAAATGAATTTTTAAAAGTCATCTTTTCTGGTCATTAAATAATTCCTATGATTCAAATACTTCCTGGTACATTTCTACAAATAGTACTGATTACTGTCAGGTTCTTTATAATCAAACCAGTATGAGTATGAGCAACAATCGTGAAAAGTCCCTCTACATTTTCATAGAGAGTTCTAGAAGTGCAAAACCACTTGAAGAAATTCAGTAGTGTTTGCCTTGAAGACAAGTGTATTTCAACATTTAGTTTCTGTCTTGTTCTCTAGCTAGAGAGTCACATTTGCCCAATGTGTCAGTATTGTCCCATGACCCCTTCTCATCAGTATTGTCCCACAACCCCTTCTCATTCATGTGACTTCACAACTCTTGGGAGCAAAAGCAGAAACAGAGAGAAAACATGGTGTCAGTCTCCTGGTCAAAATTAAAATTTTAAAGGATGATGTGCTTTGTTCAGTCAGCACTGTCCCCAGTACCTCCGTGATAATGATCTTTGTTGTTTTGTTTTTTCTAGATTTAAAAATTTCCTACTTCTGGGGTGCCTGGGTGGCTCAGTCAGTTGAGCTGCTGACTCCGGCTCAGGTTGTGATCTCATGGTTCCTGGGTTCGGGCCCGCATTGGGCTCTCCACCATCAGGACAGACCTTTGGATCCTCTGGTCCCCTCTCTCTGTGCCCCTCCCCCGCTCTGTGCCCCTCCCCCGCTCAATGCTCAGTCTTTCACAAAAATAAATAAACATTTAAAAAGCTATCTATTTTCACCACTGTTTTTTGTCTTCTGGTCAGTATAATATATTTGTTTTTATTTCTTTCCCTGACAGTAGTTACAGTCTATTCCATTTTCTTAGCAGCAAAGAAGAACTTCCTGTATGTTTGGGCAGAAATGCTGTGGTTTCTGTACATTTTAAAAATTGTGATTTTATTTATTGTTACTCCATTTTATTTACTGGATCTCATTGTATATTAATTTGCTGAATGGATTCTAATTTGGAGAATCAATGCTTGATAAAGTCAATTAAATCACTCTGGTGAAACAGTTTTTCTTTCTTGCCTCTTTGCCCTTTTATATTGTTTTTCCATCCTGTTTATATTAACTTTATATGCCTGATACAGAATAAATTTTCTATGTGCCTCACAGTTGAGAATGTTGTATGGTGAAAGGAATATGTTATTTGGATTTGGAGGAAGGAAAACAAATCCCATTAGAAACCTTATAGAAAATAGAGCTTTCTGAGACTGTATTTCACATGCACACTTGAGTATCCTCCAAATAATTGGAGTCAATTATTTCTGGTCAGTGCTTGAGGTCAATGGGCCAGGTGGGAGTTGAGAGACATGGTGGGTAAACACGGGTGGTTTATGGGCCTTTTAAGCTGCAGAAATGCACAGGCAGAATGTTTTACACATTATTGTTTTCTGGGGAAATGAGGTATCACATGGGGATTTACTGAATTAGTGAAATGGGTAGTTGGTCCTCGATATTTTTATAAAACAAGATTTTCCAGGAATACTTGTAAAGTCTTTTCCAACTCTCACCTATGATTTCTTTCTTTCTGTGATCCCTCCATTATATCCAAAATGTCCCTAAAGGCAAGCAGACATGGTCTATTGTTGACCAAGAAAAGAGACTGCAAAGCAAAACAAACAAAAACAGAAACAAAAAAACTCCGAAAGTGTTTATTTAAGTACTTTGGGACTGCAACTGGGAGACATGGCCATAGCCCACATTCCAAAGTGGGCTCCAAATTGTGAGTACGAAGTAGAGCCTTATAAAGGCAGAAACGACGAGGTTACATAATTTGTTTGGTTCTGACAGAGCTAGACTATCTTATACATGATTGACTATTTAGTTAACAGATGTTACATCATTTCTGTTTCAGTCCAAAGTAGAAGGATTTTTTTCAAGGGTTTGGTTGCAATTAACAAGTTGTAATTGAGGGAAGTCAGGAGTTTCTTGTTGTTCTGAGAATTGAAACAGGAGGCAGGCACAGTTCCTGCTTCCACCATATCCTCCCAACCCTATTTTAAATGACTCTTTTAGCAAAGCTTACTTCACTTTCGGAATCTCCTTTCACACCATGAACAGAGCACCAGCTAACTCATCGCATACATGTGGAGTCTTAGAGAGCCATACAATGTTTAATTTTCCAGAAATAGGATCATTTGGCTCCCGGGAAGTAGGTCTCCGATGAGCTTTCTCCTTCCTCTTTGTCTACCTTCCTTTTCCTATTTCTGCATCTTTACCCTCGCTTCCTGCTGCTCACCCCTGCCCAGTCCCATACGGTCAAGTGCTGTGTGATCTTGACTGTTGACGTTTCGGTCTTCCTTCTCATGCCCTTAGAGTTCTCCATCGTATGTGTGAGCCCACAGTTCTCATGAAAAAAGTATTAGCTTCTCTAGACTGGCTAGTATAAATCCGTTGCAACACAAACTTTCTACTTCTCCAATAGGCATCGCTTCACCTAGCCTAACTTCAAAGGTTTATTAGATTAAGGCATTCACTTTTCAGAAGGAATACGAATGAGAAGGAGAATAAATGGAGTTAGTGACACAGAAAACCCTGAGCTAACATTCATTTATTCATTCAGAAGTCAGTGGAACTCACCTATGCACCTATAATCATCCAAGTTACTAGAATATCAAAGTACACCAAACTCTATGCATTTTTTCTCAAAATTTCTTTTTCTAATGGAGAAGACAGACATGCAAGTGAATGAATTACATTGCAATGTGCCTAAGTGCTATGACTGAGTCTAAACGAATGACTGTACAAGATAAATTACTTCGATGGGGCAACATCGAAGCTGAGTTTCAGACAGCAGTTCACCTGGAGAATCAGGTAACGTACAGGTAACACTTTTCACCTGCAGTGCCTACATGGTTCATATAGAAGAAAATATATTCCACCTATTCCAGCACATTTAAAGTATGTCTTTATAGAATATACTTACACATGCATAGTATTGATAGAACTTGAAACAGAGTTGTATCCATGGTCACTACATAGAGAATTGGGAAAAAATTAAGGAAGAATTGGCAAAACACTAAACTGGACTTTGTGAAGTCCTCAAAATCCTTTGTGTACAGCTATCTTCTGTGACAGCTTAAAACACTGGTTCGACACGGTGTTGACAATGTGTTAAATTATGGGCAGTGGCTTTATAGAAAGAAGTGAAAATCTTGGTGTCTCAAAGAGTAAAAATTTAAGGAAGAGATGGTTTAAATCATTTTAAAGAACTTTGTTAAGTAAAATTAAAAAAAATACTCTGAGGAAAAAGTATTTTATTTATAATTTCCCAGCTAGCAAGACGGTTTTCCTTAAAATGAGTTAAAGACTTTGTGAAATGCCAAATCAAATATAGAGTTGGGTTCACTAAGTTTATGTCAGTTAGCATGCCTGGGCACTTAACATGTCTAAACTTTTTTAAACTACTTTTCTTTTTCCTTGCCAAAGTAAGGAATCCCATATTCCTCTTAGAGCATAATGAAAAGCTGTGTTAAATCCCGGATATACTATCTAGTGTTTACGTCATCCTGTGTACTGTACCCAGGAACTTCAGCTATATAATTCTAACAGATGGTGTTTATGATACCTATCTGATAGTTTACTATGAGAGTTAAATGGTATAGCCTATAGAGAGTGCAGTGTACAAACCCAGACACTCACCTGAACTTCCACAAATTGGCCCAACTCCATTCTATGACCTCCACGATTTGAACTAGATCTCCAGTTGGATTAAATCTTGGGCACAGTGGATGAACTAGCCCTTGTTCTTCAAATATTTTGATTGCATACACCTTTTGGGACACATTCAGCACATTTCGGGACTTTGGGGAGCAACCAGAGTTAATGAGTGCCTTTGGGAGTGAGTACATGCTTTTCCTATCCTATTGTAAATGAAGGCTATAGATGAGGTAGACAGGACTGCAGTATTTTGAAATATGATAGTTACAAGAATGGTTGTGTAGGCTAGGTACCAGGAAGGACCGGGAATGGTAGAGTAGCAACAGGTTTAGCTTCTGAGGATGAAAGTTCCACCTAAGCTGAGTTTGGAAGGTAAGAGGTATTTTTACCAATGCTCAGCTTCAGGGAAGTATCTGAGAGGATTATGGTATTGCAAACAAGGGATAAGGCTGTAGTGACAAGACTATCATTAAAGTGCAAACTCTCCCAGTCATTTCCACAGTCTGAGAGAGACTGATGTATGCTGTTCTCCAGGATCCTTTGGGATGATAATAAACTAATCTTGAGGAATTCTAAGAGAAAAATATTCGACTTGTGAATGTTGACTTGTTATACCACACCCGTAAGTAGATATGTCTTATCCTTCCCTGCATCATTATGCTGTATTCCAAAGACCGTGGTCTAACAAGTAAGTTATGATTGGCCATTTAGGGGGGGGGGGTGCAAGTCTGCTTGCACCCATCTCAGTGTTCCCTCTTAGAGATGGAGAAAGCTAAGGGGTTGAGAGGGCTAGGATATCACTAGAGGTAAGCAGAGCAGAGTGACAGTCTTAACCTTCAGAGAAGGAAAAAGTAAACCCAGGAACCTGGAGGAATTGGTTGAGACTGAGAAGTTATCCAGGAACTTCACAGCTGCAGGGTTTGGGTGGATCCCAATTGATGGAGCCCACTTCAAACTCACCACACTCCCCTCGGCAACCAGCCACCTTCTCATAGAGGTAGGATACATAATCTACTGCCTAGAATTCTCTGGCTCAGGGTTAAATGTTCTTTTGTATGCCTGGAGATTTGCCCATTGCCTGGGCATTTGCTGTTTGAACTTACACTGACTCGTTCTTCCTTTCCTTCTTCCCAGGTTTCATAGACGTGATCTTAAAACTGAGCTAGAATAAGTTTGGTGGCAGATCAAGAGTCAGTTTTCAAGGGACTTCATAAGTGATCTAGCCCAGTGAACTTTAATGATTTTGCTCTAATATCTTCGAAAGAAATGTGAAAAATATTTCTTTGCAAATTTTAAGCTGATTTCAAACATCTTCCTCTCGTGTTTAAATTCTGTAGTTACACATGGTATGTATGTTGATGATTTGAAATGCTGACATTTTAAAACAGAGTTGTCACATGAGTTCTATTTATTTACTTATTTTAAATTTTATTTAAATCCAAATTAGTTAGCATATAGTGTAATACTGATTTCAGGAATAGAATTTAGTGATTCATCACTTACACATAACACCCAGTGCTAATCCCAACAAGTGCCCTCCATAATGTCCCTCACCCATTTAGCCTGTGCCACAACCCAACACCTCTCCAGCAACCCTCAGTTTGTTCTCTGTATTTAAGAGTCTCCTATGGTTTGCTTCCTCTCAGCTTTCTCTTATTTTTCCTTACCTCCCCCTATGTTCATCTGTTTTGTTTCTTAAATTCCACATATGAGTGAAATCATATGATATATATCTTTCTCTGACTGACCATTCCACTAGTATGATATCCTCTAGTTCCATCCATGTCAATGTAAATGGCAAGATTTCATTCTTTAATCACTCAGTGAACATTTGGGTTCTTTCTATAATTTGGCTATTGTTGATAGTGCTGTTATAAACATTGGGATACATGTGCCCCTTCAAATCAGCATTTTTTTATCTTTTGGATAAATACCTAGTAGTGCAATTGCTGGGTCATAGGGTAGTTCTATTTTTAACTTTTTGAGGAACTTCTATGCTGTTTTCCAGAGTGGCTGCACCAGTTTGCATTCCCACCAGCAGTGCAACAGCATTTCCCTTCCTTCTTATCCTTGCCAACATCTGTTGTTTACTGTATTGTGAATTTTGGCCATTCTGGCAGATTTGAGGTGGTATCTCATTGTGATTTTGATTTGTATTTCCCTGATGATTAGTGATATTGAGCATCTTTTCATGTGTCTGTTAGCCATCTGGATGTCTTCAGAAAAGTGTCTGCTCATGTCTTTTGCCCTTTTCTTCACTAGATTATTCTTTAGGAAATGGTGCTGGGAAAACTGGACAGTGGCAGGTAGAAGAATGAACTTGACCGCTTTCTTACACCATACACAAAAATAAACTCAAAATGGATGAAAGACCTAATGTAAGATAAGAAACCATCAAAATCCTAGAGAAGAAAACAGGCCACAACGTCTTTGACCTTGGCCACAGCAACCTCTTATTGGACATGTCTCCAAAGACAAGGGAAACAAAAGCAAAAATGAGCTTTTGGGACCTCATAAAGATGAAAAACAAAAACAAAAACAAACAAACAAAAACCTTCTGCACAAAGAAGGAAACAATCCACAAAACCAAAAGGCAACCAACACAATGTCACATGACTTTTAAATGTATGAAGTGCAATAGTAATACATAACAATTAGACACCTACAACAATTCATTTAAAAGTGAAAGTGTCTTCAAAAGTCATACATTCTATAGTATTTCACTTTCTCCCTGATCTTATACTTCTCTTCCATATTTTCTCACAGAAGTTACTCCTAATATTGTATATTTTATTGTTGAAAACCTTTTAGTTACCACCATTTTATGAATCTCTGCCATAAAATGTCTACATATTTAATCTTAGATGTTTGTGTTTCTTGTAATCAAAAAACATTAAGTATTTTTTTCTTTGTGGATTATGCTGTCATTACAATTATTAGCAGCATACAACTGATGAAAAAATGTTATACTACTAATTTGGATTAATAACTATTAAACATAAAAAATAAACGTTAAATGAAACTTTCTCTTAATGAGATGTATTTTTCAATTAATTCATGTACCCATAAACATTACTAATTGCTGGAATGAGACAGAGTTCAGTGAGAATTCGCAGGAAAAAGAAAAGAAAGTTTAGACCACATTAACACTAACTCCTACAAAGATGAATTAATAATTGTTGATGATGCATTATTTACAGTAAAATGAATACATGTTCTCATTAATTATTCCAGATTTAATTAGTCTCTGCCAGAAATGAATAAATGAGCAGATAAAAGTTTCGGTAACAATAGAGTATAAGAAATTTGATAACAAGTAAAAATGAATATAAATTTGGAGAACACAATAATATTTAGGGAAAAGTTTATAAAAATACTTCTATATGGTTAAATAAATATTTAAGAAAATATAAAACCCTCACTTATTTCTAATGTATGTTCCTATTACTCAGTAACTTACCTTGATTTGAAGGAAGTAAACCTGGGGCTTTCCTCCTCCTTCTTTTTGGTACCATGCAAAATTTGCAACTGAGATACAAACCATGACAAAGATAAATTAAAAGATGAACCAAAAGGCAAAAGTTGAAATGCAGAAAACATACACATTCTAACAGTTTGGTAATTTTTAGCATATTTTTGTATAATTCTTGGCTGTTGTATATCTAGCTATACAGATTTTCCCATATTTAGGTTGGAAAGGACACAGGCTTGCTATGCATGTGTTGTCTGGAAAAAATAAAGCATTGTCACATTCAGTATTTTTTTTTTTCTGATGTGTGCTACAACATGAGTAAAGGTGTTTTTATTTTATTATTAAGATAAAAACTGGCATGTAACTTTATGTTTCTGTTGTACATTATTATAATTTGACATCTGTTATTCATTACAAAGTGATTACCTCCAAAAGTCTAGTTACCAACCTTCACCATGTATTTGACTCCCTTCACCCACTTCATCCACTACCCCAACCCCTTTCCCTTCTGTTAACCTCCAATCTGTTCTTTGTATCTATGAGTTGTTTTTGTTTTGTTACATTTGCTTTGCTTTTTTATTTCTTTTTTTAAATTGAAGTATAGTTGACACATAATGTTACATTAGTTTCAGGTGTACAACATAGTGATTGGACAAATCCATATGTTATAATATGCTCACCACAAGCATAGCTACTGTCTGTCACCATACACCACTATTGCAGTATCACTGACGATATTCCCTTTGCTATACCTTTCACTCCCACGATTCACTCATTCCATAAATGGAAACCTATATTCCCACACTCATTCACACAATTTTGCCATGCCCCCATGCCTCTCTCCCATGGCGGCCATCAGTTTGATCTCTGTATTTATGGATCTGTTTCACTTTTTGTTGTTTGTTTCGTTTTCTTTTAAATTTCATATATGAGTGGAATCATACTGTTTTTGTCCTTCTTTTCTGACTTATTTCATTTAACATAGTACCCCTCCACGTTGTCACAGATGGCAAGATTTCATTCTTCTTTTGGGCTGAGTAGTATCTCATTGTGTATATAAATATATATCTCATACATTTTGTACCCATTCATACATTGATTGATATTTGGGTTGTTGCCATATCTTGGTTACTGTAAATAATGCTGCTAAAAACAGTGGGGTGCATGTATCTTTTCAGATTAGTGAAATACAATTTTTTGTATTCTTTGGATAAATTCCCAGAAGAGAAATACATGGGTTCATTGGTAGTTCCATTCTTAATTTTTTAAGGAATCTCCATATGGTTTTCCGTAGTGGGTGTACCAGTTTACATTCCCACCAATAGTGCATGAAGTTTCCCTTTTCTTCACATTCTTTCCAACACTTATTATTTTTTGTCTTTTTGATGATAGCCAGTCTAACCAGTGTGAGGTGATATTTCACTGTGGTTTTGATTTCCATTTTCCTAATAATTAGTACTACTGAACATCTTTCCATGTGCCTGTTGGACACCTGTGTATCTCCTTTTTTTATTAAAAAATAATATGTTTATTTATTTTTTGAGAGAGAGAGACAGAGAGAGACAGAGACAGAGCACAAGCTGGGGAGGGGCAGAGAGAGAGAGCTCTGAAGCAGGCTCCAGGCTCTGAGCTCTCAGCACAGATCCCAAAGTGGGGCTGTGCACAAGCCCTTCAGGAGTGGGGTCCTGGTTTCCTACAGCCTTCCAGTTCTCCCAGACATTAGACCCTCTGATTTTTGAAGTCAGTTGTTTTGGGGGCTCAACTTTCTTTGGGGGCATGTACCACAGGATGGGGTTCTCAAAATGGGGCTTGAACCCCTCACTCTCCAGAAAGGAGACACACGTTTGTGATATTCCTGCCTCTTGTGCATTGCTATGCTGTGTGTGGAGGTCCTGTCAAGACTGAATCTGTGTCCTTGCTACTCATCTTAATGTGGATTTTATTTTTCCTTTTCTCTTTGTCCTGTGTTATGGAACAATATTCTGCTTATCTTCAGGTCATTTTTAGAGAGAATTATTCTATAGGTCATTGTGACTTTGGTGTGTCCCACGGGAGCACTTGGAAACAGGATTTACCTATGCTACCATCTTGGACTCCCTTTCTACCCCTTCAGTAGTTCGTTGCTCATATAACAGTCTCAATGCAGAGAAATGCATAATAATCAATTTTCAAATATTTAGCCATCTTTCTAATCCTAACATAAACCCAACTTGGTCATTCTGTATTATTACTTTAAATATCACTAAATGAGGATTACCACTTTCTTATTAGAGTTGTCCATGACAGAAACATTGACTTATAATTTTATTTTCCCATAATTTCTTTGTTAGGTTTTGAGATATGTTAAGTTTTATGATTATGAGATTATGATGCCTTCATAAAATCAGTTATGAGTTTTTTCATTTTTTTTTAGTCTCTGAAATATTTTATGTAATAATGATTTAGAAAAATTAACTAGGGGTGCCTGGGTGGCTCAATTGGTTGAGTGGTGGACTTTCACTCAGGTGATGATTTCATGGTTCCTGAGTTCCAGCCTCGCTCGCCCACCTTGGACTCTATGCTTACAGCTCAGAGCCTGGAGCCTGCTGCAGATTCTGTGTCTCCCTCTCTCTCTACCCCTCCCCCACTTGTGTGCATGCTCTCTCTCTCTCTTAAAAATATACACACTGAAAAATAAATAAATAAAAACTTAAAGAGATTGGAAGAGTTAAATATTGAGAAGCTATCTGCACCTGGAGTTTTTGTGTACTTTCTTTATTTTTAATAAAAATGAAGTCCTTACAATATTTTTAGTATCTTTTTTACTGTGTCTGGGATTTATAATGATATCCACTTTCCCCTTTGATATTAGTTATTCATTGCTTTATTCCCCCACCCACTTCTCTCTGTCAACCCATAGTGTACTCTCTATCACTAAGAGTTTCTCTTAGTTTTATAAAGGTTGGTCTCTTGTATATTTTTTTGAAGAACAAACTAATTTGTTAATACACTATATTTTATATGTGTGTTCTATTGAATTAGTTTCTATTACTTTATCTCTTTTAGCATTCTACTTACTAGGTTTCATTTACTACAATTTCACTAATGTCTTCAAATAAATTTTAGTTAATTGGGTTTCAGTCTTATTTTTAGTGTATTCATTTTAAGACTATGAATTTTCCTCAAAAATGCCTTTATATGCTGCTTACTCACTTTATATTTCACTTTTTCACTATTACTCATATCTCCTTTACATTTAGTATTTCAACTCTTTGTAACAACCATGAAAAGAATATCATTGTTTCAACTTAACGAAATTAAACTCAAAGAAATAAATCTTATTAAAACTACAGCATTAGTAGAGCCCACAATGGAATCTATTTATGTTGGAAAAACCTGTAGTCCATGTGCTACATTAGTGGTTCCTAAATATGACTGCATCAGAGTGTTGACAGATGATAAAAAGATTCAATGTGCCTGAGGGAGTCAAGAAACCTGCATTTAAAAAAGAAAAATGACTGGGGCCCTGGGTGGCTCAGTGCGTTAAGCATCAGACTTTGGCTCAGGTCATGATCTTGCAGGTCCTGAGTTCAAGCCCCACATTAGGCTCTGTACTGACAGCTCAGATGGAGCTGTTCAGATTCTGATCTGGAACCTGCTTCAGATTCTGTGTCTCCCACTCTCTGTCGCTCCCCTGTTCTCTCTCTCTCTCTCTCTCTCTCTCAAAAATAAATAAACATTTTAAAAAATGACCAAATAATTTAATGCAGTCAGATTTTGAAGAAAATGCATCCCGTGCAGTTTACAACAGGAGATTTGGTGCATCTAAGCCTTTAAACATTCTCTTTATCTTCTTTTGATAATTTTCATCCAAAGATAATTCTTCTTGATCAGGATTATAATGGCCTGATGAGGGAGTTGTTCCACTGGCCTATCATAGTTGTGATACATTAGGCAGTTAGCTAGATATGAGCTGAGAATGGGATGGGTCAGACCAAAGAGAAAACACCACTAACCAACTCCAGAATGCAAACAGCCAGAGAAATGCCTCAAGAGCACACATGCACCCTTCCCAATAACCACTGCCCTCCAATTAATTAATTATAATTAATTATTATGCATTTATAGTGGAGTTTTGACACCCCCCCATCCTTGCTGGGGATGGCTGCCATGACAGTCCCAACAAGGAAGGTATAGTGCTACTGTCCCTTAGAAGTCCCTTAGATGATGAGAGGCAACCTGAGTCAGAGAACTCCCAAGCTATGACCCATAACCCACACAAGTACAAAAAACAAGACAACGTTGACCTTGGGTGCAGTTGCTGCCTCTGGGCCTGCCCACACTCCCACGTTGAGAGTATACTTTCACTTTGACCACTATTAAATACTTAACTTTTTAAAGGGTTTGGCCCTGAATTTTGTCTTGGATGAACTCAAGAATCAAGGCCAGGAAACAGAGTTTGCCACTCTCTGTTGTTCTGACACTTTAGTTTGTGGTGTTCCAAACAAAACCAGGAGCCATTTCATTTTTCAGAAAATCACTGTTAATTTCAGGTTAAACATTTTTTTTAAGTCGAAAACATCTTCTTTTATGAGTCCCATATAAAACTCCTGTGCGGTTAGTCTGTGTTTGCCACCCTACTATCAGTCTGTCACCCTTCTCTGCCATGGTGGCAACAGTGAACATGACCTGAACAAACCACATTATTGAGGCTCCCTTGCTCTCTGGCACCAGAAAGCAAAAAGGAGAGAAGAGGGAGGTTGAGGTATGTATTCTATTGTTCTCTTTAGCAATGGCTGTATTTCTTTAGGTCAATAGCTCTAGTTGGCAGCATTCCTCCATATCTCTGATTCTAATTTACTGTGGAAACACTGATTACTCCATTTCACCTTCAAGCCAAGGGGCAAGACCTTCCTATAGGTGCTAATTCATGAAATCCCCAACAAGTCTTGTCATTTCCTGGCTTGCACTTGCCATACCTCTAAAAAAATCCCTTCCTTTGATTCCTTTGAGTTGAAAACTTTTCAGGACACTATACATTTCCTGCCAAAAATCCTGCTGCTATGATCTCTGGTGGCTTCCCACTGCATTTTGGATAAACTACAAACCTTGATTTTGCCCTTGAAATCCCTACATTTGTGGCCTCTGCCTACCCTTCCATTTCATTCTATTGTACTCCCCTCATCTTCTATCACTTCTTCCTGTTTCTTTAACCTGCCAAGTTTAACTGTGCCTTATTACTTTTCTCTGCACGATGTCTGCAATGGTGCTCTTTCTTCAGTTCATTAAATGTCTCTATCCATCTGGTCTTTAAAATCATGATTCCCATATTATCTCTTAAAAGAAGGCTTCTTGATCACCTTATTCTGCTGCAGAAGCAAAAGAACCAAGGAAAAATGAGGTGGAAGATTTTAAGAGAAAATTTAATTGACCCTACTGTTTTGAAAAGGGCCAGTCCAATTGAAAGACTTTTCTTTATCTTACCAGTATGTGTGTCCTTGATGAACATAGGCTGTGAAGCTATAAATTCCCAGATTTTATACTAGGGAGAAGCTTTCCAGAAAACCAATGAAATCTCCATTTCAAAAATAAAATTAAACAAATAGTATTTAACCTTTTATGACTTCAACAATATTATGTCAACAGTGGAGGTTTATTTGCATAATCTACATATGTATATTCTGAACTTTATCTTCCATAGTATCTGTCTGCAGTGTGAATGTGTCTACAAGCCTGGATCTTAATGATTCATTTAGCCAGCCCCTTAGCATACACAAGGGTATCTTGTCTTTTTTTGTGTTATTTCCATCAAAATGTGTAAACATTTGCTTGATTTAATAACAATGGGGAAGGTATGAGAAAAGACAAAGTGTCTAGGAAAAAACCCATCAACCCACCATTATGATTTATATGGTGCAATCAGAAACACCTCAGCAGTATGTTTGTATAAAAAAGTCTATAAAAATGAATGGCTGGGTGGAATTCATTACAGAATGGGATTTGCATACAAGGTGAGTTTTCTGCTAAACAAAGACACCTAGAAAGCTTTAGAAAATTTGGGAACACTAGAGACTGACAAGTCAATTCTGTGACTGACAGAAGACCTACTATTTCTGCTGGATAGAGACTGATCCCCTCTTCAGTACCTGCTGTAACTTTGGGCCTCTGTCAGTGGCCAATATCACCATTATTCAGAGACAAGGCACGGGTCTAATAACCCATCAGTCAAAAATGTGCAGGTCACTAGAAAACTCTAAGGAACAAAATAATCCACATTTAGGTAATATATAATCAGGTGTGGTGTACTGAAAACCTGAACTGGTGATATTCCGACTTATTTATTGTTCTCCATATTTGCTTATTTATTTAGACCATGGGAAAGAGCCAGCATCCACATTCTGGGCTTTCTTTTTTTGTTTCAATGCTTTTTCACAGTCAAAGACAAAACCAACACCAAGACAAAATGAACAAATAAAAGCCTACTCATACACTTCTTGTGAGAAAACCCATTTAATGTCCTTTAGTTTCAGGGTTTGCAAGGAGAGTGTCTGTCATAGGGTAAAAAGATGTAACACTGATTGGCAAGATTCTATTTAAGGTGGGATTTTAAGATGCAGGGAGACTTTCTAATTGGTCTTCAGGTACTTTTGGCAGTCCTTGGATGGCCACAAGGGTACAAGCAAGCAGTTTGGGGACATTTCAAATAAGAAGGGCTTATTAAACATTAGGGGCAGAGAATTCTGTGTGACCTACCATTTCTTGGAACAAGTAGGGTTAATGGAAGTTTTGTTTTGTTTTGTTGTTTTTGTTTTTGTTTTTGTTTTGTGGTCAAGTGATCACAAAAGCACTTATGATGGTGCCCATGACAGGAAGTTTCTTATTCCTCAAATATGTGTTTTTTGCAAAACCTGAGACTTTTCACTTGAACTTTCTCTTCGAAGATTGACAATAGTTTGTGAGATTTCTTTCAGCATTTGGAGGCTGTGGTTAAGTGCATTGTTAAAACCTTCCCATTTTGCAACATAGGAGTAGGAGGCTTAGAAAGTAGCTTCATCCACTCTGGACAAGAGTGTGGAGGTTCTTCAAAAAATTAAAAATAGAGCTACCCTATGACCTGGCAATTGAATTATTAGGCATTTAGCCAAAGGATACAGAAATGATGATTTGAAGGGATACATGCACCCCCAACATTTATAGCAGCACCATCAACAATAGCCGAAGTATAGAAAGAACCCAAATGTCCATTGACCGATGAATAGATAAAGAATATATATAAATATATAGATACACACACACACACACGCACACGCACACACACACACAATGGAATGCCACTCAGCGGTCAAAAAGAATGAAATCTTGCCATTTGCAACAACATGCATGGAACTAGAGTGTATTATGCTAAATGAAATAAGTTAAAGAAAGATAGATATCATATGATTTCACACATATGTGGAATTTAAGAAACAAAGCAGATGAACATAGGGGAAGGGGGGGGAAATAAGATAAAAACACAGAGGGAGGCAAACCATAAGGAACTCTTAAATACAGATAACAAACTGAGGGTTGTTGGAGGAGAGGTGGGTAGGGGGATGGGCTAAATGGGTGATGGGCATTAACGAGGGCCCTTGGGATGATCATTGGATTACATTACCAAATGATGAATCACTAAATTCCACTCCTGAAATCATTATTACACTATATGTTAACTAATTTTAATTTAAATAAAATTTAAAAAATAATAATAAAATTAAAAAGAAAAGAAGTCAGCTTCATTGTACATTGCCTGGAAAGAGGGAGGCTGGATCTTAATCTAAGTCCAAAATTCAAAACTTTCCTTTGATGCTGGCTTTTGTCCTTTTCCCAAATCAAAGGAAAATAGCATGTGGGAACTTTTCTTCAGCCAGAAAAATCCCATCTTTACATTTCAGTTGAAGAGTCTGTGTCCTGAAAGCAAACATGGAGTTGCGGAAGGGCATACAGCTGATTAATGATAGATCACAGCTAATAATCGTGAAGATTAACACTAGATTCCCAGACTCCCAGGCTCATCCACAGCAGTTCCTTCTCTTATGAGCTGCGTGACTTTTGTTTGGGTTGTGAAGGAGGTGGCTATATGTCACAACATATTGCTTTGTCTTTGTTGGCCAGAAGCAAGGTGTATGAAGTAGATAATACCTGCTTCATCAAGTTATTAGTATAAGGATTAAATTAAAAATTAATATAGGTAAGGCTCTATCACAATATCTGGGACGGTACTAGGAACACCTAATGGCAGCTCAGCAGGACAGCAGCACAGAAGTGATCTGAGTTTGTACTTCCCGGGGGTTCGGCCTTAATATCTCTTTATGAAAGTGTCTCATTAGTGCCGCAGTTTGATTTACAACAGACATGGATGCCTTCCAGCAAAGATTTTCACATCCGCAGTCCAATGCCTCTGCCCGGTTTTGCTTTGATGTGCATAACATCTGGGTAAAAATCTGAAACTGTGAGATAATACAGGTAATTTAGGTCTTGCCTGCGATGTCCTTTTGGGTTTCTGCTTAGAAACACAAAGCCAGTGGGCTTCTGAACAAGGGATACTGTTCTGTGTAGCCTCAGAGCTGGGTTTACTGTAGGGCAGTGATACTATTCATTTAAATCAATATGCATTGATTTATAGCTGATGTTTTTGTCTTTATATATTATGCTCTCCTGGAAGGGGACCTTTGCTTTATTGCTCAAATTTACTGGGTTGCTCCAAAAGGGCATACGTTCCTTTCAAATATATGCTCAAAGCGAGAAAAGTGCTGATGTAACTCTCAGAGTAATTCACATGTGATGTGAGGTCCTGTGGCTTCATTTCTGCAGTCCCCTTGCCAATTTAATGCATTCCAACATGCAAACTCCCTAACAAATCAACCTTAGGAATTATCATCTGCACTACCGGAGATGTCTGGAATCTGAGGTTATTCTACTCTTTCGTATATCCCCCTAGCATACACACAGACACACACAGACACAGGCACACACAGGTGCATGCACACACAAACAGACTCAAGCTAATTCTGACACTGTAAGATACAAGGAGGCTATCGGTTAAGGTCCCACAAAGGTGGACATCTTCTATTAAGTACTGCTCCTCAGACTCACCAAAATGACAGAGCTTTCTATCTGCAAACTTTCACTGGTCAGCCAGAAGATGCGTAAGCAGATCAGTGATTCAGTGTGTGTATGTGTGTGTGCATGTGCATAGATTTACATTTACTACATGCACACTACATGGATGTGTAGAGTATGTAGATTAATTTTATATTATATGTATGCGACACACACACATATGGTCTTCTGTGAAAAATTGAGTATTCAAGATACTTTGCCTATTCTAATTTTTTATTGAGTTGTAAAAGTCATTTATGTATTCTGCATATTAATTCTTGCAAATATTTTCTCCGATTCTGTGGTTGTCTTAGTGACCTTTGAAGCAAAAATATTTTTAATTTTGATGAAGTCCAATTTATTTATACTTTCTTTCATTGCCTGTGATTCTGATGCCATATTGAAGAATCCTTTCCCAGATCCAAGTGAAGATATACTCCTATGTTTTTATCTAAGAGTTGTATAGTTGTACCTCTTACGTCCGACTTGGGTGTTTTACTCATTTGGAGTTAATTGTCAAAAGAAATATTTCATCTAGGCTTAAAAAGTAACAGCACCCAACAACATTCACTGAGCACTTATGTGATAAGCAATGAGGTCGGCATCGTGGAGACAAAATTGACTACAACAGTCTGTGCCTTGTAGATACTGGCTGAAAGCCCCTTTCCTCTCACTGTGGTGTGAAGATCAACAGCTTTGCCACCTCCTGGGAATGTGCTGGAAATACAGGATCACATGCTGCATTACAGACCTACTAAGAAAGGATATGCATTGTCAGGTAGCACAGGTGATTTGAGTGCACAGGAATGTATGAGAAGCCTGGGAAAGAATCTGTGCATAAAAGACCCCAAAAGTAGGGCACCTGGGTGGCTCAGTTAGTTAAGCACCCGATTCTGGGTTTGGGCTCAGGTCATGATCTGTCTCACAGTTCACGGAATTGAGCCCCTCATCAGGGCCCTGTACTGACAGTGCAGAGCCTACTTGGGATTCTCTCTCTCCCTCTCTCTCTGCCCCTCCCACACCCACTCTCACAAAGTCAATAAATAAACATTAAAAAAGAAAACAGAGCCCAAAAGACTGATCAGTATACAACCTACTTATCATTTGAATTGTCTTTGTTTTTGTATTAAAAGGCCTAATTTCTCTACCTTGGGAATAAAGACATGCCCTTGTGATAACTTGAGTCATTTTTCACCCTATATATTATTTTGACTTTTATTTTGTAGGTGGGTTTGTTTTTGCTTCCTTCCCATCCTCTAAAGTATTACAACTTCCACTTGGGAACTGGGAGAGAAACTGACTCTGGGATCATTCCAGAACGTCTCAGTGCAGAGTGGAATCATAGGTAGGTATGGATTATGCCAAGGAATGGGTAGACAATGACACCAGTTGCTTGGCACACCCAGAAACCATTGTTTCCTTCTAGAAAGAAGGAAAATATAATGAAGCAGAATAGAAAGGATGCAGACTCTGTTCAGGCTTCTTGGTTTTACTAACTTGGCCAAACCCAAATCACAACTCAGATAAGTAGCCTTATCCAAGGTTCTTCACCTTTCTTCTAGGCCCTTCTTCTCCAGGTTTGCCTCACTACCCAAAACTTCCAGTTCCCATCTTTCCCCTTTCCTCAATAGTGTTGATGTGGACTGCATTTTTTCCTCTCATTTCTGTGCTCACCTTATTCTACAGATTTAATATAAATATTATTTTAAGTGTATTTCCGCATTATTTTCATAGCTTTCTCATAACAATCATTCTCATTCCTTACTCTGGATCTATTCTTTCCAGGAGATATTGGTAAGTACAGCCGCTGAGCTGCTCAGTCTAGTGTAAGACCCCGCTCACCAGCCCCCACCTCTTAGAAGGCGTATCTACCATCTTCACTTTGCCCCCACAGTCAATACTATTGGGTACCTCTCTTGAAACGTACATTCCAATCGAAGCATTTCCAGGTGTGTTCTGTGATGTTAAGACATGTCATATTTTAAAACTTTTTAAAGTGTATTTATTCATTTTGAGAGAGAGAGAGAGAGAGAGAGAGAGAGAGAGAGAAAGTAGGGAAGGGGCTGGACAAAAGAGGGAAAGAGAATCCCAAGCAGGCTCCACACCACCAGTGCAGAGCTGGATACAGTGCTTGAACTCATGAACTATGAGATCATGACCTAATCTGAGGTTGGACACTCAACCAACTGAGCCATCTAGGCGCCCCAATGCATGTCATACTTTTTAAAAAGAAGTCTTTATTGTGAAACACTTGGGAGAGGTTACTAACAAAAGCCAACTAGTTTCTTTACAACAGTATTTCTAGAATAGGGAATAGGGTCCTGTGTAATGCCAGTAAAGATAAATTTAATAGATGTTTAATTGTATCTAATGATGATAGTGAAAATGTTAACATTTTAATAAATTTTTAAATGTTTATTTATTTTTGAGAGAGAGAAAGAGATCTGAGAGAGAGAGAGAGAAAGAGAGAGACTGAGCCTGAGCAGGGGAGAGGCAGAGAGAGGGAAACACAGACTCCAAAAGATTCCCTGACATGGGCTCAAACCCACAAACCACGAGATCATGACCTGAGCTAAAGTCAGACGCTAAACTGACTGAACCACCCAGGAGCCCTGAAAATATTAATATTCAACCCAATAAGGAGTGTACACTTGGATATGTCCCACACCTTGCCCCTGCCCACGCCACATTCCTGCATCACAATGTATTTTTCTTTTATGTAACTCAAAGGATTAGACTTAGGTCCAAATTACCAAAACAGTATTCAGGAATATCTATAAATTGTTTATAAACCATTTCTCTCTTATAGCTATACTGGTATTGTGTTCTACACTGCACAGTCCTCTGGATAAGAGGGTATAGTCTGATACCACATTTCACCACTTTCATTTTTCTTGCCTCAGTTTGCAGGTACCTAAGTAAATAATTAGTCTTACTCATGCATTAGTTGGTTTCTTGTGGCAACCCTCATCCTGCTAGCATAAAGTGAAGTCAGCATCCCAACCCAGCCAAACTCCATTCAAATGCTTCCCCTACCTGGGTCCAGCAGCCAACCCTTTGAAATGTTTCATCTCCATTTCATCCCCTTCCTCTGGACTTTTCTTGAGTAAGTTATGCCTCCAATAAACGAATGGAAAAAATTGGTTCCCCAACCTTTACAAATATGAGAACTCATGTTTTTTAACATTTAAATCGTGTTGCCCAAGTGCTTTTTTACTATTTGTTTATTAAGAAAATACATAAGGGGTGCCTGGGTGACTCAGTCAGTTAAGCATTCCATTCTGGGTTTTGGCTCAGGTCATGATCTCACGGTTCATGGGATTGAGCCCCTGTGAGGGTCCGAGCTGACAGCGTGGAGCCTGCTTGGGATTCTTTCTCTCTCCCTTTGCAACTGCCCATTCTAAATAGATATATAGATATATAGATAGATAGATAGATAGATAGATAAAAACATTAAAAAAGAACAAAATACATATGACACATTTAATATGAATAAAATGGCTTTAAATAGTGTTTTATTTCTCTTCCTGGGAATCTAATGAAGAGAGGATCTATTTCGGGGTTTTTGAGTAGCCATGGTCTGCTGCTTCAACTTTTGGATGCTCAACATAAAATTCACCAATTATATAAACAATTCTCCTAATGCCAGACACTCTAACTTACTTTAGATTTACATTAGCACACAGATGAGAAAGATCTTTTCTATTTTAATTGTCAAGCCAACTATAAATATTCCTCTTTAGTAGATATGGTAAAAAGGACCAAAATAGCTTAACCACTAAGAAAAAAAAGGTACCATGTGAGGAGGGGGGCAAGCCTTAAGAAAAGTCCCACTTAGCAAGAAGAACATGTCCTAATGACATGAAGAAAGAGACAGGCGTGGTCCTCTGGGCTGCTACCTCTACCTATGTTGAAAAAAAATCTTGTTTTTGATTTAGTCTTTGACTGATCAACTACAAACCATATTAAAAGTGATTTGAAAAAAAAAAATCAGTGCTTAGATGTTTCAGCAATATCAAATTGATTTCAAAGTCTTATATCAATGTTTGCATTTATTTCCCTGTAGACCCACCAGAAAAGGTAATAGTTCAATGTCAGTCTTTAGACCACATCTTGAGGAGCATTGCTGCAGTCTTTCCTGGAGCTCACAAAATACTCTGCTATTTAGGAGCTCTGAAAAGTAGGTATTTAAGAGAAATAGATTGTTTGACCATTAATTTAAAAAAGTCTCCTAGTGGAATATATTATTTTGTTTAATGCTCTTGGTCCGAAGTCTTCTCTTGTAAGAAAGTACCTGCCATAAAAATAACAGCCCAATAAATTACCATTGAATTAATGAATAAATAAAATTTGCAGTGCTTTTCATTAAAACCTTGCAATTATCAAATATTCAGAAACCCAACCTGTATGTCTTATGCATCCAGTTCCAAACATTCTAAAACCAACATGGTATGGAGTAGAATACGTGCTGTGTCTTCACGCAAACACATGCAAACACACACGTACACCCTAAAATGGAACCTACCTCTGAAGAATAGGGATGATGTCCTAGGAGTCTTCATTGAAAAACAACTCAGAATTCTAATTACTACCCCAACCCACAATGACTGAGTATGATTGGCAGATGAGTACGCTGTTGACCATCTCACCTGTCCTTCCCCCTCCCATCTACAATATGACTGAAACTCTTGCTTGGATAGAACCTGCTTGAGTTCCCTTCCACTAACTAGACTCTACTGAAAATGTCTGGAATAACATGTCCAGGAGAAGAATAACGGTTCTTATAAACAACAGAAAAGAGAAAATAAGCCTTGGGGGGAAAAATGAAATTTTATTAATCTGTATTCTACCTGTTTTATTATTACTTGAGAAAACATAGTGTTTCTAATCTCTTTGTGGCTGTTTCAAAACCTTAGATTTTTTTTTATTATTTTATTACTTAAATCCTATTAGATATAAAATTGTTTCTATCACTGGGTTTTACACACACACACACACACACACACACACACACACACACATTCTTCAGGAAGTTTGATGAAGAAAACAACAGAAACTTTTTGTATCAATCTTTCTACTTTCTGTGACATTTCTTATATCCAACTGACACTACAGTCTTTGTTACTTTTGAAACCAAAACTTCAAAAATCTTCACTTAGGAAGAAAAGGGCAAATTGCTTATCCCTACATCTTTAATTATTAATTTCTGACCTCACAGAAATTGAAACATCACACAGAACAGTAAAAACAAAATTCCAATCTCATATGAGAGAAGTTGCAATAAACTTAATACCAATTATTTCCGGAAAATAGAAAGTTTGTTTACCTTTTATTAATCAGCCTGTTCTATGTATAAAGGTCATATCATTAAGAGGAAGCCCTAGAAGTTAATGAACATTTCCTGATTTGTTTTCAAACTTTTTAGCACGATAATCCCTTCAAATTTGTGTTGATCTTTATCTAACTCAGCCAATCTCACCTTTTGGTGCCAACTGAATAATCATTAATGAATATTCATTCCATTCTTCAAACATGTTTGAGCACATACATTTATACCAGAGGATATGCTCAAAAACACCCTTTCTGTATTCATTCAGTTCATCCTCCTGACCGAGACAAATAAAAAGATACCCAATTATGAGAGAGGCAAAAATATTATGAGTTAAAAGCAAACCTGAATGGAGGCACAGGGGAGAATGATGCCAGAGTCAGGCCAAACCTTGTCCAAGAGCGGCCTGCCACGGGACTTGGAAGAGTGAGAACTTCATGGATGAAAGGAGTATTTACAACTCATTCGTGCCTGTTGTCTAAAACATTATCCTTACTGAAAGTGGGGTATTAAAATCTGCAACTACTATGGTTGAATTGTCTATTTCTCCAATTCTGTCTGTTTTTGTTTCAAGCCTTTTGTGACTTTCCTTTGAGGTACATATATATTTACATTGTCACATCTTCTTGAATATTGACAGATGCATCGCTCTAAATGGCATTCTTTGCCTCTAATAAGTTTTGTCTTGAGGTCTTTTTTTTTTTTTTTTTTTGATATCTGTAGTCATTCTGCTCTCCTTTGTGTATGGCTTACATGGTTTTTCATTTTACTTTCCATTGGCTTTTGAATCTACAGTGTGTTTATCTGTAGACGGCATATAGTTTAGATCGTCTTGTCTTCTTTTTTAATCTATTCTTGGGCTGATTAATGTATTTACATTTAATGTAATTACTGACTAGGTAAGACTTACATCTGCCACTTGGTTGGCTATTTGTTTTCTGTATGTCAGGTGTCTTATCTGTTGTTATTTCTCTTGAATTGCTGTCTTTTTTCATGTTAAATAACAGTACCTGTTGCATTATTTTAATTACCCTGTCATTCTTTAATTTGATGTTGTTGTTTAATTATTTTCTTAGTGGTTGCCCTAGGGGTTACAATTAACATCTTAATTTATAATAATCTAGTTTGAATAAATACCAACAGAATTTCAACAGTATATAAAATCTTGGCTTCTCTATAGCTATATTTCTTCCAGCTTTTTTATGTTTTGATTGCACAAATTATATTCAATTCTTGTTATTCATAGATTCCATATTTTTAAAATTTCCTTACATGCAAAAATATTTTCTAACACCACATTTATTTATTTACTTACTTACTTACTTACTTACTTACTTTTGGTTCATCTTTCTATCTATCTATCACCAAAATACTAGTGGCACTGCTGTGGCCATTTGAGGACATGCACATAAATGGCAAAAAATTTGAGTCCCCCAATCTCTATGTTCCCTGCCGAGGCCAGAGAAGGCAGTGATATGTCTCCTGTGTCAGCTGTCATACAGAGAGGACCAAAGGGTACAGGTAGCAGGGAGCAGTGCAGGACAGTGCCAAAAGTTCTGGCCCCAGGCACAGTTGAATCCTTACTCTGGCACCTGTAAGTGGGAGGTTTCAGGCATGTCACTTAACGTTTTCTCTTTTGTAAAATAAGGAAAATGGATTCTACCAAGATGTGTTATTTTTTGGATTTAAGATTATAGTTCATGTGATTGATTATATATATTCACAAATGCATATGCCATATATACATGAATGCATGTAACTTTCCCTAGGAGCAATGGTTCAGTATTCACTAAGTCAGTGCTCATGATGGTTTTATAGAACATATCTGCCATGAATAATGAGGATTGACTGTGCATCTTTACACGGCATTCCTGTGTCAGGCAGTGTTGTCCAAAAGAGAACCAGCAGGATATATTTATTTTTAAGATACTGGTTCACATGACTGTGCATGTGGGCAAGTGAAAAATGGAGGATAGGCCACCAGGCTGGAAACTCAAAAGGAGCTAAGGCTGTGTTCATGAGTCCATACTCCATAGGACAGACAAACAGGCTGCAAACAAAGGCAGGATTTCTGTGATGGTCTTGAAGCAGAATTTCTTCTACCCATGAGAAACCTCGCTTTTTGCTCTTATGGCCTTCAACTAATCTGATGAGGCTTGTTCACCTTATATAGGAAAATTTACTTTAAGTTCAACTGACTATAGATGGTACTTACATCTACAATGAATCTTTTCAGCAACATTTAGACTCATTTTTGACCCAACCAACAATGGGTGCCAAAACCCAGTGGACACATAAAATGTAACCATCATGATTTATAATTATTGTGTAAGACAGTTTTCTTTTAAGTCAGAAAAGATAAAAGAGTTACAAAAATATATTCACGCCATCATTTTTTACCTACACCTTCACTTTCCTAGTGTTCTTTACTTCTTCATGTCAAGTTGTGTCTACTCTCCTTTCACTTTTTTCTGAAGGACTGCTTTTACTATTTCCTGTAAGATTTACTGGTGACACATTTTCTTCTTCTTCCTCTTCCTGTTCCTCCCCCTCCTCCCCTTCCCTTCTCTCTCCTCTTCTTCCTCCTCCTCCTCTTTTAATCTCCCTCTCCTCCCCCCCCTTATCCTTCTATCCTTCTTCTTCTTCTTCTTCTTCTTCTTCTTCTTCTTCTTCTTCTTCTTCTTTTTAAGTCTAAGAATGCCTTAATTTGTTCATTATTTTCAAAGGAGAGTTTTAGTAGATCTAGAAGTTGTTACTGAGATTCCTTTTCTTTCAGTACACTGAGTATATCATTCCGCTGCCTTTGGGTCTCCTTCTGCTTCCGACGAGAAACCAGCTGATAATCTTACTGAGGATCCCTGGTATATGAATAGCCCCATCTCTCTTGCTTCTTCATTTTTTTTCAGATAGCTTCACTCATTAATTAATTAATTATTATTTTTTTTATTTTTTAATATAATTTGTGGACAAATTGGTTTCCATACAACACCCAGTGCTCATCCCAACAAGTGCCCTCCTCAATGCCCATCACCCACTTTCCCCTCTCTCCCACCCCCATCAACCCTCAGTTTGTTCTCAGTATCCAAGAGTCTCTCATTTCTTTGAAATTCCCTCTTTATCTTTGCTTGTCAACAGTTTCATTATTGCACGTCTAGGCATGAATCTCTTTGAATTACCCCACTTTGAGTGTGTGGATGTTCTCAGATGTATACATTAGTGCTTTTCCTCAAACTTGGGAGACTATCTGGCATTTTTTACTTAATATATTTTTGTGTTAGTCTCTCTCTTCTCTATCTAGGACTCGTCTTATGTACATGCTGGTAAACTTGATGATCCCACAGATTTTTGAGGCTTGATCATTTCACTTCATTCTTTTTTTTTCTGTTCTTTATCCTGGATAATCTCAATTTACATATCTTCAAGTTCAGGGGTTCTCTTTTCAGCTTGCTTAAATCTCCTAATGAGCTCCTTTAGTGAATTTTTTTTTTCATTTCAGTTATTGTAGTTTTTAGCTCCAGAGTTTCTTTTTGGTTTATTTTTATAATATCTACTTCTTTATTGATGTCTTCTATTCGATGAGATATGCTATGCTTTATTTGTATTCTTTTTATATAGATTCCTTTATTTACTTGCACGTATTTAAAATGACAGCTTTAAATCTTTGTCTTGTAATTCCAATGTCTGGACTTCCTAAGGGGTAGTTTTCATTGACAGCTTTTTTAAATTTTTTTCCTGTACACAGACCGTAGAAGTCACCAATTTGAAATGTACAATGCAAAAGTCTCTCTCTCTCTCTCTCTCTCTCTCTGTCTCTCTCTCTCTCTCTCTCTCAGTATGGATCATACTATTTTTCTTTATTTGTTGAATACCTGACATTTCAAATAATATAATGTGTCAACTTTGGAAATAAAATTCTCTTCATCACTCAGGTTTTGTTGTTGTTGCTAGTTGTGTTACTGTTGTGTGTTTGTTAGTGGTTTTCCTGAACAAATTCTGTGAAGTCTGTATTTTTTGTCATGTATGTATAATAAAGTGTCTGCCTGGTTATCTCAGTGTCAGCTAATTAGGCAAAAATGTCCTTAAATGCCTGGGGCTGACAAATCTCCCAGTCTTTGTCCATAGGCTGCATGTGTGGGGGTTGGGGCACCCCTTAAACAATGAGACAGACATTTGACAATTCTGCCTTACCCTGTACTCTTGTTTGTGCAGAACCTCGTAGTTAGCAGAAGTGGGAGCTTAGAGCATCCTCGAATGTCTTCTGATCATGTGGATAGCCCTGGGCAGGTGTATAGTCGTACACATACACTTGTCCTCATATATTCTGAGGAACATGTCAAACATTTTCAAAGTCTTCTACGAATATCTCATCCCACAGCTTTTCCTTTTAAGCTCTTTGGGTAGCTATTGTTTGTTCAAACTGTCATCCACTGCCTAAGGTGGCTGTAATGTTAAACAATTGCCACTTATTTTTTTAAACAAATTCCCCAGGAAAAAGGCTGTTCACACTGGGGGAGTTCCAAGTTAGGACAAATGAAAATAGCCTTGAGAAATGAGGTTTTTCACCCTGCCGGATAGGGCAATAATGACAATTCTTGGGGATGGGGCATTGCAAGAGCAATGGTCCCATTCAGCCCCGATCATTGGCTGCCCCTTCTGCTGGTTCTGCCATGATCGTTGGCTACTACCCTTTAAGGCTACCTTGAAACTGGGAATGAGAGATAGAAGTAGCTCAAGTTAAAGTGTCACACAACTCACTGTTGTTCCTGAGATTCAGCCATTTTTCTTGAATAAATAATTTCCAGACTGCTGCAGGATGCTGGTTAACTTTCAGACTTCTTAAAAATTATTCTGACAATTTTTTGTAAGTTTCTTGTTGCTTTTATAAAGTAGAGATTTTTTTTGGAGGTTCTTATGCTTCCATTTTCACTGAGAACCCCTCCTTCCCGAGTTTTGAATTTTTAAGGTAATATTTTTTTTAACATGCATTTATTTTTGAGAGACAGATCAAGACAGAGCATGAGCAGGAGAGGGGCAGAAAGAGGAGGAGACACAGAATCTGAAGCAGGCTCCAGGCTCTGAGCTGTCAGCACAAAGCCCCACGTGGGGCTCGAACACACAAACTGCAAGATCATGACCTGAGCTTAAGTCAGATGCTTAAGTGACTGAGCCACCCAGGCGCCCTGTTTTTAAAGGTAGTATTTATATTGACTCGCTGCAGATTTCACAAGATATTGAATAAACAAGGATAAATGAACTCTGTGAAAGTTATTTCTCTATTAATTCATTTACCATCCCTTACTATCCGCTAGTTATGTCAAGTCAAACTTGCAAGTTCTCTAACATGCTCTAAGCTTTGGAACTCTGGCCAACTTCCTCTCTCAGGTCTTATGTCCTGTGCTACTTCTATTTTTTACATGAATAGTTCTTATTAATCCATCAGAATTCTGGTCAGGCATCATCTCTTTCGTTGATCCTTTCAACCACATAGGTTTGGGGGTGTCTCACAAACTGCTGTAGCCTCTCGTTTATCTCAATTACAACATTTGTCAAATACCATCATATCTATTTTTCTCCATAAGTACAAAGGACAATCGCCAAATGATATTTTTGAACAAAAGAGCAGCACAATCCTAACTTAATGCATATATACTCGAGCATATATATCTGCATACACATACAAAAACTTGCATAGGTCAAAAGAAACTTTTACTGACAACCTGACAGTATCTCTGAATGGAGATTGTGATGTTTCTGCTTTATACTTCTCTGTATTTTCTAAATGTGATCCCGTGGTTTTTAATATTGGACTTTTTGAGATAATTTGGAAGGCCAGGAATTCAAGCCTTAGAACATTTGTGTGTGTCTACACTTCTCGATCTACCTTGGAAGCTTGGAATCGTACCAGTGTCAAGGGGAGATAAATCAAGATCCACAGAAGACCCTTCATATCCATAGAGTATAGTCACATAAGAAGTCTGACTTTCTCTTTTTTTTAATTTTTTTAAAAAAATTAAATGTTTGCTTATTTTTGAGACAGAGACAGCATGAGAGGGGAAGGGGCAGAGAGAGAGAGAAGGAGACACAGAATCCAAAGCAGGCTCCAGGGTCTGAGTTGTCAGCACAGAGCCCCATGTGGGGATCTAACTCACAAGTGGTGAGATCATGACCTGAGCTGAAGTTGGATGCTTAACCAATTGAGCCACCCAGGTGCCCCTCTCTTGTTTAATAAACCAGAATCCCTCTGGAAGCCACCAGACCAACTTCAGACCACAGCAAAGAGTTTCTCCCTACCATTCTGCCAGCGCAACTGAGTTAACAGTGGTGAATACTCCCTGCCACTATTTTTATGACTAAGCCAGTCCTGAGTACAAATACCATGGTTCGTCATCCTTGCTATCCATCAAGGAAAATGACCCAGGTGACATTTGTATGACACTGCCTTGTTCATCATGCATAACATCATGGACCTTTGGCTGGTGACTAAATGACATCTCTTTAGTACCACTGCCCATGTAACAAAGACAAAACAATATTGTGTGTCCCATCCTCAGAATATCAATCGAAGCCTATTTGTTCTTGCTTTATACAGTATTTAATCAAATTTCTAAATCTAAAGATACTTAATAAAATATACTTTGAAAAAAAAGGGTGAATTTTAGGGACTTAACAGATAAGTGATTGCCCATCCTAGCATCTTTAATTTTGGGCATTTTGGTGCAACATGTGGCCCTTCCCCCTCTGTGTGATCCACAATGGATCTGCAGGTGTTGGTTCAAAACATCACATCACAGTCTGCTCACCATCCTTCTAGATTTCTGTAGTCTTAATTTCTGTATATCTTTGATGTGTGAATCATCTTTCAGTTCAGATAAAAATAGAACCATTCAGAATTCTGTTAACTTCTAGCACCTTCATGTAATGACTCCAACTAGAAAGCCTCCTTTATATCTTATTTCTATCTTGTTATACTGAGTGTTATTCCAATTCTTTTTGGCCAGCTCTTCACATGGATGTTTCATGAGGGTTGGCTGTGTAGGTTTCAAGTCATATATACCTCTGAGCACTCTTTAGGTCCTCTCTGCTCTCCAGTTCCACATTCTAAGAACTTGCAATATTCCTCTTTTGTGAGTAGCCAGGCTCCTTAAAAACAGGTTCCAGGACCCCACTTGTCTGGGAATAGTTTAATGGGCTCAGTCATTAAGCCAGCATGTCTTGGCCATGTTTTCTGATTTTTGCAGTTGTCATTTCCGGAATATATGATCATCAGCACATCCTGTGTGAAAAATCTCAACTGTACCCTGTGATGAAGAAAGCAAAAACAAACAAAGAAAACAAAACAAAACAAAACAAAAACAAAAATCAGGGAAGGGCACTTTCAAGGAGTTTGTATTCTAGTAGGAGAGAAAACAGGTGCAAAAATCACAACTCACAATAGTAAGTAGAAAACATTAAAGATGCACCAACTGGTAATGGTTAAAGTTCAGATAAAAGGGGAGATAAAATGTTTTGGGGCCAAAATATTTGTTAAGAATAAATGAATAGCACATTTTAGAAATCATTCCAAAAATAAGTTTTTCAGTGTTGAAAGAACAAACTCTATCTAGAAACTTCACTTAGATGGATAAGTGGTTGAATGATGATAGGTCATGAAACTCCTCTGTGGTTCTCCTGGAACCAGAATGGGGTCCAATCCCTTGTCATGGCTTGGCAAAATGTTCACCAACATCTGGCCCTACCTCCCTCCCTCTCTATTTTCATTTCTCCTTTTCTCTTTCCTCAGACATTGTACTTAACACACAGTGAACCATTACATCTCACCAAGTGCAACCTTCTCTCTAAACACATGATACTTTGTGTCCGGAATGTTCTTCCCTGGCTCTGCTTTGTTCTCTAGGTCCTTGAAACTCAGCTCAGGTGTACCTGGCAGACATGAAGCCTTCCCTGAACATTCCTGCTAGATGTGTCAAATGCCCATCTGTAAGCTCCTGCACTTGCTTTGTCTATCTCTGCTGTTAACTCGACCACCAGTGTTATAACTGCTGTTTGCTTCTCTGTCTCCACCATCAGAGTGGGATCTCCTTGAGGTTATACCTACATTTCCCCTCCATATCCCTTAACAGAGACTAATTAAATGCCTGACATGGTACCAAACTAAGACTTTCTTCCATCTGTTGTGGAAACGCACACATGCATGCATGCAGGTGCACACACTGTAATTATTATCGACCCCAGTCTGGGGTGAAGGGTTTATAGTTAACTAAAATGCCCATGTAATGCTCTCACATCAAAGCTTTTCCTCCCCCTTACCTGAAGAGCAATCTCATCCTTATCTCAGTTTCAATTTTAAACTCACTAGTCCAGTGCCTTTTCTTCGTTTCTTTTGTGCAAATTGCCAGTCTGGAAAGAATGCCGAAGAATGACACCAAGCACAAATGAACGATGACTGTACAGAAGAGCCACTGCAGTTTAAAATGCATCTTAAATGGCAGGGCTGTGATGGATTCACTTCTCCTGCTTGTCCTTGAGAACTGGCAGGGGCACCCGTGTTGGGTAATAATTGCTCTGCCTTGCTTGAAGGCATAGCACTTGGTTTACAGGACATTGATTCATTTGGATCTTGTGTCTATTCCAGCCCCAGGGCATTCCCCACTGTTGAAATTGACACAGAACAGGAAGAGATAAATGTGTAAAGGCTGGGGCTTTGGGAAGCCCTGAGGCTGATATTGATGAGGCAGTAGCCATGACAGTTGCTTCCTGTGGCTCTTTTCCATCACCGGGAAGGCCGACTGAGTCCTTACCAGGAAAGAGACCATTCCCACCATCACCACGTTGGAAACCATCTTTGCATCACCTCAGAGGGGAAAAGGAACATGAGGGAGTTTCCAGAATTAACAGATGGGGACTCAAAATAAAATCAGCCAAGGAGAACATACATTCTTGGGTCTTCGAGCTCAGTGTCCCTTCCACATACAGAAGTTCAGCTCCTTCATTACAAAGCCAAGTTTACTTTGTAACTCTATGTAACCCTTACTCCTTGACTAAAACCCATTTAGAGTTCAATGAGAACTAGAGCCAAGTGCCAAGCAATGATGGTGGGATAAAGAATTTTCTTCCTGCTTCTGTGTTAATGAATACCTTAGTTCATTCATTAAAGCTACCAGCTTTCTTATTAATACTTACCCTGACACCTTTCCCTGTGCCCAGAAATCCAAGGCTTTATCTAACTGCTTGGTCTTTCTTAAAATCATTCAGCCTTTTTTTTTTTAAGTTTATTTATTTATTTTGAGAGAGACAGAGACAGTACAAGTCAGGGAGGGGCAGAGAAAGAGGGAGACGGAGAATCCCAAGCAGGATCTACACTGTCAGACAGAGCCTGATGCAGGGCTCGAACTCATGAAATTGAGATCATGACCTGAGTCAAAACCAAGAGTCAGATGCTTAACTGGGTGAGCCAATCAGGCACCCCAAACATCATCCAGGCTTTAAAACTATTTAAACTTTTTGTCTCTTCCTGACTTCTTTCTTGGAGATGAGAAAAGACACTGAGAAAATTGTGTTCTCTCTTAGGGACATAAGTCTAATTCTCTTTGTTTGGCTGTGGGGAGTCAAGGAGCCAACATTAGCAAACATTAGTCTCAAAACTAAACCTTTCTTCCAGCATGTATTTATGTCTCCCTTATCCCAATTCCCCAGCACAGTGGAGAACAACCTTGCCCCTCATCTGCTGTACATGTTGCCATGACACATACTCTCTCCCTTCCCTTCAGACCTTGCCAGATGTTACTTTTTCACTCCAGTCCATTGTTCTGTCTCTTTTTTTCTCCTCAGATCCTCCATACAGACTTGGTCAACATGGTTGTTTGCACCTTCCCATCTTAGGCAAATCCTTTTTATACTCTTTCCCTCACTGGTGAAATGCCTTCTATATTTATCTATCCTCTCTCTGTCTCTCTATCTCTGTCTCTCTCCCTTTCCCCTGACCTCTGGTCAACTTTCTATCTTGATTCCTTTTATTCCCCTGCACATGCCCTATGCCCCAAACAGCCAAGAACTTCCTGTGGCACACATTCCTGGCCAACTCAGCCCCCATGCTCCTCCTCAGGTGCTGTTCCTAACATATGGTTTACTTCACTTGACCCCCAGCCTTTGTGGGTCAGAGCTCCACCTGGACCTCTTCTCAGATACCATCTGATAGAAACATGGAAATCATAAGCTTTACTTATTAAATGTTGGATTTTGTCTTCATTTACCCCACACTATTTATACACTAATCTTCTGAATAAAACCAAAAAACAAGAGCGTATAGGATATAAAGCCACCTACAAACATAAGGAACAGCCTGTTGAGTGAAGTTCCAGCTAGTTTGCTTCCTTTGTGGAGAGGGTCAAAAGTTGAGATTCGTGGGGTTAGTTCAATAGATCTAGACAGGCTTGGATAGTTACAAGTTTCTTGCTGTGCTTGCCTGTGACTTGGTGGGGTGATAGAAATAAATGGAATGGTCTTATTTCCTGACTTGAGGTGTGGCAAGTATCACAGACCCAACACAGAGGGCTTCCCCAGGCTTTTCCTGCTCCCAGGGAGGGAAACAACCACCCAAACAATCAAGGTTATGAAGGCACTGAGATCAACAGTGGTCACACACTCCTGTTATACACTAAACATTTTTCATTTCCCTCCAGTGGATTGAAGGCAACTCAAAGACAGATCTGTGTATCTTATTGAAGTTCTAATACAGTATGCGTCATGGTGCTCAGAAAGTGTTTACTGAGCAACAGCAAATCCCAGGGACTATTTTAGGACACAACACTTGATAGCACAGATATCAGGCTTATGTGTTTCTCTTACATTGCCATACAGAATTAACAGCTTAATAAAAGTTTCCCAATGATGGCAAAGCTAAATATATATTACTATAGGAGCTTTAGCCCCATGTGGCCTTTTACTATAAGTTACAATCGGGCTGTGACATTTTATAATTGCTGGAGACAGGTTTTGCATATCAAGACAAAATATAGTTATTCATTAATAATTTATTGGAACAAGTTTCACTCTGATATAATAAATGAATTATTAATTGATGCTCTTAAAGAAAATAGTTCCGAACAGAAGTTGCTTTATTTCTCCTTCCTGCTTTGGGTTTTTAGGTTAGCACAATATTTGCAGAAGAAACAGATGCCACAAATTTAATTACGTAAACAATTTTCAATATCCATCATGTTATTTCAAAATATATCAAAATTAGCACATCCAGTGACAAACTAATTTAAAGGATGTGCTTGAGCTGGGGAAAAGAGGTATTCCTGGCATTTAGAAGAACAAACATGTCAGGCAAAGATGGTTTGGACTGAGCACTAACACTGGAAGGTTTTTATGTAAAAAGTCTGCCCTTATCTTGTGTGAGGACAGCTGCTAAATTATTTTTTAGAAGCATTACAGATCTATCAATGTCTTTAATTTATTAGTGCTTTATGAATGAGGTCATGTGTAACCTCCAGTGAGAGGAGAGGGCTCTCTCATCTCCCTCCTCCTCCATGCCTCCAGCTTCTAGAGCAGTTTCTGGTGTGGAGAAGGCTCTCAATGAATATAGTTTGATTTAATGATAAACATGGTATGATAGCTATTTTTTAAAAAGGTAGTTTTTTTTGTTTTTTTTTTTTTGGTCCAGCTGGAGAGAGAATCTCTCTACTGTTGAGTAGTTCAGTGATGACCTTAACACTTAATTATTATTATTATTATTATTATTATTATTATTATTATTTTAATTTGAGAGAGAGAGAGAGAGAGAGAGAGAGAGAGAGAGAGAATCCTAAGCAGGCTCCATGTTCATTATGGAGCCTGACACAGGGCTTGATCTCACTACCCTGGGATCCTGACCTGAGCTGAAATCAAGAGTCTGACTCTCAACTGACTGAGTCAACCATGCACACTAAACCTTAAAACATAAGTAAATAGTACTATCATAACACGGGGTGTCAACTATACTCAAATTAAAAACAAACAAACAGGCTCTCTGCTCCTCCCCGTTCGACAGATAGCCGCATCTTCTGGTGCAGTGCCAGCCGCGTCCCCGAGACATGATGGTGAAGGTCGGAGTCAACGGATTTGGCCGTATTGGGCGCCTGGTCACCAGGGCTGCTTTTAACTCTGGCAAAGTGGACATTGTCGCCATCAATGACCCCTTCATTGACCTCAACTACATGGTCTACATGTTCCAGTACGATTCCACCCACGGCAAATTCCACGGCACAGTCAAGGCTGAGAACGGGAAACTTGTCATCAATGGAAAGCCCATCACCATCTTCCAGGAGCAAGATCCCGCCAACATCAAATGGGGTGATGCTGGTGCTGAGTATGTTGTGGAGTCTACTGGGGTCTTCACCACCATGGAGAAGGCTGGGGCTCACTTGAAGGGTGGGGCCAAGAGGGTCATCATCTCTGCCCCTTCTGCTGATGCCCCCATGTTTGTGATGGGTGTGAACCACGAGAAGTATGACAACTCTCTCAAGATTGTCAGCAATGCCTCCTGCACCACCAACTGCCTGGCCCCTCTGGCCAAGGTCATCCATGACCACTTTGGCATCATGGAGGGACTCATGACCACAGTCCATGCCATCACCACCACCCAGAAGACCGTGGACGGCCCCTCTGGGAAGCTGTGGCGTGATGGCTGAGGGGCTGCCCAGAACATCATCCCTGCTTCTACTGGCACTGCCAAGGCTGTGGGCAAGGTCATCCCTGAGCTGAATGGGAAGCTCACTGGCATGGCCTTCCGTGTCCCCACCCCCAATGTGTCCATCGTGGATCTGACCTGCCACCTGGAGAAAGCTGCCAAATATGATGACATCAAGAAGGTGGTGAAGCAGGCATCAGAGGGCCCCCTCAAGGGCATCCTGGGCTACACTGAGGACCAGGTTGTCTCCTGTGACTTTAACAGTGACACCCACTCTTCCACCTTCAACGCTGGGGCTGGCATTGCGCTCAATGACCACTTTGTCAAGCTCATTTCCTGGTATGACAATGAATTTGGCTACAGCAACCAGGTGGTGGACCTTATGGTCCACATGGCCTCCAAGGAGTAAGAGCCCCCTGGACCACCAGCCCCAGCAAGAGGAAGAAGAAGAGAGAGGCCCTCAGCTGCTGGGGAGTCCTTGCCCCCGTTCATCACCCAACACACTTGAGAATCTCCTGACCTCCAGTTTCCATCCAAGACCCCCTGAAGAAGGGGAGGGGCTTGGGGAGCCCTACCTTATCATGTACCATCAATAAAGTAAACTGTATCCAACAAAACAAACAAACAAACAAACAAACAAACACATAATTAAATGACAAAAGCTGGAAGAAAGTTTCTAATTAATTGTCAATTAACATGAGGTATGTGTCTGCCATAGGCACTTTGGTTCGCACTGGAGGTTAGGAATTGAACATGACCAATTCCTCATCCTTGAGAAGCTCATAATCCAGCAGAAAACAAATAATCAGTGTGAACTGAAGTACTCAGAGAGCTGCCATATGATTTTCTTTTTAAGGCTCCCAATCCAATCACATGATTACATTGCTAAAAACATGTCTTTGACTTTCTTGTGCCTGCAAAATAAAAGCCACACCCCTTAGCAGGACATATCCTGTTCAACCTTACCTAACCCTGCCTCTGCCCAATGTTAATTGCTCCCATTCTTCTCAAAATCACCCTTAACTGCAATATCATTGGCATCTGACTATTCAGATATATACTCTTTTCCCAGAAATGCTACACCCCCCAGTAAACACAGCATTCCCCAGATCCCCACAAGTCAGCATATGTCTGGTTGTTCGTTCATATTAGCCTTTTGGACTCTGCAGAGATAGGACTGTCTCCAACAGTCTTCTCTGACACGAGAGTGACTGACTACAGGAGACCATATTGACACCACACTTGTTAAAGGTGTTTAACATAGGCAATAATTTAAACTGAGACCAGAGTTGGTGAGTTTGCACAGATTAAACAGAAGTGGAGAAAACAGAGGAAGAGCTGAAGTGGTTAGAACATTGACCAGAAAGACATCCGTGGAAATAAAAACGGAAAAAATACACAGGATGTTGCTGGGAAGGGCTTTGTTGCTTGTGGTTACAGTTAGAATATAGAGAGTAGTTGTGCTTGGGTGGCTTAGTCGGTTGAGACTCTGACTCTTGATTTCGGTGCTCAGGTCATGATCTCATAGTTTCTGGGATCAAGCCCCATGCCGGGCTCTGCACCTACATCATGAAGCCTCCTTCAGATTCTCCCTCTCCTCCCCTCTCTCTCTGCCCTACCCCACCATCAAAAATAAATAAATACATAAACAAACATTTTAAATAAACAATGGTAAAAAAAGAATATACAGAGTAAAAGACAAAACAAAAACAAAGCCAAAAACCCGATATCACTAGTCCAGAATACTTCTGGCAATAGAAACAGGAAAATTGAAAGTGGAGGAATATGCTGGGAGATGTTTCTAAATTCAGATGAGGCACACTGTGTTTAAGATAATGGCAAAATATCCAGGAAAAAACAATGACCTATAGAGCATTAGTACAGGGGGCTTGAAATTTAGGGAAAACACAGAGACAAAAATGGTAGTTTTGAGGCTCTATGTTCATATTTTCATAATATTTCAGCAAATGTTACTTATTACATCCATATATTTACTTGTTATGCCCTGACTGGCTTGGCAGTTCTACAAGACAAGGCATGGTTTGCATTCTCCCTTGCTATGACCCCAGTGACAGGAACAGCACAACAGATGCATAGTAGTGGATTAATTCCCAATGAAAAAAAGTACCCCATGTAAGACAACCCTCACATCGTACATAGTGGGTATGTCACATATAGAGTTTCATAACAAACTCTAGACAGGTGAAAGTGGATAGACCAGAACTGTAGATGTATGGCCAAAAGACAGGGAAATTTGCTTCTGGCACTGGAAAAGGTGGAAGGGAAAAAAAATTATGGAAGGGTCTTGTTTGGGCTGGCCTTTTAATGAAGAAAATGAATTTGGAGAGCTTCCCAAGCTCAAAAAGGGTTACAATTTTGAAGCTCATCTGGTTTCAACCTAACCCTATGTTTGGTTGCAAGTTATACTCTTTCCAGTTTTCCTAGATAGTTTATACATTTACATAACCAGCTTTTGTCTGTTTGCTTCAATTTAATTTTCTTGTGTTCTCGGTGGACATTAATGCTTCATTGTGTCCTGTTATAGAAGGTAGGGTGAAGATGGGGAGAGTGGTATAGACATACTGTCCTAGATTTAGCATGGACAGCTTTTCGATTCATCCCCCTACTTTCAAGTTTACCTCTTGTTCTTGCCCTGGGACCTTCCAAACGCAACTCTTGGGGTCCCTCACAGATGGATGCCTCTTCTGCTGCAGTGCCCTCTGGCCTTTATTCTGTGCTGACTTCTTCCACCTGAATGATTATTCTGTCAACAGCTGAGAATTTCTCATTTGTTGAAGGTTCATTTCTTGTTCCTGTTGTATGCTTTTCCTCATCCTTTATTATTATTTCACTGAGAGCTCAGGCAAGAGAATACAACAGCACACACACGCGCGCACACACACACACACACACACATGCACACACACACACATGAAAAAACAAAACACCCTGCTCTAGATACTTAATTATATTGTGTAAATTATTATTTGTTCATCTTATCTAATCACACAATTTTGACTGGACAATTTTAAAGGTTGATATTTTAGTTTTTAAATAATGAATAATTGGGAATCCAAGCTACAAAATTAATTACTCTTAGTTCTTTAGAGTTTAAATTTTGGGTGAGTACTAACATCAGATTAATATAAAAATGAATATTTAAGGGGTATTTAGGTGGCTCAGTCAGTTGAGTCTCTTTTCTTTGACTCCAATTTCAGCTCAGGTCATGATCTCACAGTTTGTGGGATAAAGCCCCACATCTAGTTCTGTGCTGACATCACAGAGCCTACTTGGGAGTCTCTCTCTTCTTCTCTCTCCCCCTCCCCGACTCTCTCTTTCTCTCTCAAAATAAACAAACATTTATAAAAATGAATATTCAAATATTGTTCTTTAATATTTATTTTTGAGAGAGAGAGAGAGGGAGAGAGAGAGAGGGAATGAGCAGGGGAGGAGCAGAGAAAGAGAGAGACAAAAAAAATCTGAAAACAGGCTCCAAGCTTAGAGCCCAACCCAGGGCTCAGACTCACGAACTGTGAGATCATGACCTGAGCCAAAGCAGGCACTTAACCAACTGAGCCACCCAGTGCCCCTCAAATATTATTTTACAGTAATGCAGTAATTTTGGTGTTTTCCTTGTAAGCACAAGAAGTCAATAAGAATGAAGTCTAGGGCCCTATGTGTCATTTACTGATGTTTCAAGAATACATCAGGTTCTTCTCTTATCCACCAATATGTCCTGAAGTATCAACTGTTTCTACATTCATTTATGGTACTCCAGAGAACGCTATGCAATATTCTACAAAATGAAAATAATTGTTGCTTTTTCTGGAGAACTCGTGTCTTTGGAAATATTTACTTCCTGTAAATATGGAAGAGAAAACTAGATGAAACAAACTATTCTGGGCCTAGAAACCTGTGGCCAATAAACTGAGGAGGTGCAGGAGAAGAAGAAAGGCACATGGAGGCTGCAGGAAATGGAAAACTTTCTCCATGTCCACCTAAGGTGTGGAATGATGTGCCATCCACATGAAAGGTAGAGCTCGCTTCTCATATTTGAGTGGAAGTGTCATCTTCAGATAATAAAACATTGTGAAAATGGTAAGTTTCTCTAGTTACACGTATTTCTAATTACCCGGTGTCCAGTTAAAGAATTAAATAATTTATTGAAGAACAAAATGGGTATCACTTCCCTTGGTCTGTTGGATTCGAAGGAAATATATTACTATCATTCCACTAAAAATGCCCCCAAAGGTGTTTTTCTGTTTCTTTACTTGTTACCAAAGAAAATGTCAATTAGTTAAAGCCAAAATCTGTGAAATTTGAGCCCGACATCCTACTGGGATACATGTTATTGTTTTTAAGAGCATAATTTGAATGTAGTTCTTGCTTGTCTATCCACTAATACTAGGATAAAATGAAGAACAGCATGGCCTCTAGGTAAAGTTGGGGAGAGTGGGTCTGTTATCTGGGGCAAAGCAGAATGTGTTAGCAAAGTAGCTAGGTTTCATGATGCTAATATCACATTCAGCTGACTTTGAGAGATCCACCCACTCAGTTTTTTATTGTTGTTTTTTTATTCCAGGTGACCCTAAAGAGAAAGAAGGATGAAAAACCAAACTAGTCATGCTGTGGCCTCAACTAAGTTCTTTCAAATAAAAGGCCACAAGATAACTTGGCTCAGAAACTTCCTGTACAAAGTCAAACTTCTCAATTAACTTTCTTTGTAGAAAAAAAAAACTTCCTTCTAATGATGATGAGTCAGGTTAATAAAAAGTGTCCCTCAGATGATTAATCATCAGAAGTTTGTGTATCTAATTGGGAGAGAGGGAATACATTAGGTAATGCTGGGATGCTACATGATGTAAAAGAAGAGAATTTGGAGCCACTATTTCAGTCTTTGGAGATGGAGGAAGAAGTGTGGTTAAAAAGGAAAATCTCACAGAATAGAGGAATGTGAGGCAAGATGGAATGAGAGAATATACTGGTGTTGGCATGGCGGTGACCCATTAAGTGGATGTTTCCCACACCTGCTGTGATGTAATTGTTTTTCTTCGGTTTCCCTCAAAAATCTTCAGAAGAGTCACTCTTATTTAATAATTTGCTCAACATCATGATTGGGGGTAAATCAGTGAAGGACTCTTAGTGTGGCGATGAGATTTCTGGTCAGGAAATAGGATTCTAAGATATGGAAAGGATGGCAAACCACCTCCCCCTGCCCCCTGGAACGGAAGAGAATTTTGCAGTGGGAAAACAGACTTCCATGGACTGTGAGGCAGGAAATGCTGTGTTTAAAGACGGTGCTCAGATCATATCACTTCAGCTGTAAACTCTCAGAAGACTTCTCTTTGGATTTAGGATGAAAGTCGCATGTCTTACCCAGCCCTGCACGGCCCCAAATCCCTACAGACTTGACCGCCTCCTGTCTTCACCTGCTCAACGTTTCTTTTATCATGTAAGTGGCAGCTCAGCAACACAGTGAAACCTTTTAGAGTCCCCCATCTAAAATAATTCTCCGTATTATCTATCTGAAATCACCCTGTTTTACTGTTGTCTGGCTTTCTTTATTCCCTAAAAGTTACCCTGTTTACATTTGCAGTTATTTTATCCTTCCCTCACTGAAATGTAAACTCTGGGAGAGCAAAGAGTGTGTCTGCTTCAGTCTTCAATATCTGGAACTCTACGTAGGACCAAGAAATTAATATTCATGAATGAATGACTTCTTACTTAGCTCACGATTAACGTGATGTTCCATCTGACATATATAGTTTATCCCCACTAATTACTTTCACGTGTCGTTTGATACCTACCGTTTGATGGGCTGCGCAGCCTACAATAGAAGAGATAAGCTTTGTGATTTCACCTGGGTCCTATGGGCACCAGGGGCTTTTGAGGCTCGTAAGAAGGCACTGAGACTTGGCTGGATCTTGCAACACGATACACAAGATGGGTTCACATACAAGGAGACTTAGAGCTTTTAAGGAAAGAGGAAGAACCAATGATTTCATGATGTGACTTTGTTTAAGGCAACACAGTAAAAATTTTTGAGCAGCATATTAAACCTTTCAATAAATCACTTAATTTGATGGCTTAAAATATATTAAACTGATAACATTGTATCATTCAGCATTTCAGCTCATTTTTGCTTAAGATCACAGGGAAAAAAAAAAGCAAACGTGATTTTAGATAAACGAAGAAACTTACACATTATAGAGCTAACTCGATAGTTCCTTTTATGAACGAGGAAAATAAATTCTACATGGTTAGGGATTAGCCATAGCTAGTGAGTGACAGAGTTTAAGTGGATGTTACACCTCCTGACATAAGACCCACCTAAATAAGGCCTCGAAGATCTCTGAAAACCAGAGCTCTGTAGTTCTGAGGCTCTGTTATTCTACATTACAAAACACATTCAATAACCTTCCTGTTTTCTGTGCCCATTCACATTTTGGAAATCCAAGCCTTCAAACTGGTGAATTGGCTACAGGGTTGGAGATGGGAGTTCACGGAGAAAAATATGTTGGAAGCAGAGGATCTAGAAGGAAAATACGCTTATGTGCATGTGTGTGTTTACCTATTTTTGTTTTATTTATGTATGTATGTATTTGTTTATTTATGATGGGTTGGAACATTTCTTCGGGCTCAGGGGCAGGGCTATTTCTTTGCTGACAAGGGTGAGGCAGACATTTGTATCTCAGCCTTGAACCTGGGAAAGTATGAATGCCTGATTGTCTGGGTTCAATTCCCAGGTCCTCCACTTAACAGCTTTGTTGGAAATGAATTCACCTCTCTTGGTATCAGTTTTTTTTTCCTTTCTTTTTTTTATTTATTTTTATTTTTATTTTTTTAAATTTTTTCTTTAACGTTTATTTTTGAGACAGAGAGAGACAGAGCATGAACGGGGGAGGGTCAGAGAGAGAGGGAGACACAGAATCCGAAGCAGGCTCCGGGCTCTGAGCTGTCAGCACAGAGCCCGACGCGGGCCTCGAACTCACGGACCGCTAGATCATGACCTGAGCTGAAGTCGGACGCTTAACCAACTGAGCCACCCAGGCGCCCCATCCTTTCTTTTTTTTTAAAGTTCATTTATTTATTTTTCAGAGAGAGAGAAAGAGAGAGAGAACACCAGCAGGAGAGGCACAGAGAGAGGAGAGGGAGAATTCCAAGCAGACTCAGCACCGTCAGCGCAGAACCTGATGTGGGGCTTGAACTCAGGAACGCTAACATCATGATCTGAGCGAAAATCAAATGTTGGTCGCTTAACCAACTGAGCCACCTAGGTGCTCCAATTTTTTTTTCCTTTTATGTAGTATATATAATATTAATGCCTTCCTCACAGTGCTACTGGGGTAGTAAATGTGTTAATGTGTTTAGTACAGTATCTGCAGATACTATTATGTCATCAAGTCTAAGTGTTAGGGTGTGTGTATGGGCTCCTCTATAGAGATACCTGCTCAGGTCTTTGTCATCCTGATCTATCACCAAACTTCTTATGTTCATCTTTCCTAAGAACCTGTCAAGCAATTTATGTCACAAAAGAAAGACCCTAAAGGCAAATAATTGGATCCTTAGTGATAAACTGTACTACTAACAGGTTATTAAGATGTAAGCAGTGCATGTGTGTGTATATGTGTGTGCTGTGTGCGTGTGTGTGTGTGTGTGTGTGTGTGTGTGTGTTTCCTTTCAGGGTGGGAAGACTCACCTTCCTTCTACTATTTAAATAAAATTCTGCCCACTTCATCCACTTACAAGTTTAGTTTTGTCTTTTCCACTGAAAAAATATCAGCAATTTAAATGCTTACACACCAAAAGTAAAGCAATATTTTCTTAGTACAGTTATTTGGAATGTACAGAAAGAAAAATAAACTGAATTAAATGTCATTATCAGGGATAATGAAGAGGGTGGTAATGTCATGTAACTTCCAAAATGTCTATTTGTGCCCATCAATTCAGAAGTCTATCCATTCATTCATTTATTTTTTTAATGTTTATTTATTTTTGAGACAGAGAGAGACGGGAGTGGGAGTGGGAGAGGGGCAGAGAGAGTGGGAGATGCAGAATCTGAAGCAGGCTCCAGGTTCTGAGTGGTCAGCACAGAGACAGATGCAGGGCTCGAACTCATGAACTGTGAGATCATGACCTGAGCCGAAATCGAATGCTTAACCGACTGAGCCACCCCAGCTCCCCCCATTCATTTGTGAATTCATTCAACATATATGTATTAATAATATAACATGTGCCATTTTATTCCAGGCCATGAGACCAAAGCAAGACAAAGCCTTTGTCTCTCTGATTCTGACTGTGCAATTTCTGTTGGTCTCCCTAGGTCTTGCAGGATTGAATACTAACTCAACTAAACTTTCCTCTTATATTATCTTTATGAAAACCAACTGCCAAAGAACTGATTCCTACACAGGTCTGACTTAGAGAAGTTCTGTCGCTCTCCAGGAAGACCGGAAAGGCCCAAACTGGCTCCATGGTTTGCACAGCAGCAAAAGACGGTAGCTCTGAAAGCCAAGAAAATGACATTTGCTTATCATCGATTAAAAACAAAACAAAACAAAACAAAACAAAAAAGTCAGCTGAAGTGTCCCAGCCCTGCTGTCTGGGTGACTTAGAAAGAGCATCAGAAGCTCCAGGGTTGGATCAGATGAGAAAAAATCTGTCTGGAGACAATTATTGTGACTATTTAGCCACAATAGGATATTCTCTCTGGGAAGACGCCAGTCCTCCAAAGATGAGGAAACGGAGGCCAGGGGATGATCATCCCAGGGCATGAGCCTAAGTGGCAGAGCTGTGAATGGTACCCAGAACTGTCAGCCTCCAAGTTCATCCTGGTTTTCTCCTTGGTACCGAGGACCACAGTAACTTCTTCTGGCCTCTGCACCGATGCTCTATTGCAGTTTCCACCACTGTGCTCTATTGGAGACTTTTCCATGCAATCTGTGATTTAGTATCTTTCTTCCTTTGTAAACAAGATAGGTATTCTGACGGAAGCCAAAGCACATCCTTTTAGAGAACGTTTTCCACTGCGACTGAGATGGTACATTCGTGGCGGCCGATCGTGGCGGCCAATGCTTTAGCCTTGCTCCTATCTGTTCTGCTTTTTATTTATGAAGCAATCCCGATGAACAACATGAATGAAGGAACAAAATGAAAATTCCTCTGGGCAATGAATTATTGCCGAGATAGGGGGCAATCTCACAGCTGTCTCACATAGCTGAGAACGCATGGTATTTACCAAGGCTCCTCAGCCTCTCACTTTCACTGTTTAATTTCATTTGAATTAACATTTAATTCTCTTCTCTGTCATGTATGTACTTAGAGCAAGAAGGTCCCATAGCTCTGTTTCCTTTAAAAGTCACTCCGTTACTCAATGGCCTCCCTCCACTCACTAAAGTGATGGATTCCTTCATCTTTTCAAGATTCTTTCATTCCTTCAAGAATGTGAAGTATTGTCACCAGACATGCAAGAGGCAAAAGATATGTGTGTGTGTATTCCCTTTATATATATACACACACACACACACATATATATGTGTATATATACACACACATATATTCTCTTTATATATATATATACATATATACAAATACATATATATATATATATATATATGAGAATCCTGTTCTTTTTATTATTATTATTTTATTTTAGAGAGAGACACAAAGTGTGAGAAAGGAAGAGGACAGAGAGAGAGAGAGAGAGAATCTTAAGCAGGATCCACACTGAGTGTGAAGCCTGATGCAGGGCTTGATCCCACGACCCTGGGAGCATGAACTGAGTTGAAATCAAGAGTCAGCCACTCAACCAGCTGAGCCACCAGGTGCCCCAGAGAATCTTGTTCTTTTGGTTGCTGTCTGTTTTCTCCTTGAGACATACTCTGTGAGCTTGCTTGTTTGCTCTGGACAAAAACTCAACCTAATTTATAATCATCAGTGAGAGTAGGGGGCATAAGGAGATGGAAATTCACCTGCTAAGGAGTGTGTGGCCACCATGTCTTTTCTGTAGTTGAAATTTCTCAGCTCAGGAGTCAGTCAATAACTACAGAAAAATAACAGGCACATGACCAAAAACAAAATGTCTTAGATTAAAAGACAAAGAAGGGGCATCTGGGTGGCTCAGTCCATTAAGCATCCAACTTCGGCTTAGGTCATGAACTCACAGTTTGTGAGTTCAAGCCCCATGCCGGGCTCTGTGCTGATAGAACGAAGCCTGGAGCCTACTTCAAGTTCTGTATCTCTTTCTCTCTGTCCCTCCCCTGCTCTCTCGTTCTCTCTCTCTCTCTCTCTCTCTCTCTCAAAGACAAATAAATATTAAAGACAAGGAAGATTTATGGTTTTTATATGAACAACTTCCCCAATGTGAGTTCTTTCTTTCTTTCTCTTTCTTTCTTTCTTTCTTTCTCTTTCTTTCTTTCTTTTTCTTTCTTTCTTTCTTTCTTTCTTTCTTTCTTTCTCTCTTTTCTCTTTGTTTTTTATTATTTTTTCTTTTTTTCCCTTCTTTCTTTCTTCTCTCCCTTCATTCTTCCCTCCCTATGTGTCTTTTTCTTTCTCTCTAAACTCAGATTTGTGGAGAAACTCATAAATGCTAAAGAGGTATCAAGGGGAAATCATACTTCAAATGATTTAAGCAGAAAATACATAAAACCACATAAAAATATTTGATACATCTCCATTCTAGAGCTATAAGTGTACTTTACTTCAGAGATGATGAAAACAATGATGTTCTTGCACAAAGGGCATATCCAAAGGGTACACTGATGTCTAGAGAGGTGATAAACTTGGCCAAGCCAAGAGATGCATCCATCTGTCTATCTGGAGATCTAACTGTACCTCTATCTATCCGGATAGATAGATAGATAGATAGATAGATGATAGACCAACATATTATTATTTTTTTAAGTTTATTCATTTTGAGAGAGAGACAGAGAGAGAGAGAGGGAGAGAGAGAAAGAGCACTAGTGTGGAAAAGGGGCAGAGAGAGATGAGGGGAGAGAGAGAATCCTAAGCAGAGCCCTACATGGGGTTCGAACTCATGAACTGTGAGATTGTGACCTGAGCTGAAATCAAGAGTCAGATGCTCAACCGACTGAACCACCCAGATGCCCCTTAGCCAACATATTATTAATATGCCATTCTAAATGGTTCAAAGCTAAGAACATTTGAGTTAATCTTTGGAACACCCAAGAAGTCCAAAAAAAGCCCCAAAAGGAAGTTTGTGGAATTAAAATACTTTGTTGATTTTCTGTGAGCTTGGCACATCAGTCCTCTGAGCATTAGGTTCCCAATCTGCTCGATGGAGATAACAATATCTCCCTCTCCTGCCTCACAGGGTTCTTAAACCGAGCAATTGCGATTAAGTCACTGGCACACTAGTCATGCTATAAGAATTCAGCTTGCGGTTAGTATAGAGAAGAAGATTTTAAGAAAGGGATTATACAATCTATGACATTTAACCACTGAATAGAACTATAGATTTGGAGAAGGAAGATAAGTTTGAAGTTTTTTGAACAAATGAGAGATAGATGAGTTACCAGCACTATCTCCCCAGAGTTAAGAAAGGAGGAGAAGAGGTTTGGAAGCAAATTAAGATAATAGCTGCACCTTGGTAGATTGAGTTTTTGGTAGTGGGGACATCCGAGTGGAAATCCATAGCAGAAAAATGGAAGTTGAAGTGTGTTGCTTACAGTATATGTTATGCAAGAGCAAAAATACAGGAGTCATTATTTTAAAAGTGATGGTGGAAATGTGGCAATTTATGGAATGAATAAGAGAGAATATACAGAGCATTGCCCCTCCATGTTAGCTGCACATCTGAATAACTTTGCAGCCATTTAAACCCTGAGTTTATTCAGATGTGTAACCACCATGTTAGTTTTTAAGTTTCCTGTCTAATTCTTCCTCTTGACCCTGGGAATTTCCCCCATTTAGTTAGACTAGCCACTCTATGATCATTGTCTCAAGGGAAAGATGCGACTCAGAAATCAGAAAAGGGTAGACTGTACTTGTTGGCTTTTGAGACTCTGGAGCATATTGGCTTTGAGGAAAAGGAAACCCTTAGGACTCAGATGAATAAGAGCACCACCACCTCTCCTCACTAGATCGACATGCTCTGGGTTTCAGAAAAACCCTCCTCTGGAACGAGGACAATGCAGGCGGAAGGGACCTTTGGAGAGCTTTCCAACACCCTCTTGTGGTGGGAAGGTAGAATTGCAATTCCACCCACCAAGGAGGGACGCGGGGCTTCCTAGAAACACCAGAACTGAGGACCCTTGATGGTGACACAGACATAGTGATGGTGCTGTAGCTGTATCAAGGATGGATGACCAGACCCTGGTGGGCCGGTGGATATCTCAAGTGGTTTCAGACTACTTCAGTGACATCAGCACACTTCTAGTAAAATCCTTGTTGTGGACTGAATGTACATTGAAGTCCCACCCCCCACTGTGATGTCCTTTGGAGATGGAGCTTTGGGGAGGTAATTAGAGTTAGATTAGATAATGAAGGCTGAGGAAGAAGCCCCATGACAGGAGTAGTGGCCTCTTAACAAGAAATCTCTTCTCCACTCCTCCTGGGTGTACTCATGAGGGAAAGTCATGTGAGAAGGCTTCACTTAGGAAGCTATCTGCAGGCCAGAAAGGAGGCCCAAACCAGACATCAGCCATGTTGGCACTCTGATCAGACTTCCAGCCTCTGGAAAGGTGAGAAATAAATTTTTGTTGTCTCGGCTTCTCAGCTAACAATATTTTGTTAAGGCAGCCTATGCAGACTGAAACCGCTGTCAAGCCTACACCCAATCTCCAAGTATAAAAAGGAAAACCCTAAGCAACCAAGATAAAATCACCCCCAACAGAGTGGAAAAGGGGTCAACACTGAAATCATATTCAGCTATTAAGAACTAGAGACGGTGATATTGGTCTTACTCCCACTTGATGTTGTGAGATTCTTACACTGGGGTCAATTAATCAAAATCTGCAGATAGGAGGCCAGTCACATCGTTCCTTCTGAACAAACAAACTCTACGGGTTATTCTGACGTACAGAGTCATGGAGGAAGAAACTTGGTAATTACCAACACTTAAAATGTGTGGCAGAAGAGCAGACTATGAATTACATGGAACGGAAGTCTGAAAAGGAAGGAAGACCAAGATAGGCCAGCGACTGGCAAAGCAGTGGAGAGTGGATTTTCCCACATGAGGGGCAAATGTTGTGGCGCCTTCAGCCCAGGGGACCAGATGCTCACAGCAAAGTAGGATGCTGGTGTGGGAAGGTGGTGGAGCAAAGCCTACGATTCTTCAAATAAGTTAACCTGGTGAGGGGAGCCCGGGTGGCTCAGTTGGTTAAACGTCTGATTCTTGGTTTCAGCTCAGGTCATGACCTCACGGTTCATGAATTCAAGCCCCATGTCGGGCTCTGCACTGACAGCATGGAGCCTGCTTGGGATTCTGTCTCCCATTCTCTCTGTGTTGTCCTTTCCCAGCTCGTGCTCTCTCTCTCTCTCTCTCTCTCTCTCTCTCTCTCTCTCAAAATAAATAAAAATGTTTTAATGCTTAAAACAATATGTTAACCAGAGTAAGGAAGATGATACATGGTTTAAGAATGAGCAAGGCCAAAGAAATGGTCTTTTTTTTTCTTTATTTCTCATGCTGGTTTTAAATTGTTCCTTTCAGAATGGTAGGAGCATTGGGCATATATGGAGCCTTATGGAAAAGATGTAACTGATAAAGGGGTTAAAAATTTTGGAAAATGAGGGCATTGCTAATGTATACATGAACAGCTAATGTTTATTTACATAATGTGTAACCTGTTCCTGTTTTCAACATATTTCTCATAAAAAATTATTAATTTTTTAATAAAAAAGTACAAAATAAATGCTATCTTTGTAAAATTTTTTAATGTTTATTTATTTTTGACAGAGACAGAGACAGAATGTGAGTGGCTTAGGGGCAGAGAGAGAGGAAGACACAGAATCCAAAGCAGGCTCCAGGCTCCGAGCTGTCAGCACAGAGTCCGATGAGGGGCTCGAACCCACGAGCTGTGAGATCATGACCTGAGCCGAAGTTGGACGCTCTACTGACTGAGCCACCCAGGTGCCCCCCAGTTAGTTTAAAATACACTGTAATACCACTTGCAAGTGTAGAATTTTGTGATTCATCACTTATATACAACATCCAGTGTATCATCACAGCAAGTGCCCTTCTTAATTTCCATCACTCATCTAGCTCATCCCCCTCTGCCAACCTCCCCTCCAGTAATCATTAGTTTGTCCTTTATAGTTAAGAGTCTGTTTCTTGGTTTGTTCCTCTCTTTTTCTCTCCTATATCCATCTGTTTTGTTTCTTAAATTCCACATATGAGTGAAATCGCATGGTATTTGTCTTTCTCTGACTTATTTCGCTTAGCATAATACACTTTAGTTCCATCCGTGTTGTTGCAAATGGCAAGGTTTCATTCTTTTTGATCACTGAGCAATATTCCGTTGTGTATATATATATATATATATATATATATATATACACACACACACACATATATATATACACAACAGAATATTACTCAGCGATATACATATATATATACACCATATATATATATACACCATATATATACATATATACACCATATATATATACATATATGTATATATATACACCACATCTTCATTACCCATTCATCAGTTGATGGACATATGGACATCTTTCCATACTTTAGCTATTGTCAATACTGCCGCTATAAACATTGGGGTGCGTGTGCCCCTTCGAATCACTATTTTTGTATCCTTTGGGTAAATACCTAGTAGTAAAATTGGTGGGTTGTAGAGTATTTCTATTTTTAACTTTCTGATAAACCTCCATACTGCTTTCATTGGAACTTTTGGAGAGATATATAAAAGAGAGGGAAACAAAATCTATGATTTTGCAGCTTGTCATGGTATATCTGATATGCTTCTAGCTCTGTATGAGATGTATGAATTTTATGCAGCTACACACATTTTCTTTTCAAATAAATAAGCATAAAGAAGATAGATTCTGTTGGATGAATGCATGCTGGCTTTTTCATGAGGTGCCTACAGCTGCTGAACTAAGATGTGCTGGATAAATACATATTTTAAAAATTGTTTTAATTTGGCTCTTCTGTCAAAATATCTCTTAACAGTGTCCTCACCCACCCTCTGCTTGGGACTGTCAGCGACCTGCCAAGGTGCAGCCTTCTCTCAGTTGGTCTATTTTGAGATTTGAGACATGTGAGTGAGAATTAGAATCAAAAACCCAAAATAGATATGCAACCCAAAAGATGGCTGGTGTTTAAAGGAAATTATACAGGAAGCTTTTTTTAAAAGTAGAATTAAGTTCCATTTTAAATAAAAACTGCAGTCAAATGGCTTGGTCATATGCTTTTTCTGGCTCTTCTAATTAAAAAAAAAAATGTTTCTGTGTTAGCTTTAAGCAAAGTCTACATATTTTAAGTTAGCATTTACAACATTCATTTATGTGGCACTAAAATATCATTCCAAGTACTGGAGTTGGGAAGAATACAGTGGGTGGGGAACATTAAATTCAATCATCTGTACTGGATGAATAGATATGTAAGCTTCACCAAATTACTTAACATCTCTGAACCTCACCCTAGTGTTAATTAAAAAAAAAAAAAAATAGTGGGACTTCTGCTTCCAGGAAGAGGGAGTAGAGTTATGTTCTCCTATTCCTCCTGCTAAGAATTAAAAAAAAAAAAAAACAAAAACAAAAAAAAAAAAAACAACTCCTGGACAGTATACAAAAAAAACGGAAAGAAAACCAATAAATAAATAAATAAATAACCAAATTGAAACATAAGAAAACTCTGAAAGGTAGGGAGAAGAAGGATCAGCTAGGAACCTTAGCAGTGAGTTCTCTGGGTCATCTTTTTGTTTCATATATCCCTGACTTGAAGCAGGAGAAACTGGCAAGCAAGAAAACTCCGAAGGACATGGACAAAACATCCAGTAAAATTCTGCTCCCTCTAACCAAAGAACCAAGAAAGAGGCCATGTAGAGAGAAAAGTTTTAGATGGTAACCACTCTATGCTAGCCAAACATTGTTAGTCAAAGATCTTTAAAATCTTGTCACCACCCCACCACCCATACCACAGATACTGAATGGGGAGCCTCAAGTGGATGGTGTCAGGGAGGGTTGAACAGGGAGCCAGGATTTTCATCCCTGCTGGGTGGTAGTGTGCTACTGTCCCTCCATGTTGAGTGTTAATGGACACCATATGAGCCCTCCTGGACTTTTATCCACATTGAGAAGTAACAAGGAAACTTTCTTTCCCTATGTTGGGATGGCATTTCAGAAGACTTAGCGAAGAGTCAGGTGTTTTACCATAGCCCATTGGTAAGGAGGCCAGCCCTAGGGGTGTTCAGGAAGGGCACATTGGGAACAGTAATTAGGTACTCTTGCCTTTCCAGCCATGGTGGTATCAGTGGAAACCTACTAGAGAACTGGAGGTCTCACGTCCACCCAGAAGTAATTAGGAGCTCTCTCTTCTGTCCTAAGGTGTCAATGGAGGCTGAATAAAGAACCTGGACTTCTACTCCCCCCCTGGCATTACCATGGTGAAACCCAGCTTTCCTCTGCCAGACTGATATAAAATATCAGCAGAAACAAATGAATTAAGATCCAGAATCTCATAATATAATATTCGTGATAGGTACATTTTAAACAAAAATCACTTATATTTGTCAAGAACTAAGGAAATCTCAACTCTAATAAGAACAACGAATAGATGCTGTATTTTACATTGCTGTTATAACAAATTATCACAAACTTTGTGGCTTAAAACTAATATTTTACAGTTATGGAGGTCAGAGGTCCAAAATGACTTTCTCTGGACTATCATACAGGTGTTGACAGAGCTGCATACTTCTGGAGTCTCTGGAAGATAGTCCATTTCTTTCCTTTTTCCAGATTCTTGAGGCTGCTTACACCCCTCAGCTAGTATTCTCCTTGCATCTTCAAAGCCAAGAGTGGATGCTTAAGTTATTCTCATGTGGTATCGCTCTGACACTCTTCTTCTGCCTCCTTCTTCCATGTATAAGGATTGTGGTAATTACACGGGGTCCACTCAGACAATTCAAAATAATTTTCCCATCTTAACATTAGCTGATTGAGAAAATTCCATCTGGGGGTGCCTGGGTGGCTCTGTTGGTTAAGCGTCTGACTTTGGCTCAGGTCACGATCTCATGGCTTGTGGGTTCGAACCCCGCATTGGGCTTTGTGCTGACAGCTCAGAGCCTGGAGCCTGCTTCCAATTCTGTGTCTGCCTCTCTCTCCCCCTTCCTTGCTTGTGCTCTGTCTCTGTTTCTGTCCCTCAAAAATAAATTTAAAAAACATTATTATTTTTTAAAGAAAGAAAATTCCATCTGTACCATTAATTAATTCCCTTTTGCCATATTCACAGTGTCCAGGGATGAGACATGAACATATTCAAGGGTACATTATCTGTCTACCACTGAAGAGAATATTATAAAACCCCATTTAAAAATTTTTTCTATGTTCTGTTCCCTGTTCTTCAATGACTTTGCTGAGCTAGTAATTCATTGGAAGTTGTGTGATACTTCTACTCTCTTTTATTATTCAGATCATAGAGCTTACTCCACGTCCCTGTTCCTGACAGCCCACACAGACTTTTCTCTGCCATAATAAAATATATTTTAAAATAATTAATAAATCCATAGTAATAAATGCCTCTGTGTGTCAAATTAGATATGCATGTACATGTGGACTTTCATAGGAAGAGGAGCCAATAGCTCCTCCGATGATCCAGTTTGAGTATTCCTTGGTAGTTTTCCTATTTGCTTCTATTTTATTATGTTTTTAAAATATCAGCCAACTTTTAAACACTTGTTTTAGTGCTCATCTTTGAGAGAGACAGAGCACACGTGTGTGTTCCCAGGTGCGCAAGTGAGAGGGGGAGGGGCAGAGAGAGGGAGACAGAGGATCCAAAGCAGGCTCTGCACTTCAGCGCAGAGCCTCATGCGGGGCTGCAACTCGGGAAACATGAGGTCATGACCTGATCCAAAGCCAGACGCTCAACTGACTGAGCCATCTAGGCTCCCCTCCTTTTAAAACCATATGTCTGAATACCAAACTGTCTCAACATATTAACTTCTCATCAAAAACTGACACGTTAATTTTATCTTGAATACTTTATAAAACAGAAAATATCTCACATTTGTAATTTAAAAATTAAAAAAAAAAGAAATCTCCAGGGACAGATGATATTTTTTTGAATGCTACTAAATGTTAAAGATAAATTAACATTAATCCTCTGTAATAGATAAATCCAATTTATCTTATGAAATTAATATTGCTCTGATACCCCAACCAGACAAAAACAGGATGCAAAGAGATGAGAGGAGAGGGGAGAAGAGGGGAGAGGGGAAAGACAGAGACAGAGACCCAGAGTTTAAGACCAATGTCCCTCAAGAATATACACACCGATATCATTTAAATTATTAGATAGAATTAAGTAATTTATAAAAACAGCTATATGCCATGACCAAATGCTTTTTATTCCAAGGATGAAAGACTAATTTAATATTTGAAAATCTATATAATCTACCATATTAACAACTTAAAGGAGAGAAATGCCATAATCATATTAATTGATGCACAAGTGTTTGGCATAATTCAATACCTAATCATAATAAAATGCTCAGAAAAGTGGAAATTGAGGGGATATCTTCTCAACCTGATAAATGACACCTACACTTAATCTTCCTCCATAAGATTGGAAACCAGAAAAGAATATTGGTTTTCAGCACTCATATTCAACATATAACTGGAAGGTATAATAGTGCAAAGAGGCAAGAAAAAAATAAAGGCCATACAAGTTGAAAAAGAAGTAAATCTGTACCTATTTTCAGGTAACACATAGAAAATTACAAGAATTTGAAAATATATTCTCAAATTTAAAAGTAAATTTAGAAAGGTGGTAAGATACAAGATAAACACACAAAAACCAATTGCTATATACAACATAACTACTACTTGTGATGGTGATATATGTGCAGATCACAATGAACACACGAACACTGAAATTAAAAGCAAGATATGTCTTCAACAATCAAAAAATTAAATAGTTAGGTGTAAATATAACAAAAGATGTACAGAATTGTAGGCTGAAAACCACCACAAAGTGATGAAATACATTTTCAAAAATCAAAATAAATGCAGAGATATTCTGGGTTCAGTACTGTACAAGTCAAAAAAGTAAAGATGCTCATCATCCCAAAACTGATGTACAGATTTAATGCAAACTCTATCTAAATCACAAGATTTCTTTTTGTAGAAATAGATAAGACTATTCTAAAATCTATGTAGAGAATCAAAGGAGCTAGAATATCTACAACTTTGAAAATGGAGAGTGAAGTGCCAAGAATATTGGATGGAATAATCAAGAATGTATGATATTGGCAGAGTGATGTACACATGGATCAAGTGAACAGAAAAAGAAGCAAGAAATAGACCCTTTAAAATATGCTCAATCCATTTTAGACAAAAGTAAAAAAAAAAATAGTGACAACACCAAATGTCAGCAAAGATGAAAAGAAACTGAATCACTCACGTTTTTTTAAGGGAATGTGAAATGGTACAGTCACTCTGGAAAAAAGCTTGGCATTTTTTTAAGTTTATTTATTTATTTGAGAGGGAGAGAGAGAGAAAGTTGGGGAGGGGCAGAGAAAGAGGGAGACAGAGAACCCCAAGAAATGTCAGTGCAGAGACCAACATGGGGCTCTAGATCATAACCAACTGTGAGATCATGACCTGAGTTGACATCAAGAGTCCACACTTAACCCACAGCCACTCAGGCACCCCAGCATTTTCTTTAAAAAACTAAGCATAAAACCACCATATGCCCCAGCAATTGTACTCCTGGGCATTTGTCCCAGACAAATGAAAATTTGTACATGACAAAAAAAAAAACAAAAACAAAAAACCTTGTACATGAATGTTTACAGCAGCTTTATTTATAATCTAAAAGTGGAAACAGTCTGTCTGTACTTAAGCAAGTGAATAGTTAAATTGTGGTCCATCCATATTGTGGAATACTACTCAGGAATTAAAAGGAATGAACTATAGATACACCCCACAGCTTGGATGAATATCTAGATAACTATGCTGGAGGAAAAATGCCAATCCCCAAAGATTACAGACCATATGTTTCCATTTGTACAACATTCTTTTTTTTTTTTTTAATGTTTATTTTTGAGAGAGAGAGACAGAGAGACAGAGCTTGAGTGGGGGAAGGGCTGAGAGATACGGAGACACAGAATCCCAAGCGGGCTTCAGGCTCCAAGTTGTCAACACAGAGTCCAATGTAGGCCTCAGACTCACAAACTATGAGATCATGACCTGGGCCAAAGTCAGACTCTTAACCGACTGAGCCACCCAGGCGCCCCTGTACAACATTTTTAAAATGGCAAAATTGTGAAAAGGGAGAACAGACTGTTGATTGGAAAGGTTCAGGAGGAGAGTGTATCAGGGAGAGGTGCATGTGGCTACAGCATGAGAAGGGGGATTTGTGTGCTGATGGACTTACCCTGTATCCTGATTGTGTCAGTGTTCATATTCCGGCTGTGCACTCTAACACAGATTTACAGACTGCTACTATGGGGGGAACGTGTGTAAAGGATGCATGTAATCTTTCTGTGTTACGTCGTGCAGATTCATGCAAATTCGCAAGAAATAAGTATTTAAACCTTTTTCAAAAAGAAGGTAATAATGTTTATTCCTTAAGTTTGTTGTCTGAATGAACTATATTTGAAAGTACCTGTTTGAAGTCTGGTTATTTACTAAGCATTCAGTTTATCTAATTTTCCTTCCCTTTGCTCCTCTCCTACTCCTTTATAGACACCTTGGCCTCCTGAAAACTATATGTTTCCTTCCAGTGGGATGTACCGTGCCCTTCCCAAGCTCTCAGCTATGATGAGCCTGTCCACCTGAACCCTCTCTGGAGGAGGATCTCTTCTCTCACACTTTGGCTATGAAATAAAGGTAAGTCTGGGAAAGAAGCACTGGTACAACACACAGACACAACATGTAATTCCCTGTAGCTGCTAAAACTAGATGTTAGATTTGGATGACCTATTCTGGTATTACAGGAAGGAGGCACAAAGGTCTGGGTCCTACCCAACTCATCGCCCTGTTACTTTGTGAGGTTCTTGAGGACAGGATGCAGACTATGGAGCTAAAGACCTACCTCCTAGTTTTAGGACTCCAGGAGACATGTGAGCTGGAATCCAGACCTCAGGTTCCAGGACACAGGCAAGGCTTGTTCCCCCAAACTTCTTCAGCCACAATCAAACCTTAATACCAGCAGCTGGTAGACTTATTTAAAAAGATAACAATGTTGGGGCACCCAGATGGCTCAGTCAGTTAAACATCCGACTTCGGCTCAGGTCATGATCTCCTGGTTCATGAGTTCCAGCCCCACTCAGGTTCTGTGCTGACAGCTCAGAGCCTGGAGCCTGCTTTGGATTCTGTGTTTTCCTTTCTCTCTGCCCCTCTCCTGTTCATGCTCTGTCTCTTTCTCTCTCTGTCTCTCAAAAATAAATAAACATTGATAAAAACCTTAAAAAAAAGAGAGAACAATGTTTAATCCCCATAAGGGGTCTTAGACGCATTAACCTACTGTGTGGTGTGACCTTGTAGCTCCAAGGAGTCAACTAAATTAGCTCCTTTATTCTACAAGTAAGCATTTCCATAAAGGACCTGATTCATAAAGTATAAGTGAAGTAAAAACAAGCATTCATATTATCTATAGGTTCCCTAAAGTCAGAAGAGAAGCAAGGTGCGAGAGGTCAAGGAGGAGGGTAAAGATGACAGGTGCTCCGAGACCTGGGCATCAGGCACCCGTACAGGCCAGGGGAGGAGAAGAGAGCAGCTTCTTCTTGCAACCCACTGGCTTAACTTAATTTTGGAAGTCAAATGGGCACTTAAATGCTAGAAAATGCCTCAAGGGAATACAGAAGGCCAGTTGTAATAAATGCGGAAGTACCACAGAGAACAGTCATTATTTGACCTCGACTAACTCAAGGTAAGCCATGGTCCCCAGATCAGAGATGATATATGAGCCATGAGCCAGATCTAGCCCAAGGTACTGTTAAGAGATTTCAGCGATCCATAGGTAAACATCCTCTCTTACAAGCAACAGGGTTTTTGAGAGCCTACTCTTCACAACAGTTTGGTCCTAATGCCGGGTGAGTTCAGGAATAACCGTGTGGCTAGAAGAGTGGTCCCAGACTGCTAACACCTCCACCAGTTACAGATGCAGGCTCCAATGGATCTATAAGCATGTGTGTCCTGAGTGTAAGCTTTGGTAAATGTTTCAACAGACTTCCCTGGCTAATGCTTTTTTAGTGATTGGAGCACACAATCCTTATGGAATTTCCAGTCACTTGTTTTTCTTCTCCATGAGAATGCTGCAGACCCTTTTTTAATATTCTCAATAACAATACTAAACATAAGAGGAGGAGTAGTAATAATATAAATAAAAATAATATGTAAAAATAAATATAAATAAAATAATATAAATAAAAAATAATAATGACAGGCAATTAAGACTTACTCAGACCATATTATGCCCTCAAACTCCTTTGAATTGGGTATTACGCATTTTATACATGAAGGGATTCTTGCATTTTATACATGAAGAAATTGAGTCAGAGAAGTTATAAGAGTTAACCCTAGATGCATTGAGTTAGTAGAAAATTACAATTCTGGTTTGACTCAAGAAAGTGAGAATTAATGTTTGGCCCCCTAGGATAAATTTTCCTGCTCTTTTTCCTCAAGGCCAAATTAATTCTCTCCTCTTGGCATCCATTCCAATGGCAGGATGAGGCAGACACATTTGCACACAGAGAATGTAAAGCCCGTTCCTACATATTGGGAGCAGTTTGTCTTTCCTTCGAGCTTCAAGCCTCTTGTCTTCTGAACCTACTCTGGGGGCCATGGGCCGGGCATCACTGCTCCTTCTCACTAGCCAGTTGTACAGGAGGGAAGAGGAGAATTAAATAATAAGATGAATCTCTAAGCTCTCTGCTCTCCAGCTAGAAAGAGCTTACCCCCTTCACCCACTACTTCCCACCCCAAGAACCAATCACTGGTCCACATCTCCACGTATAGTAGCATCAGGGATCTCCATCTTGGGGCTCCTGGGTGGTTCAGTCGGTTCAGTGTCCCACCCTAGATTTCCGCTCAGGTCATGATCCCAAGGTTATGGGATCGAGTCCTGCATTGGGCTCCGTGCTGAGCATGGAGCCTACTTGAGATTCTCTTTCTCTCATTCTCTGTCTGTCTGTCTGTCTCTCTCTTTCTCCCTTCTACCCATCTCCCCCACTCACGTGCTCTCTGTCAAAATAAAATAAAATAATAAAATAAGATCTCCATCCCTGAGATTGAACGAGAAGGTTACCCAAATAGGGTAAAGGTGTCTTCCAGAATAGGTGGTGTAGTGGTGCTGAGAGACCTCTCCTTAGAATACCATAGTTTCTGTATTTGTAAAAGCGTTTGCTGCCTTCTGCCTTGGTCCCCATGTGCTATGGACACAGGTGAGACCAAATAGTGACACAAAGGAAGAGGAGGGGCAACACGACCTTGCCCCTTTGCCCCCACTTCAACTATTGGCAGCCAAATTGCCTTTTCTGGAAAATGACACTATTGTTCCTTTATATGCCATATAACACGAGGTCATCAAACTCCCATTTATTAATAGAGAATGGCTTCATATGTTGCCCAGGGCTTTCGTGTCGATGTTTGCTTACATTTCAAAGTAATAGAGTCATTTATTTCCTTTATAGCTGCCTGGCAATTTTAGGTAACACTTTTATATCTTCTCTCTTGTGAAGACATCAGTGTTTTTATTTGGCATATACCAAGGCTTGAGAAGGCAAGCAGCCTTTTTTACAGCGACCATCAGGGAAATCACTGATTTTGATAGATTCAGGTTTTTTCCTCCATCCTCGGTTTATACTTTCTATTAAAAAAAAAAAGTCTCAATGGGCTTAGAAGTTCTGTGTGGAACATAGAAACTCCAAAGAAAAATGCTAAAAGGACAGGAGAGGCAGTCCTCTTGATTTAATTAAAATGGACACTTGACAAGAAGTAAAAAATTTAGAAATAGAAGAAATGTTCACCCATCCAGCATCCCTGGTCTTCCTGCCTCTCTAGTCCATTCTCTGTGAGGATTTCTCAACGCGACATCTAAAGAGGAATTTCACAAGTCAATTTTTAAATTAAAATCCATCAACAATTGATTTTGAGGCTGAGTAAAACTGATACCTCTTAACATACATTCAAGGTACTTGGTGAAGGGGGACCTGGGTGGCTCAGTGGGTACTCCCTCTGACTCTTGGTTTTGGCTCAGGTCATGATCTCACAGTCATGTAATTGAGTCCTGCGTCAGTCTTCACCCTGAGCATAGAGCCTGCTTGGGATTCTGCTATCCTCCCTCTCTCTCCCTCTCCTGTTTTTTTTTTTTTTTTCCCTCTAAATAAATATACATAAATAAATAAATACACATTTAAAAACCCCCAAAAAAACAAACAAAAAAACAAGGTATGTGGTGACGTACCGGGTACCTGGCTCTTGCCATGTTTCCCAGCTATTGCTTATGACTTCATTCTTCACCCCACCAGTCCAATTACAAATAAGCCCACACAAAGTAGACCACTTCATTTGTGTCTGTGAATCTTTGCACTTAATGGTGTTTTTCCTTTAATGCCGCTTCCTTATCTCTGGCCTCCCATACATGGAGGTTGAATCCAACTGTCTCTGTCCTTCCCCTTCCAGGCCTATACTCAAGTTTAGTATTCTTCATTTGTGGGATTGTTTGTAGGAATTAGGAGGCTAGAGATTGAATCGCTGAGCCTAGCCATCTTTTTATGAGTCTCAGACTAATAGGATTTATTTAGACTTGTTTGTGATCATGGAGTTTTAGTCCATGCTCGATATGAATGTGTGATACTTGACCAGAATGTTGGAGGTTCTGATTCTATGAGAAGTTACAAACACTGTACCTGTCCCCGCAAATTTATAATACCAGAGGCCACACGCGTGCACGCATGCTACACAAAACTCGGTGATCTCATTTGCCTCTCTATCAAGATTTAGTAAGCACCTACCTTGTGCTCGATCTTATTTGGGTGTTGTGGATATAACAGTGGCTGCAACACAAATCCCAATATCTACTCTTGAGAAGGTTTCATTTAACCGGTAGGATGGAAACAAACAAACAAATAAATGCATTTTATTTATTTATTTATTTATTTATTTATTTTTTATTTTTTAATATATGAAATTTACTGTCAAATTGGTTTCCATACAACACCCAGTGCTCATCCCAAAAGGTGCCCTCCTCAATACCCATCACCCACCCTGCCCTCCCTCCCACCCTGCCCTCCCTCCCACCCCCCATCAACCCTCAGTTTGTTCTCAGTTTTTAACAGTACAAATAAATGCATTTTTATAACATGACATAATGTTATAGGGTGTAGTGTTTAGGAACGATGAGACATATATCTGAGAAGCTACTTCGGATAGCACTGACCCCAGAGTACCTCCAACAAATGAGAATGTGACGAGTTCTCTCGGGTAGCCTCTAAAGGGCCTTGCTAAATTCCTCAGTGCCTGCTACAACATCTCCTGTTGTTAACCTCTATTCCTTCTGCTCCAATTTAAGTCATTCCCTTGGGTTATTCCTTTTAGAATCTGAGTTCTGAGAAATTCAAAGTGCATAAGGACTCCAGGAAAGTTCAGGAAAAGGGTTCAAGAATGGAACTTGTCCAATTTCAACTACAGGAGAATTTGGGAGTAAGCAGAAAGCAATTATATAGTTGGTTGGGTACCAAGGTGGTGGGGCAAGCCCCTCCATACCACCTCTCCAGAAGCTGCTCCAAACATTTATAATGATTGATTGTAATATTGTTATTTACAGGTCTAATTTTCACCCGTGTGGTATTCTATTTAACAAAAGAAAAAAAATACATTAAGAACACCTGCTAATCATCTGCTTCAGCTAATTTAAAAGGAAAGACTCTAATAGTACTTTTACATTTTTCTAATTAGGTAAGTATTATGAGTTTTAATTAATGCCTTAATTAGATGCCAGTATGTACTTGTGACACTGGTGAATCATTTGCAACTAGGCCTTGATTGCTATATACGTTCTGTTGTTCTATTTTTAATTGTTTTTTGTTTACTTTTCAAAAAAAACAAGTAGCAAGGAGCTTTTTCTATTCAGGAAAAGCTTCTCTGCAGCTAAACAGTGTCCCTACTCAGTCACATTGTCTGGAGCGTGATTTCTTCATCTCATTTTTCCGGCCCAAAAATGCACCTCTCACTTGCTAGAGACCCCATCCCGGAAGTTCATTATGTGGGCTGCCCAGAGCCATCCCCCTCCCCGTTCTCTTCAGGCAACCCCACTGTGCTGGATATTTACTGTGTAATTAGGTGTTTCCTTAATGCTCATCAAATGCTGAATTGGCAATGAGGATGTAGACAGGAGTTAATTACAGAATCTGAATGCCCTCGATAAACAAATAGACGAGCCACAGAACGGCACAGATTCAGAATGACAAGTGTAAAAGTTCCTACCTATCTCAACATGTTCAACTACTTTGCAACATCACTTCCAAACAACCTGAATAGTGAGAGAAATAAATAGAGGTGGAAGCTGAGGCTACTGGCCTGTCCAGATCTATGTGATTATGCACTCCAGAGGCGAAGCCCGGAAAAGAATCTCTTGTTGATTTTGGCGTGCATGATGTAACTTCTCAACTCAATGAAAAAGGAAGAACACTTTATGCACATTCTGTACAAGTACCTGGAATAAGATACAAAGCTTATTTTATACAATTGCAAGTGCCACGTGGTCAGAAAGGAAACAGGTGTTGACTTCACAAAGGTAAGAACAAAGACAAGGTTGCAGAGAGTGAGAATTTGTGAAATATGTACAGAAAATGTGTTGGTCCTCATGACGTATGTGATCGATTGGTGTTTTACTTTGGTCTTATCCTTTATCTAGTATGATCAAAATGGCTGGGAAGCTAAAACTATATTTTGCAGACTTTTTTGTTAGCAAGAGTTACAGAGTTGACTTAGATTGGGTCAATCAGATGCTATTTTTTTTTTTTTTTTCTGATTCAGAGTACCACGTGTCGCTCAGAGTCCAGAAGCTGGCATCCTGAATGGAGTGGGACCCCACCTGTGATATTCTGACTGCATATGTTTTCTGATATAGAGTATGGGCAGCAAAATTGGCAGTCCAGATCTTCAGAGGGGTTTGTGGAATATTACTTAGAAGCTCAACCCAGAATGTATTTGTGACTTTCCTAACCATCTGTAAACAATGCCATACCCTACAATAATTCCTTTCCAAACTAAACTAGCCAGAATGAAATCTGTTCTCTATAACTGTGCCATTACAAGGACAGTTTTAAATCTATTCCCATATCAATCAACATTTTCTACTTGTATTCATTATTTCTTAGGTAGCTATTAGAATTGGTGAACTCCAATGATCTTGTTCTCACAACGTTGAAATGATTAGTTCTTTCATTTCTCCTGGGGGTGAATTTTTCCTTAACAATGGATTCAGAGAAAAAGAGCCATAACCACATAAGAAAAAAATCGAGAGAGAGATAGCATGTGGCCAGCTGGTAAGGAAACACTTGGGGTCCGGAAATCATTTGGTTTCTCTTCATACCACCTCATAAGTCAATTATTTCATTCATGTGATACAATGACTATTTTTTTCCTTCATATTATTAGAATATTTCACACATGAGAAATGGTATGAATACTATAATAAACCCCAGATGTTCATAAATGACCCTGAAAACATTTCAATCCATGACCAGTTTTGTTTCACTCCCACTATCACGCAGCCCGACTTTAGTTATTTTGAAGTCAATTGTAGATCACATCATTTCATCTGTAAATATGTCAGCATGTATTTCTAAAAGATAAACCTTTTATTTTTCTTTTTTAAAAAAAGCCACATTACTAGGCTTAAAACTATAAGCAAGATAGTAATAACTTTTAATATCATTAGTGATTTAAGTAGTATTCAAATTTCCCTGTCATATTTTTCAAGTTGTCTTGTTTGAAATTGGATTTTGAGTACATGGCAACTGGCTAATTGATCTCTTAAGTTCCATTCGATTGAATCAAATGCTTACTGATTTATCTTCTAAATCTTTTTACTTTCCCTTGCAATTATTTGTGAAGAAACCAGATATTTGTCATGTGCAATTCCCATAATCATCTTCATGTCACATGTCCTCTGCTCTCAGTATTGCCTGTAAATTGGTTTTTGCATCATATAGGCCTCATAGTGATTTTGGCAAGAATTCTCTACAGACGGGTTGTCTGTAGAAAACACACAGTATTAACTAGATCATCCTCGTGGTGATGTTGGCAGTTGTGGATGATCACTGTCTAGACTCATTACTTTTATAGGAGTTGAAAATCAGGTATTCTAATTTTCTCACTTGTTTTTGTTGTTCACTGGTTAAAATATATCATGAGTTCATATTGGTACTTCTGATTTAAGCACAGGCTGCATGATTCTTATACTTAAGTTGAGTAACCTTACCTCTTATCTCCTTTTCAAATCAAGTAAATAGAGTTGATCCTGAACAACACGGGGTTTGGGGGTGCCTAGTAACCCCCATGTAGTCAAGTATCTGCATATAACTTTGATTTCCTCAGAAGTTAACTAATAACCTGATGTTGACAGGAAGCTTTACCAGTAACAGACAGTTGATTAACACATTTTGTATGTTACATGTACTATATGCTGTGTTCTTACAATAAAGCCAGCTAAAGAAAGGAACGTGTTATGAAGAAAATCGTAAGGAAGACAAAATACATTTACATTACAGTACATTATATTTCTGTACCATATTTAATGGAAAAAAAATGTGTAAGTGTGTCCATGTTGTTCAAACCCATGTTGTTCAGGGATCAACTATACTCACTGCTTTATCTCCTAATACACAACACTCAGCAGACTCACCTTCAGCTATATGGCCACTAAACTAGTGAATGTTGTGCTTTGTTTTTCAGGTCACTTTTTCCTTGTGGTATAATCCACTGGAATAACAGTAAAGTTATTGTTTTACATATTTTGAAATAATTCTTGATTCAGTTATGTCGCCAACTTGAGACACGTGGGTTTGTTGCATTTGTTTTTTGGAGAGATATTTTTTATTCTGTAAAATATTGACATGCTTACAAAGTTAAACCTAAGAAATCTCATCTATCTAGAGAATTCTAGCTTTTATTCTTGGCACCTCCACTCTTCCCTTCTTCCCACAAAAGTAATCATTATTTAATTTTATAGTTGATGGTTTGTTTTTCTTGTAAATGTGAGCACGTTGGGCGTGTGTGTGTGTGTGTGTGTGTGTGTGTATGACACTGAATACACTTTCTTAGATAAGCAGTAGTACTTGATTTTATTTATTTATAGTGGACTATACATTTTTCTCCACTCCTCCACACCCGATATTTAGGACTTCACTCATCATATCATATAGGGTTATTCCTCATTCCTTTTTATAGCTGCCTATTCTCCTTTTTGTAGATCTGCCACAGTTTATTCAACCTTTCCCTTATAATAAACATTCTATAGGTCTCCATCTTTTGCTAAAACAAAGAAAGTTTCTGTGTATACCTGCCTTGTGCGTATTCCTTGCAGTACATGCTCAAAGTAGGAATTACTTGGATCAAAGGGTAAATGCACATGTAAATTTGGTAGATATTGCCATATCCCCCACTGTAGATATTGTATCACTTTTCATTTCCACAGACACTATTTCCCCATGGTCTCAACAACAAAGCCTGTTGTCCACTTTTAGATTTTGTCAAGATGTCAGATAAGACAATATATATCACTGTATTTTAAAATTGTTATTTATCTCATTATTACTCAATTTGAGAATCCCCTTAAATGATTAAGGTCAATGATCTTTCCTTTTCTGTAAAATATGTGTTCATATCTCTAACTCATTTTTCTAAAGAAGTGTTGGTACTTTTCACTATATTCTTCCCTTTTTTTTTTGAATATTGCTTTTGTATATATCAACTTTTGTCAGGGATATAACCTATAATCACATAGAAGTTTCTTTGCTACATTTAAGTCTTCATCATTAATGCTACTGAGAAGCAAAGAAAGGCAGACATTAATGAACACCCACTTTCCAGAACATAAGCTCAACTAGAGTTCAAAAGTGAAGAGGTGTACCTATAAAGCCTCAGAGCTTATGGTTGCTTAAATTTATGAAACAAGACATGTTCAGTCTTCCAGGTAAAATCACAGAAATTCCTAAGGGAGAGTCCAAATTCCTTCAGTTTATATTTTTATGGGATTCTTGAAGTAGAGAAAATAATGTTGTACCATGTTTTTTTTCCTCTCTTTCCTTTGGAAGATTTACCTATGGGGGTGGGGGAATTACAAAGGACGGAGTCAAATGCTTGTAAGAAGAGAGAATAATTGAGAAGCACGAATGTATCCATAGGTCTGTGAAATGACCTGTGTTACAGTGACACAGAAAAACAGAACTCCCAGGTAAAATGCTATTTATTCTCAAGCAAATAGACACAAATGCACCTGAAGTTTCCAACCTCATTAATATAGACAAGCTTTTTAAAAGTTAGATAGAAATTTTGAGTGAACACTGGGAAGACAAATCCCTATTAGATTTCTCATCTTGGTTCAGGAAGGAGATTGCTCTGATTTCACTGATCTCAATATTTAATAAAAAAATGTATTTCTTGCTTTATCAAAATTGGAGGAAACAAAACAATCGTGTTATCTGAGGAAGGCCTACTAACCTTCTTTGTTGGCCTGGGTAATCTCATGGATTGAATCAAATGGTGTTTGGGATTAAGAATGATGCTGTTTCCCAAATGTAATGTGCTTTTTAATGGAAGTTTATTCCACTGTATGATGGATGGAATATGAAATTTTCTCAAGGACTCAGATTGCATTTTCCTGCAAAGGCTGTATGACACAATATGCAAATTTATAGAGGATGCAACTTAGAGAACCATGGACGTTTTGTTTGTTTGTTTGTTTTGATCTGAACAGGAAGTTGGAATTTTCTGTTCTAACCTCTTAATTATCAACAAAAATAAGTCCAGGGGGTCACATGTTGTGGCCCTAAGATTAGTGTTATTAATTGGATGAGCAAAGACAGAAGTTAGCTCACTTAGTTCCAGGACCTTGTGATTTACTCCTATAACAAGCTGCTTCTCCTAAATAACGTCAATTGTTATAAGAAAACACATACATCAGAGCCCCCCCTTTGCCACAGATCTAACACGGATAATATTAGCATACTTCATATGGACCGCCAGTAGTTTTGTATTTACTCTCAAATTAAAAAAAAAAAAATACAAGGTTCTGCATTTTACAGGTGGGGTCCAGAGGGATAAGACATTGATAAATCCATGCAGGAGTTGGAATTAAAAATCCAGGCCTGACCAATTCCGATTCTCCATCCCACCTGCAACCTCATCACCGTTTAAGTTGGATATTTTCTCTCAATCTTGAGACTCAAGGGCAGCAGAGGAAAGGTCGTGCACAAAGTAGCTACTAAGATATCCCTGAACAAAGGCACCTTACAATTGAACGATCTGCTGTAAATCGCCATAGTCTGTGTCTGCAGAGGCCCTCTTGCTCATCTGTCTTCATTAGTACTTCTTAAGACATCAAAAGGGTTTCAAGAAATGCTACAGTTAACTCAAAAGAGAACTAAACGTAAACTTTTCACTAGTCAAGTCTTCAAAGGCATCGTGTCTGAAGGTGACATATGTGTGTATGTGGTTTTCACAGCACTGTAGACATTCATATATCCAGTACCAGACACACTGTTGGCCCCTTCATGATAAATGCTTAGGATCTGGCCATAGCTCCAAAACACTCCAGAATCCAGTGCCTCCCTAGAGTTCAACATGCCTAGTTTGCTTTATTATCAATAGTGTCCTAACCCCACTGCTAACAAACTCTGACAAAATAACTTTTTAAGCTCAAAATGCTTAAAATCAGCTAAATTCTACCCTTAAGGCTGTATGCACCTGCAACTTCTCTTGTGATGTACGGTTAGAACTGTGAGCGTGAATATATCGAGCACAGCTCAATGGCTCAATTTGACGTAGGTTGTGGTGAACTTTTTGCCATGGTTTTATGTCCCAGATACTAGAATGGGAAGTTGCAATGCTTTAAATAGAGCACAGGCCTGAGACCACAGAGACTTGCTGACAAATCAGTACTCCCTATGACCTCAGGAAATTTGCGTCAACACTTTGAACTTTCTTCTTCTTATCTCTAAAATTAATGAGGTTTTCTATTCCTTGAACTTTTTTTTCCCCCTTTCTATCTATTTGATTTACTTTTTAAGTTCTTGGCTCACATGCTCCAGTGTCAGAGAGGTCTTCCTCCAATTTCTGTTCAAAATAGCATGTTGTCCTTATGTGACTGTCTATAGTCTGCTTCCTTGATTGATGTTCAATATTACTTGTCATCATCTGAAATACCACATATTTCACTTGCTTATTGTATATATCCTCGATTGGAATGTAAGTTTTATGAGGGGAAGGACTTTTTTCTGCTTTGGTCACTGCTTCATGCTCAGCATTTAAAAAACCTCATATAGGAGCACCCAGGTGGCTCAGGCGGTTAAGCGTCTGACTCTTGGTTTCATCTGGGGTCATGATCTCACGTTTTGTAGGATCAAGCCTCGGGTCCAGCTCTGCACTGATGGTACAGAGCCTGCTTGGGATTCTCTCTCTCCTTCTCTCTCTACCCCTTCCCCGCTCATGTGTGCACTTTCTCTTTCGCTCTCTTTCTCTGTCTCAAAATAAATGAACATTGTAAAAAACAAAACAGCTCATATATTGTACAGCAAATCTAATAAAATTATGTAAAATAGGAAAAATTGGGGTGACTGGGTGGCTCAGTCAGTTGAACATCCAACTCTTGATTTTGGCTCAGGCCATGCTCTCATTGGTTATGACTTGGAGCCCCACACTGGTTCTGCACTACAGTACAGAGCCTGCTTTAGGATTTTCTTTCTCTCCCTCTCTCTCTCTGCCTCCCCTCGCTAGCTCTCTCTGTCTCTGTATTAAAATAAACAATAAATAAATAAATACTTGAAAAATAAATAAATAAAATAGGGAAAATAATATCCGTTTTGCAAGGATTCTGAGAGAACAAAATGCAATGGTTTGTCTCACAAATATTATCATGCAACACTGTTGCATGCATAAGACTTTTCCAGCTGCTAGGATCACAGAGGTTAAAATAAAGTGGCTTTGGTCCCAGACTCCATTGACCTGAAGTTTTAACAGGTATACTGTGACATTAAAATACAAGTTCCACCATAAATTATTTATATTTATATGTGCTGCAAGGTGGAAATAAATGGTAGAAGGAGAATGTATGGCAGGGGGACAATGATCTAGATCAGGGAAGGGCTCACAAAGGAGCAATGTTTAACTTGAGACATCAGGGATAAGTGAGGTTTCAGGAATGAAGGGTTGGAAGGAACCATCACCTACAATGAAAAGCATGTGAAAATGCACCGAGATAAGAAGAAATGTGTGTATTTGGTGACCAGAAAGAAAACCAGCATGGGTGGCGTCAAGAGCATGGGGACAACTGTCTCTTGAGTTGAGACCAGAAAGACAGGAAGCTGGGGGACATTCATTAAAATATCTGGGCGTAGTGGCTGCCCAACAAAATAATCAATATAAATACCCAAATAATACCTTAAAATAATACCTTAAAATAATCAATACAAATACCCAACACCACAGCTTCACAAATTCAGAAGAAAGTAATCTTAGAAAGATTTCTAGGGTAGCTGTGGAGTGTGACAAAAATGACCACTGTCCAGTCCAGAAAACAGTAGTCAATCGAAGAAGTTCAAATAGAAAAAAAAAATGTAGAAAATGGTTCACATAGTGATGGCAGACCCAAGAAAACAAGAAGGGGCTTTCCCATTAACAAAAACAGGAAACCACCACTGCTAAAAATGGAGGTCCCCAGAGAGGAGACAGCATTCGATGAAACCTGGTGGAAACCAGACTGCAGTGTGGTCATCTGGCACATCCAGTAGCCACAACAGAGGGCTTGCAGCCTCTTCTACAGAAGGCACAGGTGGAGGCAGAGAGAGAAGGAAATGTGTTCTTCCTTGCATCAGCCTTCAAATCACCTGTTTATGCCTCTCATTGGTGGAACCAAGTGGGAAGCCAATTGGTAAGGCTTCATGGGAGATGTAGTTTCTGTGATGAAGACAGTGGAAGAAATTCAGGGAAGGAGGCTGAGAGCAATCTCTCAAATAACCCCTACAAAATCCTCTTTGTAATAAAAATAGGGATGCCAGTTCTAGCTTCCTGCTCATTAGGGGCTACAAGTACATTTTTTAGGCTGCACCCCATCTCTATAACAGTCATGAAAACACATGCTGTACTACACAAGTAAAATAACTGTTTCTAATGTAATGGTATATAAGTGCTGTACACAATGCAGTAATACACACATTAATAAGCCATACTGAAGAATCCGTTAGTTCTCTCCTAACTAAATGCAAGGTCTTTAGAGGTTTTTTTTTTTTTTATCTTTCTTTAAAAATGACTTTACTTAAATCAATTGATAATTAATGAACATTCATAAAGGTCTGAACTTTCATATATATATATATATATATATATATATACACACACACACATACATTATCTAATTATCTAATATATTGTCTAATATATATGATATCTAATATATAATTATATAGTATATATACATGTATTATATATATACATATATAATCTCTCTCTCTATCTATCTATTTATCTATCTATCGGTCTATCATCTATCTATTCCATTGCTGCCTTATTCATAGATAGCTACTATTAACGTAGTGATATAGAGAAGATCATTGACATTCCCAAATTTATATAATTCTAGCTATTTGGGTATAATACAAAAGTATCCTGACTAAATAATTGTAATTTCCTGGGACATGAGTTTGAATTATGTTATGATATGGGAATATATATATATATATATATATATATATATATATATATATGTATATATTTTGTCATGGACATTAACTAATCCCTGATGTGCTTATTTAAATATGATAATTTATTTTTTAACTATTCGATGTTAGAAACAGAGTGATAGTAGATAAATCAATTTTTAAAAAGTGAAGCTTGAGTTTACCGTAGCAAATCTAGTATTTTCTCAATTGATGCAACGTGAACAAAATTTTGAAAATCGGTTCATGTTGCATGAGGAGAAAAAAGAAACAAAAGATTTCCACTGAAATACACTTTGGAGCTAAGCCAAGATCTAGTTTAAAAGTTTCTTTATGAGTTGATACTAATCAGGTACTAATCCTAATGAATGTGTGGTTAAGCCATATTTTCTAATCTTTTTATATCCATTTTCATTTCTAAGTTTATATAGTTGGGATAATACTACATATACATAATTTTACTTACATGAATGTGCTATGAAAATGGTAGATTTTAATTTAAATTATCATGACTCATTTTCTTAAATAAGATTTTCCCCTCAGGTCTTCAGATTATACACACTTAACAACTAATAGTTTCAGATCAATTTTGAGAATAGGCACCATGATCAACAAAGGTTTCTTCTTGAAAAAAGAAAAAAAAAAAACCATCTTGCTGAAAGCTGAGCTTTATTTTTAGCCAAATGAGAAAACATTTCACAGAGTATTTACTGAAAACAATCAATAAGTCCCTAGTAGGTGTAAGTCAATATATATCAAGTCAAAAGCACACTATTACGTGGAAGTCGATATGTTTTACCAAACATATGGAGAATTTACATTGAAACAGGCCACTGACATTTTCATTCCATTATTACCTTTTTTTTTCTTTTTTGGTAGTATAATATATAGCATCTCAAACAAAATTATGTGTCTAAATCATTCAGCAAAAATTGAATTTAGCCAACTTTCTTCTTTTTAATTTTTTAATGTTTATTTATTTATGAGAGTCAGAGAGACAGAGCACAAGCTGGGGAGGGGCAGAAAGAGAGGGAGACACAGAATCCGAAGCAGGCTTCAGGCTCTGAGCTGTCAGCAAAGAGCCCGACGCGGGGCTCAAACCCACTAACTGTGAGATCATGACCTGAGCTGAAGTTGGACACTTAACCAACTGAGCCACCCAGGTGCCTCTTATTTAGCCAACTTTCAAGAAAATAATACTTACTTTCATTGGCTCCAAAAAGCCTTAGAGATTAAGTTAGTCCATCAGCATTCTTTGGAGTATCCCTTTATTCTCACCTTGACTTCCACTAACCATGGGGAGAACAATGGATTTGAGACTTTAGAACCACACTACTGACCTCACAGTATAACACTGTGGTCTTAAATAAATGATTTAACCTCTTTGAGCTAAGGGCTTTGAGTTCTTTCTTCTTTTGCACCCAATCCCTAATGTGACTAAACACCCAAAAAACTGTAGCTTATACTTTTCTGTCAACTAAACATTTTCTGATGCGGACTACTATGTGAGAAGGAAAGATCTTGTGTCTATATACAACTATGTTTAACCTACTGTCTCACTGATAGGCACCAGACCTTGGCCATCTTTTCTGACTGTTGTCTGAAACACAGAGACTGCACTGAAGGGTCATTGCATGGCAGTGGAAGAAAAGAACCTTTCTGGGAGAGCAACAGAACTCACGGGCCAACCGGGACTTGACTTGATCAAAGCTAATATCCATCACATTCCTATATTATTGTATCTTGTTTATTAAACCAAATGTAACTCATTTTCATTTGGATATTAAAGAGTTGTAATTTTTGTTATTTGGAAACTGAAAAGAAGATGATACATATTCTTCAGGCAGAAGATAGTCTGCATTACCCTCAAAACAGGACTCCTTCTGGGAAAGTACGGTAGGCAACCGAGCCTTTGATCTCCTAGGATGCAGGATCTTGACAATAAGACAGGAAGTGGAGGTAGGGTACCATGTTGCTGGCCAAATCATTCTATTCTTTCAAAGAGACAAAGATTAAGAGGATACAGCATGACTGTGCTGCATTCTGGAAGGCAAATCCAAGAAAGGTGCTATGGAGACAACGGGTGGAGTGGTGAAGGTTTTAAAAACCCAGAATGATTTCATGGAAGTTCTTGGCCTGGATTCCAACAGAGTATGGAGAGTTTCAAGACAGAGATAGAGGAAAGGAATATTAGTGGCCAACAGCAAGGATATGAGTGTGCTATGGTGACTTTGTGGGAATGCAGATAGTTCCATTTCACTGACTCTAAATGATTAAAGAACAGTCATACACAAAGCTGAGGAAGTAGTTTTCACAGGAGAAAAAAAAGCTACCTAAAAAGCTCTAATAATGTTTTTCAATTTACTATAAAATGATAGACTCTGGATTGTTCGTATGTCCTTGATTTGGAATAAAAAAAAACTACAAAACACTAGCATAACCTATGTAACTTGATCATTCTTTAAGGAAGATGATCTTGACAATTGTGTAAAAGTGTTTATATAAGGGAGGAGAGAGAGAGAGAGAGAGAGAGACAGAGAGAGAGAGACAGAGAGAGAGAGAGAGAGAGACAGAGAGAGAGAGAGAGGAGAGAGAGATTGGTTATGAAACTGATCAAATATTTTAGGCTGATGTCTCCTAAAATGTGTTGGAAGGAACTCCAATTATATAGAATTTTAATAAGTGTAAAATTTTACTAAGGGTATTAGGAAAAATAAAGTGTCTATAGTCATAGGTTTAAAAAAAAAAGACAGACCTAAATAAAGTAAAACAGATTTCCTCATCATAAGATATCTAACAGGCTAATGGGCACAAAAATATTGAGGAAGAGCTAATAGGGTGTGGTTTCCCCAAAATTGCTTGACTATGACAATTCCCTTCAAGGAAGCATCTTGCAGAATCATTGTTCACAAATCCTAGTTTGCAACATGTTGGTCTCTGCAGTAAGGTCCTCACTGTGCTCTTAGCTCCTGGAAAAAGTACAGTCCTGTGGTGTTAACCTTTCTAGCCTTAGTTTCTAGAAGCTTGTATAGGATGAGTCCTCCAAAAATATCTATTTAATGGGGTTGGCAGGATTAAAAATTACCATTACTTTTCTACACTTCTGTATTCTCAAATCATTGCTTTTTGGGTTTGACTATTCAGCAATTCCAATTTGGAAGATAGGCTTATAGGAAAGACGTTAGAGATGCTGAGTCTTGGGCTGTCATAATCTTCCCAAGTACTGTCCTGTTTCATCTAGAACCTAAGTCAATTTGTGTCTAAAAAGATCTTAAAATATCTTTCTTTGTCCAAGAGCCATATTTGTCCACCATGAATGAGCTGGAACATACTGGTGCTATAACAGTGAAGGATGAATAATAAGGCAAAGGAAGACAACCTGATTTATTAGAAAAACAGTCTCAGAGCTACAAAAGCTTTCTTGAATGCTAGTGTTCCTACTTACAAACTTATTTTATTTCAATTTTAGTTTTTATTTTCCATTTAAAAAATATGGAACTCATAATATTGATGGAGTATGGTGTTTGAACATATTAAGTGGCCTGGTACACTTGACGTTCTCAGTGTTGTGTCTGGGTCTCAAAACCCTCAGTAAATGGATCTAAAATGACAATTTAGAGGAGCTAGAGAAATTCTAGAATCAGACCTGGCCAGGAAAAAATAACAAAATTATAATCATACTGTTAGCAGGCTGATGAGATGCTGAATGCCATTCATGCAAAAAACAAAACCAAACAGTGTAGGCTCAGGAAGAGGATGGTTGGTTGGTACTGTTTTATCCTAGGTAGACAGAATTTTTATACAAAACCATTTAATGTTTAAGAAAAACAAGCTGCTGGGGCCTCTGGGTGGCTCATTCGGTTGACTGTCCGACTCCAGCTCCGGTCATGATCTCCCTGTTTGTGAGTTTGAGCCCTGCATAGGGCTCGCTGCTGTCAGCCTGTCAGCCCAGAGCCCACTGCAGATCCTCAGTCTCCCTCTCCCTGCCCCTCCCCCACTTGCACTCTCCCAATTAATAAATAAATATTTAAAAAAATAATAAGCTGCCACTTGTTGGCTAGGTGATGTACTAAATGCCCCTTCTCAGCCAATACTTAGAACAATCCTATGAATTAGATTATGTTTCTAGCCAGCATGATGTTTTTGGAAAACAAAAATGTATATTTGTGTTTTGTAACCAGATGACTCCCAATTTACGGCAGTAAGCATAAAGGGCCCACGCAGAGTCCATTTGAAGGAAGAGGAATTCGTTGTGGCTGCAGCAGAGGTTTTGAGGGAAGAGTAAAAGAAGAGATAAAAATGTAAGAGGTCATGAAGGACTGAATTTTGGATAGATTCTAATCAGACTGTGGAGGGAATATAAGTCAGGTCCAGACCTGTGCGCTTACTCCTGCAGTGAAGGCACAGCTATGAAGGGATCCTTAACTGGAGAAAAAACAATCGGACAGTGATTTTCTTTAGAACACTTGATCTGATAATTGTCGTTTATTTGCAGTGATTTGATCAGATCCAATGGATATGCTTCCCGGCTTCACATGGAAATTGTAACCTCAAGTTCAGGAGCTGCTCTTCCTCTTGCACTTATCACATTTGCAATTAATTTTTAGAAACTGTAATCCAAGTGAGTTGTTCAGAGTAGGTGTTCTGGAGCCTGGCCACCATGAGCTGCCCTGACTAACTTTGTGAGGTCACAGCAGTTTTCTTATCTGCAAAATGGGGACACTAATGTAAGGCTACATTAGCCAACAGGTACTATAGAAGTGCCTAGCACACAGTAAATGCTCAGAGAGCTTTTAGCTCATATTTGGTTTCTAGTATTGCAATCCTGGAATTTTTCTAGTCAACCATTAGCATTTCCACAAGACTTTCTCTTGGGGAAATTTACCTCTCTAATAGGCTGTTGAATTTGAACTTTATGTCTTTATTCACACTCTCATAATTTGTGTTTTAAGAAGAGATACATTCTCAGAAATACCAGAATTCTGAAGCTTTTGAGATTTTAAAGGTATAATTTAAATATTTTTGTAGCATTTTGATCTCCTTATTTTTATTCTCTTTTCCCCATGTACTTGCATTTCACCAAATTACCTTCACTTCTGTCTCAAAGCTTCAGAATTCTGCTAATTTAGGAAATTAACTCAGCAGTCATACCCCTGAGTGTCCTGAGAAAGCACAAAAACTATGCAACCAGTCTTTATTTTCTGACCTGAAAGCCAAAAAAGCTGTAATTTGATTATTTTCTTTTATCGGAGGCACGGTATTTGCAATAACCCTCTTTGCTACATGGCTGTTCATGATGACTGTAATCAGAAAATCACATCAGGTCACTCCGGGGGGAATGTCGCTTTTGTATCTCAACAGGTGTATCTCAACATGCACCTTCTTCACTCTTGCCTTGGCTCAAGGTGCAACGGTGAGCGGAGTCCCTTAGGTGTTTGGTTCCCAAATTGTGCGCTGTTTTCTAGAATTAGAGTCAAAGGGAAGTGAAGCAGTTTGGGGCTCACTGATCTGCAGAGCTGTGTCGCTTTCCCTGCGTACCTAAGAGAGTCAAAAGAAGCTTCAATTTGAATTCTTTTGAATGGAAATGTGTGTAAGGTGAAAAATATAAGGCATCACCCTGCCTTTGTGAACACGGTTCACTCTTTTTCTGAAGACGTTTGAGGTCCTTAAGAATATCTGTTATTCTTGTCTGTGCTGTGTGGATACACTGAGCTGTCCAGGGAGGTTTGCCTCAGACTGGATGGTCACTACTGATGTGCTTTTGAAGTCCATGGGTCTACTTTTCGTTTGTTCATTTGTTTAGTTATTTTTCCTCTTTATCAGATTTTCCTCTTAGCTTTCTTCCCCTTTTGCCTTTTTATCTAGACCACCAATAAGCAGTCCTGTGTACCCCACACTCATCCCCGCTGCATTTTAACTTATGCTGCTAATAAATTATTCCACAATCTGGGAAATGCAATAACCAAGCTCCTAGAGTTATATCAGACAGGAAATAAAGCCTCTAAATAAAGACTTTGAGAGTTCTACTTTGAGTGGTATTTGGTATTTGTTTCCTCCTTTTTTTTTTTTTTTTTTTTTTTTTTAGCATTTATTCATTTTTGAAAGGCAGAGAGAGACAGAGTGTGAATGAGGGAGGGGCAGAGAGAGAGGGAGACAGAGAATCCGAAACAGGCTCCAGGCTCTGAGCTGTCAGCACAGAGCTTGACGCGGGGCTGGAACTCACATACAGTGAGATCTTGACCTGAGCCAAAGTCGGACACTTAAATGGCTGAACCACACAGGCGCCCCCTTGATAAGACATTTTAAGGTACTGCAGATGTACCCGAATCTCCATCATATGCCAAATTCTATGTCCCCTGACATAGTAGCAAAGCAATTAAACAAAGCAAGAATGGTGCATCTTCTACTACATTCTTTACGCTGGATCCAAACCTTGGGCAATTTCTAGGTGCTTATTCTTTTACTTGGGCCCCTTCTTTCTAGAATTTTCAGTGCCCTCTGTTTTTGAAAGCTTAGATCACCAGAGTCTTGATTCAATAACACAATCAAAATTGCCCTTCAGTGGTTATTTTATCAACCACCACAATTTGCAGCCTGCCTCTTTTAAAACTCTTCAGAGTTCTCCAAGTCTGTGTATTCTGAAACTATTTTCTAAACAGTCAAGTATTTTTCCAGTGCAAATAATTTTTAACCAACATTACAACAAAAACATCTTTATTTGCATTGAAATTGCTAGTAAAATTGGTTTCACAACAAGTAGCAATAAAATAATCTAAGATAATAGTTTTATTTATTCATTTTTTTTTCTATTTCATCCATATTTTATTTGAGTAAGCATTGTATATTGTAACTTGTTACTCATCACATTATACATTTTAACACTGGAAGTTTGACTCAAACCCTTTGGATTCCAATGTACCAAGTATATTAAAGTCTATTCAAGTCTATTTAAAAGTAAATGAGATAATTAGATAAAGCAGCCCAATGTTTGGCACATAGTAAAGACTTAATGAATAGTAGTTATTTTTATTAATATCATTATTTCCTCTTTAATATCATTATATGAGCAACCATGAGTCTTAGTCTCTACTCCATGGAAAGGACAGGGGAGTTTAGAAGACAAGCCAAATATCGAGAAGATTCATTTATGTGACAAGTAGATTTAAATAGAATAAAGAGAATACCATATTGAAAACAATAGTTCATGGTTAACTCTTGGAAATCTCATAAGATGGAAGCAGAAATTAAAGTAGATAGGAACCTATGGATAGGCATTTTTTCTGAGCGTTTCCTCCTTACTTCACATAATCATCGAATTGGTTAAAATTTATACTATTTTTCTAGATGCTAAAACTGAAGCTCAGAAATATTAGAAAAGTCACACAGTAAGAAATTTAACTAAAACTCAGATTTGTCGTAAGCCCAAATCCCAAGCCCTAACTTAGTCCTGAAGCCAGAGCCCACATCTGAGATGACAGAGTGACCAATCCGTGCAAATGCCTGGTCAACTTTGCGGTGCTACATTGTTGGTCTTTTCTGTATCTCAGCCCCATCTTTCCATGTGCCAACACACAGGGTGCCGCTAACTGGAGCATGGGGAAAAGTTGTTTAATCTGTAACAGCATCAAGTGGGCAATGATTGGGTATAAATCACCAAAAATGGCAATCCCTCTCTGATATAGATTTCTCATTGGGTACAGAGGCAATCTTAGTTTCAACTAAACCAAGATCATTTATGTTGAATGATGAAACACTCACTCTGGAAAAATCTTCAGTATGTCACTAAGCTGAACGATTAAAATGTTACCAAAACAACCCACGATAAAGTCCCTCATCTCTCAGTTGCCTTTCTATCTACATCATCCCCCACCATAGAGTGTCTTGTGAGACACTGGCTTCATGCTCAAATGGCACCTGCTCAGTGTTTCTTTACAATGAGATTCCAGCAATTGAATGGGTGAATATGCATGAGATGTAGCAATTTTCAATTGTGTGTGTGTGTGTGTGTGAGGAACACTTACTAACCATTGTTAAGGAATTTATATTCTATTTTTAGGGGTAGGGAAAACCTACATTTGACCTAAGTGATTTGATATTTAAAACCTTCACTCTTGTTACCATTCTATTGTGTTTGGATGCTTTCTACGAGGGTATTCTAGTAATAGTTTTGAAGTTGGTCACTTTAGACTATTTCAGGTCAAAGGGGAAAGACACAAACGCAGCAAAAACAACTGAAGTGATCAAAGTTGCAAACTGAAGAGGGATTGAGCCCAAGCTAGAGTTGAGAACATAGAGGTAAGCAATCACAGCTACAGTCACAGGAGGTAGACAAATGATCACTGATTTTTTTTTATTGCACATCCTATCAACAAAACAAATGCAAGCATCTCCAAAAATATGCACTACTGTCAAGTTATATTATATGTATTATAAAACAAATAAAATCAACAAGGTTTAGATTTGAGCTAAAGATGAAGTAAACAATGTTTAATATTTTACCACTGCTTTTGCTTTCTATTTTCATTAGCTAGTCCTTTAAGACACAGAATATACTAAAAGCAAAGTTTAATATTCATAGTAATGAACATATATTTGTATTTCAGTCTTCTAGATAAATTTGAAACTTGATACTCTTCAATGTGATTACGTCAGGAACTAGAGGGTCATCACCTCTGCGTTTTCTTGTCATTTGCTTATGCTTATATTTTAGCCTTATTTAATCCAGTCTTTTGGCACAAATATGTTTTGTGAGGCTTTGTATATGTCCAAACTCAATAATATATTCTGCAAATCTACTTAGGGCACAGGGCTGTGACTGGGGAGGAGGAGGGAACCATGACTGAGCCCTCTGCACTGTAGACTGCCCTTTCTACTGAAATGTTTCACTTATCCCATGTGACCCAGAACTGAAGGGCAGAGGAATACAGGAGTGCCATTGGCAACCTATGTTAACTGTTGGTTGAAATTATTTTCCCTTCTATTATTTGGCTTAAAATATAAACATAAAGTGATGTCCTAATATTTCCTTCCAGTAAATAAACAAACAATCTTAAATTCTCCCTAAGACATTATGACATTATGGTGGGCTGACAACGGCTTCTAAATATATGTCTGCATCATAACCTTAGGAATTTGTGAATGTCATCTTATTTGGAAAAATGTCTTTGCAGACATAGTTAAGTTAATGATCTTGAGATGAATAGACTATCTTGGATTATCCACATGGGCACTAAACACCATTACTTGTGTTCCTGCAAGAGAGAAGAAGAGATATGAAGCACACACACAGAGGCAGAGGCAATGCGACCTCAGGGGCAGAGACTGGAGTGATGTGGCCACAAGTCAAGAAATGGTGACAGCTGTCAAAAGCTGGGAGAGGCAAGGAGCGGATTGTCCTCCAGAGTCTCTGGACAGACAGCAGTCCCACCAACATGATGATTTAAGACGTTCTGGCTTCCAGAACTGTGAGCAGAATAAATATGTGTTGTGTTAAGCAATTAAATTTTAGCTAACTTGTTATGACAGCCATAGAAAACTAATACTGGTATCAAACGTAAAAAGAAAGTCTACTAGTTTCGAAATAAGAATGAGTAAACGTGGACAGCGAGGGCTCTGATTTAATGACTTTTCAGCAGGCCTTAGGATAAGACCTTATGGAGGGTTTGGCAAGATGGGACTGGTTCCTAAAAGGCCCAAGAAACAAGCTTCTACATCCTGTGGATGAGGTAGACACAAAGGCACCTTGTATGTATGGAAGATTTTATTGGAGAGCTTAATGTTCTTGTCATTTTATTTCTTTCTCACAAAAGGCGTCTCAAGTTTGATACACTTTCTCCTTCTTATGAGGAAGAAGTGAAGACTCAAAGTTACCAAATAATGACTCTATGGTCGAAGTGTCTGTGAATTCCAGCATTGGACTTATGCCCTGGGTCTTCTGATTCCAGGTCCAATGTTTGGATGACAAAAAATCAATAGCCCTTGGTTTCCTCAAATCCCGTGTCTTTGTAGGCCTATTGTAGACCCCTTCTATGAATGAATGTATACATTTATGGTAAATGGAGATGGGAAGACATGCTTTCATCCTGACTGGCAGAGCTTCCTCATATTACAGAATGTCCACATGATTGGCATTAACTCATGTAATTCCCTACTCTGAAATGAACCAAGTGTATGCCACTGCTATCTACTCCAATCAAGAAGAGTTAGCACAATCATTTAAAAACATAAGCCAGGATCTTTCAGGCTTGCATTGCACTATATAAAACCAAAAGTGGCCTTTAATATTCTAAGAAGCCTTGACTCCGTCTCCAAATCCTAAAGATACAACATACTTTTTGATATTTCTCCCAGTGTGCTCTCATTAGCTAGTGAATAGAAAACATATAGTTTTAAGTACTCAAATGAGCATTCTGCTGTCATTTACTTGTGAGCTCAGCTATAGTTTTCAGAAAAGATAATGCATTCCTCCATTTTCATTTGAGGGATATTATGCTGGATTTCCCAGAGAGAAGTGAATGTAGTCATAGTGTGACAGATCCAAACAGAACACACTGGTGACGACAGATGTTGTAAAGGGCATTGGATTGGCAAAAAAAAAAGGATCTTCTTCACTCAATTACAGGATTTTATCACTTAGTCCCATCTTTGAATTAGTCCAACCTATCCTGACCCGGCACTTTCCCCAAACAATAGGGAGTGAACCTATGAAGGGCATGTGCTCTGGTCATCCTTATCCTGGGTTCCATCTGCTTGAATTACTCCCTTCCTGTGCTCGCTCCCATCCAGCCCAGTTCCTTGGTTGTCTCTCCTAATTAAAGACCCTCTTGTGTCCTCATAGTTGGAGGACCATGTTCAGTCTCTGTCTTTTATGTATCTCACTTCTTTCTGAAGATCTTGGCTCAGAATCACACCATCAGTCTGTCCTGCTGCAGACTGGTTTATGGTCCCAGGGAACCTGCTTTCTTGCTCCAGCATGCCGGTGGGTGATTTTTTTTCACCTACCTGACCCCATCGTACACAGATATTTGCAGTCCTGGGCAAATTTAGTCTTAAGGAGGTTTCCAAGCCCAAAGATTCTTTACCACCAGTCTGATTTTTTCTATTCCGATGCATATACTAAGTAATAACAGTTCAAATTCTAGTGAGTTCACAGTCTAGAAGGGGAGCAGGTATGTAAATATAAGAATTCATTGCCATTGGCGAATATGATAATGGAAAGAAAGCCAAGGCACTGAAGTCATAGAGAGAGAAAAGTGACTGACCACAGGGAAAGGGCAGGAGAGTCTTGTTGAAGAAATAAAAATGGGCTTCTTTTTAAAACACGACTAGGATTTTCTCACACAGGTTAAAAGAAGTTTACCCTGTTTGAAAGAAAAACAGAGTCACAGGCTCAGAAACAGTGAAATAGAGTGTCCCCCTGGGTAATTATCAAGCATTTGGCATTACTAGACTAGCAGCAAACAAGAAGACCAGAAAGACAGACTGGCAGCCTTGAGGGCCTCTTGGACCAGGAATTATGAAAGTCTTCCAAACATCAAAAATTGGATATAAAGCCACAAGAATGTTTTTTTTGAGGAAAAACAAAAACAAAAACAAAAAACTCAGGTGCTCTGGTTTTCAAAAATAGTTTTGAAAATCTCTCTTTCTAAGTCATCTAATAAATGAACAGAAAAATGTGTAACTCCATTTTATGAGGTGGGTAGTCTGATAGAAAGAGTGGTGCTCTCTTTCGTACCTCTGCTCTCTGGTGACTCTCAGCTGCAGAATCCTACACAAATGCAGCTAGGGAATGTGGTTCTTATATTCACTGTGCATCAGGGGCCCAGATTCTCTGTTGAAACTGTGATAGCTATGTTTCTGATATTCTGAGGTCAGAAACTGGAAATTGTCCATCTCTCTATCTAACCAGGGCCTGGCTTATGGTGTCTTCTAACCATTACTTGAGAGGTAAATGCCATTAGAAGCAGAATGCAGTCAACACCAACCATGAATTTCAAGGTTTGGGACTACAGCAACAGGAAATATTTCTGGATTTCAGTGGAAAGTGTATGTTCTCAGGTGTCAGACCCAGATTCAAACCTTAATTCTGACACTTACTGGATGTGTGCCTATCAGAAGTTTACTCAATCTCTCTGAGTTTTCAATCTCTTCAGATTTAAAATTGGGGATAGAAACCCACATACGGTTTTTGTTGTTTTTTTAAACCATGATAAAACATAGTATTATACTTAAGGGTGGCATAGCCTGGTGATGAAGAACATAAAGCCTCAGGGCATCTTATCAAGGTCCCAATTCCAACACTTCCACTTACTTGCTGTGCAATTTGGGACAGGTTAATTGCCCTGCTTTATCTTATACCCTTCATCTTTTAAAGTGGGAATAATGATGACATCTTTCTTTCACGCAAAGATTGTGTGTAGATACGATAAGTCAATATATGTAAATCACAGTCATGTGTTGGTTATAGTCATTGCTTAATAAATACTAGATATTCTTATTGTAAGGCACTTAGAATGTAATAAGTGGTTAATTAAATATAATGTGATGATAATGTGGGTTGAAAGACTTGAGGAGAAGTTTCTGGGAGCCTGAAGTGTCCTTGATCTCAGGATTTACAAGTTGGCATAGGACTTGTGGGGCATCTGTAGAGGAAGTGCAAAGCTGAACTGAGTTCTTGATTTACTGGGGAGCAAGAACCAACTGAACACCAAGCCAAACACCATAGACAAAAACTGCAGTAAAAATGAATAGCTTGTTCTAGAGGTCACATAAATGAAGAGATATGCTCAGAATGTATTGCCTACAGTGATTCTCTGAGGTAATAGAAAGGAGGAGAACTCAAGCCTGGCTGTGTATCTCATTTATAAAAGAATAAAATCAGAGTAGGAAGATGACCTCAGTCAGCTACTGAATTTCTATGGGCATCACCTAGTTATTTTTTTTTTAATTTCCAAAAGAAAGCACTGCTAGAGAAACAGAATTTAATGTTGTTAATAACAATAAAAGCACAATGTTGATATCAAGAGCTATGTTTATTGGCATAGAGCCATTTATACGTAGCTGGTGGAATGAGAAAAGAATACTAAAGAAGGCACACAATCATCTTACAAATCCATGTTGAGAAGCGACAGGACCACATTTAGTGGTAAGAAAACCTGGAAAGTGTAATTCGTGGACACTCAGCTGCCTCTCAGTGACTAGTTCATACAATAAATGGAGGAGAATGAACCACCTCCCCTGCTGCAGGTGGATCAAATGATATGGATGGAAAGGGAACAAAATGATCTGAGAACCACAATTAAGCCTTCATAGATCTTAAGCCTTCATTGTCCTGAGTTCCTTCCACGTGAATTGGAATATTGTTATTGACAAAAAATAATTCAATTTGGTATGAAATTGAAGATAAAGACCATTTGAATGAAGCATAGGACATTTAGTCTAAAACATATGTTCAGTCTAGAACATACAGGAGATACATAGTATATTGGGATGGAGTTTTCCAGTAGACAATTAGGTATTTGGGTCTATAACATAAGCAGCAGGTTGAATTCTATGGGTTCTAGCTATGGGTGTTACATTTAGGTCATTTGAAGTCATGAAAAATGGAAAAGTGGAAATTGGTGTACTAACTCAGATAAATTCTCCAGCTAAAAACAAACTTTCTAAAACCTGGAGTAAATTAAAAACAAAAGAAAGATCAAGGGAAGAGCATGGTTACTAGAACTCGAAGAGAACCATGGCAATAGTTATACAAAATAGATGCTTAATGTATTTGGACTTTAGATAGAGGATTTCAGGTGTGGCCACCCAATGTCTAGCAGTAAGGAGCAGAGAAGTGATTTACCAAATTGTCTCTGCTACCAAACTTCCAGTGTATCTCTTTGGGTATATCAGACTGAAAGCCAGACTGTAGTCCATAGCATCAACTTCTTAAGATTCAGAGAAAGAAAGGGAGTCTAAAAGTACCATTAGAGAATATTCAACAAGGAAAAAATACAAAACTGAGGATTAAAAAAATATACTTCCTGATGAGAAACAGATACAGTCACCGTGCAGGTAAAATGGTTGTATACTTATGAGCAGCAAAAGCATAGCCTTAAAACACATAAAGTAAAAAATGGCAAAACTTCAATTTGGAACAGATAAATACAACAATCGTAATGGACTATTTGAATAAATCTTGCCCAGTAACTGATAGAACAAGCAGAAAATAAAAAGAAAAAAATGAAAATTTGAAAGACATGATTATGAAATTTTGTCTGATTGACATATATAGAATATAGAACTCCCAAATGTCAGAACATACAATTTTCAAGGTGACAAATAACATTTACAAAAATTAACCACATAATGGCTAACATAAGCAAGTCTCAAAATGTTAAAGGATTTCGATCACATAGAGTATGTTCTCTGAACAAAACATCACTAAATGAAAATAATCTCCTTAACTTTGGCTAAGATATACACTTCCAAATAACCCAAGTCAAAAAAGAATTTTAAAAGATTAGAAAATCTTTGGAACCAAATGATTTTGAAAATAATGCATATCAAAAAACCATGGGATGCAATTCTGAAGAATAATTTAAGCCTCAAGAAGCATACATTAAAAAACAAAATTTGAAAATTGATGCACTATGCATTAATCTCAAAAAGTGAGAAACTGAGCATCAAATTAAAAACAAATGAAATAAAAACAAACAGTGTATCTCAGAGGACACAACTAAATAAAGAGCTATTCAGTGGTCATGAATTGAAACAAGTAATATTGTCAAAATGTCCATACTACTCAAATCAATCTACAAACTCAATACAATTTCTATCAAAATTCCAATGGTATTTTTCACATAAATAGAACAAACAATTCTAAAATTGGTATGCAATTGCAGAAGACCCTGAATAGCAGAAGCAATTTTGAGAAAGGAAAACAAAACTGGAGTCATCACACTTCCTGATTTTAAACTATGTTACAAAGCTTTAGTAATCAAAACAGTATAGTTTTGGCATTCAAAAAAAAAAAAAAAAAGACACATAGTGAAGCCTGGGTGGCTTAGTTGGTTGACCTTCTGACTCTTGATTTTGGCTCAGGTCATGATCTCACACTTATAGGATTGGGACCCTGTCTTGAGATCTGTGCTGACAGCATGGAGCCTACTTGGAATTCTTTCTCTCCTTCTCTCTCTGTCTTTCCCTCCCTCTATCTCTCTCTCTCTCTGTCTCTCTCTGTCTCTCTTTTGCTATAAAAATAAATAAATAAACTTAAAAACTTTAAAATAAAAAAAACGGCACATAGATCAATGGAAAAGAACAAAAAATCCCAAACTAAACTCATAAGTCAAATTAATTAGCATATATGGTCAATTAATTTATGACAAGGAGACAAGAATATACAATTGGGGAAAGATAGTCTCTTCAATAAATAGTGCTAGAAACAAACGGATAGCCACATGCAGAAGAATAAAACTGGACCCTTATTTTACACCATACACAAAAATCAACTCAAAAATGGATTGAAGACTTGAATATAGGACCTGAAACCATAAAATTACTAGAAGAAAATACAGGTAATAAACTCCTTGACATCAATCTTGGTGATGATTTTTCTTGGGATTAAAAACAATGGCAACAAAAGCAAAAATAAGCAAGTGGGACAACATCGAACTGAAAAGCTTTTGCACAGAAAAGGAAACCGTCAACAAAAGTAAAAGGCAACCTATAGAATGGGAAAAAAATATTTTCAAATCATATCATGGACTTTTTGATTAACTAGATGGGGCAACTCTTTCATAATGCACATGTCTATCAAATCACCTTACAATTTCATGTGTCAATTATACCCCAATAAAGTTGAAATTAAAAAAGTAAATAATATATTTTACAGCATAAATTAACAATTAATAAAATAAAACTAAATATCGCTAAAATCAATTTGCAGTTCTTTCAAAAGACTAATAAAATTGATAAAAACTATTAAAATTTCTCAAGACAAACATCAGAAATGAGTAAGTATACACCATAAAAGATCTTGCAGATATTAAAATATTATGAGAATGTCATTAAAAACTTTGTCTATTAAGCTTGAGAATGTAGAGCAAATGGGAAAAATTATAAAAATGTATTTTACCAACACTGACATGAGAAAAATAGAGAACCAAATAGTTTTATATCAATTAAAGACATTAATCAAATATTTTAAACTTCCCACAGAAAACTCTATGCCCAGATGACTTCCTTAATGATTTCTAACAGCCATTTAAAGAATAGATACACCAATGTTAAATGTATTTACAAAGATTGCAAAAAGAACATTCCTAACATGTTTTATGAGTTTTGTTAGAAAAATCCATCAAGGACATTATAAGAAAGGTAAATAGTGTATTAATCTCTTGCATACAGATAGACACAAAATATTTTTTAAAACTTGTAAGCACTCGGCAAACTATAAAAAAAGATAATTCCTGATGAAGTTGGATTTATTCTAGGAATGTGAAATTAGTATAATATTTGAAAACAATTGGTGCAATTCTTTACCTTAACAGATTAAAGGACAACAATCAATACCCACAGAAAATCATGTGGTAAAATTCACAAGCCATTCATGATAACATCTCCTAGAATCCCACAATCCCACAGATACTTCTTTTACATGATCAAGAGTGTTTACTAACCTCTGTGTACAACATACCTATTGATGAAATATTAGAAGCTTACCCTCTGAGATGGGGAACTAGACTAGAATGCTTACTATAAACTGCCAAAGCAAGAAGAAAGGCAAAAATAAAGAAAAACTTGGAAAAGTTTTAGGAATTAGAATGCAGCAATTAGGTTATTAGTTGTCCAATTTCATCAATCATCCAGATTTATGGAGAATCATGCTTTAAAAAATGGTAAAGTCATGCACCACAGTATATACAGGCTGGAAAAGAAAAGGAGCAATTCCATGTGATGGTAATTAAAAGGTAGGAAGTAGAAGTGAGATAATGAAAAGAGAACATAAAAAACAGATGTCAGAACAATTAAATATTAGAGTAAAATTTAGAGTGACTTGTATTTTGGGGGTGACTACTGTATTCACAGCTTAACTACATAGACTAAATATGAAGATCTATGAACTTGAAGAGCTCAAGAATTTTGGTGCTTAGCTATATGTTCAGCATGTCCACATGGATTTTGGAGTTGCTCTTTAAAGAATGCCAGGAGCTGAATTAAAAACGATGGTGAGACACAAGCCAAAGTTATCTGTGAATTAATTGAACTAGTAACTGTGAAATATGGAAGGCACCAAAAGTTTAGCTCATCCCTGTTCATGATGAGACATAAAAGTTGGAATGCCCAGATAAAGGTAAAGAGAAAAATAGCAGATAATAAAATAATAAAGAGATTGGAGAAATTGAGGTCTGAAATATGGCTGTGTTGGGATCTGGAACATGAACAAGTCTGGAAGAGAATATCACCTCTTGAGCATTGTGGGAATTGAACATCTCCCATTTGTGAGATTACTAGGGAGCAATGTCCTCAGGATAGATCAAAGCAAAACTGTAGAAAGAGGGATAATTGTGTGAAAATTTTAAAACTTGAATTCAATAGTGCACCTAGGTGGCTAAGTTGGTTAGGCATCTGACTCTTGGTTTCAGCTCAGGTCATGATCTCATGGTTCACGAGATCAAACTCCATGTCAGGAGCTTGGGATTCTCTCTCTCCCTCTCTCTCTGCCTCTCTCTTTCTCTCTCTCCAAATAAATAAACATTTTTAAAAATAAAATAAAACTTAAATTCAAGGTTTTATTTCGTGTGTGTGTGTGTGTGTGTGTGTGTGTGTGTTACAACACAAAGAGAGTCCAAGCAGTACAAAGCAAAGGGGCTGGATGGAGGTCAATAGTCATTTATTTCCCATCATCCTGCTGAAAGGGATCTAGCTAATATCACAGATGCCTTCTATTGAATGAAATAACAGATATTTTTAGTCCTCATTTTCTTTACTTTATTTACTTTCTGGACTGGTAATTCATGAAACAACCAAAATTTCAGCACTGATAAATCTGCCTGAATCAATTATTACAATGGGGTTGCAAAATAATGATTTAAATTTTTTTTAATATATGAAATTTATTGTCAAATTGGTTTCCATACAACACCCAGTGCTCATCCCAAAAGATGCCCTCTTCAATGCCCATCACCTACCCCCCCCAACCCCCCATCAACCCTCAGTTTGTTCTCAGTTTTTAAGAGTCTCTTATGCTTTGGCTCTCTCCCACTCTAACCTCTTTTTTTTTTCCTTCCCCTCACCCCATGGGTTTCTGTTAAGTTTCTCAGGATCCACATAAGAGTGAACACATATGGTATCTCTCTTTCTCTGTATGGCTTATTTCACTTAGCATAACACTCTCCAGTTCCTTCCACATTGCTACAAAGGGCCATATTTCATTCTTTCTCATTGCCACGTAGTACTCCATTGTGTATATAAACCACAGTTTCTTTATCCATTCATCAGTTGATGGACATTAAGGCTTTTTCCACAATTTGGCTATTGTTGAGAGTGCTGCTCTAAACATTGGGGTACAAGTGCCCCAATGCACCAGCACTCCTGTATCCCTTGGGTAAATTCCTAGCAGTGCTACTGCTGGGTCAACAGAGGCCTATTTTTAATTTTTTGAGGAACCTCCACACTGTTTTCCAGAGTGGCTGCACCAGTTTTCATTCCCACCAACAGTGCAAGAGGGTTCCTGTTTCTCCACATCCTCTCCGGCATCTATAGTCTCCTGATTTGTTCATTTTGGCCACTGTGACTGGCGTGAGGTGATACTGAGTGTGGTTTTGATTTGTATTTCCCTGATGAGGAGTGACGTTGAGTATGTTTTCATGTGCCTGTTGGCCATCTGGATGTCTTCTTTAGAAAAGTGTCTATTCATGTTTTCTGCCAATTTCTTCATGGGATTATTTGTTTTTTGGGTGTGGAGTTTCATGAGCTCTTTATAGATTTTGGATACTAGCCCTTTGTCCAATATGACATTTGCAAATATCTTTTCCCATTCCGTTGGTTGCCTTTTAGTTTTGTTGATTGTTTCCTTTGTGGTGCAGAAGATTTTTATCTTCATGAGGTCCCAATAGTTAATTTTTGCTTTTAATTCCCTTGCATTTGGGGATGTGTCAAGTAAGAAATTGTTGCGGCTGGTGTCAGAGAGGTCTTTTCCTGCTTTCTCCTCTAGGGTTTTGATGGTTTCCTGTCTCACATTCAGGTCCTTTATCCATTTTGAGTTTATTTTGTGAATGGTGTAAGAAAGTGGTCTAGTTTCATTCTTCTGCATGTTGCTGTCCAGTTCTCCCAGCACCATTTGTTAAAGAGCCTGTCTTTTTTCCATTGGATGTTCTTTCCTGCTTTGTCAAAGATTAGTTGGCCATACGTTTGTGGGTCCAATTCTGGAGTCTCTATTCTATTCCATTGGTCTATGTGTCTGTTTTTGTGCCAATAGCATGCTGTCTTGATGATTACAGCTTTGTAGTAGAGGCTAAAGTCTGGGATTCTGATGCCTCCTGCTTTGGTCTTCTTCTTCAAAATTACTTTGGCTATTCGGGGCCTTTTGTGGTTCCACATGAATTTTAGGATTGCTTGTTCTAGTTTTGAGAAGAATGCTGGTGCAATTTTGATTGGGATTGCATTGAATGTATAGGTAGCTTTGGGTAGTATTGACATTTTGACAATATTTATTCTTCCAATCCATGAGCAGGGAATGTCTTTCCATTTCTTTATATCTTCTTCAATTACCTTCATAAGCTTTCTATAGTTTTCAGCATACAGATCTTTTACATCTTTGGTTAGATTTATCCCTAGGTATTTTATGCTTCTTGGTGCAATTGTGAATGGGATCAGTTTCTTTATTTGTCTTTCTGTTGCTTCATTATTAGTGTATATGAATGCAACTGATTTCTGTACATTGATTTTGTATCCTGCAACTTCGCTGAATTCATGTATCAGTTCTAGCAGACTTTTGTGGACTCTATTGGATTTTCCATGTATAATATCATGTCATCTGCAAAAAGCAAAAGCTTGACTTCATCTTTGCCAATTTTGATGTCTTTGACTTCCTTTTGTTGTCTGATTGCTGATGCTAGCACTTCCAACACTATGTTAAACAACAGCAGTGAGAGTGGACATCCCTGTCGTGTTCCTGATCTCAGGGGGAAAGCTCTCAGTTTTTCCCCATTGAGGATGATATTAGCTGTGGGCTTTTCCTAAATGGCTTTTATGATGTTTAAATATGTTCCTTCTATACCGACTTTCTCGAGGGTTTTTATTAAGGAAGGATTCTGAATTTCGTCATATGTTTCTTCTGCATCGATTGACAGGATCATATGGTTCTTATGTTTTCTTTTATTAATGTGATGTATCACGGTGATTGATTTGCGAATGTTGAACCAGCCCTGCATCCCAGGAATGAATCATACTTGATCATGGTGAATAATTAATTCTTTTTATAAGCTGTTGAATTGATTTGCTAGTATCTTATTGAGAATTTTTGCATCCATATTCATCAGGGATATTGGCCTGTAGTTCTCTTTTTTTACTGGGTCTCTGGTTTAGGAATCAAAGTAATACTGGCTTCATAGAATGAGTCTGGAAGTTTTCCTTCCCTTTCTATGTTTTGGAATAGCTTGAGAAGGATAGGTATTACCTCTGCTTTAAATGTCTGGTAGAATTCCCCAGGGAAGCCATCTGGTCCTGGACTCTTATTTGTTGGGAGATTTTTGATAACCGATTCAATTTCTTCGCTGGTTATGGGTCTGTTCAAGCTTTTTATTTCCTCCTGATTGAGTTTTGGAAGCATGTGGGTGTTTAGGAATTTGTCCATTTCTTCCAGGTTGTCCAATTTGTTGGCATATAATTTTTCATAGTATTCCCTGATAATTGCTTGTATCTCAGAGGGATTGGTTGTAATAATTCCATTTTCATTCATGATTTTATCATTTGGGTCATCTCCCTTTTCTTTTTGAGAAACCTGGCTAGAGGTTTATCAATTTTGTTTATTTTTTCAAAAAACCAACTCTTGGTTTCATTGATCTGCTCTACAGTTTTTTTTAGATTCTATATTGTTTATTTCTGCTCTGATCTTTATTATTTCTGTTCTTCTGCTGGGTTTGGGGTGTCTTTGCTGCTTTGCTTCTATTTGCTTTAGGTGTGCTGTTAGATTTTTGTATTGGGGATTTTTCTTGTTTCTTGAGATAGGCCTGGATTGCAATGTATTTTCCTCTCAAGACTGCCTTCACCGCATCCCAAAGCATTTGGATTGTTGTATTTTCATTTTCCTTTGTTTCCATATATTTTTAAATTTCTTCTCTAATTGCCTGGTTGAGCCACTCATTCTTTAGTAGGGTGTTCTTTAACCTCCATGCTTTTGGAGGTTTTCCAGACTTTTTCCTGTGGTTGATTTCAAGCTTCATAGCATTGTGGTCTGAAAGTATGCATGGTATGATCTCAATTCTTGTATACTTATGAAGGGTTGTTTTGTGACCCAGTATGTGATCTATCTTGGAGAATGTTCCATGTGCACTCGAGAAGAAAGTATATTCTGTTGCTTTGGGATGCAGAGTTCTAAATATATCTGTTAAGTCCATCTGATCCAATGTATCATTCATGGCCCTTGTTTCTTTATTGACCATGTGTCTAGATGATCTATCCATTGCTGTAAGTGGAGTGTTAAAGTCCCCTGCAATGACCACATTCTTGTCAATAAGGTTGCTTATGTTTGTGAGTAATTGTTTTATATATTTGGGGCTTCCATATTCGGTGCATAGACATTTATAATTATTAGTTCTTCTTGATGGATACACCTTGTAATTATTATATAATGCCTTCTTCATCTCTTGTTACAGCCTTTATGTTAAAGTCTAGTTTGTCTGATATAAATATGGCTACTCCAGCTTTCTTTTGACTTCCAGTAGAATGATAAATAGTTCTCCATCCCCTCACTTTCAATCTGAAAGTGTCCTCGGGTCTAAAATGATTCTCTTGTAGACAGAAAATAGATGGGTCTTGTTTTTTTTTTTATCTATTCTGATACCCTATGTCTTTTGGTTGGTGCATTTAGTCCACTTACATTCAGTGTTATTATAGAAAGATATGGGTTTAGAGTCATTGTGATGTCGGTAGGTTTCATGCTTGTAGCCATGTCTCTGATACTTTGTCTCACAGGATCCCCCTTAGCATCTCTTTAGGGCTGGTTTAGTGGTGATGAATTCCTTCAGTTTTTGTTTGTTTGGAAAGACCTTTATCTCTCCTTCTATTCTAAATGACAGATTTGCTGGATAGAGGATTCTCAGCTGCATATTTTTTTCTGTTCATCACATTGAAGATCTCCTGCCATTCCTTTCTGGCCTGCCGAGTTTCAGCAGAGAGATCCGTCACTAGTCTTATTGGTCTCCCTTTATATGTTAGAGCACGTTTATCCCTAGCTGCTTTCATAATTTTCTCTTTATCCTTATATTTTGCCAGTTTCACTATGATAGGTCGTGCAGAAGGTCGATTCAAGTTATGTCTGAAGGGAGTTCTCTGTGCCTCTTGGATTTCAATGCCTTTTTCCTTCCCCACATCAGGGAAGTTCTCAGCTATTATTTCTTCAAGTACACCTTCAGCACCTTTCCCTCTCTCTTCCTCCTCTGGAATACCAATTATGCGTAGATTATTTCTCTTTAGTGCATTACTTTGTTCTCTAATTTTCCCCTCATACTCCTGGATTTTTTTATCTCTCTTTTTCTCAGCTTCTTCTTTTTCCATACTTTTATCTTCTAGTTCACCTATTCTCTCCTCTGCCTCTTCAATCCGAGCCGTGGTCGTTTCCATTTTATTTTGCAGCTCATTGATAGCATTTTTTACCTCCTCCTGGCTGTTCCTTAGTCCCTTGATCTCTGTAACAAGAGATTCTCTGCTGTCCTTTATACTGTTTTCAAGCCCAGCAATTAATTTTATGACTATTATTCTAAATTCACTTTCTGTTATATTGTTTAAATCATTTTTGATCAGTTCCTTAGCTGTCGTTATTTCCTGGAGGTTTTTTTGAGGGGAATTCTTCAGTTTAGTCATTTTGGATAGTCCCTGGAGTGCAGGGCACTTCCCCTGCGCTGTCTTGAATAACTTGCATTGGTGGGCGGGGCCGCAGTCAGACCTGATGTCTGGCCCCAGCCCACCGCTGGGGCCACAGTCAGACTGGTGTGTACCTCTCTTCCCCTCTCCTAGGGGCAGGATTCACTGTGGGGTGTGTGGCCCATCTGGTCTACTTACACATTGCCAGGCTTGTGGTGCTGGGGATCTGGCGTATTAGCTGGGGTGGATGGGCAAGGTGCACAGGGGTGGGAGGGGCAGGCACAGCTTCTTTTCCTTTGGAGGCCGGCTTTGGGAGGGGCCCTGCAGCACTGGGCAGTAGTCAGACCTGCTGGAGGGATGGATCTTCAGAAGCACAGCATTGGGTGTTTGCCTGGTGCAAGCAAGTTCCCTGACCGGAACTGGTTCCCTTTGGGATTTTAGCTGGGGGATGGGTGGGGGAAATGGGCGGGGAAGATGGCGCTGGCGAGTGCCTTGTTCCCCGCCAAGCTGTGCTCTGTTGTCCAGGGCTCAACAAGTCTCCCTCCTGTTGTCTTCTAGCCCTCTTGTTCTCTGAGCAAATATGTTAACTTATAACCTTCCAGATGTTAAGTCCCACTTGCTTTCAGAACACACACCGTCTGGCCCCTCCGTTTTTGCAAGCCAGACTCGGGGCTCTGCTTTGCTGGCGGGCTGCTGCTCCACCCTGGCTTCAGCCAGTCCATGGAGTGTGCACTGCTTCTCCACCCTTTCTACCCTCTTCCATGGGCCTCTTGTCTATGCTTGGCTCTGGAGAATCCATTCTGCTAGTCTTCTGGAGATTTTCTGGGTTATTTAGGCAGGTGTGGGTAGAATCTAAGTGATCCACAGAATGCAGTGAGCCCAGCGTCTTCCTATGCTGCCATCTTCCCTGTCTGTTTCCCCTGATTTTTAAAACTACTAACATTGATTCTAAATTTTTAGCTAGCATTTTACATTTTTCTCCTTTTCTTCCTTATCCTTCTCTTCCTCCTTCTTCCTTTCCCCCCTTCCCCCTCCTCCTCCTCCTGTTTCTCTTCTTCTTTTTCTTCTCCTCCTCTTCTTCTTCTTCTTTCTCAAATTTTTCAAACTTTGGTACAATGGTCTTTAAAGCCAGTTATTTTGTCTTGTTAGCATTCTACACCAGTCTTTACTGATTTGTTTTATAACACAGTAACATTTTTCAAACTCATATTATTATGTTTCTTTTCTCCCAAACCTGAATCAGATTCTTTTTAAGAAGCCCTGGTTCTTTTAATAAAAAAAAAAAAAAAAAAAAAAAAGCAATATTTAAAAATCAAGATCAGGGTGATAGATTACTCTTGTAGACTCTAAGTCTAAAGTTCTCTTTTGGCCAGCAAAAGAGCAGACCCAGGATTAAAGCGAGAGATGGCTGATGTCCAGGAAAAGATAAGAGCCCCAAATCAGGGTCCTTGCCCCTTTTTTACTAGGATCAGAAGGTTTACAAACATGATGGGCATGTACAAAGAGATTAGGAACTAGGAAGAAACTAGGAACATTAACTTGGGGACGTGAGGAAAAGGGGGGTTTTGAAGATATACGGTGTTTGGGGTTTGGGTCAATATAAAACAAAATCAGGGCATTGAGTAGATTGGTAGATGGTTGTTAACAGCATACAGGAAGCGCTGTGCCTGTTTATCTTTGCCAGCTTAGGGGATGAGACAGATAGGGGAAATAACGTCAGGGTTAAAAAGGCACCTTTTATTTTGTTAACTGTCTCCACTCGGGCTGCTTTGCCTATAGCATAGTGGTCCATAGTCCAATTCACCAATTTACCTAACCTGGCCCTATTCTCCTGTGAAAGCAGCTTTCTGCTATAGTACTAAATTTGAGGGGCTTTCACCCTGAATATCTAATCTTTTTATTCCTATGTATTAGGCACCTTTGTGCCACTCCTATTTCAGGCCTTTTCCTCTCTGTCTATTTTGGGGGCTCTGCACACCCTCCTTATGTTGGGGTGCCTTTGCACCTCCCTATTCCTGGCACCTTTGTGCCTCCCTATTCTCGGGGTGTCTTTGCACTGCCCTATTCTTGGAGTGCCTGTTTTAGCTGAACTCGGGTGTGAGCATTTTATAAATTGGTATTTCTTTATGCCTTGTTAACCCATTGATGTAAGCCTAGGGGATTCCTAAGCTTATCCACCATAGATTACCTAATTGGTAATTGGATATCTAAGTTTTTTCAATGGAGAGAAAGGTATTGTTGCTATTGTTATTTATCTTTTGTTTTTCCTTTTAGCAGTTTTATATTAATTTTCCAATATACTAGCATAACTACAGAGTTATGGGGCACCTGGGTGGCTCAGTCAGTAAAACATCTGGCTTTAGCTCAGGTCATGATCTCATGGTTCCTGAGTTCAAGCCCCACATCAGGCTCTGCACTGACAGTGCAGAACCTGCTTTAGATCCTCTGTCTTCCTCTCTCTCTGCCCCTCCCTTATTCACACTGTCTCTCTTTTTCAAAATAATAAATAAATAAATAAATAAATAATAAACATTAAAAAAATACAGAGTTCCTTCTCACTTTTACTGATTCCATATTTTATCGTTACCTATTTCTTAGTAAAAACAATGGTTCCCAACATTATCAATATATTTACTTATTCATTCAAATCTAAAACTCATGGACAAGTGTTTCAGAAACACTACCCAATACAAATGATGCAGGTCTATTAAAAAAGGTCAATACTTATTTTGCAATTATTTTTCTTTAAAACGTATTCCACTAGAAGTGTATAGTTATAAAAGTTTGATAAGAAGTTACTAGAACGATTTAAAAAAAAAGGAGTAACTAGAGTGATCAATGATTTTTCTTGAGTGATTATGTTGATAATTTGAATTATAGTTATATTTTTTATTCTTCTGTTTAAAAAAATCTTGTGATCTTGTTTTTTTAATGTTTTTAGCTTTAAATTTTTCTGTATGTTAAAATATACATGGTTCTCAAGTCAAAACAATATATACAGTTAAACCCAGAAAATTCTATTTCCATTCCTATCCTCCCTACCTTTTTATCACCCACAAGTAATTTTTTTCTTTAGATTCTGGTTTATCCTTCTCATAAAAATATGTATTTTTGGCAAATATAGGCACATACAATCCATATATATATCATCAGTTCTCCTCTTTTTATACAAAAGGTAACATGCTATATATACTCTTTCACCCTTTGATTTTTTTTCTCTTAATAATAAATCCAATAAATCACAGTATATCATTTGACAGAAATCAATCTGTTTCTTGTGTGTGATACGTTTCTATGGCAATAATTCTGTAAGGGATAACCTTATGGATACTTAACTGGCTTTCTTAATCTCCATTCTTTATGGTCCACTGTGTAGTAACAATAAAACCTTAATTTCTTGTGACATACCAAGAGAAATCTGAAAAACCTTAGAGAAAATGATTCTAAGAAAGAAGTATCCACAGTAAGTTTGGAAGAAAATTCACTGGACACTTAGCTGTTTTGTTCTTGATAATAATAACATGGTATTTCTGAAGAAGCCATAAATGTCTTTGAACAAATTTACAATAAATGCACTTTCCTTCACTGCTTTCAAGTAATTACCTAGGGTCTTGCCAGAAGTGTGAGCTGTACTGGATTATATAGGTAGATGACAGCACAGCAGGTCAACCAAGATGAACAAGGCTGCAGAAACAAGCTACAGGCAATGAATAGAGGTAGACTCTACCAAATAATCACCCAAACGTCAATAGAGCCAAGAAATATCCATCAGAAATCCAGTAAGTACTAGAGCTTTGATCAGAAAGGCACTCAAGTTTATCAAGTATGTGGAAAAGTCACGTGATGGGAGCACTAGACTTAGGTGGAGGTTAGAGAGAATCATGGAGCCCGTTGAGAGTGGATATTCAGGAAAGTTGGAATTCAATGTACTGGGCTCTGACATCAGGGTTCACTAGCTGTTCACTGGCTGTTCATGGTTCTAGGCCATGTTAGCCTCAGAAAACAATGGAAATCCCAGCAAAGTTTCAAGAAGATTCTGGGAAAATGATGACTGCTTAGCTTTGGAGGATACAGTTCAGAATTAGGAATTTGAACCTAAAAAGGAAAATTCCGAACAATACAGACCTTCTGACCTAAGTGCATTATAGCACTGGGTGGGAAGAATAGCCCTAGAATGCCCACTGTGGGTGTGGTTACATTGACCAACACTCAAGTATACCAGAGGTGAAGTTAAAATACAGAACCAACACAATAGAAAGTAAGCAAGAGAGTGTCAGCATCCCAATTTGCTAGACTGAGATTTCTTCATTTGTCTTTGCTGTGCCAGAGCTGGGCAGAGCTCCATGCACTAGAAGGGAAATGAGTATTTCTGGTTGTGAGAATTACTGGGACTCGAGATCAGGGAGAAAGGATAGATGTAATAAAAGCAACAGAAGCAAGTAGGGAGCACAGAGCAGAGTCTAACCATGGTATCAGATAAAGAGCAAGGCAAGCTTCCAGCATAGGGAAGCATTGATCAGAATCTGGGGAAGCTGAGGCATTAGGAGGCACACCCAGTATTAGGTATGAGCTGTCTAGCTCCTGAAAGTATGGATGGATGAACCTGTTCACAAAGAATTAATATGTTAATAGAAGGACTCAGGTGTGCAAGCACAGAAGCAGAACCCGAGGCAAGGGACCATAATTTCTTGACTTTTATTTTCAGAGGCATTTGGAATATCATTGCCTCTCAGAGTGCACACCTCCACTGTGGAATTAGAGTTGAATAGAGTAGAATCTTCTGCCTCCCCTTGTCCTTCTTCATTCTTAGCCCATTAACAGAGGGAGGAGTGTCTGGACGCTTCCTTTAACCAATGACTCCAGAATCTGCCTTTGTACCATCACCCCCTCATGTTTTTAATAAGGCCACTTGTTCAGACCAGAAGATTCAATAGCATTGGTCTCCATGGATTCCTTTCAGCTTAAACTTTATATTTTTAAAAAGCTTAATTATGATCTTTTGAAGTGCCCAATTAAAGATTTAAAGAAATAATGAATATCCTGAGGTGTCAGTCTGCCCCAGGTTTCTTTGCAAATGAGAGAAGTAGACTTTTCTTTCAACTGTGGGAAATAATTTTAAATCTGACTCTGCTTTTATTCCGTGTTCTTCTTCATCTCCATAATTTCCTTCTCCATGATTCTCTGACCTTTCACTATCTAACTCTGAAGCTTCCTCTGACCAGAGCCTGACCTCATGCTACCTTCTTCCTTTGTTCTCTGGGAGACCACTGGACCTTTGCGGTGGAAGCAAAAAAATAAAAAGCAAAATTCCACAGTCCATGGATATCCAGCCCCTCCACAGATAAGGTGGTTATGGTTTCCAGTGAGCTGCTTGGAAGCCCTGTAAGACAGAGGCTTGAGGTGGGCATTGTCCTTAAAGCAGGTGACCTCAAGTGTCACATTTCCACAAGAAAGTTTTAGCTCTGAGGGATTCCAGGCGATAAAATACACGTCTATACAATACCTTACATCTAGCCCTTCTCTCAGCACAGAGTGGGGTTACTGTGCCAAAACTGATACAAGTGCCTCTCTTCTGCCCATGGGTCATTCTAAGGTGCTTCCTCACAAGCTTGGTTCCATGTTTCCAGCCATATAGCAAGTCCCTCGAGATCAGGGGTTGTGCCATTCATGCATCTGTTCATTTCCATGTTCAATAAACACTCACCAAGGGCCTCCATATGCCTGATACTGTCAGGTGCCAGGGATATAGCTATTACCAAAACCAGATGCAGTTCTTGTCCACATGGAGGTATACAGACTTTTGGGCAAAACATTTATCAAATGATTACTTAAATAAACATCTAACTACAAAACAATTAGCACACAGTGCTATAAGTGTGAACTTTGATATATTTAGAGAGGTCAAGACTTTCCTGTTAAGTAGCAACTTACCAAGGTCTGGAAGTTAGGTAGGAATTACCTTTGTAAAAAGGAGAGGGAAAGGAATAGCATTGGAGAGGAAAAAGGGGACCAAGTGGGAAGGTCTATGGTGATATAGCTAATACACTTCAATCTGTTTATCAACAATATGCTATTGGGTGGAGTTGTTGGAAAATATTTGGCATTTCTGGCCTTTACCTACTAATAGCCAGGGTACAAGGCCCAACCGAATACACCCTTGACCTCACATTTTGAAACATCTGTAAGCAAGCCTAACACTTCCAGTTAAGAACCACTATGTGGGGCTTAATAAAGGTTCTTATGTTTAAAGGTGATGGTCAGGGTGGTAGAGAGACATTGGAATAACATGAACTTGACAGCAGGGGTAATGGCCATAGCTTTCAGAGCCTTGGAATACAGGGAAAATAGGACAATTCTCCAGATATTATTTCTTAGAGGCGACTCTCTGAAATCAATGTGCTGATCATTCACATTTTCAATGTTTAATCTTGTCCCTGTCTCTGTGTTCATCCTCTTTGTATTTTATCTGCTTCTGTATGCTTTCCAGGGTCAGCTCATTTGTGACCATAAACAAGAGTTTAGAGAAGAGTAGAGACAGATTTAAGAGCAAGAACAAAAGGGAAAAGAAACCTACAAAAGATACCCTCAGTTCAGCAAGTGATTTTGGTGAACTGAATTTCCAGCTAATTGACCAGAACTGTCTTGTATACCATCTTCAGGCATTATCTTTCTGATAAATTAATGGGAGTTGGAATGCAGAGTATTAATGGGATAGATTAGTTGTGGGGAGGAGATGGACTGGAAAAAGTAAGATCAGATTCAAGGAACATGAGTTAGAAGGTTACTATAATAGTACAGATAAGAAATGTTGCTAGTTTAGATCAACTAATAGAAATGGAGAGATCTAGATGGATTCAATAGATACTTAAGAAGAAAAATGGACAGGACTTGACCATGTAGTATATGTGAAAGTAATGAAGATGGTAGTATAAAACTGGTTTGTAGCGACATAGATATTGAGTGACAATACTGGACATATAACTGTATTTGAATGGGAGAGATTAGTCATTTGTTTGCAGATGTGGCTTTGAAATACCCAAGATGGGATATCTCATGGTAGTATAATCAGATCAAGGCCTCAGAGAAGAGATCTTATTTAGAAACATAAATTTGGGCATCAGAAGCATGTAAATAGTATATTAGCCTGTTAGGGCTGCCATAACAAAGTACCACTGACCAGGATGCTTAAACAACATAATCTGACATCTAGACACTTCTAGAGTCTAGAAACCCAAGATTAAATTGCTAGAAGGGTGAGTTTCTTCTGAAGTCTTTCTCCTTGGTTGGCAGATGGCCATCTCCAGCTTTCCACATGTGGTCTTTTCCTGAGGGCATGTCTGTTTCTTAACCCATGTTCTTATAGAGACACTAGTCTTATTGGATTAGAGCCCACCAAGTTGACTTCATTTTACCTTAATTAGCTCTTTAAAATCCCTATCTCCAAATACACCCACATTAAGAGGTACTAGGGAGGGGGTTAGGACTTCATTATATGAATTGGCGGGGGGGGGGGGCTACAACTCAGCCCACAATAGATAGTAATTGAAGCTGTGGATGTGATATGATATTGCCTAAGTTAAGAAAAACAGGAGGAGAGAGCCTAGGTTGCAACATGTGGAGTCCAACATTTAATACTCCAAGAGAAGAAGGTGAAAGGGGAACCAAAATCTTAGAGAGGAACTAAGGGAGAAGAACTAGGTTAGAAAAGCCAGATTGAATATCTTGACAAGGACATAATTGTAAAAAGTGTCAATGATTAAAGAAAGATTAAGAAGAATAAGGACTGAAGAAGGAATTTTTCCTCTGTTTTATCTACTCAATGTCTAAACTAGTGACTGGAATGTAGTAGCCATCAATTAATAAAGTATGTATGTGTGTAATGCCAGTTTTGAGTCTGCAGGAAGGCGAAGGAAAACAAGGCAATGGGAAGCTGATTATTATTATGTTATTATTTTTTGTTTATTTTTTAATATGAAATTTATTGTCAAATTGGTTTCCATACAACACCCAGTGTTCATCCCAACAGGTGCCCTCCTCAATGCCCTTTCCCCTCCCTCCCACCCCCATCAACCCTCAGTTTATTCTCAGTTTTTAAGAGTCTCTTATGGTTTGGTTCCCTCAAGAGGAAGCTGGATATTTGCACCATGTCTGTGCAAATTTTAGAAGTTACTGTCTCAGAGCCTCAGTTCCAAATCATGTAAAGTGTATTTGATCATTTTCTATTTCAGAGGTCTGAGTGAGATTATATGATTGGCACACCCATTAAAAAACCTGATAAGTATTATTCCAGCAACTCAGTGAAATACCTTAAGCATTATACTCAAATTGGTTAGGAGCAGACAGAAAAGAGAAAGTCAATCCATTTGAAGCCAACTCCTCGTTAGAGAACAACATGAGTCAAATCTAGAGAGTTTTTTTCAGATGTGCATTTCCAATGGGCAATCTAGGATGACAATGGGACATCTGGTACACTGTAAGAAAAACAAAAACAAAAACAAAAACAACAATGACAATGGAGCAGAGGCAAAGCAAGTTTGGAGCAAAAGAACAGTCCCAGCAAATGTGCGTAAGAAGCCCAGGATACGGACAGCTCACTGTTACTAATGTCTGAGTGGAACTGTCTTATTTTAAAATCAAGTGAAAATCAACAGACCCAGAAATAAAATACTTCTGTCGATATATATGATGTGTTTTCCAAGCCAATTAATCAATCATCCAAATTATGAGTTATGGACTTAATATATGTAAGCTTTTAAGAAAGGAAGCTATGCATGGTCTTTGGCCAGACAGAATACTCTACCACTTTGGTAGATGAAACATTCCTGGGTAAAGACACATGAAACAAAAGAGCCTTTGCTGGGGTGCTTTCTGTTCAAATACAAATCAGAATCAAATAGGCCAATTACGTAAGTAACTGTGAATCCTTGGAAGTCTGTGACATTTTTCTGGTATTGCTCTGCTTTGTTGCCAACATTTCCTCATCTGGGTACCCAGAGGGCTCACGAAATCCAGATTTCAAATAAGGAGAAAATGGGAGTAGTTTTGAATGTCTATGATACGCAAATTACTACACTGGGAGACTTTTATTTATTATCTCCTTTAGCCTTTCTGTTAATACTTCTGATAGGTTTCATAGTCTTACTTTACAGTTCACAAAATTGAGGATTAGAAGCATCGATTTCATTAATTTACCAAGTTCAGAGAGAGAGAGGCAGTGTTACACAGTGTTATGCTGGAGCTGGCCCCAGCAGGTCCTACAGGGCAGGCTAGGTGCTTCTCTGCCCAAATCCACACTGAGTGACCTTACACTGGTAGTTCAGAATTAGCCTTGGTGGAATGATTTACACTATTAAAATCTGAAAATGTTATAAATCAGCGTTTTTATTTATAGTTGTTTTGTTTTGCTTTGCTTTGCTTTATTTTGTTTTGCTTTGTTTCAGAGAGCTGGTTGTTAAACTTTACCAGAATACACTGATGGATTAAAATCAACTTCATGCTGCCTCCAATGTATCATCGTTTGGATCTATGGGAATGTGAGGTGGTAGACTTTGTCTCTGGGTTCTTCTACACTTCAAACCTTTCCTGTTTCAGCACAGGCTGAAACCTCTCTCCCTCCCTCTTCATTATATCAGAATTGAATTATCTCATTTCTGTCACAATGTCTATTTAAATTAGCTGTCCCCCACTATATGAAACTGCAAGTTCCAGCCACAACCTGACTACATGGAATCAAATCAGGCTTCTAATCCACAACAGAGAATTTTTAATTAATGCAACCAGAATTTTTTCTTTTTTTTTTTTTCTTTTTTCTTTTTTTTTTTTTTTTTTTTCAGCCATCTTCTGTGATGCAGGACCTGGGTTGTGCAGACAGGTGAAGACTTGTGAACATGGCCATTGGAACAAAGCTAGACGTCAAGAAAGTACAAAAAAAAATACCCTTAAATGGAATAGATTAGAATATTGGCACCTTTAATCCTCCTAACTCCGTGAGAGAAATATTGCTAATCTATTTTCAGACCCAGTTTTTGAAGTCCAAAGAACTTACACAACTGGCAATGAACAGAAGTGCAATTCATACTCTCAGCTTCTAGCAGAGCTCCTGGCACGGAGTGAGTCCTCATGAACATTTATTGAAGTGAATACAAGGACAGATGTACAGCACAGACCACCCTCACTTTTCTTCTTTGCTGCATTTTCTGGAGTATATTTTCCAAAGGATGATTTTCATAAATCAATTTCAAATCTGTTTGTCACTCTGATCTGACCCATTTTGAGATGACGTTTGATAGAATTAGGAGGAAAGATAGGATAAAGTGTGGGCTGTTGTTTGTAATAAGAGAGAAAATGAAAAAGTTTTAGCAGATATAGAGAAGGAGATAGAGAGCCATTTCTCAGACATGTGTTTATTTATCCTATGTTGCCTCTGTCCCACATTTCTCTTTTAAAAAGACATCCACAAAGGTCAAAATTCATTACATCAGCCATGCAAAATATTATAACATAGAGCCAATTTTCAAAAAAAGGGGGGAAACTGCCCATTGGGGGACAAAGGGGACACTATGAAGAGCTGAAGTACTGAGTTCCTTCAGCCTTATGAAGTAGAAAAAGAAAATAATCATCTTTTAAAGGCACTCTACTGGTCTACTTCCAAGGAAGACAGCCTCAATGCTGGAAAGTTTTTCCTTCTTGTTCTACTTTGTGTTCCTCTTTCTAGGCAGTGAGAAAGCATGGAAGGGGAGTGGAGGTTGGAAGTTATGAGCAGTCCTAGCCTGGTCACCAACTTCCTGGGACCTAGGATCAGTCTCTCTCTTACTCTGGGTCACCATTTCCCCATCTTTAAAAGGATCCTAAAGAGAGATGATGAAATAATCCCCAAGATTTCCTCTAAATCTAATATTTTATGATCTGAAGAGTCTACAAGGCTGTTCATGCTGAAACATTTAGCTCTAGTCCACGAGCAATTTTGTTGCTGTGACCTAAAAAGGTCCTGGAAATAATTCCAGGAATATTCTCACCATGACAACCATTGATTTCAATGTGGTTGATGGGCTGATTTCCTAAAGTCAGGTGAATTTAGGGCACTTTAGAAATTAGGTGATAGGCTGAAGGAGGCATAGACATTGAACTCCTGCCTTTGTTCTCCAGGAGCACTGGTGCTTGGGGTAATATTTTTAAAAGTCACCTTGATGTTTTTAACAAAAATGTCAATCCCTCCTTTTCCTCTAACCCTACTCTTACTTTTCCCAAACGAAGAAAAACAACTCTATCATCTAAAGCTGCCTCAGGTCTAACGCCATTTTTGCTGATAATAAAACTTCTCTTATTTAATTAGGGCAGCCTGAAGTCTATGTTTAAAAAAGTACAAAATAACCAAGATTTTCAAGCAGTACAGAGCCAACTAAATAGCTGAACACTGTTTCCTCTTGAATGTGAGCTGATTATACACATGCTGAAATGCTCAGAGGGGCATGGAAATACGTCTCCCTTTTTTGCCTCTAACAGTTTTCTCTCATTTTAGTTGTAAATGTGCTATTTTAGTAAATTAGCAAAAAATGATGTGTCTGCAATTCATTCAAACCTGTTTCCCAGGCTTTATTTTCCAAGTTTGGATGGAAGATATCCAAGTGTTTAGAAGGAAAAAAAAAAGACACAAAACCAGCAAGCCGGAAATTGGAGATGATTGCTCAATAGCCACATAATTATGTATGCCCCATACCTTTGTGTTTACTCTGATTTAACTTTTCTTCAGTTGTTTCCAGATTCTGTTTTGATAGTGATTAGAGATACCATTATCCACGTGTTTCATAGAATCTGGGGAAGCTTTTGGTGTTTGAAGTATCCCCCCTTTCCTTTTCCATTGGTGCCTCACTCCCTCCTTTTTGTCACTGTACCTCATCACTTTGCTGACCATTATTCTTTCCCGTTTCTTCCTGCCTTCCCTCTCTACGCCTCTCTCACGTCTGCTCTGTCTGGTTCACAGATCTCCTTTGTATGATCTCCTCCTTCTCCTTGTCCTAATAACTCTCCTTTTCTATCATTGGTCATCCCTTTTCTTTTTGCCAACTCATGGTTAACAAGAACAACCCACGTAGTGTGACCTTCTTTATAAGCAAAATAGTTTACAAAGCATTCTCTTAGATGTAACTTGCTATTTTTGGAAATAACATCTGTGTGCTTCAACTCGATAGGCATTGAGTCCATGCACTGTGAGGCTATGCAGGGCACTGAAGTTATGAAGATCTACAATACACACCCACTATATTAAGAATCCGGAGTGAGGGGCACCTGGGTGACTCAGTTTGTTGAGGATCTAACTCTTGATTTTGGCTCAGGTCATGATCTCACAGTTGGTGAGACTGACCACCCCATCAGGCTTGGAACTGACAATGCAGAGTCAGGTTGGGATTCTTTCTCCTTCTTTCTCTGCCCTTCTCCTGCTAGTGTGCGAACATGCTCTTTCTCTTTCTTTGTCTTTGTCTCTCTTTCTCTCTCTCTCTCTCTCTCTCTCTCTCTCTCTCACACACACACACACACACAAACACTAAGTAAACATTAAAGAAAAAAAAAGAATCTGGGGGAAAGGGAAATATGGAAATGTTTTGATTGAGACATCACAATGTGTGATGGACAATTATAGATAGTTGTATTTTTCCAATAATTCTCACAATTTTGCTCCAGCAATCCCCCTTTATCCCTGAAGACTGGACTGATGGAATGTCATATATTCCCTTAGGACTTTAGCTGACATTTATTGCTTTATATTTCCTAGATGTAAGTCTTAACATTAATTTTTTTAACAGTTGTGGATTAATTCACCATAAAAATGCCTGTACCATGATGATGAAGATATTTCTAATTCTAACCCATTTTGGAATGAAATCAAATCTTTCCAATGAAATATGGAAAAAATTATATGCAAACTCCAACATTTTCTTCCATTTAACCAGTTATAAGAGAGGTAAGACCCAATATGTCCATGGAGATAATTAATTCACAGATTTAAAGGCAAGAACACTTGAATTTTTTATTTTCCTTGTGTCTTTAGATTGCTTTCTATACTTGGGCTATCTACTCTGTCAAATTTCCTACAGTAAGGCACCAAGCAATGAACCAGCAGTGTGGGTTAGATTTCAACCTAAGCCAGCTCCATGTTTTACAAGCACATGCTCTACAAACACTTTATCTTTAAACAACTATCTGAAAGATGCAAGCCTATGTCCTGGGACCTATGAAAGACAGGTTTGGAACAAATTTGTACCTAACCCAGACGTTAGCAGTCATTCCACACATCCTGTTATGTGCTTTCTGTGGTTATTCCAACTTGACCATACAGCATGTTCCATGTGATGCTTCACAAATTACAGTCACTCAGATACTTGAGTCTTCTTCAAGGTATAAAAGTCTGAATGGGGCACCCGGGTGGCTCAGTTGGTAAGCGTCTGTCTCTTGATATTGGTTCAGGTTGTGATCTTGTGGTTGTGATCTCACAGTCATCATCTAGCCCTGTGTCAGCATTCTCTCTCTCTCTCTCTCTCCCTCCCTTTCTGCCCCTCCCCTGCTTGTGCTTTCTCTCCCTCAAAATGAATAAATAAGCTTGAAAAATTATGAATCTCCAGGGTGTGGGTGTTGACATGTGGTATCTTCATTTTTATTTATTTATTTTGGGACACTAAATAAGTGTTCAGATGACCATTGATTCTTACAACTGTGTCCTTGCTAGATTCCAGGCCATCAGATTAAGACATATAAGTGAGCTGGACACGATCTCTGCCAAAACAGCTTGATAAATATTTTGATAGAATCACAAGCAGGATAGTGTAGCAGGCAGAAAAAGGGCCCCTAAAGGTATGGGGTGTTCAGAGGTGATTCATAACCTGATTATGATAAGAGAGAAGGAATTACTCAATCCCCAAAGAAAGAGAAATACATTTCAGGGAATTGAAGCAAGCATAAAAAGTGAGGAAGAAAGGGGCAGATGCTAATATTTGAGTTTGACATAAATAGATCTTGATACAGAGACTCAAAGTCTGACTCTTTTCTGCTGCAGTGATTATGGATAGAGATAGGGATTAAATATATTTCCTTAATTGGGCAGGAGAGTGGTAGTCAATCATGTGTCATTCTCCAGTCACTGACAAAGATCAAAGAAAAACAAAAGCAACTCTTCTGGAGGTTATTCTGTGAAAACAACCACCCAGCTTATATCCCACTAGACAAGAGTGTTTCACTAAGTATCCTTAAGTCCCAATGAGAGCTGTTACCAAGGGCATTGAAAAAGAGAAAACTTGTACTTTTTGATGAGATCCACTGGGCATACTGGCCTCCACAAATCTGAACTTTGTTGTGAGTTTTTGTTTTTGTTTTTGAGAATAAGATTCCTGAATACCACTATGCATAAATAATTTAATGAACCAAATATGTGTCCTTCAAGTGCCTAATTTTAAAGGTAGTCTTGTGACCCTTGCCTCTAATAAGATCTCCTTTCTCCTGTTATGACCAATTAGTCTCAGGAAAGAAATCCTTCCTTATACTGAATCAAAGCATGCAATGCCTGCCATCACTCAAATGTTATTTTTTTATGAATGAGATCAATAATCACAGCAGGAAGGGGAGTGCTAAGGAAACTGGTTTTGGGGGAAGGGTGCATGAAGAGTTTTTCTCCTTCCTGCTGCTTGCTTGACAGGTGGATGCAGAAGATGCTAGATCTCAGGTGTCTTTAGATGTCTCTCAGATAGTCAGAGATAATAAAGTATGTTTCTTACCATTGTTCCATCACTATACTCATCAAACGTGTTGATTGACTTCTGCATACACATTTCTTTTTATTGAAGGACATGAGGCATAAAGAACTCCGACATTTCAAATCCTGAACTGATATTTTAAGATGAGAAAAAGCAAAAGTTTTTAAAGGACAAGATGCTTTTTTATGTCCTGGAAAATATAAAATAAATGCTGAAGTCCATTTAAAGGGAGAAATATTGGTGCTTGTGTATATGGATATTCCCAGTAGAGAGGAGTTAAGTATCCCACTTTCTGGTCGTATGTCAGAGACCATGGGTATTTTAACAAAGGAACGCTGTATAATGGAACTTACTTAGCCTCAGAAAAATGGACACAATAGCATGTCTGAGAACAAAGACATAATAAATTGGGCATTTTTTAAATGGAAATCCACTTGGTAACATGCAACCAAATAACTTCAAATAGTTTGAAGGTTTCATTCAGTAATCCCCAGAACATAATCATACATAAATATCAAGATGAAGCACAAAACTTGTTTATCATAGCTTGATTTTATTTTATTTTCTTTCATTTCATTTCATTTCATTTCATTTCATTTCATTTCATTTCATTTTTAAGGTTATTTATTTTGAGAGATCAAGAGCATGGGTGGGGTAGGGAGAGAGAATTCCAAGCAGAGCTCACCCTATCAGCATGAACCTGATGCAAGGCTTGAACTCATAACTGTGAGATCATGACCTGAGCTGAAACCAAGAGTCAAATACTTAACCTACTGAGCCACCCAGGTGTTCCTCATAGCATTATTTTAAAGAGAAAAATTTGAAATAGGCTTGATATCCAGTAATTTAAAACTTTTAATGAATGGTGTCCCATCACTATAGAAGACTAATGTACATCCATTTAAAATTATCTTTGAAGCCCCTGGGTCGCTCAGTTGGTTAATCATCTGACCCTTGATTTTGGCTCAGGGCATGATCTCACAGTTCGTAAATTCAAGCCCAACACTGGGCTCTGTGCTGGCAGCATGGAGCCTGCCTGGGATTTTCTGTCTTCCTCTCTCTCTGCCCCTCCCTTCCTCAAAAATAACTAAATAACCATTAAAATAAATAAATAAATAAATAAATAAATAAATAAATAAAATTATCTTTACAATTTTTTAAGTTTATTTATTCCTTTTGAGAGAGAGAGAGAGAGAGAGAGAGAGAGAGAATGTGCACAAGTGGGAGAAAGGCAGAGGGAAGGAGAGACAAGAAACCAAGCAAGCTCCATTCCATCAGTGAAGAGCCTGATGTGGGGCTTGTACTCACAAACTGTGAGATCATGACCTGAGCCAAGATTAGACGCTTAATTGACTGAGACATTCAGGTACCCTATAAATCCATTTGATGATATGAGGAAACTTTTACAAATATAATCTTGCATGCAAAGAGATATAAATTTGTGTGTACAATTTGCCCCTTTGTAAATATGTATATGTTATTTGTGTGGATATGTGTATGTGGAGACAGAGAATGAAAGGAAATGAACCAACATCCTGTTAGCAACAACGTTCCATGAATGCTTAAGATATTTGTGTTTTTTTGTTTTCCTCTTTACTGTTTTTTCTAGATTTTCAAGTTATCTACAATGAATATTTTATACATTTACACTTAGAAAAAGTTAACACTTCAGCAATGTGTGTCCTCAGTTATTTGCTGAATGGATGTCATGTTTGTGCATGTAACTGACTTTGATTATAGAATGAGAGCAGAAGTTCTCATAGGCCCTAGAACTGCAGTGTCCCTGCAAAGTGCTTCTCCTTTAACCTGGATCTCAGAATGAAAAAGTCATGTGGAGTAGAGCCACAGGGCACGCACAATGGCAGACATATGGGCATGAATGAGATTCCAGACTTTTTTGTAGTAAGCTATTGAGAATTGGGGATTGCTGTTCATAGAACAACAAAAAGAAAACTTGGTGAATAGAGTCTATTTCATTAAATTTTCTGTATTAAAGAGTAAATGACTGCTTACCTTAAACAAGTAATGTATTGTTAGGCTCATAGACCCAAGTAGAGACAAGTTCAAGTGTCCTAGGTGTACCACGATATGAAGATAAACCAAGGAAAACTTGTCTTACCTTATCACCTTTGTCCAGTTACTTTTTAAAATTTTACTAATCAGATACTTGAATGAATACATTTTTTCCTCTATCTTCACCTGACCTTCCCTCTTGATATTTTCAAACCTAATTTCTATCTCTGTCAATATAGTCAATGTAATTTTATTTATGAACTCTGCAATCTAATTATTTCCTAGAATATCCCTGTATTTCTTTAATGTCTGATATTTTCCCATGATTATATTTGTTTATGTATTTTTGGTAGGAATACCAAAGTAATTACATCGTTTTCTTCTCAGTGAATTACATTGGGAAACACACAATGTCAGTTTTCCCCATCACTGGTGATGTTAATTTTAATTTCTAAATTAAGATGGTGTTTACCAGGATTCTCACCTGAAAAATTACCATTCCTCCCTTTGGAATTAATGGGCAATTTGTAGGAGATTACGTTGAGAGCATATAAATATCCTGTTCTTTATGAAACACCAATTACTCTTAATATATATTGACGACATTTTTGAAACTGTTTTCTGTTTATATCAGAATGTACATATATATTTTCATTGTATTAAGAAGATTATAATCTGCGACTATCATTATTCACTTTGATGACTGAACCACTCAAATTAGGCCACAGAGAGCTCCTTCAACAGAGTTCCTGTCCTTCTAATGTGTCCCCACCACTCTTGAGATGTTCCATATTTCTGGCCTAAAAAGTTATCTTGGACTTTCCTGTCCTATATCTGAAATCAGATAAAATGATTTACAAGAATTCCAAGGAACTCTAATTCCTTTTGATGGAGAGAAATATTTAGAAATTTTGGATTTTGGTCTTTTTATTACTTATGGTGTGCCACTCTTCTGAACTCAGTGGAACTAGAGAGTGTAGATTGATGGACAAGTATCAATGTTTTTATATCTTTAGATCCCTATCTCTATCTAAAACCTTGACTTCATACTTTTACCTTCAATTCAAATCCAACTTCACATCATTCATTTTACTCTTCCCCCTTTCTATATTTGTAAGTTCCTTTAATAGTGAAAAATCCACTCTCATATTTAATTTTTTGCTGAAGCCTATAATACACACATGGGACCTTCTGAACAGCTAACTCACAGCACTGGAAAAAAGAGCTTACTAGCTAGAGTTCACTATCTGTTCAGTTATTTATGTCTTTACTCTGAGGGTATATAATCAAAATACTGCATTCAAAAGCTACTTGAGTTATACCTCTTTTCTTTCAGGGTAGTTACAACATTTGTTTGAAACACAGTTATGCCATTTGTTTTTGTTTAAATTCAGTTTTAGAGGTTTTTCTTCCCAATTTTTATTGATTTTATTTTGTATTTTAAAACACATAAAATATTAACCTGATTCCATAAAGCAAAACTATAAAAAATGTATAATCAAAGAAGTGTCCACCCTCTTCCCCCCAATATTTCTACTCCATTCAAATCCACCCACTTATCCTCCTCAGTAGATTTTAAGCTCATCAAAAGAAGAAAAGCAAGGACTGTACATTTCAGCTAGTGTCTTGCATAGGTCTGTATATTTGGTTCTCAAAAAAATATTTAACTAGTTTAAGTATTTATTTAACTGTCGTAGGCTGTAGATAATAAACAAGGAGCTAATAAGGCAAAATAGAAAGAAAATACATACAAGGCCATGCATTTTTGTCTTTCTCTCTCAGTACTGTAGTTACACTCTTTCTAGACTGCACCATGACTTTCTTTGTTGTTTTATCTGGAAAGCAAATTGAAACTGAAACCTAAATAAAGGGTCACTTAGTGAAGGACACTACAAGACCTCATGAGAAATTACCAGGCTACCTGATGAGAGATTTGGATTGGAAAATGATTCCTTGATGAGTCTGAAATACAGTATGTCTCTTTTCCTGAGCTCTCCATTTCCTGCTGCCATTTCTTACAACAAGCCCCTAACACAGGAGACTTTCTTGGGGAATTTAAACTGACAGCTCAGTGCTGATTAGAAGCCTTAGGACAGGGCATCTCCGAAATGAGATCAATGTCAGAGTGCTTTTGCCCACAGCAGCCACAGGAGGAAGAAAAAATAAAACCAACAAATACTTCACAACATCCTTTATTAGAAGAGCATATGAGTCAGAAGCATGGGGAAGGAAAAGAGTTTCACATTGTGCCCTTAAAAAAAACTTTCAGCAATGCCAATGGGAGACAAACTTCTCCTCTCTAAATAGCATGAATAAAGGCCTAAATACCTACATAAAATGTGCCACAGCTTGAAATTCTAAATATTCTGAAGTATGTAGCATATAGTTTGATTTTTAGAGATTTTTATGTAGAGCAATAAAATTGAGAGGAAGGCACAGAGATCCCCCATATATGCCCTGCACACCCCCAACATGCACAGCCTCCCCCAGTGTTAATATGCCCCACCAAGTTGGTACATTTGATACAATCAACCAACACTGGCCCATCATAATTACCCGAAGTTCACAGTTTACATTAAGTTTCACTCTTGGTTTAGTTCATTTTTTGAGTTAGGACAAATATATAATAATCTATATTTGTCATTATAATATCATGCAGAGTATTTTCACTGCCCTAAAAATCCTGTGTTCTGCCTATTTATCTTCCCCCTTTCTGTCTGGCAACTATTGATCTTTTCACTGTCTTTATTGTGTTGCCTTTTCCAGAATGTCACATACTTGGATTCATACAGTATATAGACTTTTCAGCTTGCTTCTTTTACTTAAAAGTATGCATTTAATATTCTCCCATTCCTTTTCATAGCTTGATAGCTCATTTCTTTTTAGCACTGAGTGATACTCCAGTATCTGGATGTACCACAATATATTTATCCATTCACCTATTGAAAGACATCTTGGTTGCTTCTAAGTTTGGGCAATTATAAATAAAAAAGCTATAAATAACTATATTCAGAATTGTGAGTAAACATAAATTTTCAACTCCTTTGAGCAAGTATCAAGGAGTGTGATTGCTGGATAGCATGGTAAGGACATGTTTGGTTTTGTAAAACATGCCCAAATACCTTCTAAAGTAACTGTATTTCCACAGTTTGCATTTTGACCAGCAAGGTTTGAGAGTTCATTTTGTTCCAGTTTTCCCAGTATTGTTGAGGAAACTGTCTTCCTTACACTGTATTGCCTTTACTCCTTTATCAAAGATCAGTTTTCTGTATTTGCATGAGTCTATTTCTATGCTCTCTGTTCTGTGTCATGGATCTATTCGCCTAATCTTTTGCCAATACCAAATTCTTGATCCTTGTAACTTCGTAGTAAGTCTTGGAATGAGGTAATGTCAGTCTTCCAATTTTACTCTCCTTCAATATTGGGTTAGCTATTGTGTGCCTTCTGTCTCTTCATATAAATATTAGACTCAGTTTGTTGATATCCATAAAATGCCTTGTTTGGATTTTGATTGGAATTACATTGAGTCTATACACCAAATTGGGAAAAACTAACATTTTGAACACATTGAGTTTTCCTTTCCATGAACATGGAATATCTTTCCATTTATTTAGGTTTTTGATTGTATTCTTTACAATTTTATACTTTTCTTCATATAGATCTTATATATTTTGTTAGGTTTATAGTTAAGTATTTCTTTTTGGGGATGTTAACATAAATGATACTGTGTTTTTAAATTAAATACCACGTGGTCATTATCACTATGTAGGAAGGTAATTTACTTTCATGTATTTGCCTTATATCTTCTTACCTTGTTATAATTAATTGCTTATTAGTTCCAGGAGTTTTCTGGTTGATTCTTTCAAATATCAACATAGATGATCATGTCATCGGCAAACGAAGGCAGTTTTATTTCTTTCCCAATATATGCACACCCTGTTTTCTTTTCTTGCCTTATTGCATTAGCAAGAACTTCCAGACAATGTTTAAAAAAGGAGTGATGAGAGAGAACATCCTTACCTTGTACCTGATCAAAGTGGGGAAGTTTCAAGTTTCTTACAATTATGATATCTCTAACTTTTTGGAGATAACCTTTATCAAGTTGAGAAAGTTACCCTCCAGTCCTTGTTTACTGAGAGTTTTTATCATGAATAGGTGTTAGAATTTTTCAAATACTTTTTTGCATTGATTGACATGATAATGTGATTTTCTTTTTCAGACTATTGATATGATGAATTACCTTAATTGATTTTCAAATGTTGAACCAGCCTTGTGTACCTGAAATAAATCAAACTTGGCCATGGTACATAATTCTTTGTATATTTTTATGGAATATATTTGCTGATAATTTGTTGAGAATTTCTGCATCTATGTTCATAAGAGATAATGATCTATAGTTTTCTTTTCTTGTAATGTCCATCTGGTTTTGGTGTTAGGGTAATTCTGTCCTCATAGAATGAGCTAGGAAATATTCCCTCTGCTTCTATCTTCTGAAAGAGATTGAAGATAATTGATATAACTCCTCCTTAAATGTCTGGTAGAATTCAACATTGTATTATCTGAGCCGTGTGCTTTCCGTTTGCGAAGGTAATTAATTATTAATTCAATTTCTTTAATAGTTATAGACCTATTCAGATCAACTATTTTTTTCTTTTTTCTTTTATGCACTTTGGCAGTTTGTGTCTTTCAAGGAATGGGTCCATTTCATTGGGTCATCAAATTTGTGGGCATAGAGTTGCTCATAATATTCCTCTACTATCCTTTTAATTTTCATGAGATTGGTAGTGACCAGATTTATCATACTAATAATTTGTGTTTTCTCACTTTTTACAAAATTTAGCCTGGCCAGTGGCTTATTGATTTTATTGATCTTTTCACAGTACTAGCTTTTGGTTTGTGGATTTCTCTAGTGATTTCCTGCTTTCATTTCATTGCTTTATGTTCTAATTGTTTTTATTTCTTTTTCTTGCTTCAGATTTAAGTTGTTTTACTTCTTCTAGTTTCCTAAGGTGGAAACACAGACGATTAACTCTAGATTGTTCTTCTTTTGGAATATTTGCATTCAATGCTATCAATATAATAGATTTTTGACACTGTTTTTGATTTTTATTTTCTTCACAGTATATTTCACTTAATTGGAGTCTTGAGAATAAATCTTGTGACATATCATTGTATGTTTGCCAGCATGTTCGGTGAATGGGCTTTTTCTACCTGATTCACAAAGTCAAAGAAAAAGTTGTTTTAGTATTTTCTGGATATATGACAGAAGGCCTGGGCAGAACAGAACACACCTAAGGTAAAAGAAAGGGCATGCTCATTTCTGATTCGTGTTCCTTTACAGACTTCACCAGTCCTTCCCAGACGTCAAGTCTTCACCCGGGGTGGGAAGTGACTTACTGGTTTTGTTTCTCGTTTCCATTTTCCTAAACTAAACAGAATTTTCCGGTAGTCTTAAGATGCCTGGAAAACCTGGAAAATATAGGAGTAAAGTCATATAAATGAATGTGAAATAAGTTAGTGGCAAGGACACCTTTATGTGCAATATGAATAGTGATATGTGGATTATTTAGAAGCTTCACTCTTGGGCGGAAGGAAAAAAAATGCTAATGACACCAGAGATATAGGTTAATGATAGTAATATTGAAGATGCTGGACACACAATCAATATCACCTCCTCCAGAGCCTCTATGACTTCTCTAAAAGAATTGAGTGCTTGAAACCCTTATTCAGAAATTTTCATATTCTTTTAATATAAATCATAAAAATATAAAATTATTCTACATCCTATATAGAGACCCATGCACAGAAAATGCATAATGATGTGCATGTGAATGAAAAACAGGAAGGGGCACATTGGATGAGGATATGACTTTTGCCAGAACTCTTTTTTAATAACTCACATTTCATCATAAATATTTATCTATTTCTTGCTTTCTTCTATGAAGGCAGAAGGACAGGAGGATTATTTTCTTCCTGTCCTGAATCCTCAGGACTGAGCTCCAGGCCTCATCCATTATAGGTGTTGAATAACATATATTGCAGAAATGAATAAATAAATGAGGGAATAAGTGAATACATGCATGACAAAGACCTATGCAGAGCTGATCTTGAATGGAATACATCACCCTTATGGGTAGCGCCACACCCTAACCTACTTTCCATCCATCCATATGCCTGCCAATCCAGTGAGATAATTCCATGCCTTTGTCTGAACACGTTGATATCTGTTGAAACAAAATGAGAGAGAGTGTGTGTGTGTGTGTGTGTGTGAATGTATTTTGGGTTCCGAATTTTTTTTGAGTGCTGAATAAAATGTTGGTGCTTCCTTCAGAATAGATTTGAGTAGATGAAGGGTCTGAGTGAGGGTTCTGAAGTTTCAAAAGGGAAGATATTGCCTCCAACAGACCACAGCTTGGTTTGGACACACAATGTAAGCTGGAGTCCTTAGGGAGCCGGGCAGGAAGCACCGTGCGGGCAGCAAGGTGAGGGGCTGTGAAACAGATGGTCACAGTCCAATAACTGGATATAGTATCATTGAGAATATGTGAAGAGTAATATTTAACAACTTTGTTGGAGTGTAACTGAATGCAATATATTTGTGTGCACATTGAGAGTATATAATTTTATGAGTTTTAGGCATGTGTGAAACACACAGACGTGAAAACATCACCACAGTCAAGGTAGTGAACCTATCATTCCCCAGGTTCCCTTTGTAAATCGTCACTCCAACACCCATCCCTAGGAGCCATTGATCTGTTTTCTCTCAATGTAGATTACTTTACATTTTCTAGAATTTTACATAAATGGTATCATAGTCAACATTCTTTTTTGTCTGATTATTTTTACTCTGTATATTTTTAAAATGTAAATTGTATTATTAGTAGTAATAATGATGATGATCAGTGTCTTAACTAGGTACTTTTCATACATTCTATTTAATTAATTTAATCTACAATGCTCAGCCAAACTGAATTATTAAAAGGTCCTTTAAAAAGGTCCTTATGAAAATTGATTTGTTTCTGACAAGGGCAATCATTCCATTTACAGAGGCTAATTCTTTTACTCACATAAGAGAAACAATTCATTATTCTTGTACAACTAACAAAAAGATGATTGCAATGAAATGATGATTGGTAATTCATCCATTTATTTAGAGGAAGATCATATTTTCTCCATATTTTCAAGTAATTCCCATTCAGACATGCAAAATACGCACTCCAACCTTAAAGTTCTGTATAAAGCATCATTTCTAAAAGTTTATCTTTTGTGAAACTGCTTCCTAAGTGGCTTTATACTCTCAAAACTCTTGCCACCCGCTAGTTTTATGTATTCCTTAAACAATAGTATTAGGGGAAAGGGATGAGGCTTTCTCATATAATCTCTTAATTGAAAAAAAGGATAAAAGAGTCCTTTTCAGGAGCTGATACGGTTTTTAAAAGTGATATTTTAATAAAAAGAAGACAAATCCATTTCAGAAGGAAACAGCCAAGGTGGCATTAATATAATTGTACTTCAATGAAAGAGGAGTCATTTCAACAAATTTCATACTATAATTATTTTACTTTCTGCATTGTGGTTGAAAAAAGAAAAAGTGTCATCTATAAATGGAAATATCAAAGATGAATACTAACCACATGCCAAAAAAAAATATGACATTTGTAACTAGCATTCCATAAGTCTACAATATCTGTTTCCTTTATGTCCACCAGCAAAACACTGTGCTAGGGACATTTTTTTTTCCTTTCAAGAGGATTAATACAGATCAAGGAGCAAAGCATATAACAGATAACTAGGAATGCATAGTGATATACAATCAGTTTGCAAAAACCATGAAGAAATCAAGTACCCTAAGTGACCAGAGGAGAGAGAGGCCTTGGGAAGTGGAGTGGCCCTGGGTTCATCAGAGTGGAACTGGAGCTCAATGTTGAGGTGAGTAGGACTCAGACAAAATGGCAGTATGGGGGTAGGTGCAGGAGAAGGATCTTGGCTAGAGGAATGGGGGTGATGAACAAGGTATAAATCTCAGGGAACTACAGTCTCATGGGGGAATGAGAGAGATGGTCAAAGAAGCAGGATATATCTGAGTAGGTGAGGGTAGAGACCCAGCATAGGGCTACCTAAGCAGCCTGGGTTTTGGCCTAGAGCTCAAGAAAGATGTGCTCACCGTATCCTTAAGATAATTCTAGAATTTCTCTACACGCACACCCTCCCCCACAGCACTGTGAATGTTCCACACTACTTGTGACTAGAGGGAAAGCTTTGAGACTAGTCACAGAGACTGATTGCACCTGAACTAAACCCAGTCCATTGGAATGTGGCGGGTCCTGAATTTTTAACCCCTGGCAGTCATGTACAAAGCCCAGAAATACTGAGGTTTCTTTTTTTCTTCCTATCAGTGCTTTGGGGATAGGTGGGACAGGTATTGCTGGCCCCAGAATGCATTTTGTCCAAGGCCACATGACTAACAGGTCTAGCAACTGGAACCAATGTTCCACCATTCCAGGGTTGTTTTCAGTGCACTGAACAGCTAGCTATTGAATGCTGACCTTACTTAAAGGACTGACAGAAGTTGGGTGGGGTAAAATATGGAATTCAATCATTAGTAAATGATGATAGTGATCTTTAGGCTACAGTGTTCTGTTTTTTTGTTTTTTAATGGTTATTTTTGAGAGAGAGTGAAAGAGAGAGAGAGAGAGAGAGAGAGTGAGAGCGAAGACACAGTATGAGCAGTGGAGGGGCAGAGAGAGAGGGAGACAACCCGAGGCAGGCTCCAGGCTCTGAGCTATCATCACAGAGCCTGATGCGGGCCTTGAGCTCATGAACTGTGAGATCATGACCTGAGCTGAAGTCGGAGGGTTAACTGACTGAGCCACCCAGGCACCCCTAGGATACAGTATTCTTAATGTCATGTAAAGTTATATAAATAAGAGAGGGATGCAAACCATAAGAAATTCCTCAATATAGAGAACAAACTCAGGGTTGCTGGAGGGGAGGTGGAAGGGGGATGGGATAATGGGTAATGGGTATTAAGGAGTGCACTTGTGATTAGCACTAGGTGTTACATGTAAGTAATGAACCACTAAATTCTACTCCTGAAACAAATATGACACTATATGTTAACTAAATAAAATGTAAATAAAAACTAAAATAATAAAGTTATATTATTTGTACATAATGCATATTCATATTCATTTTCCTAATGCTCAAAAGTTTGACCCTGAACTTATTACATGTTTTTTTAAATTTATTTAATAAACTAAGACATTAGTTCTTTTTTTTTTCCTGTTTCCCTTGCCACTGCCCTACAGAATCCTTTATTCTTCCAGTCCATCACTGTAAAATCACCAAACACATCTATTTGGACTACTAGATATGAGGTGATACTAGGTTTTTATGGCTGTGTCACCAGGGTAGAGGACAGAGCCTGCCCTGGGGGAAATGTGGTCAGTGACGCTTGAGGAATAATGAGGACAAATGAATGAATATTTGAGCTCTATAATGAAGAGGATCCCTTCTCAACACTGGAATTCTAGAATCTCTGAGTGTTGTAATTACTCTTGGTGGGTATTCTAACTCTGTCCTCACTCAGCCATCAAGAAATCAACCAACAGCAATGAACAAAAGGCCTAAGACATGCCTTTTATGCTGGCTAATTCCTTGGCTGATGATGTGTTAGAAACTCATTAGCAGTGTGTTTTCTCAAAAAATAAAAGAGTTTCACACTTTCTTTTCTCTCTATTATTCCGTGATGTTTCTATTTTCTTTTGTGGATATCTCCATGAATAAATTTAATCCTGGACACTATTTTATCTCACTTCTATGTGAATCAACTGATGGGTAAATAATTATGAATTATTTGGGTAAAACAGGAGGTTATGCATATCAGTTTTATCTGATAATGACACATATGGCATTTTGTTATAAGAAGTTGACTGCTGGGCCATTTTTTCTAATGCTTCTTATTACTTATTTTTTAATGTAAAGTTGTTGATGATAAATACCCAAATTCTTCAAAGGAAGTAAGATATTTATTCCTTCCTCCATAAAGTTCTCAGAAAATATTGTTCCTTATCAATTAAGCAGAGGAGTTATATTTTAGGTTCTTTAACTTGAACACTAAGGAAATGCTGTAGTTTGATTTTAGAGAGAAATCTGTCCGATGGGATACCTGGATCTGTGAAAATCTGTGGACAATGGCTCCTTGTCATTATTTTGAGCAAGAGGAGAATGAAGAGGTTTTTTGTTTTTACTTTTGTTATGTTGTATTGTTTTACCTCCACTCGGGTCCTGGATTATATTCAGGAAGCCACAAAGCCTGAGGTAGCTTCTGTCATCCTCTTAAATTTGCTGCTGATGCTGAGCTCCCTCCTTTGTCTTAGATCCATCCCATCTACTATCTACATTCTCATGTTTTCACTTCATTGGAAACACTATTCCCTCCATGGATTTTTTTTTGTCCCATTTTTTTTTTCATTGTTTTCAATGCCTCATATACACTATGCAAATCTTCTCCTCCTGTGTGTAAGATGCCAGACTGGTGATGGAGCTTCAGGAGTTGAAGGCATGGAGCCTGCCCTTGAGGCAGGTGAGCAATCAATAACCAACCAGTGGGCATTGCCCTGGAGAGCTGTGCCGAGCTCCACAGAGAAGTTTGGATACAGACAGGTGCAGAAAGGAGACATTCCTATGGTGGGCAGCCAGTGTGATGGGGTTGGAGGAAGAGGGGAAGTCATCAAAAGATTCTTGTGAAAGTATATAATGCCTTTGTTGAGACACAATCATAGTAGACAGCCATGTAGAATTCCAAGCAGAGAATATAGGTATGCAAAGGTTTTAAAAGGAGTTTTGCTTGTTTTGGAAACTTGCTGTTTTTGGAATGGTCAGAGCACTCTGGGTGTGCCAGTAAGAGCAGATAAGGAGATAAGTCATCAGAGCTCAATGAAAAACACAAGTCAACAAGGCCAACAGTTGATTTCTGTTTTCAGGCTGAGTGGTTACTCTTCTTAGACCATCATATGGCATTTCCTCTTGGGGAAGACTCTGAGATTGATGGAATATTCCTGTGAGAAAAGCAGGGATAAGGAAGAAGGGATGGGCAGGTATAAGAGCAGAGACAGGGGAGAGCTGGGCCATATGGGGTGGACACATCAGAAGCAGACTGTAGAAGAAAGAGGAGATGCCCTTTATTTATTTATTTGTTTGTTTATTTGTTTGTTTGTTTCTTTGTTTACAGAGGAGGAGGGGCAGTGAGAGGAAGAGACAGAATCCCAAGCAGGCTCCGTGCTGTCAGCGCAGAGCTCGATGCAGGGCTTGAACTCAGGAACCATGAGATCATGACCTGAACTGAAATCAGTAGTTGGATGCTTAACCATCTGAACCACCCAGGCACCCCAAGGGGATACCCTTTTCATTTGTACATGGAGACTTATAGGAGGTTCGTATTGGGTCCAAGTTTTGTTTCTAATTGTATCGTGAAAGATAAACCTGCCAGCGGGGGTACGGTAGCAGGATTAGGGCAGCATCAACAAGCCTCCAGAGCATTTTCTCCTGGAATCTGCTCTTCCTTAGCCTTCTGATCTTCTGTGGAACCCACTATGCCAGCTCTGTCTCCAGACGCATTGTCTCCTGCTCCACTGTGAGTTAACTTTAGACCTCTCCCGTCATCTGAGATTCAATGATATCTAGCAGAATCCTGGCACACAGCACTTGTTCAGAAAGTGAATTGAGAAGGACAACGGGGATTTGGAAACTGAGAAAATAATCTTACCCTCAGGAGGTTTTCCTCATAATGTAATGGACATGATAGCAGCGGACAGGAAGGCAGTGGTGAAGCAAAACACATGGGTAGGGCACAGTGAGCAGAAGAAGCAAACTGGGTTTTACAGCCTGGAGACAGGGAGAGTCGATAATCATTTGACACCTGGAATAATACATGTGGGACAAAAGGGTGGAGGAACTACTTCTAGGGGACATAGAATGAGAAGAAGCTATTAGAGAATCAGGAGCAACAAAGAGAAGTAGGCATGGTTCCTGCAGATGGAGGAAAAAAAGCACATGGAGATCCAGAGGCAGAACCCAGGCCCCAGGGTCCACAAGTCTCCAACAGAAGGCTCTGTGTCACCTTCTACACATCCACATCTCCCTGGGGTCTGAATAATCTGAAGTTCTGTGGTCACCTCTGGTAGGGCATGAGAAAGCCCAGGGAGTTAAAATGATAACTCTAGAATGACATCGTTGGCTACCTGGAGCCACTGTCCCCAACTCCTCTGTCCTTCCTGGACAATCCTAAGAGGTCACTGTGCCTTCCTTAGTCTTTTCAGGGTAGCAGTAGTTGCACAGAGGCAGAATATTTGAGCTCTTTCTCCGGTTTCTCTATACATTGTAGGTATGATAGAGCTTTATAATATGAATTCACAAATCATATCAAATTTTAAGATATTTGTCCTTCACGGTCATTAAATGTGCTGAAAAAATATGAACAGAAGGTTTAAAACTCAGATCATAAACTCCATTCTTTTTGAAGTGGCTGAGTTTCAAGAAGAGTTATATATCAAGCTATTTAAAACATTTATTTTATGTCTCAACCCTTTTTTAATGTTGCCCTGATTTTTGTGCAAAATAGGATAGAATGGATCATCAAACTCTCAAAAGCATCATTAAATAAAATGTAAAAGATAACATTTATTAGATTTACTACTGAAAAAATATGTTTATATAAATATATATTACCAGTCCCCAAATAATTTATCTTGAGCATATCAGGATTACTGTTCTACCTTTTGTGATGGGCCTTTCTTCCCGTTGGATAGATTATTTTTACATTCACTAATGGGACAATTGAGAAGCATAAAATTTGACTAAAGAGCCTACTACTTTTTTGATGAACTATCAAAAACAAAAAACAAAACAAAAAACAAACAAAAAAAAAAAACAAACAAAAAAAAACCAACGAAGGTATACACTTCAAAAATAAGGCCAATTGCCTTCCCTTGCCGTTGAGGGATAGGGAGCGGCTAATTACCTGCACAAATGCCACTGCAAAGAAATGATAAAATCCTGGAACATCACCACCATGAAAAAGAGATGAAGTAAAAATGATTGCAAAAGCAGTAGCCTTTATCCAGGTGCTGAGTTTCTGCTTGTTTGGCTGTTCAGAGTTTCTACCTCACACTGGAAAAAATAAAGCAAGCATAGCATGGACAAGATAAATGAAAAGTTAGTGTTGGGATATACCTAACTAACCCATAGAAAATCCTGCATTTCAGATTTATTATAACTTGATGCCTATTAGGTAGGCTGTGTCTGTGAAGAGTACAGCATCCTGGAAGGAAGAAGATACCCAGTATTTGTTAAATACCCTTCACCTCTTCATTTACACTGAAAGAAGAAAAAGCAAAACAAAGAATATTCCATTAAAATTAACTGCATCCCTGTTGACTTTAGATTAAAAAAGAAGAAAGCAGTGATGTCTGGTGTTAGAACCTATGTACATATTTTGTGTTCTGCTAAATTTAAGAAGCATTACATGCATCGTAAGATAATTTAGTAATCTATACATATTTAATGTCCCTGTGTGTCCAGCATGAGGATAAAAGTTGTACACCATTCAAGAATGAGTAAGGAAAAAAAAAATGAGTAAGGCAGAGGCCCTTCCCTTAAAATAAAATAAAATAAAATAAAATAAAATAAAATAAAATAATAGAAGAGGCTTCTGGTTGGCTTTCAGTAGAGCAGGCTACTCTTGATCTTGGGGTTGTAAATTGGAGCCTCACATTGGGTATAGAGATTACTTAAAAATAAAATATTTTAAAAAACTATCTTTAAGAAAAGATTCAGTGATGGATAAGATATTACTTGTATGCAACCCATATCTCTAAGGCAGTGGTTAATGCTTTAATGTGCATAAAAATCCAACTGGGGTACCTAGAAATATGAGATAATCCATCACCACCACCCTCCAAGTAATATGGTTAGATATATTTGGGGTTAAACCCAGGAATCTACATTGTTGACAAATGACCCAGGGCAAGGTAAAAATAAGGGTTTTGTAATTTGGTCAGCAGTTCTCAAATCTATCTGCATATTAACATTTCCTGATGATCTTTATAAAAATTCAAATACTTATTCCCCACACCCAAATCTAATTGAATTACTTCTGAAATCATATTTTTGAAAGATACCCAGGTTTTTCTAAGGTCCATTTAGACTTGGGGAATTCTTCCTTTAAAGAACCAGACAAGTGAGATTAAGTGCCCCTGGCAGGTAATTGACATTGGGCGGGACCTACCTTTTCAGGTGTGACCCCACTTCCTAGATCCTAATTGGCTAATTATCATAATGTTATCACCATAGAAATCAGCAGAGGTGGCAGAATAGCTACTTTTTATTTTACTTTTACCTTTTATATTCCAGACACTCTCATGCTTTACATCAGGGTAATTTTATTCAATCTTCCCAGCCATAGTCTCTGGAGGGAGAAGAGAAATCTGCATTTTAAACACATATTCCAGGTGATCCTTATATGTATTAACTTTGAGAGGCATCACTTCCCAATCCTTTCTCTTCAAGACTGCCAAGGTAATCTTTTTTTTTTTTCCCTCCAGTGTGATCTTTTTAAAATTTAACTCACTTGGATGAATGACCTCACTTGGAGCTCTCAGAGCCTCCCATATATTGCTTTGTCCGTCCTCAAATTTTGTGATTGTGAGCATTAAGAGAAAGCATCTATGAAGCAATACACGTGTCAAGAACCCAGTAAGTATGAAATCTGATCTCCAAAGTCCTGTTTACCTCTTCAGCATCAACATCATCCTCCCCCACCAGAAACACACACAGAAGTATGCACACAACATACAAAACTCTAAACTGTTAGCAAAGCCACCTGTACTCTGGGAAGCTTCAGATCTTCCCAGGGACTTCTCCCTGTGCTTTGAATCCTTTCTGACCCCATTCCCCACCTGCCCTCTGGTCTCAGTTTACTTGTCAAACTTTCAACCTCTTCTGGCAGCCTTGCTTTTATCACATACACACATCACATACACATAGGCATCCCAGACAGCTCTAGATCCTGGAAAGAAATAGCCTGAATGGTTTTAGAGGATAGTAGGGTATAAACAGGAGTTCAGGGGTGGAGCTTCCCATGCTGTATGTGTGTGTGTGTGTGCGTGTGTGTGTGCATGCATGTGTGAGATGAGGGTGAAGGGCACTGATTGATGAAGGTGGAAAGTCTGTCTTGGGAGAAGATTGATCTCCATCAAACCACTTAAGGGTAAACACATATTTCACTAGGTGAACCAATACTTTAATCAGATACTTTAAATAATTTTCAGTAGGCATACCATATGAGGGCCTGGGTAAAGCGGCTTCTCACTGACTTGGTAGTGTCTTCGTTTTCCAGGAAAAATTTCCTACCTCTTTAGATTCTGTGATGATATTGTATTTTAAGAACCCAATGGTTATAAACTGTGAATGCTGTTCATTTCCTAGGATAAAAATTGGGCAACACAGACAATGTAGTCACACAACTATAGACAATAAGGTGAAAGCAATCTTTGGGATCATCTTGGACAGACCAACTCCCTTCCAGTATAGATGAAGAATAAGGCCACGGTGCTAATGGTCTCTTGGCACTAAGTTACGAACCTACTGCACTTCTGCCTGAATAAGAAACAACCTTTGTTCAGATAAACAGGTGTTACTAAATTCAAAAAGATCCTAGGGATCTATAACGGTCAAGGAAGGCTAGATAGTAAAAGCAGATTTTGACTTATTCAGATTGTGCTCTCTTTGAACCAACCGTGGTCCCTTCTACATCCTCTCTTGCCATGCTTGCACTGTTGAGTTGCAACATTAACACTTCTACGGTGGGTCCAATATTAAAAGAGAGTTTGCTTCCTCCCCTCTGGATATTCTGGAATGTTGTGTCTAATCATCAAAGAAACTACATTTTCTTTCGCCCTTTACTTCCTGGCTAACTGATCTTGACTACCACTATTTAGTAAAGGTGGCTCTATTCCTCGGAGACCTCTGGAAAAGAAAAAAAATAAGTATGCAGTTAAGAAAGTAAATACAGAATATTTTAAAAGGGAGCATAATAATTTCAAGGTGCAGCACAGGCTGTCAAACTGTCTAGCGATCAGCACTCTGAGTTTTCATTGTTTATAGGTAATGATAAATATCTTGAAGCACCAGGGGTCCCTAAAACATAAGATGGGGCCATTTAGGGATGGGAAGGATGGAATTGGGGTAATGGGAATTATTGATAATGGGAACAGATTCTTTGAGGGTGATGAAAGGTTCTAAAATTATAGTGAATAGGGCGCCTCTTAGTTCAGTCAGTTAAGCATCCAACTTTGGTTCAAGTCATGATCTCACAGTTCGTGGGTTCGGGCCCTGGGTCTGGCTGTGTGCTGACAGCTCAGAGCCTGGATCCTGCTTCAGATTCTGTGTCTCCCTCTCTCTCTTCCCCTCCCCCACTCATGCTCTGTTTCTGTCTCTCTCTCTCCAAAATAAGTAAACATTAAAAATATTTAAAAAATAAAATTATGGTGATGGTTGCTCAACCTTGTAAGTACATGAGATGCCATTGAAGTGTACACCATAAATGCATGAATTGCATGGTATTTGGGTTATAGCTCAATAAAGCTATTATTTAAAAAAAAAAGAGAGAGAGAGAATAAGAAGACAAGACATCTGGGTGGCTAAGTCAGTTAAGCATCCAACTCTTGATTTCACCTCAGGTCATGATCTCACAGTTCCTAGGAGTGAGCCCAGCATCAGGATCTCTAGTGACATCACAGAGCCTGCTTGGGATTTTCTCTCTCCCCCTTTCTCTCTTCCTCTTTCTGCCCCTCCCCTTCTTGCTCTCTCCTCTCTCTCTCCCTCTCTCTCTCTCTCTCTCTCAAAAATAAATAAACTTTAAAAAGAAAGGAATATAATTTTTAAACCCATGTTCACAGAAACCAAAAGGGTCTCGATAGGAACAGATACCATTCATGTTTCTGATAATCTCCACCAGTGATTCCAACATAGTAGCTTCAGTAACTATTGATTACTCTATACCACTTCTCATCTGACAAGCTGCCTCCAATTAGTAATTGACTTCATTTAGCTGTTGTTCCTTTGTTGTGGAAAGTAATTATATATAATAGAAATCTCCTTCATTTCCAAGTCACCCAAGATTTGAAGCCAGGGGAAACAAGTGATTGCATTTAACAGAAGCAGCTGTTACTAAGAATCTATGCACACTTACTCACTCGTCAGGGGCAAACAGCTCTGTCTTCCACCTATGAGTGTTCTCTCTTATCCTAGTTTATTCTGTGGTTACAATAATTCCATTTGATATTATTTCAAAATTATGAATTGATTATAAAAGCCAGCAGCTATTAATGAGCCCACACAAAAAACAGTTAGCCTTGCCATGAATTAAGTGTTGTTGAAATCTTACCTCTCTTTATGGATGTTTGCCTCATCATGCCAAGAGATAGTAATCTGCTGTTTATTAAACAATAGTAAATATCTAAAAGTGATGGTGATAAATAGCTTTATAGAAATTCTCAATATTGTACTGTCATTTGTGTGTGACGCATGGATTTTGTATGAGTGAATTTGGTGAAATGGTATTTGTAACTCTACAGTTTAATTAAACATAAGATGAAGGGCCACAGAGAAGGGAGTCTAATCATCTGAGTTGTTGGCCCTTTATACCATATGATCTGGGAGGCAGAGTAGTCTGATTTTGTTTTATTGTCTGATATGTGTCAGTGAGAAGCCCGAACATTACCCAAGATGTTTGATCAAGGGCAAGTCAATTAACCTCTCTGAGATAGTTTCCAAAAATGCAATCATAGGAATAAAGTACTAATCTGCTGGAGATTTTTTGAAGATAATATAAAATAATCTTACCTAAGCATCTACTACAGTATATAGTAGGTGTCAAAATGTTAGCTTTATTTCATTTGTAGGATGCTCCCAGAAGTGTTCTCTAAATGCAGTTTCTTCTACAACCTGTCATGTTCTTGAAAGTCCACCATCAAAGCTGATCTTCTTTGAGTCTTTAAGCCATTTTAGCCTTTAAGAACAACTAATATGTGGGCGGGTACATATATTAATGCACTGCTGGCGACTATGTCAACTGAAATGTACTTTCTAGAAAGTAACTTAGACACAAACATGTTTAGATCTTTTGAATTAGAAGCTCATTTCTCAATATCTTTCCTACATCGTAATAAGACATGCAGACAAGAATTTAGGCACAAATACATTAACCACAGCATTATTAATAATATAAAAGGTAGAACTTGCTGAATATCCAGCCTTCTGGGAGTTAAATAAGTTTTGGTAAATCTTTCAGTAGCCATTCTTCCCTAGTTCCATTCTCCCCTTCACTCTGATCTAAAGCCAAAAGCCAAAAGAAAGGATGTGTATAGAAAACCACACCTGCCATTGATTAGACCAAGCAGTCAATAAGTTGTTAAGCACCCAGGAAGAACATTCTTGTAATAGTTATTCCCAAGAGCACTCCCTCTACTGGAGAGAGAGGGGGGTGAGGAGAAAGAGAGAGAGAAAGAGATCTACGTATAAATAGATACATTAGATAGATAGATAGATTCAACAGATTATGTATTATAAACATAACCTGAATATCATGAAATTTTTATTTATAAACTTATTTCCAGGGATTCTGGGAGAGAATTGCTCTGCACTTTAAAACAGATATTCATATTGAGATATTCCTTGATGCTTTACAGAGAGTAGAAAAATCTATAAGGTGGGCTTGTCTGAAAACATCAATCTATATGTGGTCCATTCCAGGTATGTGATTACTGCTCCAAAGCTGCTACTAATTAGCCATGCACACAGGAAAACTTGCTTGAGCTCCACTTTGATGAGAACTTTACCATAGACAGACCAACACAAATCTATTTCTTTCTGTTGACTTGCTCTGAACAATAGATATTTTCTCCATTAGGGCTAACTGTACCAAAATATAAGGTCACAAATGGAAAGAAGGAGGGGTAGAATCAGGTACCTGGAAGCTGGTTTTCACCCCTGGCATTTTCATTTACATAAAAATTTTAAATACCAGTGTGGGCACATAAAGCATTAAAGCCATCAGAACCTTTCTGAGAATATATTTCAGAAATTCACCTTTATGACAGCTATAAATAAACTGCAAATGTCCTGGGCAAATAAATTTCACTGACAGCAACTAAATAGTGCTTTGATGTTAATTTATATTATATAATCTATTCTACCAATTTGCTATGTTATTATAACTGAGTTATCCTGCAGAAAGTGTAGATTGTTGTCTGTTTTGCATTATTCCTGTACATTTCCTATTGAAAGATAATACTATCTAAATTCATAAATATCCATATGATGGAATATTATGCAGATGTTAAACTGTATATACTAAGTGAAAAGATCAGGATTCATAATTTATGTCTGGTATAATGTAAATTCTATAAAATATATCATGCATATGCTGAAAAATATTACAACTTAAACACACAAAAATAATTCATAGCTATTAGGTCTTCATGATGAAATTGTGTTTTTATTTTTATATGTGTAGTTTTTCTTTATTTTTCACAATCCTGTTAATGAATATGTGGCAATAAAAGCTACATGGAATACTAATACCTTTCTTTAATTATGCATGGGAATTAAGGATAATTTCCCATGTGAAAATACCCATGATAGTGCAATGTTCAGTGAATGTTGGGACTCAATGAATGTTCCTTTGCTCGGATTATATTTGAAGACAATCAGGATAGTCTCCTCCCCCACACACACTACCTTCCGCAGCCATTCAGAGTTCTTGAAATTTCACCGTGAGGTATTTTTCCATTTGAGTCTTGAAGCCTTTTAATGATGAGGAATCTTGTGATAATTCAGTTAATTTTGGGAGGAATCCAAGAGGGAAAAGAATCACCAGTAAATTCTAGTTCATTCCTTGGCATCAAGAATGAGTTCACAGTCTGTTGAGGAAAAGGGTCTGATTGGACACCCTTACACTCCCTTGGCTGTCAGAATTCAGTAGTAGACTATTCCATAGACTCTGAACTATTTAAAGATTGCTTTTCTCCTAAGGGTATCTCTCAAACTGGACTAAACTGATTCCAAATTACCACCAAGAGAGATCTTTCTTTGACTTAAGTCATTGCCTCCTGCTAAAATGTAATTACTCCTCTAGAGTTAGTCTCCTGAGCTGACTGTAGGTCAGATGCATTTAAGTGCAAATGAGTTGTAGCAGAGTAAAACTGTCCTGAATTGTTGTTGGGCCCTGGCCAGGGAGGGCACCAGAACCAACTGAAGACACATTTCAGCCCCCTTGGAATTCCTTCATCTGCTAGAATTGGAAAAGGAACTTATTAACTTTAGAATAATTACTATAATTATTTAAACCAAGAGCTTCATTTATCTGCCCCTTAATCATCACAAGCCTACAGAACAACTATCATTAGTATTGCTATTATTAGTGTTAGTATTCTCTATTGCCATTGCAGAGACTAAGACATGGGGAGTTTGGAAAATATACCCAAGTGTTTATGTTTCCAGTTACTTAACCTCCAAAGTCCTCCAGGGGTAAGAAGAGAAAATAGAACCAATTATTTCAAGAACATTTGCAGGACGCCTGAGTGTCTCAGTCGGTTAAGTGTCCGATTCTTGATTTCTGCTCAGGTCATGATCTCCCCCTTCATGAAATCAAGCCCCACGGCAGGTTCTGGGCTGACAGCCCAGAGCCTGCTTGGGATTCTCTCTCTCCCTCTTTCTCTGCCCCTTCCCCGCTCACAGGTGCACGCTCTCAAAAAAAAAAAAAAAAAAAAAAAAACAAAACAAAACATAAAAGGAGAGAACAATTGCTATTCTCCAGGATTCTAAACGTTGGTTACATCCTGCCTTTGCAACTCAGGAAGCATTGGTTTGAGCTGTTTCGCACTCTCTCGAGTGTTAGCTGTGCACGTCACACAACACATTTAGCATCGGTTAGGGTGTGTAGTCCCTTTCTGGCTCCAGGCTTCCCACCCCTACGCTAGTAAGCAAGTATGCTGACAGCGATAAAGAGCATTTATCAGGCAAGTGAGTTGCAGTGGGACGTTGCAAAAAAAAAAATAAAAAAAAAAAAATAAATAAAAGGTAAATACTTACTTTGGTTTGACCTCAACTCTTCTCCTCTCCTCTGATATGGGTGAGGAATGAGAAGAGGGTACTTATTTTTCAAACTGAAATGTGGGTGTTCACGTTAGTGGATCTCTATACAAACACTGCATTCCTGTCCTAAATATCTACATTTGTTTATGTGTTTGTGGATACGTATGTGTGTGTGCCTTCACAATGTTCTATATCTTTGTTGCAATATCTGCATTGACTTCTCTATCTATAATATTTCTTCATCTAAATCCGCTATGAGACCTGGTCAGCCATTTGTGGTTGAAGGTGGACTCTGAAGCCTATTGGCTGCGTGTGAATCCCAGCTCCACCAATGACAAGCTATGTGTTTAAAAGAGTACCGGTAACATAGTCAGGTGCTAAAATTACTATTGCTGCCGTCATTATTATTACTATACATATTTATATCTATCTTTGTCAGCAGCATCCTTGATCATTTTTAAATAAACACACCTCTGCTTACACCCATGCTAGTGAAGGAGCCACTGTTCTAGTGTGACAGTCCATCGGACTTGTGGTTTGTAGAGTCTACCTTTCCAAATTAAAAATTAAGAAGCATGTTCCAATCTAGTTTGTTTCCTCTTCTCATTCCATCTTATTAATCTGTGACATAAATCTCAGTTGTAATTGTTCTCAAAGTCAGCTGTCTATCAGCACTCTTTCGGGGCCACCACATGTGAATATCATAGTGTATTACATGATGTACAGTATCTCTTAAGTGAGATCACCCAAAACCGTTCTCCACATTGTTGAAGTCTATTCTTTGACTGGAAGACTACTTACCATTCAGGGAAGTGTGCTCCACGATGCCAGGAAGTACTCGGTAAGGCAAGCAACCCCACCCCCCCAATACCACCCACTCTGAGAGGTCTGCACATATTCTTTATAACACAATTACTTGAATGGGTTACTTCCACATACAAACTCAATGCTAACAAAGATAAGATGCATTTAACAGTAAAAATGCGTTCATTAAAACAAAATAAAACAAAAGAAATCAAATGATACAAAAGCAGTCAATGCAAGAACAGCCCTTCATTCCTCTCTTCCTATTCTAAATTAAACTCTCCTCAAATACAGTATACTTCCTTTCCATTCAGTGGATTACTTTTTGCTTTAATATTTTACACTGTACACTCATTTGGAACTTGTTCCTCCTTCCTTTTAAATATCTATTTGCGAAGTATAGCAAAGCATGCAAGAGAATATACATACATATACATAACATATAATAGTAATAACACCCATATGACTGTAGTTATCATTGCTGTGTAACAAATTGCCCCAAGACCCAGCAGCTGGAAATGACCATTTTATTCTACTCAAAGTTCTGTGAGCAGGAATTTGGATCCAACAAAATGTAGAATAGCTTGTCTTTGTGTAAGAGTGTCTAGAGCTCCGGTGGGAAGATTCAAAGTCTGATGTGATTACATAGGTTGATTACATAATTCTCAAGATGGGGTCTGGGCTGTAATTACTCCAAGACTGGAACTCCCAAGAGAATCTCTGACATATGACTTGGTGTCCTGACATGGCAGCCTCAGAGATTTCTTACATGGCAACTCAGGGCTCAGCTCCACGAACCGGTTTTCCAGTGGGTAGAAACAGAGCAGGGAAGAGTCTGCCACACATTATCTGACCTAGTCTTGGGACTTTCAAAACAATTTTACTGGTTAAAGCAGTCACACGCTTACCAAGTTTCAAGGGTAGGAAGTCTATACCTCACTTCTTTGCATGAGAAGTGGCAAAGTGAAAATAACTCATCTGATGGGGGCCAGTGTTGCAGACATCTTTGGAAAATACCATCTAGCTTTAAAAGCAGAACATTATTACTACTTCTGAATTCTCCCATGATCATTTTGTCTTCTCCTTCTGACAGGTAACAACTTTTTTATGAATCTCCCTTAGCAATTTTTGAATCTCTAGATAGCATACACCTTTACTTCACCAGTTATTGATCTCTGTATTAACTCTGTAAACACAGTGACTATGGTAGTTCTAAAACATGTCTGCAAGTTCTTTTACCATTTGCATAGAAATAAAGAGTTAGGGTCTGATCCCTGCCCTTCCAATGTGAGCTTGTTTAGTGACTTGCTTTTGATAAATAAAATGTGGCAGAATGGACAGTATGATTTCTGAGGCAGAATCATAAAACATCATGAAACTTCCACTTTGATGTCTCTTGGGACGTGTGTTTCAAACTTCCGTGGACTTCCACGGAAGGAATACATTTCTGAACCACCATGCTGGAGGCACAATGTAGAGGGGCCCCGTGGACTTAGAGACTGATGCCTGAGAAAACCAGCTGTTTCAGTTCTCCCCTATTGGAGTCTTCCAAGTCCAGGCATCAGAATGTAAGAAAGGAAGCCTTTGAGTTGACTCAAGATCCTATTGTCTTTTGATGACTGCAACCTTGTGAAAGACTGAGCAAAATCCACTGAACTAAGCCCAGGCAACCATTAGCACTGTGAGAGTTGACCCATGATTGTTATTTTATGGAGAGTTAATGCAGTGTTTAGTCAAAATTTTCCTGTAAAAAATAATTTTGATTTGATGAAACAGATATCAATATCTCAATATCAATATATATAACAATATATCTATACCTCAATATAGTGTCAAATATATCCATATCTATATCTGTATCTTGATGTATCAACATATTAATATCTATATGTAGCTCTCTACATATACATACATATTCATGGGGGAGTATTTTTTAATTTTTTTTAATGTTCATTTAGTTTTGTGAGAGAGAGAGACAGAGAGACATACCACAAGCAGGGGAGGGGCAGAGAGAGAGGGAGACAGAATCTGAAGTAGGCTCCAGGCTCTGAGCTGTCAGCACAGAGCCCAATGTGGGGCTCGAACTCATGGACCACAAGATCATGACCTAAGCCAAAACCAAGAGGTAGAAGCCCAATTGACTGAGCCACCCAGGCACCGTTGGGAAAGTACTTCTTAACTATTTTATTTTCTCTATATTACTTTGTCTTTTTATATTCCTGTCATTCCCAGAGTCAATTTTATAAGATATTTTTTCTACATGTTTTTGCATTTCATTTATTTGCCAGAGTTGTCCAAGTTAGTCTTTCTAAAATTTAAATTTCTTCTGTTTTGGTAATTACTTCTGCTTTGTCGTTTTATAGTTTGTTTATTGGCTCATTCAGTCTCTTTCTTTCTTTCTTTCTTTCTTTCTTTCTTTCTTTCTTTCTTTCTTAATGTAGCTGGTGATTTGTCTTTAAATTTTGAAGAGTTTATATTTATTTGTAAGTTCTATGTATTTTTGTATTATTCCTCATTAATATTTACTTATGTATTTGTAATTTCTTTTCTTCTCATTTCATGTGCTTTACTCTTTCTTTATTTCCCACATTTTTAGTGTCTCATACATTTTTACTCTAAGATATGCAATGCTAAAATATTTCTGGTAGTGACAGCTTTGGCTCTATGTCCTAGATTATTATATGTTGCTATAATTTTCACGATTTTCAAATTGTATATATTTCATTCTGTATTTAATTTTCATCTAATGTTTAGTATTATGTCGTATTATTTCTGGGTATGTGGTCTGTTAGAACATTACATTATGTTTTAGTTTATGGTCTTGTGGTCAGTCTGTCGCACGGATTTCTACTGATAACTATTGTCTAGTAGCACTGTTGTCTCGTAGTTGGAGAATTCTATTTGAGTTATTTTTATTCTTTTGAACTTATAGAAGTTTCCATTATGATCTTATAGATCAATAATTTGCATCAGTGTCTCTTGTGTACTTGAGAGGGGTGTATTCTTTATAATTGGGGCTCAGATTTTGATATATAGCTAAAAGATCTAACTTTTTCTTCTGTTATTTGGGTCTTTTATAGCTTTCTATTTCTTTTTTCTAATATCTACTGATTTTTTTTTGTAACTGAAACTATCTTCTTTAGTGTATTAAAGTTCACTATTAATATGCTGTTGTGGGTTGGTGTCTTCTCTAATGTAAGTTATTTTTGCATCTTTGAGCAAATAAATATTAATAAACTTTTTAACATCTGCATTATACTAGTAAAGGGTCACTATCTGTGACCCTTTACTATTTCAAAATCTCCTTCTTTGTCTCTGCTAATACTTTTATTTGAATTCTCTTTACCATACAACAAAATTAGGATACTATTTTCTTTTTTTCCTTTTTTGGTTGGTATTTCCTTTTTCTTATTTTTAAAAATTCTCAATCTCTTTGCTTTGTGTATAAATATTGTATAGTATTTGGTTTTAGTTTCTAAGCAAATTTGCAAATCTTTTATTTTTTTTAATTTTCAAGTAATGAGTTTGAGCCACCCATATTTACTAGTGTGATTGATATGGTTTCTTCCAGTTGTTTTCATATTTTATGTCATAGTCTCTAGATAAAAGTATGCACATATGATAGCCAAACATACTAGATACAAACATATATATCATTTCTCTATATAATCTGCATTGTTCACTCTTTGTCCTTTTTTGACATTTACTTTTCTATTTAAGAAGTTATATATACATATATATGTGTGTATATATATATACATATATATGTGTATATATATATACATATATATATGTGTGTGTATATATATATATATATATATATATACACACACATATATATATGTGTATGCACATATATATACCTGATTATCTTTATACTAATATCTTCAGATTCCACTTTTTGTAAAAAATGGGGTCTAATGCTTTTCTATTATGACTAATGCTAAAATGAGCAATATTGAAATTTCCTTTTTTTTTTTTCAACGTTTTTTTATTTATTTTTTGGGACAGAGAGAGACAGAGCATGAACGGGGGAGGGGCAGAGAGAGAGGGAGACACAGAATCGGAAACAGGCTCCAGGCTCCGAGCCATCAGCCCAGAGCCTGACGCGGGGCTCGAACTCACGGACCGCGAGATCGTGGCCTGGCTGAAGTCCGACGCTTAACCGACTGCGCCACCCAGGCGCCCCTGAAATTTCCTTTACTTGCTTTCTCACCTAGCATCCAACTAGAAACACTACATTTCCACTCCAGTTAATACCTGTTAAGGAAATTATGGAGCATATTTTGCCTCCAAATGGCATTAGGTTTCTACGAATATTTGATCCTTCGCATTTTCCCAATAATTTTTGGTGTTGGTGGTCTGAAATGAATCCTCCCTTCCACTTTTTAACCTCTGAAGGCAGTTACAGTGGAAAGCATACAGCAAGAATTGCATGGAACGTTGCCACACAGAGTTGGAAAGTAGCACTAACTAAAGTGTTTCCGGTTGGTTGGCAAATCCCTTTCACAGGCTCAGCATCTGCTATTTCCACGATGTGAATCAAGAATACCAGTCATCCCCACCAGTGTTCTCCAAATCGGTTTCAGTAACCTCCTGCTCCACAAGATGCTAATTACTAGGTTGCAAAATATATGCTCTATGTTGAATCCAGGAAGGGTGTAAAAGAAAGATAAATGGTGTCATTATTTTAAGACTCTTCAGAATCTTATATAGGCTAAAGTGCATAGTGTATCTCCAAGAGGAGGATTTAGTATCCAGTGTACCACAAAGTTATGTGACCATGAATCCCCTTTTCTCAGAATACTCACTAAACTCTCCTGAAACTAATATTTTGTGAACATAGTTTTAAAGATGCTTCTCTCCATCAAGAGATTTAAGAGATGGTATGAGCAAGCCACTATTTTGTATCCTAGCCAAGAAAAAGCAAGATTCAGCCACTCTATTGCAAGGAATTATTCTTATCTGAAATAATATTCTTATCTGAAACATTCATTTGCATCTGTTGATTTATACTGGGGCTGAGTAGCTTCCTGGAAAGCAAAATATTTAAACCTTATTTACCTTTAAAGTTTAAATGTTGTGTCAGTCAAAATTTTGGGTTCCCAGAAAGATAAACTGACCCTGATTACATTACAGAAAACAACAGATTTATTAAAAAGACAGCATAGCTCACAATATTGATGAGAGTCTGGAAAATAAGATAGGTTAGCAGGTAAGTACCATGGAGGACACGGATGGTTAAAAGGCAAGCAACACAACATCTATCTTATATTAGGTATTGTCTGGGCAATATCCTGGCACCACTGGGCATCAATTCCCCCACACACTGATGTTACAGTGAGTTATTTAATGAATTCAAACTAACTCTCACCTCATTCCTGATTCAACATTTCACAGAGGATTATAAAATTGTCAGAGCCTATGTTATCTGCCCTTTTCCTTTGCTGACAGAACTGAGAAGAGAGATGATGTAGTTCCTAGAGTCTTGTGGTGGTAGAGGGTACAAAGTTGTGGATTCTCTCACAAAGACTTAAATGCCAAATAGTTAAACCAATCAACCAACCAACAAACAGGTAAATCAAATTCCCTTGTGGATTATTGTAAGACTTAGGTGGACCTGACAGAAGGCTTAATATAAGAAGAATGAGGGTGTCCTGGGTGGCTTAGTCAGTTGAGTGACAGACTCTTGATTTCGGCTCAGGTCAAGATTTCATGGTTTGTGGGTTCGAGCCCTGCATTGGGCTCTGCACTGATGGTAGGGAGCCTTTCTCTCTCTCTCTCTTTCTCTCTCTCTCTGCCCCTCCCCATTTGTGCTGTCTTTCTCTCTCAAAATAAATAAATACACTTAAAAAAAAATAAGAAGAAGAGGAATGAAAACCCACAGAGAAACTTAACCACTGGTAACAAATATCATCAGATGAACCAAAATACTGCAGCAATGCTGTAGCTTGGAGAGTTCTCATCAGAGAACTGATTGGTTGGAGGCGCCATGAGAAAGTAGACTATGTAACCAAGCTGGAGGTTCGGTCTTTGAGATTTGGATGTGTGTGTTAATAGAGCAATTCCTGTATCCAAGGCTGTGAATTTTAAAGCAAAGTTTTCAGTATATTGACTTGGTGATCCAATTATTCAATCTGGGAATATTGTCATGAAGACAAAAGACTACCTTTGAGAAGCTTGAGGGAGTCAACATAAAGACACAGTATTACAATACACAAAATGATGTATTCAACAAATATTTATTGAGCACTGATTATGTGCTATGCGTCTGGGGAATGCAGATATTCAATATTTTGTGATGACTCTCAAAGAACGCCAGCTAATGATGGAAATAAATGCATAAATAAGCACAGTAATTACAGTACTGGGTGATACATGCAATAATAGGAATACAGACAATAGTAGCACAGAGATGATTTAATAGACTGTAATGTACATTAGAGCAAGTACTTGGCAATTATTAAGTACACTGGGTGAAAAATAGTAATAATATTTTCTAATTTGTCAGGTCAAAAAATTTGCTGATTCTAATTTTTCTCTTGCAGCAAATTGTCCCTTTATTGAAAAGTCTCCCTGGCTTCATTCCCCATATTATAAAACACTTTGCCATTATATAGCCTTTAGTCAGCAAGCTGGGATAACTCCAAGTTACCCTGGGAGAAGGAATTACATTCAGAATTACATTTGAGATTTGGCATTTATATTTGTGCTGAATGGAAGAGGGGTCAGGAAAGTATTTGGATGAATAATATGCAATATTATATTGTTCCCATTATTCATATTATAAACTATAGAGATAAAAGCCTAATTACTTTCTGTGTCAATTGTCTAACCTTATTCATGCATGTGTGGATTCATTTGTTTACTCAATAAATGCTTCTTGAACAGCATGTCCACGTCAGGCGTGTGCTAGGGACCCACATAACACTGAAGAATTTGTCACAGACATAGCTTTGAGGTCCCAAGAAAATTATTGCAATATTATTAGGTGATTAAATACAATAATGATAGTTTGTCCCAAGAATGTGCACGTAGGAGAGTACAGCTCTTGTCCGGAAGACCAGAGAGGCCCACATTTTATTTGTTGGTTTATAGTGAAGTAGAGCCATATAATGCTTTTTTTTTTTTTTTTTTCAAAAATCAGGAAAGGAAGATAAGGTTAAGAAACCCTAGAGAGGCACTGTGTGAGACGCTCAGTCGGTGCTCTTTCCAGTAAAATAATCACTTACCTGCTGAAAAGTATTTTTAAAAATAACAAGGAAAAGAAAACAAAATTAACCACTTAGTCTCGGTAAATTTCCCTATGGGCATACAGAAAGTAGACCCACATATATTTGAGAAAATCTACATCTCCATAAAAACAGAATCTTCAGTATGACCCACCTTTGCTTCCTCCCAGCTCAGTGTAAGGGGACTTTTTTACCAGATGAACGTAGCCAAGAACACGGGGTTGCTGCTCAGGCCAGCTGCAGCCTAGGGCAATAGTTCACCGCAGGAAGGGCAGGCCACTAACCTCTCTCCACTCCCCAGCTCTGTCTTGCAAAAGTAAGACTGACAGATGTGGCCAAGAGGACTGGGGTTCCCTTATTATTCTTAAAATAGCAATATTCTGTCGATGGATCTGAAGATTCTACATATTTGCAGACATTGTCAAGTTGACTCTAAGTTGGCATGGAAATGCCAAGAACACATTGCTGACCTACTCTCAGCAAATTTCAATTATACAACACAGTATTATCAACTGTAGTCACCAAGCTATACATTAGATCCTCAGAATTTATTCATCCTAAAGCTGAAAATACATACACTTGACCAACCTCTCCTCATTTATCCTATCCAAAGGCCCTGAAAACTGCCATTCTACTCTCTAAGTGTTTGGCTTTTTAAAATGTATACGTTCCATATAAAAGTGAAACCATGGAGTATTTGTCTCTCTTTCTAGCTTATTTCACTTAGGGTAATGCCCTTCTGGTTCTTCTGTGTCGTCACAAATGCAAGGTTCCTTTTTTGTAAGGCTGAATCATATTCCATCATATCCATACATGTGGTGCACACACACACACGCACACATGTATCACATTTTCTCATGTTTTACTGCAGAAAGATAGAGTAATCACAGCAGTATCCTACTGGCATAAAAATAGACATATAAATCAATAGAATAGAATTTAATGTCCAAAAATAAAGCCATTCTATATGGTCAATTGATTTGTGACAAGCATTCTAAAATCATTTTAATGGTGGTATGAATAGTCTCCTCAACAAATGGTGCTGGGGCACCTGGATATCCACATGCCAGAGAGCTCAGTCTTTCCCTTTCCTCACCCTGTGCACAAAAATGAACTCCAAATGGATTGTAGGTCTAAACACAAAAGCTAAAAAAAATACTCTTAGCAGAAAACATAGAAATACATTTCCATGACTTTGGATTGGACTTTCTTTTAGTATTTTTGATATGACACCAAAATCAACAATGAAAGAAAAATAGATGAAATGGATTACATCAACAGAAAAATCCTTTTTATCACAAAAAAAAATATCATCAAGGATGTGAAAACACAAACCACAGAATTTCAGAAAATATTTGGAAGTCATCTATTTGATAAGGGAATTACATCCAGAATATATGTAAATTATGTACAAGTCAATAACAAAAAGATAGATAATCCACTTGAAAATAGGCAAAGCATTTAAGTAGACATTTCTCCAAAGATATACAATTGTTCAATAAGGACATGAAAAAATGCTCAACATCATTTGTCGTTAGGAAATGCAAATTAAAACCACAATGACACATCACTTCACTCCCACTAGAGTGGTTATAATGAATAAGAAACATTAGCATGTGTTGGTAAGGATGTGAAACTCTCATACACAGTTTCTGGGAATGTGCAAGGGGCCAATTGTTTCAGGAAAATAGTTTGGCAGTTCCTCAAAATGTTAAATATTGACCTCATAATTTCATTCCCAGGTATTCACCCAAAAGAAATGAAAATATGCATTTACCTCAAAACTTGCACATGAATCTTCACAGCAGCAGAGTAGCCAAACAATGGATACAACCCAGGTCTCCATCAAATAATGGAGGGATAGGCAAAATTTTGTCAACCAATGCAATAGACTATTATTGAACAACAAAAAAGCAGGCAGTACTATTGCCTGCTACAGTGTGAATGCAACTTGAAAACATTATCCTAAGTGGAAAAGGCCAGTGACTAAAGAGTACATATTGCATGATTCCATTTATAATGAAATGTCAAGAATAGATGAAACTAGACAGAAAGTAGAGTGGTGGCTGCTAAAAGGTAGGGAGACAAAAGATGTGGAGTAGGTATGAGCATGACTGCTAATAGGTAAAGGGATTATTTTTGGTATTATGAACATTTTCTAAAATTACGTTGTGATGATAGTTGTATAACTCTGTGTACATACTAAAAACCTCTTAATTGTGTGATTTAAGTGGGTGAATTGTATAGTGTATGAATTATAGCTCAATAATACAGTGTAAGAAAGAGGAAAAGGAAATAACCATGCATTGCACCCTATGTTAGGCACTTTATTTTGTATGTATACATGACGCTTCAATTTTCTCTACTGTGTAAAATGGGTGCACATGGGGCACCTGTCAACACCAACAACCTAGGGTTCTGTGACTCTAGTTCTCAGTTGTTCGAGTGGGGCTATGGTTAATTCCAAAGTCACCCTCCTAAGTAATATATCTGGGTTTCCGCCACATGTTCACCAATAGATTTCTCCTTACAGTCATTCCTGATGCACTATCCTGAGCAGGGTGTCCCCCATGGGCTCCTATTTCTACCACAAAGGGCGCCATTGACTCTGTAGCCTGCTGCTGGCTCCACTTGTCACACTAAGAGCCAATGCTGCTCTTACCCTGGGTGTGCCCTACCCTGTGAGGTGCCTCTGTTGCTCTTCATTGTGTTTCTGGTTCCGCCTTACACCACTGGCCATGCCTCATATGCCTTGTAATCCCTGTGGGGATACCGGCACCTCTTTAGGCTCCCCAGACACACATGGAGCATAATCAGTCTCATCATGGTATGTTGTGCCACCAAGTGAGTATTGGGGAAAGACAAAGGCTAAAAAATGGCCCCCTCTCTTTCAAATGTCATTCCATTAAGGTAAATGTAAGTGGTGGCTCGCTGGTATTTTGCATTTTAATGCAAGAGCTAAGTTTTTACAGCCATCTCTTTCCTTGTACCTATCTGGAAAGTTCTCAGAGCAAATAGCAGCCGCCATACTGGAGAACTCATAATGCAGGCTTCCACAAGGCTATGAGCATGTGTTATTTCGAAGACTGAGGCTTTGTTCCTGATCTTTTAGTAGCTTCCTTCTTCATTAACTTTTCTTTTCTTAAAGCTAACATATAGACTTTGTCTGTCTACCTCACTAGTACGTATTCAGCCCATGGCTGAATTACAGCAGTTAATGAGGTTTGAATTTTCCAAAAGATGATTCTGTCCTCCTGCAAAATAGAGCCTCACCTCTCTGCTCCGACATCATTTGTTATGCACTCTTGCCTCAGCATGCACCACATGCACTGTGATTATTAATCTACTTCTGTGTCTTACTCTTTCGTACCTCTCTGTAGATCCTTAAGGGCAGGGACGATGCATTATTCAACTTTTGTTTGTGACCTTAACACCTATCCTAGTGTTAGGAATGGAGCAAACATTCAGCAAATGCATCTGAATTAATGAATCAAGCTCTACTCTGTCTATTTGTTTTCCTGTCAGTCATGTTTAATAAGCAACTGAACTAAAGATATATCATGCATTACACTTTTCTGACAAACTAGAAGAGTTAGGCCCATTTTAGATATTTATCCAAGATTTGTTAAATTGAACTTTGTGGCATTCATAAATGTGTGAGAATGATTCATAAACTATTAATGATGATTAGCAATCGATTATTGATTATAATTGAAGCCCACTAAACCATTTTTACAAGTGTTGTCACATTTCAGGCAGCCCTTTGCTTTTTTAAATGAATATTAAGGGGAAAAAATAGTGTTTGATTACTCTGAGAGTAGATCTCCCACCACAGGCGTTTAGACACAAGCTGGAGAGAAATAGACAGATGCATTTCATTTAGAATGTAAGATAAAACTGCTGTTTGATATTCAGTTCTCTGTGTGGGGAAAGCCTTTCTGCTTTTCTGAATTCCAGTAATTGTCTTATTTGTAGTCCCTTGCTGCAGACCTTTGCCTCCTGCCAACTGCTTGCCAGACGTGGTCTCAATGCTAAGAAGAAAGAGGTTCCCAGAGAGCATAAGATATATATTGAAATCAAACACTCTTCTAAAACTATTGTTTTCCAATTTCCACTAAATCATCCTTCTGGTGACCCTTCCTACTCAGTGGATTTCAAAACACTTAGTGAAAGAATAACTAAAATAAAAAGTCATTATTCACAGATGCTCTGCACACCTGAAGGGTAAAGTTAGTTTTTCTTTTGCGTGTTATTTATACCAATGATGCACCATTTCTTTCTTTTCTTTCTAGCTCTACTTTGATTCCTCCTGCTTAGCTACGGCATAGTAATTGAATTTAAGTATCAGCATATCACATCCTCTGTGGTTTCTAAATTTAGGGTCAGAATAAAAGATTAGGAAACAGAACGGGGACATCAAGTCTTCTTCTCTATCTTAGAATAAAACTAAGTTTGATAGATTGTTGAAAGTATAGAACATGTTTCAAAACACCCCTCCTCTGGTTCTTCCCTGTGCGACTTTAGCAGAGTTAACTCAGCTTCTCTATATCATGGTTTTCTTATCTGAAAAAGAAAAAAAAAAAAAGAACATTGGCTATTAGCTATAATACCTATGTCATAGTCTTATTTTAGGAATTAATTTGGGAGTGATGTCAGCCATATGGCAGACTAGGAAACTGCACACCCCCATTTCCCAGTGGGAACCCTAAGAAAGTACTGGATCTTGGCTAAAATAACTTTGTAGGACCTATGGAAATGAGTCAAAGATCTGTAGAAACCAAGTGAAAGACGAATAAAGAAAAAAAAATCAAAATAGTAACAAATTTTATTTGTTTTTGCTTATTTTTTCCCCTTCCTTCTCCAATGTGGTGTGCCATGGTTTGAGAGAAGCAGTGGCAAGGTCCCCAGTTCCCCGGTTCCTTCCAGAGAAAGCATAGCAACCCTAACTTGCAGCATTTTAGTCTGTCTAGGGATTGTTTGAGGGATTGATTTGTGTGTCACCAACTTGGAGCTCAGAAGGGCAAAACCAGCACAGCTTGGATCTCAGACTAATAAAAGCCATGAGCAAAAGCAGAAGAAGCCCATGGAATCCACCAGTAGACTATAGAATTGTATATGCCTGGGGCAAGTGATTACAACTGAGGAACACAATAGCATACATAAGGCCCAGAGAAGAAGCAGGGATGAGATTCCTAGTGAAAATAAGACATCTAAACACAACTATTTCTAGGGGGAATCAGACACACACACACACACACACACACACACACACACACACAAACCCAGGAAAGTCACATGCCCTATCAAGTGCTGGGGAGACCTTAAATCCTTCACATTGGGCTGATTCCAAGGTACCAAACATGCCCTGCTAGAGGTCTTCCCTCTACATAGAGCCAGGTTGTAAATACTAGTAGAGCTGTTGTTTTTTCAAATGAGCAATTTTCCACTAAAGATCTTAAATCATGTAAAAAAAACAAAAACAAACAAAAAAAAAACCCAGGAAAATATGACTCATTCAAAGGAATAAAATAAATCCCACAAAACTCCCTGGAGAAACACATGCATTGGACTAATAGACAAAAACTTTAAAACAACAGTCTTAAATATACTCAACAAGGGGCGCCTGGGTGGCTCAGTCGATTGAGTGACCGACTTTGTCTCAGGTCATGATCTCACGGTTTGTGAGTTCGAGCCCTGCGTCAGTCTCTGTGCTGACAGCTTAGAACTTGGAGCCTGCTTCGGATTCTGGGTCTCCCTCTCTCTCTGCCCCGCCCCCACTCATGCTCTGTCTCTCTCTGTCTCAGAAATAAATAAAAGTTAAAAAAAAATTAAGTATACCCAACAAGGTAAAGGAAAACATGAACCAAAAAAAAAAAAAAAAAAAAAGATAGAAAAAAAAGGAAATCAAGACAGCAATATAGCAACAAAACAAGAAAATCTACAAAGATAAAATTATAAAAAAGAACCATAGGGACATTGTGTAGCTGAAAAATAAAATGGCTGAATTGGCAAATCCACTAGAGAAGTTCAATAATAGTTCATTCAAACAGGTGGAAGAAAGAAATAGCTGATTTTCAGGGCAGTCATTGGAAATTACTGATTCTGAGGAAGAAAAAAAGAATAATGAAGTAAAGTGAAGAGATACCAAGGGACTTAAGGGAACTCTCAAGAGAACCAAAATACACATTATGGGAGAGAAGGGGAATCAAGTGTATCACTACAAGAAAATCAGCTAAACACAAATGAAGGCAGTAAGGGAGGACATGAGAAACAACAAGATATCAAATATACAGAAAAAAATACTAAAATTGCAAAGTTAGGTCCTTCCTTCTCTGTAATAACTTTAAATATAAATAGATTAAAAATCTGCATTCAAAAGACATATTGGCAGAATGGATTTTAAACAATCAGATGCAGCTACAAGCTGTCCAAAAGAGACTCACTTTAAATATAAGAATACAAATAGATGGAGAGTTAAAGGATGAAAAAAAAATCCATATGAATAATAACCAAATAAATTAGAAGAGACTATAGTAATATCAAATTAGAGTTTAATGTAAAAACTGTCACATGAGACAAAGAACATTATATGCTTATAATAGGGTCAATGTATCAAGAAGATATAACAATTATAAAGATATATACACTAAACATCAGGGCTTCTACATATATGAAGCAAACGCCAATATTGAAGGGAGAAGTAGACAGCTCTAAAAATAATAGTAACAGATTTCAACACCCCACTTTCAATAATACGTATGGCAACGAGACAGAATATCTATAAAAGAACACAGGACTTGGACAACACTACCAGAAAATTGGACCAAACAAATATATACAAAACACTTCACTCGATAAAAGCACATTTTTCTCAAGTGTACATGGAATATTCTCCAAGATAGACTATATATTAGATCACAATATTCTATATTAGATCACTTTTTTTTATTTAAAACATTTTAAGTTTATTTATTTATTTTGAGACAAAGGAAAAATGTGAGCAGGGATGGGGCAGAGAGAGAGGGAAAGATAATCCCAAGAAGTCTCTGTATTGTCAGAGCAGAGCCCGATGCAGGGCTGGAACTCATAAACCATGAGATCATGACCTGAGCCAAAACCAAGAGTCAGATGTTTAACTGACTGAGCCACCGAGGTGCCCCATGGTCACAAAACAAGTCTTAATAAATTTTAAAAGATTGAAATCACATAGAGTATCTTTTCTAATCACAGTGGAATGAAAATACAAATGGACAGTAAAAGGAAAGCTGAAAAATTCACAAATATGTTGAAGTTAAACTATATATTCAAACAATGGGTGAGCCAAGAAAGAAATCACAAGAAAAATTAAACTATCTTGAGATAAATGAAAATGAAAATCCAACACATGTAATCTTATGGATCATAGCTATAATGCTTACATTGAAAAATAATAAAATTCTCAAATCCAAAACCTGATGTTATGTATTAAGGAACTAGAAAAAGTAGAATAAACTAAGCACAAAGCTAATCCACAAAAGGGAAAAAATGAAGATTAGAATGGAAATAAATAAAACAGAATAAAAAATAGAGAAAATTAATGAAACCAAAAGTTAGTTCTTCAAAAAGATTAACAAAATTAACAAACATTTGGACAAACTAAATGTCTTATGTTAAACTCTTATTTAACATAAGAAAAATAAGAGAAGAATCAAATAACTAGAATAAGAAATGAAAGAGGGGGCGTTACTATTGATTCTAGAGAAATTTTAGAAAAAGATTATAAGAGGGTATAATGAAAAATTATATACCAACACATTGGATAACTTAGATGAGATGGACAAATTACTAGAAAAACCGGATTTATAAAGACTGAATCACTAGGGCACGTGGGTGGCTCAATTGGGTTAAGCATCCGACTTGGGCTCAGATCATGAGGGGTCCAGCCCTGCACTGGGCTCTGTGCTGACAGCTCAGAGCCTGGAGCCTACTTCAGATTCTGTGTCTCCCTCTCTCTCTGCCCCTCCCCCATTCACACTGTCTCTGTCTCTGTCTCTTTGTCTCTCTCTCAAAAATAAATAACACTAAAAAAAGAAATAAAAAAAAAAAACGTGTTATATTAGCATAAAGTGCAATAGAATAGAGAGCCCAGAAATACACCTTTGCATATGGTCATGGAACCAAGGTTATTCAAGGACAAAAAGATAACCATTTTGACAAATAGCGTTGGAAAAAATGGTCAGTCATAAAAGGACAAATATTGTATAATTCCACTTATACGATAAACTTGCAGTAGTCAAATTCACAAAGACAGAAAGTAGAGGGTGGTTTCCAGGGGCTGTGAGCAATGGGGAATGGGGAGTTATTATTTAGTAGACAAGGAGTTTCTGTTTGGGAAGATGAAAAAAGTTCTGGAGATTGATGCTGATAATGGTTGCACAGTAATGTGAATATACTTAAAGTCATTGAGCTATACACTTAAAAATGGTAAAAATGGCTAGACAAGATTACACAAAATTAAATTTGTTAAATAGAAGAAAACTGAAAATATGAAAAGTACCTTAATAAACATTTATCATTCTTTTATGATTACTGTCAGTCAGTTCTAAATAAATATGAGAATTATAATCCCTCCACCAGAAATAGAAATGAAAATTAGCAAAGGCATGCCCATACAAGTGCAAAAACAAAACAGATAAAAGAGATGAAGAAGGAAAGAAAGAAGGGGAAGGAAGGAAAGAAGGAGGGAGGGAGGGAGGGAGGAAGGGAGGAAAGAAGGAGGGAGGGAGGGAGGGAGGAAAGAAGGAAGGAGGGAGTTTGGGAGGGAGGGAGGAGGGTGGGAAATAGACAAGCAGACACTGGTGATGGAGGTAAAGCAAAGAAGATTAAAGCAAAATAGAATTTAAAATATTAGGATAATAATAAGATGAGGTGAGAATTAGTCTGAAGCCAGGTCTTGCTAAGAAGCTCACATAACTATTTAAAGAAATGATATCCAGTGATTACAATTTAAGAAGGATTAAGCATTTAGCAGGTTACTTATTTAGGCCTGTTTTGTAGGTTTTAAGGACGAAGTAGTGACAATATGTCAGTTCTTTGCATTAGAGATTTTTGTATCAAAACTTTCCTCAGAAGAAGCAGAGGGTTGAAGCCAGAGTGGGAGTATGGATAGAGAAAATATAACCTTTTGTCTTTCCTTTGGGAGTTAGGAAAAAATGAATAACTAGGATTGACATAAGCAATGTTCACAGGTATCCAGCTCTTCCTAACTTCTGGATGCATGACCCTGTGCCTCGTTTTGGACAAAGAAAATATGAGGAAAATAATACAGGTCACTTCCAGGCTAAGGCACCTAATACTCTATACTTGATTCTCCAGCCCTCTCTGTGAACACTGTAATGAATTCTGATCTTTGTATTAAGCAAATGACATGATAAGACGCTGTTGCCTTTGTCCACCTGTATTTTTGAGGACTTTTGGCAAGCGAAGCTCACCTTACCAACCTTATTTGGACACCTGGCATGGATAGGAATAATCTTTTGATTTTGCTAAACTTCTAAAATCTGGAGGTTTTATTTTACTGCAGCATAACTTAAACTAACCTGAATAATACATTATCCAGCATCACCTTTTCATCATCAAAGGAGAAATTCACAGCAGTGCCCAATCGCAAGTGAAGGTTCTTTTCAGACAGATAATTCGTACTGTGCAATAAATTTCCTTTTCAAGCTTAGAGAAAGCGATGAAGGAAAGAGACCACCAGTGGCTCCATGGGCATATAACTAATGACCACTGTGGAGCTGTCGAGATTGTAAAATGCCTCTTATGAAATGTTGGGAGACTTTTAACCCTTCACATTCACAGAGAAAAATTAATTTGCTGGCTTGGTTTTCTTGTGTAACCGCTTTTGTATTTCTACCATAGAAATGAAGCTCTTCCTATTTTAGGTACAAGTAAAGGAAGAAAAGTCAAAATGTCCTGGAAAAAGAAAAACATAGTTTGTAATCTTTTGTGGAGCAAGAAATATGGAAAATCACAGGAATGTGATCACCCTGTAAAATAACAGTCCCCATGCCTTAAGAATAACTTATTTTGGGGGGCCCCTGGGAGGCTCAATCTAAGTGTCTGACTTCAGCTCAGCTCACGATCTCACAATTCATGAACTCGAGCCCCACCTTGGGGTTTCTGCTGTCAGTGCAGATCCCACTTTGGATCCTCTGTCTCTCTGTCTCTGCCCTTCCTACACATCCTCCCTGTCTCTCTCAAAAATAAATAAACATTTAAAAGATAATTTATTTTTCCCTCAGTTTGTTTTAAGTCTGCCAAAATTTTGTAGTGTGAGGACTCCATCATTAAGATTTACCTCAATGTCAACCATTAAAATGATGACAAAAAGTAATATCCTTAATAAATAAAGAGCATATACCAATCCACAAGAAAACCATTAAGACTGCCATATATATATACATTGGAAAGCTAACAAACCTGCTTGTCCAGACTCGTTTCTAGCTAAGGAGAAGTAAGCAGAAAACACTGGTTGGAATATGAAGGAACTTTTTATGAGGCAGCAGACTAACCAATATGCATAGATGCATTTTGCCCTTCAAATCTCTTCCTCCTTCCAGAAATCTGGGTAAGAAGTTTAGTGCAGGGGGCACTGTGTTGTGACCAGTAGAGAGAATGGTGTATAATACGCATGGCAAATCAGGAAAAGAGCAGTAGTCTGAGTCCTTGATGACAACCCTGTAATATCCATTTCAGCCCTGACTTGCCTGTGTTGAGATTTCTAATTTACAATAACAAACCAACCTTATGCTTGTTTGAGTCACTCTTGGTCATATTTTTTGTTACCTGCAGGCAAATACTATCCTAAGTAATGGACACTGCGCTAAACTCTTTAACATATTGTTCACTGTAACTTTTTTTTAATTTTTTTGTTTACTTTGATAGAGAAAGAGAGAGAGCATGAGCAGTGGAGGGGCAGAGAAGGAGAGAGAGAGAGAATCTCAACTAGACTGCGCTGTCAGCACAGAGCCTGAGGCAGGTCTCGAAACCATGAGCTATGGGATCATGACCTGAGCAGCAACAGAAGAGTTGGACGCCTAACCAACTGAGCCACCCAGGCACCCTATTTCACTTGTAACTTTTAAGGTGACCTAAGAGGTGGGGCTGTTTTCCTCAATATGCAGTTGAGGAAATTGAAGCCTGGCTTACAGCCACTCCTCCCCCAGATCTATCAGATCAGTTCTATGGCTCTTTCTTTCATCGTCACAGCTTCCCAAAGAATCTGGCTCACAGGTTTACAATCTGCTCTTTCAATAATGGGCACCATGTCCTTCAAACCAGAAATCTACTTTCCACATGGTAGATCGTTTGGGGCTAATTACTACATGTGCAAATTTCGGGTAAGTGAGTGCATGTCTCACCTTTGTTTCCTGACAGAGCTGTTTAAGGACTCAATCCATTAATGCACTGGTAGGTCCTAGTCCTTCCCAACAGCTAACGCTCATGTACATTACCTACATACATGCCAGGCACTGTTTTCAACACTCCATAGATTGACTGAAGCCTTAGAACACAAGGGTTAAGTAGTATCATTCACTTAAGTTTAGAGCTGAAGAGAGAGCCAGGGAGAATGTAAGTGATTTGCCAAGGCTGTTCTGATAGTGATAAAATGGGAATTCTAGCCTCAGCACCAATGTCCACACTCAACCCTCTATGCCACATGGGTGACTCCATTCCCATGGCCTCATCCTGCATTCTGTTCTTTGTAATTAATGGTCACACCTTACTAAAGGACCAAAGAACCCTGCTGTCACAATGGAAGGTTCCTGTGTGACTCACTCCCCTCTCTGTGCACACCATTACAATCAGCGCATGAGCCCACACACTTGCCTGGGCCCCTCTTTGCAGCCAAGATGTACCTGGCATCGCTCTCTCCCAACGCCAAAGTAATTATGTTCCCAGTCACAACCCTCTTTGCCTACAACAAGTCAAATGTCTAATTACACACTCCCAGCAAGGCATCTTATTAGAGCCTCAACCAAGCATCTCATTCCAGCTTACCAGCCAAGCATCTCATTACAAGGACTGGACACATCTGATTTCCCACAGAGTCACCATCTCATTACACAGTTTTGAGAAGCACACACATGAACCTAGGATTTTGGACACTTATATCATTAAACCTGTTCTGTCATATCCCATTTCACACCGATTCTCGAGAACCCATTTGTATACATTTCAGAGAGACAGGACTTACCCAGTACCAAGGTGCCTGGGAGAACACAATTAGAAAAGGCATCAGACATAATGTGTTTATGGGGCACCTGGACAGCTCAGTCGGTCGGGTGTCCAACTTCGGCTCAGGTCATGATCTTATGGTTCATGAGTTCAAGCCCCGCATCGGGCTCTGCAGTGACAGCTCAGAGCCTGGAGCCTGCTTCGGATTCTGTGCTTCTCTCTTTCTGCTCCTTACCCCCTCACACTCTGTCTCTCTCTGTCTCAAAGATAAATAAATGTTAAAAAAAATTTTTTTAAAGAGAAAGAAAAGAAATCATGTGTTCAGATCGAAACTAGAAAAGCAGCAGTGTTGTCTCCATGCAAAATTGTCAAGGTTGAAGAATCTTCAGCTGTGAAACACAGATAGCCTATACATTTTTTTTCAGTTTTTTTTTTTCTGGGAAATACATACACACACACACACACAATCACACCCCCATTTACACTTAACTGAACTACTTCAGATTGTTTGGTTTTGGGGCTATATATGGTGTGCATGTGTGTGGTAGGCAGAATTATGGCCCCAAGAGGATGCTACACCATAGTCCCTGTGACAGAATATGTTACCTTCTGGCAGAAGGAACTTTGCAAATGTAATTAAGGATACTAATCAGTTGACTTTAAGATAGGAAGGTTATCCTGAAATTATGTCAGTGAGCTTAATGTGATTCACATATGCCTGTAAAAGAGGTAGGAGGAGGCAGGGTAGGAAGTGGAATCCAGAGGGATGAGAATCATGAGGGGATTGCACTGGCCACTGTTGGTTTGTGGACGGAGGAAGCCAAATGTGAAGAACATGGAGACCTCTGTCTCACAACCACAAATAGCTGAATTCTGCCCGCAATGTTAATGAGATCAGAAGTGAATTCCTCAGAAGCTGCACAAAGGAATGCACGCTGGCCAAACATTGATTTTAGCCTTGAAAGACTCTGAGCAGAGATCCTAATTGTCTTGTGGTAGACTTCTGACCAACAGACTGACAATAAGGTAAGTAGGTGTTATTTTAACCTGATAAAATTATGGTAATATGCTGTGTCTATAGACAACTAATGCAATGCATGAAATTTTTATAAAAGGAAGTTATACTATCAACCATATTTTGAAGTCCATTCACATAAGAAATATATTGAAAAGACTTTGTATGTTGCAAAGTCATGTTCACAAAATATTTAATGTTTCCATATTTTCTTTATTATCTGGATTATAATTTATATAAATGACTATCTATTTGTGGACATATAGATGGTGGTTACTTCTGCCATTGAGAATCAACACTATAATGAAATGAATGTCTTTGTGTGTCTGTCTTTGTAAACTGACTGAAATAATATATGTGAAATCACTGTTCAAATTTTACATGAATAAATGCAAGAAGTAACTAGTACAAGCATCCAAATCTTTGTTTCATACATACTCCATACTTTTGTACAGGTGACAAACTTATAAATCTTTGAATCTTCTTACACACTCAGGTGCATTTTTGCAGACACCAAGTGAATTTCTTCCTCTTCCTCTGATCCACAAGAGCTTTGCATTTTGTTTATTTATTTTTTAATGTTTATTTATTTTTAAGAGAGAGAGAGAGAGACAGAGTGTGACCTGGGAAGGGGCAGAGAGAGAAGGAGACACAGATTCTGAAGCAGGCTTCAGGCTCTGAGCTGTCAGCACAGAGCTCGATGTGGGGTTGGAAATCACAAACCATGAGATCATGAAGTTAGCCAAAGTCAGACGCCCAACTGACTGAGTCACCCAGGTGCTCTGAGCTTTGCATTCTATAATAGAATAGGGTTACACACTCTTAATAATTTAAATAGTGAGTTAAAGGAAAGTATGCTTTTGAACATTAACACAATGTTAATGTAGAAGCATCATAGATGTTTACAGAGACAGATGGCCATCTGACTGCCAAATATCCTTGTTCCTTTTCTGTTGTGTAAAATACTATCTGGTAAATGGCTTTTCAGCCAGGAACTTTATTTCCCACACAACTATGCAGGTGACAGATGAGCAAAGATGATGTGGGTCACTTTTAGGCTAGTGTATGCTGGTTCCACCCATCCTTACTGTATCTGCTCACGCTTAGCCAGGGATCCAGCAGAGAAGTTCAAAACATGAAGAAACGGCACAGCAAACAGATATACAAAGCTAAGTCTGTGAGTCATGGCTTGGAGGTGAATCACACAATATATGTTTGAAACTTTATGTGAATGAGTAACATATTTCTATGGTGTTATTTTGGACTTTGTAGAATATATGAGATAGCATTACCTTAATGAATACATTTTCACTCTTTAATGAGTTTAAGGTGAATTGTGAATACAAAACTGAGGTGCCCGGATGGCTCAGTCAGTTAGATGTTCGACTCTTGGTTTCAGCTCAGGTCATGATCTCACAGTTTGTAGGTTTGAGCCCTGCGTCAGGCTCTGTGTTGACAGCATGGGACCTGCTTGGGATTCTCTCTCTCTCTGCGGCTCCCTCACTCATGTTCTCTCTCTCTCAAAATAAATAAATAAACTTAAAAAATTTTTGAATACAAAATTAACTTATAAGAAGTAACTATGGATCAACTACCTGCTAAATGGGAGTGTGTTGGGTTGACCAAGCTTACACTCACAGAAGATTGAGAGGAAGATCAGAGGGTTATCATTTGGCAGGGCTGCACAAGAATTTTAACTATCCCTTCTATAAATATTTCCAGAGGACCTCTTTGGTTCTAGGCCTTATGCTGGGTTCCAGGAATACAGAGTAGGAAAAAAAATGTGAGTGCTATCCAGCAACCCCAGACTGAATAGGGAAGTCAGACAAAAATCAAACACTTACAATTCAGGAATGTAATTGTTATGATTTAGAAAGAAAACTTTAGTTCTCAGTCTAGTAGTTTATTTTTTTTTTCTCATAAAGGTACATTTGGTATGAGATTCAAACTAAAAATGGAATTTAAGTGCATAGACCATGCTGGTAGGGAAGCCCAAACTGAACAGTAACAAAGTTTGTAAACCAAACATGGGAATGGGAATGAGTAATTTTTTATTGGAGAAAACCTGTCTCATTTCAGGGGGATTTATTCAAGAGAAATTGTATAGAAAGTGCAATATACTTGTATTATTTCTAGTGGGAAAATAAATTTGATATCAAGGAAGTCAATGTTTCCCAGGCCCAAACAAGCATTTCACCTAATGGAAAAACAAAGATGATTGTTGTCAGGGACTACATAAGAATGGTCATGGCCTCCAATCATGTGTAATATTTTATTGGAACTGTTTGCTATTGAAATTGTCAGAAAAATGAAATCACATGAATTACAATAGAAAAGAAAATATAAGTCAAATTTGCATAGGATTTGATTATGATTATAAAACTTGAAAACTGAGTCAATGGGAAAAGTGCTCCTTGGCCAGGAAAATGTACAAGATGCATGCATGGAACATCTTGTCAAAAGAGAACATAAGAAAGCAATCAAAGACTACCAGGACCATAGCATAAGGATGCACACCCCAACCTGAATGAATTCTAACTGCCAAGGACAGGATGATTTGAGCCTCTATTAGTATCACAAAGGCATTGGATTAAAACTCATCAAGTTATGTTTGAATCTATAAGCTCCTGATGACACTTTGAAAGCAACGTTGATTGGACATCTTTTGAGAGTACTAAAGAAGTCACTTGTTATTTTGAAAATTAGAAAATAAAAGGGAAGAATCAAGCATTTATCTTTTCCTGTTTGAGCAGTACCTTAGAGTAATGGAATCGTTGACAAGAAGTTTCTCTTATGAAAGTTTTCTAGCCAATAAATGAAGAGGGAATCTTAAAATTAGGATATTACTACTTGCAACCCTTAATCGATTGATGGACTTCACTCATAATTATCAATGCTGCTAATATAAAAAGGTAAACATAAGTGTACGTATTTCCTGAATGAATTATCAACAGCACTGTGAAGTAGGCTTCAGTGAATTATTTAATTAATTGATTAATCTGGCTACCCATGTATAGGAAATAAAAGAGACAGAGGAGTAAATCAAATGGCACCATGAATATGCACCGTTCAATATCTTGACTTTTGTAAATTCTATAGAATAAGTAACCTGATTTCTTCAAAGATTACATTAGAAAAACATAAATGAGGGGAATATTAGATAAATCTATATGTAAGCACACAAATTCAACACTAAGTATTTAATGATACTAAGAAATAATTGTTCATTTAGACCTGGTGTGATAATACTATTGTGTTTTGTTTACAAAAAGAACCCTTATCTATCAAAAATATGTAGTTAAATATTTATAGGTGAAATGTTATAATGTTTGGAATTTTTCTCACTGTAATCCCAGGGACAGGATATATAAGTGGAAATACAGGTAAAATAAGATTGTCCAAGAGTCAATTGGTTCTCATTGGAGCTGGCTATGTGGAAATTCATTGTACCATTTTCTCTTTCTTTGTACGTGTTTGAAAATTTCCAAACTAATTTTTTTAACTACAAGTGTTTTAATAAATTAAAATAATCAAGATTGCAAAGGATATGGTAAAACATAGTTGTATGTGCTATTTGTTAAGGTATAAACTATTCTACAATTCTGTTGGAAAAGAATCTTGTTATTAAAATTAAAAAGCTAAAAACCATATGCCATTGACCCAATAGTTCTAAAAGTAGAAATCTAATCTAAAGATATAATCAGGGGCGCCTGGGTAGCTCAGTTGGTTAAGTGTCCTACTTCAACTCAGGTCATGATCTCGCAGTTTGTGAGTTCAAGCCCCGCGTCGGGCTCTGTGCTGACAGCTTGGAGCCTGGAGCCCGCTACAGATTCTGTCTCCCTTTCTCTCTGCCCCTCCCCTGCTCACATTCTGTCTCTCTCTCTATCAAAAATAAATAAACATTAAAAAAATTAAAGATATAATCATAAATACAAATAAGGACATACATCTCACATTATTTATTAAAGTAAAATATGGAGACAAGTGAAGCATCCAATAATATAATAAATAAGGAAGCTATATCCATATAACTGAATATCACATAACATATGTAATATTCTCAAGAGTTTTAATGTCATGAGACGCTTAACACATGATGTAATGCAAATTGACGTAAGCTGGATTCTACATGAAGCTGTGTGATTGCTCCCATGTAGGAAATATATGTGTATTCAATCAACCAGTCATGATTATTTCAACTTGTATTCATTAAGTGACTTCTATGAGCTGACCACTATAAAAACTGCTGGGGATATGGTGGTTAAAAAAAATTATATGGGAGGGGGTGCCTGGGTGGCTCAGTTGATTAAGCCTCTGACTCTTGGTTTTGGCTCAGGACATAATCTTGTGGATTGTGAATTCAAGTCATACATTAGGTTCTGTGCTGACAGTGCGGAGCCTGTTTAGGATTCTTCCTCTCCCTCTCTCTCTGCCTCTCTTCTGCTCATACTCACTCTCTCACTCTCTCTCTCTCTCAAACAAATAAACAAACTTAAAAAAATTATATGGTGTCTATGCTCAAAGAGTTTTTGTTTGAGTTGGCTTGATTCTGTGGCAAAAGACTGGGTGCAATAAAAAGCCAAATATAGGATTTTCTGTTGAAGAATTCACAAATATTCCCAAGAAATGGACAGGAATTCACAAATAGTAAGTATTATGGAATGCATTACCTTAAAACAATCATGGAAGTACACATGAGAAATACATTTATAGTTTTTCTAGAATAGCAGTTGTGAGGTCTGATTCAGGAACGTAATAAATGGATAGGATTTAATGATCTATGAAGAGTATAGAGAAAGAAATAAAGGAAAACATCTAGGGAAAAAATCAGAATAACCAAGAGGAAGAAGGTCATCATAAGATAAATGAAAGCAGTTTATTATAGCTTGCAACCTAATATTGGCAAGGAGGTCAGGCTCCAGAGGAGCTATGGCATAGAGACTCATGGTAGCAGGTGGTTTGGGATTTGGCGGGGGGGTGTGGAATTTAATGTTTCCCTTCTATACTTTTCTGTAGCTGAAAAACCCAAACAAAAAATACTGATGGAAAAATTAGGTGTGAAGTTATAGGCTGGAGACATGTAGGTATTGCAGTGGGGGGCAGCAAGTGAGAAAAAAAAAGGACACATTTAAGAAAGATTAAAGAGGAGTGCACGAGTGGCTCAGTCAGTTAAGCATCTAACTCTTGATTTTGGCTCAGGTCATAGTCTTGTGGTTCGTGAGTTCGAGCCCTGTATCAGGCTCTGTGCTGACAATATGGAGCCTGCTTGGAATTCTCACCCTTTCCCTCTCTCACTGCCCCTCCCCTACTCTCTCTCTCTTTCTCATTCAAATAAAGTAAATAAAAACTTTAAAAAAAAGAGAAAGATTAAATAAACCTCAGTGAATGCATCAATGACAAAGAAGAAAATAAAGTCAGGAAGTAAACCTCATAGTCAACAATTACAGCCATCCAAGCAAGAGGTGTACAGGATGTGAATAAAGGAGCTTACAAGGGGATCAAAGCATTATGAACATAAGACTATTTAAAGGAAGAAGTGATAAGACTAATAAGCTGTAGTAATGAAAAAGGATGGTTCCATATATGCAGGCTGAGACAAGGAGAGATTTATGCTACTACTTGTTAGCAGTCGAGAAGTATTTTGACAATTAACCATGTGGAAAGCACAGACTCTCCGGCATCTTTTTCAAGGGTGTCGAAATGGCTTCTGGTTCAAAGCAAAGACCCCACACACCCACAATGCAATATTTGGGATACACTCAATCATTCGCTTTTTCTACAAAGATCAACCTCCAGGAGCTAAACACTAGGCTAGTAAAGGCTTTTAAGGAGATAAACAACTAGTAAAGAATACTATTTTGAGCATCAAATTGGCCATTTTTAAGATGATATATATGCCAATAATTAAGTCAGAAGTAGTAAGTATTCTCAAAGATTTTTATGCTGGAACAATATACACAGATACCAAATCAACACAAAGAAAAATGCTATTTCTGTATTACCCCTGTTTATTTTTTAAATTTTGTAAAAATTTATTTGTGAAGGAATCGCTACATCCAATGTAGGGCTTGAACTTATAACCCTGAGACCAAGAGTTGAATGCTCCACCAACTGAACCAGCCCCTCATGTGTATTTTATCTATGGAGCAGCACCATTTAATAGTTGCAGTGGAGCCCTTCACCCTAGGCAGAACTTCTAGAATATTGGAAAGACACCATTCTTGCTGTAAAGAAACTACCTTATTTTAGAACAAAACTACGTAGGTCCTAACATTAATGTACTTGACTTCTGTTCTTCTGTTATCTCATACATTTTAAATGAACACGTGTCAAATACCTTGCATATGCTGAATTCAAGTTTCTGCACATTAGTTAATAAATCAACATTTCGAGCTATTTCAGGTTGGCATTCTGATCTCCATCGGTTGGATTGATGGGTATTTTCATATCTATTAGAACAGTACTGTTTTGTGAATATTGCTGTACCCTACCTGATGACTTAACAACAAAGGGAAGAAAATGGAAAAATGGATGTGCTGATGTAAGTGATAAGAACTCAATGTTTCTTAAACTGATGCAATTGAGACTAAAAGTCGTCTTCTATGCTGATAAGAACTATTCCTTAGCTTCCATCAGATTGATCTCTGTAAACTTAAGCTATTAAAGAGAAAATAAAAGTTAAGGAAAATGTAATGATGGAAATAAATATTCAAAATCCATGTGTTATTAAATGCATTAAACAGTTTTAGTCTTCTATGCCTGAAAGTCATGGTTACAATGGAAGACAATAGCTTGCTTTTCTCCATTTGATAACCGTGCACCTCTACAGAAATGTGTTGTTAGGTAGTGGAGGACAAAACTGCGTGTTCAGAATTTCAGTTCTGAGAGGCCCTTTTCATTCACTATTACATTCAAGACTCCCAACAACCCCGTATGGGGATTATTCTCACCCATATCTCACTTATGACAAAACTGTAGCTTGTTGAGGTAATTAAATTGACTGTTAAATCACTTATGAACGATAGAACTGATGCTCAAATCACATACGGACCATATACCTATATCCACATACATCAAGCTAATAAATTTCCTGAAAACATATTTTTTTATAAAACCAGAAAATTATTTTCCTGGAAAACTGTTGTTGTAAAAAGGATTTCACTAATAAAATCCTAAGTTGTTTTTCTCTGTTGTGACCAGTAGTGACTGCTTCCGCCTACATTCCTCCCAAACTACAGTCTGTGATGACAGCTCAGGTCTGAGTATCAATGGAGAATGTAATTCCCAGGAACAGAAGTGAGAGATGGGAACTGTTGAAGAGGGGGTCAATATAAGCATGAATTAGAGGTATGGCCACCACTGTAAGTGCTCTGCCTACAGAACGTTCAGAGAAGACACATGGAATAAGGCACAAGAGGTGGATCCCAGCTGGAGAAAGGTGACACATTTCTCCATGGGCTCCCATCCCCACTGGTTGAAGGTTTTCTGTGTAGGGACATGATACTGCCTCACCTCCCACTTCTGGGTTGTGTATGCATGGGTACCTAGCAGACTTCCACAGTAGGAGACAGGAGGGACTTAAGCCTAGCCCTGAGGAAGGACCCTCGTGGGTTGCTACTGTTTGAAGTTACACAGGGCAATGATCTCTGAGATCTTAACTATACAACAAAATAGACTCTGGGCAACTGCCTGTAATTAACAAAGAGGAAGCTAATTAGTACCAAGGGTTAGAGCAGGTGATGGTTTCCTCCAACTGCCTTTGACACCTGCTGGCGGCTCTGTGGGGTTCTATCACCTGAGAATTTTCAATCTGATGGCCCTATTAAGAAACAGGGTATGGTGGAGCTCCTGGGTGGCTCAGTCAATGGTTGAGCATCCAAATTTGGCTCAGGTAATGATCTCAGTTCATGGGTTTGAGCCCCATGTTGGGCTCTGTGCTGACAGCTTGCTCAGAGCCAGGAGGCTGCTTTGGATTCTGTGTCTCCGTCTCTCTCTGCCCTTCCCCTGTTCATACTCTGTCTCTCTGTCTCAAAAATAAATAACTATTAAACAAGAAGAAAGAAAGAAAGAAAGAAAGAAAGAAAGAAAGAAAGAAAGAAAGAAAGAAAGAAGAAAGAAAGAGGAAATGGAATGGTAACCACTAAGTGAGGTCGCCTTAAGAATGCTCACCAGAGACAAGAGCCTAAGTCTTGCTGCAGAAATTCTGAAGGTGCCCCCATCACATATGCTTAGCAGAATGGATTCTACAATAGACCGGGGAAAACACCATTCAGATAAAAGTGTTCACAGTTTTAGTACCCACATTTATTTTGTTGACAACTCCAGTTTGTTTCTATGTCAAAGGAGGTCTTACAGTTAATGAGATTGGGGTGATTTTATCACAGGTGCCCAAGGCTGTCTCAATATACCCTCTTTGGTATAACCATCAGTCCCTGATAATGTCCCTTTAATTTATTTTTAATTTCAGAAAGAAGTACATTTATTTAAATTAAGTGAGTAGCTAATTTTGGATTTTAAAACACTGGGAACCAGAAGCATAGAAATAAATGTGTTGAATAAAATATTATAACCTATAGAAGCCCACATAGTGTGACATAATACACAAGAGTATTCCATTGGTCAAACAGACAAAAAAAAAAAAAAAAACAAACAAACACAACTCTAACTAGCTTAAGTAGGAAAAAGAAAGTAGTGAGTCAGAAAACAGCAGAAAAAAAGCAAATACCTTGGAACCTGGGACAGGCATTGAACTGTGACTCTCTCTGCATCTTTACTTCCTTCCTTATAATATTTTGTTTCTTAACATTCACTTAATCCATGAAACTAGAACTCTGGCTCCCAGCAGCCCCACGTCTGTCCACACTATCCGCCCTCCTCAACCTTGTTTGAAAACATAAGTAGTAACACTAAACTGCAATGGTTCACTGACTGATACCTTGGGTTTTTCTTTCTGGACATCAAATGAGGCAATAGTGCATGGTCAATGAGGAGGACTATAATCCTCATCCTCATTGGCACTAGCAAGCATGAAGGAGGTACAGCCCCCACTCCCCCAGGGAGACAGGGTGTAGGGGGTAGGGGAGGAAGAAGCTCTAAATGCCCACTGCACAGGGTTAGGGCAGAAAAGGGGGAAAGAGTGACTTTAAGGGGGAGAGATGGGACATACATGATAAATCAGATGGTGCTCGTGTTGAGCCTTCAAGACAGGGATGTGATCACAAAGATAGAGCAGGTCTGAACAGGAGGAAGTCCTCCCCGCAGATGAACGAACACAGCCAGACATGCATCTTCATGGGAAATGTATAAGGTTTAATAGATGAGGGCAGAGGGGATCATCACCCAGGCTGCAGAAAAAATCAGCAGCAACCCCGGGAGTCTTAGCATGCTGGGGAATCTGGAGTTAATTACAAGTGCAACTGGGAGAACTTTAAGGATGTTAGCCAGATTTGACTTAAAATTGTTACTCCAGCAACTTCGCTAAAAATTAACTAGGGCAAAGGTAGGGGAGGAGCAGCAGAGACAGTAGGAGGCTTTTAAAATCCAATTTCATCATGAATTAATGTTTTTTTTAATGAAAAGAGAATGGGAGTAATCAAAACATTCATTCCATTTTGTGGGTTTTTTTATGGCTGGACCATTGCGGATCATGTAAAATACTTGGGTAGTTTAAATGGTTTAGGTGTTTTGTTTTGTTTTTTTTTTTTCCTGTCCTATTTTTTTTTTTCTTACTAGGTGGTTGAATGATGTGTCCTCTTAATGCCTTAAAAGTTAAAATGTGATCAAGCATGGTAGAATTAAGAATACGGGGCATCCCATTCTGCAACACACATCCAGTGTAAGCTGTGTGTTAGTATAGTGTCAGGTAACACCTCACTTGAGTATGTAAGAATGCTGGTGCCATTCCTTTTACCATCTCTGTCCCACAAGGCATAAGAGAGTGTAGTCATAGGGGAAAAAAGAGTAGAGGAAAAAAAGAAATAAAATCACTGGGCCTTATATATTTTTTTTTAAATTTTTTTTTTAACGTTTATTTATTTTTGAGACAGAGACAGAGCATGAACGGGGGAGGGTCAGAGAGAGAGGGAGACACAGAATCGGAAGCAGGCTCCAGGCTTTGAGCCATCAGCCCAGACCCCGACGCGGGGCTCGAACTCACGGACCGTGAGATCGTGACCTGAGCCGAAGTCGGACGCTCAACCGACTGAGCCACGCAGGCGCCCCCTGGGCCTTATATATTTATAATTTAGACTACAAAAGATTTATTCTTCTCTTCCGAGGACAAGTGGATGGAATGCTTGGTTTTATATGTACAAAACTATGTAGTATAATATTTACGTGGCTGGATTTATGTTCACTTTATAACTAATAATTTTTTTAATTTTTTTAACGTTTATTTATTTTTGAGAGACAGAGAGAGATAGAGCATGAGCGGGAGAGGGACAGAGAGAGAGGGAGACACAGAATCGGAAGCAGGCTCCAGGCTCTGAGCTGACAGCACAGAGCCCAGAGCAGGGCTCGAACTCTCGAACTGCAAGATCATGACCTGAGCCAAAGTCGGAAGCTTAACTGACTGAGCCACCCAGGCGCCCCATTTCTTAAAAACTTTTTAATGTATATTTATTTTTGGGAGACAGCGGGAGATACAGCATGAACAGGGGAGAGGCAGAGAGAGAGGGAGACGCAGAATCTGAATATAACTAATAATTTAAGTGTATTTGCCATCAGATCTTCCATTAATACTATAGTCCATGCAGCCACAATAGTTGTTTTTTTATACTTAAAATTTCTACAATGTATCCTTTTTCTTTCTTTCTTTTTTAATGTTTATTTATTAATTTATTTTGAGAGAGAAAAGACCAGAGAGAGAGACAGACAGACAGATAGAGGGAGAGAAGAAATCCTAAACAGGCTTTGTGCTGTCAGCATAGAGCCCAATGCCGGGCTCGATCTCACAAACTCCGAGATCATAAGGAGAGCTGAAGTCAGACATTTAAATGAATGAGCCACCCAGGCGCCCCAATAATGTATGCTATTTCTGATATCACAGTGGTATAATTGGCTGTATATTGCAAGAGTACCAGCTGAAGAGTCACAATAAACTCATCTTTTCTCACTTCTTCCCATAATTAGCTAGGTCAATTTCTAGTAATATCACCACTTCTATCCATTTCTGTCTACATAAGAAGCAATTGGCATAGATGAACCTGTTAGTACGGAATTCTCAAATCTATACCATCTGGTTTTGGGGGAACATGGAGTATTTTTGGAGACTAAAAGCGCATGCTGGCTTTTGCCAAACAAAGAAAAATAAAGCACCTTCCCACATGCTCATTTTGTTTAAAAACAGCCTCATAACAGAGAGGGGCATAAATGGGGTTATTTGTAAGTAGGTCAGCCTGTGTGTTTTTCCTTCCAAACCACCAGCTATTACTATGTTTTGATGCTTGGCTTTTCTTGTTTCTAAATCATGGCTCTATTTCCAGTGTTTCTTGAAGAACAACCCCTTAAAATGATACTATCTACAATTTCATTGCCACATCACTCAAACTCAATGGATGGCTTTGTAAAAACATTCCATGTGTCACAAACTATTTTTCAGGAATACAAGTAGGTTTTCAGATCGGGAGAGGGCATCTGATTCTTGACCAGTCTTCTCCTATGGTATCTAGGGCCAGCTTCCATCAAAATGCCAGGGAAAGCAATTATCACTTGAAAAGAAAAATTCAATTAAAAAGCTTAACATGCTTAAGTCAAACATGGCGTTGAATGGAAAGTAAGTAAATATTCTCCCCCTTCCTATATACTTCTCAGGTAAAAAATCCTCTCTCCTCATCTGCAGAGTTATATTTATTTATGTATTTTATTTATTAATTGAAAATGATTCCCCCTTTGCCTCACTGGAGAGATATCCTCTTCAAATCTCAAATTTAGCCTCTATACAGATCCTCCAGAGACATTGTCCTGAGATTCAAATGGTTGGATCCAATATGACTTATAAGTAAAGAAATGCAAATTAAAATATAATAAATTCTTTTTCTACCTTTTGATTAACCTTGGCATGTTTGTGAATCCAAGCAATTTATTAATGTCAGTAAATGTTTATTTTGTGGATGTAACTGTAGAAAAATCAACACCCTGATTTTGAAAAATCAGCACCCTGTAGAAAACTCAGCACCCTGAGGTGCTGTTTTTGTAAGTAAAACTTATGGCAATGTCTTTGGAAGACAATATGCATCAAAATTAAAAATAAACATATCTGACCCAGTAAAATTCTTTTTACAATGTATCCTTTAGACAAATATATGTATTGATATTCATAAAGCAAGTATGTACATATATTTATATGTGCTATGTATTCATATTATTTATATATTTATTTATTTTAAATGTTTATTTATCTATTTTGAGAAAGAGAGATGGCTGGGGAGGGGCAGAGAGACAGAGAATCCCAAGCAGGCTCCACACTCAGCAGAGAGCCAGATGCGAGGCTTAGTCTTACAAACTGTGAGATCATGACCTGAGCCAAAATCAAGAGTCAGACACTCAACCAACTGAGCCACCCAGGCACCCCATTCATATTTATATGTAAGAGAACTGTATATATATCATATATATATGATATATATATGATATATATTATGTTATATTGTATCATATTGATATATATATATCATATATATGATATATTATATATAATATATAATACATATTATATATATTATATATTATATAATACATATTATATGTATTATATATTATATATAATACATATTATATATATTATATATTATATATATTATATATTATACATAATATATTATATATATTATATATATATATATTTGTGTGTGTGTGTGTGCATCTGTGTGTACAGGTGTGTGTGTGTGTGTGTGTGTGTGTGTGTGTGTGTGTGTATATATATTCACAAGAGGTATAGGTACAAGAACATTTTAAATGGCCCTCAATGGGTGGTTGAGAAAACATACCAAGATGTTTTTTCAGACAAAATGCTGAGCGGCTAATTTTGAAAACAAGGTAGATTTGTATGTGCTAATTAGGAAACACTTCTAGGATAAAATCCAAATGCACAGTAGAATGTATTTATTGTACCCTCTTATTGGGATACATCTATACCTGCAGACACAATTAAATGCTTCTAATGCTTTACTTGTTTAAACTCCCTGGGAAAGAACACAACAAGGTGACAACAGGGGCGGACTCTGAGGGGTGGAGCTAGGACCCTAGAGGGATGGGCGGGAGTCTGTGTTCTCACTGTCTGTACTTTTGCTCAGTTAGGGCTTTTGCCACATGAAAATATTATTTTAATCCCACCAAAAAGCACTGCTCCTTAAAATAAAAACAAAATGAAAATCCAAATGGATCAGCCTCTTCTTTGATTGCAGTGTCATTTAGCAGGTTTTGTAATCTCAAAGTAGACTACAGTTTACAGTGGTTCCAAGAACCTGCCCAGCATTTTCTCTCGCCTTTGCCTGAAATGTTCTTTATTCACTGTCCTCATAGCTAATTCCCTCTATTACCAGCCAGAACACACTGAGCTCAGCCCCTAGTTGCTCCCCTGGCTGACTTGTGAGGGGTTCTAGAGGGAGAAGTATGGTATATACTGGTGAGAGCTGTTGTTCTACGAGGTATATTGGGCTTTGCCCCCTTCCAGAGCTGGAGCCAAAATCCTAGGGGCACTTGCCCCTTCTGTTGTCTCTGCCGGTGCCTGACCCATACCTGCTGGGGCCACAGACTACTGTGGAGTTAGTCATCTAAATGTTGGATGACTAACACCTACAGTAACCCTGCTGGGGAGATGCCCAGAAAATTAATCAACTTCACTCGTATTTTTGCCTTCTCAAAGACAGTTTGTTGCTCTGACCCTAGTCCTGCATGTGCCCTTTCTTTACCAGGCAAAAGAAGGGACTACTTGGCATGAAAGTCTTCCAAAGGAACCCCGAAATCCTTACAAGGGCTCGCACCTTATTAATCACAACTCGGGGAAGCACTTGAAATGCTCATGATTGTTCTTCCCACATGATCTCAGTTATCAGAAACCTGATCTCAGCTATCAGAAAGTCTTTTCCATGAATCTCCTTGATGGCAAAGCACTTTTGCAAGATAGCTTTTGGCCAAAGCATCAGAGTAAAACAATAACTGTCTGCAAATGACCAAAGACTGTAAAGTAACCATGATTAAAGATCTGAGGAGAGTCCATTATAGTGCAATCGACAAGGGAATTTGGTTACTTCTGCAACATACATTTCAAAATTAAGTCTGATAACATTCTGCCAGGGCACATCAGAGTTTTAGGAATTTCATACAAATAGTTCAGCATCATGTCTCATTGACAATGAAATTTAACATATATAAAACGTTACAAAAATCTCTTTTAAAGTGGAGACTCTGCTTTCTTAAGTAATCACATACCTGATAAAGGCAAAGCACAGAATTTTTGTTTCCTAAACAGATTACATGAAAAGGAAAGAAAAACTTCTGTTTACAGTTTCATTAAGAGCAAGTGGATAATCTAAGAAAACTTTGTCCTTTTTTTTATTTTTTTTAATTTTTTTTTAACGTTTATTTATTTTTGAGACAGAGAGAGACAGAGCATGAACGGGGGAGGGTCAGAGAGAGAGGGAGACACAGAATCTGAAACAGGCTCCAGGCTCTGAGCGGTCAGCACAGAGCCTGAGGCGGGGCTCGAACTCACAGACTGCGAGATCGTGACCTGAGCCGAAGTCGGACGCTCAACTGACTGAGCCACCCAGGCGCCCCAGAAAACTTTGTCCTTTTAACAGAGAGTAAACTAAATTCTAATTTTACACCAGTGTACTTTAGACATTAAAATTCTCCTACCCCCCCCCCCCATTTTAACTTACATAAATCCATTCCAATCCTAGCTAGGCAGCACATGAAATTTCTTTCTCAACATTCCTCTTACACAAACCTTCTGTAACTTTCTATATCCATTCAGCTTGTATTTCAAAGGCTGAATCAGGTCCCCTCCTACATGGCTAAAGCTGTTCATTTTTATCTGGGATCTTAGGGAGGCTGTGCACTGGACTTGGGGCAAGGGAATTCCTGCAGCAATCTGTATTCTATTCTATTCTATTCTATTCTATTCTATTCTATTCTATTCTATTCTATTCTATTCTTTCTATTTATTATTTCATTTGGTTTTATTATTCTATTTTATTTTATGTTTTAAAGTTCACTTATTTATTTTGAGAGAGAGAGAGAGCACAAGCAGGGGAGGAACAGAGAGAGAGGAAGAGAGAGAGAATCCTAAGCAGGTCCTGCACCTAAGAGCAGAGCCAGATGCGGGGTTGGAAACCATGAAGATCATGACCAGAGCTGAAATCAAGACTCCGAGTCTGAACTGAGCCACCCAGGCTCCCCAGCAGTCTGTATTTTTAAATTTTGTTTTAAAGTTTATTTATTTTTGAGACAGAGAGACAGAGCATGAATGGGGGAGGAGCAGAGAGAGAGGGAGACACAGAATCTGAAACAGGCTCCAGGCTTTGAGCTGTCAGCACAGAGCCTGGCGCAGGGCTCAAACTCACGGACCGCAAGATCGTGACCTGAGCCGAAGTCAGATGCTTAACCAACTGAGCCATCCAGGCGCCCCCCCCAACCAGCAGCCTGTATTTTAAAAAACCTCTCCCCCTCCTTCTTTTTATCCTTCAGTCTCTGTGGGCAGTGTTGTTTTTCTCCTGGGTGTCTACATTTCAAAGACATGGTAAGATTTGCAACTTCAAGGGACAGAGAAAGAATGCAAGTTTTCTCCCAGAAGTCCTTTTGGGGTAATTGCTATTCAAAATGTTCCTTTGTGTTAGAGGTCAGTGAGGCATGAGGCATTTTGTCTGTTTCCTCATCAATTACCACATTCAGTGCTTCATTTTTCTCACTTTCCCAGAGATTCCACCTCTCAGCATTCTAACCAGGCTTTGTCACAAGTGCCTGGATCTTAATCCAAGGCAATGTGCACCCTCCTACTTTCACAGATCAGCACACGAAGGCCCTCCCAGCTTGGCTGCCAGCCCCTGGCTAGCACAGTAGTGAACACTGGTCCCTCCTTCTCTAACCTCAGCAGTTCTAACTTGATCTTCAGTCTCTAGATGAGAGGCCAGCCCACTCTGTGGGGTTCCCCAAACAAGCTCCTTGAAGCAGCTGGCATTTGGGGGATGCCTCTGTACTCACACTGCAGTTCATAAGCATCTGACATATAGGTCATCCTCCCCACCCCCCCCCCCCAACACACACACACACACACACACACACACACACACACACACACACACGGGCCAATGGCCAACTCAAGATTTTCCCCATGGTTGCCTCCCAAGGTCTACATCTTCAGTCTCCTGTAGATCCTGAAAACTGTTGGCTTGTGTCATATTTCTTGGGAGTTTCCCCGTGTAATCTGAAACTGCTTCCCATACTAGGTAGGCAGAGAGAGGAGGAAGAAAGAGGCAGACCACTCAGGTTGGTAGTGGCAGTTTTGCAAAGCAAAGGGAACTTAGATACAAGGCTTGTCTTGGGCGGCTGTGGGACAAGTGGACCCCCACACCTACCCAGCACATCTTAAAAGTTTATATGGAGGGCTTAACTCAGTTCAGTCATGTATACCCCGCAGGTGTTCTCACAGCACATTCCTGACTCAAGGCTATGTCCTTAGTGCAGCCTCTGGGAGCAAGAAAGTGCCTGGGTTCAACTCATGGGTCAATCAGCGACCATGTGTTCTCCATGACCTCCTCTGACACCCTCTTGCTTCTGGGAATCCAATGCAATCCTCAAGTCCTTTATGTATGTACATTGTTGCGACAGACCAGAGGCTACAGACTGCTTGCCCAGCCTCCCTCCCCTCCTTCCTCCTCAGGTGCCTTCTGTTGCTTCAGAGAATGGAAAGCTAAACAGTGCATTTCCTAAGCTCCTTTTGCAACTACGTTTCTTGATGTCAAGAGGGTTCTGTTAATTAAATGCTCTTGGAAGGAGCTGTAAGGTTTTTCCTGTAATTGTGTTGCAGTGTTTCAGCCTCCATTCTTTGTTCTCCCAGCCCAAGAGGCACAGAGGTAGCAGTGAATTTGATCAGTTTCCAGATTGAGCCATTTGAATTCTGGGGTAGCAGCTCCTGTAATTCGTTCTTGGACTCAGGTGTTTGGCACATCTGTGGCCTTAGCTATGTTCCTGTGTCGGCTCTGTGGCATTTGGGTCATCATTCCTAGGTCTGCTACCTGCAAAACTCACTCTATCTAATAAACATAATATTCAATGAAAGTACTCAGACATAACAGTAACTATTATATAGCTTTGCAATAGAAAAATCGGAATAAGTAAAACCATCCTGTGATAATTGAAATCAGGATAGTGGCCAACTTACTTGGGAAGAACATGTCCGGTGGGTCATCAGGGAGATCCCAGATTTTATTGCTATTCTTATTTTTCCTTTTTTATAATCTGAGTAGACATATGATTTGTTTACTAATTAAATTCAATGACCTGTTCACTGATAAGTTAGTCATTTTCTGTATGTAAAGGTATACTTCTTTTAAGACAATTTTAGTCAGAACTACAAATTGATAAAAATCATGTCGATGTTTGTCTTGACTTGCTTTGTGGACTAAGTTGTGTTCCCAGGAAAGTATGTTCAAGTCCTAATCCCTGGTATCTGTGATTGTGAGGATCTTTGCAAATAAGATCTTTGCAGACATAATCAAGTTAAGTAAGAGGCAAGCGTACTGAATCAGAGTAGGCCCTAAATCTAGGCCTTATAAGGAGAAATCTTTGAATGCAGAGACACACAGAGAAGAAAAAACAATGGGAGGAGAGGAACAGAGATCAGACTGATGCATCAGACCCGAGGATGCCAGGGATTGCCAACGACCACCAGAAGCCAGGAAGAGGCTAGGAAGGATTCTTCCCTAGAGCCTGCAGAGAGAATCGACACCTTAATTTCATGACTCTGCCACCAGCACTGTGAGAGCGTAAGATGTCATCCGCCATCTCTGAACTCACTTTTCTACGGTTGTGTAAGAAAGAAACAAAAGTCTGTCCTTCTTGGAAAACAAAACCTTTTTCTGAGTAAAATACTTAGAGTAACTCCCTTTTCCCGGACTGAGCCCCAGATGATAAAATCAACTTTGGTCAAAGAGCTGGCCCTTCAGCACACCCTGTCACTTCAGTCTGGAAGCCCAAGGTGGCCACAAGGGTAAGTCATGCAAAGGAAGAGTCCCCATAAGCCCCAGTGTTCAGAGTAGATCCCTTCAGACGCCTTCAGAACCAGTTGCCATCTGATGACAAGCAAGAACTGTGCAGCTAAACCCTAGAACCAGGAGGGATAACAATAAATTTGTGCAAACCACTAAGTTCTGTAACAGCTTTCTATGCAGGAATAGATAACCAGAACCTATATGCAATATATTTTCTACCTATCTTATAATACTCATTCTGAACGTTTATTTTTTTGGCATTGACACTTGCATTGCGTCCTCAAAGCTCTCTTTTTTCTTTGCTTTGCATGTTGGAATTTTTCCTCATGTATTCAGCAAGGCTAAGGTCTTCATTCAGAATCAAGAGTAAGACTCTAGAATCAGGTGGGGGCCTCTTTGGGGTGGGAGGGGCTTACTGGCGGATGGGTTTCCCTACAAGGGTTTGAGCTCCTCTGGGGTGCTCTGAGTTCACACTTTCTCTGGTTCCAGGTGTCTCCAGAATAAATCTTTCTTCCTGCCATGGTGGGAGAGGAGACCTGGGCTTCTAACTGCTCTTTATTCAGAATGTAACTCCTTCTCTCTGTTTTCAGCCTTATTTTTATCCACACCTCCCTAATTGCCCTAGTCTCTCTGATTCCTGTGGCTCTGCAGGGTGTGTGCTAGAAGGCTCCATAGTTTCTTCAGCTTTCTGCTCTTGCTGTCTTCTACATTTAAAAAGAAAAAAAAAAAAGAGGAAATCTTTCATCAGTCGTCCTACATCCTATTATTTTAGTTTATGTGAACTTACACCTTTTTTGTTATTTGCCACCCTTTAATCAGCTATCAGCAGTGCATGAAGAGATATATATATATGGCCCTGAAGTTTTTAATTATGCATTTCTATTTTGAAAATGATGTCAAATCATAGAATATTTGTGAGGATAGCAGGAAGAGCTTTCCCCTGACCTTTTCAAAGTGAGTTGTTAGCACGATGCTCTATTACCTCTGAATAGTTTTGCATGAATTTCCTAAAAAGATATTCTCCTATATATTCATAATACAAATATTCAAAACAGAAAATAAAATTGAGTGAAATATTATTTTCTGAGTCTTCAGACTGCATTGAATTTTACCGATTGTATCAATCCCATCTTTCATAGTAAAAGGACCCAGCTCAGAATCATGGTCTCCACTTAGTTGTGGTGTCTGTTCAGTATCTTTCAATCAGCATTAGTTCCTGGATTTTTCCTTGACTTTCATGAGCTTGATAATTTTGACAATTGCAGGACAGTTATTCTGTAGAATTTTCATCAGTTTGGGTTTATCTGACATTTCTTCATAATTAGATTCAAGTTATCCCTTTATGGCAGGAATAGCACAGCAGTGATGCTGACTGTGTCTTGTCAAGTGGTACAAATTTTGACTTGTCCCATTACTGGTGATGCGTACTTTAATCGCTTGATTAAGGCGCTATCTGCCAGACTTCTCCACTGTAGAATTATACTGTGTTTTTTTTTCTTTTTAACTAGTATTTTGTGTTTTTTTTTTCTTTTAGGTTTACTGAAATACCAATAACATTCATATAAATTTAAGCTGTACAATGTGATGTCTTGATGCGCGTGTATTGTGAAATGAGTACCACAATAGGATTCGGTGGCACGTTTATCTCCTCAAAAAATTACTTTTATTTTTTTGGTTGTGAGAACATTCAAGATCTACCCTCTTAGATCTACTTTCAAGTATATAATACACTAATGTTAACATAGGCGCGATGCTGTACATTAGATCTTTAGAACTTATTCATCTTATAACTGGAAATATGTACCCTTTGACCAACATTTTCCCCACTCCCACAGACCCCTGCCATTCTATTGTCTGTTTCTATGAGTTCTGCTTTTATAAAATTCCATATGTTTGGGTGCCTAGGTGGCTGAATCGGTTGAGTGACTGACTCTTGATTTTGGCTCAGGTCATGATCTCACGGTTTGTGGGTTTGAGCCCCATATAGGGATCTGAGCTGAAGGCATGGAGACTGTTTAGGATTCTCTCTCTCCTTCTCTCACTCTGTCCCTCCCCTGCTTGTGTGCTCTCTCTCTTAAAATAAACTTAAAAAAAAAAAAAAAAAGATTCTCTCCCTCTGCCCCGCCCCCTTGCACTCTCTCTCAAAAAAAAAGTGTAAATAAAATCCCACATGTAAGTGAAATCATAGTATTTGTCTTTGTCTGACTTATTTCACTTAACATAAGGCCCTCAAGTTTCATACATGTTGTCACACAAAAAAATATTTTTTCTTTCTCATTACTGAATAATATTCTGTGTGTGTGTGTATGTGTGCATTTTTTTTTACCCATTCATCCATAGTCGTTGTTTCCACATCTTAGGGTGTTTCCACATCTCACCTACTGTAAATAATGCTGCAATGAAGATTGTAGTGCTGACATCTCAAGATTATGATTTCATCTCCTATGGATATATATATCTGGATGTGTGATTGCAGGATCATATGGTAGTTCTGTTTTTAAGTATTTGAAGAACTACCATACTGTTTTCTATAGTGCCTATACCAATTCGCATTCCCCTCCAACTGTGTACAAAAGTCCCCTTTTCTCCATGTCCTTGCAAACACTTGTCATACCTTGTCTTTTTGATAATAGCCATTCAAATTGACATGAGGTGATACCTCATTGTGGTTTTGATTTGCATTTCCCTGATGATGAGTGACGCTGAGCATCTTTTCATAAATTTTTTTGTCATTTGTATGTTTTTTTAGGAAAAATGTCTATTCAAGTTCTCTGCTGATTTCTTAATGGAATTATTTGTTTTCTTGCTATTAAGGTATATGACTTTCTCATATTTTGAATATTAACCATGCTAAGATAGATGGCTTGGAAGAATATTCTCACATTCCATAGGCTGCTTTTTCATTTTTTAATTGTTTCTTTTGCTGTGCCGAAGCTCTTCAGTTTGATGTAGTCCTCCTTATTTAACTTTTGTTTTTATTGCTTGTGTTTTCCATATTAGAAGCATAAAACATTGCCAAGACTAATGTCAAAGAGACTTTCTCCCTATGTTTTCTTCTGGAATTTTTACAGTTTCAGGTCTCATGTTTAAGTCTTTAATATATGTTGAGTTAATTTTTGTGAGTGATGTAAGGTGGGGGTCCAATTTCATTTTTTCTCCAGGTGACCCGCTTTAAGTAATCTTGGGTCTATTGCCAAATATTAGTTGACCATATACACAAGAGTCTATTTCTGGTCAGTTGATTCTGTTCCATTGGTCTGTCTATTTTTATTTCAGTACCACACAGCTTTGATTACTATTGCTTTGTAGAATAATTTTAAATCAGGAAATGTGATGCTTCCAGTTTTGTTCCTCTTTGTCAGGATTGCTTTGTCTATTTGGAGTCTTACCTGGTTCCATACAGATTTTCGAAAAAAAATTTTTTTTCTGTGAAAAATGCCATTGGAATCTTGGTAGGGATTGCATTGAATCTATGAATGGCTTTGGGTAGTATGGACATTTTAACAATATTAATTTTTTGGATCTATGTACATGGTATATGTCTTCCCATTTGGCTTCTTCAGTTTCTTTCATCAAAGTCAAAGAGTTTTCAGTGCACTCATCTTTCACTTGGTTAAACTCATTCCCAGTTATTTTATTGTTTCTCATATTATAAAAGGGAGTGACTTCTTTGCTTCTTTTTCAGATATTTCATCATTGATGTATAGAAACACAATTGATTTCTGTTTGTTGATTTTGTATCCTGAAAATTTACTGAATTTATTTATTCTCTTTTTTTATATAATTTTTTGACGTTTATTCATTTTTGAGAGACGGAGACAGAGTGTGAGTGGGGGATGGGCAGAGAGAGAGGGAGACACAGAATCTGAAGCAGGCTTCAGGCTTCAAGCTGTCAGCACGGAGCCCAACACGGGGCTCTAACTCTTGAGCAGCAAGGTCATGACCTGAGCTGAAGTCAGATGTGTAACCGGCTGAGCCACCCAGGTACCCCACTGAATTTATTTATTAAATCTTTTTTTGTAGAGCATTCAAGATTTTCTATATACGAGATCATGTCATCTGCAAATATAGACAATATTACTTCTTCTCATCAGATTCAGATGCTTGTTACCATTTTCTTTCTTGCTTATTTGCTTTAGCTATGACTTCCAGTACTATGTTAAATAGGAGTTGTGAGAGTGGGCACCCCTGTCTTGTCCTGATCTTACAAGAAAATCTTTCACATTTTCACCATTGAGTATGATGTTGACTGTGGGCTTCCTACATATATATATATATATATATATATATATATATATATATATATATCTATATATAAAATAATATATATACATATATACGTATTATATATATATATATATATACGTGTGTGTGTGTGTGTGTATATATATATATATATATATATATATATATATATCTCTTTTCTGTAACCAATTTGTTGAGACGTTTTTTCATGTAAGGATGTTGAATTTTGTCAAATGATTTGTTCTGCATCTATTGAGATAATCATGTGACTTTTATCATCATTCTATTAAGGGGGTGTTTCATATTTATTGATTTGCATGCATTAAACCATTCTTGCATGCCAGGGATAAATCCCACTTGTTAATTGTGTATGAGCCTTTTAATGCAGTGTGGAATTCAGTTTGTTAATGTGATTTTGAACATTTTTGCATCTATAATTCATCAGAGATATTGGCCTGTAGGTTTTTTTTGTTGTTGTTGTTTTTTTTTTTTTTTTTTCCTTGTAGTCTTTATCTGGCTTTGGTATCAGAATAATGCTAGCCTTGTAAAATAAATTTTTTAGCATCTCCTTTAGTTTTTTGGAAGAGTTTGAGAAGGATTAGCATTAATTATTCTTCAAATCCTTGCTAGAATTCACCAGAGAAACCATCTGGTCCTAGTTTTCTTGTTTTTGTTCTTGTGTTTTAACCTCCTTATTCATCATTGCTCTGTTTGGATCTTCTACTTGTTCATCACTCAGTTTTTGTAGGCTGTATGTCTCTAAGAACTCTTCCATTTCTTCTAGGTTTTACAATTTGTTGGTATGTAATTGTTTGTACTCTCTTATGATCCTTTATATTTCTGTGGTATTAAAGCCACCTTGGCCTTTCCAGGCAACCTAGTAGTCTTTAAGTTTTAACGAGCACCCTTAACTATCATGATCAGTTAACCAAACCTTTCTTTATAGATATAGATCATGTATTCTTTCCTACAAAGAACAAAGTTAATTCTACACATCACCAGGGTCTCCTGAACCAAGGAACGAGACTCTCTTGCACAATGCTCCCCCCCACCACCCCCTGCCCAGGGAAGCAAGGAACCAGTTCTTCTTGCACAACATTCAAGCACCATGATAATGTCTGTAGCTGGCACCATGGAGACTGCTCCTAATCAAGAATTGTCACAGACATCTGCACTCCCTTAACTCATTAACTGCCCTAAATCCCTTCAAAAGTCTCTGGGCCAGGCAGAAGCCACCTGCTGAATAAAGCTCATATTCCTTTCCAAACAACATTGTCTCTTGAATATTGGTATTTCAAGCAACAGGAGCCTAACTTGGGTTTTGCTAACCCTAGCGGTTGTGATGTCTCCTCTTTCATTTCTGACTTTATTTATTTGACATTCTGATTTTTTTTTCCTTAACCTAACAGGTTTGTAAATTTTGTTTATGTTTTCTAAAATCAGCTCTTACTTTCATTGATCTTTTCTATTGTTTCTCTGTTTTTTGTTTCATTTATTTCTGCTCTGGTCTTTGTTACTTCCTTCTTTTTGCTAACTTTGAGCTTACTTTGTTCCTGAGTTACTTTCTAGTTCCTGAGTTGCAAAATTAGGTTGTTTATTTGAGATCTTTTTTTAAGTTTTTTGTAAAAATAGACATTATCACTCTAAATTTCCCTCTTAGAATTGCTTTTCCCATAATTTTTGTTGTCGTCTTTCCATTTGTATTTGTTTCAACATTTTTTTTTCCAAATTTCTTTTTATTTTCTCTGATGTCTTTATTGACCTATTGATTGTTCAGGAATGTTACTTACCATTTTATACCATTGTGGCTATAAAAGATGTTTGATATGACTTCAATCTTCTTAAATTTGCTAAAACTTGTTGTGTGACCTAACGTACAATCTATCCTGGAGAATGTTGCATGTGTACTTGAAAAGAATATGTATTTTGCTGCTGTTGGATGGAATGTTCTATAGATGTCTGTTATATCTTTTCAAGTTAAAATATAGTTAAGTCCAATGTTTCCTTATTGAGTTTTTTGACTGGATGATTTATTCATTGTTGCAAGTGAGATATTGAAGTCTCCTACTTTTATTGTATTGTTGTCTATTTCTCCCTCCAAATCTGTTAGTATTTGTTAAATATATTCAAGAGTTCTGATGTTGGGTGCATATAGCTTTGACTGCTACATCCTCTCGATGAATTGACCCTTTACCATTATATAATCATCTTTGTGTCTTATTATAGCATTTCGGTTAAAATGTATTTTGTCTGATGTAAGTTTAGTTATTCACACTTTCTTTGGATTTCTACTTGCATGTAATATCTTTTTCCATCTCTTCACTTGAGCCTATGGGTATTTAAAGCTAAAATGAGTCTCCTGTAGGCAGCATATAGTTGTTTGGTTGTTTGTTTTAAATCCACTCAATCATTCTATGTCTTTTGATTGAGAATAGAAACTATTTACTTTTGGAATAATTATTAATAGGTAAAGAAGACAGTAAGAGAGGATAAATGGAACAAGAGAACTACAAGGCAGCTAGAAAACAATTAATAAGATGACATTAGTAAGTATATATAAGATATATATGTTTATTTATAAATTATATATTAACTATATAAATTATATATAATATAGATAGATAGATAGATAGAGATTTATCACCTTTAACAAAAAATCTATACATATTTATTGACAAAAGTATGTATGCCAAAAATTACTCTTTGGAACTTAGACCAACTCAAAAAATATGTTAGGCTGCCTGGAGGCTCAGTTGGTTAAGTGTCCAACTCTTGGTTTCCACTCAGGTCATGATCTCACAGTTTGTGAGTTCAGGCCCCATGTTGGGCCCACATTGACAGCACAGAGCCTACTTAGGATTCTATCTCTCCTTCTCTGCCCCTCCCCTGCTAATGTTCTCTCTCTCTCAAAAATAAATAAACTTTAAAATATATGTTAATGTCATTTTTTTAAGTTTATTTCTTTTTGAGAGAGACAGAATGCAAGTTGGGGAGGAGCAGAGAGAGAGGGAGACACAGAATCTGAAGCAGGCTCCAGGCTCTGAGCTGTGAGCACAGAGCCAGATGCAGGGCTCAAATCTACAAACCATGAGATCATGACCTGAGCTAAAGTCAGACGCTTGACCAAATGAGCCACCCAGTCAACCCCCAAAATCTGGTAGTGTCTTAAAAAATAATTGAGAAAACATGAGCAATGATAAAGTAAGTGTAATATCCAGGACTGTGGGTAGTGAGCTTCCTTACACCCACTATGAAGAGTAAGACAAGATTTAAAAAATGAATCAAAAATAAAGCAAATTGTTGAGTAATAACACAACCATTTCTTTGCATAATATCTAAGAAAAATTTATGTCATAGTATTCTTTAAGAAAAGACTAACATTTAAAAAATTATCATTAATAAAACCCTTAAAGCAAATAAAATAATAAATACGAATAACCAGTTTATATGATAATCCTCAAGGTAAGCCAATAATGTATTTCCAAAGAAGTAGATGCTAGTACATGTCTGTACAGCACATTATATTAATTGTAGAACATCTATGAATCATGACATTTTAGGACATAATGAGAAGAAGGTTGCTAACATAATGAATTATTAATACTTTTTTATCTTGGCCATGAAAAATAAAGGGTCATTTTTATTACTGTTGTTAATAATAGTTATGTAAATGTGTTTAATCTGTATGCATAATGTTTATCATCCCTTTAACTTAGATAAATATTAATTCATTTTTCATGATTGTTATGTGCTATAAAACTCTAACATTCTGACATTTTCAACAAGTATAAACTCTTTTATTTAGCAATATGGCCAACATAGGCTGAGAAGTCAAATCTTCACTTCTACTTAATTTACAAACTGATAACTCTTCTATGTGCACATTCTCCTGAAAAGTCAGACACAATTTAAGAGACAGTTCAGAGAATTGAAAGTCAGGAGATTTAAGTTATGGACTTCCTTCTGCCAATAGTTCCCTATGTAATGTTGAACATGCATCTTTATTTTATCATTTGTAAATGCAATTGTGTAAATAATTTCTAAATTTCCTATGTCTCCGTATTTTAAGACATTTGTATGATGATGATATTTCCGTATAAGGAATAATAATATTAAAGTCTTCTAAACATCTCTAGTGGATAATTATAGAAGGATTTCATTGATATCTTTTTTGTTTTGTTTTGTGTGTGTGTGTGGGTTTTTTGTTTTTTTTTTTTACTTTATGTTATGTAACGTATATGGGATGAAAAAAAATGGCAGGCTATCATAAAGGACAGAATGACCAATATGTTAAGTTTATCCCTGGCTCTAGTATAGCAAACCAATAAAATCATGGTCATTAAACACTTTATCTAGTAAACACAAGCTATCTGTTATACAATGATTCCATACTATTTGGCATTGATAGACGTGATGACCATTAATATCATTTCAATGTTTTTGGACACCTCACTCCTATTCAGAAGACACCTCATTCCTGTTCAGAAAATACTGCATAGAAGTCATGAAGTCATAGCTCAACACCATTTAATTTCTCCTCTCAAAGTACAGGGTTGGAGTGTGTGGAGAACGAACTAAACCATCATTAAAGATGGTAAATATCTCTTTCTTTCATAATACCCACTGATTGTGTTTCCTTGCTTGGTACAAAGGAGGCAAAAATGAGGACATTGAATGAGAAAACTTGGCATTCTTAGACAAATAGAGAGTGTTGTAGAAGCTAGTTTACATTGTTTGGGCCAGAGTGAAGTGGCTAAGAAATCATTCCACTGATTTTCTCTACGAAGTATTCAGAAACAGGATGAATTTCTAAGGAAAGTCTAAAGAATGAAAATGTAAAAGTCTAAAGTATGAAAGAAAAATCTGGCTGGCATCGGACTTACCATTACACTAGATAAAAGTGATCAAGTTTTGTCAACCTGTCCTTTTCAGTGATATATAATAATAGTGTGACATTAAGTAAGTCAGTTGTCTCTGTGGGATTTAATTTTACCCTAGTGAAAATTATCACTTGCTTGTTGAAAGGAGGACTCTGTACCAGGAGAGCCATTGAAGTTCTTTTCAATTTCAGTAGTCAATTATTTTACATGGACCATGGCCTTATTTTCTGAGAACTTTGAGGAAGTCTATTCTGGCCCTTGATGAGACCTTTGTATTGTCCTTTTTTCCCCCTTATTTCATATTACATGTCTGACATTCTTATTCATAAATAATAGTTTTATGTACAAATAAAGTTTTGTGAAAATGTTTTATATAATTATTTGTTTGAGTGTAATGAAAAAAATCAGGGTATTATAAAGAAAAAAATAAAAATTACTTATCATACTTGCCATCAAAATTAACTCTCAAAAAATATTTTGAGAGTCAGACCTCTAAATTCATTTCATTGCATGTGTACATGTTATTCTGTTACCAAGTGAGATTAGATTGGCCGATTTTCTTTTTAAGTTAACAATATTATGAACATTATTTGAGGTCAGTAAATTTAATTCTAAATCATTGTTCTTAATTATTGCACGGCATTCTAGTGCATGAATTGTGCCATAGCTACGTGTAACCAGTCAGCTTGGCTTGACATTAAAATGGTTCCTGGACTTTCATCATTGTAAATATTTTCTAACATATTTGCTGAGATAGAATTAACATAAACCACATACATTACAAGTGTATGAGATAAGGTTTGGTGTATACATACCTGTGGAAGTGCTACCACACACAAGATCATGAATATATCCACTACCCTTTAACGCTTCCTCAGGATTCTGTAATTGCCCAGCTCAGCTTTAGGCAGCTATGAATCTCCCTTCTGTCACAGTCTTCTTGTCATAGTCTTTATTTCATAGAGCTTTATGCAAATTGAATTATACCGTATATATTCAATATTGCTCGGCTTCTTTCACTAGCATGAGTAATTTGCGATTCAGCCGTGTGGTTGGGTGGGTTGCGTATAACACGGTTCATTTATTTTACTTGCAGAATAGTATCCTTTATATGTATATACACCACATTTTCCTCATACATTCTCTTACCGACGTACATGTGGATTATTTCAGCTAGGGGCTATAAAAATAAAGATTCTGTGAACATTTGTGTAAAAATCTCTGTAAAATATGTGCTTTTTTTTCTTTCTTTTCTCTTAGGTAAATACCTATGAGCAGAAAAGCTGAATCATACAGTAGGTGTATATTTAACTTTTTAGAGATTGGCAAACTGCTTTCCAAAATGGTTGTTTTCTATTCCCACCAAGAGTATATGAGTGCGCCACAGTTACTCCACAAGTTTGACAATAATTGATGTGGCCGGACTTGTTATTTTTAGGCATTTTAGTGTGTGTAGAGGTGTCTTACCAAGGTTTTAATTTATATTTTCCTGCTGATGAACAGTTGAGTTCACTTCAAGTGCTGATTTGCCATAAAAAGGAATTCCTTTAACATTAGCAGGTGGAATAGTAACGGATTCTTTCAGCTTTTGTATACATGTTTTATCACCTTCGTTTTGGGAAGATACTCTGCTTGCATAGAATTCTAGCTCAATAAGTTTCCTTTTCCTTTGTTTGCTGGTTTCTTTCAGTACTTAAAAGACATTGATCCATTAGTTTCACACTTGTATGGTTTCTGACCAGAGAGCTGCTGTCTTCTAATCTCTATTTCTTCTGTGTGTAATGTATCTTTTTCTTTTTTTTATCAAGGGCTCATTTAAGATATTCCTCTTATCATGTTTTTATTTGAGCAGTCGCTTATGATGTACCTTGCTGTGATTGTGCTCTTATTTATTGAAATTAGCTCAGTTAGCTTGTCGAAACTTGAGTCTATAGTTTTCATGGAATCTAAAAAAAATTCAGGTTTATTTCTTGAAACTCCTCTCTGTTTTCTCCCCTTTGAATTCTGTGTTCAAATTCTGATGTTTTTGGGGTTTTTTTTTTCATTTCTTTGATTTTTGTTCCTCTTTATGCTTCATTGTTTAATCATTTATATTACTGCTTTGGGTCTTTTTCTGTATTCTCCATGTCTCTACTTAACTTCTAAATATGTGGAACACAATTATAATAATCACTTTAATATGTGTTTTGGTATTCTAATATGTGTGTCACTTCTGGTTTGGTTTTACTCCTCAATATGAATTATCTTTTCTTCCTTCCTTGCATGTCTGGTCATATCTGATTGTCAGACATTGTAAATTTTTTGCTTTGGGGGTGAATACTGGCTATTTTTTTTATTCCTATAAATATCTTGAGCTTTGTTCTAGGGAACAGTTAATTTGGAAACAATTTGATGTTTTTGGAACTTATTTTTAAGATAATTTTTTTTTTACTTGGAAAAAAATGTTTCTTCAGTTCCCCTGCTCATTTTTTTTTTAATTGTATTGTTTGCTTCTCTGGTGTTTAGCTGCCACTGTGAAAATAGTATGGAAGTTCCTCAGAAAATTACAAAATAAGAATATCATATGATCCAATAATTCCACTACTGGGTATTTACCCAAAGAAAAGAAGAGCACTAATTCAAAAAGATATAGTCACTCCCATATTTATTGTAGCATTTTTTACAAGAGCCAAGCTATGTAAGCAACCTACATGTCCATCAATATACAGAGACAGAGTGAATATTACACATCTATAAAAAGGGATGAGATCATGCCATTTGAGACAATATTAATATCCCGAATATTATGCTAAATGAAATAAGCCAGACTGAGAAAGACAAACATATGATTTTGCTCATATGTGGAATCTAAAAAAAAAAAAAAAAAGTGAAGAACAAACAAAAAGCAGGATCGGACTTATCAATATGGAGAACAAGCTGAGAGTTGCCAGTGGGGAGGAGGGTGGGTGATTGGAGAAAAAAAAAAAGTATGAAGAGGAGTGGGAGTTACAAGCTCCCATTTATGGAATGAATAAGTCATGAGAATAAAAGGCATAGCATGAGAAATATAGTACAGTCAATGACATTGTGCTAGTGATGTATGGGGACATCTGGTAGCTATACTTGACGTGAACATAGAATCAAGCATAAACTTGTTGAATCACTATGTTGTACATTTGAAACAAATGAAACATTGTAGGTCCAGTTCAAATAAAAAAAATCACAATAAAAATATATTTTTAAAGAAGACCACACCTGTGTTTAGTCTATAACAAATTATTCTTGTCTTCTTAGTAGGGCTCCAGTGACGCAAGTGAGGCATCCAGGGTGCAAATATAAGGATGCACTCATGCCTAGGCTCCTACATGTGTCTACCCGGGCATAAGTACATACTTATAATTGGGGTTCCAGGTTGTAAAACATAAGTGCCAGTCCTGCACTTGTAGGAACTTGCCTCCTTAAATTTGCTCATTGAGTGCCCCCCTTCTATTGCCTTGTTCCTATCTTGCTCTGTGTACCCTATACCCTAAGAATTATACAATTTTCCAGTTGGCTTTGTGGGAACAGTCACTATTCCCAGACCTCTGGACGCACTGGATAGTGTTCCCTCTAATCCTGTCAGATGCTTCTTTCCTAGCCCTATGCAATTTCTTCACATATATTCGCCAATCAGTACTCTGGCGAATATTCAACACAGACCCTCTACAGCTGTCTAGAATTATATTTTTGAGTATCTTTCTCTTCATGGGTACTCTGTCCTGCAAACTCTAACTAAATTTACCTCCTGGACTCTTAACCTCATCTTCCTAACTTGGTATAACTTCTGAGCTCTGCCTGGGTGAATCCTCCCTGTGCCACAGTGGAGACTCTGCTAAGGCACTACCTGGGGCAATCATAGTGTTCACATTATTTATTTTCCACTTCTAAGTGATCATTATTGGTCATCGTCTGGTTTCCACTGTCTCAAACAATAGTGTCTCAGATTTTCCCCCGTATTACTGTTGTTGACTCAGGTGGAAGGGAAAATATGATGCCTGCTACTTCTTGTCATTCAGAAGTAACATATCATGTAAATGGTCCTCTAAAGAACATATGTATGTTTATATATTTCCACACACCTTATTATTTTATAGAGAGGAATTGTTATTTTCTGGAGGGGATCTGTGCCATTCTGAGTGCCTGCAATGCATAGAGCCTTCTGAGTTAAGATTTACGTGTGTGTCATGTACTGGGGTAATCCTCTGAGGACATAATGGGAGATTTGGCTAAAATTAGCACTCTGTCATGAATATGGAGAATAAGTTACTGCTTATTGCAAAAATGCAAAAAGTAGATTCTGGGCATAGCATCCAACTTGTAACAGGTTGAAAGATGATAAGTGATTTTAAGCATGGTTCTTGAGTCTACACAGTTCGTCATGGAACAAGAGGTTGATGGTGATGCTCTCTCCTAACACAGACTGGCGTTCTAGGAGTTTGCACAGAAATTCAAATAGAAATCAGTCAAATACCTTTATTCTCAACCTGTTCACCCTGAATTACCAGGAAAAATTAACTTCCATTGTCAGGAAATTGGCTTTAGCATGCACAGTAACACTGCTATCCAGATGTGATAGTCAAGCTCTAGATATTTTTCACGCTACCACCGAAACCATCATTCCATACTGATTATACATTATCCAGTAGTGGCAAGGCATCACTGCAACTATGAAGTGACAGTGGATCTTTGGGTGTACCCAGTGAGTTTAAGGCCTCACCCCGTCAGAGAAGATGATGCTGGTCATAAAAGATTGGTTCAAGAAGCAGGACTTACCTGACTGTTCACCACCTGGGGGTTGTCCAGCAGTGTAGGTGTTTGCTTGTCGTGAGGAAAAATGCTCAACACAGCAGAGACAGCACAGGGTGATGCATCACACCAGTCAGATCTCAAGAGCTTGAATTTGAGGCTCACACAACCCAAAAGTTGGCAGCAGCTGGTGCCGCAGAAACAAACATAGAGAGTAGGTGACTTAGCACAATGGCTCAGCATGAGAGCAGGAACGAAGAAGCCCAGCTGCTGGGTGGTCAGAAACTAGAACCACATGGTGCTGTGGACTCTGCTATCATTACCCCTGGCTGGGTGATGGGTTCACACTATTTGCAGTAATGATGAAGTTTCTCAGTTCTCTGTACATCTTATAATAAATGTAATAAATCTCCAATGATAATCATGGAGTATTTATTTACCTCGCATTATTTATGAATTAATGTCTACTCTTTCCTTTTCATTTGGTCATATGTAGAGGGTTGACTTCATCATATATCCTTGCTCATGGTACACAACCATCCCATGTATATACACAACAACTTTCTTTAATTTTCCTCTACTCCCTTCTGATCTCCACTCCTGTTTCTCTTCCACTTCATAGGCACTTCATGTGTTTTACATATGTATGTAGATACATGTATACACCTTGTAAACTAATTAGCATTATTTTATGTATTTATTTGTAATTCATCTAAATGATATTGACTGTAGGACACCTTCCATTTCTCGTATTTCCATCCATCATGTGTTTAAGAAGTACATATGTTTCACCATGTACATTTATACCATTGCTTTTAGATCCTGCATAACATTCCACAATATTCCTTATATCCACTATGTACTAATTATCCAGTCGCTAGATACCTTCAACCCTCCATAAAACAAAACAAAACAAAAAAATAATAATGCTTTAATAGTTATCATTGTTCAAGTCTCTTTATAGTCTTCTTGTGTATAATTGGGATTTATTTTTTGAAATGGAATTTCTGGGTCTTAGGTTATGGGCATAATTACAAAATGCACTGGACTCTCTATGCCAGATATCCCTCCCACAAGCATTGCACAAATGTTCTCAGTCCTCCCCACTCTCCCAGACCCTGGGATCGTTGTTTTTTCTAATTCTCATCAATCCGATTTCAGTAATGTGACATCTCATTGTAATAGTTATTTATGTGTGCACACTCCCCTCATTTTTAGTGAATTACAGAAGAGAAGTAAAACAAAAAGGAAAATTGCTCATGTGCAATTTGTTAGTCATTTAGATTTCCCCTTTTAGAGAATTGCCTATCCAACGTCCTTTAAAAAAAGAGAAAAACATTGGGATTTCTGGCTTTTTCTTATAGATATAGAAAAAAAGTTACTACCTATTTTAGCTATTAATTCTACTTTAAAAGTATCAATTATTATTCCACATGGAATAGAAAACATGCAAGAAGAGGTGACAATACAAGCAGAGAAATAGAGATCCTAAGAAAAAATTAAAATAAATGTTAAAAAAAAAAACACTGTAGGAGAAATTAAGAATATCTCTGCTGGGTTAATTAGTAGACTAAACATGGAAGAATCTCTGAGATTAAGATATCTCAATAGAAACCTCCAGAACTGAAGAGCAATGAGAACAAAGACTGACAAAAAACAAAAACAAAAGCAAAAACCTGAACCAAAATAGTATCCTAAAAAAGACAAAACATGCAAAATGGGAACGCTAAAAGGAGAAAAAAGAAGGAAAGAAATATAATAAATATTTGAAGCAACAACGAAGAATTTCTTCAAATTAAAGTCAGAGGTCAAACCATATCCAGTAAGTTCAAAGAACATCTAGCAGGAAGAATGCAAACAAACAAACAAACAACAACAACAAAAAACCCACAACTACACCCAGGCATATAATTTTTAAACTACAGAAAAATCAAGGATATAGAAAATATTCTGGAAGAAACCAGAAGAAAAAAAAAAAGAACTCATATTATCTATATGAGAACAAAGATAAGAATTATATCTGACTTCTCCAAAGCCAGGAAAGCAATAAAAGAGTGGACTGAAACATTTAAAGTGCTGAGAGAAATAAAACAGCAACCTAGAATTTTGTACATTGAAAACCTGTCCTTCAAAAGTGAAGAAGAAATAGACTTTCTCAGACAAAAGAAACTTGAAGAAATTTGTTGCCAGTGGATATGCTTTGCAAGAGATGGTAAAACTGGGTGTTATATGTAAGTGATGAATCACTAAATTCTACTCCTGAAACTAATACTACACTGTATGTTGACCAACTGGAATTTAAATAAAATCTTGAAACAAAAAAAAAAAATATATAGAAAACAATGATAGAAAGATAGAAAGGACAGGAGGAATAAGTTAGGACTCCTCTGTTATTATAAGGCAATCACACTACCCATGAAGCAATGAGGTTTTATTTGGAAGTTGACTTGGATTAGTTATAAATATACATTGCAGACTCAATAGAAACCACTAAAAAAAGTAAAGAAAAAAGCGTAGCTGACATGCTAAGAAAGAAGAGAAAAAAAAAATTAAAAATGCTCAACTAAAACCACAAAGGCAGCAAAATAGTGGAAGAAAAGAATAGAAACAAAGAATGAGGGCAACAGGTAGAAACAGATAATGAGTATGGTAGATTTTAACACAACTATATCAATAATCACTTTGGATGGTAATGGTCTAAATGCACCAATTAAAAGACATATATTGTTCAGAATTGTTTAAAAAACAAGACACAATGATAAATTTTCTATAGGAAATCCACTTTAAATATAAAGACACATATAAATTAAAAGCAAATAGGTAACAGGGTTAAGGAGGGCACTTCTGATGAGCACAGGGTGTGGTATGTGAGTGATGAATTACTAAATTCTACACCTGAAACTAATATTACGCCATATGTTAACTAACTAGAATTTAAATAAAAATTGGAGGAAGAAAAAAAGTAAAGAGATGGAAGCAAATTTCCATGGTAACATTTACCATAAGAAAGCAGGGATAGGGATATTATTTTCAGGCAGAGCAGGCTTCAAAGCAAGAGAACTGATCAGAGATAAAGGACATTACATAATGATAAAGGGGCCAAGTTTTGAAGAACTTTCCAAAAAGACATAACAATCTTTAATGTACGTGTGTCTAACAATAGACATCAGATTATATGAGACAAAAACTCATAGAAGGACAAGGAGAAATAGATAAATCCACTATCATATTTGAAGATTTCAACACTTGTCTATCAGAAATAAACAGATTCAGCAGACAAAAAATCAGTAAGGATATAGTAGAACTCAACCACACCATCAATTGACTGAATGTAATCAGCACTCATGGACTATCTCATCCTGAAACAGCAGAATGCATGTTATTTTCAAGCTCACATGGAACATTCACCAAGATAAACCACTTTTTGGGCCACAAAACACACCTTAATACATTAAAAAGAATAGAAATCATACAATATCTGCTCTGAGACCACAATGGAATCAATAAAGAAAAATAACTGAAAAATACGAAAAGTATGTGGAGATTAAATATACATTTCTAAAAAACACATGAGTCAAAAACAACATCTCAACAAAGAGAAATTTTAAAATATTCAGAACTAAAGGAAAATGAAAACACAATTTATCAAAGGTTGTTGGATGCAGCAACACAACGCTTAGAAGGAAATTTATATCATTAGATGCACATATTAGAAAGGCCGAAAGACCCCAAATCAATCATCTATGTTTCAAATTTAGGAAAGTAGAAAAATAAGACGGTATTGCATCCAAAGTCAACAGAAGAAAAGAAAGAATAAAAATTAGAGCAGAAATAAATGAATGATACTTCCCTGATGATGAGTGGTGTTGAGCATTTTTTCATGTGTCTGTTAGCCATCTGGATGTCTTCTTTGGAGAAGTGTCTATTCATGTCTTTGCCCATTTTGTCACTGGATTTTTTTTTTTTTTGGGTGTTGAGTTTGATAAGTTCTTTATAGATTTTGAATACTAACACTTTATCTGATATGTCATTTGCAAATATCTTCTCTCATACCATTGGTTGCCTTTTAGTTTTGCTGTTTCCTTTGTTGTGCAGAAGCTTTTTATTTCAATGAGGTCCCAATAGTTCATTTTTGCTTTGTTTCCCTTGCTTCCTGAGACCTGTTGAGTAAGAAGTTGCTGACGCTGAGGTCAAAGAGGTTTTTGCCTGCTTTCTCTTCGAGGATTTTGATGGCTTCCTGTCTTACATTTATGTCTTTCATCCATTTTGAGTTTATTTTTGTGTATGGTGTAAGAAAGTGGTCCAAGTTCATTTTTCTGCATCTCACTGTCCAGTTTCCCCAGCACTATTTGCTGAAGAGAATGCCTTTATTCCATTGAATATTCTTTCCTGTTTTGTCAAAAATTAGTTGGCCATACGTTTGTGGGTCCATTTCTGGGTTCTCTATTCTGTTCCATTGATCTGAGTGTTTTTCTGCCGTTACCGTACTGTCTTGATGATTACAGCTTTGTAATACAGCTTGAAGTCTGGGATTGTGATGCCTCCAGTTTTGGTTTTCTTTTTCAGGATTGCTTTTGCTATTTGAAGTCTTTTCTGGTTCCATACAAATTTTAGGATTGTTTGTTCTAGCTCTGTGAAAAATGCTGGTATTATTTTGATAGAGATTGCATTGAATCTGTAGATTGCTTTAGTAATATTGACATTTTAACAATATTTTTTCTTCTAATCCAGGAACATGGAATATTTTTCCATTTTTTTTATCTTCTTAAATTTTTTTTCATAAGTTTTCTATAGTTTTCAGTGTATAGATTCTTTGCCTCTCTGTTTAGGTTTATTCCTAGGTATTTTATGGTTTTTGGTGCAATTGTAAATGGTATTGATTCCTTGATTTCTCTTTCTGTTGCTTCATTATTGGTGTATAAGAATGCAACAGATTTCTGTGCATTGATTTTAAATAATGTGACTTTGCTGACTTCATGGATCAGTTCTAGTAGTTTTTTGGTGGACTCTTTTAGGTTTTCCATATAGAGTATTATGTTATCTGCGAGGAATGAAAGTTTGACTTCCTCCTTGCGGATTTGAATGCCTTTTATTCCTTTGTGTTGTTTCATTGCTGAGGCTAGGACTTCCAATACTATGTTGAATAACAGTGGGGAAAGTGAAACCACAATGAGATACCACCTCACCCCTGTTCAGAATGGCTAACATTAACCCAGGCAACCATAGATATTGGTGAAGATATGGAGAAAGAGGATCTCTTTGGCACTGCTGGTGTAAATGCAAACTGGTGCAGCCACTCTGGAAAACAGAATGTAGGTTACTCAAAAAATTAAAAATAGAACTACCCTATGACCCAGCAATTGCACTACCAGGTATTTATCTAAGAGATACAGGCGTGCTGTTTCAAAGGGGCACACGCATCCCAATGTTTATAGCAATGCTATCGACAATAGACAAAGTATGGAAAGAGCCCAAATGTCCATCAGTGTATGAATGGATAAAGATGATGTGGTATATATGCTCTATGAAAGGCAATGTCAATGGAATGAGAAGACAAGCCACATAACAGAAAATGTTTGCAAAAGACACATCTGGTAAAAGATTGTTATCTAAAATATATATAATGTTGATATAAAAATAAATAATAAAATAACAATCCAATTAAGATATAAGCCAAATACTGAACAGAATCTCCTCATATATATATAAATATATAAATATATGTACACATGTATATGTGTGTATGTACATATATATTCATATATATATATATATATATATGAATATATATGTGTATCTTTTTGGCAAGTAAATATATGAAAAGATGCTCTGCTTCATATATAATTAGGGAAATTTAAATTAAAACTATAATTAGATACCACTATGCATCTATTAGAATGCCTAAATCCAGAATATTGACAGCACCAAATGCTGATGGGGATGTGGAGCAACAGGAACTCTCATTCACTGCTCTTTGGAATGCAAAATGGTACAGTCATATCGTAGGTTCTTTACATAACTAAACATACTTTTGCCATATTATCCAGCAATTTTCCTCCTTAGTATTTATCCAAAGGTGTTGAAAACTACATCCATAAGACAACTGCCCATGGGTGTTTATAACAGCTTATTCGTAAATGCCAACCCTTGAAAGCAACCGAGATGTCCTTGAGTAGGTGAAGGATAAATATCCTGTGGTACATCCAGACAATGAACTATTATTCAGTACTTAAAGGAGTTATTAAGGAAGAAGCTTAAATGCAAATTACTATGTAAAATAAGCCAATATGGAAAGGCAACATACTGTATGATTTCAACTATATGATACTCTGGGAAATGAAAAACCGTGGAGATAATAAAAAGAGCAGTGACTCCAAGAGCTTGGGAGAGAAGGGTGACTACATGAGCACAGAGAATTTGGAGGCAATAAAAATGCTGTTTGATGATATAATAATGAGTATATGTCAATATATGTGTGTTCAAACCTATAGAATTTTCCACAGCAAGAATGGACTGTAATGTAAAGTGTGGACTTTGGGTGATGATGATGTGTCAATATAGGTTCAGCGATCATAACAAATGTACTAGTCTGATGAGGAATACTAAATATGCAGCAGACTATGGATATGCAGGGACAGGGGGGATTATGGGAAATCTCCATGCCTTCCTCTCAATTTAGTTATGATCCTAAAATTTTTCACAACTATGAATAAGAAAGAAAAGGAAAGAACAAGTTTGTAAAAGGTAAGTTTTAGTCAAATCAACTAACAAAACCCCAGACACAGGCAATGGTATTGGGGAAAATATATAAGCCTTTTGGAGAGTAGAGCACAGGAACTCATACATAAATCATGCTAGTCTATTCCTTCTGCCAAATTTGATAATTCATCATGAACTAACAAAAGGATATTTATACTATTAAAGAGGAGTCTTCAAATACAAGGCCTTAGGAGTAAATATTTCATGATTTTCATCTACACATGCATTCATCCACCTTCCATTGATCTCTGATGTTCTAGAGAAAAGACCAGTTTTATGCGTCTTTCATTTTGCTGAGTTTGGTAACTAAAACACACATCTTTGTTTCTGAAAACCCAGACTTGGAAGTTACTTGGTGGCAGCAGTCCTCCTTGACTTTGAAGTCTTTGAGTTTGTGATGATGTACCCCCCTGGGCTGGTCATCAAGTTCTAATGAAGGACTCATTTCTGAAGTCAGAGTGCCTGGGTTTTAATCCCAAAGATCCTCTTCCGGTTAGATCTTACCTTAGAAATTTACTTATTTTCACTAAATTTCTATCATGGTATTTACAATTATTATTGTTCTGATTTAACTATCACTGTCTTCATTATCATCCTCATCCTTCTCTCCTTAGGGAGAAGTAAAAACATCGGCATTTGTTGAAGGCTGATGTGCAAACCTCACAAGGTCTGTGCTGGTTCTTCTGGGTCACCTGCCTCACACCTGACCTCTGCTCGTAAGAGCTCCAGATGTCTAGTTGGTCTGTCTTCTTAAACAAACCAACAGATTGATTCCTCAGATTTCTCTTTTTTTTTAATTTTTTAACCTTTATTGATTTTTGAGACAGAGAGAGAGAGCATGAATGGGGGAGGTTCAGAGAGAGAGGGAGACACAGAATCTGAAACAGGCTCCAGGCTCTGAGCTGTCAGCACAGAGCCCGACATGGGGCTCGAACTAACGGAATGTGAGATCATGACCTGAGCCGAAGTCAGGTGCTCAACCGACTGAGCCACCCAGGCGCCCCTCCTCAGATTTCTTTAACATGTTCTTTTGTGGTTATCGTTCATCTCATTATATTAAAGAAAAAAAATATATATATATATATTCCTTTCGCCTGTAATGAGTGAGTTGATGCCTGGCTGTGGAATTCTGCTTCCATGGAAGGTCATGCAAATAAATATGTATTATCCTAAAGCCAGAGTGCCCACTCTGAGATCATTTCTGCCTATTTACAGGCATTGTTTGCATAGAGATGACAAAGATTTGGCATCCAGAGGACAAATCAGGAAGGTGCCCCAGAATTTGCCATTGCTAAACTCAATGTGCTTCATGATGACTCATTTGCATGCTCTCCTTGGTATTCATCAGCTAGACAGTTAGAAAGTTAAATACTTGACTCTGGTGGATCATCAAGCCCAAAAACAATCTTTGCAGCAAGTAAGGTACACATGTATTATACTATAGAGAGGCAATAGAAAGCCAGAGATTATTGTTTATCTTAAATTTCAGGAACTTTGTATTAAAGAGCTTCACTATGTCAACAAGAGCGCAGTGGTAACTTGACTAATTAAAGATTTCATTTACAAGGAAAAGAATCAGATAGATTGCAATAATAATGGTAAGTCTAACTACTTAGTATTCCCCATAGTTTGTCTGCTGATATGAAAGTAAGAACAAATGTGATTGTACACTATTAAAGATTATTAAGCATGGCAAGTGTAAAATTACTCCTGTAATGCATGTTTTCCCTTAAAATCACTGAGTGATCTTGAAGGCCCAAGGCTCAAGGCCCTTGTTAAAACACATCCATCTCAAGACATCCAACTGTCAAACGTGGCTGCCTAATAGGGAGGCCTAACAAAGAGAAGCTTGCTACCACCTGTGCATGCTGAGAGGCATGGAATATTCCCTGGATTAAAGCTCACAGTGACCCAGCTGTCTTCAAGGTTTGCAGAAAGCCAGAGAGAGCTTCCCAAAAGGTTGCTGGAGACAAAGTTGATGTGTTCTAATTACTTCAAAGAGAATATGAAATTGTTTGTATAGTTCATTGTGAGCACTCTGTGTTATTATCAAGGGTGATCAAAATAACACTCTCTAACAGTGGGATATAGTTATATAGCTACACATTTATTGCTGTTCTCATTTTCAAAGGATGCCAGAGAAAAAAGATTTCTACCCACCTAGGATGAATTCTCAGAAATGGTCTCTTGGGGAATAGAAATCCATGGGAGATTCAAGTTTAATGCCTCTTCTTGACCATATATTTTGTGATCTAGTTCAAGAATCTGACTTTTGATGACTTTATCTTCTTACTATGGTTCCAGAAACTACTATAGAGCTAGTGAGTGAAAGCTGCAGGGATATAGATTTTGGCCTGATAGAAGGAAGAAGTCCCTGGTGAACACAGTTGCCTATCACTGAAATTTGCTCCTCAGGAAATAGAGAGATTCTCAGTCATTACGAGGACACAAGTTGGGCAAAGTTGGTGAAACAAAATAACATGGATCAGGTAAAATGCATCTGGGTTTAAAAATTTATTTCCATGAAATCCCACAGCCACCCTGGGTAGTAGATTTTATTATTCTTATTCTATAGGTGAGCAACCTGTGGCATAGAATGGTGAAACGATTTTCTCAATGTCACACTGTTTACAGTGAGAAGTATATTTGAGGCCAGCTCTGTCAGACTTCAGCATCCATTTCCCCTCACTGCACAGAGATGCTATGGATAGGAACTCTGAATTAGGCAGAAAACAGATGAAACAATACATGAGTGAATGGGCTATCTTGCCCTTTAGTAGCATAGGGTATAAATTGTCCTAATCCTCAGTTCCAATTCCCAATTCCCAATTCCCAATTCCCATATAAGGTCAGAGCCTCCCTAACCATTTTACAATTATACTTTATATCCTGGTGACTCCTTCGTTTCTCCTCCTGTAGCCTTCTTGCTTCTGAATCATACCAGACAAGACGCAAAGGTCTCCTCCTTCTTTGTTTACCAGAGCACATCAAATCCCACTCTGAGCCGTTGCTGTTTCCTTGCTTTATTAAAGACCATGAGGATGGGTCGGGAGCATATGACACTCCACACTATTCCACTATATCACCTGGCTACCTTTGTGCCCCTCCTACACATCATTAGAATATGTAGCCCACCTCCCACCCTGTCCACTCTCCTACATGGCAGGCTTGCTAAATTTCTCTACTGCCTTTAGTTCTTTGAAACCTGGAGTGGAGGAAAACCACCTTTTTCTTCATCTCTTCATGAAAAATTATCTCATCAGGGGCTGCAGGTTTTGATGGGTCTGTGATAGGGAAGTAGCAAAAAAGTAATTGGCTGCCTACTTTACAATGATAACCCTAGCAGCAGTTTAGCATATGGATTATCAGGGATGTGCTTAGAGCCAGAGAGACAAATGAAGACCGTTTTGATAGTCCAGAGGGGGAAAAAAAATTATGAAAGGGCTTATGTTGATTTCCTGGTTGAGTTCTCAGTCCTCAAATAACTGCTTGGGCTGGTTGAAAGCCAGCCCTTTCTCTGTCCTCCATTTTGTCCTTCGCCCTTCATCCCCCACCAACCCCCACCCCTGAGAGGAGGCTCAGGAGAGGTTAATGCACTGAGAACCACCACCAGAACATGCTCTTGTAGTGATAGAAATTGAAAAGAGATTGAAATCTGTCATAGATGTTGTTGCTGGGGGAAAGCCAAGAAAAGGAAGACAAGCTTAAATCCATGAAGACAGATGAAAATTAGAAACCAGAAAATAAGAGAAATGGAAAATGGTGTGAGGTGGTGTAGCAAAAGGTAATATAGATAAAGTGACAGGCAGGGAGTGGTTGAGTGTATTATTTAAGGAAAAGAAAAAGTAAACACAATACTCACAGGAGCATATAGACTTTGTTATAGATTTAGAATCAAAATATAGTTTCCTATGGCCTTTGACATTCCAGATGCCGTTTCAGCAAACAATGGGAAGGTGCCAGAAATTTACAGCAGCTTGTTCTGTATTAGAATCCACATGTCTTGATAATGAAGGTACAGGTTGAGATTTGGGAAGGATTCCAAAACCCAAGTCTCTATTGGTGAGATATACTACTTCATATAGTCCAAAGAGTGTGCTCCACTGGTGTAAGACCAAGTCCCAGCCTTAGAAGTTTAGAGCAATGAAGGAATAGGACTCAAATGGGTGATGGGACCATAAGACTGAAGAGTAGGGAAAATACAGACAGTGAGACTAAGTCAAAAACAAGTAAGACAGGTCTAGGCAAAACATATCATTACAGCAATGACTTCATTGTATGCATATAAAAACAGGTAGGGAAACAGTTGCAAGGTCCTGTGGAATCATACTTCATAAATGTCTCTCCATTGCCCTCTTCTTCATTCCCACTGCCACAGTTACTTTATTTTACTCCTAAGTGATCAACTTCCACACAATTGACCTGTCTCCACACTTGCCCTTTTTTTGCATAACCACACTATAGCTGGAGTAGTTTCTCAGATATGAGCAATCTAGAACAAGATGACAAGCTGAGTTCACATATCTGCCTTGTTACTTTTGCTATTAATAAAATACAATAATAATAAACAGTCCAGGGGGGGCTGGGTGGCTCAGTCGGTTAAGCATCCAACTTCGGCTCAGGTCATGATCTTGCGGTTTGTGGCTTTGGGCCCCACATCAGGGTCTGTGCTGAGGGCTCAGAGCCTGGAGCCTGCTTCGTATTCTGTCTCCTCTCTCTGCCCCTCCCCACTTGTGCTCTGTCTCTCTGTAAAAAAATAAAAAAATAAATAAATAATATAAATAAATAAATAAATAAATAAATAAAATAAACAGTCTGAAGGTTTTGTACCCATAAAAGCAAAGAGAATGGACCAGGACCATCTGCAGACCAGAGATTTCTACAATTTCCTCGAAAACAGAATATGTACGCAAGGACCCTGACTAATGACCCTGCATTTTAGAGTCTTCCTGGAAGGAAGAAAAGAAGAAATGAGGAAACATTTAAACAGAACCCTGAAAAAACAGTAGAGTCATGGCAAATATAGGCCTCACAGAATGTAACAAAGAGAAATTAAGGGTAATATTAGAAATCCTTACATCAAGAAATATACGACTCTTCTATATAAATGGAAATAGACATTCCCTTGCAGAAAAAAAAAAAAAAAATGAACTGTTACCTTTTTTTCCCAACAGTTTAAATGAATTGCTTAGATGGAACTAAAGCATACAATGTAGGAAATAGTCTAAGCTAAAATCAAGCTTTTCATGTGTCATCAATACATATATCAGGAAAATTGAGAATAATCACCCATGTGAGAAAAATCTGCAGTACAAAAGTGCAAAGGTGGGGCCCCTGGGTGGCTCAGTTGGTTGAGCTTCTGACTTCAGCTCATGTCATGATCTCCTGGTTGGTGAGTTCAAGCCCTGTGTCAGGCTCTGTGCCGACAGCTCAGAGCCTGGAGCCTGCTTCAGATTCTGTCTCTCTCTCTCTCTCTCTTTAAAAATTAAATAAAGATTAAAAAAAAAATTTTAAAAATGCAAAGGTGAATAAACCGGAAGACCTAAGATAAAAAGAAAATGGATCATAATTATAAGTTTTGCCTTCAATTAGCATATAAAACAAAGATAGGATACTGTGCAGAAAGAATTCTCAGAAAATAAGACTGCTTTAGAAAAATTTAAAAAGATAACAAAAGGTTAAGTAGAAGGGGTAGAAATATATTTTATTAAGTTTTCCATCAAGAAAAACCTAAATGAAGAGAGATGAAACACATGAGGTGAAAGACAAGTAGGATAGAGAATCAACTTCAGGAAGGCCCACCATTACCAATAGAGGTTCCAGAAAAAAGAGAAAATGTAAAAATAAGTACATAAGCAAATAAGTAAAATAAGTAAATAAATAAATAAATTGGAAGGAAGGAAGGAAAAAAGAAGAAAGAAAGGAAAGAAGGAGAGAGGGAGGGAGGAAGGAAGGAAAGAAGAAAGGAAGGAAAGAAGGAGAGAGGGAGGAAGGACGGAAAGAAGGAAGGAAAGAAGAAAGGAAGGAAAGACAGAGGAAGGAAGGAAGGAAGGCAGGAAGGAAAGAAGAAAGGAAGGAAAGAAGGAGAGAGGGAGAGAGGAAGGATGGAAGGAAGGAAGGAAGGAAGGAAGGGAAGAAAGGAAGGAAAGAAGGAGAAAGGGAAGGAGGGAGGAAGGAAGAAAGGAAGGAAGGAAAGAAGAAAGGAAGGAAAGAAGGAGAAAGGGAGGGAGCGAGAAAATGAAATGTAGAACCAATTAAAACTGGTTGCCTTTGAGTGCTATCCTGTGTGTAGTGGAAAGTTGTCATCGTTATATCCTGGGGGCAGTAGATAAAGGCAAGTTTAGGACAAGGGACTCTTGCTTCTCATTGTAAACTCCTTGCCTTCCCATTTTATTTATTTTACTTTTAACCAGGTTGACATATTACACTGATAAAAGCGAAACAAAGCATTTCTTGTCAGAGGGTGGGCGAATCCGGGAGTCAAGGAAACAGTGGAGGATTCCAGTTACCTTTTCTGAGCTAGCACAATGAATTGGGGACAAATGTAATTCAAGAGCAGGGTATCCCCAGTTTTATTTCTGTGTTCCTTATACCACACAGGGCACTCCCTCCCACTGAGCTAGAATTAGGTTGTTTTGGGAAGTGGCCCAAGCACTTTTGACATGTATGATTAACATTTAAAATAATCATGCCAACTCATTCTGTAACTCCTAAGCAAATGGTTCTCTCCTACACAGGGTGACCTGGTGGCTGAGGGATGCCCGGGTTTCCCCAGCCTGTAGATGAGGCTGACTTGAGATGCAGCCTCTTTTTCTGCATACAGAATGAGGGTCCATGAGGCTCATTAATTCATGAGCACTCTTTATTTTAATACTCGTAGGGTGTCGCGGCATTTAGGTCACCTTTAGTTTCCAGCTGACATTTACCTCACATCAAAATTAATGAACATTCAGGGACAGTTCAACACAGGCAAGAATCCCCTGAAAATGAGAAACACTTTAGGGTCCAGAGAAAAGTTCATTAGTTTTGGCACAACAGGTCTGGGTAATGAAATCTACATTCAATCAAATGAACAGCTACTTGTGCAAGGATCCTTTGGCATTTGGTGGGATTGTTCGCTTGGGGTAGGACCCTCTCCCTCCCACATTCAGCGGTCTTCCTATAAGATTATAGGGCTCAGAGTATGAAGAGTGACATCTCGATCTCACCCACATAATTATTCCCCAAATTCACTGACTGTGGCAAATATAAGATAATGTTGAAATCGTAATATGGTGATTGAAACAATTTCTTTCTTACAAGCTTATTTGGCCCCAAATTGAGCACCAAGGGAAGTACAGCTCATATCTTGCCTCATTTTGAGCCTTAAAGCAATGTTGCAAGTTTGAAAAGGAAGATATCCATCCCATTTCAAAAGTGAAGAAAGGAAAATTTACTGCTGTAGGACAGTGGTGAGGGTTTTCAAAAGATTCCAAAGTCCTCTTTCATTCTTTGAAATGAAACAAAGGATTGAGGAATTGAGGATTGAGGAATCTACTGTGTATCTTATTCAGTGCTTACTATCTGGAGACTAGATCATTGAGGTATATACCTTTGTTCATTTTTGCTTGCATTCATCAAGGTGGGAGGGCTGATTTATCTATCTGCCGCATTTGAAATCACATTTAGGACATTTAAATATGGTCATTTACTTGGGTGGTGCATTTCAAAGGGTTTGTGGAGAATCCTTCCTGGATTCACCTGATCACAGAATAGAATTGCTTAGCAGAATCTGGAGTAACAAGCAGTCCCTGGGATGAGATAAGATTGAGTTGCAAAACACAGATCCTTCACTCAACTTCAGGGCACTGGGCCAGTCCTTGGATCTTTCTTCCTAGATTGACCTCAACAAGTAACTCTCAAGAGCAAATTAGAGGAGATTATTATCTTTGAGTGTGACTAGCTCTGGGTATACACCTTGAGTAGATTTTAAATTCTTTCCCTTCCCTGGAGACAGTGGTTCAACTGCACATCTATTCAAAAATCAAAATAGAGTCTTTGATCCCCTACCAATTAATTGATTTCACTAATGACATTTTTAAAAAACAGTTCGTTGAGATTTCTGTTCTTAAACTGATGCCGATGGACAGTTTTGGAGTTTCGAGTTTAGGAATCGAGATGGCCTTTTCTGCCCATAGGAAAAAATTATCATCTTCATCTCTAATAAATGGCAACACCTTAATTTATAATTCAAAAGGAGAAATAACACACATGTGACTGTCAGGAAAGGGTAAGCACTTGAGAAATGACTTTTGTGAAAGATTATGCAGTCTATCTACTGTACCTTATCAGTGCAGAGGCAAAACGATGTTTCTTTTGATCAAGACAGGGCAAGGAGCACATCCAAATCGATACATGGAGAATTTAATCCTACAAGCTGTCAGAATCACAAACAGAAAGTGAATGTTAATGACAGGAAGGCAAACATGTTTATTGTGGAAAGGTTATGGTTGAGAGAGGCCTGCCTGGCCCCCTAGAAGAGACACTGGTGATGTGACCCAGGGATCCTAAACTTTGTCATCAGTTTTTATTTAAAAAATTGAAACATGATATTTAGCACGTCAGGTTTCAAAATCCGAAAGGGTAGATACACTGTCTTTAGTCTACAAATATGACAAAAGGTTACACCAATCTAAAATGTATTTTTAAAGTCTGCTCAAACACGGATGCATTTTTCAATGTATTTAAAATTATGTCTACAATCTGGCAAACAAAGACAAAAGTAGGGAAAATAATACAATGCATATTCTTAAACTCATCAACTAAATATAAAGTAAATATTATGATTTTGGCACTTTTGCTATATCCATTCATTTGTTTTCTTCTTTTACTTTTTACTTTAAGGGAGCATTCTAAACCTCAAAGAGCCATTTGCTTCTAAATATTTCATTAAGGATCCTTTAAAAACATAGACTCTTTACAAAACCACAATGCCATTGTTTTGCCTGACGTAATTAAGTATAATTTCCTGATGTCACCTTATATTTAGTACATAATAAAATATCTTTCTCAAAATGTATTTTACAGCCACTTTTTGAATCAGGATCCAGAAATGGTTATATAAAATTTCAAAATGATAAATTAGCAAATAGTTTGAATAAAGAACTCAAAGAAGACATTATATTAAAGTAAATGAAATACGGCCCAAAGTTCAATCACCACAGATATCCAATTAAAACAATATTAAGGTGACATTCAGATTATCAAAGCAATGATTATGCTATTCAGGTAATATATATTAATCGTTGTTTAAAAACAAAATGCTTATGATTCTGAACCTTGGCAGAGCTTGGGAGAGCTGAAAAGTTGTGTGTTGCCAAGAATGTAGTGAATCAGAGCAATTGTCTTTGGCACTAGAGTATTATGATAGGTAATGAAAGTCAAAAGAAAATGTTCTTCCCACTTAACATCACACACCCACTCCTGGAGATTATTCTAAGGAATTCAGACAAAGTGAAATAAATTACATGTACATGGATTTTCATAGCAGCATAAACTTTAAAGGCAAAAATATAATGGAGGAAACAACCAAACCTACACTATTACATTAGGTAACTAAATGTCCTGTATTAACTCGAGATAGTACCATGCAATCATTAAAATGATGAATGTAAAGATTACAAAGTATCGTGGAAAATTCTAAATACATACAATCAAGTGAAAACAGAACACAAAACTATGGATATTTTTACTGTAATATAAAAATATGTAGGAACACGGATTAAGTATCAAAAGGGAACACAAAACATGACAATAATTATGGTACGGTTTGGGGAATATAAGTGAACATTAAAAAATAATGTCTATTCTTTTTCTCTAATTCATTTAATATTACTCATCATCCAACATATAGGCCAGTGTTAAAGAAAAACATGATAATCACCAATAATATCATCACCCACACCAAAGTTATCACTTTTTAATATTTTGCCTGAATATATGCACACACACATATACACACATGCACATATATATGTATGTATATGTATATACATGGTTTTGCTTTCTATTTTGAAATATCATGAGTATTTTCACACATCAGTAAATTTTTCATTAAATTTTTGTATCCATTTATTCCAACTGTTTCCTATTTTTGAACAATTTGGCTTCTGGTGTTGGGGAGAAAAAAAATTTATTGTAGCTTTCAAGTTTCTTCTGACTGATCTAAAAATTGAATTGACATGAGACAGATTAACAGGAGAAAATCTAAGTACATGTGAAGAATCCATATAAATATGAGAGGTTTCAAAGACAATCAGACAGAATGAGGAATATAAGCCATCCTGAAATAAGGAGAATGGGGTAGGGGTCCAGTCCAATATTTTTTAGTATTTATTTATTTTTGAAAGGGGGGAGGGGAGGGACAGAGAGAGAGGGCGACACAGATTCCGAAGCAGGCTCCAGTCTCTGAGCTGTCAGCACAGAGCCTGAGGTGGGACTCAAAGCCAGGAACCTTTAGATCATGACCTGAGCTGAAGTAAAAGTCAGAGGCTTAACCCACTGAGCCACCCAGGGGTCCCCAAGGATCAAGGCTTCAAAAGGAAGGAAGTCAATGCACAGGAAGATGAAAAGGAATAAGTGTTTGGTAAACAAATGTTTGCTCTGCCATCCAGAAACAACTGGACAGAGGGAAGACTTTGATCAAACAGGTCTTGCTAGGCGCCTCCCTGTCTGCTCTGCCTAGTTCATATCATACTGTAGTTATTATTTTTTATTATTTTTTTTTAATTTTTTTAACGTTTATTTATTTTTGAGACAGAGAGAGACAGAGCATGAATGGTGGAGGGTCAGAGAGAGAGGGAGACACAGAATCCGAAACAGGCTCCAGGCTCTGAGCGGTCAGCACAGAGCCCGACGCAGGGCCCGAACTCACGGACCGCAAGATCATGACCTGAGCTAAAGTCGGCTGCTTAACCGACTGAGCCACCCAGGCGCCCCTAGTTATTATTTTTTTAATGTTTATTTATTTTTGAGAGAGACAGAGAGACAGAGTGTGAGTGGGGGGAGGGCAGAGAGAGGGAGACACAGAACCCGAAGCAGCCTCCAGGCTCTGAGCTGCCTGCACAGAGCCCCACGCAAGGCCAAACTCACAAACCGGTGAGATCACGACCTGAGCTGAAGTCCGTCGCTTAACCGACTGAGTTACCCAGGTGCCCCCATACTGTAGTTATTTTTGATGACAGCTCCCTTCCTAAATTCTTTTAGGCATTTAAAAGGAAGGCCAAAGGTCCTTCCGGAGTCATTTGGCCTTTAATGCTTGTAGCTCAAAATAAACTACATGCCAAATGGCACATAGTTGGGAGGATTCATTCTGAACCCCTACACTTGCAATGCTTCCTTTGCACCGATACTAACCAGAGGAGTGGCAGCTAACACAAAATTGTCACAATTATATGCTGATCCCTAAAGGGGACACTCATAGGCATTTTCTGTAAGTCTCAACATTATTTGATTGCAGTACATCCATTTCAATTATGAGGAAACTGAAGATGCAGATGTTAAATAAGTTGTACAGCATAACTACCAAAACAAGGAGCCAAGGCTAAAGTCTGAGTCAACCAAATGGAAACTTCATGTTCTTTTCCATCCACAGTGTATGACCAACGTTTATGGAAGCTTTAGTTCACATCATCATTCATGAGAAAAAGACCCTTTTAAACAAAATGTACTGGGTCACAGATGTCATGTTTTTTTTTTTTTTCATAGTTCTGTGAAGACATTGCTAAAATACCGTCTCAAGGAAATTTTGTCTTAAAAAATTATATATTTCTAATATATATACCATAAACTGTATCGTATAACATACAATTTTATTGATGTATAGTTCACAATGTTATATTAATTTCAGGTGTACAACACAGTGATTTGACATTTGTATACATTATGAAAGCATCACAATAAGTGTAATTGCTATCTTAAAGTTATGTAATATACAATTTGTAATATAATGTAATGTATGTATACATAAGTGTGTATACATATACATCTATGTGCCTACATAAAGACACACATACATATATAGATTGATGATAGGTAGAAAGATAGAAAAATAGATGACTATGTATCTATGCATATAAATCCCCTAAAAGTGAAAAGCTTACTGCGGTTGTTTCAGTTTTCCTCCTTTTACTAGTAAAGATAGTTTTTCATTCATCCATTGGCATCTGCATTTCTTTGAAGAATATTCACTCAGCTCTCAGGGCTAGAGTCTGCCAGGGGAGTCAACAACAGATGCCAGAGTAGGATTGTGTACAAGTAGAAACAAGCCTAATACTTTAAAGGCCAAGACTCATACATTTATCATCTTTTGTAATGCAGATCATTATTGAATGCTTGCAAAAAACCTTTCTATCATACCCCCTGGGTGTATGTAGCCTGCCTATAGAATTTGAAATAATATAAAGATAAGAGGAGTTGGGGGGGGGGGGGATGGATTACTCAGAGGCCATGTAGCAGCTACTAGTGTAAGAAGGACATGTGAAGAGAAAGGTAGAGTAACAATCCCTCAGCTACTCTCATCTGTGCAGCTTCTGTAGTAAGTCTGTTTTCCTTTCTGACAAGTTCTGGGATATTTTTTCCAACCAATCATGGTTCAAATTTCATGATGCCACCTGAGTATCTTTACTATCCTTATGTCAGTGCCATAATTTTACTTAAGTTTTTATCATTGATTGATTGATTGATTGAGAGTGCATGCAGGAGGAAGGGGTAGAGAGAGTGGGAGAGAGAACCCAAGCAGACTCTACACTGTCAGCACAGAACCTAATGCAGGGCTTGATCTCATAAGCACTGAGAATATGATCTGAGCTGAAATTGAGAGTCAGATGCTTAACCAACTAAGCCACCTGGGTGCCCTTCAGTGCCATAATTTTTATTGTTTTTCTCTACGTTTTACCTTCTAGTCTTTTATTTGTCACTTAAAAAAAATGGGCTATAATTTCCTTATAGAAAATCCTTCTTTTGACATTTGAAGATTTTGCCACCTTGAATTCTTATTTAATTATAATTTGTTATTTATTTATTATTTTCCTTTAAACTTTTATTCTATCTGGCAGGTTTGCTCAGTGGTTTTGTTTATAGTGCTGACCACTTTTTAATGTGATTATTGGCCCTTTATATACCTTCCTTTATAGTCTGTTTTGCTCATTTGTTACCAATTTTACTTGATTGTAGGAGTTATTTATATATTTTGGATACAGGCTCCTTTTGGATAAATGTTTGCAAATATATTCTCCTTATCAAATTGCTTAAAAGCCTTTATTTATTTATTTATTTTAAGAGAGAGAAAGAGAGAGAGCACAAGAGAGCAAGGGAGGGGCAGAGAGACAAGGAGAGAGAGAATCTCTAGCAGGATCTGTGCAGTTAGAATAGAACCTAACATGGGGCTCTATATTATGAACTGTGAGATCATGACCTGAGCTGAAATCAAGAGTCAGACACTTAACCGACTGAGCCACTTTAGTGCCCCAACAGTCTTTTGATGACCAAAGTAATTGTAACCAACATTTTATCATGTATAGCCATCTTGGTTTTTGTACCAGGATTGTCATTCTCAGATCAAAACAAAATCAAAACAAAGAAAAATACTTGGAATTTCAGTCTGTATGCTTAGTTTAATAATTTGTATTGAATATTTGCAAATGTACTTTTGCACTAGACACATGGACCACCATTTGATCCAGAAGATTTTAGATAAAATAAAATTTTCCCTGATTGACTTATTCTACTTCTAAGTCCCATTTGAAATTGTTGACCCAGAGTCAGTTTCAAAAACTCCTTTCTTTTGATATTAATGACACCGCACTCTTCTGGTTGCTTTGAATTCATTGATTCCTGTTCTTGTGGGTTCTCATCTCTTCTCTACATATTGACACTTGAGGACACCTTGGTCACTCATTTGGTAGAGCATGTGACTCGATCTCAGAGTTCTAAAGTCAAACGCCATGTTGGGTGTAGAGATTAATTAAAAAATAAAACCTTAAATATAGGTATTCTGAAGATTCAGTCCGGTGCCCCCATTCCCTTCTGTACCTTCATTATCCTGCTAGTAATGTTCTAAGGCTTTAAATGATCAGGTATGCCAATGAAGTCTAAGTATATATTCAGCTTGGACCACTTAACTGAAAAGATGTGGATTTCCAATTGCCTTATTCACGCATCATATAATAGCCATTTAAACTTACAGGTTCAAAAGAGAACACCTGACTTCTATGCACGACCAAACATACAACTGCCCTAGTCTTACACATCTTGCTAAAAGGTCACACCAATGATTCAACTACTAGAGACAGAAAACCAGGAGTTCTCTCTAATGTCTTTTTTCCTATAAGCTCTCACATCATTTTAATCAACAAATTCTGTACATCTTATGCTATGAGAATTGTTAAATAGTTTAGCACTTACCTTGTTTTGGGTTGAACTGCCTCCTCGCCCCATGTCAAAAAAAAAAAAAAAGTTGAAGTCCTAACACAGGTGCCTCAAAATGTGAACTTATTTTGGAAATAAAATCAATGCAGATGTTAAGGAGAGGTCATATTAGAGTAGGATGGACCCTTAATATAATATGATTGGTGACCTTATAAGAAGAAATCTATAGAAGAAAGAAACACACAGGGAGGGTGCCTAGTGAAATGAAGGGTCAGAGATGCATTTACAAGACAAAAAAACACCAAAGGTTGCGAGTAAGCCACCAGACACCAGGAAGAAACCACGGAACATCCTTCTTTTTTCAGAAGAAGCACAGCCCTGCTGACACCTTGTTTTGGGGCTCCAGAAATGTGAGACAATAAACTTCTGTTCTAAGCCAACCAGTCTGTGGTGCTTTGTCACGGCAGCCCTGGGAAAATTACAGATAACCTCTACAGAGTTCTACAAGATCTGGCTCCTGGCTTCTTCTCTGAATTTATCCCTTATCATTATCTTCCTACTTCACTCGGTTCCCACCACATTCACCTGTGCTCTGTTCTCTGAACATCCCAAGATTGCTTCAACCTTAAGACAATTGTGCTGGCTATTCCCTGAGTCTGGAATGTTCTTTCTTCATCTTTCTACTACTGTCTTCCCTTTTAATTCAGGGTTTAGCCAAAGGCTGCCTTCTCATGAAGCTTTCTTCTCTACTAGCTGAAACACCAATCATGCCTTCTCGTATCACCCTGTTCTATTTTCACTACAGGATTCTCCTTTAACAAAAACAAACAAGCCAAAAAAACTTGATTTACTGTCTATATAATCTTCCAAGATGTTAAACAGAAAAAGAGCAAATTCCTCCTCTTATCTCTGCTATGTCTTGTGCCTAGAATGATGTCTGACACGCAGAATACATTCATCAAATTTTTATGAAATAAAAAAAAAAGCTTATACATCAGCAACCTGAAAATCAAAACTACAATGAGGAGCCACTTTGTCCTGTATTAACTATATTTCCTTCTTTTCTGTATTTTTAATGTTCTGGCATCTGGAGTTTTGCTGACCTGTGAGAGACTATCCCTCCTAGGGGAAGTTAATTCTTAGAGACGTGTCTTTCATATGTAGACCTACCAATCCAGAGCCCATACCCCCACTAGCTTCTCTATCTGGCTCTCATACTCCAGGATGTAATATTCCTCTGCCCTAATCCCAGATCCAGATACCAGAAAACTGGAGACAGCCTTATGACTCAGAGCCTCTGAAGTCATTCATACTAGCCAATCCTAATCCTGCTTACTCCACCTTCCCTTCTTTTTCCTATGGAACCCAACACTTGAGTTCCATGTGTGGCCCTGCATGGCATGGCAAATCCCTTCTCTTTATGAATAACAAACCGTCTTTCCAATGGCAGTCACCTCCCGATCTATCGGCCTCACCAATACCTAACTTATAATGAAATGCACATTTTAAAATGCATATCTGCTAGGATGGTTAAAATGAAAAAGTCAGTAATGATAGTTGATGAGAATGTAGAGACACTGAAACACCCATATAGTGCTGGCGGGTATGTAAAATTACAAACTACTTGGAAACCAGTTTGTCAGTTTCTCCAAAAGTTAATAAGCATAGACTTACCATTTGACCCAGCAATGCCGCTTATAGATCTGTACACAAGAGAAAAGAAAATATACGTTCTTGCAAAATCTTATATATAAATATTCATAGCAGTGTTATTCATAATACCCAAAGGTTGAAAGAATCTAAATATCCATTGATCGATGAATAGATAAACAAAATGTGGTAAATCTAGGCAATAGAATAGCATTCAGACATAAAAGGAAAAGATGTACCGGTATAAGCTAAAACTCGAATGAAATTTGAAAAACAGTACGCTAAGTAAGAGATGACAGTCACAAAAGGTCATACGTTACATAATTCTGTTTTATTAAATCACCAGACTAAGCAAATCAATAGACACATAGTCTATATTAGTGCTTAGCGCTGGGGAGTTTGGGTGGGTGAGTGTGGTGATGGCTAAAAGTTACAGTTTCTTGTTGGTAGTGATAATGGTCAAATAACTCTGAATATACTAAAAATCACTGAATGATAGACTTTACATGGATGAATTCTATCACATGTGAATTGTATCTCCCTAAAGCTATCACAAAAGTAAATGGTAATATTTAACACCTCTGGAGGCCTTGTTATGCACCATTCCAGGCATGTAACTCAGACAGTCTGGCCCTGAAATCTGAGCTCTGATCCATATTGTTATACTGCCTTGGCATACCTTCCTTCTCTCTGACTTACTGATTATATCAGACAAGGAAATATCACTGATTAATTAAGGGGGTTCTGGAGTACAAGAAGCATCAAGCTAAGCAATTGCACAAAAGAGCCACTACTAAGAAGATTTGGTGGGAAAGGAGACTTTAGGAAAAAAGCACACAAATGAATAACCAAGAATTCCAATGTGTATATTCAGAGAAATTAGTGACGCTGCTGCATATACAGGAGTAGGCTTTAATGCAAAAGGATGACGCATAAAATTGGATTTAAATAAAATAAAAGTTTACATTATATTGATTCATGACAAGCATAAAGGTGAACAAAATTAAAATAAAACACAACAAACAAATATCCCCTTGAACACTTACAGTGGGTAGGTGTAATATGGGATAGAAAAGAGGACATATAACTAAAAGGATCCCAAAGATCCTATCTTAAATAAAAGCAAATATTATTGTTTAATTCATCAATTTCATTTTCAAGATAATGAAATATAGAATTTATACATACATAGAAGAGAAAAAAAACTGAATAAAACATAAGAAAACCAATAATTGTCAGATTAGGAAAAATAAGACCCAGCAAGAGATATTTATCAAAAACAAAACAAAACAAAACAAACCGAAACAATACCAGGACACCTGGATGGCTCAGTTGACTGAGCATCCAACTGGATTTTGGCTCAGTCATGATCTTATGGTTCGGGAAATTGAGCCCTGTGTTGGGCTCTGTGCTTGCAGTTCGCAGCCTGCTTGGGATTCTGTCTCTCCCTCTTCCTCTGCTTCTCCCCTGCTTGCGTTTTTTTTTTTTTCTCTTTCAAAATAAATAAATACATAAATAAACTTAAAAAAACAATGAGAAGACACCTTAGATGAAAATAGAAAAAATACATTAGCTGTTAAAAAAAAAAAAAAAAAACCCTGTAGTTTAAATAGCTTAAACTCTCAGATTCTCTGAATTAATATACCTGTATGCTTATTATAACAGATGCAGTAGAAATCTTTCAGGCCAATAAAAAACTCAAAGTAAGAAAGAAAAGAAAGCAGATGTGGCAATATTAATAACATAGAAAGTAGCTTTTGAGGTGAAAACCATTAAAAAAGGACAAAGAGAAATATTTTATAATTATGAAAGGTAAAATCTCTAAAAATGATATAATAGCCATGAACCTTTTTGTACTCAAGAATATAATAGTGAAATATATAAAGTAAAACGTGTTAGAACTGGAAGGTGAAACTGAAAAAAAATTATACTCACTCATAATAGGAATTTTAATACACTTTTCTCAGATCTTAATATCTTTAATAGAGAACTACAGGAAATTACAAAGAAATTGAAATTCTCAAAGTATAATATCCACGATATAATATAAAATCCATGCCAACCAGAAAATGGACACTATTGTCAAATATACACTGTATTTTAAGATTTTAAATATTTCAAATACAACAGCAACAAACCTGTTAAAAATATGTAGAAACGTCTCAGATTCTGGTCACAGTTCAAAACAATAAGAATTTAAACACTGTAAAACAACAAAAGTACCAGGGGCACCGGGGTGGCTAGTCAGTTAAGCGTCTGACTTCAGCTCAGGTCACAATCTCATGGTTTGTGGGTTTGAGCCCTGCCTCAGCTCAGAACCTGGATCCTGCTTCAGATTCTGTGTCTCCCTCTCTCTCCTCCCCTCCCCTGCTCATGCTCCGTATCTCTGTCCTTCAAAGGTAAATAAACATTAAAAACAAATTTTAGAAATAAATAAATAAATAAAAATAAAACAATGGAACTACCAAAAAATATATACAGCTGAAAATAAGTATCTACCAGTTCAATGACAAAAGCAAAACTCAAATTAAATAGTAGGCACAAAAACTAACAAAGTAAAATGAACAACGACAACAAAAAACACACCAAATCCAGGACGTGAGGCCAAAGTAATATTTTAGAACTGAAGCTCATAAAGTCTACCATGTATGCAGTAACACTAGCAGTTCTGATTTGATTTATCTGGTTTAGGGTCTTACAATCAGCCATGTTGACTCTGAAGAGGCAGTCCGTGAGTGGCAGGTCCATAATCACCAGAGACAGAGGCATTCATAATGCAAAGAAAGATATACTGTTTCCCCTTTCCTAAACCCCAATATTATTTCTCAAAGTCAACCTCCTTCAACTCTTTCTGGCAGCTCCTTCACATATCTCTATTAGACACTTTTACTTCTTTTTTGTTTTTTTAATATTTATTTATTTTGAGAAAGAGAGAGGCCAGGAAAGGGGAGGGGCAGAAAGAGAGGGAGAAAGAAAATCCAAGCAGGCTCTGCACTGTCAGTACAGAGTCCAATATGGGGCTCAAACTCACGAGCCATGAGATCATGACCTGATCTGAAATCAAGAGTCAGATGCTTAACCGACTGAGCCACCAGGCTCCCCTAGACATTTTTACTTCTTGATTTAACATCAGGAGAAATGTCTACAGTTTCCTTCATGTGTCATGAATGAATGAATGAATGAATGAATGAATGAACGAACAAGTATGAATTCAGAAGTGACTTCCAGGCTGGGATATAAACTCTGCAGTGGTAAGCCATGGCAGTCCATAAGATCACCAGGAAAAGAGTACAAATAGAGACAGTAAGTGGGTCTATACTCCAATGCTGGAGCCCAGGGAGATTGGGGACAGGATCCAGAAATCAAAACTGAGAAAGAGTACCACTAAGTTAGGATGTGTGTGTTTCCAGAAAATAAAATTAAAAAAAAATTATACTGATTTCAGTGCTACTAAAAGATGAAGTAAATTGAAAACATAATCGTGTCTTTTATTTATTTTTTATTTTTTTAATACTTTTTTAAATTTGTTTTTAACGTTTATTTATTTTTGAGACAGAGAGAGACAGAGCATGAAGGGGGGAGGGGCAGAGAGAGAAGGAGACACAGAATCGGAAGCAGGCTCCAGGCTCTGAGCCATCAGCCCAGAGCCCGACGCGGGGCTCGAACTCACGGACCGCGAGATCGTGACCTGAGCTGAAGTCGGACGCTTAACTGACTGCGCCACCCAGGCACCCCAATCGTGTCTTTTAGATACAGGAATAGAGTTCTCTGATGAACCTCACACACAAAAAAATTTTTAATTAAAAATTAGAAAAGGAACTGTAGAGAACTCACTATGTTATTGACACATTGGAGAATTGGGGACAATGTGTGTAGAAGATTAGCTGTGAAGGAATGCAGTATGGACTTTTCTCAATTTTCTGAGTATCTGTAGTGAGTGCTCAATGCAATTTGCTGAACTGAAATCCAGTTTTTCCCATTATTTTCTTCAAAATATGAATCTGCAGTTTCTTCTCTAATGAAATAACATAAGCGATTGATTTCATTAAATCACATCTATTGGCTATTTATTATACAATAAGCACTTACTCCAGCTCTATTACAAGATGCTATTTTTGTTTCACGTGACCTTGGGAATTCAGGTTAAAGAGAATGTCTCATTCTGTTGCTGAAGGTCATCCAATAACAGAATTATAATAGCCAGTTAAGTACACTGTGGACCCAAGGCTCATAATACAGCTGACCTTTGACAGAGCCCACATTCTTCCTGGGGAGGAAAGGGAAGCGGCACGTGCTGGACTCTGAAGATGAAAGTATCTGAATTCTCAGTATTAATATTTAGCATGGGCACTGCTGGCTCTCCTACATAGCCTCTCCCATTGTCACGGAATCTCTCAGGAGAACAGGGAGGATTTTGCTTTCCTGCCAGTGTTTTCAGCAGAGCTCCATGCCCCGTGGGGGCCCTTTCAAAGGGGAAACACGGTTCCTAGAGGGAATTGTACAGCTTCTTTAAGAGATGCATCTAAACTTGCTAATACAGATGCTTTTACAAAGAGTTGGGATTGAAAAGGTCGCTCATAGCAGCATTAAAGGCCTGACCTTTACTTTTTGTTCTAAATTATCCCGTGATTGTACAGCAGCACAAAAAGCGCTCATTGTGAGCTTATTAGAATGCGTCCAGATGGAATCTTGCCCAGTGCTGAAGCAGCAGGTAACTACACTTAATGTTTTTATCTGCATTTTATTCGGCATTACCACTGGGAAATGAAATGCTAGAAAATGAAATTTGCTGAAAGATTATTTTATTCAGGCATGTGGTAACAGCACATATATAAGTATCTTTCTCCGAGGGAGAGAATGGGGGCATTGAGAGGAGACTTTCCCCCCTCGCCCACCAAACCTCTAGGCTTGTTGGCTGCCCTAGATTCTAGAGCTAATTTGCCTACCATTGATGGAATGAAATTAGGAGCTGTTAAAGTGATCTGCTCCTGACACATTTTTTTTTCCTGTAAATGCTTCTTTACCTGTTCATTTAATCTGAAAATCTCCATCTCTTCCTGATTCTTCTTCATATGATTGTTATGTCTCTTGAAATCCATGAGAACCTAAATGAGGTCACCCTGGGTTAGGACCAAAGACTCCTCTTCTAGGATAGTATAATTAAAAATCATACTCAAAGGATCAGGGATGTGAAACATCATTCTTTTCTATGCAAACTCCTAATTCCTAGCCTCTCACATTAAAGAAAAATGAATATACCATTAGACAGCTTTTTTTTTCTGTATTCTATATAGGTTTTTAGCCTATATAGGCTGATGATTTCCCTAAATTTGCTCTACACCATGTAAAGAGTACAGACAGGGGCGCCTGGGTGGCTCAGTAGATTAAGCATCCAACCTTGGCTCAGGTCATGATCTCATGGCTTGTGGGTTCCAGCCCCACATCAGGCTCTTTTCTGACAGCTCAGAGCCTGGAGCCTGTTTCAGATTCTGTGTCTCCCTCTCTCTCTACCCCTCCCCCACTCACGTTCTGTCTGTCTCTCTCAAAAATAAACATTACCAAAAAAAAAAAAAAAAAGAGTACAGGCAGAGAGCATTAGAGCTGGCTTTATAGACGTTATCAGTTAGCTTTGGTTGTGTATCAAACCACCCCAAAACTCAATGGCTGAGAACAATGGGTACCAATAAGCTTCATGATTCTGGGCTTGCTCATCCAAGCTGGTCTAACATCTCTGTTCTCGGCTACAGGTCTGGGCCAGCTCACCATTGGAACTGGCGGTGCATATTATAGCTTGGACATGGTCTCTGATCTTCCAAAAGATGAGCCCCAACTTTTTCAGGTGGTGGCAGTGACATTCCCAGCAGCAAGAGAGCACAAGTGCTGTTGTGCATTTACTTTTCAAGTTTCTGCTTGCATCACAGTGGCCAAAGAAAGTCTCAGGAACAAGTTCAGAGTCAGCATGGGAGGGTCCTCACAAAGGCTCTGATACAAGGAGGGAAATAAAGATGCCAATTAACAAATGGCACATTAAGTGAGAAAATTAAAATTAAATTCGAAACTAGCTCCTGCTCTGTGCATGCCCAGGAACATGAAAAAGGAAAGACACCGGTTGGCTGGGGTCGGGGGTGTAAACATTTTTGTAAAAGGTAAGATAATAAACATTTTAGGTTTCACAGACCAGTCTCTGTTGAAATTACTAAATTCCACTCTTATTAGTGTTAAAGACGTTAGGTGATGCATAAGTAAATGGGTATGGCTAGGTTCTAAGAAAATATTATTTACAAAAAAAGGTAGTGGGCCAGACTTTGTATGCACAGGAGGCAACTCTTGCCATTGGTACCTATTCCAGTAATTGCTGCGCACTAAATCAACATAAAACTGGTTAAATAGAATAATGTCTCTGGGGTGCCTGGGTCACTCAGTCAGTTGAGCATCTGACGTCAGCTCAGATCATGATCTCACAGTTTGATCTCAAGCCCCACGTCTGGCTTGCTGCCGTCAGCTAGGAGCCTGGTTCCAGTCCTCAGTCTGCCTCTCTCTCTGCCTCTCCCCCACTCACACTCTCTCTCTCTCAAAAATAAATGAAACATTTAAACAATAAATTAATTAAAGCAGAAAGTTTCCCAGTCTGGGTAAGTAAGAAATGCGGAGAGGACGGTGCTGGAGAGTTCTAGCTCAAATTTCTTCCGCGATTGTAGTTAGATGGCAGCTGCAGGAGTGGCAACTAGAAGCTGGCTGCTGTCATGGGTCAGGTGGACTTCCTCATACCACAGTGGCACTGTGGTATTGGTCTGTTTATGTGCCAGTTCAGCGCTCCAGTGGAATGTGCCAGCCAGCAAAGGGGAAGCCAAAGTGGCTTTATAATCTAGCCTCAAAAGTCGCACAGTGACACTTCCACTGCATCCTGTTGGTAAGAAAGACCACAGGCAATCAAAGGACTGAGAATTAGACTGTCCATCCTGATAGGGAAGTGACAAGTTTCTGGAGGGGCTTACGAGAGGGGTGGGGTTATGGCCAAGGTTGGAAAATACAACCACAGCACACCAGGTGGGGACGTGTTTTCTCATGATGATTAGGAACAAATAGACAAATAGAGCTGATATGGCAACCTGCAAGACTGTCAAGTGAAAGAAAGCACATATTTTGCCTTCAAAAAAAAAAAAAAAACAGGCTTGGGGCACCCAGGTGCCTCAGTCAGTAAAGCCATAGCACTCAGTTTTGGCTCAGGTCATGATCTCACAGTTCGTGAGTTCCAGCCCTGCATGCGCTCTGCACTGACAATGTGGAGCCTGCTTGGGATTCTCTGTCTCCTCTCTCTCTGCCCCTTCCCTGCTTGTGCGCTCTCTCTCTCTCTCTCTTCAAAAATAAATCAACTTTCAAAAAGGAAACAGACTTTAATTTTGGCCCAGATACTTATTATTCATCTGTTCATCAGCTCAAGTGGATCAGGGGCCAGGTTTAAAGAACAACTTTCAGATGTTGCTAATCACTTTTTTTTTTTTTTTAATTTTTTTTAACGTTTAGTTATTTCTGAGACAGAGAGAGAGAGACAGAGCATGAGCAGGAGAGGGGCAGAGAGAGAGGGAGACACAGAATCTGAAACAGGCTCCAGGCTCTGAGCTGTCTGCACAGAGCCCGAAGCAGGGCTCGAACTCACGGACTGCAAGATCATGACCTGAGCCGAAGTTGGACACTTAACCGACAGAGCCACCCAGGTGCTCCGTGAGATGTTGCTAATCACTTTGACTTTTTAAATCATTTTGCTCCAAAAATGATCCTGTATCAATAGTTCATTGAGATTTTTTAAAGTCTATTTATTTTAAGAGAGAGACAGAAAGAGAGAAAGAGAGAGAGAGAGAAAGAAAGAGCATGTGCAGGAGTGCACATTCACGAGTGAGGGACGGGGTGGGGGAGAGAGATAGAGAAAGAAAGAGAGAGAGAGAATCCCAAGCAGGCTCCATACTATTAGGACAGAGCCCAACATAGGGTTTGATCTCATGAACCATGAGATCATGACCTGAGCCAAAATCAACAGTCTGATGCTTAACCAACTGAGACACTCAGGTGCCCCCTCTCTGGGCTTTTCTAAGTGTTAAAAATTATAGGAAATAATATACCTCTTTTTAGTTCCTGGCACATACAAGGCCTTGAGTAAGTGGCCACAATAAGCTGGTAAGTTATTCTTACTGATATTATCATACATACCAACCACAATGACAAAAATTTGTATCTATGAGTTTGGGTTAACTGTAAAAGAATACAAAGATAATATACTATGGTAGAATCATAAGAGGAGGCTGACTCATCTGGTTTCAAACCTTTGTCAGCCTCAAACATCAATTAATAGATGCTAAGTGCCTGGTACAAAGAAAGCTACTTAAAAAAAATGGATTTCTTTCCTTTTTACAGTGGATACAACATAATGAGCCAATTATTGTTAAGAAACATCAAATTGTTCCCTTTAACACATCTCTGGGTGACTACCCTCTATAAAGGGCAAGTGTTTCTTAGTATCTAATATTATTCCAATTAAACCTTGTAAAATACACTTAAATATGAATACCCCTCTAAATGCTAGGTGATAACAGCATGAGTAGTGTTTTAGAGTTCTGAACAGCATTTACATGCAAGGGGAAGAGAGCTAATGTTGACAAGAGACAAGAGAACATGTGAATTTTATCACAGCCAGAAAACGTTGTGGTTTTAAATCTATAAAATCTACCTTATTGATTACGTAGTTTAGATTTTCTATACTCTAATTTTTTACTGCTTTATCTGTCTTAGGTTGAGAGAGGTATTTTATTTTTATTTTTTTATTTTTTAAATTACTTAGACTTTTTTAACTTTTCTTTAAGAAAGGGTTTAGACAGTGGGTGCTTCTCTTCCCATATCTTTTTATTTTTAATACAATTTACTGTCAGATTGGTTTCCATACAACACCCAGTGCTCATTCCAACAAGTGCCCTCCTCCCTGCCCATCACCCACTTTCCCCTCTCCCCAACCCCCATCTACCCTCAGTTTGCCCTCAGTCCTTAAGAGCCTCTTATGGTTTGCCTCCCTCCCTCCCTGTAACTTTTTTCCCCTTCCCCTCCCCCATGGTCTTCTGTTACAGAAAGAGCTTAAATGTCCATCAACTGACAAATGGATAAAGAAGATGTGGTTTATATATACAATGGAATACTACTTGGCAATGAGAAAGAATGAAATCTGTCCTTTTGTAGCAATGTGGATGGAACTGGAGAGTATTGTGCTAAGTGAAATAAATCAGGCAGAGAAAGACAGATATCATATGTTTTCACTCATATGTGGATATTGAGAGAGGTATTTTAAAGTCTTCTATTGAGTTTTGATTTCTGGTTGTTCTCTAGGAATTTTTGCTTTATGAAAGCTGTTGCTTTGTTAACTGGGTGCATAAATATGAATAACTGGTATTTCCTTAGGTAAATTTCAGGCTTAAGCATTATAAAATGCCCTTCTCTCTCTTTCTCCCTCTCTCTTGCTCTCCCTCTCCCTTTAACACTCTCTGGTCTCAATTCCACTGTGACAGATAATCAATATTGTTATTCCTGGTCTTCTTTTGTGTGTTAACCTGTTATTTTTTTATTTTTTTTTATTTTTTTTTCCTTTACTTTATGAATTCTTTATTTTTTCCTCCCCACTGATTTTGTTTGTTAAGTCAGACTAAAATCTGCTTGCCTTATTATTATAAGTGAGTTAAACCCATTTGCAATAATTTTAACTTTCATTTCTTTAAATTGTTTTATGTGAACGTGTGTGTGTGTGTGTGTGTGTGTGTGTGTGTGTGTGTGTGTGTTTTATATAGTCTTACACCAGGCAGTTTATCTGTGTGTGGTCAGTTTTGGTGTAACTCTTTTTTTTTTTTAATTTTATTTTTTATTTTTTAAAATTTACATCCAAATGAGGTAGCATATAGTGAAACAATGATTTCAGGAGTAGATTCCTTGATGCCCCTTAACCATTTAGCCCATCCCCCCTCCCGCAACCCCTCCAGTGACCCTCAGTTTGTTCTCCATATTTATGAGTCTCTTCTGTTTGTCCCCCTCCCTTTCTTTATATTATTTTTGTTTCCCTTCCCTTGATATTGAAAAGGTTTTTGATTTTTATTTGGGATCTTGGCCAGTTTTGTATGCAATACTACTGAATAATAAACCATAGTTCTCTCTTTTATGGAAGAAGGGCCTATCTCTATGGAATCTCTACTATGAACAAGATTGATACTAGCTAATAACTTCTATTTCCCATCCCTTTCCACCAGCATCTAATTTGAAGTAATATCCTATTATTCCCATTTAATTCCTATAAGTCAGTCTGGTACATATTTATCATTTATCTTTTCATATACTTTTCTCATGACCTCCCCACCATTATCTTTATATTGTCACAACTTATAACCATTGAAAATCGTGAAAGCACTGTAATTGCAATTTAATGTTATCACAATAGAACAATACACATTTGATGCTCAGTGCAAATCCTGTCAACAATATCACTCCTGCCATTTTTGTTGACCCTTGTTTGTTCTTTTCAAGAACATTTCTACAAATACATTTTCTAAGTTCTTGCACGTTCAGTTTTTCTGTGCCTTTCACACATGAAGACTAGTTTACCAGATATACAAACATTGGCTCACATTTCTAGTCTTTGACTATTTTACAGTATATTATCACATTATCTTGCAGCATAAAGGATTGCTGTTGAAAAGTCTGATGATAACTTTTTCTTTTCCTTCAGGCTCTCATAACTTTACAGAGTATAACATGGCTGTGATTCATTTGGGTTGAATTTCTAAGATGCACAAAATATCCTTTGCATGTGTATTTTTCAAATCATATTTAATTTTTAAAGTATCTTCTTATAGCATCGAAACACATTTGCACATTTTCTTAGTTTTTTATTTCATCTCTTTCTCATTTCTTTTTTTGAATTTAAGAAAACATCCTCCTTTGCTTTTTCTATTTCTTTTAAGGCATGTTCTATGTTGCTGTGATACCAGTCTTCAATTTCAAAAAAAGGAATAATTATTCCTCACATTTTTAGCTTTCTTTTCTATATATTTTTTTAAAGTTTTTATTTATTTTTGAGACAGTGAGACAGAGCATGAACAGGGGAGGGTCAGAGAGAGGGAGACACAGAATCTGAAACAGGGTCCAGGCTCCGAGCTGTCAGCACAGAGCCCGACACGGGGCTCGAACTCACGGACCGCGAGATCATGACCTGAGCCGAAGACGGCCGCTTAACCGACTGAGCCACCCAGGCGCCCCTTTAGCTTTCTTTTCTAATCTTCCTTTCTCCTTTACTTTTTGAAGAGTGCTTCCTTAAATTCTGACTCATTTTATTCTTCTGTAGCTTCTATAATTTCCTTCATATTATTTAGCTTGTTTTAAAATATTAAGCTTCTTGAAGCTGCTTTTAGTATGTGCAGTAAAGTTACTCTCTTTGTGTTTTCTTATAACAAACTGAGGGCACTGGAGGGGAGGTTAGTGGGGGATGGACTACATTGTTCTGTTTGGCAGTCCTTGGATGATCTTGTGTCAGTGGGTGAAGGGTTTGGCTCTCTTCCGTGTGACCCTATTTCCTCATTTGTTAGTTGGAGAGCAAGATTTAGGTTGTTGCTTTTCTGGAAAGCAATTTAAACCATTTACAATAAGAGGCATTGCTTTTTCTTCAATTTCTATTTCTTGCTCTTTGTAGTGAGAATTTTCCCATGATTGATACAGTAGCTCTCTGTCTCTCAGGGCTGGAAGTGAGAAAGGAAAGATTGTGATTACCAGTGACAACTGTCAATCTCCCTGGAGAAGCATCAGCCAAAATCATGTCTGTGGAGTTTCATGAATGTCTCTTGGTCACCATCCCTATGCGCTCTGACCAGAAGTCTGAGCAACATGTTGGTAATAAATGATTATATTTTAATTTGATCTTGAGAAGATAATCAGAAACATTTGCTTACTGCATTATATAAAGCCTATGAATTGATCTTTATCCTAGCAAGGAGAAGGGATCTTTCTTAACCTTTGGCCAATAGTTACCCTAAAATAAGTGTCTATTACAACAGACAAGTAATCAGACAAATACTTTGAAACTCCAGCATTGTATACAATAGACATAAATAAAAAAGGGCTCATTCTATGAAGTCACCAATTTAATATTACTTAAAAAACAATATATGTAGTACATGTAATTATATATGTGGGTATGCATACATGTACTCATACACACACACACACAAACACCAGAAAATTAGCTGGCTAGCTGGTTAGAGAGCAAATGGAATTCAATGTAGTCATAATAAATAAGTAGAGGTTCCTTATTTTCTGACATAAAATATAATTTATGCTATATATGTAAGTGATAAAATCAACTTCCAATGTGAGTTTATTTCTTTTATCTTCAGCCTTCCTTTCTGTCTCACTCTTTACAAATTTTAGAACATTTTGGAAGGACCCATATGAATATGTGTATGTATCTGATTAGCGAGATTATAAGTAATTTTTTATCTAAATCTCCTTTTATTCAATTAACATATTGCTTGTATAATATTGGTTTACTCATGACTCATCAATCTGTAGCTAACTTTTTCTTTTTAAATTTCTAACCTAAATCCCACTGATTTCTCCTTTGCTTATATACAATTTCAGTCCCTTAAAGTGACCTTTGATTACTTTGGAAGCACTAGGATATGTACTAGAAATAAACATCCTTACATAAAGCTTCCTTTCCTCTATCACTGCTCCCAACTGGGTTCTGGTGAGGGTTTTTAGGCTCTCTAGTTTATCACCTTTTCCTGGACATAAACTGGGTAACACACACCTGCAAAGCACCACTTCTCCAATCGGCCTCACCACTCTATCCGACACAGTGCTGTATCATCAGACATCACCTTATTTCATCCACTGGGCATTACAACATGCACTTGTTGCCACCGCCTCCTTCCTGGGTTCTCATTTTGCCTGATGGACACTTTCATCACCCTGCGGAGTACCATTCCTCGCGCACTGGCAGAACTGTCATATCTGTGGCTAAGAAAGATGGAATGAGGCTGTGTATGTATGTGCATGAGCGTTACCCTCTGTTCAAAAGATCCATAAGCAGCTTTTGCTTCTCTGTAGATAATATCAATAGTGGCAAAGTAACTTTATTAATTTTACTTGGTGTCCCCACCTCTCTACATAATACTAAAAGACATGACTATAGTTGGGAGACACACCAAGCAGGGAAAAGCATGTTTTCCTCAGTACTTTTACTCACATTTGATAGTTGAGTTTGTTTATAGGTCACACTCTGTCTTTCCCAGGATGGAACCTCTTGGCCAAACACTTCAGTAAATGGACTTTTGGTAGAGCACCGTTCCAGCTCCCCTGCATGACTCCCCAGGTCGACCACACTCACCTTGGACCTACACTGGTCACAGGTGAGATTTAGTACAGTTTCCTCACTATGTGTGTTTAAGACAAAGTGAATAATTGATAAAAATTAAGAAACTATCTTCTAATTTCTTCATATTGTATACTTTATTTTATAGGCCCATTCGGCCAGTTTTTACATGCCTTGTGTTTTTCAGCTTCTGTGCATTTGATCAGCTTGTCCCCTTTACCCTCAAATTATATATTTTCTTTCTTAGTTCTTCAAATTTTACATGTCCTCCATATGCAACTCAGAGTCCACCTTAGCTTTGTATTTAAGGGCCATGAATTATCTTTGGAAGCACCGAACATCTGTAAGAAGTGCTCAATATATGTATCCACAAATGAAATTTTTTATCCATTACTATGTGCAACTCATTATACTAGACACTTTGAAACATGATAAAATAATTTCTTATTTGCTTATCCGTTAAACTTCAGAACTTGTGTCCAATTGAATACATAAATCAGCTTGTGATACATAATGGTATTGACAAGAAGTTTGGATGTTTTGAATTCATATACTTCTCATGTAAATCGAAATGGCTTTATTACTTAATTTATTGTTTTAAGTTATAAGTTTTCTTAATTCATAATATTAGAAATAAAAGAATCAGTCTTGAGTTGTTGAATAAAATTAAATATAACTAATTGAGAGATGCCTGGTTAATTAAGTTAAGTGTCTGACTCTTGACTTCAGCTCAGTTCATGATCTCATGGTTCATGAGATTGAGCCCTGTGTTGTTCTCTGTGCTGGTTGGGATTCTCTGTCTCTATCTGCCCCTCCCCAACTCATGCTCTCTCAAAAGAAATAAACATTAATAAATAAATAAATAAATAAATAAATAAATAAATATATAAATAAATCTCATTGAATGGGAGGAACAAATGTTAAAACTCTAAATTCCCATGTATATGACTAAATATTTCCCATTGGGCAATTGAGGAAATCTTACATGAAAAGAAATGTAATAAGCTATACAATATAAAAGAAACAGTGATAACTAAAATTTATTAAATATATTTAAGTATAAAGTTCTGAAATTTTACTTGAGAATGCTTACAAATTTTTAAATTTAAACTCCTCGTGTTTTTAGATTTCTGATTTCAAGCTATAGGGTAAAACCTGGTTACAAAGTGAATAAAATAATTCAGTCTGAATGTCAGTTGCGTAAAAAGCAGCATGAATCAATACAGTAATATAAGTTTTTTGCATTTAAATATTTTTGCAAATGGCAAAACACCAGGGACAGGACTCAACTTGGGAATGTTAGTGTCCTCTTTTTTCTTCAAAAAGAGTAGATGCCCCCTACATCCCTTCCTTCAATGTAGCAGAGTTGATGAGTTAATGTTCCACTGGATTACAAATGTCATCTTTCCTGAATCCATCACCTAGCAGAATGAATACCACTGATGAGTATAAGTGGTTGCCTGCAGAAAGGATGGCATTTTAAGTGGGGTGAAAAAGGACATGGGCACTCCTACAAGATAGTATATATTTTCAAACCAGCAGTTTAATTCTCCAAAGTCTCCCAAAAGGGAAACCCAGTAACCCCCCCAACACATAAAAGAATGGAAGAGTATATAAAATCCTGAAGGCAAATTATAAAACTTTATTCCAAGGCTTTATTTGTCTTGTGTCCCATTAAAAACTGCAAAATTTTGATGAAAATGGAAACAATATACCACTAACATGACTAATACCAACAATAGGTACCTTTGGCTATTTTTTCACGTCTCTCTTTAGGGTTCATACCTCTTAGGAATTGCCTCTTAAGTTGTCATGGCACAATGCTATTTTATTCCAGAGATTAATCTGATTTATAAGAGTTTTGGGAGGCTTTTAATATTACTTTCCAAACAAATGCTATCACCCCACAATTTCATGTTTGTGGATCAAACTTTGATGCTTTTGCATTGTTTTGGGAGGACTTATATTTGGTATTTTAATTTGATAATTGCATTGCATTTTAATCTCATAGAAAATACATAACAAAAAGAATAAGCAATAAAGGCACAACAAGTACTATGAAAGCATCCGTGTCTAGTTGTGTGAAACTCATTCGTTGTAGGATTGTCACATCATGTGGGGCTGGTTTGCTCTTATCACTTGATCTGAGGTCCAAAGCAACTTCTGAAGTTTACGCTGGTTAATAAACGAATGCTGTCTTGTTTTTCAAAATTTGTGCTGTATTTGTAACTGCTCCTCATTCTTCAATACTGTTTTGAAATATTATTTATTTAAGAGTAATTTTGAATTCCACATGTGATGCAATTCCAATGCCTTTCTCAATGATTCCTAATTACTCCTGTATAATTCCTTTATAACTTCTTTATAACACTCCTTATTGGAAAATAATTTAAGAATGAGCAAAGTTACATGACTACCACCAAAGTCCAAATTTAATAATGACTGAATTAATGCGAGTGTGTTATCGAGAATGAAAGTGGGTAAGCCATCACTGTGAAGTCCTAAAACTCAATACAACTATTCATTCTTACAAAGATAAGCATCGAGCTCCTACTGTTTGCCATATTATTCAATGAACGTGGGACACATCAGTATAAATAAATAAATACATAAACCACATATTCCTTCCTTATGGACCTTATGTTCCATTACAATAGGTAGGCAATAAATAATAAACATGAAAATAGGATATTTTACACTTTTTAAAGGTGATAAGCAATGAAATAATAAAAAGAAGTAGAGCAGGGCAAGGGAGATTGGAAATTCTGAGTGGTTGTAGAGGGGTAGGCAGTTTGTCATAGTAAATCAGGTAGACAGTAAGTTGGGTCAATCTTAGAAGATGACATCTATGCAGACACTTGCAGGTGGGGAAGTCAGCCTTGTGACTCCAAAGCTAGTATTGCAGGTAGAGAAACAGCTAAGACAAACACACTAAGGTAAAGGTATTCCCAGCACATGTGATGAACCACAAAGGACCAGTATGGCAAGAATAGAATGAACCAAAGCAGAGGTGAGAAAGTGAAGTTATAGAGAAGACAGGAAAAATAATGGGGGGCAGGTGAAGTGTTGAGTCCTTAGAGGGCCTGAACAGAGGAATGGTGGTACTCTACCTACATTTTAAAAGGCACTTCAGTTAATATGTTGAGATTGACTGCAAGGGGAAGACTGTAAGAGACTGCCTATGTAGAGACAAGCCAGCTGGCTCTTAAAATGATTCAGGCAGGAAATGATGGTAGGGAAACTGAAAAACAAGGGAAAGACCATCATTCTTATCTGCTACATTTTTCTCACTCCTAACATTTAATACTTGATTCTACGTTCTTTGTATCTGTCCAATTTGTTACTTTCTTTTGCTCCCGTTTTGCCCACTACTTTCTTGATTAATGGCCTCATCAAAGAGATGGAAGTAGATAGATAGATAAACAGACTATAATTTACTTAATAAATATGTATTTATGGACATTTCAGCTACTTCCAGTATTTTGCTCTTACACACTGCTGAAGTGAGCCTCTTTATAAATACATATTTTCAAATAAGTGCTAGCATGTCTGTAGAATACATCTGCATGGGGGGTGCCTCAGTGGCTCAGTCGGTTGAGTGTCTGACTCTTGATTTCAGCTCAGATCACGATCTCAGGGTCATAAGACTGAGTGCCACATCAGGCTCTGTGCTGGGGTGTGGAGCCTGCTTAAGATTCTCTCTCTCTGTTGCCCTCTCTCCTTCTCCCCCAGCACACACATGCCCTCTCTCTGTTAAAAAAAAAAAAAAAAAGAAAGAAAGAAAGAAAGAAAGAAAGAAAGAAAGAGAAAGAAGGAAAGAAAGAAAGAAAGAAAGAAAAGAAATGGAAAGGAAAGAAAGAAAGAAAGAAAGAAAGAAAGAAAGAAAGAAAGAAGAAAGAAAGAAAGGGAAAGAAATAGACTACACCTACAAAGGGAGATGTTGAGTCAAAGTACATGGGAATTTGTGATTTCTTTGTATGTGTGTTTCACTTCTGGTTTTTGTTTGTTTTTTTTTGATTCTGTCAAAGAAGCGAACATTTATTATCCCACAGGTTCTTTAGGGTAGAATTTTGGAATGTATCTAGTGTGGGAACCCACATGAAGTTGTAGCAGTAAAGTTGGCCAGAGCTGTGGTCGTCTGATGGCTTCACTGGGACTGGAAGGTCTGCTTCCAATATGATTTGCTCATATGACTGTTGGTGGGAGATTACAGTGTGTCCTGTGTGGACTCGAGGGACTGCTTCAGTATTATCAGCTAGTGATCCAAGAGAACAAGAGAGAAGCTGCAATGCCATCGATGACCCATGCAGTCACCATATCCAGTGTCCTTCATTTCTTTATGTACGAACAGTTTCCATTTGGTATCCTTTTAGTCTGCTTAAAAGATGTTCTGTAACATTTTTTTTTCTTTTTTTGTAGTTAGGGTTTGATACTAATGAACTCTTTCAGCTTTAATATGGCAGAAAACACATTATTCAGTTTCCACTTTTTAAAGATACTTTTCACTGAGTACAGAATTCTGGGTTGATAGTATTTTGTTTCAGTATGTAAAAGATTTTTCTTCTCATCACCAGTGTTAAGCAATTTGATTTTGGTGCAATTTTCTTCATGTTTCTGAGCTTGTGTTTTTTTTAAGCTACTTAGCTCTATGAACATATGAAATATAATTATAGTAACTTTATAAAATGTCACTGTTGGCTAAACCTGACATCTGTCAGTTCAGTGCTAATTTCAAGGGACTCATTGTTTTATTCTTTACGGGTCATATTTTCTCGTTTCTTTGCAGGCCTGATAATCTTCCTTCGGATGCTGGATATTATGAATTTTAACTTCTTGGGTGCTGGATACTTTTGTGTTCCTATAAATCCTGAGCTTCCTCTAGGGATGCAGTCAATTTACTTGGAAACAGTTGGATTCTTCAGATTTGGCTTTTCCAATTTGTTACGTAGAACTAGAGCAGTGCTCAGTGCAAGGGTAATTATTTCTCATGACTAAGGCGAGACCCTCTTGTGCATTCTACCTAGTGCCCTATGAATCATGAGATTTTTCCATTCTGGTTTGCATAAACTAGGTCTGTTCCTGGCTCTGTATCACATGTGATGTCCTTTCCTCTAATCCATTTAGGTGGATTTTGTGCTGGCCTCAGGTAGTATCATACATATGTGCTAAGTGTTACTCAGTTAAATATGTGGTGATGGGACACTCTGCAAATGTCTGAAGACTTCTCTCGCTAAAACACACTCCTCTTCTCAGTACTCTGGCCTGAAAAACCTGTCTTGGTTTCCCCAGACCCTCAGATCCATATTATGAACTGAGGGGGTCTGCTGGACTCTGCCTGGGATCCCTCTCTGTGCCACTGCCTGGAAACTCTCAAGGGGGTTAGTTGATGGGGACAATCACAGAGTGTACCTCATTTGTTTCTCTTCCATCACCTATCACTGGTCCTTCATTGACTGATGCCCTACTGTGTCCTTAAAAAAGTAGTTTTGTATATTTTGTTCCTTTTTGGGTTGTTTCAGTGAGAATGGTAAATCTGATTCTTTTTTTTAAACTTTTTTATTAACATTTATTTCTTTTTGAGAGGCAGAGACAGAGCATAAGCGGGGGGGTGGGACAGAGAGAGAGAAGGAGACACAGAGTCTGAAGTAGGCTGCAGGCTCTGAGCAAGCTGTCAGCACAGGGCCTGATGTGGGGCTCGATCCCACAAACTGTGAGATCATGACCTGAACCAAAGTCAGATGCTCCACCGACTGAGCTACCCAGGTATCCCAATCCGGTTCTTATTAATCCATCTTGCACTGAATCAGTCTTCATCATTTCTTGCTTAAATGTTCACAGTCCTTTCAACTGACTGCCCTTCTTCCTCAACTATCTATTCTAAACTACTATCAGTGAGAATTCCTTTTCTAAAACACAAAGCTTACCTCATCACATGCAAACTTAAAACCATTCAAAGGCTCCCAGTTCTTTCAAAATAAAATTCAAATGCTAGTATATAATGCACAATAGTGTTCAGACTGCCCCTACTTCCCAGAATCACCACACAGATCCCTGTGTGTGGGTCCCACTGAAAAAAAGCAAGAAAGAAGAAAGAAAGAAAGAAAGAAAGAAAGAAAGAAAGAAAGAAAGAAAGAAAGAAAGAAAGAAGAAAGAAAGAAAAAGAAAGAAATATCAGCATATCATGCTCATAGAACCTTCTCTTCTCTTTAGCTTCTTTTTGCCTGTAACTTTCTTTTCCTTTATCTTGCTGATTCCTATTTATCCTTCAAATAGCTTTGGGATCCATTTGCCAATGAACTTACAGTCTAAGTTGATATCTGTTCTTCAGGTCTTTCCTGCACCTGTCACAATGTTTTGTTCACTACAGATACTTCATAAATCTACAAATATTTGATGACTTAGAGGAGTAATGATGAAATGAATGAATGAATGAATGAGTAATATGGGATTTGAAAAGTTTAGTCATGAAATGTGTTATAAATCGAGTAGAGGAAATAAATGCAAACCGCCAATGTCTTCAGAGACGTATTGAGTTCCAGGCAGGTAGCATCCATCATTTCTGTCTCAGAAGGAAAATAATTAGTGTTGGGTCCACTTCTTTCCATCAGTGGTTCAACTCCGACATTTATGTGGCAATGCCTTCTAGTCAGAGAGCAGTGCTGACTAACTTTTCCCCAAATAAACAGAGCATGGGATTTAATTGGGAGTAGCTCATTTGAAGGTCAGGATAAATGTGTTGATTTCATTTTTATAGTTTCAGCCAAAGAGCATAAAACCACAAAGATTGATGCTGAGCTGCGGAATCCAACTGCCTAGGTTCAAATCCTCATTGTACACCCAACTCTTGTGTGACTCCAAATATTGCCTACCTCTCTGGTTTCATTCCCTGCCACAATCCACTTTGTACCGGAGTTTCTAATTGTTTAAAATGAGGGATAGTATATAACTCATTTCATAGAAATGATATTAAACTCAAATAAAATAATACCAGGGACTTAGGTGACTCAGTCAGTTAAGCTTTTGATTCTTGATTATGTCTCAGGTCATGATTCCAGGGCCATGGGATCAAGCCCCACGTCAGGCTCCATGCTGAGTGTGGAGCCTGCCTAAGATTCTCTCTCTCTCTCTCTCTCTCTCTCTCTCTCTCTCTCTCTCTGTCTCTCCCTCAGCCCCTCCCACCCCCATTCACACACCCTCTAATTAATTAATTATTATTAAAAAATAAAAATAATAATAATACATCCAATGTACCTGGCCCAGTGTTGGCACACAGAACAATCAGTAAATACTAGGTAACATTGTTCTGCTTCAACTCTATGTGGTGTCAAGAAACAGAAATTTGTGTTTATGTCACACAGATTCACCCTAAGACCCCCAAAGTCTCACCTCAGCAATATATAGAAGGATTTAATTTTTTGTCAAAGTTTTAAAAATTTCCCTATTCAGGGCTCTTAGTGTAACAACCCTAAAGACACAAAATACACTTGGCGAAAGGAGAGCAGAGAAAAAATGAAGTCGCTAATATATGTCATCTTAGTGCCACGATGACCTTTTTTGTCCATTGTCAATATTTTTGGCAGTTATTTTAGAGTTGCAAACATTTCAATCCCTTCCCAGTTAGCACACTTCCTTCTAAGAGATCATATAGAATGCCTGCTAACCGTGCCTCTATTGTTCTTCCTTCCATTACGGAAGTGGTGGGAGTAAGGTAAGGAGTAGGAAAGTACCTGTATCAATGTGGATAAATGTCCATCAGTGGCCATAGAAGGTAAGCTACTGAGACGTAGCGTATATTCTGTTGATTCCAGGGGCTGATGTCTTTATCTGGATGGTCTCTTGCCTGGTTGTCAAGCATGGTTCAACTCTGAGAACACAGCCTGCATTCCTCCATTCTTTCTAATAACAGCAGATGCCTATGTGCCCCCTACAGGGTTTGCCACTAGCCAGGAAGTGTCATGGGGAGCTTCCAGCAGCTGTTTGTGGTTCTTTCCATGATTTGGTCTGAACTCACAAGATCTCCTTTCACCTCTGTCATACTTACCAGGGAAAGGATTTACATCCCTATTCAAAGTTGCGATGCCTCTCTTCTCTGTCTCTAAGTTCCTCTTGCCATGCTGTAGTAAGTAGCAGCATGGTGAAGGCACATGAACTGCAGCTCAGCCCACCCTCACGCTGAGATTGAGATGCAGGCATCTCCTTCTTGCCAACATTCTGATATTATAAAAAATTGTCTCCTCTACCCCACACTGTGGGGGAAACAAGTTAGTCATATCCCTATTGCCACACTCCCTTTCTGGAAGGAAGGAGAATTATTTGTCACTAAAAGGTTCAATGCTCCCAAGTGACTATCATCTTCCCTCGACCCCCTTCAAATAGAAAATGGGATATTGACTAATTATAAGGGTTCTTTGTTTGTTTGTTAGCTTCCTATTGTTGTTGGTGGTGTTGTTGTTGTTTTCCCTGAATGACTCCACTTGACAAAACACATCATGGAGGGGTTTTTTTCCCCTCAGTTCTGAACTATTTCAGAACTTTATATTCCCATGTTTCATACACATGAGATTTACATTTCTTCCTCTCTGCCTTCTACCCATTTCAAATTCCAGGCTTTCTTTTTCTTGTATCCCCGTCTACCCACTTTTCTGAGCAGTTTCCCTGTGAATCCCATATTGCTCAAGCCTTCCTTTACATGACACTCACCTACAAAAAAGTTAAGATGACATCCATAATCTTATAGAATCAAATTCTCCGAAGAGGAGGAAGAGCACACAATACTTTTCTTTTTTATCTTGTCTGGAGACAAGACATTAGAACTGATATAGAGAGGTACCCAGCATAGGCAGCGACTTAGTATAATGGGAAAAAGCTCTTGTAGTCTGAATCTGTCCAAAGAAAGAATGGGCCATCATGTGAAATGAAGTCCTCCCTGGAACCAGGTGAGGTCTTAAATGAGACATGGGGAACCACTGTTCACCCTAGCAAAGATTCCTGAACCAGGAGAAGGATGCCATATTAGTCTCCACTCTGCTTGTGCTTTAGAGTTAGGAGGGGAGGAGTTTGGGGTGTAGCCATCGATACTAAAGTTCGGGGATGGTTTCAAAGTAATACAGAAATTCTTTTAAGATTCTTACTTTCAGGAGTTGGGATCTTAATTCCCCTCTCCTTACTCTGAACTAGACTCAGTAACCTCCCATAAAATATAGAATAGAGTGGAAAAGATGGTGTGTGACTTGGAGACTAAGCATTGTGATTTCTTCCTTGTCCTTTCTCTAGAATCACTTGCTCTGGGGGAGGGCCACTGTCAAGTCATGAGGACACTCAAGCAACATGGAGAGGACCATGTAGTGAGATGCAGGGGCTTCCTTTTAACAACCAAGAAGGATGCGAGGCATTTAATCAACAGCCCTGTGAATGAGTCACCATGGGAGGAATCCTACAGCCTGAACCACACCCTCAGATGATTATATGACTATCGCTCAGTCTCCCACCTTGACTTGGCCCCATGAGATATCCTAAACCAGAACCACCCAACTACTGAACTGATTCCTAATTCTTCACCCTCAGAAACTGTGAGGTAGCAAAATTTTTTTGTCATAAGCAGCTAAGGTTTCATGGAATGTTTCTCAGAAGACAAATGAGCATTAACAGCGGCTAAGGTAAACCTGCCTGGAATCTCTAGCTCAATGGGCTTGAAGTGAAACTTAGAATATATATTTAATGTAGTCATCCTCTTGATTTTAGTACAGTTATTCTATCATTAGGTATTTAGGAACTATTACAAAATTCCCTCCAAGTGTGCATTACATTGATATTACCAATGCCTAAGGCCCAGACTATATTAGTAATATCATTCTACCTATTATTATCTTTCTTACTCTACCTGGTAATCAAGCACATGAAGGAAAAGGTGTTATTCGTTAAGCATTATACCTTGAAAATAAGTAGGCTTAGTTTTTTTTAATTATAAAAATATACAATACTTATTGGGAAATATTTCTAAAAGTAGGAAGAACCCATAGATTCTCTCATATGTCTCTGTTGCTTTATTTCTATCTATTTCCTTTATATTAAAATGCAAATAATCGTGACCTACTATCATATAATTTCTTATTGATCTTTTTGATTACCATTGAAACAGTGCCTGGCATATAATGAGACTTAATATGTATTTGTTGAATAACTATTTCCTAAGCATCTCAAAAATGTTTAAAATTCTTTGGGATAAACAAATAAATGACTGAATAACATTACATTATGCATGTGTACTTTCATGAATCTAAAAATTACTTGATGAAAACTTTTAATCATTATTAAGACTTTTGATACATTTCACCATATTGGTTTTTATAAAGGCAATGGCATTCTTATTTTGAAAGTGATAATAAACAGCTAAGGTCTTCTAAGAGCATGCACAGACTTTATAACAAAATAAAACAAAGATGAGAGAGGAAGGTCAGTGGGTAGCATGGGATTTATACTCACAAGATCAAAACTACACACCAAAATTTAATGCTGTACTTATCTGGAAATTTGAGGGACCAAATGCATTTTTTTCCAAGAGTATAGACAAGGGAATAAATTGCAGAAGAGGAAGGATGAGGTAATGAAATGGGTATAATTATAGCTCTCTAGACATCTCCGACATCTAGCCAATACGAGCGTAGTTCATAAGCAGGAACAGTTGGGAGAAAAGGAAGACCTACAATAGGCTAATATCTCCCAAGAATACTTCTTATTAGAATGTGACTTCGAACAAAAGGATGATGAGGTAAAACCTACTGGCAACTGGGATGATTCTCTTATGGTAGAATAGTGACAACTATAAAGACTTCGGTGTCTGACCCCAAAGAGAATGTTTGTTGAAGGAAAACAATGAATAATTATCAATAAAAATGCAGGAAACATCTCTATGTAGTAAACAACCAAAAAAGCAAACTGAAATATGCCTTGTGGATATGCAATACGTTTTATTTATAAAGCTAGTTTTCAAGTCCAGGGGAGATACCCAGAGATAAAGTGTAGGTCACTTAAGCAATGAAAATAAGGAGAGACTGAGACTCCGTTGATGGAGACCTAGGACATTGAATGTTTGTGGAGTTAGGAGTTCAGGGGCATGAGAAATCTTTAAAAATGATGATGCCAAGTTATATTGTGAAAATGATCATATTTCCTGGGAGGGTAATGGGAAACAAAGGAGGATTTTGTGTTTTGCATGTTACTGTTTTTATGGAATCTAAATAATAATAATAATAATAATAATAATAATAATAATAATTTGTTCTGAAAGAGGAAGAAGAAATCCTTTATTGCTTAATGGTTCATGTATTGTTCTTGGATATTTTTTTACCCCATGAATTAATTATTTTGAAGAATCTGAATATAATGAACATGAAGATTGAAAAGAAATGTTGGAATAGCTTATATTCAAAAACAAAAGCCATAGCAATCATTCATCTGAATATGTCTAAATGAATTGGAAATTCATGCATACATAAATATTATTTAGAAAACAGGGTAAATTGTGTAAACATAAACTCACAAAATCCTTAGATGACAAAATTTCCCTTACATAAGATTCTGATAAGCCAATTTAAAATCATGATAGAACCAAAAGACAAAAAGATTCCTAGATTCCAGCTAGATTCCAGCTGTTTTTGTGGAAAAGAAAAAAAGAAGTAACAAAGGTTGCCCAAAACCCTTATGCTAGCAATGTTCCATTCAGGCACACATCCTCTGTTCTGACATGTCAAGAAAAGAAACCTAGTCCATGGTATAAAAGAAATGGAATTCTAAGCATTTTTCAAGTTTTGATTGAAAGTTTAGGAAAATAATTTTCTCAACCTGTTTGTTTGTCTGTTTCTTTGTTTTTCCCTGAGAAAGACTAATAAAACTGCCAGGACACAATATGCATCATCCCATCTCCCTCCAACTCTCCCAGACACTGGCAAGTAAGTCAATGAAAGAGTTAGCCTTTCAACAATCCACTTGTGCATGGAGCTAACCCAGTGGTTGTAACACCCTATGTAATCTTATGGTTGTGCTTGTTCAGCAGTAACATTCGATTGGGGGAAAAAAAAATGATGCATATGGTTTCTACAGCTGTGCTGATGACCAAATCGAATCAACCACCCAGTTGAACTGATCAATTGTACAGAGAGTGGCCATTCATACCGTTAGGAACACCATTTCAAATGAAAAATAGTCGTTTCAGAGGCTGCCTCTGACTGCTGAGTCCTTCTATGACAGCATAACTTTCAGAGACTGGATTCTTAGAAGCATAGAATTGTAATTTGGGGAAATCGTAAAGCTTTCATGTACATGAAAGTTACAGAGACTAATCATCTTTTCCAGGTTTTACATTCTTATTTGTAAAATGTAATTGACTAGGTGCTGTGCTTGGTTTTGAGAGCAGAGGAGACAAACTGTCTACAGATGCTTGGGGGGAGTGAGAGGAATCCAGATTTGGGATCAGATATACTGAACTCTAAATGGACCTCTATAGGTTTCTTGACTTCCTATTCAGTTTCCTCATCAATAAGATGAATACCATAGTGCCTGTGTAACCAGTTATTCTGAGAATTATATAGGCTAATATGTATTTATAAGAATCCAGCACAGAATCTGGAATGGAGCAAGTACTCAAAAATTTTTCATTGAATAAATGACTCTAAGAAGAAATGAACAAATGAATGAATGCAGGTTACAAATATGAGTTTCTAAAAGCTAGCAAGAAGAAGGGAAAAATAGTTATGTAAAATCTGACTACCATACTTCCTTCCTGTCTTTGTCAAGCCAACAAAGATGACCTAGCAAATAAGCAGGTCTAAAAAGAATGTCAAATGAGAGCAATATTAGGAGTTGTCACTGATGGAATAATTGCTGCATGCCAAGCGGGCGCATATAGTACCAAATAATAATAATAATGATGATGATTAATAATAATAGAGCTTATATCAATGAGTGTCAAGCACTATGGTAAGCACTTCACAGATGTTCTCTCATTTAGAATTTTGATGAAACCTAATAAAGTAGGTGCTATATTTACCTGCATGCCTTATATGAAATTATTATCCCCATCCACACATGAAAAACTGCAAGTTCAATAGATTCAGTGACTATGGCCAAGACAGATACCCATCAGTATCTGGCTTCATAGTCTGCAGGTTCCAATGCATCAGCTGCCTCATCAGGAAAGTTTCTCTCCAGGAAAGACAAGGATGATAATGAAAGAGCCATGGAGGTTAGTTAATAGCAAGGGTAAAAGTCTAAAACCAGGGAGCTGAGAAGAAAAAAGGATGTTCAGCAGAGGGTAAGCCTGGCAAACGAATGAACATTGATACTTAACCCTGGGATGCTGCATCCCTGTCTATTGGGAGGAGGGAGCTGGATTGTGCCCAGTTTGGGCGCCCTCCTAGGTTACGAGCACTTTACGGAATCCTACTTCAGGTAAGGTTGTCCCCTTTGTATTGAGAGAGATACTTGGGATAATTCCTAGAGGTAAACTGACCTGTTTCATCAATAATTATTTCCAAAAACATTTGCATTGGCGTTCTAATTACTATGCATATGTTCTGGAGAAACCGGAAATCATTTGTTTGCAAAAGACTTTAAAGCTAAGATTAATTAAAATGTAAGAATGGAGGCTTGTCCCATTTTCAGTATCTGTCAAAATACTGAGCTACCCAATCAGTGCTTCACGTCCTGGAATTTTATTTAAGTACGATGTATCTAACCGAAAACTTCTTTAATGAGGTAGGAAGCACTCTTTGTCTGAGATTATGAAAAGCCTTCATAAGTACCCAACAGTAAATTTATCCTGCTTCCAGTGATCATTTTACTGGTATCGAAGAGCTCATTAAATGCATGGCTTTTGATATCTAGTTTTCTACTTGTCCCTAAATCATTTTGTCCACTTGCCTTATTTGTTGTGAAGCGATATTTATTTATATTCTTATTATTCACCTTCCTTAAAACTATTCACGTTCTTGTGCTGATTCCTGTCAGTCAGAAAAGCAGAAAAAGTCGAGTCCCTTCCTGGAAGGAAGACAACGCTGAATGTCCTGCGGTATCAATCTCATCTCAAATCCAAGACTTCTGACGCTCAGCAGGCGTGAGCCTACTGAACTGAACACTTGGAAGTTTGGTCTGCTGCTATCCCCATACCCACATGTTGGGGAAATTTATCAGGGCCACCTATAGCCTGCTTAGAAGTTAAAAGTCTAAAAGAGACTTCATTTTTTCCCCTCTGTTTCCCCGCTTTATTGATCCACCTCTCACCGCCTCACCCTCTCTGGGAATCACCGGCTCCCCTGTGTATCAAGACGGTATAAACATTCTGAAACACCGCTCCTAACATTTACATTGGTTGTGTCCAGACTACAGTGGAGGTGTGTTTTCCATGTGTCCAAATATTTCAATGTTCTAAATCAAGAAGATAGACCTGAAACATGTTATATAATCTTAACTTGAAGAATACACTTATAATTTTAAAAACTGTACTAAAATGTATAAAGCTATGATTTTTAATGTGACTGAAGTTCGGCAAAATATTAAGCTTGATTATTTCAGAATTTTTTTTTAATTTAGTGACATCATCGAAAGCATATGATGTACATCCCTTATATGATATTTTTTATTATTTCTAAAAACGATATTAAGATCCACACTGTCCAGGTTTGATGTTATTCTTGTTTTTAGTTTTATAACACTGGAGTATTATAAAAGGAAACTGAAAGGAGGATTCATGATCGCTTTGTTAACAATCGTTTTTTAAGCAAGACCATGTCTTCAAACACACAGGGCATAGGCATGGTTCAGTAAGGGGTAGCTTTGCAAAGTGAGTTCTGAGGGTATCTGCCATGATCTTCTGCAGTATACGAAGCAGCTTCTTTGCTTTCCCATGTACCTCAATTCCAAGCCCTGTAGATACTGGAGTAGGCTGTACTGCAGTTGATTCTTAAAAAGGTCTTTATTTAAATATAATTTACTATAGGAAACTTGATTATGTATTCCAGAAACTCAGTCAATGGGTGTTATGAGATGTACGTGACAACATAGATACTCATGTCCTTACAAAGAAATATGTGTCCTTATTTTTTTCTCCGGATCCTTTGGATGTATACATTTCCTAGAGGATTTAAAAATGAGGTCAGACCTGGGCTTCCCGCCCAACCTGGCAGCGGAACACCAAGACTGCAACTTGCATTTGGCCTCCTTATCTTTGCCTTTGTATTATGTTCCCTGATTACCAACTAATACCTGATGTTATTAATTGTAAGAATCTTAAGGGCATTGGTTAGGAGCCTAATCAACATATTCTGAGGGCTAACAAAACACTGAGAGCTCAGTGAACCCCAAGTAAGTGTTTATTGAATATTTATTTGTAGCCAGAGATTCTTCTACAGAATAAATTTGGAATATTTGTTTTATTTTTTTAAATAAAACATTTTTTAAAAAATTTTAATGTTTTTATTTATTTTTGAGAGAGCGTGAGCAAGCAGGGGAGGGGCAGAGAGAAAGAGGGAGACACAGAATCCGAAGCAGGTTCCAGGCTGAGCTGTCAGCACAGAGCCCAAGCAGGGCTCGAACCCACAACTTGTGAGATCATAACCTGAGCTGAAGTTGGACGCTCAACGGAACTCAGGCGCCCCTAATTAAAAAAAATAATAAATAATTGTAAATAAAAATGAAATAATTTTAAATTAAAAAAATATTTATTTTTTTTAAATAAATATTTAACTGAAGTATTTTGACACACCATGTTATCTTAGTCTCAGTTGTATAACGTAGCAACTCTACTACTCTGCACCTAATGCTGTGCTCACAAGCATAGCTGCCTTCAGTTACCAAACACCACTAGTACAGTAACATTGACTTTATTCCCTGTGGTGTACATTTTATTCTATAACTGGAAGCTATATCTCCCCCTCCCTCTCACCCATTTTCTCATCCCCCGCCCTCCCTCCCCTCTAGCAATAAACAGTTTGTTCTCTGTATTTATGGATCTGATTCTGCCTTTTGTTTGTTTGTTTTGTCTTTTAGATTCCACATATAATTGAAATTGTACAATATTTGTCTTTCTCCATTTGACATATTTCACTTAGCATAATGCCTTCTAAGTCCACCCATGTTGTTGTAAATGGCAAGATTTCATTCTTTTTTATGGTTGAGTAATAGTCCAGTGTGTGTGTGTGTGTGTGTGTGTGTGTGTGTGTATGTGTGTGTGTGTGCGCCCCATCCCCTTTATCCATTCTTTTACCTATTTTAATTTTTTGAGGAATCTCCATCTTGTTTTCCTATGGGTTGCACCAATTTACATTCCCATCAGCAGTGCATGAGGGTTTCCTTTTCTGCACATCCTCGCCAACACTTGTTATTTCTTGCCTTTCTGATTTTAGCCATTCTGACAAATGTGAGGTGATATCTCATTGTGATTTTGTTTTGCATTTCCCTGATGAGTCATACTGAGCATCTTTTTATGTATGTTTGCTAAAATATCCTTTTTTTAATTTAATTTTTTTTTTAATTTACATCCAAATTAGCATGCAGTGCAACACTGATTTCGGGAGTAGATTCCTTAGTGTCCGTTACCCATTTAGCACACCCCCCCTCCCACAACCCCTCCAGCAACCCTCAGTTTGTTCTCCATATTTATGAGTCTCTTCTGTTTTGTCCCCCTCCCTGTTTTTATATTATTTTTGTTTCCCTTCCCTTATGTTCATCTGTTTTGTCTCTTAAAGTCCTCATATGAGTGAAGTCATATGATTTTTGTATTTCTCCAACTGACTAATTTCACTTAGTATAATACCCTCCAGTTCCATCCACGTAGTTGCAAATGGTAAGATTTCATTCTTGAAAAAGAAAGCCAAAGCAGGAGGCATCACAATCCCAGATTTCAAGCTATACTACAAAGCTGTAATCATCAAGACAGTATGGTACTGGCACAAGAACAGACACTCAGATCAATGGAACAGAATATAACCCAGAAATGGACCCACAAACGTGTGGCCAACTAATCTTTGACAAAGCAGGAAAGAATATCCAATGGAATAAAGACAGACTCTTCAGCAAGTGGTGCTGGGAAAACTGGACAGTGACATGCAGAAGAATGAACCTGGACCACTTTCTTACACCATACACAAAAATAAACTCAAAGTGGATGAAACTCAATGTAAGACAGGAAGCCATCAAAATCGTCGAGGAGAAAGCAGACAAAAACCTCTTTGACCTCAGCCTTAGCAACTTCTTACTTGACATGTCCTAGAGGCAAGGGAAACAAAAGCAAAAAATGAACTACTGGGACCTCATCAAAATAAAAAGCTAAAATATCCTTTTGAAAAACCAAAATATAATCAATCCTCCCTCTTTCATCATCCCTATGAAACAAAGTCATTTACAAGTGAAACAGTTTGCAAATCTTGGTTCTCAAGGATTTTATATGTAATTCATGCGGTTGCGAATGAAACATGTAGGTCTTCAGTCCTCTGTGGCTTGATATGAAGAGTGTGTTCTGCATAAGTCGAGAGGGGTAAGTAACAAGACCTGGAATTGTCAGGTAGTAAGTGTAAAGTGGCTTCCAAATGATGATAGAAGATTTCAGTGGTTAAAAAAAGAGGAAAAGTAGTTCAACTGAGAAAAAAGGTAAAGAAGAGATTCTTATTATGTTTTTCAAGATAATAACGTTATCAAAGACTCAGAATAAGAGAGTATTGGTGGAGAAGTCAAAAGTAGGGTTACATGGGTAAGATGAAATCAAGTAATTGTTCCAAACCTTAAGCTTAGGGGAAGAATTTGAATTTCATGGAAATTAGGCTGTCATTGAAGATTCTGAAAACCAAAATATTTTTATTTATACTAGCATACACTCTTGATAGCCATGATTAGTTTGGAAGTTAGCCTTTAAATGGAAAAGTGGTGTGTGTGTGTGTGTGTGTGTGTGATTCTTAATATCCATTGATGATAAATGGAGTGTAAGGAATCAGATCAAGATAAGGCCTTTGCCTCATAAACCCTTAGCTTCTCAAACTTAACATTTTCTTCTCAACTCTATGAAAAAAAAATGTCATTTCCTCATATAAGTCATGTACATCAACCGCACAGCTAATGCAGAATTGGGAGCTGGAAGCATTTCAAGGGCACTTGATATAATAGCTTCTTTTGCCTTAGTATGGTGACATTTTGGTAACATATAAAAATGTCATAGTGTGACAAATCCAAACTTAAACCAAAATAGATGAAGAGTTCGAAGTTGTAAATCACTGGAGCCAATTTTAAGTTGACTCAGTTCAGCTGAGTGTGTATTTGGTGTATTTGTTGTATTATGTCACTCAACATATGGTAAAGTGATGACTTATTCAAATTCCCTGATAAGTGCTGAGGTTTTTCAAGTTTATGGAAAAGAACAAATGATCTTTTAGCTCTCATCTTAGATAAACATAAGAAGAATTTAAAAGGAAATATTAAAAACACTACATCTTTATGCTTCTTTTAAGTATCCAATTCACATCTTTATAGCGCTGTTCAAGTATTGCTTTTTTGTGAATTCACTTGTAAAACAGTGTGTGTGTGTGTGTGTGTGTGTGTATGTATGTGTGTATGTATGTGTGTATGTATGTATGTGTGTGTGTGTATGTATGTGTGTAAAGAAACCTATGAAAACAGGAGGCTTTCTGCACACCAGGGAGCTAAAGTAGCTTTAATGTCCTGAGGGTTCAAGATCTGCCTCATCTTGGGTCTAGAGGTTTCTCGAGGATCTCATTTATTCTCACCATTTACCATGGGTGCTAGGTTTTTGTTTTATTTTTTCTTCTGTGTGTGTATGTTCTTTTGTTTTGTTTTTTGTGGGGTTTTTTGTCTTTTTTTTTTTTTTAGTTGTGTTATTGTTTTTGTCTTGCTTTCATTGGGTAGTCCTATTGAATACATGGGGGCTGGGAGGACTGTAACATAGGCAGGTTGAGCGACTTGACAATGTTCAGCAGCTGCAAGTGGTGACCCCAGAAATCATACCGCAAGACCTGAAAGTCCATGTGCTTAGCCACAAGTCACACAGCCTCCCACAGTTTGACAGTCTGCATCAGTGGTACTCGAGAATCAATAAAGCACTAGCATTCCAATATAACAACAGGAACAAAATTTACACAGCCTCAAACCATGCTGCAAATTGTAATACATGCTCTACTTTATGGAACATCTCTATTTCTTTTATTTGTAATAAAAACAGTATTAATTTTTAATTACATAGGGAATATATGAATCTATTCCTTTTGCTAAAAATTAAAATATTATAGATATGCAAAATTATCCTTTTACTACAGCCTTCAAGTACAGCCTCCTTCTTATCCCATCTACTTCTCTAAGACATCAATCTTATTAGCTTATTGTTAATCCTTTCAACATTTTATAATGCACTGATATTTATATTGTACACACACATGCGCGCACGCATGCAATATATTGTATTTAATTATATAAACTGCATCACCCACTAGGAATCATTTTTTCAGATGCTCTTTTATTCAACAATATATTTCTGTCTGTTTCAACATGATAAATACTACATAATATTCCTACATATAAATATAGCAGTTTTGCAATTACATTCTTAATAAATTTTGTTTTGTTTTTGTTTCAGTAAGGATCCTCTTTCAGACCTTACTGCATATATGTATGACTTCTTTTAAAAGGATGCCTCAAAAACTTACTGGATCATGTGGTATTCATACTTTGTATTTTGATAGCAATTCCAAATTGCCATTAAATTTATTCTCCCATGGCAATGCATAGGAGTTTCAATTTCCTCAGTCACAGAGACTTGATACTATCAAACATTTTAATGTATGTATTCTGATACACGGAAAATGGTATTGCTTAATCTGATTTCTAGTAACTAAGAAAATCGTATTCAATGTAGTAACACATGTTTTTTTAAATTCTTTGTAATTTGTCTGTTTCTGTTCATTGCTCATTTTTCTAGATGTTTGGTTGCCTTTTCTTTATTGCTTTGTGGTTCTTAATGCACTGATCACAAATTTTTACCTGATAATAATCGTATTTTCTAGCTATAAGGGTAAGGGGTGAGGTTATTTTATTTTGCATTTTTCTTAATCTTGACTTCAAATTTTGGAGAGTTAAATTACAACTAGTTTTTCAAGAAAACTATGGACTATAGGCAAATACTGCTTTGAATAAAATCACTCAACAAACTCTTACCTTTTTTTTTTTAAGTTTTATTTACTTATTTAAGAGAGAGAGCGTGAGCAAGGGAAGGGCAGAGAGAGGGATAGAGAGAATCCCAAGCAGGCTCCATGCTGTCAGCACAGAGCCTGATGTGGGGCTCAAACTCAAAGAACCTTGAGATCATGACCTGAGCTGAAATCAAGAGTCGGATGCTTAACTGACTGAGCCACCCAGATGCCCCAATAGAATCTTACTTTTAAAACAATTGTATCATGTGGCATCTGGGTGGATCAGTTGGTTAAGCGTCTGACTTTGGCTCAGATCATGATCTCATGGTTGGTGGGTTGGAAACCCGCATCGGCTCTGTGCTGACAGCTTGCTCAGAGCCTGGAGCCTGCTCCCAGTGCTGTGTCTCCTTGCTCTCTGCCCATACTCTGCTCATGCTCTGTCTCTCTCTGCCTCTCAAAAATAAATAAATAAATAAATAAATAAATAAATAAATAAATAAAGTAATAAAAAATTTAAAAAAATGTATCAATCAAAGAATGTATGAAATTTGCATTTTTGAAAACTTGGCTAGCATCTTGCTTTTAAATCATAAGGCACAACAGAGAACAATGTAGATTAGCATTAGGGATAATTAGATCCTGATAATTTTGCTGCTTCAAACTTGGCAAATGAGAATATTATTAACGTCTAGCAAGGGATTTGTTGGTATTGGTTTCACTGGGTTTTAGGCAACTGGAGTACAACCTAAAGGCAGCAGATGCCTGGGCAGCCCAGGGCTTAACCTAAAAGACAGATGGGAGGTAGGAGAGACATAGTTGTTGAAAAGGATGCAGTGATGAAGAGAAACAAATGTGGTCAAGGACTCACAAAGGAGAACACACACACACACACACACACACACACACACACACACACACACAGAAGATCTATACTTTAACAGGGGGTAGCAGCACACATTAATGAAAGTGTTTGCTAATCTAGCTCAGTAAAAGTGAGCTCAGACCTTCTATTTATAGACATTGCCTAAAGAACAACTCCTGGAAAAAGTGCATAGTTTTCTTATGAGATTATTAAAAATGATGCAATTGGCATAAACAGAAAAACCAATTTGATCAAGAACCCAGGAGGAGTATGAGATAAGAAGACAAAAGTGTCCAGTGTTAGTATCCTCTGGTGTACTACATGTGTATATATTTGTTTTCAAGCTTGAATCTTATCCATTAGGTTTTCAATATGGCTACAACCAAGCAACAAAAGGATCAAGACAAGATATAAATAAAATCCAGAGCCTCCTTTTCCAAGCATCTAGGAGAACTCTTTAAACAGATGGTTCTTAAATACGTTTAAGGGCACACACAAGTTACCCCTACAAGGGTGGCCCACCTAAGTGTTCACTGAAACCACCCACTATTTATTGTCCTTTTTCAGCTTCCCTGGTGCTTTAACCTCTCCTCATCTCAGATCCTGTTAACTCAGACCATTGAAAGGTTTTTGGACAGTTGGCATATAAATTACTATGATGTGTTTTGCTGGAATGTGGAGCGAGTGGTAGGACAGAATGTCTAGAGAGAGATCTCCTGATATCCCAGCACAGAGGGAAAGCCTTGCATTTCAACAATGGGAGCAGATGATACATGAAATATTCAGAAAGCCAGTTCATAGCAACTCAGGAAAGAAGAAAGAAATGTGATAATGAAGAAAAAAAGTTAATTCTCTGAATTCTGTTAGTTGTGTCAGTCTAACTTTATTAAATCAGAACACAACACATATTACTGACACTGTATAAGCACATGAGGTAATAGCACCAATAGAATCAGCACGACACTTGTGTGTTTGAATTTAACAGATAGTATAAATAATTACCACACAGCATAGTGGTTCAGACAGTTTCAGTTTGTATCGAATGGGGAACTTCAACATAACTTTGAAATAATTGTCCCATGTAGAAACCCTTCATTATAGCAGACCCTGTGCTTTCTAAAATGTTTTGGAGACTGTAAAAATATCCCATCCATAAGATACCAAATACACCAAAACCTTGGTCTGCGAGCATAATTCATTCTAGAAACATGCTTGTAATCCCAAGCACTTGCATATCAAAGGAAATTTCAAGAACCAATGGCTCAGTTGTGATCATGTGACGTTCAGCATCATGTACTACTTGTATTGCAAGACATTGCTTGTTTATCAGGTTAAAATTAGAAATGTTTGCTCGTCTTGTGAAATACTAGCAGAACAAGTTACTCACAATCCAAGATTTAATGTATCTAGATAATCACAGAGGATTTCACTCAAGAAAGTTGTTTTTTTTTTTTCCAATACCTTTTGCAAATATGTGAATGATGCAATCTGGAGAAGTCACCCAGGCTTCTAGCCGGCTAGAATGGGACAGAATTGGGGCAAAGTTTGGGTGTATGTTACCAGAAGGTAGCTCCATGAGATGGAAAAGAAAAAACATATCAAAACAACAGGAGGGTAAGGGCTGAGGCTCAAGCTGAAGCAGCCTATCCAAATGTGCTGTGAGATCCGGGAAACCGATTTCATTCTGGATCATGGAAATGAACTGAAAAGGGTAATGAATAGTTTTCAGGGTGCTTTCTCATATAATCACTTGGGTCCTCAAAAGCATTCTATACAGGATTTCTAAATGGAAACAATACTTTCTTATGAGAGTTTTAGATTAAAGTGAAGTGTAAATAAGTAAAATGTCTACAATAATGCCTAACCTGCTATAAGTGTTTAATTGTGCATTTTGACACTTATTTTCCAGGTGCATATTTGCCACTGCAGAAGTATAAACAAATAAATACCAGCTTAGGCTCTGAGTTTTGCTTGCAAAGCTGCATCTCCCTTCCTGGTCCTTGGAAGGCTGTACTATCGCAGTGTCTGATGATCTTAAGCTTAACCGGTATGTATACCTGCCTGGTTCTCAACGTTTTTTTTTCCCCAGTGAAATCACATGAACTCCCAAGGCAATGACATTGTAACTTGTTTCAATGATGCCAGACACTACACCAGGCATCTAAAGATAAAGGTTGTTGGTAATGTGGGGGTACCAGAGGAGCATGCTGGGTCTTATTGCCTTTAAATGGAGTTTCATGAATTTTGCTGTCCATGAAAATTCACACAAAATGATGGGTTGGTTCATTAAGCGACTGTCTGCATTGTCACTCAGCTCAGGCCTTGCAGAAATCAGATTCTTGCAAACTGTCAATTAGAAGGGATTAACATCTGTCCTGAAGATGTTACTCTGGGCACATTTCACAAGACTTAAAGTAGCCACTTCTTTACTTTGCTTTTATTCCTTTACCGAGCGACTGACACAGAAATACAGAATTCTATTCTTCCCGGCATAACACCCCCATTATTCGATATTGTTTTTCTATACTGTTATTAAATAGCAATTATCCCTGCATAGTTAAAGCCTGTTAAAATGCATATTTACTAAACCCGTGTTGGACAATTTTTGTAGCATTATTAATTTCATTAGAGTAAAAATGAGAATCCCTTTCAGTTAGTTAACTCTCCTATGTATTGCTAAAGCACCTTTCTCAGCAAATCAGAATTATAGACATTTAAAATTAGAATGGACCTTAAAAACCACCTACCTCAGGAAAGGACGATGATAATATATGGGATCTTATTTTCTGCCAGATAGTATTAAATGCTCTACCTGCATCGAAGACAATGGTTCTGAAACGGGCTTCCGTGAGAGCCAGCTGGGAGCTTTACTTCCGGAAGACTGGACCTTGGGGATGAAATAAACTGTCTGGATTATCCGCTGTATGCCCAAGTTGGAGAAGCAATACTTTTGGAAATGGAGCTACCACATTTTCATTTTGTGTATTGAGAAAATTGAAGGCAGTAGGTAGTAGGTTTCTGGAGGGCACAGAGCCAGGAAGCAGTAGTCAGTATCCAAACTTCCTTTGGCAGAGACTGACGGAGAGGTCCACTTTGCAACTCCACTCAGTGAGTCAGCCATCAAACCGGCCAGATGAACTAGCAATGAATGGCTATTTGGAAGACCACATGGAGACAGAGGATGAGATCACAATGTGACCCGTGGAAACGATCATGAACAACTGCTGATGTCTGCCGTACACGCAGGCGCAGTTACTCCGATTTCTTCGATTTAAAAAATAGTTCAGGAGAAGGTATGTTTTCATTCAACCAGACCATTGCCGTTAGCAGTTTTTAGTGAGACTTCAAGCCCTAGGAATGTCTTGTGTGCTCCTTAAAGAGTGTTAAATTAAAGGTAAAGACCAGTCTAGTGAATCAAGAGCCAGAACACAAATTCCACTACCTGCCCTGAAATTAACCTGTGTGAACTTGGCCAAGATACCTTTCCATTGCTGGATTGCTGGATAGCAGTTTTCTCAGGACAAAAGTGAGTTATTTGGACTCCGTCATCAGAAAGTTTTCTTCCTAATCTAATATGGTTAATGCTCCATAATTTGACAATGATGGCTCTCTCAGTTTAAGGCTAATACTCTGACCCAAAACCCTAGTATTTGATTATTTCCAGAAACATTAACCACTTACTTAGTCTCTCAGAATATGCTGAAACAAATATATGAAGGAACACATTGTCAGTGTAGTTCATATCACTGGCACCTGTATTTTGGTGAATGGAAAAAGGGAGATAACTGTATAAAGGATTCTACACAAGTAGTGAAACCTAATAATCTAAAATTACTTGCAAATTATATGGCATTTTTCACATTTAAAGATAAGATGGGTGGGAAATAAAAGGTAAAGAATTTATGCAAGGGGAGCCTGAGTGGCTCAGTTGGTTAAGCGCCCAACTTTGGCTCGGGCCATGATCTCATAGCTCGTTAGTTCGAGCCCTGCGACGGGCTCTGTGCTGACAGCTCAGAGCCTGGAGCCTGCTTCGAATTCTGTGTCTCCCTCTCTCTGTCCCTTACCTGCTTATGCTCTGTCTCTCAAAAATAAACATTAAATTTAAAAAAATAATAATTTATGCAAAAAATGTAATTGTTAGTGATAGATCCATGTGTAGAGATTGACCAGGCATTTTGGTCACTTGTTTATAGGATACTTCTTTTAAAATTCCTTTTTGTCCCTTCTTTAATTTCTCATGAAGTAAAGGGCCATGAAATAGTTCTATTTATTTTTCTGGCTTTTATGCAAATAGATTCCCAACCAAGTGGTTTCATAAAAGTAGACAAGACATGAAGCCACATCACCATCCCCACAGCCTAATAATCACCCTCTAAAGCAGTGCAGTCTTGTTCCACAAGATCCTGGGATGTGAAAAGTTACTTAAACACTTCAGGCCTCAGTTCTGTCATCTCTAAAATGAGTATAGCAACAGAATAATACCTTATGGATTGTTGTGAGGATTGAATTATATTATGGGCATATCAAAAGTGGTCAACAAATTCTGGATATCTATCTCTAAATATGTGGTACTGACAAGGTTGGAAACAGCCTGTCAAAGCATGACAAAGATTACGGTACTTGTATGTGGCACAGCTAAAATTAAAGCCCATGCTTCCAGACTCCCAGGTCAAAACCCTTCCTGAGTTACCAAACTACTATATATTCATGTGGCTCCCCGGGAACTCTTACCCCAGGGAAAAGTCTAATGCACCCTAGAACTAGAACATTTAGAGTTAAGAGTTATCCTTTCCACCATCTTCTGTTCCACTTTGGCAGAACTGCTTACTCCCCAGGGCACTTGACATAGAAGACTGAGCAAGACTCATTACATGGAGAATAGGAACCTCTTTTATGTTTCAATGCTCCCATCTCTCAGTCCCTTGCGTCTGGTTCTCTTTTCTGGTTACAAGGTTGATCAAGAGATCCTGCCCCAACCCCACGCATTATGCATTATTCCCCAGCCTATCACACCTTCCCCACATCCTTCCTCTAAATCTTATTTTCTAAATTCATAGCCCAGCTTCTGAATCCTGGCTTGCATTAATATGCATCCCACCCTCTTTCTAATCTCTAATCTTTCCCATTGGCTGTTTCTCAGACTCCATCTTATTTTTGCAGATCACGTATTTTACATATCTCTGCCACCGATATCTGCCTCCCTGATGCTGCTTCCCATTCTGTTAAGGGGAAAATAACCCTGTCCCCTCCAACCCCACTGTCACCCATCTGAAATCAGAGAAAGGGACTGAGCAAAGCACACAATTACTGAAAAGAAATGTCCTTAACAGTCATCATTTCTCAACGTGGCTATGACTCCAATCCACAAAGGCAGCATTCTTTGATTACTATCATCAAAAGCCCATTACTCTAAAGAGGACAGTATACATTTTGAATGATGCTATTAAGGTGTTTTTGTGGCTGAAGTTGCTAAATAGTGAGTACTTTAGTCCCGTCCAGTCATGCAGGGAGCATTGAAATATTTAAAATACGAGGCAATCAGGCACTGAACCTAATATTTACTCTCTGAATCACTTAGCTGTATTTCATCAGCTCCCCTGGTCTTCTGAATTTTCATCAACAGAACATACATCATGAAATCCTCTAGTGCGGGGGAAGGTCATAACAACACCTTCCAGTGACTTCCATGGTGATGGCATTAAAATCTGAAGATACATTCATTTTCTGCGATACGCTGTTCCCTTGTGAAATGTGGATAGACCAAGGGTTCATCCTGAAGAAAATCAGACCAATCTTTTTTCTCTGCTCTTAAATCATGCAGAACTTGTCACCACCTTCTGTATTCACTTTGCATAATACTAGTTTCCTTCCCTCTTGCACATCTCCCCTCCCCGCTGCACCCCCCTGTATTCATATACTGATCAGGCAGGATAAGTGAGCTCAACATATATCTTAAAAAATCATGACTGCGTTCATTTTCTAAGTCCTTGAGTTTATATCTAGCAATAAGTAATTTACCTCAGAGAGAAAGCTTCACTGAGCTTACCACTGAAAGGGCATAGAGAGAGGTGAAGCATAGGGAGACCACAGAAACTCCGTGGAAAAAGGACTGGTTACAGAGAGGCTGACTTTGAGTTTCAGCTCTGCCACTTTGCAACTGTGGGACTTTGGCAAACTGTTTAATCCATCAAGGCATTTAGTTTCTTATCAGTACACTGAGGGCTGTTGAAAAGTAAAAGATAAAATTGATAATGTAGAGAAAAACATCTTAAATGGTCAATTAGTCTGAGTTTTATGGGCACAATCCTAAACATTAAGTTTATTTTAATGTTTATGCATTTTCAAAAGAGAGAGGAAGACAGAGCATGACCAGAAGAGGGGCAGAGAAAGAGAGAGGGAGACACAGAATCCGAAGCAGGCTCCAGGCTTCGAGCTGTCAACACAGAGCCCGACATGGAGCTCGAACTCACCAACCGTGAGATCATGACCTGAGCCGAAGTCAGACACTTCACCGACTGAGCCACACAGGTGCCCCAAGCTTGTTTTACATTAAACAGTACTCTTATTGAGGATAAGGTTATATCATTCATTTTTGTGTTGTTTGACTATAAACATTGGTTGGTGGATGTAATTTATTATTGATTTGAGCTTTCGAAAGTGCACTTGAAATTCGATTCTTTTCTCTCCCCGCTACATTTCTCTAAACAAGAGAGTACAATTTTTAACTTTGTTATTTGTAAAAAATGGCATTAGTCATACAGACTTCGCAGGTACGAAATCAGCATGAAGTGAAACTCATGTGTGAACACCTGAGAAGCAAGTGTCTAGCACATGGTATACATATTTTGATAAAATCTATTTCCCATTTTTTTCTCCTAAATTGCATTGGGTTTAGATAAATGTGTTACAATAGAAATAAAAGTATTTTAAAGTATCCTAGATTTTAAAAATACAGAATGGAGGGGGAAAGTGACAATTACAATAGAGATGATGTCTATCTTTGACTAGAATCAATACAAAGTATACAATTTCAACATTGGCACAGGCAAAATTCACATGAAGCCCCGATATTTATATGGCACCTGATAGTTAACAATTACTTTGACCTTTGGGCTGTATGGCTGATGGTCACTAGAGACCAATTTTAAAGGAATTTCATCCTTTTCTGTTCCTTAAATTGTGGATATGAGGACATACGTTATTATTTACAACCTGTGGAGAAATGAGGAAACAGTGGAATATATTTGATTGGGTCAAGATTTGAAATAATAAAAAATACATTTTAATTAGAACTTGAGAAATGTAGGCCTGACCTCGGAGTCAAAATCATGATATCACAATTATGTAGTAAAAACTGTTCTTATTGCAAAATTCTCAAGAAGCATGCTTCTACAAAGCAGTAATTCTTTGTGATATTAATAGATGTCATAAGAGGGAAATATTAACGGGAAATGTTGTTAAAAACAATTAAGCCCCTTTACCGCAGGAATATAGTGCCTTTGATATGCTGACAACACAATAATATAATTGAAATGACAGAAAAAACTCCATAATGTGCCTAGGTCTGAAACTGTTCTAGCCAACTTAGCATTCTTTTCCCGGTTGCTTATAAAACTCTACCTAGCATGGCCTTCCAAGCCCCCTTCCCTATATCCATGGCCAACATGCCCTACCTCAGAGCTCTGCACCTGTCATTTCCTCTTCTCCCATATGTATCCATGTTTCCTTCCTTTATTTCATTCATGCGGCTGCTCAAATGACATCCTCACAGATTCTTTGCTCTCCACAAAGTATGAAATGGCATCCCAGGTTACCCTTTATCACGTCCCCTGTTCTTTCTTCCTTCCTCTTTCCCTTCCTTCCTTCCTTCCTTCCTTCCCTCCTTTCTTCCTTCTTTCCTTCCTTAATTCTTCCTTTCTTCCCTTTCCTTTCCTTCCTCCTTCCCTCCCTACTTTCTCTTTCTTTCTTTCTTTCTTTCTTTCTTTCTTTCTTTCTTTCTATTAAATTTTGGTAGCACTTCATTTGTGTCATGATAAGGGGGCAAAAGGCAAACCGACAAAGCACAAGCTGACACCCTGCACCCCTCCCCCCTCTCCGCCTCCCCCCAGCCTTGTGATGTGCTGACTCCTCAAGCACTCCAGGCTGCCCAAAAGGAAAGGAAAAGGAAAAACAAATGGTTAATTGATGGAGATCACCATCATGCTGGACATGAGTCTCCATCAGTTTGCAACTATCTTAATGATTTACAACAACACATTCAACAAACAAAAAAACAAAAAAACAAAAAAAAACTACCAATGGAAAGACCTCCAGAAACCTAGACTTGATTTCCTAGAGCCTTAACATCATCTTTCCATCCATAGACTAGAACATCTTGTATAGTCAGACACTTTTCTCAATGTACTTCTTTTTGTCCCCTGTCCCCTTGCTATAATAAAAACACCTTTTGGCACCAAAAATGACTCAAAAATTTTCTTGGCAATTTTCTCATGGACCCAAACTTCAGACCACATCAATTAGACTATATCTATATGTTTTTTTTTTCCCTTAATTATCTTATTCTCCAATCTGACCCGTAGGTACAGGGCCTTTGTCTCTTTGGCTCATTGCTGAATTCCAAGCCCTGGACCAGTAGTCGTTACACAGCAGATGTTCAATAAATCATTGTTGAGATCAGGACCTGAGCTGAAATCAAGAGTAGGGACTTCTTACCATCAGATAAAAGAAGTCAAGAAGTTAAAGGCTTTATACTCGTAGAAGGTAAACCTTCATAGTTTTCCCCCCAACCTGGCTCACACAAAAGAGCTGTCTGCAAGGGCTTTTGTTCAAAGGTCAGGTTAGAGGGAAATTGCTTATACAACTACTGCTTCAAGGCTGAGGGGGAAAACAGGATGATCCCAAGGCCCAGAGGAAAACCTATTATAGCATTTGCCCTGGCTGCTCCCTTAGCAGGCAGTTTTAGAATACAAAACAGGCAGTTAAGCAGGAATTTACCAAAACAGAATAATTACAACCCACTGAGACTTGAAATTCAATCAACAATATGAAAGGAACCAAAAACAGGACATCAGATAGCTGAGGAATTCAAGCCTTTGAAGATAACCAGAGAACATGGCATCAGGTTTGCAAATTGTCAGATAAAGTCATGAGAATTTGAGAATATGTTTCCAAAATTAAAATTTAAAACATTTAGGAGCTCCTGGGTGGCTCCATCGGTTGAGCATCCAACTTAGTCTCAGGTAATGATCTCACAGTTCTTGGGTTCGAGCCCCGCACCTGGCTCTATGCTGTCAGCTCGGAGCCTAGAGCCCGCTTCAGATTCTGTGTCTCCCTCGCGCTCCACCCCTCCCCTGCTCACACTCTGCGTGTCTCTCTCTCTCTCTCTCTCAAAAATAAATAAACATTTAAAAAAGTTTAAAAAAATAAAAATATTTAAAAAATTTAACAGACAGCATTCTAACAGAATGGATATAAATGATGAGTCAGCTAGTGAGTTGGTAGGTGAATCAAAGTAACTTCGTCTATAGCGTAGCACAAACAGACTGAGACGTGATATGCCAAAAAACAAATTGATGAAGAATAAAGTTTAGAATAACAGATATCTCAGATTCAGCTGGGCAGATTCTTGTATTCAAGAAAGTCAGTGTTTAGTTGAAAAATAGAATTAAGACACATACAAAAGTATTTTTAAGGAATATGGGAGCTTCACGCTCCCAATGGTAGTTATAAATGGCAGTATCTTCCAGACCTTTAGGGACATGTTAGTATGCCCGCTATATTTGAGGAAGAAATGCTTTCATGGGGCTCGGTCTATTGGGTGTATTGTGAAGATATCATCAGTGCTTTCTAGAAAAACTCTATCCATTTCTGTCACATGAACCCATGCATGTTTCTGTTTCGTATCTGTGTATATTTACGGTGGTCAGTGGAAAAGAGTCACAAATGAACACTGAATGCCTGTTTTTGAAATGGCGATACATCATCTGGGAGAAGTGAATGGAAGAAGCAGCAGCAGAAAAGAATGTGAAAAAAGAATAACAACAAAAAAACACCTTCTTCACAGAGTAAGGCTGTTTCACCTCAGGGAGACCTAAGGGCCACTCGCCAGGAGAATGATTTTTCTCTTCCTGTGTCTTCTGTCAGGATGCAGACATAATTTGGTGATGTATTTGTCTCTTGATGTGCTATCTTAAGAACGATTCTCCAAGGGAAATTTAACCTGCTGTGTCTGATCATCTTAACTCACTGGCAGAGTCTGTTCTCTGAGGACTTTAATGCCCACAAAGCTGACAGAACCTTTCCAATCAGTGAGCAGGGGCTCCTACTTTCTCCAGAAATCACACAAAGATAACTTCAAAGGACCCATGTTAAAATAGAATATTAGGTCTTGAGATATTTGAATGGTGCCTGAACCAGAGTCAGTGAACCATTCCCTCCCTCACTTTATATTCCAACAGCTCTTTAGGAGATCAAATGTCTGAATGAGAAAGATCATTAAAAAGTGATTTGTGTCTACAAAACCAGGAAATAATCCTGCTAAATAGAGAGAACCACATGGGGTGCAAAGCATACATCCTCATTCATTTTGCAATTTGGGTTGTTAGACACATTTAATATTTCACGAAATGGTGTGTAAAAAAAATAATCTGCGGACCTCATCACCCTAAAATTCTCTTTCAAACATAGCTCAGTCTCTTTCTAGAGGGTGTGATGTCAGTGCAGGAGCTGTGAGAGAAGCCAGATCTGTAAGAACCCTATTTCTTGGGAATGTTCAAGCAGTTTAAAAGGCAAAACTCTAAGAAATGTTCCTTTCCAACTACGGGGTGAATTCTTTTCTTAAAGTTGTCATAGACCATTAAGTTCTATCTTCTGCAAGGCATGGGGACTGCTAGGGGGCAAGGGAGGAAGCAGAGAAGTAACCATCTTTTTCACAAGACCATGATTATTAATCTAAATGTAATTGGAGATAGATGGGGACTGTGAAGCTTAGTCTACCACATCTTGTGACAATAACGTGAGACGGGAGGATTATCTGATGCCTAAGGGGTGTTGGAAACACTAAACCTTGTTTTTAATCATGTAGAATAGGAAAATGAGATGGCTTTTTGGAGTTGGAGAATTCAATTAGATTCTTTCTTCTGCTGCTTATTACTTATTCAACCTAGGGTAATGTCAGTAGACTATCTCTCAGTTTAGGGTTGTTGGGATAGTTTTTAACATAGTGCATATAAAATGCTTCACACAATGAATGGCACATAAAAGTCACTGAGAGATTGCTAGCAATATGGGAGCAGTGAGTAGGAGAAGCAGAAGCATTTGTAATGATTGTGATTCACTCTAAAGGAACTTAAGAGGCCAATGGTATCTCTATAATAGCAGATAAAGTGATTGTCACTTGCTTCATTATCATTCTTAATCTGATCTCCTCTTACCTTTTGTGGTCTTGTCTCACAATATTTTGCATATAATATCTATCTCCTCAGTTGGTCTCCTTTGTCCCTAGAAATATCCTCCATTTTTCAACCAAAATATCATGGGTCAAATCGGTCTACCAACCCAACTGCACATGCTCTCTCTTCTCTGCTTTCGTTCAGGTCCTGCTCAAATGACGTCTTCTCAAGAAGTCATCCCATGAGTCATGCTACATTGCTCAACAAAAGAGCTTTCTGGACACTCACTGCTGGTCATGTACCTAACACCTGGTGTGTTGTGATGCATATAGATCTTTCTTTTTTTTTTTTTTAATGTTTATTTTTGAGACAGAGAGAGACAGAGCATGAATGGGGGAGGGAGACACAGAATCTGAAGCTGGCTCCAGGCTCTGAGCTGTCAGCACAGAGCCCGACGCGGGGCTCGAACTCATGGACCATGAGATCGTGACCTGAGCCGAAGTCGGACGCTTAACTGACTGAGCCACCCAGGCACCCCTATAGACCTTTCAATAGTCTCAGCTAGATTGTCAGCTGTTTTAGTGTGGAAGCCACATTATTTAGTTATGTCTCCTGGAGTACATGTTTATATTTTATTTTATTTATTTGTTTATTTATTTATTTATTTATTTATTTATTTATTTATTTATTTATTTTATTTTATTTTTGAGACAGAGAGAGACAGAGCATGAACAGGGGAGAGTCAGAGAGAGAGGGAGACACAGAATCTGAAACAGGCTCCAGGCTCTGAGCAATCAGCACAGAGCCCGACGCGGGGCTCGAACTCACATACCGCGAGATTGTGACCTGAGCCGAAGTCTGACGCTTAACCGACTGAGCCATCCAGGCGCCCCTGGAGTACATGTTTAATAAGGAATGGTGATGTTGATTTTCTTTTAGTGATAAATAAATATGACAACTGGTCACTAGACTTTAAAATCTTGGCAATTACTTCTTTTTTTTAACATTTTTTTAACATTTATTCATTTTTTGAGAGACAGAGACAGTGCAAGTGGGGGAGAAACAGAGAGAGGGAGACACAGAGTCTGAAGCAGGCTCTAGGTTCTGAGCTGTCAGCACAGAGTCTGACCTGGGGCCAGAACTCACGAGGCGTGAGATTATGACCTGAGCCAAAGTCAGAGGCTTAGCCAACTGAGCCACCCAGGCACCCCACTTGTCAATGACTTCTTTTTTTTTTTTAATTTTTTTTTAACGTTTATTTATTTTTGAGACAGAGAGAGACAGAGCATGAATGGGGGAGGGGCAGAGAGAGGGAGACACAGAATCTGAAATGCGCTCCAGGCTCTGAGCTGTCAGCACAGAGCCCGACGCGGGGCTTGAACTCACAGACTGTGAGATCATGACCTGAGCCGAAGTCGGCGGCTTAACCGACTGAGCCACCCAGGCGCCCCTCAATGACTTCTTATGAAAAGTAGAAAACTGGGTGCCTGGGTGGCTCAGTTAAGTGATTGACTCTTGATATCAGTTCTGGTCATGATCTCATGATGATGAGATCGAGCCCTGCATCAAGTTCTGTACTGAGTGTGGAACAAGCCTGCTTAAGATTCATTCTCTCTCTCTCTCTCTCTCTCTCTCTCTCCTCTTCTCCCACCTCAAAATAAATAAATAAACTTAAAAAAAAAAAAGAAAAGAAACATAGGAAACTATTTTTTCAACATCATTTTATTTTTATTTCATTTTTATTTTCATGAAATCATGCATTTTTAAGATATATATTTTTTTTACATTCTTTATTGAGTGGGCCTGGAACCATGCTAATTGCTAGGAAAATGTTGGTAAGAAGGACCACCATCGTCCACACCGTTGGGACACACAAAACCAAACTAATCAGAAATATAAAGATCCACTTACTCTGTGGCAAGGTCAGTGCCCCCGTAGAGATGCACAAAGCCAGAAGTAGCTCTTGGGAGAGATGGGGAATGGAGGGAGACAGACAGGCAGGCAGGCATGCACACAGACATTCTGAAAAGGGGCTGTCTGATATCCTTCACTCTTTCCTTCAGATGTAGGTTCCCATCTGGAGCCATTTCTCTTGGTTCTGAAAGCTATTTTCAGCAATTCTTTTTTTTTTTATACGTTTATTTTATTTTTGAGACAGAGAGAGACAGAGCATGAAGAGGGGAGGGGCAGAGAGAGAGGGAGACACAGAATCTGAAATGGGCTCCAGGCTCTGAGCTGTCAGCACAGAGGTGAGATCATGACCTGAGCTGAAGTCGGACGCTCAACCAACTGAGCCACCCAGGCGCCCCTATATTCAGCAATTCTTGTAGTCCATGTCTGACACAGATAAATTCTTCCACTTTTGTTTGAGGCAAAATGCAAGCATTTCACCTTCATCTTTTAAAATCAAATTGGTGGGGGTGCCTGGGTGGCTCAGTTGGTTGAGCGTCCGACTTCAGCTCAGGTCATGATCTCATGGTCTGTGACTTTGAGCTCCGCGTCCGGCTCTGTGCTGACAGCTCAGAGCTTGAAGCCCATTTCAGATTCTGTGTCTCCCTCTCTCTGCCCCTCCCCCACTCATGCTCTGTCTCTCTCTGCCAAAAATTAATAAAAGTTAAAAAAATTAAAATCAAATTGATGAAGTGTAGTTGTACATACACTAAAGTGTCCCCCTATTTTAATGAATTTGGGTGAGTATATACATCATGGAAGCAACCCAAAATCAAGATATAGAATACTTCTATCAGGCCAAAAAAAAAAAAAAAAATCCTTTGTACACCAACCCAGTCAAGCTGCTATGCCTGAAATAATCACTGATCTACTTTGTAACTATCAATTTAAATTATCTTCTATTGATCGAATTATCTCTTTGAGTTTTAAATAAATAGACTCATACAGGATGTACAGGTTTGTGTCGGTCTTCTTTTGTCTACTATAATGTTTCTGAGATTCATTATTGCTGCTGGCATCAACAAACATGTAGCGGTTTCTACATTTTTATTCCTCGGTAGTATTCTATTATGTGACTATGCTATAGTTGGTTTCTCCATTTCCTTGTTGATGAATTTGAGTCCAGTTTTTAGAGGTTTTGGAGAGAGCTTCTATGAACACTTGTGTACCAGTCTTTGTGTGGATATGATTCTAATTCCCTTCAGTATATACCAAGCTTATAATTGCTAGGTCATATGATAAAATGTTACATTTTACTAGAAACTGTTAAACTATTTTCCAAAGAGATTGTATGGGTTTACGTTTCACACCCCTCCTCCAGCAATGTTGCCATACATAAGTAGGATAAAGCCCTATCTTCTACTTCCAAAAACTGAATCTATGTATATTGGCTGACTTATATTGACTCCACTTGAGTATGGATCATATTTTCTTCCTTCTTTGTATATTTTACAAATTTTGACAGCATGCCAGGCATTATATGCAATTGAACAATGAAGACGAAAATAAATACATTTACCTTCAAAAAAAACAGAACCTACTTTCCTTTTGCAGTTTGCTCGTATGGGAGAATGGGTCCAGCTTCCGATATTTTCAGAGCAGGACTTTCCCTTCAGAAGATGTAGGATTTAAGCACTGGTGAGTCTTCAGAGATTTATTTATTTCTTAAAGACAAGTCATTAACTTTCTGAACTGTGGGAGACCTCTCTCCGCTTTTTAGCCTGGCTACCTCCTTCTGGGGTCACTGGGCAGTTTTTATTCTCCATGCACACTCCTGATTCTCTGACCCACAGGAGATTTGGCTCCATATTACTGTATTACTGTCCTGCCTTTAGGCTTTGGCAGCTAATGTCATGTACTAGAAGGACTTTTTGCTACTGAAGATGGTTATACTTTATCATCTCCTCTACCTTCCCTTAACGTTTGATACTCTTCTCCGACTAGGTGAAAGCCTGTGCCAAAGAGAAAGAAGTTGGCTGTTGGGTATAGACTTACTTATAGCTAGCACTTCTTAGGATCTCTCTCTCTCACTGATGTCATGATATGAGCTTCTTTAACTTTGTTATTCCTTTTATATCATCACTAGAGATGAGAAAGTTTTTCGGACTCTACAGAGCACTGCAGATGAGCACAGCATAGAGTCATGAAATGAACAACTGACATAACATAAACAGCCCCTGTCTCGATCCAGCTGTGACCTTGGCCAGCCTCACACAGTGCAATGAGCTGCTGTCCTCCAAAACACACTAGGGCCATCTTTTTCAGAGAGAATTCAACTCACCTCAGCAAACATGAAGAGAGTGTCTTCTCCGAGTCAGGGCCTGTGGTAAATGCTAGAGAACAACAAAAGGAACCAATTCGGTAGCTGCCCTGAAAGAGGAGAGACTGACAATGGAGGAGATGACACCATGAGACTACATACTGGAGCCCAGGAGAAGGACATCATCCCATTTTCTTCAGCCCATTTCATAGAAGTCTTTCTGGGAGCGATGGTGATTCTGTTAATTAATCTTAAAACTGAATAGTAAGTGAAGAAGTATGAGGAACAAAGAGGAGGGGGATCAAGCAAGGAAAGACCCCCAAGAACTTATGTTTCTCCCAAGGGAGATTTGACAATGACCATCTCAGTTCCTCTGTTCAGGAACCAGATTTGAGCTCTCACTTTGTATACTATGACCAGGGCCTCACCTAACTATACTGTGCCTGGGTCCCCATGTTAACTACCTGCCTGGCGGGAGTGGTCACTATCATTCCAGTGAGACAAAATTGTATTTCTTGGCTGGTCTTTTCCCAACAGTCCTGACCTCCGTATATGAATCCTCATTTTACAGTAGAGAAAAGGGAGGTTCAGAGAAGACCACATAGCTGACATAGTAGCATACCTAGCATTTGAAAGTTTATCTGCCTGGGGGCCTCTGTCACTGGATTTGGATTGCCCCTTACTCCTGCTGTCATTTCCATGACTGGACTACCTTGCATGCTGTCCCAAGAGCCTCATGAGTTCAGATGTCTGATTATCCCTGATTATTGCCTGTTGGGCATCCCTTTCCAAGAATGTATCCAAGTCCTGATTCTTAGTGCTGGGGGTTGAGCCAAATCACCACTAATTGATCACCAATATTAACGTCACTCTCCACAAATACAGAACTTGAGCCCTAGAAAGTTATCCTAAATATAAAATGAAGCTTTTGCACTAGATCATCTAAGGAATATGCTGCAGCTTTTAAATAAGGGTATTATAATAACTTATAATGGTTATGATAGGGAGTCTTTATTTATTGTAATGACTGCACCATTTCTTTGCTTCTGAGGAAAAATGACTCTCATCCTTAAGGTGTGGTGGAATTCCAATTATCTGACTCCTTGGGGTTGGTGCTTTTTCAGAACTCTGCATCTATACTGTGTCACGCTTCCCACAAAGAACCAAGCTACAACAACTTCATGCTGCACTGAGGGTAAACCTTGGGACGCTGACTATTTCAACGGGAAGCATCTGGAATCAGACAAGAGAGCCCACGTCAGCAAGAATTGCATCAACCAGGAATTTGTTCATTCAAATTCTCCAGTCCCATCCCAGAAGTACTATTTCAAAAACTCTGGGAGTGACTCAAACAATTTATATTTTAATGTACCATCAAGATGATTCTGATGGCCACTAGAGAAACACTGATATAAAATGTAATAAGCAATATGATTCTTTTTTAGGAAGTACAGGTCGTTTATACACAGGAAGACCTGTGAAAGAATAGAGAGACCATATCAGCCCAATGTGGAGGTGTAACGAAACCTTTTGAGAGGACATGATACCGAAGATGAATTTTGAACTTGGCCACGAAGACTGAAAGTGACCAAATATTCTAGAAGAGGAAATGTACACTGGAAGACCATTTAACTTTCTAAGTTGAAACAGCAAGATACAAATTTTAGAAATTTGAGAAGTTAAAGCAAGGTAGAAAATGAAGCAGAACAAGAGATGAGACTGGAGAATCGGTCAGGAACATGGTCATGGCTAAAAGAAAAACAACATGATAAGGTTGCATGTTTTCAAGAGGTACCTTTGTCTCCAGTTCATGGGAGGGATGGAGATGACAGAAGGAGAAGCAGGCTGAGAATCAGTCCACCTGTAAGGAACCGAAGCAGCTGGACTGGGGGTTCTGAGGAGTCATCAAATCAAGAGGCAGTTAGAAGGTAAAGTGAATAAAACTGAAGCTGCACTAACATCTGAATTTTGGAATTACACCTCATTCACTGAGTTAAGGACCTTAGTTGGAGAAGTAGGGTTAATGGGAAACAAGACTTTTTTTTTTTAATTTTTTAGATATTGAATTCAAGGTACCTGTAGGAAGCTATATGTGTATCTATTTCCTACACTAATAATTATAATATATAACAACAATTATATAATAACAATAGGTTCTCAGTATTGTTCTAATTTCTTTACATCTGTTAACTCTTAATCTGCACAACATCATATAGTGAAAAATGAAGTTGAAAATCTGTGTTGAATACTCTTATTTTCCCTGTGAAGAAGGTGAGCTTATCTGCTAAAAGTGAAGGAGGAGGTGGCTGGACACACAGGCTACAATCCTTGGTGTAATATAGAGTTGACTTTTTGTTGTTGGATTTACCATATCTCTCTTATATCTTGACATGTTTGGGGGGTTTCCTTAAAACATGTTAATTCATATATCTGTGCTTTCGCAAAAGTTGTGTATCTCTCTGTTCTTTGCCAAACTTGCAATACGTGGGCTGCATTCTGCATTGAATCTCTTCTAGAGGAAAGGTTGTAAACTGGGAACATCGTGAATATCTGAAAAGGCTAAAGATGGAATTTGGGAACAGTGACATATAAATATTCTCTCTTATGCTGACCCAGTATGTGTGTATATGTGCATACTTTGTATTTTAAAGGACAATACTTTGTGCTTATGGATTGTCCTTCCCTAAATAAATATGGCAGAACTCAATGAAACTGAAATATTTCTCACCTCTCCTTTTTTTATTCATTATGCTTTTCATAAGATAAATCTTTGATTCAGCAAATGCTTATTCCCTGGGATTTATGAAGCTCTCATAAGAATTAATGAGGGGTTAATTTCAAAATACTGTCCACATGGACAAGATTTATCTGAAGTTTTTTTTCTGACTTAAAAAAATTATAAAATTTTTATCCTAGAACAGCTTGAAATCTATAGAAAAATTGCGAAATTAGCACCGAAAGTCTCCATATACCCCTCATCAAGATCCTATATTAGTCTGGTACATCTGCTATAATTAATGAATCAATAAAGTCCATACTTTATTCAGATTCCCTCAGTTTCCTTTCTTTGTTCCAGGATTCCATGTGTGATGCCATATTACATTTAGTCATCAAGATTCCTTAGGCTCTTCTTGGCTGTGACACTTCCTGACTTTCCTTGCTTTTGGTGACCATGAGAGTTTTCAGGAGCACCAGTTAAGTGTTTTATAGACAGTCTTTCAATTAGGATTCATTTGATGTTATTGTCATGATTAGACTGGGGTGATATGTTTGGGGGAGGGAGGAAGATCGTAGAGGTAACATACCATTCTCATGACATCATGTCAAGGGTACACACTATTAATGTGACTCCTCACCATCAGTGTTAATCTGATCAGTTGACTAAGGGAATACTCATCAGGTTTCTTCAGTGTAAATTTATTCTTGTTTCCCCTTTTCTATACTGTATTATTTTTTTTATTTTTTTAATATTTTTATTTATTTCTGAGACAGAAAGAGACAGAGCATGAGTGGGGGAACGGTAGAGAGAGTGGGAGATACGGAATTTGAAGCAGGCTCCAGGCTCTGAGCTGTCGGCACAGAGCACGACCTGGGGCTCAAACCCATGAACCATGAGATCATGACCTGAGCTGAAATTGGACACTTAACTGACTGAGCCACCCAGTCACCCCCATACTCTATTCTTTCTAAGAAAGTCATCATGCACAGCCCACACCCTAGGAGAAAAGACTCTGCTCCACCACCTGAAGAGCAAACCATCTACGGAAATCATTAGAAATGCTTCCTCACAAAAGAGTTGCCTCTTTTCCCCTATTTACTTACCCAGTAGTTTTTTTTAATCAGTTTGGACCCACGCCTATTTTTATGTACTTTGGATTATAATCCAACACTGTATTTGTTTTCATGCTCAAATTGTTCCAGCCTTGACCATTGGGATCTCTTTCAGTTGAATTCTGTGTCCCTTAGACACACACTCATCACTATGATTTTTTTTTCAGGATTATATTATTTTCTGGCATTGCAAGATATTCTAGGCTGATCCTGTATCCTTCATGCCCTAATCTTAGAATCAGTCATTTCTTCAAGGATCCTTGGTTCCTTGTATTGGATAATGGTATTAGAAACCAACATCTGGATACCAAGTATGCTCATTGTTTCTCAGATATTGCAAGCTCTAGACCCTCCCAGTTCTAGACCCTCCCAGCTGAAAGAACAAGCAGATGGATGGATGCACACTAACATGAGTATAAACATATATTTATGTCTTCGAGTCAAATCTACCATCACATGCATCATTCAATTTACTTAATTGTTCAGTTCATATATATATTATATATAATATATATCCTATAATTACAGTCATATAATATATATAATCATATAAAATATAACATTTATATTATATATTATATATTATTATACTAAATATTATAAATATTTAATAAAATAAATATATAAGATTAAAATATTATAAATATTATATATAATATTAAAATATTATATATAATATTATTAAAATATATCATATATTATATTATATATAATTACAATATATACTATATATTATATATAACTATATATAATTACTATATATACTATATATTATATTATATTGTATTATATTATATATAATTACTATATATTATATATATTACTATATATACTATATATAATATATGTTATATATAATTACTACTACTATTATTATTATTATATAAAATTAACCAGTTACCCATGGGAAACAACTTCACAGAATACAAAATTGTATACAGGTCCTTTAGCCTTTAGATTTACAGATTCCAATCATATCCAGTTATCTAGATCAGCACATCGTCCTCCTACTCCATTCAGTGAGGTTGTTTCATACATTTGTAATAGAGTTAGATGATTTTGTCATATTCAATATTCTATCCTGGATGTCCTTACCTCCATGCTGAGTATCTTTTTTTAGTTTGCATACATTACTGTTTATTCTTTTTGCTCTAAATTTCTATTGATTTTGACAAATATATATTGCCATATAGCTGCAATACCATAGAGAAATATTTCAACACTCTAAAATTCCCATGTTTTACCTAATCAACTCCCCTCTTCTTTCTCCAAACTCCTGGCAAGGACTACGGTTTGGCTTTCACAATCATTGCTTTAGTTTTGCCTCTTCCAGAACGTCATACAACTGGAACCACACAGTACGTAACCTTTCTTTCTTGCGTTGTTAACTTAGCATCTGCATTTAACATTCATCTGTGTCTTTTTGTGGCTTGATAGCTTCTTTCCCATTATCTCTTCAAGCGTTCCATTTTACGGACATACCACAATTTATCTCTTCACCCGTTGAAGGACGTCTTGATAGCTTCCAGTATTTGGTGATGATGAATAAAGCTGCCATAAACATTCAAGTTCAGGTTTTTGTGTAGGCATGACTTTTCAAATGCCTGAACTTTTCTAGTCAAATATCTAGCTTCTCATCTTGACTCCCCTTGCCTTCACTTTCCCGCAGAGCCTTCCAGGTGAAATAGAGCCATGTTTCCTCAATCTTTTCACAGAGAGAAATCTGCAGCCACAGGTTTTTCCACCTTCCACATTCATCTGGCAACACCAATGCCCTGCTGGGTCTCCTCTGTTCTTCCAGAACATCCATCTTTGAGATGCCTGCTCTCTGTGTTATATACCATGGTGAATCTCAAGCTAAATCTGGCACCAAGAGAGCTTTGTTAAGCATTGTGCTAAGAAGGGTGAATTTGGACTAAACTTATTTTTTTAATATTTATTTATTTATTTATATAATGAGTTTTTTTTTTTTTAATATATGAAATTTATTGTCAAATTGGTTTCCATACAACACCCAGTGCTCATCCCAAAAGGTGCCCTCCTCAATACCCATCACCCACCCTCCCCTCCCTCCCACCCCCCATCAAACCTCAGTTTGTTCTCAGTTTTTAACAGTCTCTTATGCTTTGGCTCTCTCCCACTCTCACCTCTTTTTTTTTTTTTTCCTTCCCCTCCCCCATGGGTTTCTGTTAAGTTTCTCAGGATCCACATAAGAGTGAAACCATATGGTATCTGTCTTTCTCTGTATGGCTTATTTCACTTAGCATCACACTCTCCAGTTCCATCCACGTTGCTACAAAAGGCCATATTTCATTCTTTCTCATTGCCACGTAGTATTCCATTGTGTATATAAACCACAATTTCTTTATCCATTCATCAGTTGATGGACATTTAGGCTCTTTCCATCATTTGGCTATTGTTGAGAGTGCTGCTATAAACATTGGGGTACAAGTGCCCCTATGCATCAGTACTCCTGTATCCCTTGGATAAATTCCTAGCAGTGCTATTGCTGGGTCATAGGGTAGGTCTATTTTTAATTTTCTGAGGAACCCCCACACTGCTTTCCAGAGCGGCTGCACCAATTTGCATTCCCGCCAACAGTGCAAGAGGGTTCCCGTTTCTCCACATCCTCTCCAGCATCTATAGTCTCCTGATTTGTTCATTTTGGCCACTCTGACTGGCGTGAGGTGATATCTGAGTGTAGTTTTGATTTGTATTTCCCTGATAAGGAGCGACGTTGAACATCTTTTCATGTGCCTGTTGGCCATCCGGATGTCTTCTTTAGAGAAGTGTCTATTCATGTTTTCTGCCCATTTCTTCACTGGGTTATTTGTTTTTTTGGGTGTGGAGTTTGGTGAGCTCTTTATAGATTTTGGATACTAGCCCTTTGTCCGATGTGTCATTTGCAAATATCTTTTCCCATTCCGTTGGTTGCCTTTTAGTTTTGTTGGTTGTTTCCTTTGCTGTGCAGAAGCTTTTGATCTTCATAAGGTTCCAGTAATACACTTTTGCTTTTAATTTCCTTGCCTTTGGGGATGTGCCGAGTAAGAGATTGCTACGGCTGAGGTCAGAGAGGTCTTTTCCTGCTTTCTCCTCTAAGGTTTTGATGGTTTCCTGTCTCACATTCAGGTCCTTTATCCATTTTGAGTTTATTTTTGTGAATGGTGTGAGAAAGTGGTCTAGTTTCAACCTTCTGCATGTTGCTGTCCAGTTCTCCCAGCACCATTTGTTAAAGAGACTGTCTTTTTTCCATTGGATGTTCTTTCCTGCTTTGTCAAAGATGAGTTGGCCATACGTTTGTGGGTCTAGTTCTGGGGTTTCTATTCTATTCCATTGGTCTATGTGTCTGTTTTTGTGCCAATACCATGCTGTCTTGATGATGACAGCTTTGTAGTAGAGGTTAAAGTCTGGGATTGTGATGCCTCCTGCTTTGGTCTTCTTCTTCAAAATTACTTTGGCTATTCGGAGCCTTTTGTGGTTCCATATGAATTTTAGGATTGCTTGTTCTAGTTTCGAGAAGAATGCTGGTGCAATTTTGATTGGGATTGCATTGAATGTGTAGATAGCTTTGGGTAGTATTGACATTTTGACAATATTTATTCTTCCAATCCATGAGCACAGAATGTCTTTCCATTTCTTTATATCTTCTTCAATTTCCTTCATAAGCTTTCGATAGTTTTCAGCATACAGATCTTTTACATCTTTGGTTAGATTTATTCCTAGGTATTTTATGCTTCTTGGTGCAATTGTGAATGGGATCAGTTTCTTTATTTGTCTTTCTGTTGCTTCATTGTTAGTGTATAAGAATGCAACTGATTTCTGTACATTGATTTTGTATCCTGCAACTTTGCTGAATTCATGTATCAGTTCTAGCAGACTTTTGGTGGAGTCTATCAGATTTTCCTTGTATAATATCATGTCATCTGCAAAAAGGGAAAGCTTGACTTCATCTTTGCCAATGTTGATGCCTTTGATTTCCTTTTGTTGTCCCATTGCTGATGCTAGCACTTCCAACACTATGTTAAACAATAGCGGTGAGAGTGGGCATCCCTGTCGTGTTCCTGATCTCAGGGAAAAAGCTCTCAGTTTTTGCCCGTTGAGGATGATGTTAGCTGTGGGCTTTTCATAAATGGCTTTTATGATCTTTAAGTATATTCCTTCTATCCCAACTTTCTCAAGGGTTCTTATTAAGAAAGGGTGCTGGATTTTGTCAAAGGCCTTTTCTGCATCGATTGCCAGGATCATATGGTTCTTCTCTTTTTTTTTTGTTAAAGTGATGTATCACGTTGATTGATTTGCAAATGTTGAACCAGCCCTGCATCCCAGGAATGAATCCCACTTGATCATGGTGAATAATTCTTTTTATATGCCGTTGAATTCAATTTGCTAGTATCTTATTGAGAATTTTTGCATCCATATTCATCAGGGATATTGGCCTGAAGTTCCCTTTTTTTACTGGGTCTCTGTCTGGTTTAGGAATCAAAGTAATACTGGCTTCATAGAATGAGTCTGGAAGTTTTCCTTCCCTTTTTATTTCTTGGAATAGCTTGAGAAGGATAGGTATTACCTCTGCTTTAAACATCTGGTAGAACTCCCCTGGGAAGCCATCTGGTCCTGGACTCTTATTTGTTGGGAGATTTTTGATAACCGATTCAATTTCTTCGCTGGTTATGGGTTGGTTCAAGCTTTCTATTTTCTCCTGATTGAGTTTTGGAAGAGTGTGGGTATTTAGGAATTTGTCCATTTCTTCCAGGTTGTCCAATTTGTTGGCATATAATTTTTCATAGTATTCCCTGATAATTGTTTGTATCTCTGAGGGATTGGTTGTAATAATTCCATTTTCATTCATGATTTTATCTATTTGGGTCATCTCCCTTTTCTTTTTGAGAAGCCTGGCTAGAGGTTTGTCAATTTTGTTTATTTTCTCAAAAAACCAACTCTTGGTTTCGTTGATCTGCTCTACAGTTTTTTTAGATTCTATATTGTTTATTTCTGCTCTGATCTTTATTATTTCTCTTCTTCTGCTGGGTTTAGGCTGCCTTTGCTGTTCTGCTTCTATTTCTTTAGGTGTGCTGTTAGATTTTGTATTTGGGATTTTTCTTGTTTCTTGAGATAGGCCTGGATTGCAATGTATTTTCCTCTCAGGACTGCCTTCGCTGAGTCCCAAAGCGTTTGGATTGTTGTATTTTCATTTTCGTTTGTTTCCATATATTTTTTAATTTCTTCTCTAATTGCCTGGTTGACCCACTCATTCGTTAGTAGGGTGTTCTTTAACCTCCATGATCTTGGAGGTTTTCCAGACTTTTTCCTGTGGTTGATTTCAAGCTTCATAGCATTGTGGTCTGAAAGTATGCATGGTATAATTTCAATTCTTGTAAATTTATGAAGGGCTGTTTTGTGACCCAGTATATGATCTATCTTGGAGAATGTTCCATGTGCACTCGAGAAGAAAGTATATTCTGTTGCTTTGGGATGCAGAGTTCTAAATATATCTGTCAAGTCCATCTGATCCAATGTATCATTCAGGGCCCTTGTTTCTTTATTAACCGTGTGTCTAGATGATCTATCCATTTCTGTAAGTGGGATGTTAAAGTCCCCTGCAATGACCACATTCTTATCAATAAGGTTGCTTATGTTTATGAGTAATTGTTTTATATATTTGGGGGCTCCAGTATTCGGCGCATAGACATTTATAATTGTTAGCTCTTCCTGATGGATAGACCCTGTAATTATTATATAATGCCCTTCTTCATCTCTTGTTACAGCCTTTAATTTAAAGTCTAGTTTGTCTGATATAAGTATGGCTACTCCAGCTTTCTTTTGGCTTCCAGTAGCATGATAAATAGTTCTCCATCCCCTCACTCTCAATCTAAAGGTGTCCTCAGATCTAAAATGAGTCTCTTGTAGACAGCAAATAGATGGGTCTTGTTTTTTTATCCATTCTGATACCCTATGTCTTTTGGTTGGCGCATTTAATCCATTTACATTCAGTGTTATTATAGAAAGATACGGGTTTAGAGTCATTGTGATGTCCGTATGTTTTACACTTGTAGTGATATCTCTGGTACTTTGTCTCACAGGATCCCCCTTAGGATCTCTTGTAGGGCTGGTTTCGTGGTGACAAATTCCTTCAGTTTTTGTTTGTTTGGGAAGACCTTTATCTCTCCTTTTATTCTAAATGACAGACTTGCTGGATGAAGGATTCTCAGCTGCATATTTTTCCTGTTTAGCACATTAAAGATATCGTGCCAATCCTTTCTGGCCTGCCAAGTTTCAAAAGAGAGATCAGTCAGGAGTCTTATAGGTCTCCCTTTATATGTGAGGGCATGTTTATCCCTTGCTGCTTTCACAATTTTCTCTTTATCCTTGTATTTTGCCAGTTTCACTATGATATGTCGTGCAGAAGATCGATTCAAGTTACGTCTGAAGGGAGTTCTCTGTGCCTCTTGGATTTCAATGCCTTTTTCCTTCCCCAGTTCAGAGAAGTTCTCAGCTGTAATTTCTTCAAGTACCCCTTCAGCACCTTTCCCTCTCTCTTCCTCCTCTGGGATACCAATTATGCGTATATTATTTCTTTTTAGTGTATCACTTAGTTCTCTAGTTTTCCCCTCATACTCCTGGATTTTTTTATCTCTCTTTCTCTCAGCTTCCTCTTTTTCCATAACTTTATCTTCTAGTTCACCTATTCTCTCCTCTGCCTCTTCAATCCGAGCCGTCGTCGTTTCCATTTTGTTTTGCATTTCGTTAAAGCACTTTTCAGCTCCTCGTGACTGTTCCTTAGTCCCTTGATCTCTGTAGCAAGAGATTCTCTGCTGTCCTCTATACTGTTTTCAAGCCCAGCGATTAATTTTCTATTATTCTAAATTCACTTTCTGTTATATTATTTAAATCCTTTTTGATCAGTTCATTAGCTGTTGTTATTTCCTGGAGATTCTTCTGAGGGGAATTCTTCCGTTTGGTCATTTTGGATAGTCCCTGGAGTGGTGAGGACCTGCAGGGCACTTCCCCTGTGCTGTGGTGTATAACTGGAGTTGGTGGGCAGGGCCGCAATCCGACCTGATGTCTGCCCCCAGCCCATTGCTGGGGCCACAGTCAGACTGGTGTGTGCCTTCTCTTCCCCTCTCCTAGGGGCAGGATTCACTGTGGGGTGGCATGGCCCATCTGGGCTACTTGCACACTGCCAGGCTTGTGGTGCTGGGGATCTGGTGTATTAGCTGGGGTGGGTAGGCAAGGTGCACGGGGGCAGGAGTGGCAGGCTTAGCTCGCTTCTCCTTAGGTGATCCACTTCAGGAGGGGCCCTGTGGCAGCGGGAGGGGGTCAGATCCGCTGCCGGAGGTTTGTTCCCCAGAAGCACAGAGTTGGGTGTTTGCGCGGAGCAAGCAAATTCCCCGGCAGGAACTGGTTCCCTTTGGGATTTTGGCTGGGGAATGGGCGGGGCAGATGGCGCTGGAGAGCGCCTTTGTTCCCCACCAAACTGAGCTCTGTCGTCCGGGGGCTCAGCAGCTCTCCCTCCCTTTGTCCTCCAGCCTTCCCGCTTTCTGAGCAGAGCTGTTAACTTATGACCTCCCAGACGCTAAGTCGCGCTTGCTGTCGGAACACATTCCGTCTGGCCCCTCCGCTTTTGCCAGCCAGACTCGGGGGCTCTGCTTGGCCGGAGAGCCGCCCCTCCGCCCTGGCTCCCTCCCGCCAGTCCGTGGAGCGCGCACCGCCTCACTGCCCTTCCTACCCTCTTCCATGGGCCTCTCGTCTGCGCTTGGCTCAGGAGACTCCGTTCTGCTAATCCTCTGGCGGTTTTCTGGGTTATTTAGGCAGGTGTAGGTGGAATCTAAGTGATCAGCAGGACGCGCAGTGAGCCCAGCGTCCTCCTACGCTGCCATCTTCCCTCTTATATAATGAGTTTTGAGAGAGAGAGAGAGAGAGAGAGAGAGAGAAGGAAAGCAAGCCAAGGAGGGGCAGAGAGAGAGAGAGAGGGAGAGAATCCCAAGCAGGTCCCGCACTGTTAGCGCAGACCCTGACACCAGGCTCGAATTCAGCGAACGTGAGATCATGACCTAAAACCGAAACCAAGAGTTGGACGCTTAACCAACTGAGTCACCCAGGCGTCCCTAAACTTCTTATGTTTAATTATTCTTGGTCACCAGGTTTGAGTCAATTTCCTCAGCCCCAGTCTCTTAAACCCTAACATAACTCTCTTTGTTTTATTATTTTTTTCCTTTTTCCAGTATCGTATCTGACTTATTTCTTCTTTTACTGTTTACCTTTTTATTCAGTGGTTATTTTTATGCACTTCTAGGAATCCCTGATTCGACAGCAGAAAATCTTATGTCACTACACTCTCAAAGTAGAAAGCACCCTGTATATTCTCACCACCCAGAGCCAGATTCTGTCATTATAGATAATACTGGTTTTCTTGCTTGCACTTTTGTTTTCTGTTACTCTAATATATTATTTTGTTTGTTTTTCTATCTCTGATTGCATACAAACTTGGTGTTTAACAAACTTGATTTCAAATTCAAGCAATGCCTTTTATTAGCTGAGCAAGGGGTATAACTTACCCTGCTTCATTTTTTCTTGTAAAAAAATGAAGATATTATCCATTTTACAAGATTTTATGAGAGTCAAATATGCAAATCTCTAATAAGTTCCTTGGGGAGTTATTTAAACTATGTATTAGTTCTTTTTATTTGTCCTTATCCTATAGAATTCAATTTTCCATTGTTCTTTTCAAATACTTCTCTTAATTGTTCTCTCAAGTCTGTAATATCTAAGTAGAGTGGGTGGGAGTGAGTTAAAAATAACAATTTTCTAGAACTTTTAGGTACTTTGTATATAAAAGCCTCTTGTCGTCATTACAAGTCCTATCATGTAGAAGGTTGACAACCCATTAATGTTAAGTAATTCAATATTGAATCTACATACGTATAACACACACTTCAGGCCAACCTAGAACTAAGTATTTTAACATATTATTATATATTTTATTGCAGATGGTGTCAATGGCAACTGTTTGACATTTCATGAGCACCTACTACATGCCAGGCACCAGATTCTTTAGCACATTATCTCATTTGAAATAACTGTCATAACTCCATGTATAAGCAAAATCTTTCATTTATTTGTTCATTATCACACAGTCAGTAAGTGACAGCTTACACAAAGCCCTGGATGCAGTACATGCTTAATGAATATTTGCTAAATAAATAGTGAAAATGCTGGGGTTTTATCTAAAGAATGGTTCCTTTATCCATATATATATATATATTTTTTTTTTTAATTTTTTTAATGTTTACTTATTTTTGAGAGAAGAGAGAGAGAGTGCAAGCAAGAGAGGAGCAGAGAAAGGGAGACACAGATTCCAAAGCAGGCTCCAGACTCTAAGCTGTCAGCACAGAGCCCGATGTGAGGTTCAAACTCACAAGTCGTGAGATCATGACCTGATCCAAACTTGGATGCTTAACCAACTGAGTCACCCAGGTGCCCCTCCATATTCTTATACTTATACATATTCTTATACAACTTCTTCAAGAGTACTTCCTAAATGTACTATTTGAAAGTTTGAGCACAGCTTCAGAGAACAGGATTGGCCACGATTTGATTTCCAGCTGTAGCTGTAGATGAAGGCGGGGTGTTAGCAAAGCATCAGGTAAGGATAAGAGCTTGGGGAAAGCATTGCCACTTCTGGCTGCCAGTCTCCCTCCGTGTTGGGGGATTAATATGTCCAGAGGTATGTGGAATTTGTGTAGAATGTTTGTGGCCTGGGTATGACCCTTTCAAAACATTGAAATACACCACGAGGAGAGAGATATCCCCCTTCTACAGCCATGATGCGAACACTTTCAATGTTGAATAGAGTGATTAACAACAACGTAAACACTAGCAGGTAAACAGCCGGATGTGTCATTCACAAATTCACCTCAGTAACTTAATCCCCTTAAGAATCCTGATTGCTTCATATTAGCAGCCCCATTTAAAGAGAAAAAAATATATAGGGTTCAATGATGAGGCTAGAAAATGAATCTGGTTCTACCTTCACTTTCAAGTCCATGCTACTCAGAGAAGCATCTGGGGCTGAGGCGAAGCGGGTTAAGGGGTTTATGCTTCCCCTTTGGAAGTTCTACAGAATTTAAAAACCTGTCCAGACCCACTGACAATATTATATTCAGTCTTTCCCTTTTCATGAACCAATCATTCTCTGCATGGAAAGAGCTTTAAGTTACACCACCAAATGGAGTTTTGTCCACTTGGAAACCAAGCAATTCCCCCTTGTTTTGTATATGTTGGTCCTCTCTGGACAACATACCTTAGCTCTCTTCCAAGGAGGTATTTTGCCCTGTGTCTACAACTTAGGTATTGCTTGTCCTAGAAACTCTCAGGACGGGTATACAAATTATGCCCTTCAAAACTGAGAGCTTTCCCCCTGAGATCAGGAACACAACAGGGATGTCCACTCTCACTGCTATTGTTTAACATAGTGTTGGAAGTGCTAGCATCAGCAATGGGACAACAAAAGGAAATCAAAGGCATCAACATTGGCAAAGATGAAGTCAAGCTTTCCCTTTTTGCAGATGACATGATATTATACATGGAAAACCCGACAGATTCCACCAAAAGTCTGCTAGAACTGATACATGAATTCAACAAAGTCACAGGATACAAAATCAATGTACAGAAATCAGTTGCATTCTTATACACTAACAATGAAGCAACAGAAAGACAAATAAAGAAACTGATCCCATTCACAATTGCACCAAGAAGCATAAAATACCTAGGAATAAACCTAACCAAAGATGTAAAAGATCTGTATGCTGAAAACTATAGAAAGCTTATGAAGGTAATTGAAGAAGATATAAAGAAATGGAAAAACATTCTGTGCTCATGGATTGGAAGAATAAATATTGTCAAAATGTCAATACTACCCAAAGCTGTCTACATATTCAGTGCAATCCCCATCAAATTTGCACCATCATTCTTCTCAAAGCTAGAACAAACAATCCTAAAATTTGTATGGAACCACAAAAGCCCCTGAATAGCCAAAGTAATATGGAAGAAGAAGACCAAAGTGGGAAGCATCACAATCCCAGATTTTAGCCTCTACTACAAAGCTGTAATCATCAAGACAGCATGGTATTGGCACAAAAACAGACACATAGACCAGTTGAACAGAATAGAAACCCCAGAATTAGACCCACAAAAGTATGGCCAACTGATCTTTGACAAAGCAGGAAAGAATATCCAATGGAAAGAAAACAGTCTCTTTAACAAATGGTGCTGGGAGAACTGGACAGCAACATGCAGAAGAATGAAATTAGACCACTTTCTTGCACCTTTCACAAAAATAAACTCAAAATGGATAAAGGACCTGAATGTGAGACAGGAAACCATCAAAACCTTAGAGGAGAAAGCAGGAAAACACCTCTCTGACCTCAGCCGCAGCAATTCCTTACTTGACACATCTCCAAAGGCAAGGGGATTAAAAGCAAAATGAACTATTGGGACCTCATGAAGATAAAAACCTTCTGCACTGCAAAGGAAACAATCACCAAAACTAAAAGGCAACCAACGGAATGGGAACAGATATTTGCAAATGACATATCGGAAAAAGGGCTAGCATCCAAAATCTATAAAGAGCTCACCAAACTCCACACCCAAAAAACAAATAATCCAGTGAAGAAATGGGCAGAAAACACGAATAGACATTTCTCTAAAGAAGACATCCAGGTGGCCAACAGGCACACGAAAACATGCTCAACGTCGCTCCTCATCAGGGAAATGCAAATCAAAACCACATTCAGATACCACCTCACACCAGTCAGAGTGGCTAAAATGAACAAATCAGGAGATTATAGATGCTGGCAAGGATGTGGGGAAAGAGGAACACTCTTTCCCTATTGGTGGGAATGCAAACTGGTGCAGCCAGTGGAAAACAGTGTGGAGGTTGCTCAAAAAATTAAAAATAGATCTACCCTATGACCCAGCAAGAGCACTGCTAGGAATTTACCCAAGGGATACAGGAGTACTGATGCATAGGAGCACTTGTACCCTGATGTTTATGGCAGCACTTTCAACAATAGCCAAATTATGGAAAGAGCCTAAATGTCCATCAACTGATGAATGGATAAAGAAATTGTGGTTTATATACACAATGGAATACTACTTGGCAATGAGAAAGAATGAAATATGGCCTTTTGTAACAACATGGATGGAACTGGAGAGTGTTATGCTAAGTGAAATAAGTCATACAGAGAATGACAGATACCATGTTTTCACTCCTATGTAGATCCTGAGAAACTTACCAGAAGACCATGGGGGAGGGGAAGGAAAAAATAAAAAGATTAGAGAGGGAAGGAGCCAAAACATAAGAGACTCTTAAAAACTGAGAACAAACTGAGGGTTGATGGGGGGTGAGAGGAAGGGGAGAGTGGCTGAGGGGTATTGAGGAGGGCACCTTTTGGGATGAGCACTGGGTGTTGTATGGAAATCAATTTGACAATAAATTTCATATTAAAAAAAAGCAAAAACAAAAACAAATTATGCCCTTCATTGTGTGTCATAGAAAACACCCAAACAGCATGAAGCAGCTTTCATATTCCATGGGTGAGTGTGTGAGAAAGACAGAGGACATGTCTGGGCAGTACATGCTGCCTTGGAAATAAGATAAGAAGACCCTCTACAAGAAAGACTAGTCCCTTTACACCTATTATTTAGCACCAGTCATAGGAAGATCCGCATGAGCAACAGGGTCCCTTACAAATTTCAGACAGAATTAGAAAATGTAAGCCTCAGCACAAACATCACTGTGCATGTGCAGTCCTAAATAATTTCTACATTTTTCTTTTCTTAAATTTTTTAAAATATATTTTTGACAGAGACAGAGAGAGACAGAGCATGAGCGGGGGAGGGGCAGAGAGAGAGGAAGACAGAATCCCAAGCAGGCTCCAGGCTCTGAGCTGTCAGCAGAGAGCCTGATGTGGGGCTCAAACTCACAGACTGTGAGAGCATGACCTGAGCCAAAGTCGGATGCTCAACCGACTGAGCCACCCAGGCGTCCCAATTTCTACATTTTCTTCACTAGTTGTACAAATTCTGAAACATTCCAAATTGCTGGGAGATCACATAGGCCTGGACATGCACTCAGACTTGTTTAATCAATTAGCCTTGGATAAAATCATGGACCACGTATATCTGAGAATAGTTATTTTTTTCCTGTTATGTGTTTTTCAAAAAGTTTGGAATTTACATTTAAAAAATTCCCTGACTTCCAAGCAGGATTCATGTCCCAGAATCCATAAAGGACAAGAATGATAAATTTGATCTTAGGAGAATAAAATGAGAACTAACATATACCTACTATAAATTATACATTATGTTACAGTTTTACATGTATAAACTTACCCATCCTCATGAAACCCAGTGAGCTGGTTATCTTATCAATACCAATATTAAAGATGAGAAGCCTGAGGCATTGATTGGTTACATAATTTTCCCAGGATCATAACACTAGTAAAATAGAAGAATTGTAATTTAATCCTAGATGGCCTGACATGCAATACTGTGCATTACCAAAGTTCTTTATGGCACAAAATAATATGAACAAATTCAAGAGATTGAAGATGAAATGGGAAATTGTAATCACAGTAATAGATTAAAGGACTAATAGTGTTGATTTAAAATAACTTCTGTAAATCAGTAAGAAAGAAATATGAATAACCAAAAATTTTAAAAATGGGCAAAAGATATAAACAGACAGCACAAAGGCCAATAAGCATACAAAAAGCATTATCAGCAACTAAAGGAAAGCAAATTGGATCAACAATAAAATAAGGATATTTCTACTGGAAAAATAACAGTAAGAAAGCTTAATGATTTCCAGCACCAGCAAGTGTGTGGAGAGACAAGGCCTCTCATAAACATTGATGGGAGAATAAATCAGTGCAAAATTTCTGGAGGCAGTTTGGTAATGTCTTAAAAAATAAAAATGCACATGTGCTCTGACCCAGCAGCCAGGACTGCATTTTTTCTGTTCACCTTATACAATATTACCAATGTAACATGTAAGAGCTGTTTATAACAGCATTGTGTGTAACAACAAAAACCTGGAGAATATTAAAATATGAATCAATAGGCACCTGAAATTATGCTATATAAATACAATAAAATATCATTAACCTTTTCTAATGTAGCCATTAAACAAGATCTCTGAGATAAATAATTAAATTAAAAAATAAAACAGAGAATGGTGTCTATAAGTATCATCCTTTTCACGTAATCGTCCATTAATGAATCTAATTAGTGATTTTATTTCATTTTTTGAGTTCAAATCTGAATTTTATTTTTTATTGAAGCAAATAGTGATTGACATTTATATGCATTGTGAAATGCTCACTGTGATAAGTAGTCACCATACAAAATTATTACAATATTATTGACTCTCTTGCCTATGCTGTACTTTACATTGCTGTGACTTATTTATTTTATTGTGGAAATTTTCTACTTCTTAATTCCCTTCACCTATTTTGCCCAACCCCCTCGACAACTACCAGTTTGTTCCCTGTATTATGGCCCTATTTTGTTTGCTCATTCATTTTGTTTAGATTCCACATATCAGCAAAACCATATGGTATTTGTCTCTCTGTCTGACTTATTTCTCTTAGCATAATACTTCTAGGTCCATCCATGATTGTCACAAATGGCAATATTTCACTACTTTTTATGGCTGAGTAATATTCCAGTGTGTGTGTGTGTGTGTGTGTGTGTGCACGTGCGCACGCACACGTGCGCATGTGTGCGTGTGTGTGTGTACATGTGTACATATCTTCTTTATCCATTCATCTATCAATAGACACAGATTGTTGCTTTATCTTGGCTATTGTAAACAATACTGCAATAACTGTGGAAATGCATGCCTGTTAGAATTAGTATTTTTGTTTTCCTTAAGATAAATACCAAAAGTGGCATTGTTAGATCATATACTATCTCTTTTTTTAACTTTTTGAGGAAGCTCCATACTGTTTTCAATAGCGATTGCACCAGTTTACATTTCCACCAACATTGCATGAGGGTTCACTTTTCTCCATAACCTTGCCAACACTTGTTATATCTTGTCTTTTTGATACTAGTCATTCTGAAAGTCGTGAGGTGGTATCTCATTGTGGTTTTGATTTGCATTTGCCTGATGATGAGTGGTGTCGAGGATCTTTTGATGTGTCTGTTGGCCATCTGGATGTCTTCTTTGGAAAAATGTCTACTCAGGTCCTCTGACAATTTTTTTTTTAATTGGATTTTTTTTTGGTTTTGAGCTACATGACTTCCCAATAGATTTTGGATATTAGCTCCTTATCTAATACACAATTTGCAAACATCTTCCCCTATTTAGTAAGTTGCCATTTCATTTTATTGATTGTTTCCTTTGTTGTCCAAATGCTTTTTAGTTTGATATTGTCCCAGTAGTTTATTTTTGTTTTTTGTTGCCCATGCCTGAGGAGACAGATCTATAAGTATGTTGTTAAGACTGATGTCCAAGAGCTTACCACCTATGTTTTCTTTCAGGAAGTTTATAGTTTCAGTTCTCATATTTAAATCTTTAACCTATTTTGAGTTTATTTTTATGCATGATGTAAGATAAGATACAGTTACTTTTTTTTTTTTTTTTTATGTAGCTCTGCAGTCTTCCCAGTGCTATTTATTGAAGATACCGTCTTTTCTCCATTGCGTATTCTTATCTCCTTTGTAATAGATTTATTGACCCTATAATTCTGGGTTTAGTTCTGGGCTCTCTGTTCCCTTGATCAGTGTGTCTGTTTTCATGTCATTACATACTATTTTGATTACTATAACTTTGTTTTATAGTTTGTAATTAGAAAGCATAATACCTTCTTCTTTGTTCTCTCTCAGGATTCCTCTGACTGTTCAGAGACTTTTGTGTTTCCACACGATTTTAGGATTTTTATTCTATATTGGTGAAAAAGGCCATTGGTATTTTAATAAGGATTGAAATACACATGTAGATTGTTTCGGGTACTATGGACATTGTAGCAATTTTAATTCTTCCAATCCTTGAGTATGGTATGTCTTTCTATTTATTTGTGTAATCTTTAATTTCATTCATCTGTGTCTTATAATTTTCAGAGTAGAGGTCATTCATCTTGGTTAACTTTATTTCTAAGTATTTTATTCTTTTTAATGTGATTGTAATTGAAAATATTTCCTTGAATTTCTCTCTTATAGTTTATTATTAGTGTATAGAAACACAACATATTTCTGTGTATTAATTTTCTATTTTGTACTGAATTACAAATTTTCTATTTGACTGAATTAACTTATTACTTCTAGTAGTTTGGTTTTTATTTTTTTAGTGTAGTCATAGTCTTTAGGGTTTTCTATATGTCATATTATGTCATCTGCAAATAGTGACAGTTTTACTTCTTTTTTTTTTTACCATTTTGGGTACCTTTTATTTCTTTTTCTTGTCTGATGCTTATGGCTAGGACTTCAAGTACAATCTTGAATAAAAATGGTAAGAGTGGGCATATTTTTTCTTCTTCCTGGTCTTAGAGAAAAAGCTTTCACCTTTTTATCATCGAGTCTAATGTGCGCTGTGGGTTTGTCATATATGGCTTTTTATGATGCTGAGATATGTTCCCTCTTTACCCACTTTGTTGAGGGTTTATATTGAAAAGATAAACAAAATTGATAAACCTTTACTATAAAGTCTTTTTGTCTTATATAAGCATTGCTACCACAACTTTCTTTTACTTTCCATTTGCATGGAGTATTTTTTTCCAGCCCTTCACTTTCAGTCTGTATATGTCTTTAGGTCTAAAGTGAATCTCTTGTAGGAGCATATAGCTGGGCCTCATTTTTTATTCATTCAGCCACCTTATGTGTTTTGGTTGGAATATTTAGTGCATTTACTTTTGAAGTAATTATTTATTGATATAAACTATTCCCATTTTGTTCATTGTTTTCTAGTTCGTTTTGTAGTTCTTATCTTGCTCTCTTTCCTTGCAATTTAGTGTTATATATAGATTCTTTCATCTTTACATTTGGGGGTATCTATTATAGGTTTTTGGTTTGTGGATATCATGAAGTTCGTATAAAACAGTCTATGCATATAGCAGTCTATTTTAAGTTAATGGTCATTTGAGTTCAAACATTCTAAAAGCAGTACATTTTTACTTCCTCCTACATTTCATGTTTTTTACTTCATATCTTACACCTTTTTATTCAGTGTATCCCTTAACTACTTATTGTAGCTATAGTTTGTTTTGCTATTTTTGTCTTTTAATTTTCATAGCAGGTTTATAAGTGTTTGATCCACTATCATCACTCTTTATTTGCTTTTACTAGTCAAATTTTTGTTTCATAATTATCTTACTCTATTCTTCTTTTCCATTTAAAGGAGTCCCCTTGGAGGTGCCTGCTAGCTCAGGCAGTACAGCATACAATTCTTGATCTCAGGGTTGCAAGTTTGAGCCTCATGTTGGGTATAGAAATTACTTAAAAATAAAATCTTAAAAAAAACCCTTAACAGGGGATAGTAAGCTTCTTTAACTTTTGTTTTTTCTGGGAAACTCTATTTCTCCTTCAATTCTGGATGACAACCTTACTGGGTGGAGTATTCTTGGTGGCAGGATTGTTTGGTTTGGTTTGGTGTGGTTTGTTTTTTGTTGTTGTTGTTTTTGTTTTCTTTGTTTTGTTTTGTTTTGTTTTTGTTTGTTTGTTTTGTTTTGTTTTCCTTTTAGCACTTTGAATATATTATGCCACTCCCTTCTGGCCTATAAAGTTTTTGCTGAGAAGTCATCTGATAGTCTTGGGGTGGGACATGGTTTCTTATATGTAAGTAGCTGTTTTTCTCTTGTTGCATTTCAGATTCTCTGTTTATTTTTAATATTTAACCATTCAATTATAATTGGTATAGACATTTTTTGGTTTCTCTTCTTGGGGGTTCTTTGTGCCTCTTGGACCTAGATGTCTTTTTCCTATTCCAGGTTAGGGAATATTTTTAGCTATCATTTCTTCAAATAAGATTTCTTCCCCTTTCTGTCTCTCTTTGCCTTCCAGGACCCCTATAATGCAAATATTAGTATGCCTGGTGCCCAAGAAGTACTTTAAACTGTCTTATTTTTTAAAATTCTTGTTTGCTGTTTAGCTTGGTGATTTTCAAGCTAAGCTGTTATTCTGCATCATTTAATGTGCTGTTGATTCCCTGTAATGTATTTTTTATTTTAGTTACTATATTCTTCAGATGTGACTGGTTCTTTTTTATATTTTCTATCTTTTTGCTGAGGATCTCACTATGTTCATGAATTTTTTAGAGTTCAGTGAGCATCTTTATGACTATTACTTGGAACTCTATCAGGTAGATTGCTTATCTCGGTTTTGTTTAGTTATTTCTCTGATGTCTTGACTGTCTGTTTATGTTCTCATGTATTAAGTAGATCAGTTTCATTGTCTAGTCTTGAAGGAGTGGTCCTATGTAGAAAGTGTCCTATGGGACCAAGGAACACAATACCCCCTTTCACCAAGTGTTCCAGGATTGTCCCCTCTGTAGGCTGTATGCTCCCTCCTGTTTTAACTGGGCTGTGACTGCTGCTGGTGTGTTGATGGGCAGGACTGTCTCTCATCAGGGCAGAGCACTGGTTCAGGCCAAGAATGCCCACTGGTTGTGGCAAGGTCAGAGCTGCTGTGGGTAGGAGAGTGCCTTCTGGGCTTGGTGGTTTGTACAGGGAAGGACCACAAGGGAATACCATGGTGTGGCAAATGGTGCTATCAAGGTAGATGGAGAATATCAGAAATGGCACTCTTTAAGAAAAATGGCATCTATCAACATGTCCATCCCCAGACAGAGTTCCTACAGGTCCTAGCCCCTCCACAATACACCCTAAAATTAGTCAATATGTCTCCTTCACCTATGGCACAGATACCTTGCAAACTGCTACATCTGTGTTGAGTCTTAGAGCAAGTGAGTTTGTGCACAAACCCTATTAAGAGCAGAGTCTTGGTTTCCTATAGCCCTCTGGCTCTGATTTTCAAAACCAGACATTATGGGGTCTTATCTTTCTGGTACAGATTCACAGGACAGGGGTGCCTGATGTGGAGCTTAACCCCTTGCTCCTCAGGAAAGACCTCTTCATTTGTAATATTCCTCCTACTTAGGGATTGTGGTGCTGGGGTTGTTGGTGCTGACTGGACTGCCTCTGTGACCCTTCTACTTATCTCAATGTGTTGTTTCTTTTCTTTCTGTTTATCTTTAGCTGAGGAAGAGCTGTTCTGCTAGTCTTGAAGTCATTCTCAGAGAGAGTTCTGTCTGTCATTATAGTTTGGGTGTATCTGTGAGGTAGAGCGAACTCAGGGTTATCCTACTCCTCCATCTTGATCAGCTTCTAATAAGTGATTATAAAACAAAAAGGAAACCCCTGGACCTAAGAGCACTTGAGAAAAGTGCTGACCTCATGTATATGTCTGTTTGCATGCAGAGGGAGTCTGGCTGTCTTGGCTGTGATTGCAGTCATCTGTCATCTGGGTTGGCCAGTTATCTGCCATGAGTTGGCCAGTCATCTGCCATCCGGGTTGACCAGTCATCTGTCATCTGGGTTGACCACTCATTCAAAAATAGGCATCATGCAAGTTCCCCTCTCAAGTGGTCTTTATATCATCCAATAAGGTGATTGTTCTGTGCCAAGAGACTTTTGGTGTCGTGGCCCACTTATAGGATCAGGCCTTGTACATGCAACCTCGCTTCAGCCAATTCAGATCTCAGGTTCGGCTTCTGAGTACTGCATTAGCTACCTGGCCCTCTTTGTCTCAGGGCAGTCTTTCAACTTTCTTAGTTTCTTTAGACTTAATCTTAAGAGACCCTAACTTCTTCATTGTCCCACCATGAAACTGATGTCCTTTTGCCTTTTTCTGTGTCTGCACAAAAACTGGCATTCAGGCTTTATTGAGGGTGGTCTTCTAGAGTGAATGGGGCATTCCCCAAAGACGTACTGGAACTCCCTGTATGAATTCATGTAGGGTAAGTGAGAAACAAATTAAAGTAAATATCCTTTAACACAAGAAAAAATATATTTTTTAGGCCTCTTGTCCATCACGATTGAGTGTTGAGGTGGGCATGGGGCTGGGAGGCTGGGCTCCATCCACACAGTTACTCAGCTTCCCTGGTTGATAAGGTTTCACCATATTTTGGCTGTGCTGCCTGGTTGTCGTGACAACCTCAAAGGCCATGATGGGGAAGAAAGTGCCAGAGGAGCATCACTTACAAATGCCTCAGCCTGAACTAACAAAGGCTACTTCTAGCCGGTCAGAACGCTCATGTGGGGAACTGGAAAGGGCTGGGGAAGTATAATCCTCCCATGTGCTTGGAAAGAGAAGAACACTGAACGGGGACAAGCACCAGAAGGCCCTACCCGCAGGTGGCCTATCACAAACTTTCTTACCTTTTCCCTTGGCTGAGAAGTACAGGTCTTGGACCCTGAGGGTGGGAGGAACTTTCTCCACATCAGGATGCAGGGGAAAAGGTCAGAGAGTAGAAGCCCTTCCACACTTCTCTAGCCTTGGGAGAAATGCCTGCACAGCAGCTGAAAGAACAGCCTTGTGCGGGTAACTGTGTGGCCCCTCGTGCTAGATTCTTAGGGCTTGAATCCTAGCTCCTGAGCTTGTAAGCAGCATGGCTGTGGGAAAATTGCAAACCTCTCTGTACCTCAGTTCACGTTTCTATACAATGGCAGTCATGAGGATAATCTCCTGGGAATGTGAGGATTAAATTAATATATGTCAATTGTATTAAATGCTCTTTTGCACACAGTAAACTTTATATAATAATTACTTATACTAATTTTTATTAAGTTAATTCATTAATCCATTGAAAGCCGCTGTACTGGGCACCTGGGGGATAGGACGAAGCCAAAGCACTGTGAGGAGAGCATCTCTTGGTAAGCACCTACATGCAGGTGGTGGCTGTCCTACATCTGCAAAAATCTTTTCTTGAGTCAGGGTGCCTGAAGGCTGGCATGTTCCCCAGGCTCATGACAGGGACTATTCAGGCTGCCCCAATTAAACCAGCAATGTGAAGAATTTTTTGACCACAGATAAGGTGACCAGGACCCACCAGGACTGGATGGCCTGTATTTCACTACTGACACCTTGTGGCATGAAGAGCAATTGCAATGGGAAGGCTCAGCCACGGGGTTGAAAGCAGGCTCCTTACCCTTCCCTTTCCCCAAGCGTTCTGACCAAGTTTGATTCCTTTGATCTGCATCCCAAAGGCCGTTCTATATCAGAGCAAAGATTTCAAAGAGGGAAGAAAAACATTCTTCCAGAAGGTGGTTCTGAGTCTCAAAGACATTTATTTTATTTGAAAAGAAAAAGCCTTGCGACCTTGTGTGTGTTGGCCATAAAATAGGATACACAGATTAATTACATCTTCAACCAAATGTATTAATTGGATGGATAGATGTAGCACTGCTTATATTTATTTTTATGTTTTATTTTATATTTTCATATTTCATTTTTTTTTAGCTGAACAAAACTGACAAATGTGATTAGGTGAGAATAACTAAAAAGGAAACTAATTCATCAAAGCTTGGAGGAAATAATTGTGGAAACTAATTGGCATATTGGCTGATTTTATGCTCACACAAGAAGCTTGTGTTTACTCTCACTCTTGGGCAGCCATTGCTACTCCAGGAAGGCGGTACTCAGCTGGAATCTCATTTTACTGTCATAACAGCTTCTAGAATCTTTCTAAGAACTGACTGTTTTTTTCAACAAGATTCTCTGGCTCTTTTTGAACCTATGCCATCAAGAGTATCTCACAGTCAGACTGATTAACAAATATTTTTATCTATGTCTCTGAGTTTCTTTTCTCATCATAGTGGTTCAAACTGCAAGCATTATTTTATTTTTTAAAGAGAGTTTGTTTCATCTGATCTGCCTGTAGTCACTGTTCCTCAAATTCCATAGACGTAAATACAAAAGTTCAAATAAATTATAATTCCCATTGCTTCTTCAAAAGCATGAAGCACCATCTGTAGTTTTACTGACATCATTCTAATCCCCAATTTCTGTTAATCGGGGATTTAAAAAAAATCAATCAACAGGAATTAAAGGGATGACTCTGGAGCTTAGGATAACTTCAAGCATTGTAGGGCTGGAAAATAGATAAAACATTAAGATTTAAAGTCAGTTGTTAAGATAGAATGGTGCTAGCTTCGGTGACAACTTTAATATAGCGAAATCAAAAGACGAAAGTAACCATTCAGCCAAATCACTGTTACTCTCCCTCCTTTGTTTAAATCCAGCCAGACCCTTGACCCAAATGACCCATTCACTAAGAGGCTGTTTTTGTTAACTATCGAACAGCAAAGAAGTAAGGGTCTGTTTCCTTCAAAATATTTCTTGGAATTCAACTGATAAATATCAGCAGTGAAACAAATGTACATACATAGAATATATTTTACAATATTTAGCATGAACAGGTCCTGGTCATAGAAGTGAATTTGAAAATATGTGTTTTTTAAGCAGTGGAAGAACCTACAAATATTCAGGTTTTTTTGTTGTTGTTACTTTACAAAGATATTCAAGCCATTAAAAAAAGAAAAGAAGAGAAAAGAAAAGAAAAGAAAAGAAAAGAAAAGAAAAGAAAAGAAATCTATAAACTAATCAATCATAAGCTTAGCACAGTCACACACACGTGCGAGTCAGAAGAAATTATCAGGAATTTTCACAATTACCTTCTTTCTGCTCCATTTTTTTATTTGTTGGAACTTTTTTTAAATGGATGATTTTGACATGGAAATGGAAAAGAATTTAAATGATAATGTGTTCTGCAAAAGTGACTCTACCTCAGCTGCATAGAGTGTGCATAGACTCTCCACACCCATTAATACCCTCTCATCCCACTGGGGTATTTTCAAAATAGACATTGCTGGCAGTCTGATATCAGCAGGGTTTTTGGTGATACCTTGATCAAGTTGCAAAATTCTTAGAACGTTTTACCAGCTTCAACACTCACTTTGAATCTGTAATTTTATACCTGGGAAGAATGTTATATATCTAGCCTTTCATCCCAAATTTAAGGAAACCGGCACAGATTTTCAGTGACTTACTCAAGGTCAGCCAGAAAGTCAAGGGCAGACATGGTGCTAAAATTCAGCTCTGATTCCTGGACTCCTCAGTCCCCCCGCCATGTTCTAAGATATAATATCATGACCTCTTTGTGTCCCCAAATTTGTGGCCATTTTCCTATTTAAAAAAAATATAACATTAGTTATTTGGCAAATCAAAGTTCTGGCCTATTACATGAAACTGGATGGAAATTGAAATGCAAGGTGTACTTTAATTTGGGAGATTTGGTTATAGTGAATATTTCTCATATAAAGTTTTGAGAGTTGTGGGTATAACTACAGAGTCTTGGAAAGGTGTGATGGGAGAAGAAAGTGGAATTCTATTTGCAAATTTCATGGGGGAAAAGGTGATAATAGAGAAGAGAAGTTGACAAAGAAAAATTTAATAAAATCCTGCATTACCATAATACCCCCCATGCCAAATGCAAGTTCTCCCACTCCACCTCTGGTTAAATTCCAGTTTTGTTGACTCGAACATTATAACTGTGCAAGCATATCCCCCAGCACTGTAAGAAAAGTGATTAAGGAAACATATTTCTTTTTACTGAAATTTCCTTAGCATCAGCTTTGAGGAATCCATCTTAAACTGTCAAATCTCTTTCCACTTGGTACAAAACTATGATTCATATCCCATTATATAAACCGTATTGTATTATAAATGGATCACTGTTTTCTATATGGCTTTTTTGAGCTATGAGAGGATCTGGAGAAGTCTTTTCTATTGAGTTTGAAATGTGTTTTCTTTAAAGGAAGGTGAAGGAAAACATTTTAATCTTATGGAGGGAAAGCATAAACATATTTTTATTATACGTTATGAGCTGGATATCTTAAAGAATAGAAACAGGTTCACAGATATGTATCTATCAATAATCTTCCAAGGGAAGTTGCAAGATGAAAGAAGAAGAGAAAAATGACTTCATACTGATGGTGCCACCAGGCAATGAAGTGGCATCACGGTCGGTATCCGGGCTCGGGGTCCTTTATCTAGGGCTCCAAGCTGGCCACTCCTCCTTCTTCCGTGAAAGATTTCACATATGTAAGTGGCCGAAAGGATGAATGTGGAACCTGGAGGACAAATGTGATTGTGAAACAAACAATATTCTGTCCTTTGGCAAAACATCAGAAATAACCATTTCCAATGATTTAACACAGGGTGGCAGAGGGAGGATATCAGTGATTATTGTATAAAGAATCATGCTGAGGCAAACCAAGACATATATCCAGTTCCGCTACCGTATTTCATGGCAATGATACATATGCACCTACTTTCACCTGCTGTAGTGTTGTTACACTTGGGCACATTCCTGGTGGCTGTGACTGTCATTGAAAAGTGTCGCTTTCCTTCTTCACGTGCCTTCAACACTTAGGCACATTCCCCAATTCTGATATATGACTTCAAACAGAAAATTATTTCTGGATTTAACCAACCACCTTTAATTAATTATAGGCCTGGAGTAATTGTCTTTCTTACCTAATTAAATCAACCAATAATTTGTTGATATGATAAGTACTAATATTTAACATAGTTTTCAAAGTCGTTTCATTGAACAAAAATACAAGTTATAATATGTTTCTTAATAATACTAAGACAGGGAGGCTCCTGGGTGGCTCAGTTGGTTTAACATCCAACTCTTGATTTCCATTCATGTCATGATCTCACTGTTCATGAATTCAAGCCCCACATCAGGCTCTGCACTGAGAGCACAGAGCCTGCTTGGGATTCTTTCTCTCTCCTTCTGGCCCTCCTTTCCACTCATGTTCACTCTCTAATAATAATAATAATAATAATTAGAAGAAGAAGACCACCAAGACAAAGAATACATTTTATTAGTAAAATTTTGAACAACCATTCCAAAACAGAGAAAATGTGTAGTATAAATCCTATTTATATGTTGTATAAATATAGACACATCATGAATATTTTAATGCTGTCAATTTTATTTTTATTTATTTATTACTTATTTATGTATTTTATCTGTTTTGATTTTTATGAACATAGATGTAGATAATACCTTCCTCTCTTCAAGCTAAATTGCATTTTATTGATGGGATCAAACCATAACAATATTTTTTTTAAGTTTATTTAATTTATTTGTTGAGAGAAACAGAGACAGCACAACCTGGGGAGGGGCAGAGAGAGGAAGAGAGAGAGAGAGAATCCCAAGCAGAGCCCACATGGGCCATCACAGAGCCCACATGGGGCTCCAACTCATGAAACCATGAGATCATGACCTGAGCTGAAAGCAAGAGTCGGATTCTTAACTGAGCTACCCAGATGCCCAAACCCTAATAATATTCTTATTTTTAAGAGCTTTTGGGGAAGGCATGCTACAATTTTCTACAATAACCTATTCTACAAAATAAGAACATATTAATTATTTCTAGCTTTCAATACCTAGTAATTTTTTTTCTGTACAAGCTGAGTGTTCAAAAATACTTCTTAATATTAACTGAATTTCTAAACTAAATTCAGTCAATCAGATTTTAGTAGACCTCTAAATTCTATTTATTTATTCATTATTTATTTGGCATTTACATGGTATAAGGAGTTGGGTTCAGCTATAGGTGTATAAATATAAATAAGACAGAGTTCTGTGTTCAGTTCTCTAGAGAATAGGTCAACAAAACAGCAAAATGCAGTACCATTTGTCAAGTTCTGTTAGGGAGATGCAAATGTGGTTCTTCCTGCCATCTGGAGGGTTCAAGGGAGGCTTTTTGGAGGAATTGAGGGAAATGACATCAGGAGCCATAAAGTCTCAGGATTCCTAAGCTCTACAATTAACATGGAACAAAGATAAAGACACTTAACTGTAATAATAAGAAGAATAAAGTAAGTACAGCAATGTTAATCAAGGGAATATGAAGTAATAACACAGAAACTCAGAAACTGAGTCTAATTCTGGACATGCGGGTACATGTTATGAGAGAACTGGCATTTCAGCAGAGGGTAAGTAGAGAAGAAGTTACTTCATACCTAGGAAATAATTAGCAAAGGTACAAAGCAGCCTCACTGAACAGCATGTTGATAAGAGGTCTATTCTCCAGGAAGCCTGGAAGACCATGTTGCATATACACCTGATCAGGATGGAGAGACAACCCCAGGGCTTTGAGTTGCAGACAACTCCTCTTGCTTTAATTTATTCCATTTCATTGTAACCTTCAGAGTGTGTGCAGGAGGGCCGAGGGCAGCAGATTGACTGAGATCTCAGATTCTTGTAACGAGTGGCTTTGACGAGTAAGGAAAAAGGTCTTCCTCTTCTGTTGCCTAGTTTCTTACTGGCTTTTCTAAACCAGCCCCTGCTCCCTTCTGGATCCATTTTATTGAATCTCACCCAGTGCTCAGCCCACAAAAGCCACACCTCCTCTTCCTTTCTCAGATTTGAAAAGAGCATTCTTCCCTCATGGCTGCTGTACTTGCTGTTGTTTGAGCCTAGTTTGTGCTTTTCCCCAACTCTCAGATGGACTGTCTTCACGCTGTGGGCTTCAGTTCAAATGCCATGAATTTTCACACAAAGACCTTCCTAAAGCAATGCTTACTAAGGTCCTTCTTCTCCTCCAATATGACCTGTGTTGTTATTTACCCACAATCCTGCTTTACCCCTTCCATGCACTGTTCACTATGTGAAATCATCTAGTTAATTGGCTTATATGCTTGTTTATTATCTGTCCTGTCTATAATATAGACTTTCTGTGGGTGTGGCCTTCTCAGTCTTGTTCACCATTGTATGACCAAAGCATGACACAGAGTAGTCCTTTGATAAACTCACATTGGATGAAATGAATAAATCAAATGGATAAATCAAAATTTATTCTTTGGATGAATGAATAAATCAGAATAAATCCAATTGTCTCAAACCATCTTTACTTGCTAATGGGAGAATTCAGGCCTCATTAGTCTCCCTTACCACACTACACCTCAAAGATGTGAAAATAGATAAATTGGTAAGCATTCCCAAGTTGTTTTGTGTGTGTGTGTGTGTGTGTGTGTGTGTGTGTGTGAGTATGTGTGTGTGTGTGTGTGTGTGTGTGTGTGTGTGAATGTGTGTGTGTGTGTGTGGTTATTTTTAAGGCCAGTCAAGTGAAGCAATGGGAGTGGAGAAGGAACAGATAAATCTTTAGCTGGCTGTGATCAATTAATTGTACACAGCACTGCACTCCTGAGTTTTTTATACTGTTCTAAATATACAATTTTGAAAATTAGAGTTGAATACAAAAGACAGAAATGACAGCATAAAGCTTTTATCTAAAGGCAAAATAGCTAATTAAGATTGAGCTCTGATGAAGCCAGTGAGGTGGTCTCTTAGAAATTCCAGAGCAGGAGGAGTGTTTGGGCCCTCTCCTTGGCCCAGTGACATTTTCTGCAGGAGCTTGTCAAAGACATCTGTGAAGTCTACACGCTGGGCCCACTCACACTGCCCTGCTGTTCAGCAGCCTCCCCCTTTGAAACCCAGTCAATGGGAGCTTGCCCCAGGACTGTGTACTCAGGTCTGTGGAGACTGTGGCAGCACTCTTGGGGTCCTTCTTTCTTTTTCTTGGAGGATAGTGCACATCCAAATAGCTCTATGGTTCCATGCTGTAAAATCCAAGAAGTCCAATGGTCTTCATTCCATCCCATCTTTCATGTCTCCTTTAGTTCACACTGGCACTCTCTCTCCTGGCATGATTCCCACTCTTTTCCTGGATTCTGTTGAGATGGCTCAAGGTCTCTTGATCAAATGATTGTTCAGTCACACCTAGTGTTCTCTTCAAAACAAGATTTCTTATGCATTCCTATGTAGGCTCAGAATTTTTCTAATCTTCAAGTTCTGGTCCCTTTTTGCTTAACAATTTTTTTTTCAATTCTTCTCAATTTTTGTATTCTGCTAGAAGCAATCAGGAGACTCAAAGCTACTCTTTCAACACAGTACTTAGAAATCTCCTCAACTAAATTTCTCATTCCATTGCTCACAAGTTCTACCTTCCACAAGACACTAGAAATTGTCTAGCCACGGCCTTTACCACAAATATTGCCTTTCTCCCAGTTTTCAATACCGTGTTTCTCACTAACATCTGATACCTCACTACACGCATTCCTTATACCTGTACTTCTAGCCTGCACCTCAAAACTCTTCCACTTCTATCCAATGCTCAATTCTAAAGCTGCTTCCTCATGACCAGGTATTTGTTACAGCAACACCCCAGTTCTCTGCAGCAAAATCTGTCTTAGTTTTCTCTGGATGTCCTAAAAAATTACACAAGAGCAATTTTATTTCTCACAGTTTTGGAGACTAGGAAGTGTAAGAGTGAGGTGCCAGCATGGTCAAGTTCTGGTGACACCAGTCTTCCTGGATCATAGAGAGCCACCTTCTCACTGTCTCCTCACATGGCAGAAATAGAGCCACACCTTTCATGTGTGTCTTTTTATGAGGTCACTAATTCCATCAGATCATGGCCTTACTTTTCTCTAACCCTAACTACCTACTAAAGGCCCCATCTCCAAATACCACCACATGGCAGGTTAGGGATTCAACATAGTTAATTTAGCAAGAAGACACAGATATTCAGTTCATAACACCAGTCAAACTCAATGCCGTGTTCTACTCTCCACCACCAAACACATTTGCCTTTTTGTGCTTTTTTATTACACTCTGAATTGAATTGTAATGATTTGGGAGCAGGGAGGAATGTTGGTGTCACATAGCCATGCATTCAGATTCCACCTCTGCCATTAACTGCTGTGAAGTGGGGTGAGTTGCTTATGTTCACCAGTGTTCTGATTCCTCTTCTAGAAATTTGGAATGCTCCCATCTACATCACATTGTTGTTTAGATAATTTAAAATAGTATATCCATCATGCACAAAGCAAATGATAAATGTCTTCTCTATTTAGCATTATCAATAACAGCACAACTCATGTCTGACCTAGTCCTCCTTTCAGAATAAAAATGATTTGAAATCAGATATTTTAATCTATAAAGTTGATATTTGTGCCTAGAGTCTAATGATCAGTCTCAGGAAATACATGTATATATTGAGGGAAGGGGTAATTAAGGAAGATTTTCAGACAGAGAGGGGCTATATCCTTAGGTAGGACTGTAGGCCATGTGAAAGGGCTAACATGGTCTAGGGAATGAGTAAAACTGGCTAAAGACAAGCTGTCTTGTTTAAAAATTATTATTATCATCAGTGAAGTGTAATTAACATGGAGTGTTATGTTAGTTTCAGGTATACTATTCAACAATTCTATACACTATGCAGCACTCACCATGTTGAGGATAGTCACCACTTGTTACCACCCAGTGTTATTACAATCTGATTGACTATATTCCCTGTGCCATATGTTTCATCCCTGAGATGTATTTCTTTACTGAGGGTCTGGCCATGCACTACGTATCTTTGCTCAACTATCAGAAAAGACTTAAGGGCTGTGGGGGGCGGGGGGGGGGGGACACGTTGACTTTGGTATCCAAAGTTTTGCCTTAGGCATCCAAAAGCTATACAGCCCTGGACAATTCACCTAGGTCTTTCGTTGAACAACAAATGCAAATACCATGAGCTAACAGTGCCTTCCTCATCAAGTGGGTTAAACATGGAAAAGAACAACAGCAATGTCTATAAAACCCCCAAATGCTGTCTGGCACAGCACTAGCACTTTTGGCGGCCCCCCTGTAGTCCCCAAGAAACTTCATTTCTTTAGAATGATTCTAGAAACTTTTACAAGCTTGTTTGCTTACACAGGAGGAGTAAGATACAAGGTGTTCACTTTTCTTATTATATTGGCAACGGTTAAAAGAGAGAGATATTTTTAAAATGCACTTCCTTCAGATCTGACAGTGCAACAGAGACATAGTACAATTCCAACTATTATAAGGATATTTTTTTAAGATTATTTATTTATTTTAACTGACAAAATGGGAGAAGATATTTGCAAATGACATATCAGATAAAGGGTTAGTATCCAAAATCTATAAAGAACTTGTCAAACTCAACAGCCAAAAAACAAATAATCCAGTGAAGAAATGGGCAAAATACATGAATAGACACTTCTCCAAAGAAGACATCCAGATGGCCAATCAACACATGAGAAAATGCTCAACATCACTCATCATCAGGGAAATACAAATCAAAACCACAATGAGATACCACCTTACCCCTGTCAGAATGGCTAACATTAACAACTCAGGCAACAACAGATGTTGGCAAGGATGTGGAGAAAGAGGATCTCCATTGCATTGTTGGTGGGAATACAAGCTGCTGCAGCCACTCTGGAAAACAGTATGGAGGTTCCTCAAAGAACTAAAAATAGAACTATCCTATGACCCAGAAATTGCACTAGTAGGTATTTATCCAAGGGATACAGGTGTGCTGTTTTGAAGGGACACATGCACCCCCATGTTTATAGCAGTACTATCAATAATAGCCAAAGTAAGGAAAGAGCCCAAATGTCCATCAATGGATGAATGGATTCAGAAGGTGTGGTATATATATATATATATATATATATATATATATATATATATATATCCATCAATGGATGAATGGATTCAGAAGGTGTTTTGAAGGGACACATGCACCCCCATGTTTATAGCAGTACTATCAATAATAACCAAAGTATGGAATGAGCCCAAATGTCCATCAATGGATGAATGGATTCAGAAGGTTTGGTATATATATATATATATCCATCAATGGATGAATGGATTCAGAAGGTGTTTTGAAGGGGCACATGCACCCCCATGTTTATAGCAGTATTATCAATAATAGCCAAAGTATGGAATGAGCACAAATGTCCATCGATGGATGAACGGATTCAGAAGGTGTGGTATGTATGTGTGTATATATATATATATATATATATATATATATAAAATGGAGTATTACTCAGAAATCAAAAAGAATGAAATCTTGCCATTTGTAATTACGTGGATGGAACTGGAGGGTATTACGCTAAGTGAAATTAGTCAGTCAGAGAAATACAAAAATCATATGACTTCACTCATATGAGGACTTTAAGAGACAAAACAGAAGAACATAAGGGAAGGGAAACAAAAATAATATAAAAACAGGGAGGGGACAAAACAGAAGAGACTCATAAATATGGAGAACAAACTGAGGGTTGCTGGAGGCTTTGTGGGAGGGGGGATGGGCTAAATGGGTAAGGGGCACTAAGGAATCTACTCCCGAAATCAGTGTTGCACTATATGCTAATTTGGATGTAAATTAAAAAAAAAATAAATAAATAAAACAGGTTAATAAAAAAAAAGATTATCTATTTGTTTTGAGGGAGACAAAGAGAGTAAGAGCAGAGGAAGGGAAGAGAGTGAGAAGGAAAGAATCTCAAGCAGGTTCTGCGCTGTCATCACAGAGCCCGATGCGAAGCTTGATCTCAAACTAAGATCATGACCTCAGCTGAAATCAAGAGTCAGACGCTTAACCGACTGAGCCACTCAGGTGCCCCAAGGGTATTTTCATCTCACAGTGATAAATCCTTAGGAGACCAGAGTTTCCAATACTAAAAGTTTCACAATGATTTGAAATGAAGAATGGGTAACAAGAGGCGGAGAGTAGAAATAAGAGAATGGAAGTAAATCTTCATTTTGGAATCTAAACAGGAATAAGTGGGCAGGATAACGAAATCAAAGTAGCTTTTGCCACATGCTTTTTAAGCAAAGGGAAGATATAAAGATATAATTTCCAAAGATCCAACCTCAGTAGTTGAGATGTGCCTTAATAGACTGCCCTAGTGGACAACCACCTGTGCTATGCATCATCACACTCCACTCACCCATACCTCATCTAACAGGATGACATTTAATATAAAAAAAGAGTGATGAAGGTTGCAAGAATTTGTGCAGTTTATTATTGGTGTCAAGCTGTATTAATTTAGCCTGTGCTTGACTAAATTTTGCTTAGCACAATTGTGTCTCTAAGAAAAGCATTTTTACTAGCAAGTATCTTTTCAAATACAGACTCTTACTGAAAGGACTAGAATGGCCATAGATCACCTTGACCTTTATTGGAGGAAATGTCTGTTCACGGAGCATGATCCTTTTTTCTTTCCTTAGAAAATCATGATTAATTTTCTTCTATTTCAAAGGGGCTTATTTTTTTCCTCACTTTTTAAGGGAAATTCAGTCTGATTTTTTTTTTTTTTACATTTTTTTTTTCTTTTTTAGATTTCAAAATCTGAAAGCAAACTCACCTATGTCATGGGGGGGTGGTGAATTCAGGAGATTTCACCCCCTCTAAACAGTAAAACCTTGGCTTGATAGCATAATTTGCTCTGGAAACATGCTTATAATTCAAGCCACTTGTATATCAAAGCAAATTCCCCATAAGAAATAATGGAAACTCAGATGATTCATTCAACAACCAAACAATATTCATATAAAAATGACTGAAACGCAGTAATATAATATAAAATAATAAAGTACAAAATATAAAGAAAAACAAACAAATTAACCTGCATTTACCTTTGAAATCCTTCATGGCTGGTGTGAGAGAGACAAGAGAGAGGAGGGTTATTTTGTAGGATGACTTTCACTGTCACTAACAGAATCACTGCTGTCTATTGGCTCAATGGAATCTATTTTTGTGTGTGTGTGTGTGTGCAACTTTAACAGGGAACCTGTCCAGTGACCCTGCTTTTGCCTCCTTTTGAGGATTATGTGGAAATGTGACATTGCATTGTCGTTAAACAGATTCACCACTCCCACTGCCACAGCCTTATTCGGGCGGTACTTTTCTACAAAATTCTGCTCTGTTTCCCACATTTTACACATCTCCCTAATCTCATTGGAAGTGAGGGATTCCATCGCCTTTTGCTCCTCCTCCTCTGCAGACAAGGTCTCCTCCATAATCTCTTGCTGTTGCTGCTTGAGATACAACAGTTGGTTGCAACATTTGGATGCCAGTTGTGGGCCCCTTCCAATGTTCTGAAAAATCGCTGATTTCTGCCAAACACCTCGGCCTGAGACTGAGCATCCAAAGATGGGAGACGATCACTCGTCCTTCAGTGTGTGAGAGAGAGAGAGAGAGAAGAACGATTGGCTCAGTTGTGATCATGTGACATTTGGCATCACGTACTACTCGTACTACAAGACATCGCTCATTTATCAGGTTAAAATTTACTAGAAATGTTTGCTTGTCTTGTGGAATGCTCGTAGAACAAGTTAATCATAATCCAAGGTTTACTCTATTTGTGTTTATTCGGTGAGTGAGGTTCAGGAATCTCCTGCGAAGTCAGCCAAAGATGTGTCATAGCGACAACCACTTGAACCCGGGTAAAATGAAGCAGAAGACAAGAATCCCCACTGACAACAGAGCACTTATAAAGAAGGTCTGATTTGTTTTTCAAAGAAGACTCCGTGTCCAGTGTGGAGCTCAACACGGGGTTTGAACTCACAGCCCTGAGCTAAAGACCTGAGCTGAGATCAAGAGTGGGAAGCTTAACTGACTGAGCCACTCTAGCGCTCCAAGGGGGTCTGTTTGAGGGAGAAATTATCCAAATAAAAGAGTTTAGAATAATCAGCTGAATTCAGAAACAGAACATATAATTTGAATGGCCATAGTGGTTCTGGAAGAGAATGGTGCAGTTTTGTTTATCCATCCCCATCAGAATGCCATCATCACCCCCAGCTTGTGTAAGTATGCTGGGGACAAAGGAGCCGTGTGTAAGTGGGATACCAAAGCAAAACAACTTTTTCCTTCACCTTCTAGAGCACTGGTTCCATTTTTTAAAGGTTTGTTTCTTGTTTTGTTTTGTTTTTTTTTTTTTTGGTAACTTTTTTTGAAAGCTTATTTATTTTGAGAGAGAGAGAGAGAGAGGCAGAGAAAGAGAATCCTAAGCGTGCTCCATACTGTCGGTGTGGGCCTGAAGCCTGACGATGCCAGGCTCGAACTCATAAACCATGATATCATGACCTAAGCCAAAGCTGGACGCTTAACGGACTAAGCCACCCAGGCACCCCTGTGGCGCATTGATTCTAAAGCCTCCTGTCAAGAAAACACTTGTAGCAGATAGGTAAGAATTTGCCTTTCCTTTGAGTAGTGAAGAGTCAGCTCCAGAGGGCCAAGACAGCACAAGGCTTTGGTCTGAGCGAGGGACAGACAGAGTGGGAAACCAGCAATGAAGAGTAGCACGTAGAACTGTGGCCTGGACGGAGCTTCACGTACAGGCAGAGTGGGGACCTGGAGGACAGAACCTCCCACCCCTGTCTGGACACAGCCACCCCGTGAGACTGCAGGACAGAATCAACCAGCTGCTGATTGCTCTCTGTTAGAAACGCATAAACATTCTCTACAAACGGCCTGATGGTAAGTGTTCAGGGCTTTGTGGCCATAGATCCTGTCATAATTACTAAACTCTGCTGTTTTAACGAAAAAGCAGCCATAGGTGTCACAGAAACAAATAAGGAGAGCTATGTTCCAATGAAACCTCACTGACACTGAAATTTGACTATCATATAATTGGTGTGTCATGAAAAATTATCCTTATTTGATATTTTTTCAACCATTTAAAATTGTAAAAAAAACATTCTCAGCTCAAGGGCCATCCCAAAACGGGGTGAACTGGATCTCATCCATCAGCTGTAGTTTGTCTGAAGTGTGCTTTATATCATTCACAACCTCATCTCATAAAAAATCATGATAATGAAATGCCCCCAAACCACCACACTGATGATAGAGGCCTATCAACTTGTGGCTCCTCCTTTATTTTATTTTTTTATTTTTGTAATGTTTATTTATTTTTGAAAGCGACAGAGAGAGAGAGCATGAGTTGAAACGGGGCAGAGAGATAGGGAGACATAGAATCTGAAGCAAGCAGGCTCTGAGCTGTCAGCTCAGAGCCCGATATGGGGCTCGAACCCACAAACCACATGACCTGAGCTGAAGTCGGATGCTTAACTGACTGAGCCACCCAAGCGCCCCTGTAGCTTCTCCTTCAAATTTTGTCTTTGTGGTTTATACTCACACCCGGTGGTCATGCCCCCTCAGTAAACTGTCACCTCCTGAAGAAAGCGGGGATGGCTGTCCTATTCACATTTGTATATTCTGTGTCTGGCACATTGCACACCCTTTAAATGTCTTTACAATAAATAATGTGGGAGCGAATTTATGTTTTCTCCCTTTTAGAGAGATTTTTCTCACCTCAATTTTCTTTTAAATTTTTTTTTTTTTTTTTTTTTTTTTTTTTTGGTAGGGGGTCATCTGGGTGGCTCAGTGGGTTAAGCATCTGACTTTGGCTCAGGTCATGATCTCACAGTTTGTGAGTTCAAGCCCCTCACTGGTGAGCTCAAGCGCCACTTCAGGCTCCTATGCTGACAGTGCAGAAACTGCATGGGATTCTCTCTCTCTCTCCCTTTTTCTCTGCCCCTCACTCACTCATGCTCCCTCTCAAAAAAATTAACTTAAAAAATATTTATTTATTTTTGAGAAAGAGAGAGAGCAGGAGAGGGGCAGAGAGAGAGGGAGACAGAGGATTCCAAGAAGGCTCCACACTGACACCACAGAGCCCAAGACGGGGCTCAAATCCATGGACCATGAGATCATGATCTGAGCCAAAGTCAGACACTTAACCGACTAAGCCACTCAGGTGTCCCTCGCCTTAATTTTTTTTTAAGTTATTTTGACAGAGAGAGCATGAGCAGGGAAAGGACAGAGACAGAGAGGGAGGCAGAGAATCCTAAGCAGGCTAAACACTGCTCAGCATGGAGTCCGATGTGGGCCTCAAACTTATTAACTGTGAGATCATGACCTGAGCTGAAATCAGGAGTCAGACTCTTAACCAACTGAGCTACCCAGGAGCCTCCCCACACCTTAATTTTTAAGAATGCCCTCCTGCCAAGTTAACACCCATCTGGAAACATTTCTTAGACCTGAATTCCTTCTGCAATCATCACTTCCACATCAAATGGAGGAACCCAGGGTGTGTGATGCCTACCTAGCTACTGTTCCCAATATTCTCTCCAGATTTAGCATGTACCTTTCAAATTCTCCCACTTATATTTGTCAGTACAGGACCTGTTTATGACCAATTCTTCAGCTTTGCTGATACAATTTCTCTTGCCTTTATAAAAATGCATCCTTGGGGCGCCTGGGTGGCTCTGTCGGTTAAGCGGCCGACTTCAGCTCAGGTCATGATCTCGCGGTCCGTGAGTTCAAGCCCCGCGTCGGGCTCTGTGCTGACAGCTCAGAGCCCGGAGCCTGTTTCAGATTCTGTGTCTTCCTCTCTCTGACCTTCCCCCGTTCATGCTCTGTCTATCCCTGTCTCAAAAATAAATAAACTTTAAAAAAAATTTTTTAAAAATGCATCCTTGTTTTTAAAAACATTCCCATCAAGTTATCAGCAATACACCGTTTTCTGCCAGCTTTAGGAAACGTCTGGCTTCTAATGCAACACTTCATCGAAGTATCTGGCACAGGCTTGTCATAAGAAGATGGTCAAGAAATATTCTTTGAATAAAACATGGAAGAAATTTTAAAAGGACTGCTGCTTGTATCCGTGGCATGTAACATAGCATCTTCGCCAAAATAAGCACTAAGAATTGTTAATATTTGATTTCAAAATGATTTTGTTAATAGTATATCATAAATTCCTTAAAGACAAAAAATGTGCCTCCTTTTTTTCTTCGGAATAATGATAGAGCTCCCATAAGCTTTGCTTAAACAAACAAAAGAGCAATTAATAAAGAAATGGATGAATAGCTAAAAGCCCATGGTCTATAAATTAAAAAAAAAAAAAAAAATTAGGAAATTATTCTTATTCTTCAAAAATGGCAAAATATTTCCAGTTTTTTCTTCCTTTCTTCTTCCACATTACTGACTCCCTTTTTTATGGCATTATCACTTATAGAAAGAGAAAAGGGAACTGGTTGCCAGTTACTTTCACTTATTTTTCATGATTCTTCCCCATTCTGCATAAAGGGATGCTCTAGGGGTCCTAGAGCAGTACTATGTCCAATCCATAATTCCTGAAAGACCCCGGAAATGGCACTTATGATGCACCATGCAAGAGGTCACATCCCATGAATGCCTCCTAGCCTTGGTGACATGGATGTCTGTCAGCAACACTACAATGTTTGGGCTCAGTAGGTGCAGTGTCCCATGCAGGTTCACGTCAAACCAAGGGGTGATACGGATTCTACTCCTAAAGTCATAAAACATATATATGCCGAGAGAGAAAAATGCCTTCAGAGAAACCAGAAGTACTCTTAAAATTTTAAATTTCATTATTGGAAGGTTCCTGAGGCCAGAGCCAGAGAAAAAGAAACTAAATTGAATATCAACAATGAAAATGCCATCAGTCAGCTTTCTTTATTATGTAATGACCTTATCTCCAGGATTCCTTTGCACAGGATTGTTCCCAAAACCAAAACCAAAACCAAACCAAATCAAAACAAACAAACAAACAAACAAACAAAAATCTTAAAAATCAGTGATGTGTGGGGCACCTGGGTGGCTCACTGGATTAAACATCCAACTCTTGACTTTGGGTCAGGTCATGATCTCATGGTTCCTGAGTTCGAGCCCCACAATGGGCTCTGCTGACAGTGAGTGCAGAGCCTGCCTGGGATTCTTTCTCTCCCTCTGTATGTGCCCCTCCCCTTCTCGCTTGTGATCTCTCTCTCTCAAAATAAATAAACTTAAAAAAAACTCAATGACATCTCTGGGGTGCCTGGGTGGCTCAGTTGGTTAAGATCTGACTCTTGGTTTCACCTGAGGTCATGATCTCACAGTTCCTGATATCAAGCCCTGCATCAGGCTCCGTGTGCTGACAGCACAGAGCCTGGTTGGGATTTTCTTTCTCCCTCTCTCCCCCTCCCCTATTCATGCTGCTCTTTCTCTCTCTCAAAATATATAAACTTAAAAAAAAAAAAATCAGTGACATTTCTCATTGCCATTATTATCTTCCATTAAAATCCTCAGGAAAGATGGACATCAAACCTGGTTAATGGGAAAGAAAGAGGAGCCAATTAAAACAGGCCTTAAGGCATAATAAGCTAATATTTTAAAATAACAATTTAGTGTACTAATAGCTTTCCCGAACCACTTCATCAACAGCATGCATGTTGTATCAAATGTCAGCTTTTAAGTTTGTTTGGAGGCTTAATGTCTGTTTAGCTCTGTAAACAGATTGTATGAAATTGCAAATCTGTGACTTATAGTTCTACCACAGTGAGTAATATGTTACCTAGTAGCTAGGCTCCAATAACTGATAAAAGCTCAATTGATAATTTAGAAATAAAGAAGGCAATTCTCACCAGACTTTCATGGGTAAGTTTCATGTATTCAACTGAGTATATAGAAACCATTAGCAAATGAAAATATGAATGCTTTGGGCACCTGGGTGGCTCAATCAGTTAGGCCTTCAATTTCGGCTCAGGTCATGATCTCACGGTCTGTGGGTTCGAGCCCCACATCAGGTTCTGTGCTGACATCTCAAACCCTAGGGCCTGCTTGGGATTCTGCATCTCCCTCTCTCTCTGCCCCTCCCCCACCAATGCTCTGTCTCTCTCTCTCAAAAATAAATAAAAACACTAATCTTTTTTATTTATTTATTTATTTATTTATTTATTTTTATTAAATTTTTTTTTAACATTTATTTATTTTTGAGACAGAGAGAGAGAGAGCATGAACAGGGAGGGTCAGAGAAAGAGGGAGACACAGAATCTGAAATAGGCTCCAGGCTCTGAGCTGTCAGCACAGAGCCCAACGCGGGGCTCGAACCCACGGACTGTGAGATCATGACCTGAGCTGAAGTCGGACGCTTAACCGACTGAGCCACCCAGGCACCCCACTAATCTTTTTTATTTAAAAATAAGAAAATGTTAATGCTTATAACTTCCTACTATATGAGTATGCCATAGAAGCCTTTTATTGGCGGTAAGAGACTGCTCTATTAACAGAATTTTAAATTGAATGGGTGATGGGTATTAATGAGGGCACTTGTGATGAACACTGGGTGTTATATGTAAGTGATGAATCATTAAATTCTACTCCTACAACCAATATTACACTCTATGTTAACTAACTAGAATTTAAATTAAATAAATAAATAAATCCTAAGCATATTTATTTTTTAAGTAATGAGGAGTTTAGAGGTGCCTGGGTGTCTCAGTTAAGCGTCTGACTCTTAATTTCAGCTCAGGTTATGATCTCATGGTTTTTGAGATGGAACCCCACATTGAGCTCTGTGCTGTCAGTGCAGAGCCTGCTTGGGATTCTCTCTCTCCCTCTCTCTCTCTGCCCCTACTCAGCATGTGCACGTGCTCTCTCACTCTCTCTCTCTCTCAAAATAAATAAATATTTTTAAAAATTAAAAAAAAAACAAAAACCAGAAACAAGGCGTTTAAAGCCTAATGGTTTCATGCCTGATTTAGTAGCTCACCAATGTCTCATTTAGAGTTGGTAGAATTAAGTCATTTCCTCATGGTCATAAATCATAAATAACGGTATCTTACATAGTGTAGAAGGGATAAGGCCAAAACTGTTCCTTGACCCAAACTTATGGTGTTTTAATCTAGGAAGAGAAGTAAATACTCAGTATACCTCTCGAGTCCCAATGGAAAGAGCGGGCCACATGCTCATGCATGGACCAATCACTAATAAGGGAGAATTAAATAGCTATTATTAACTTTAAGCAATCATACTCATCATTTAAAGGTGGAAGAGACAATTAGGATTATATTAACAGTGAAGAAGGTAGGAACCAGCTCTTCTTTATGCAATAAACGTGCCACAAATTGAGAACATAAGTGCGTATTAAAGGCATAGGATTAAATTAACTGAAGTATACACATAAAGTATTAGGAAATTGTTAAAAACATCTAAATGAAAACTTATTGCTCTGCAGGAATATTCATAAAATTGAGGAAGGCTGTTTGTAAAAAAGAAAGTAACACAACAACAGATATTGAAGATATGTGTAATCTTATGTATACGTGTTTGGAGAAAGTTAGAAAAGCATACACTGACTTGTTAACATGGGATACTTCATTAGTTGCTTCAGGGGAAGAAGGAATGAGGGTCTCTAATTAAGTTTGCTTCCATGCACTTTTGCATTATTTATCACCTACAAACAGCTTTATATTTGCTTTTCTGAATAAAACACAACTTTTTATTAATAAAGGAGCAAAAAATGGACTGATAATGGAACAAATAACATATTAAAAGTAACTAGAAAATGCTCACTGACATAAAGATTGATTGCCTAGCATGAATACAAGGGGAGAAATTGAAGGAAGAAATTGAAATTGAATGAGCGCCTATTCTATGTGGGAAATGACCCTGGCAAACATGTAAGAATAATCGCATTACTTCTATGATTATTCTAGAAGGCAAGTGCAATTATTATTTCATTTTGATAAAGAAAAAAAGTGTGCCTCAGAGGAATAATGAAACTTCCATGGTTCCAAAGTGGAAAGTTTGGAATTCAAATTCTGATTGACTTCACGTTTCTCAAACAGGCCATGATTTGACTTGGGGTTAAAAGTAAAAAGAGATTGGCACCTGGGTTTCTCAGACGGTTAAGTGTCTGACTTCTGCTCAGGTCATAATTTTACAGTTCATAGGTGTGAGCCCAGCATCGGGCATTCTGCTGTCAGTGCAGAGCTGGCTTCAGAGCCTCTGTGTCCTTCTCTCTGCCCCTTCCCCACTGTGTGTGTGCTCTCTCCCAAAAATAAATAAACATTAAAATAAGAAAGTAAATGAAGGGGACACCTGGGTGGCTCAGTCGGTTCAGCATCCGATGACGTTCGCTCAGGTTATGATCTCACTGTTCATGAATTCGAGACCCATGTCAGGCTCTGTGCTGATAGCTCAGAGCCTGGAGCTTGCTTCAGATACAGTGTCTCCCTCTCTCTCTGCCCCTTCCCCCTCATGTTCTGTCTCTTTCTGTGTCTCAAAAATAACTAAACTTTAAAAAAAAAAAGTAAAAGGAGTACATTTTTAGCCTGTCTAGTCAGAGAGGGTATCATGGAAAATTGGAAGGGTGTATGGTGGATCTTGATAGAAGCCAAGAAGGTAGAGATTGACAAGGTATTTGTATGGGAGATGAATTTGAAATCATCATGTCAGATGGTTTGAGGAAGGACTTGAGAGGAAAAATCATAAAAATTCATAAAATAGGGCAGAAATAAAACTTAAATGAAGCTATTAAAGAAATAATAGATCTTTCATGTATAGTTTACTTTAACAGTTTGGATTTGCTTTGTTTATTGAGAAACGTTTTAATTAGTGAATGCATTGAATATTAATACAAACTGCCTTTCACTTTTTAATATTTTCTAATTAAATACTATTTTCTTTGCATGTAGCTTAAAAAATATACTGAAGGCACTTGGATGGCTTCGTTGGTTAAGCATCTGACTCTTGATTTTGGCTCAAGTCATGAATTTATGGTCGTGAGATTGAGCCCTGCTTGGGATTCTCTCTCTCCCTCTCTCTCTGCCCACCACCTGCCCTGTGCTCCACTCATGCTCTCTCTCTCCCTCTCTCTCAAAATAAATAAATAAAAATTTTGAAAAAAAAGAAAATAGAAAATGGCAAAAAAAAAAAAAAAGAAAAAGAAAAGAAAATTCATCAGTGATTTCTACCTTATACAGGTTTCGGTGAACATCTTTTCAGGACTTTCTTCCCACCCAATATGCTTGGGATCATCCTGGATATACTGTGTCACAGGCCACATACTTCTTAATGCATTGTAACCATTTTTCTATGCCATTTAATCTTCTTATACAGCAGCATACTTTTAATCTATACTCTATTCTAGGAAACTGACACATCTTGATTTATTTAATATCTTTATTCTTTGATACTTGTACTTACCCTCTACATTTTCACTTTTTAAAAAATGAAACAACATTTGTAGTAAACTGAAAACAAATTAAGACAAAAAACTGGCAAAGAGTAGAATAAAATTTTAAAAATGTTTTAAGAGTGGCAAAATTTCCCCTTGATGCATTAAAATTAAAGATAAAACAGTAGTAAATGGCAATGATCAATGATTAGTTACTTCCCCTGTCAATCGTCAACTAATTTGTTTTTGACCAAAATTTCTTTCATCCAATGTATTAGATTCATAACGTGCTAATATACACTTATATATATAACTCTTCAGAATTAGTGTGTTAGGGAAAATTTGCTTAGCAGATCCTGTGCTGTTTTCAACATTTACTCTTAAATAGTGTTAGCACAGGTGAAATGACAAGAACTATAACAATGAAAAGCTAAAAATGTTTAGACTTATGCTAAATTCCTTCTTAACAGATCATTAAAAACAATGCAGCATTTTTATTTCCATTATACGGATGGAAAGATTAAGGCTCTTGAGGTCTCAGTAATTTATCCAAGGATGTAGAACATGTAAGTGATTCATGCAGAATTTCAATCAGAGACTTGTTAATGTCAAAGCTCTAGCGTTTTTTACTCACAATTACTCTACAAAATTAAAATGTTCAAAATTTTAAGATGAGGGGTGTGTGTGTGTGTGTGTGTGTGTGTCGGGGAAGCAGTGCACAGTTGGAAGAGAAGGGAAGCATCTGGAATGGATCTGGCTCCTCACTGGGGCAACAACACAGCAGCAGCTAATAGAGTTTGTTCTTGGGTAATAATACCCATGCATCTCCGTGAATGTGACTTCTTGTCCACTATTCACATGTGAGAGAAGAGCTTCACCAGTTGTCTCCCCCAGCCCCCAGCTGCCCTGACTATTGCCTGACAGCAATTGACATCTGTTCCTTTCTTACCACTCTGTGCCACCATGGGGTGAACCTCGGCCAATTGCTCAAAATTAGCCACCCTTTTTCCCAAGGTAGGACAATTTTAGTTCAGTTTATGATCTAGAGCTCCTGTCCCCAACTGTATCTGCTTAGCCAGCTCCCACACCTATAGTTGTGCGCAGTCAGCAATATGCGATAGTTCTATCTGGGTCAGGACCACGAGTATATGGAAATCAGAAAGTGTCATTATAGGCTCCTCTCTTCATTTTTGCATTTATTGATCTGTGCATTCACTCATTCACTTAATTATTAGCTTATTCAAAATATTACATGAGCATTGTTTTGTTTGCTTATTTGTTTTAAACTACAAATATTTAATGTGCTGAGTCCTGAGAGTACAAAAATGACTAATGCGGAGTCCGTCCATTTAAAGGACTCAAGGTCTAATGAAGGAAACAAATATATACATCAGTACCCTAATGTGTCTGGTGTTTAAATGAGAAACTATGAGTGACCAGACAGCAGTATGGTTGGGAGGGTCAAATGCCCTCAGAAAGGCTTTATCAAAGAGGGAATACTTGATCTATTGTGTGTTGGTAAGAGGATGGCATAAGTGGTTCTCTAAGAAGAGAAGAAAGTAAGGAACAGTTGTTCAAAACAGATTCCAGATGAGGCAAAGAGCAATGACACAGCTGAGTTAATCAAACTTACAAGAGCCAGTGCTCAGAACAGGGGTAGAAGGGTCAGGAATGAGGTGTCTGGAAGTAAGCCTCCCAGACAGACTGTGTCAGGGCTGGGAATTCATACCATGCCAACAGCTACCTTTTACCAGGGGGCTCGGCAGTCACCCCAGATGCCTCATATCTACCTCACTGTGGCGAGTGGGCTGGAGAGATGGGATTGTTGTGAGACAGAGAGAAGGGAATGACTTTCTGCTGGAACAGAGAACATTGGGAAAGCAGAATTGACCAGACATGGTCCTCATTTGGGAGCAGGGAAAGGAAACAAGGAGGAGGAATAATTGAGGAAAAAAAGAACTCAGGTTCTCCACAAGGGTGACTGCTGGAGGCTTAGTAAACTGGCATCATGTTCACATACTCTTTGAAACTTTCTCTCCAGAAAGATGGATACTGCTTAAATTCAATGAAACTTTTTTTTTAAATAATAAATGCTTGATAATCCATTAGGCAGAACAGTCTCTATCCTGAGAGGCACCATATATCTCCTACTTCAGCAGGTTTGCCATGAACTTGATCACAGAATACAAATACCTCCCTTTGTGTATCTTCTCATTTTTAACAGGTTGGCAGTTTTGAAGCAGATTTTTCTACTCACTCAGCCTTAATTAAATCTGCAAATACAAAAGCAAGGTATTTCTAAAGGTTGTATTATTCCATCTAAATACCATGGCTTAATGCTCCTTTTGGCTTATGGAATAATGAAAGGGTAGAGATAAAAGGGAAAAAAAAAGAATCTTTAATATATTTCAGGTATATCAACAAGGAAAATTGGAAATCTGAGAGTTGGTTCAACCCCAAATTCTATCTTTAATATCTTTTGAGGAAAATTTCTGTAGAGAGTTGGGGTGGGAAGGAGGGGTGACATAACTGTCCATCCATCATCTTGTGAAAATGTTAAAGATGTGTGCACCCAAAGCATTAACAGTTAATTTTAACAAGCAATTATTAAGCTTTTCTTAGTACCTAGTACTTATTCATATATTCAGCTTGCCTTTTATGGTAATAAAGGGAAGGGAATAAATATTTTTAAGTACCTACTAAATGTCAGATATAATCACAGCCCGCTTTGCACGAGACACTTCACCTAACCTGCACAACAGCTCGGTGTGCTTAGATGTTGCAAACGAGCAGGCAGAGGCTTAGAGAGGGAAAATGCCACACAGGGCAGCGCCAGGATTCCAGGGAATTCCAAAAGATTCCTCTCAAAGGCCAAAGCTCCTGTTCTTTGTTAATAGCCCTCGGCATGACATATTCTAATGTATCTTAAACCATTCTTTTAAAATTAGATGAAGCTCCCCTACTGCTAGTGAAACATACTTTTTACTTCAGGTCAGCTTGTTTAGAAGTGAATAAAAATAATAAACTAGAGGAGCTCCTGGGTGGCTCCATCAGTTAATCACCCAACTTGGGCTCAGGTCACTATCTCACAGTTCCTGAGTTTGAGCCCTGTGTGAGGCTCCAGGCTAACAGTGCAGAGCTTGCTCAGGATTCTCTCTCTCCCTTTTTCTCTGGCCCTCCCTGCTCTAAAAATTAATTAATTAATTCATTAATTAATTAAAAAATAATAATAAACATGGAACTTAGCTTTCACCGTTGTTTTGAAGAAGATAGCAAATAAAGACCGCCAATACCAAGTTCATTTTCACTTGGAGTGGGTAGGACCAAAACATTTTTTTTTTTCTGAAAACAAAATTAAGAATGTTTTCCCCTTAGTTTAATGTGGTTCTGTATCCTGTTGAAACTTCCTGCCCTGAAATGGCCATGCCTACCTCTGTGGCTGCCTAATTTGAGTTCTGGTGGCCATCATCGTCCTAAGAGATGTCCCTGTGATGAGTGCCTCTTGCTCACCTGCTTGAAGCCTAGGCCTTGTCTTCTGGACCAAGTGGACCAAAGATCCACCTGCCATCAAAGCATGAGAAACCTAATTTCATCTCAAGTGGTCACTCCGAGGGGTTCCTCTTAATGGCTGAAATGTGTGAGGACAGCTTGTTTGCTTGCTTTTTCTCTTTTTAATTAGGTTATTAAAGAGACAGAATCATATCAGCCATTCGTGTGCTCATTGTAATAAGGCTAGCAGCAATCAGATCAATTTTAAAATGGGCAATTAGGAAAACACAATTCCTAATTCATAAATTCAAGACCATTTCAATAGGGGCAGTGGGCTTGCATAATAAAGATAACCTAATTGTTACTTCATCTTCCCATCGTTGTGATTTAATAATACTAATAGATACTGTTGTAAGTGCTATGTGATTATTAACTCACTTATTGCTCTTAGTAGCCTCATTATTATAGCACTCCAAAATTGTCACCCATTTTACAGGTGAAGAAACTGAGTCACAGAGAGTGAAGTGACTTGCCTAGAGCCTCAGTTTGTAAGGAACAGAGCACCGATTTAAAACGAGCCAGTCAACGTTTCATCCCCGTTTGTTCTGCCCCATCTCCATCAGTAAAAAGGTGTTAGTTTTATCCCTTCCGACACCTTTCTCCCTGCCTCCTTCCCACAACAGTGCTAATGGAGATGAACCACATCAGCAAGAAAGAGAAAACAAAGGCTCACTGGCGACCTACATTGAAAAATGTGCAGTCCAGATGAATTTATACGCCAGGACATGATGATCTCAGACACATAGGGCGAAGGACCATAGGAGGATATTATGGGAGGAGGTGCCATTTTTAGAATCCATATTGGACAAATATGATGTTGATTGAAAGGCCGCTGAGTGTTAACAGTAAAAACTTTGGTCATATTGGCCTGGACCCCTCACCTGAAAAGGAATAAATGTGGATTCTTTCTACTGGAGAAATGAGCTAATACTCCTCTCTAGCCATTTCAGGACATATCAGCAGTGCCACACGGAGGACTTTGGTATTTATTCACCAAATGGCCTCATAAAATAGATTATTTTTCATGTCCATCTTCCAGATGGGTTCACTGAGCTTTACAGATCTGATGTTGCTTACAGGTACACAAGTTCTAGGATAACACTGAAATCCTAAATTAAATGTAGAACTCCTTCTTTTGGAGATAATCTCAATATATGCTGTCTTGAGAACAGTGAGCCAACCCTGAAAGCATAATCCTGCAAAGAAAGGATGGTTTTCCACCTAAAGTCCAGTGATTGGTTACCTTTGGTTATTTCTCATGGCTTTTTCTTTCATGTCTACAAAGACAAAAGTAAAGATATTATGTTTAAAGTTCAGCCATGGCCAATTATGACCATTCTGTGCCTATATCCGGTTCTGAAATACCCTAAAGGGAGAGTGAGTCGGAGGGATGACTTTTCCCAAAGTCTTGCAAATTAGTCAGTAGTGTAGTTTTCAGCAAACCTATTTCTGGTAGAATACTCCCCCCACCCCGATTCAGTTGTTTTTCCCTGTGACATTCCTCTGTGCCCTAAAGCTAGACTATAAACAGTGCACCTACTTTGTGACCTTGGTTCCTGATTATATCTGAGATACTAAAAGGGAAAAGAAAACTCATTATGAAGCTTCACTTATGATCCTGTCATTATTCGAAAATTACAGGGCTATTGCAAACAATTTCAGACAGGCATTTTCTTTTTATCATCTTGAATGTGTAATTAATTACGGCAGACCCGAGTTAACACAAAAATTCAGACTTTCATAGTTTTTATTTTAAGCAGAGATTACTCAGATTTGAATATGATAATAATGCCTACCTCTTAAAAGATCGGCATGTAATTTGGTCAAACCTTTTTGACTCTGAACAATAAGAGGTAAATAAATGGCAGATAAGATTGTCTATGGATTAGTCTTTTAGAGCTTATATTAATCTTTTCTGGGTGGATAAGTATTTAAAAATATTAGTCCAGATAAACATATTGCCAATCTTGCCTTTCATTTCAAATGAATCTCGTTTCTTTTGTTTGCATTTAAATCCACTTTCAGGAGCCACAAATAAAATATATTATATCATAAGAATCATAAAGTGCAGGTGTTGGGATGAAGGAACATGTTAGCACCTGCATTTTATGGGGACATAAAGGAGATATATAATACAGTTAAAAGAAAATTTGTTTTGTCTTTGTTTCCTCTGAGAAAGAATTTAAAAATATTTGATCCATCTAGAAAGAAACATGTTGGAGTAACAACGTGTTTAAAAATAAAAGGGGGGACAAAAGAAAGATACAGAAAGCCTTGATTTAGGGTAAAAACACCCACATACATATATCATAAGATGCTTTAATAAATGACATTACGAATATAAAACATGAAAATCATTAAGAATGTGCACGCGCTAACCGCCACTTATTACTTTCTAGTTTATTTGTGTTTCTAAGAAATCACAACGCGTGCATCTCTAAAAGCAGTCACCGCACCCAGAACTCGTGCTTGTCTGTGCACCTGAGCTGCAGGTGAACACGTACACTCTGCCAGGGAAAATGACAGATGGGTCCCGGTCAGCCTTGGCATCCTCCAGGACTCCAAACAAATGCAAATTTGTAGATCAAGGGCGGCCGTGATCAATCCACTGTCTGTTACTGGCACCAGGGCATTAAAGTAATGTTAAGAAAATGTCTCCGACAAAGCAAAATCAGACAGCTCCACCAGACACGAAGATCCATCTATTTTTAAAGGGGTTTAACACATAGAGTCAGGCTCCAGGACCAAGTAAACACCTGTGAGCTTTTAAGTGGATGCTTCCCTTCAGGTTTTCATTTATTTGTACCTTGATTTCAAAGGGTCCTGAGCCTGACTCTGCCTCTTCCCAAGACTAGACAAGTAGAAATGAGCCAACACTCTGAACTGCCTTTAGCTCCTGGAGGTGGCACCTTCACAAACGGCCTCTGACGTTTGCTGCTCAAAGTTTCCAATGTTTGATGCTAACAAGCTATTGGCAGAAATCATCTCTCACTCCATTCTTTAGCGTAATATTAACTTTAACATTTTAACATCTTTAACATTAACTCCAAATTTAATGTTTAAAAGTGTTCAACAAACAAGTTTCTCTGTTAAAAGATTTTCTTAAGTAAAACAGAATTCATTTATACAATACATTTAAGAACAAAATTGCAAAGCTACTGAATTTGGTCAGTAGAACATTTTCTCCAAAATGTCTTCATTGGGGTCCTCTGACGTACCACATACCATGGGCAAAAAAACGTCAATGATCAAAATACTCCACTAGGGGTGCTCCTGGGTGGCTCAGTCAGCTGAGCGCCCGACTTTGACTCAGGTCATGACCTCATGGTTCATGGGTTCGAGCCCCACATTGGACTCTGCTGTCAGCACCGAGTCTGCTTCGGATTCTCTGTCTCTTTCTCTCTCGGTCCCTCCCCCATTCGCTCCTGCTCTCTCTCTTCCTCAAAAATAAACATTTAAAAAATGCTATACTGGAGTTTTGGGGAACAGGATGCCAAGGGCTGGACCTGATAATTTTTTAGGTGTGACAAGAATCATGGAATAAAATTAGCATGTTTAACTTCCTTACTGGAGCCGAGGGCCATTAGAGAGGAAAGTTGCATTACAAGGTTGAATACTACTATCTCTAAAAAGTAACGGGAAGAAAATGGAGGGAGAAAAACCCGAAGGAATGATGAGTAACAGTGCCACCAGGATATGCCAAGTCACTCCCTGTGGTCTGCTTGCATTATGTTCCCCAATAGTCAGACCATCCTGCAGGGTCTGGCCAGCATTCCCTCTTACAAATGATCAACCTGAGGTTCCGTAATGTATATTTTAATTTCAGCTGAAATTAAGTTCTGCAAGAAGATTACCTATTCCTTCAGGTGCACACCTTTCCCACGCTGTGCTTTAGTTGTATTTACACATGCAAGGGTTTGCATTTTCCTAACCTCGAGGATGGTGCTCACTCTCTGTGTGCGGGGAAAGAAGGCTCATTGTCATGCAGCTTATCATTGTTGTATCACTTAAAGACACTCTCAAAATTCTAATTTTCAGCTTTCACTGGTATTCATATTTGGGTCACAACTGGCCTCATATCACGTGTAATGTGTATTCACTAAAGGAAAACAAAATAAAATCAATCACATGATAGTGACAGACAGAATATTTCTCATCCATCGAGTTATAGCAAAATGTTTAAAAATATAAAGATCTAAAAATCTGTTTTTGAAACAGTCACAGTTACATAACTCAGTCTTCAAAATGAATGAAAAATAAGTGTTTCCTGGAGCCTCCACAAATTTAATTTGCAGTTTAATATTTATAGTTTTGTCATACCATTCTAAATATTCCTCCAAATCTGGATAGAATCTATGAACCTATTCTCATTTCATGGGGTAACAAATAAATAGACATGAAAAGAGAAAAGAATTTTATTTCTATGCTTTGGCATCACAACCCTCAAGACAACAAGAGTTGACCAGATTATTTTGCTTGAAGCGGGATGAGACTTTACTTTGATTCTTAGGAAAAGGAGGGAAAAGAGATGAAAAGAAATTTAAAAGAGGAATAAAGCCAGAGGGAAAGTGAGGTGAAGAGAAGAGAGGCACCTGCACAATGAATTGCAAGGGGCTTTTCCCGCTGGGGGTGATCAAGTGACCCACTTCAAGTTGCTTGCCTTGCTTTCCAGGCATCCTGGCCATCTTGAATTGATGTTAATGAAGGAAATGGATTATATGTTTGGGTGGATGCAGGCTGTGATAGTGAAATAATACTAATACTAGAAAGTAGCTTGAAGCTGGGGTGAACAGTTAGCGAAGGATGCCTAGCGATGTGAGGGACACTGAAAGAGGGCTCTGAGATTCCTGAAGGAATGCTCCATCAATGGCCTTCCACACCTCTTTTAGCTCAAGGGCTAGAAGACCGCCATTGACATCTTGATTACATACATATTACATGCAAGTACATGTACACATGTACATCTACACATATGTATATGCATGCATTTAAGTGTCTGTTAAGAGCCCTGCTTTTACATACTTCATTTAACCCTTGTAATATTTTTGAAGTCAATTTTATTCATAGCCTCTTATTGCACATGAAAAAATAGGGCCCAGAAAGATTAGATACTATTTCCTAAATACATACAGTTAGAATATAATGGACTTAAATGCAGGTGTGTCTGATTCCAAAGCCCATGAGTCCAAAATTCTGTGAATTTACCACTAAAATTTCCCATTTTAAATAAATTAGGGATACCTGGGTGGCTCCGTAGGTTAAGCAGCCAACTTTGGCTCAGGTCATGATCTCAAGGTTCATGGGTTTGAGCCCCACATTGGGCTCTGTGCTGATAGCTCAGAGCCCGGAGCCTGCTTCAGATTCTATGTCTCCCTGTCTCTCTGCCCCTCCCCCACTTGTGCTCTATCTCTCAAAAATGAATTAACATTAAAAAAATCAAAATTAATTGATTAATAATCATCATCATAGCAAAAATATTTTTTGAAAGTGTTCTGTACACTGATCATGTGCTAGCACTACTTTAAGAGCATATGTGAACTCATTAAGTCTCAGTGATTGTGATATATTTCTAATACCCTCCTTTTACACAACGTGCAGAGTGAGATTCAGTAACTAGCTCAGTCACAATGCTGCCTATGTGAGAATTCAGGATGTCATACTGGCAGTATCTCAGAGTCTCTATCTTTATTCCTTTGCTTCACAGAATCTCTTCCATGTCACAGAAACCACTTGAACATTCCAAGTCCTATAAAAATGTCTGTTATTTAAATATTAAATGGCAGTCTCGGGTTTTCAGCCAGAGTCCACCACCAAAATCAGTGCTTCTTTTTTGTTTGTTTGCTTGTTTTAAATTAGAGCTTCTCAGATTTCAAGGGTTTCTAAAATAAGATTTAAAACATACCACCTAGTAATACTGTATTGCATATGTGCAAGTTCATAAGAGAGTGAGTCTTAAAAATTCCCATCACAAGAAAAAATATTTTGTAACTATGTGTGGTGATGGATGTTAACCAGACTTATTGTGGTGATCATTTTGCAATATATATGAATACTGAGTCATTACACTGTGAACATGAAACCAAGATTATATATGCCAATTACACCTTAGTCATTAAAAAAAAAAAAAGGGAACAGATTGGGTCTATAAGTAAATGTTAATTTCTGAGGTCACGTCCAACATCCTATCTGGTTAGCAAGAGAAAGATCAAACCTTAAAGTTTTTACATTCTGTTTAACCCATTCAATTCAAAGCTAATACATTAAATTCAGTAAGAGACACCTGACATAGTAGAGAATAAATTCTAATGATAATGGTATCAATGACAATTATTTAATGCCACTATTCTCTTCAAAAGGTAGTGAAAGAGTCAATAATTTTCAAATTAATGTTTTCTTTCCAGAGTACAGCCCCTGTAGCATTGCTGGCCATGAGACTAATACAAATTTAATGGAAGTCTAAAAAAAGATTCCTTGTCAATTTCCCCTGTCAAATTTAAATGGACAATTTAAACTCTACAAATGAATTTATAGGAAAAAAAGAAATAGCACTGAACATATAAATATGTCTCCCACCACCTAATTGGAATATTAACACTTGAATCAAGAGTCCATAAATAAACTACAGAACTATACAGGAAATGTAATAAACAGAAAAGGAAGTCTCTATTTCCTGCAGCCTTCTATCAGCACTAAAACAGGAACACTTCATCTTGGAAACAGAAAATCTTAAACACTTCACGGTTAACACAGAATTTTAATGGAGAGTTTAATGCGGCAGGAATTTTTCAGACCCTAAAACACAAACAAACACAACAAAAAACCACCGTCTCTCCTGATCGTTACATAAAAGAACACTTTAACACCAAAACACATGAAAAGGCATTCTAGTGTTTTTGGTTTGTTTGTTTGTTTGTTTGCTCTGTATTTTTCTCATTTTATTACACAATGATATTCTAGCTTTTTCTAGGGAGTAACTTAATTCTTGTCTGTTAATGGAAGTCTGGGTGACAGATGACCTGGGGGGAATATTAAGAAGCATATAGAGCAACACCTCTATATGCTTTGGCTCAGTCAGTTGAGCCTCCCACTCTTGGTTTCCACTCAGGTCATCATCTCAAAGTTCATGAGTTCGAGCCTCATGTCGAGCTTCGCACTGACAGTGTGGAGCCTGCTTGGGATTCTATCTCTCCCTCTCTCTCTTCCCCCCTCCTGCTCACTCTCTGTGTCTCTCTCAAAATAAATAAAGAAACTTAAAAAAAACTTAAAAGAAGAAACACATAGAAAACTGTGAAATCAGGAAGACAATAGAATCACATGGGAAGGGTTGGCCAGTGCACTGGCAGTGGGAAGGACCCAGGGAGAGTAGGGAGTTATCGGGGCCAGCGCTCTGCTGCTAACACAGTCCACGGCTGGTGAAGAGACCCCGAACCCACCAGCACATGCATTCTTATCGTCTCCAAATTTGCTCTTCTTTTTATGTGCTTTAGAGCAAAACATGGTTTAAAAACCCAATGGTAAACAAACATCATACTGCTACATCCCAGAACTTTTTTGAGAGAAAACAGTGGCATATTTACTCGTCTATCTCTGTATGTGTACAAACTGAGGTGTTTGAAGACAACATGAATATTGGTTCCTTGTCGGAGAAGATTTATTCACTACCCTTGGGTTTGATTATTAGATTGATATTGCAAACACTGACGTTTGTTAATTAATTTTTAAAAGGGTATTTCTGCTCAGCTGTAGAGCTGAGGAAATTCATTTCACTAAATGTCACATGAGAATGGGAAGAAAGAGACACAATTTTTAGACCTCAGTGCCATAATTAATTTTTTTCCAAATATAGATTTCTTAGCCAAAAAAAAAAATCATGTTCTTTATATGTTTCCTTTCAGAAAGACTGTCTAAAGAATTTAATGGAAACATGAATTTAAGCATTGTTCATTAAACTAAGGAATTTAATTTGTGATTTTATGAATAATAATATTGCTACATTCTTTAAGCTTTTTCTTATATAGAAATAAATAATTCACTTGGATGTTTTTAGCCATAGATTTCCATAAACACTATTTAATAAACATGTTCCCAGCACATCTGAGTTGCTCAGTTGGTTAAGTGTCTGACTTTGGCTCAGGTCATGATCTCGTGTTTCATGAGTTCAAGCCCCGTGTACGGCTGTGTGCTGACAGCTCAGAGCCTAGAGCCTGCTTTGGATTATTTCTCCCTCTATCTCTGCTCCTCTCCTGCTCACACTATGTCTCTCTCTCTCTCTCTCTTTCCTGCTGTCTGTCTCAAAAAAAAAAAAAAAAGAATAAATATTAAAAAACACATATTCCCAATAAACACATTTAATACTGACTACCTTCCTCTCAACAAAGGGACAGAATCCATTCTTTTTTTTCTATGTGACCCTTCCTATTCCCCCACAGATCAGCACTCTTGTAAACAGTGGTGATGAGATTATGCAGTTCACCACTTTTGAAAAGGAAAATCACTTTTTGCTCTGGGTAACAGCTGAAAGAATTTACCTTATTAAAGAGCCCCATGACAGCAGATCTTTAAGAATGCCTGTGCTTCTTGTCAAATATCTGAGTAAAATTTACATTTAGTTATAGAATCTTTTTAAAATCCTATGGCCCCCTCTGCCACCTTTCCCTCTAAAACAGAGTTAAGTGACAACTAAAGATCCCAATTCAATGCTGATTTTGTGGGAGAATTGTCCTTATAATAAACTGCATCTTTATTTCACTTAATTATTATCTGTTCTTCAAAATATCCATCCACCTATCCACCCATCCTTGCATACATCCAAGGATTCCCGGTAACATGACTGGTCAGATCTTCAAACACAGGAGAATTAGGATAAAGATGAAGAAAACCAACTTCATTTATTTTTTTAATTTTTTTTATCTTTATTTATTTTTGAGAAAGAGACAGAGTGTGAGCAGGGGAGGAGCAGAGAGAGAGGGAGACACAGAATCCGAAGCAGGCTCCAGGCCCTGAGCTGTCAGCACAGAGCCTGATGTGGGGCTTGAACTCATGAACCATGAGATCATGACCTGAGCTGGAGTTGGACACTCAACTGACTGAGCCACCCAGGCACCCCTCATTTATTTTTAAAAAGAAATTTTATTTTATAACCAGGACAGATTTTGCTCCATATAAAATGATATTTCAAGGAGACGTAATATCATATTCTTGAAATTTCAGATTCTGTAATTATTTGTACATTGTCTTAAATGTAATGAATTCTTTCAGTTATATCTTTATGCCACTTCCATGATCAAGAATCTCATCAGTGTTTTCCTCATTATCTACTATATTTCCTGCTATGGAGGCAGTTTTGTGTCTATCCATTTATTTGTTCATGTATTTGACATTAATGAATTAATGGAATCATTCATCATACATTGAACCTCTACCATGTGTCAAAATTATCCTGAATATTCGGAATAAAATGGTGACTGATATGCCATGTCTACCCTTGAGAAACTTTGGACTAGTGGAGACAGGCAAGTCAACCTATGATTAGATTTTTGTGGGTCTCCTGTTATCCTCTGTGCAGCCCAAGCTCTTTGTGAAGTACTTTTCCACTAGCAGAAACCATGGATGGCTTCCAAGGAGAAGTAAATTATGAATAAACACAATGACCTTGGACATTGGAGCCCCAAAGACCTGGATTTGAATCCTCGCTCATCATACATCTAGTCTTGGAGTTCTTTGGGCTTCCTCATCAGTAAGCAGTTGCTAATAATAACTGTTTTATAAAAATATTATGAACATGGCTGGGTGACTCAGTCAGTTAAGCATCTGACTTTGGCTCACGTCATGATTTCAAGGCTTGTGAGTTTAAGCCCTGTGTTGGCTCTGTGCTGACAGCTCAGAGCCTGGAGCCTGCTTTGGATTCTGTGTCTCCCTCTGTTTCCACCCCTCCCCTGCTTATGCTTTGTCTCTCTCTTCTACAAAAATATATAAACATTTAAAAAATTAAAGATATTGTGAAGAACAGATGAGACAATTATAACCAATTCATTCCTTCATCACGCCTTTATGGAACCCCTAAATATGCCAGGCACAGTAGTGAACAAGGCCCTTGCCCTCACTCTCTAATACGGAAGAAAGACAATAAACAAAGAAGCAAATATATAATGTAATGTTAGGCAACTAAAAGTGTTTGAAGAAAATGTTGATGGATTAGCAAAAAATTAGAGTACAGTTTTAGATGTGGTAGTCAATAACCTCAGTGACAACGTGACATATGAACAGTCATCAGTGACCTCTACATGTATAAGAGGTACTAGGATGAAGTAATTCTAAGCAAATTCAAAGGCCCTGAAGTGTTAGCCTGTTTGGTCTGTTAAAAACACAAGAGACTCCAGTGCAGCTGATTATAGTGAATGGAAGGAGAACAAAATTAGAGATATTAGCAAGGGTACATTATACATAGCCTTGCATAGCTGCTTTTGAGTTCTCTTCCAAGTGGGTTGGGAACTAGGGCCAAATGTGATCTGACTCACAGGTCTCTCTGGCTGTTGCAAGAAGGAAACCTGTAGATATGGGAAGCAAAGTGAAATGAGATTAGTTAAGAAGCTATTACCCTTAGGCTGGGTGAGAGATGACTGTTTCAAAAAAAATGCTAAGTGATAGAAAATGGACAGTTCAAAGTATGTTGGAATGTGGTCCTTACAACATATGCTGATGGTGCTGGTTGTGTTTTTTTTTAAATTCTTTTTAATGTTTCTATTAATTTTTTTAAGAGAGACACAGAGCATGAGCAGGGAAAAGACAGAGAGAGAGGGAGACCCAGAATGTGAGGCAGGCTTCAGGCTCTGAGCTGTCAGCACAGAGCCTGATACGGGGCTTGAACTCATGAACCATGAGATCATGATCTGAGCTGAAGTTGGACTCAGCCAACTGAGCCACCCAGGCACCCCTAGATTATTTTTTTTTTAATTTTTAAATTTTTTTCTTCTATTTTAAAATTTTATTTTTGAGACAGGGAGAGAGAGACAGAGAGAGTGTGGGAGAAGGGCACAGAGAGAGGGAAATACAGAATCTAAAGCAGGCCTCAGGCTCTGAGCTGTCAGCATGGAGCTCAAACTCACAGACCGTGAGATCATAACCTGAGCCAAAGTCGGACGCTCAACTGACTGAGTCACCCAGGTGCCCCTGGATGTGGTTTTTAATTAGGGATGTGGTGGTGTTTAACAACCAACTCTCTGAAAATGAAAGTCATTTGCATTTCACTGACGTACATACTCCCAACACGCTTGGGAGCAAGCTACAAATGTGTCTCCTCTGAATAGAGCTAGAGAGTGATGTACACAGTCCATTGTCTTGAGTCCATGCTGAACAGCTCAGCATACCACTTGTGGAAGGCAGCCACCTTCTGATATTCATGTGGTGATGTAACAATCCCCTCCACTTGAAGATGAACAAAACGCGGCGAAAGGGATTGAATTTCACTCCATAGCCAAAAGACTATGACTTTCACGTTGGGCGTATACTCTTTTTTTCTCACTGACTCTCTTGACATACTTGCTCTCCCCTCTATCTCTTGGTTCACTCATATTGAGGACAGCAAGCAGCCACGTTGTAATGAGTCCTATGGAGAAGCTCACATGACAAAGAAAGGATCTGAGGCCCTCAGTCTAACAACCTGTAAGAAACGGAAGTCTGAAAAAACATACTACACAAGTGAGTCTGGAAGCAAACCCTTCAGACCCAGTAGAGTCTGGAGCTGACTGCGGCCTTCAACAACAGCTTTCCTGTAATGTCGGGAGACACTTGGAGCCAGAGATCCACAACTGAGTCATGCCCTGACTCCTGACTCACAGAAACGGTACGATAATATGACATTGAATTTAAGTCACTATATTTGGGGCAATTGTTTGCAGCAATATGTGAGTAATATACCCTGTTTGTAAAAGAAAGAGAGGGGTTAGGATAACTACGTTTTGATGTGTGAGCATCTAGGTGAATATTGCTGCCATTTAGTGAGTGAGGGAACACTAAGGGAAAAATCATGTTTGGGGATAAAAATTAAAAATTTGGTAAGGCCAGGATAATTGAAAGAGCATTTAAACATTCTAGTGGAAATGTCTGGTAGATATTTATATGAATCTGAGTTCAGGGAAGGCATTATGGACAAAGATACAAATTTGGGGGCCATCAACTTGCCTTTCATTCCATGGAGTCATTTGTATCATCTAGAAAGTTAAAGCAGGTTGCAGGTGGAGAGGAGAGATCATCAGAATATAAAGCAGAGAGGAGAGAGGAAGTGAAGGGAGTCTAGAACATGTGAGTCTGAGTGAAAGAATTGTTTAAAGAAAGTGTTATCAACTGGGTCAAATATTGGCGCCAAGGTGAGTGGGATGAATACTGAGAATTTACCATTAGATCTGTCATTGTTGAGTCCATTGGTGAATCAGACCATCTATGCTCATGTAGTAGTGGTAGAAATAAAGTTTCATGAGAGAATGGGAGGTAAGCAAATGGAGGTGATATAGATTGATTATTGTTTTAGATAATGTTTCCTTAATGATGTGTTCAGAGAAAGGAGCAGTGGTCATGGGGACAGTATATCCCTTTAAATGGGAAGAAAGAAAAAGCATGTAGGTATGAGTCAAGATAAAGATTTGCCTGTGAGGGGACCAAGAAGGTACTTCCTGAATGACTTGATTTCCTTAGTGAACACGAAACGAGATCAGGAACTGGAAACTAGAAAGGGTGATGGGTGGTGGAAGTCTAAAGAGCTAGTGATAGGGAAATGAGCCTTTTCAGAAACTGGGACAGTGATTTGAGGAGAGCTACATACTGGACTTGTTGGACAATGCTGAGATGCCACTTGAAATTTCCCCATTAAATAGTTCAGTGAGAGCAGTCAGCATTTTTTTTTTTTTTTTTGGCTCTTTTTCCCAAGTATGATCAACTGTCCTCATGAAGGCACATGATGCTTTTCTAGGAGAATACAAGAATCAGAAATGGTATGAAGATGTGGAAGTAGTGGGTTGTACAGAAGGGCTGGCAGGGAGTACCCTACTTCCAGGGCCAGCAGAACATGAGATGTTCCAGAGGATGCGGAGAGCCTCCTCTTTATTTTTATTTATTTATTTTTTAACGTTTATTTATTTTTGAGACAGAGGGAGACAGAGCATGAATGGGGGAGGGTCAGAGAGAGAGAGGGAGACACAGAATCCGAAACAGGTCAGCACAGAGCCCGCCACGGAGCTCGAACTCATGGACCGCGAGATCATGACCTGAGCTGAAGTTAGACGCTTAACCGACTGAGCCACCCAGGCGCCCTGAGAGCCTCCTCTTTAAATGGAAGTAATATCCTTAGACTCCATTAGACTTCTGTTAGAGCAAGATGGTGAAGGGGGTACTCAGGAAAGAGGCTGAAGGAATGAGGGGTATTACTGATAGACCTAGCAGCAGAGATGAAGAATTTAGGGAAACCGGGAGAGAGGCAGACTGACCCCAATTAGGAGGTGCACATCCCCATGCACATGATGGACACATGTGGGTTTGTTGTGTTGCCTGGTGTGATGGCGATGGTGACAGGAGAGGATCAGTCTTGAAAGGGTGTGTGTGTAGTTGGGGGGGTGCCTGTTGTGTGTGGAAGATCAGTTCTAAGTTTACCTCCTGCCAGGGAATGTTTCTAGAGCCAGGAGGTGGGAGATGGGGTCCCACCAGAGGAACATAGGGTTCTGTGGTACAGGGTGGCATCAAGGGCACTGTCTTTCAGCTCAACTATCCCAGCAAAACACATTTCCCAGAAAGAAAAGCAGCATTAAACATTTTTTTAAATATATGAAATTTATTGTCAAATTGGTTTCCATACAACACCCAGTGCTCATCCCAAAAGATGCCCTCTTCAATACCCATCACCCACCCTGCCCTCCCTCCCACCCCCCATCAGCATGAAACATTTGTACAGGAGCATGCATTAATCTTTGAAAGAATCCTGCTTAATCCCTAACGTGGATGGAGGTTTTGAAAGGACTCAGCCTGTCTTTTATTTTAGCTGAGATGACAAAGGTCTCAGGCAGTGCCCTTCAGGGAAGTGTGTCTGTAAGACATTAAGAAGGCAGGAAACACTCTCCAAATGTCTTTTCCCCACATTTGGTTCTCACTGAAGTAAAAACAGCAACAAGGCCAAAATTGTGGAAGTCTTATCAAGTTTCTATCAGCTCATTAATATTCTTTTAATCTTCCATTTTCGGCAGTTTAATTTAGTTGATGTTTCTCATTTACATAGAGACAACATTCTTAATTGATTTAATCCCGGCTTCTGTCTTTCTAGCAAGCCTATTGTTATTTATTGATTTTAATTAATATATACAGACCTCAGATTTCAGCTTTGAAATCCAAAAGTTCTCCTTTTGAGTGGTCTTTCTTTTGAGCCAGATTATAACAGTTTTCTCTCGGCCACTGCCTGAATTCATTACCATTTTCATTCATTTGTTCAACACGTTGACTGAGTATTTATGTCCTAGGCAATGTACCAGGTTTTTTTATCTAGAGAAAAATGATAATAAACAAGTGGTATGAAATGATGAGGGAGCGTGTCTCTGATGAAATGACATTTGGGCCGAGACCTTAAAGTGAGAACAATCCTTTATAGGAAGAATAGGGCGCAGGGATTTGCCAGAGCAAGGAACCACACATGTAGAATGGCTGTGCATGTATGGAGGCTGGCAGATCACAGGGAGAATGGAATAGAGCACATGGGGAGGTTGACAGGGTCCTGTGTATGTGCAACTTCGGAGGCTAGGATGCGGAGTGTGGATATTATTCAATAGGAAGAGGAAGTCAATAGAAAAGTTTTAGACAGGAAAATAACACAATTCTACTTACATGTAAAAAAGAGTGCTCAGAATGACAGCTTTCCTGTCCGTCGTAGCCTCATGTGTTAGCACACGGACTTTAGAGCCAGAAGGATCTAGTTAGAAACCCCACTCCCAGTGCTTACCTGTTACAATGCATTTAGGTTATTTGATCTTTAGATATGTTATTTGTAGAAGGGAAATGATGATAATTTGTGGTGTTGCTTAAGTGATTGAAAGGGTCGTAAAGAACACAGAGTAATGCTGGCACAAAGTAGACACTCAAAATGTAAATTTTCTAGAAATTTCATAATTTATATTAGCTAATTCTAGCTTTGTAAGGATGTAACATAAATAATGAATGTATAGGGCTTTTTATTTCATTTAAGGAGGAGAGCAAAACAAATGTATACAATCATTTGACCACTGCCTCAATCAAAATATAGAACAACGCATCTCGCTAAGGAAATTGTCTCATGTCCCTTTTGAATTATTCCCTTTTTTTTCCACCAGAAGAGAATTTCCTGGCAATTTCATCTTTGTCTCTATTGTTCTGCCTTTCTAAAATGTCATATAAATGAATGCAGGTCATAGGCTCTAAGTCTAATTTTTTTCACTTAATATTGTGTATTTGAACTTTACCCGTATTGGTGAGCATATCAAGTTCACTCATTTTTTTGCTGACAATATTAGTTGTATGGATATATCATAATTCCGTCCATCAGTTGGTGAGCATGTGGGTTGTTTCCATTTTGGAGCTTCTTTGAATTAAGTTTCTAGAAACTTCTGCATATAGGTCTTTGTAGAGACATATGTTTTCATTTCCATGGGGTAAATTCCTAGAAGTGGAATTGCTGAGTTTCATACTAATGTTTAACTTTGTAAGAAACTGTTGAAGAGCTTTTCAAAGCTGTCTGTACGTACCATTTGGTGTTCACACCAGCAGTGTCTGAGAATTCTAGTTCCTCTGCATACTCACCAGCACTTGGCTTTTTATTTTTTCTAGTTGATTTGTAATGGTATATCATTGATCCTTTTAAGATGTAAGTCAGTTCAGTGTGTGACCCTACCAAATCTAATTGTTACTTATGTCAAACCACCTAATGTATTCCTCTTTCCATTCACTTTGACTTTCATTCATTCTGTAGACATATACTCAACACCTGCTAACAGTTTCTAAGAACTCTATGTTCTAATGATAATAAAATGTGACAAATGCTAGAAGGAACCAAAGGCTTGATGAGGATACAGTAGTTGCACAAAAGAGATTTGCTTAATTCAGATTAAACTAAATTTTAAAATGTGAGGGAATGTTTGCCTGGGATGTAGGAAAATGAAGACAATCCAGAAAGATGATAGGATAGAAATGTCGAAGGCATTAGCTTTTTTAAAACTACATATAATTAATTTCAAAATTGAGTAGTACAGATATTGCTAACTAATAACTTAGTCTTCTTTTATCTAAAATGTGTGAGTCTGGAGTGGCTGAACATCTCCTAAAAATGGGAACTGTCTTTGTAGAATATCTTTCTGACATATATGCTCTTTTTCATATTACAAAAGACTTTCCCCATTACAAAGTAGCTATATATTTTTCTCAGTGGCAGTTGAAAGAAACTGGCATTATTCAACCTCACCTTTCTTTCCAAAATTTGATATCTGATGTATGTTATCTATAGTAAGAATGGAGTCCCAGATCATCAAAGACAGACTAATACATTTTTTTGCCCTCAAATTACTGGTTTCCTAATCATGCCCTCTCAGATTTATTAAATTCATTCCAGGTTGGCTTGACACTTTGACCCAATGCCAATCATTTCTCTGCTTGATGATATACAAACCTTGTGGCTGTGATCTATTTTAGATATGCAATTTATTATAAAGGTTAAATAATTTGTACATAGTTTTTTAATTATGCCCATAAGCCTTATCTCTGAAACACTAATATAGAAGAAAATCATCACTGCGGCGGGGGGAAAAAATTTAAAGTTAGAAGAAGAATGAGTTAGAACAGTAGCCATAAATGTGATAGACAAAACATCAAATGAAATTAGATATAAACAGAAATCAAAATTAGTTCAATCCATTTATCTTATGGCATTTTGCATATATACATTCACCAGATATGCTAAATTTAGTAATATATTTCAGTTCAATTTAATTCAATAACTCAATTTAATGAAATTAAAAACACATTAATGGGGGGAAAATGGTAGCATAGAAAATCTCCCTAATCTCCTCCCTAAAACAACTGTGTAACCAAAATAAAACAAATGTAGAGGAAAAAGCGCATCAACACACATATTTTATCAGTCAGATTAGGCTTCAGTAATAAGCAACTCCCAAATCAGTGGCTTACCACAACAAATATTTAAGTTCTCATTCGCATTAAATATTGACAGCAATTTTGTGTAGCTCTGCTCCACATCAGTTCTACTCTGCAATCCAGACCCATACCTGGAGACAACAGAGGAAAAAAATCTAGGGAAAAAAAACTGGCATTTATAGAAAATGATAAAAAAAAAACCTTGCGTGGCTCTTAAAACATCTGATCAAAAATGGTGTTGAGACAGCTTCTAGGCTAATATTCTTTTTATTTTCACTTCATTGACTAAATCAAATAATAAACTCATTCGGAAAAAAAGAAGAGACCAAATAAGCTACTGGGTCTACATCAAAATAAAATGCTTCTGCATAGTGAAGAAAATAATCAACAAAACTAAAGGCAACCTACAGAATGGGAGAAGATATTTGTAAATAACATATCTGATAAGGGGTTAGTATATAAAATATGTAAATAATTGATACAACTCAACACCCAGAAAGCAAATAATCCAATTAAAAATGGGCAGAAGACATGAAAAGACATTTCTCTAAAGAAGACATATACGACCAACAGACACACAGTAAGATGCTCATAATCACTTATCAACAGAAAAATGAAAATCAAAACTACAGTGATATACCACCTCACACCTGTCAGAATGGCTAAAATCAAAAACATAAGAAACAACAAGTGTTGGTGAGTGTGTGGAGAAAAAGGAACCCTGTTGCACTCTTGGTGGGAATGCAAACTGGTGCAACTACTCTTAAAAACAGTATGGAGGTTCCACAAAAAGTTAAAAGTAGAACTATCCTTCAATCCAGTAATCACACTACTGGGTATTTACCCCCAAATATGAAAACAATAATTCAAAGGGATACATGAACCCCAAAGTTTATAGCAGCATTATTTACAATAGCCAGATTATGGAGGCAGCCCAAGTGTCCATGGATAGGTGAATGGATAAAGAAGGTACAGCATAGCACATATATATATATATACACACATAGCATATATATATATGCTAGCGTATATACATAGCATATATATATATATATATATATATATATATATATATATATATATGCTATGCCGTACCTTCTTTATCCATATATCCGTATATAGATATATCCATATATCCATATATATCTATATCTATATATAGATATATATGATGGAATTTTATTCAGCCATAAAAAAGAAAGAAATCTTGCCACTTGCAAAAACATGGATGGAACTAAAGTGTATAATGTTAAGCAAAATTAAGTCAGAGAAAGACAAATACCATATGATTTCACGCATACATGGCATTTAAGAAACAAAACTAAGGAGCAAAGGAAAAAAAAGAGAGAAACAAATGAAGAAACAGACTCTTAGGTATAGAAAATAAACTGAAGGTTAACAGAGAGGAGATAGGTGGGGGGTGGATAAAGAGATGATGGAGATAAGTGCACTAGTGATGAGCACCGGGTATTGTATGGAAGTGTTGAATCACTGTATCGCACACCTGAAACTAATATAACACTGTGTGCTAACTACACCAGAATTAAAATAAAAACTTAATTTAAAAAGTTTTTAAAAAAAGAAAAAATATTCCAACAGCCATGGGCATGGAGATCATGGACGTGTTTGAAAAAACAATGAATATATTGCATGAAAGCTTATACACATACACACACATTTTCAAAAGACAACAAATTTTTTTTCTCTAAATGTGGTAGAAATGTATCCAAATTGAAAGAGTTTAAGATTCTTTTGACTGGGTAATTTCAATTGAAAAAAAAAAAAATCCTGAGATCCTAAGACACATCTAATATCAATGAAAGGTCACTAAGTATTGTAAAAAATCAAATGCAGAAAATTAAAAATGCCACTTATTGCCTCTAGTTTGGAGGGGCAAGTAAAGAAGAAAAATGGGTTTTAAGAAATATTTAAATCATTTCTCTTGAAACACAACTAGATGTTTGGCCAAGTGGCATTATGTTTTCTGACTAGGATTATTAACATGGGGATGAAATATACTGACCCTAAAGAGAAACATTTTCTAATCTTTGGTGGACCAAAATCAGGAAGTGAGGGAAGAACATTAGAGACACCAAAATTCCTCTTTGCTTAGTCATTTTCCCCTCTGCCAACTGATGATAGTACAAGGTAATTATTCCATCTTTGCCCAACAGAAAACTGGTTGACCTGCAGGCTTCCCAGTAAACAAAAGAAAACCACAGGAAAGGTTCCCTTGTGGAATAGCGCACAAGCCCATGTCATTCTCATTCTTCTAAAATAATTAATTTGATAATATAAACCCAAACCATTCAGGATGTCACATTATATTCAAGATGGAGAAGTCTAACAGTGACCAGGAGAAAAGAAAGAGGGATCCAAAAGGAAACCAAACAATATTTTGAGACAAATGGTAGGTGTTGTTAGGTTTGGGCAAAACAAAACAAAACAAAAAATCGAATAAGCAAAACTAAACTATGGATCTCGGCGCTCCTGGGTGGCTCAGTCGGTTAAGCGTCTGACTTCGGCTCAGGTCATGATCTCACAGTTCGTGAGTTTGAACCCCGCATCAGGCTCTGTGCTGACAGCTCAGAGCCTGGAGCCTGCTTCACATTCTGTGTCTCCCTCTCTCTCTGCCCCTTCCCTGTTCATGCTTGTCTCTCTCTGTCTCAAAAATAAATAAACATTAAAAAAAATTTAAAAAAAAGTAAAGTATGGATCTCATGAAGAAGTTGTACAGTGCAAAAGCAGAAAAATAAACTTAGCATGCAAGAGACAGATGGAAAAGACCCTTGTAGACTAACTCCATAAATCAGAGCAAAATTTTACACAGCAACTGCTTTACATGGACATCAAAGACATGTGGCCTTGAGGATTAATGAGACAGGACAGCAAATTGAGATGAATTTGAAGTCAACTGACTCTTAAAACAGGAAAATAGTTCCCATGAAAAATTTACAACTACCTGAAAAATAGTAAGAGGTGGAACCTGCATGGCAGAAAATTGAGTTAGAGATGTGGAGAAGGATGTACAGATGTGGAAACCCAATGGATGGAGAAGATTATGGTGATGAGGACATTGCTAGAGCATGTGCAAATCTAGCCACACACCTAAATAAGGCATGAGCGCAGACTCTTTGAATTGAAGAATGATATACTTAAAAGAACCTATAGGGTGCCTGGGTGGCTCAGTCAGTTAAGCGTCTGACTCTCGATTTCAGCTCAGTTCATGATCTCATGGTTCCTTGAGTTCAAGTCCCTCATTGGGCTCTGTGCTGACAGCTTGGAGCCTGGAGCCTGCTTTGGATTCTGGGTCTCCCTCTCTCTCTCTACCCCTCCCCTGCTCATGCTCTCTCTCTCTCTCTTTCTCTCAAAAATAAACATTAAAAAAAAAAAAAAAGAACCTATAGCCCAGGACCAGATATATACCTGGAAAAAGGTTTTCAGGTAACTTTCAAGGGAAGTTACTATCTAGTAATATGCAATTCTATTAAGAAGAAACACCCATGAATTTAATCAAATATTTAAGAAATATACAGTCAAAATTCTGCAATATGCCTCTAATGTAAGCTGGTCCTTTCTAAGATTTTAAAAAAGATCAAGATCCTTTTTTTTATATTTAAAAATGCCATGTGCTACCTTTGCCCTGTGAATAACTGTCCACAGCTGATTGTGACTCAGAAGACATTGTGGCTCAACCTCAGGGAGATTTGGAAACCTGCACTGATGTAACGTAATTTAAGAAAGTGATATGCCAGAGCAAGGTTTTTTTCTTAAGAGGATATATAATGGTAAGATAAATGCCTGTTATTAGAGCTCATTTAGTAGCTCTCTTTTTCTCATGTGCACTGAATACAGTAGCATGGCTTACTTTTATTTTTTTTATCAATCCATTATACAATTCATGAGATATTAATTGCAACACTATTAGTGAGAAGACCATTTATGGATTCCTGGGGGAAAAAATCACAAGCCATGAATCCTGGGTCCAGCCAATCTAAATTTTACCCCGAGTTCCAGGCTTATACATCTAATTGTGTGTTTGACATTTTCCTACTTGAATGTCCAGTAGGCCCTGCAAACAAAATGTGTCAGTGCTGAACAAATAATCTTTCCTCCTACACCTCCTATACCCACAGTATTATTAACACTCAGAGTTAATAACAACCCAATTTCTGTTTCTTATGCCCAATCCTTGGGGTTATTTCTGATTTTTTCTCTTTCTCTCACACTTTATAGCTAACGAACCAGAATTCTATCCTCTCTATCTTCAAATAGATTCAGTGTTCTACTTTTTTTTTTTATTCTCTTAGTTCTCTTGATAATTATGTTAAACTTGTTCTTTCTGTTCTTTATTTGGTAGTAAAAGAGATCCCATAAAATATGATAGATCATGTTATTCTTGTACTTAAAGCCACCCAGTCACTTTTCCTTCAAAATAAAAGCCAAGGAGCTTATTTGGCCTGTATTATTTCACATAATGTGGCCTTGGTTCTTACTGCCTGTCCACCAACATTGCCTGTTAGCCTCCCCCACACTTCTATGCTCCAGCCCACTAGCCTCCTTGGTATCACTAGGCATGCCTGGCACTCTTCATACGGACCTTCAAGTACCCTTCTCCTCTGGGACACTCCACTCACCAATGGCCAGTGACTGTCTCCTTCATCTACTTGCTCAAAGGTCATTTTCTCCGCAGCAATGTCTCCAGCCACCATATCGAAGATGACTGCACTCCAAACTTCCCTGAATTCCCTTGCTGCCTTATGTTTCTACATTGTTCTTGTAGGTTCCTGCTCTACTTAAATCTTAAATTATTTATTTACTTTCTATCATAGACCATTAATGTATGAATACTAGGAGAACAGAGAATTTCACCCATTTTGCGTTCTGCTCTTCTGTCAAATCCTAAAGCAGTGCCTTGCACAGCGGGGCACTCAAAAAAGTTGCATTGATTGAATAGATGAACCCTTCAGGGCAAACACAGCCAAGTTTTAGATCTGTAGGACTTCAAGAATAAAACAAACAAACCACTCAATTTACACTTGTCTTTCTCTTCCAGTTTACTCCACACAGACCAAAGAGGTCAAGATAAAGGAAGACGAATACAGAAGAAAGAATAGTAGAAAATTAATTATGCTAAGACTAAAGAGATGATAAAATGTATTTAGAAATGCGTACTATAAATGCCAAGTATGAGTTAATAACATAGAGACATATTGGAAGAAGGACTAATGAAAGGTGAATATAATATTTTACAAATTTATAAATATTTGTATTATATAAAATATAATATTTTAAAATACTCAAATGAAATACATAAAGTTAAAAGGTGGCAAAGTTAGTGAGGAAGTATATGTTTCACAAATATTTCATCTCAGACAAAAGTAGAAAGTGAGTAGATAAAATATAAACATAGTATATAAATGAAGTATACACATAGACATGCAATTATATTATATTATCATGATTATTTGACCCAAAAAGTTAACCACAACTCAGTTTTGCAAGCATTGTAGGATTTCAAATCAGGAAGCAGGAGTGATGTGTACATGTGGTTGTGGGAGCGTTAGGGAGATGGTTGATATGTGAAAAGGAGGGATTGAAGAAAGAGAAGAAATTGACCACAAAAAGCAAAGTAGGAAAATAAAAAAAAGGAAGATACTATTTCAAAAGCATAATAAATATCTACTATAAAATAAGAGAGGGGACAAAATAAAATATTTCAATTTCATTGAATATGAAAGGACTGAATCTCTCCATTAAAGATATTCATACTGGCTTAAAAATGATTTAAGTATATAAAATTATTAAAAATGATAAATGAAGGATAAAAGTAAAGGATAAACAAAACCAGTGTAAACTCAGTATTAATATTAAAAATATACCTTAAAATATTCCACTCAGAAAAATAATAAAATACAAAGGTAGAAAATGAAATTAATAAAAAAGTTATAACAATCTGAAATCTTAATACATCAAATAACAGGAGTCCCTCTGGATCAACAAAGGAAACTTTGAGGGGCTCCTGGATGGCTCAGTTGGTTGATCATCCAACTTTGGCTCAGGTCATGATCTCATGGTTCATGAGTTCAAGCCCCACACTGGGCTCTGTGCTGACAGTGCAGAGCCTGCCTGGGATTCTCTCTCTTCCTCTCTCTCTGCCCTTCCCCTGTTTGCTCTTTCTCTCTCAAAATAAATGAATAAACTTAAAGGAAAGAGACTTTGATTTAAAAAATAAAAATGACATTAATAAATTTTTAAATAAATCCTCAAGAATTCAATAGGTCAAAGATCCCCACAACAAACATTCAAAGGATATAGCCTTGATAATAACAAAACAAAACCAGATATGAACACACAAAAACCTGGCAAACCAAAACTGAGAAACAAAAAGTGGCCATTTGGAAATTAAGAAATATCTTCCTTAAAAACAATTCAAGGGAGAAGCTACTTGAAAAGTAACAAAATTAGAACATTTTACAAAAAAAAAAAAAAATCTTTAGGATGAATCCTGAATATTTTTAGAGTAAAATTCCTCATCATAGATGTTTTTTATTGGTAACATAAAAACCTAATAACAAGCTTACATAAAACCAGAAATAATTCAAAATAAATTATAAGGAGACTTTAAGAAATATAAGAAGTTAAGTTAGTAAAATTGGAAAAAAATATTTCAAAGGTTAAATAAACGGTTCTTCACTGCTTCTTTGAAATGACCCATCAAGAGACAAACTCCTAGTATGACTATTTAAACCATGGGAAGACTAAAAAAAGAGAATCAACCATCTATTTAGGAGAGATTATAGGAGACTTAAAAGTCCTGGCAAAATGGGGAAGAGACTCCAGCTGTGAGTGCTGCCCCTGCCCACCTGACCCCAGCTGAGTACAGGGGAGGGAAGCATAAAGATCTGGAGTAGCTTATGTATTGTGAGAAACCAGAGGTCTGAAGAGACAGCGCAGTCTGGGATGAGGGAGATGCTTTGGAAGAAGCCTTCATTTTGGCAACTTCCCTTTGCTCATTGAACCAGGAGGAATGTCACCAGCCCAGGTACTGCTAACAGGTAGAGAGACCACAGGACCTGCTCAGCCTGACAAAGGAAGCTTCCCCACTGCAATGAGGAGCCCTGAATATGTCCTCCTTTCTTCCCTGGCTATAAACCCAGGACTAGGGGACTGGCCCTTCCACAAAGGCTACTCTTAGTGAAGCAGTAAAGAGGAAGCTGTGTTCTGTTGCACGAAGAGCAAATTCCGTGTTCCCAGTCTGTCTTAATGGGAGGCTCTCGGAAGTTGGATATGCCCATCCCTTATGCTGCTTAGTGCATATTGCCAGGAAACATAGCTGATAGTCTGAGTGACTGAATTTATGTGGAAAGACATCTATCCATTTATAAATGAAGGTAAAAAACCAAACAACTGTTGTAAAACCCAACAGAATTCATGCCATGGATATATAATTTAATTAAACATAATCCATGTACTAACATAGATATGTAAGAATATTGGCAATATGAAGCAGGAACACGCAGATATATGGAGGAACCAGCAGAAAAATTGAGGCAATTAAAGTAAAGCTTTGGTTTGTGAGCATAATTCGTTCTGGAAACATGCTTGTAATCCAAAGCACTTGTATATCAAAGTGATTTTCAAGAACCATTGAGTCAGTTGTGATCATGTAATGTTCGGCATCAAGTACTACTCGTCTATGAGGACATTGTTCATTTATCAAGTTAAAATTTATTAGAAATGTTTGCTCATCTTGCAGAACACTCACAGAACAGGTTACTAGCAAGCCAAGGTTTTGCTGTATAAATATAATATATATAGTATATATAAATTTGCTGTATATATATAATATATATAGTATATATAAAAATTATATATACAGTATATATACTTATAATTATGTATATACAGTGTAATAAAAATTATAATGTAATATATAAAATATATATTATATATAGTTATAAAAAACAGAGGCCACTACATTGAATTAAATAGTAAAATAGGTAGAGCCAGAGAATAAACAAATGAACATGAGCCCAGATCAGATAATTCAAGAAAACATCAGGAGAGAATGTACAGAAATTCTTTTTCAAGCTAAGAAATAAAAGAGATACAAGAAGAAATGGAAACATTTGGAAAATAAATGGAAAATAAATGGATATATGTAGATGTAAATAAAAGAGAACAATTATTTGAAGTAATAATAACTTTTTTTTTAATTATAAAAGTTGAAATACCTCAGTTTGAAAGAAATCATGGAATGACAAATACAATTATAGGAAAAGAGATCCATCCAGTAACATTTAAGAAGGTTAAACACAAAAGGACAATTCTAAAACCCTTCAGGGAGAAAGAACAGATCTCCTTGAAGGTTCAATATCCAGATGTTACCAGACATCTCATCAACAACTTCGGATGTCAGGGGAAAGCTGGTAATACTGTCTTCAAACTTCAAATAACTTTGAGCATGGAATTGCACATTCAGTTACAATATATTTTAAGTAAGGGAAAGTGATAAAGACATTTTCAGAAATTCAGCAACTTAGATTGTTTATAATATAAAATCTTACTTTGAAAATGCTTTGGGGAAGATTTTCTAGCAAAATGAAAACAAAACCAAAAGAATTCTGTGAAAAAGTAAGAAAGAATAAATAATTGGGAAGATGTGTAAAGGAGCAAGAATTTGTATCATGTAGTATATAGCATTACAAGTTCAGAGGTAAGGGCAGCACAAGTGGGGGACAGAGAGTGTGGAAGGAAAAGTCACTGCAGATTGACAACTTTCTGAAGTGCTTGGCATGTTTAGGGGAGAAACAAACTTTATTAAAGATAGCAAAACCAGCAGGGAAAAGAAATACAGCAGCCACTGAAGAAAAAAATACGTATAGATAGCTTTCAAATTATCAGAGTAAAATGTTTCTGGGCAATGAAACTCAAGAAAGGAAAGAGAAAAACATTGCAATTCAAAAATATGTGAAACCAAATGACAGAAACGACTTCTGGTAGTAAGAGAAATTATAGCAACTACAGGTGGATTTGACTTACTACTCAAAAAAAAATGTTCTATTTAATTTTTTTAACATTTATTTATTTTGGAGAGAGAGTGTGAACGGGGCGGTGGGGGGGGTTGTGGAGAGACAGGGAGACACAGAATTTGAAGCAGGCTCCAGGGTCTGAGCTGTCAGCATAGATCCCGATATGGGGCTCGAACTCAAAGACCAAGAGATCATGACCTGAGCTGAAGTTGGATGCTTAACCCACTGAGCCCTGCAGGCACCCCCCTGTTCTATTGTTTAAAGAAACAAGATCCAATATGTTGCCTGCAAGAAGATTTAAAGGAAAAAAAAATATGGAGAATTTGAATAGAAAAGATAAAGCAACTCAGCAAATATGAAGCAATTTTATATCTTATGAAATAGAATATGAGTAAACATTATAAAATACTGATAAATATGTACTATTAAAATAGCACATATGTATCTAATAATATAACCTTCATAAAATAATCATTTTCAGAATATATAGGTAAATTAACCATTTAAATGTGGTGCCAGGGATTCCTGGGTGGCTCAGACAGTTCAGCATCCGACTTCAGCTCAGGTCATGATCTTGGAGTTGACGAGTTTGAGTCCCGCGTCGGGGACTCTGCACTGATAGCTAGGAGCCCAGAGCTTACTTCAGATTCTGTCTCCTTCTTTCTCTGCCCCTCTCCACTCATGCTCTGTCTCTCTCTGTCTCAAAAATAAGTCAACATTAAAAAAAAATTTTAATGTAGCACCAATATTGTAAAATAATCTCAGAAAGGGAGAGACTGAACAAAAAATAAGCAATTATATAGAAAATTATAATAGCAAGTTTGATAAGATTTAAAATAAAACCATGAAAATTAATATACTATTAATAGAGAATAGAGGTCCTTTCTGAGCACATGAACATACATAAAAGTAGACTATATTCTAAGACAGGAAAAAAAAGTCTCAATAAATGTCATAAACTCACCACCACAGAGAATATATTTGCTGACCACAATGTAAAAGAATAGTATAAACTAGAAACAAAAGGAGAGATAAATAATCCACATATCTGAGAAGTAAAATGCATACTAAAAAGTAACCCTCATTTTCACAAGGAAAATTATAGTAAAACCTCTTCTTGTACAAGTACTGACCCACATAAAGTAGTCTTGGAAAAAATACATGGTTTTAAATATTAAATTCATTTATCAGAAAACAAGAAAGTCTAAAAATAAATGAGCTGATTTGGGGGAGACTGCTAATTTTCTAACAAAATTTGTTCTTACCCTTGTCCATAGCAACAGAGAAGTAATTTGAACCTTAGTCCCCATGGGAACATTAATTCCTGATTCTTCTGGCAGAATATGAGTGAGAATGAGGTGGGCATTCTTTTGAACCCAAAGTTCTACCAACATGAGTTTTGCTTTGGTCACCAAAGTCTTCCAGATTGGTAAACCAATGGTTACATTTGATTCCTCATTTTACTTAGTGCATCAGTAGAACTTGTCACTTAATCACTTCCTCTTCTTGGAAGCAGTATTTATTTGCATACCATGTTCTGCTCCTACCTCACTGGTTAGCTCTGGGAGCTTGAGGCTGTCAAATTTGGGGACCTTAGGAAGAACTTGTGAAGTGCATCTAAGTACTGTTCATCTGGGAGATGTTGCCCACGGTGGTCTCTTTGGGGTTCAGCATGTGTGAATACAGCAGTGGTCCCCTGAAACATTCAAGCTACGAAGATAGAGAAGTCTCTGCAGTGTGAATTGTGAAGTTCATGGGATGAACTTTAGGCAAAATATTGCCAGGCTGCCTGCACACAAAGATGGCATAAATATGCATAGACTCGACACTGCAGAAGTGGTTGGAGTAATAAGTGGCTAAAGCAGACTGAAAAGGCAGACAAAATCTGCAATAGAGCTTCCAAAAAACAAGACCAAAATTCACTTTGTTTTTCTGCAAATCTAATTCACCACAGCCATCCCTATCTCAGTAATGGCGACTCATTCCTTCCAGCTGATTAGGCAAGTATTGTAGCCAACATCCTTGGAACATTCTAAAACCATATATCCATCAGGAAATCCTGTTGGCTTTTTCTTCCCAAGTGTACCCAGAGCCTTGCCACTTTTTACTGCCTTCTGCAGCCTGACCCACTCTCATATGCTGCTAGAGAACTCCATTGCCTCGTCAATGATTTCTCTGTCCTCACTCCCTTCTCAGCTCAATTCCCAATGAAGCCTCAAGAGTGATCCTTTTAAAACATAAGACAGAGAAGGTCACTCTTGACATAAAACTCTCCAGTGAGTTCCCATCTCAGTAAAAACCAGCATCTTTGCAGCACCATAAATAATGCACATGTTCTACCTGGCCCTGTCCTCCAACACGTCATCTGCCAGTCCTCTTCTCATTCCTTCCTCCATACATGACACATTGCTCTCTTATTTTTCCTTAAAAATACCAAGCAGTTGTGGGATTCCTGGGTGACTCAGTCAGTTAAGTGTCCAACTCTTGATCTCAACTCAGGTCATGATCTCACAGTTGGTGAGAATAGAGCCCACATGGGGCTCTGCACTGACAGCACCAAACTTGCTTGGGATTCTCTCTCCATCTCTCCCAGCCCCTCTGAGGCTCTCTCTCTCTCTCTCTCTCTCAAAATAAATAAATAAACTTAAAAAAATACCAAGCACTTGGGAATTTTAGGACTTTTTAAGTGTATGTTCTATCTATAATGTTCTCTGCCTAGATGTCTACATGCTTCAGAATTTTCCCCAAATTTTGTTTTAATGAAGGCTCTATCTGAATTGTAACCTATATTTTCTCATCCAGTTTAACTTGTTCTTATTTGGCACCGCACTTACCCCTTCTCCCTTGCTCTGTATGGTAACAGTTTACTATGTTTTTGTTTACTGTCTGCCTTTAAGAGAGCATAAGCTCCACTGGGATTAGGAGTCTATCTATTTTGTTCACTGATATATTCTAAGTGCCTTAATATTTTCATATAAATGTAATACCTGAAGCAGTAGCTGGCACATAATATGTGCTCAGTAAATATCAATTGAATAAATAAATGGTAAAATGTGCAACATTCAAAAAATTAATGTTGAGACAGCTAGTTAATGATGTGGAAAAAAAAACTACCAAGAAACACTATTCTGACTTCATACCATTCCAAATGCTAACTGCCATTGTGTTAATGTTTTAAATATAATGAACAAAGCTTTAAGATTTTTAAAAAAGAAATAGGGAATTAGCTTTATTATCCTAAATTGATGGGATTTCCTAAATAAGACAAAATGACATTTACATAGTAATGAACTACACAAAAAATAGGCTCTATTAAAATTTTAAAAAGAATAGACAGAACAAAATTAAACTCTAAACTATAAGTAGGAAAAAATATTTGCCATAAATACATCCTGAAGCAGGATTAGGATTCAGAATATGAAAGGAATTTTTATAAATCTACAAGAAAGAGAAAAAAAAACAAAAACAGCCCAATATAAAAGGCAGAAGACCATGAATAAGTGAGTCACAGGAAATGAAACATAAAGGCCCTAAAATGCATAGAAAGGTGCTCAACCTCACTCATAATTTTAGAAGGCCAAATTAAATAAAATTGACATCAGTTTAGATACTAGTCTGACCAATAAATGAAAAATTATGTAAAATTGGATGTCAATCCACGACCAGTGCTGGCAAGGATGCAGAGAGGTACTCTCATACAATGTTAGTGGCGATATCTGTAGTTACATGATACTCTTAAAAATACCCATAGTACTACATTACATGAAAATGAAAACTTAAGAGTGATGTGTATTGTGTAATCCATTTTTATTCTTGAAAATATCAAGAGAGGTGCCTGGGTGACTCCGTTGGTTACATGTCTGACTCTTGGTTTTGGATCAGGTCATGATCTCATTGTTCATTAGTTTGAGCAAAACGTTGGACTCTATGCTGACAGTTCAGAGCCTGGAGCTCGCTTCAGATTCTGTGTCTCCCTCTCTCTCTTCCCCCCTCCAGCTTGCACTCTATCTCTGTCTCAAAAAATAAACAAACAAAAAGAATTAAAAACAGTAGCAAGAAAAGGAAACCAATAATGGTGACAAAAATCTCATAAACTCAAAATACAAGAAATTTTAATCTTACGGACACATTTTGAGCAGTTAACATTGATATGATGCCTGTTGTAGACAGAGTTTAAACTGGAGTATAGAAGAGTTAATATTTTCTTATAGTGTATTTTTGTTTCACTTGTTATGTGCATTAATTGATTTGTAAGAAAAATTAAGAATATAAAATATTTATAAAATAAAAATTTTCAGAACATTTTATTTTGCTTTTGGAAATAAAACAATGCCTTAATAAATGAAGTAAATTTATTTTTAAGGAAAAATGCCTTGAAAATCGATGCAATAGCTAAACAAAATCAGCAATTACACAAATATAGAGTTTGTTTTTATAACGAATAAATATGTGTTTTTATAATGAAAGTATAAATAAAAGAGCCAAACAATTTGGAAATTGAGAATTTTTTAAAAATAATACTTGCATTATGTAAGATGTCAAACTTGCAATTATAGAATCTGTAGATTCTAAATTAAAATTGAAACAGCACACACAACACCTCTGTTATGTGCCCCAAACTCTACTTTGATGAAATCCATATACAAACCTCTTTTAATATTAAAGTAGATGTAATGTGAAGTAAAAGTGAACCAGCTTTTGCATGTTTAACATAGCAAAAGAATAACAATAAGTGAAAGTTATTGCATAGGAGAAAGCAGGACTTACTTTATTATAAAGCAAATTAACTTTAAAATTGATAAATATAGGGGCACCTGGGTGGCTCAGTCATTTGAGCCTCCAACTCTTTTTTTTTTTTTAATGTTTTTTTTTTAACATTTATTTATTTTTGAGACAGAAAGAGACAGAGCATGAACGGGGGAGGGTCAGAGAGAGAGGGAGACACAGAATCTGAAACAGGCTCCAGGCTGTGAGCAGTCAGCACAGAGCCTGACGTGGGGCTCGAACTCACATACCGCGAGATCGTGACCTGAGCCGAAGTCGGACGCTTAACCGACTGAGCCACCCAGGCGCCCCTGAGCCTCCAACTCTTGATTTCAGCTGAGGTCATGATGGCATGGTCATGGGGTCGAGCCCCTTGTCAGGCTTTGCACTGAATATGGAGCCTACTTAAGATTCTCTCTTTCTCCCCTTTTGCTCATCTCCCCCACTAGTGCTCTCTCTGTCCCTCTCTAAAAATTAAAAAAAAAAAAAAGATAAATCTAAGTTGTTAACTTTGAAAATTTTCAAGAAATTAGACAAGCAAAAACTAGTATAAATAAGTAAAAGAAAAGCTAGAAATAAAAATACACAAAACAACAATCAAAGTAGAAAGAATAGACAAACAAACCAATGGCACAGAATAGGAAGCACAGAAAATAGTCAATTGATCTCTTACAAAGACGGAAACACAATACAATAGAGCAAAGACAGTCTCTTCAACACATGATGCTGGTACAATTGGACATCTACATGCAAAAATATATAAATAAATCTAGACACAAAACTGGTACTCTTCACAAAAATTAACTCAAAATGGATGATACACCTCAATGTAAAATACAAAACTGTAAAATTCCTAAAAGATAACAGCAGAGAAAAACTGGATGACCTTAAAAGAAACCATTGTTAAGCTGGACTTCATACAAATTTAAAACTTCTGCTTTGTGAGAGATAATATTAAGGCAATTAAAAGACCACAGAACGGGAGAACATAGTTTTAAAAGTACACTTTTGATAAAGGGCTATTATCCAAAATGCATTAAGAATACTTAAAGTGTGACAATAAAAAAACCAAACAACTGTATTAAAAGCGTGCCAAAGACCTGAACGAGACATTGCACCAAAGAAGATAAACAGAGGGAAACTAAGCATATAAAAAGATGTTCCACATCGTATGTCATCAGAGAAATGCAAGTTAAAAGAATCATGAGATACCAGAACACAGCCATGAAAATCTGGAACACTGACAACAGCAAACACTGATCAGGATGTGGAGCTACAGGAACTCTCATACATTGCTGGTGGCAATGCCAAATGTTATAGCCAGTTTGAGAGACAGTCGTCAATTCCTTACAAAACGAAATCTATTCTTATCCCTTGATTCAACAATTGCAGTCCTTGATATTTACCCAAAAAGAGTTGAAAAATGCCTGTCCACACAAAAACCTGCAGATGGATATTTATAGGACCTTCACTCATAATGATCAACAGTTTGATGAACCAATATGCCCTCAATAGGTGAATTGACAAGTAAACTGTGGTGCATCAGACAATGGAATATTGTTCAGTGTTATAAAGAAATGACGGGGGCGCCGGGGTGGCTCAGTTGGTTAAGCATCCGACTTTGGTTCAGGTCATGATCACACGGTTTGTGAGTTCGAGCTCCGCATCAGGCTCTATGCTGACAGCTTGGAGTCTGCTTTGGATTCTGTGTATGTGTGTCTCTCTCTCTGCCCCTCCCCAGTTCATGCTGTCCTCTCTCTATCAAAAAAATTAACATTAAAAAGAAAATTAAAAAAAAGAAATAAATAAAAAGAAATGAGCTACCAAGACATAAAAAGACATGGAGGAAACTTAAATACATATTGCTAACTGAAAGAAGTCAATTTGGAAAAGCTATATATGGTATGATTCCAATTATATGATATTCTGGAAAAAGCAAAACTGGAGACAATAAAAAGATCAGTAGTTACCAGGGTTGGGGTAGGAGGGAGAGATGAATAAACAGAAGATAGAGGATTTTTAGGATGGTGAAAATAATCTGTATGATACCATAGTGATGGATAAACACGTCTATAGTTGCCCAAATACATAGAGTGTACAACACCAACAGTGAACCTGAAAATAAACTATGGTCTCTGAATGATTATGATGTGTAAATGTAGGTAAAGACAATGTTGCTATAAAAAATAAAGACTTCTAAAAAATAGCTAAACTAGAAGTTTATATTCAATTAAATAACAACAGGTACAATCAAATAAAATATTTAAATTAAATTATTATACTCATTAATATTAATGCATTTTAGGATATATATGTGAAGATTACTTTATGAAAAATTTAAACTGTGTTAAAAAAGGTAGAAATTTTGAAAGATATAGAACTATAAATAAATTGGGAAAAAATTAATTCCCTTGCCAAAACCTTTGGCAAATGAGTTTTTTTTTAAGCTTTTAGTAAAAAAAAATCATTTAGTCAATAACTGCCAAGAATAGAAATTAGTTTCACACTATGTTTTTGAAACTTGCAAAACTTTTCAGCACAAACCTACAAAGATGCGGAAAAAAGAAAAAAAAAAACTATTTCATTTGTTAATAGAAATTCAAAAATTCCAAATAAACCATGGAAAATAAAATGCATTAATGTATTAAAGTAATACTCTATGACCAAGTAATATTCATTTCGAACAAACAAATGATTCATTATCATGACATCTATTAATACCATTCATGCTTTCTTTAGGCAAAATAGAGCAGGAGTATTATTGTAAAAGATATTGGAAAAGTGTAATGACATTCAATATCTAATCCTATTTTTTTAATGTTTATTTTTTAGAGATAGCACTCACGTGTATGTGCATGAGTAGGGGAAGAGCAGAGAGAAAGGGAGACAGAGATTCTGAAGCCGACTCTGGGCTATCAGCACGAAGGCCCCAAGTGAGGCTTGAACCCAGGAACCATGAGATCATGACCTGGGCCAAAGTCAGAGGCTCAACCAGTTGAGCTACCCAGGTGCTCCCCTATCTAATCTGTTTTTAAATTGACTCTTAGCAAATTAATATAATTTCGTACAGTGCGATTTTTTAAATAATTAAGATAATAATAATAATTAATAATAATAACTCTAAAAGGGTGAATGATAATCCAAAATGCCACCCAACTGAGTTATACAAGTGAGATAAACTAAGAAAAATAATACAAAGAAAATGAAGGAACTATTATTTGAAAGTAATATAATTCACCATTGAAATACATAGAAAACCAAATTGATAACATGCATAATTATGGCATCAGCACGAAGGTCAATGTCAAAGCAAGAATACTCAAATCATTCAATTTCTGACATATGCTCAATAACTAAGTAGACAAAAAATGATAAAAATAGACTATTTTTAATAGCAACTAAATTACATAGTTTTAATCTTTAAAAATATGCAAGACTTAAATTTATGTTCATATGGCTTTTTTTTCTGAGAACATCCTCTAAAACATGCAGCATAAAGCCCTTTTCTGGAGCTGCCAGAAAGCTCTAAATGAAGGTATAAAATTCCGTCAGAGTAGGAAGCCCCAAAAAGAATACCTGAAATCTGTATGTGAACCTATCTCATTCCTATATCTGATCCATGAACTATGCATACATGGGGAAGACATCAGAGTCTGATGCAAAATAATAGCTGAAAACCTTAAAAATATGCAGAGACTTCAACTATCATCCACCAAAGAGCATATACTATTCTTAGCTTTAATCCCATCAAGTTAAAGGAACAATTCACCAAACTTCCTATTGATTCCCAAGAAAGGCTCTATTTACAGACTAAAGAATATTCTATGCCTAACGATTTTCCCTAAGACAAAGGGCCAACATGAACATAGCCTCACTAACAACACATGACAAGAAGTCCAAGGTTGTCAAAGAGTAATTTATATTCCTATTTAAACAAAAAGCAATATTATTCAGAGAACAAAAACAAGAAACATAAACTCGCTCTCTATGTATATATAATGTTCATCATGCAATTAAAACAATATACATGAAAAGAAACATGAAAATACAAACCATAATTAAGAGAAAAACGTCAGCCAATAGGAACAGATCTATAATTCACACAGATGTTCGAATTATCAGACAAGCACTTTGAAGAACCTATTACAAATATGCTGAGTAACATAAAAAAGGTGGCATAATGAAGAAACAGATGGTAAATAGCAGCATAGAAATGCAAATGATAAAAAAGACCAATTTTGTATTCTAAAATTAAAAAGTAAAATATCTGAAATAAAAGTTCAATATATTGGCGTAATAACGGATAGATGGCAGAAAAAATAATCAAGGAACCAAAAGGTGGAACAATAGACATTATGTAATCTGGATCACAGAAAGAAGATGGAAAAATAAGTTGATGGAACCACAGTTCTCTGTAGAACAATATAGAGTTATTTAACATCTATCTAAACACAGTTCCAAAAGGAGAGGAGACAGGTAGAGGAGAGAGCAGAAAACATACTTGGGAATAAAAGCCAAAAATTTGTCCTATTTCATGAGACGAACAATTAATACATCCAAAAACCTGAACAAGATAAATCCAAAAGAAGACCACTCTGAGACACATCACAGTCAAGCAGAGATCAAAAATCACAAATTGAAAGGCACATTATATGCATGAGGACAATTATAGGAAAGATAGTCAATTTCTTGCCTGAAGCAATGGAGGCCGAAGATAATGGAAGGACATTTTAAAAGTTCTGGAGGATAAAAAAAAAAAAAAAATCTCTAGGTAGTTAAAATATTCTTCAAAAATGAAGTTAAATAATTTTCACATAAAAGAAATGCAAAAGAATACCTTCAGGTGTAGTAGTGACACTAAACCGAGACTTTTATCAACCAGAACAAAAAACAGACATCTTTGGTTATGACTAACCAAAGAAAACTAAAGGGCTGAGGGTTTCACCAGTGAATTATATCAAATATTTAAGGAAAATCCTAAACTTATATAAATGCTTTCAGAGAATAGAAGCAAAGAGAACACTCCCAACTCACTTTATGAAAGCAGCATAATTTGATACAAAATCTAATCAAGATATTATAAGAAAAAATTAGACATCAATATTTGCCACGAATATAGACACAAATATCTTTAACAAAATATTAGCAAATTGAGTGGCACCTTGGTGGCTCAGTCCGTTAAGCATCTGATTTCCACCCAGGTCATGATCTCTTGGTACCTGAGTTCCAGCCCCACATCAGCTGACCCCTCCAAGCTGACAGCTCGGAGCCTGGAGCCTGCTTCAGATTCTATGTCTCCCGCTCTTTCCCTCACTCATGCTCTTTCTCTCTCTCTTAAAAATAATAAATATTAAAAAAATATATTAGGAAATTGAATCTAGAAATATATATATAAATAAAGACTACTATGTTATGGCCCAGTGAAATTTATACAAGGAATACAAGCTTCGTGTAATGTTTGAAAATCAATTGCATTATCCCGTGTAATAACAAAATAATTTTCAAAAGAAAATAATATTTTAAATATAAAGTCAAAATACAAATAATAATTGTAATGCTTATAGTAGCAGCGATGTATTAGAATATAAAATATCAGAAATATATTATTTGGACAACACCAATTAGCATAGAAAGCTTTAAATAAACAACTTGCCACATCTGTGCTCTGAAAAATACAAACTATTACTCAGAAAAATTGAACAATACAATGTTGATTAGAATGTCAATTGGAATAAAAGATTCGATATTTTCAAGATGTCAAATTTTCACAAATTTATCTGTAGATTAAACACAATTTGAAAAATTATATTGTAAATTTTTAAAAATATAAGTTGTCAGCAACATTCTAAAAACTGAGTGGAAATGGAAAGACCTTCTAGAGCCAAATTAATCAAAAAAAGGGAATTACCCAATATTAAAATAATTAAGACAGTGTTATACTGGTATCAGGTTATATGAATAAATGGATGAGATAATATAGGGAAATAAAAAAACAGATATACACATTTATGATATCAATTAATTTTTACCAAAGTAGACAAAATAATTCAATACACAAAGGCAAGTATTTCAGTAAACTGTACTCTAATACCTATATAAAAGTACAGAGAAAAATGAATCTCAATGTTCTTTTATTAAACATACATGATTATTAGCTTATAATAGAATATAGACCTAGACATAAAAGGTAAAAGTATAAAGTTTCTAGAAGTAAACATAAGAAACTATTTGGGGAAATATCTCTCAAAAATGTTTTCCTAGACAAAACACAAAAAGCACTAAATATTAAAAAAAACAAAAACTGAAAAACTGATATCTACAGAACAAACACTTCTACGCATCAATATTCACCAATTTGAAAATACTAACACAAACCACAAAATGGGAAAAATACTTGTGATACATGTACCTAAAAAAATACATGTATCTAAGGTATAAAAAGAACACACTGAGAGATCAATAACAAATAGCAAAACATATGTAATTTAAATACAATTTTTAAATAAGAAAACACTTGGCAAAAGGACTTCATGAAAGATATAGAAATGATGAATAAGCAAATGAAAAGATATTCAAAATCATTAGTCATCAGAAAAGTTCTAAATAAAACCATAATGGTGAAGCATTTCATACCTATGACAGATTTTACTGAAGAGGTAGAGAGCCCAAATTCTCATACATTGCTGGTGTTATTGTAAAATGATACCACCTCTCTGTAAAAGCTGTGGCAGTTTATAACAAAGTTTGACATAAGATTTCCTTACAACCGGAAATAAAAAACTATGCAGTTTTTTTTTCTGAGAGAAATAAAAACATACGTACATGAAAAGACTTGTCCAAGAATATTCATAGAAGTTTTATTAATAATAGCCAAGAACTGGAAATATCCAAATGTCATTAACAGAAGAATGGATAAACAAATTGTGACGATTAGTACAATGGACCTCTAGTACAATACAATTAATGGAATATTGACACATGCAACAACATATGTGAAGCTGAAAAAGATTAAATTGTGTTAAGATAATCTATGGTGATTAGGGGCACCTGGGTGGCTCAGTTGGTTGGGCGTCCGACTTCGGCTTAGGTCATGATCTCCGGGTTTGTGAGTTCCAGCCCTGCATTGGGCTCTGTGCTGACAGCTGAGAGCCTGGAGCCTGCTTCGGATTCTGTGTCTCTCTCTCTCTCTCTGCCCCTCCACCACTTGTGCTCTGTCTCTCTCTGTCTCTCAAAAATGAGTTAAGTGTAAAAAAAAAAAAAAGTAATGAAAAAAAAAAGATAATCTATAGTGATGAATCAGAAGTTGCCTGTGGAGGGTTGAGACTAACCAGAAGGGAGTGTGATGGGGATTTTCTACACTTGACATTTTATATAAATGGAATCATATAATATGTAACCTTTTGTAATTGGCTTAGCATGTTTTCCAGATTTATCCATGGAGTATCTATGCACAATTTATTGCTTTTAATTGCCAAATAATATTCTGTGATGTGCATATTTCACTTAATTTATCCCATTAGTTGATGAAAATGTGAACAGTTCTCAACTTTTTGGATATCATAAATAATGCTACTGTGAAAACTTGTTTAAAAGATTTTGTATGGATATAATTTTCATTTTTTGGCAACATATGTAAGAGTGAAATTACTAGGTCATGTGATAAGTCTATGTTTAAACATTTGACAAACTGCCAGAACGTTTTCCAGAATGACTGCAAGAGCTCCAATGTTTCCACATCTTTGTCAACAGTTACTATTATACATTTTTTTTTTGTTTTTTGTTTTTTGTTTTTTTAATTTGTTAAAGTTTATTCATTTTTGAGAGACAGAGAGAGACAGAGAGCAAGCTGGGGTGGGGCAGAGAGAGAGGGAGACAGAATTCGAAGCAGGCTCCAGGCTCTGAGCTGTCGGCACAGAGCCACATGCTGGGCTCAAACTCACAGACCCCGAGATCATGACCTGAGTCAAAGTCAGATACTTAACCAACTGAACCACCCAGCACCCCTTATCCATCTGTTTAATCAGAGTCAACACTTACTATTTTGTATCCTTTTTATTATAAGTAGCCTACTGAGTGTAAAGTAGTATCTCCTTTTGGGTTTTGATTTGTATTTCCAAGATGACTTTTCTATATGTTGTATGGAGAAGATACATTCAGATCATTTACTAATTTTTCAATTGATCTACTTATCTTTTTATTATTGAGTTATGGTAGTTATCCCTATATTATGTATGAGATACAAGTCTAATATGAGATAATATGGTTTTCCAATATTGTCTCCAGTTCAGAAGATTGGTCTTCTCAACTTTCCTGATGGTATCCTTTAAAGCACAAAGACTTACTTTTATTTTTTTTTTAATTTTTTTTTCAACGTTTAATTATTTTTGAGACAGAGAGAGACAGAGCATGAAGAGGGGAGGGGCAGAGAGAGAGGGAGACACAGAATCCGAAACAGGCTGCAGGCTCTGAGCAGTCAGCACAGAGCCCGACGCGGGGCTCGAACTCACGGGCGGTGAGATCATGACCTGAGCCAAAGTCAGACGCTTAACCGACCAAGCCACCCAGGCACCCCCAAAGACTTACTTTTAAAGAACAAAAGCTTTTCATTTTAAGTCCAATTTATCTATTTATGTTTTGACTGCCATAAACTTCTGGCGTCATATTTAAGAACCATTACAAAATCAAAGGTATTGAAAATGTATCTCCATATTTCTTCTAAGAATTTGATAATTTGCATCTTTCACCCTTGGATGTCCAATTCTGAGTTAATGTTTGTGGAGGCCCAACCCAATTCTTTCACATGAAGATATTCAGTTGTGACCTACCATTTGTTGAAAAGCCTATTCTTTCCCTGTTTAACTGTTTTGGCACCTTGTAAAAATCAATTTGTCATGAATGTGAGGAATTATTTTTGTATTTCCAATTCTATTCTATTCATCTGTCTATGCTCTTCAGTAATACACTGTCTTGATCACAGGAGATTTGTAGTACATTTTGAAAATGGGATGTATACATTCACAGAATTATTCTTTTTTCCCCCAAGTGTAGTTTGGTCATTCTGCCATCCTTGGGATTTCCAAACTTTTACGATCAGCTTGTCAATGACTGCGAAGCCAGCTGGGATTTTGATAGTTATTGTGGGGAATCTCTTGATCAGTTTGGGGAATATTGCCATATCAATATATTACATGTTTCAATCCATGAACAATAGATAGCTTTCTATTTATTTACATTCCTTTCAATTTCTTTCAACAATGTTTTGTAGTTTTCAGAGTGTAAGTTTTGTATATTTTATTAAATTTATTCTGAAGTATTTTGTTTAATTTCCATTATAAAATGATGTGTTTTCTTAATTTCATTTTTCAAATTGCTTTTGTAGGGAAAAAAAACTTAGATGTAGATCTTGTATTTTTTAAAAATGTTTATTGGGGCACCTGGGTGGCTCAGTTAGTTAAGGGTCTGACTCTTGATTTTGGCTCAGTTCTTGATCTCATGGGTTCAACCTCCACATCAGGCTTTGCTCTGACATCATAGAGCCTACTTGGGATTCTCCCTCTCCCTCTCTCTCTCTGCCACTCCCGTGCTCACACATGTGCTCTCTGTCTCTCAGAAATAAATAAATTTAAAATAAATGTTTATTTATGGGGGAGAGAGAGAGAGCAAGGGAGGGACAGAGAGAGGGAGAGGGAGATTTCTAAGTAGGCTCTGCACTGAGTGAGGAGACCAAAGCTGTGTTCGATTTTACAACAGCGAGATCACAATCTGAGTGGATATGAAAAGTCAGACGCTTCACCCACTGAGATTCCAGGTGCCCCAGGATCTTGTATTTTCATCTCCCTTCATCTTAAAGCATTTTTAAATTTTTCTGTCATCTCTTTTACACATTGCTTACATAGAAGTGCACTAGTTTCTGCATATTTATTAATTTCCCTAAAATCTTTCTGATACTGATTTCTAATTTCATTCCATTGTTAGAAGCTTACTTTACATTATTTCAGTCTTTTTAAATGTAGTGAAGTTCACTTTATGGTTTATCATATGGTCTATCCTTGAGAATAATTCATATTCACTTTAAAGGAATTATATTCTGCTATTAAATGGGGTGTCCTAGAGATGTCTCAGGTCTACTGGGTTTTAATGTCTTTATGTCTTTTACTTCCTTGTTTATCTTCTAACTAGTTGGATTATTGATTATTGAAAAGTGGGGTATCTAAGCCTCCAACTGTTGTTGAATTATCTGTTTCTTCTTACAATCTGTCATAGGTACATTGATAATTTTTCTTGAATGATTGGCTTTTATCACTTAAAATGTCCCCCTTCCTGTCTAGTAACAATTTTGTTTTAAAATTTATTATTTTGATGAGTGTAGTTACTCTACCTTTCTTATGAGTGCTTTTTGTGATATCTCTTTTTCCATCCTTTTACTTTCAACCTATTTTTTATATTTTAGTGTAAAATGCCTCCTTTAGACAATGTATACTTGGGCTGAGGTTTGTTTAACCCAAACTGACAACCTCTACCTTTTAATTGGATTATTTTATCCAATCATAATTTGATGTGATTATTGATATCCCTAGATTTATGTCTGAGATTTTACTTTTATTTTTTAATTTTTTTAGCGTTTTTTTATCATTGAGAGACAGAGAGAGACAGAGCACGAGCAGGGGAGCAACAAAGAGAGAGGAAGACACAGAATCTGAAGCAGGCTCCACTCTTTGAGCTGTCAGCCTCTGAGCTGAGCCCACATGGGGCTCGAACCACGAACTGTGAGATCATGACCTGAGCCGGAGTTGGACACTCAACCAAATGAGCCACCCAGGCACGCCCAACATTTTACTTTTTTTTTTGTTTTGTTTATCAATGTCTTTTGATTAATCTATTTTTCCTTTACTCCTTTCTTTTAAGTCAAGTGCATATTTTTATATTAATATTCTTTTAATCTTTTTTCTCTTTTGTGAATTATTTCTTAGTAATTAATCTAGGACTTTCAAAATGCATTTTATAACAACCTACTTCACCTCTATATTATTTTTTATTTTAGCTCCAAGCATTTTATTTTTCTAAACTTTTTTTCTTTTTTTTCTTCCAAGTTTTTATTTAAATTCAAGTTAGTTAACATATAGTGTAGCATTGGCTTCAGGTGAAGTAAATAAGCATTACTTCTGTAGAAATCTATTTTCTGCCCCCTTTCTGTGCTATAATTGATATGCATGTTGATATCTATATATGTTATAAGCCCCCAAATACATTATTTTAATCATTACTTTATATAATTTTACATATTTTAAAGGAGTGGAGAGAAGAAAGGAGAGCAAATAGAGATGCAGAATATTTCTTACATTTATTTTATTATTCATCACTTCTATTTCCTTCTGTTTTTGCTATAAATTTGAGTTACCATCTAGTGTCACTTCCTTAATCTATTACAACTTTCCTCCAACTCATCTTCTTTGTGATGTTATTCATAAATACAATCTATTGCTATATCTTACAGGTTCAAAAATACCTAGATAGATAGACAAATCATAGATAGATAGATAGATAGATAGATAGATAGATTTTATGCAATTGCTTTTTGAATTAATTAAAAGAACACAGAAGACATATAGATTTATATTGTTTTTTTATAATTATATAATTCTCCTTACTGCTGCCCTTTTTATTAATGTGAATGTATTTGGATTATTGTTTGGGATTATTTGCCTTCATTTGAGGAACTCCCTTACTTCCTTTAGTATTTCTTAGAAAGCGGATCTGCAACCTATGAATTCCCTTGTTTCTTGTTATGCTTGAACATGTTTATTTCACCTTCATTTTTGAAAAACAGTTTTGTGAGATATAGGAATCTGGGTTGATAGATGTCTTTTAGATATTAGTTATTATCATTGTTTTCTATTTCAGCACTTTAAATATCATCCCACTAATTGAGGGCCTCAGTCGTTTCTGATGAGAAATCTGCTGTTAATATTTTGATTTCTCTTATATGTGACAAGTTCATTTCTCTTGCCAGTCTAAGTATTTTTTTTTCTCTTTTTCTTTCAACATTTTCACTCCAATGTGTCTGTGTTTTAATCTCTTCAGTTCTATCTGGAGTCTGTTGAGCTATTTGAAATATATTAATTAATGTTTTTCTTCCCGTTTGGGACAATATTAACCATTATTTCTTTGACTATATATATTTTCTTTTCTTTTTTTTCCCTCCCCTCACCTCTGGTACTCCCATTATGCACATGTTGATGTACTTAATGGTATCCCACATTTCTGAGTCTTGCATTTTTCTACTTTCCTTTTTCTCATTGTTCTTTGAATTGCATAATCTCTATTCAAATATCTTCAAGTCTGCAAATTCCTTCTCCTGCCAGCTCCCATGTCTTCTGGAACCCGTATAGTATTTTTTTTTTAATTTTATTTGTTGTGCTATTCAAAAACATAATTTCATTTTTTAATGTTTATTTAATATGAGAGAGAAAGAAGGAGAGCGTGAGTGGGACGGGGCAAAGAGAGAGGGAGAGAATCCCAAGCAGGCTCTGCACTGTCTGCACAGAATCAGATGCAAGACTAGATCCCATGAACCATGAGATTATGACCTGAGCTGAAATCAAAACTGGGATGCTTAACTGACTGAGCCATCTAGGTGCCCTGAGAATTTCATTTTTTAAATAAATCTTATCTCTATTGATACTTTCTCTTTATGAGTCAGTATAAATTACTTTTTACTTTTAAGCATGATTTCCATTAGTTATTGAATATATTTATAATGTCTTCTACAAAGTCTTTGCTTCTTCTGTATCTGGACCCTCTCACAGACAGTTTGTGCTGCTTCTTCTTTTTTCTGTATATGGGTCAGACTTTCCTATTTCTTTGCATAACTCATAATTATTTGTTGAAACCTGAACATTATAGATAATATATTGTATCGATTCTAATTTCTTGTCTGCCTCTTTCTGCCTTCTTATTTTTGTTTACTTTTTTATTTGTTTAGCGATTGGCCAAACTATTTTCATGATGTCTATTTCTCCTGCAGGTGGATGCTCTAATATTGCTTACATAAAAGTATAAGTATATAGACCGGAATATTTGCAAATTCACCGTGGGATGACAATGGTTTTAATAGGGTTCTTCTCTCCTTTTTCTGGCCACATCCAGCTATTAAATTCCACTGATTGCCAGCTGATTGCTCTATTGTTTTCAACAATACTCTGGGGTATAACTTGTTCCTTAGGCTGTCTGGTATCCCTTGCAGCGCTAGTTTCTGGGATCAATCTTTGTGCTTTGTTCATACCCCTGGAGGACTCTTCTCAGCTCTTTCCCTTGTTCTTTCTGGTAAACTAGCTAGCTACCTTATCATTTAGCTTGCTTACTATCAAAGTCTCCATTGTTTTTTTTACAAATCCCATAGGCCTGAATTTCCCCTTATACTGTTTTAAGTAAGTTCAGCTTTTTAAGTGAGTACTTCAAAGCTCTGTTTTATCGGCTGCCTCTACTCTTGATCAAAATATCTGAGCCACAGCTCTGGAGCTTATGTCAGAGACAATGGATCACTTCCTTCTGATTGACACCCTTGCTTTAGGGGCAGGTTAGGCAGAGGCAGTAGCCTTTGTTCTTTTTGATGTTTCTCTCCCTGCATAGGAAAGTGTACTACAAATGTACTAAGTGCCCCGTGAATACACTAGTGTGAGGATGATTAGGGTTCCAGTGTTCTTACCCTACCACATCTTGGGTGGAACCACCACCTGTCAGTGGAAGATGAATGGAAGGAGGCATTCCCCAACATCTCAGCCATACTAATCTCAAAGTTGTAAGAAAGAAGAACTCAGGGAGGTGCCCCTCTGGGAAGGATCCCATAGCTTTTGACTAGGAGCTGGGGTAGAAGGAGTGCTGTGTTCTTGGCTGCACCCACCTGATTTGGAGTTTCTATAATTTTGATCTGGGAGGAGGAAAATGAGGGAATGGATCGCGGTCTGAATGTAACAGACTCTTGGTATTTCATTGAGCTTTAGCAGATTTTCTTAATAAAGGTTTCTTCACTTTCTGTATGCTATTAGGACAATTTCCATTTTCTGTATGCTGTTAGGACAATTTCCAGAGACTCAAAGTGGCTGTTTTTTTAAATACTTTTCACCAGTTATGCTCATTTCACTGGAGTGTGTATCTGTAGAGCTTTGGAACTCTGGAAATTTCTGAAGTGAAGATAATATTCTATCTTAATTGGGTTGTAATCATAAAGTTGCATGCTTTTTATCAAATGAATAAATTGTAAATAAGATTTCTGCATTTCTGTACATGTAAATTATACCTCAATTAAAAAAATATCCAGGGTCAAGGACACATCAGTCAGTTAAGCATCTGACTATGGCTCAGGTCATGATCTCATGGCTCATTAGTTCAAGCCCCGCATTGGGCTATGTGCTGACAGCTCAGAGCCTGGAAGCTGTTTCAGATTCTATCTCCCTCCCTCTCTGCCCTTCCCCCACTCTCACTCTGTCTCTCTCTCTCCCTCTCAAAAATAAATAAACATTACAAAAATTAAAAATGTATGCAGGTTCTATATGAAGATTACCAAAATTCCAACATAAAATATATTTTTAAAAATCATGTATGTACAAATAAACAATATGATCTTGGTGGGCTTACCAGGCTCAGGCTCCAAAGAAGAAAAAGGTGCACACATAATCATAAAAAACAAAGGGATTAATATAAGGCGTTTTGTTGTAGTTGTTGTTTTGCTGGAGTGTCATAAATGCTGAGAAACTAAACAGGAAACAAGACAAATATAATAAAAATCCCTTCAATCTCTAGATTGGGGAGAGATGATCCCTAAATGGAAGCTGGGAATACAGTGGGCTTTTGACGCTGGAGTTGAAGCGAAAGAGGAGATATAATCTTTACCAGACACAGAATCTAAAGCAGAAAAAAGTAAAAGAAATACCCTGACTCCTCTCTTGCTCTCACTGCCAGTCTTACACAGGTGGATCCCAGAGAGAGGTCAATTGAATGGAAACTTGGGACACAGCCTGTGGGGATTGGTTCTACAGAAAACCACAAACACATTGATTAATATCCAAAATATATAAAGATATATAAAGTTCCACAACTTAACAACAAAAAAAGGAAAAAAGCCCTATTAACAAAATGGGCAGAAGTCTTGAATAGGCATTTCTTCAAGGTGATATGAATAATATACATATGAAAAGACCCTTGCATCACTAACTATCAGAAAAATGTAAATCAAAACTACAATGAGATATCACCTCACAACCATTAGGATGATTACTCTAAAGAAAGAAAGAAAGAAAGAAAGAAAGAAAGAAAGAAAGAAAGAAAGAAGAAAGAAAGAAAGAAAGAAAGAAAGAAAGAAAGAAAGAGAAACAGAAAATAACAAGCGTTAGTGGGAATGTGGAGAAATCATAGCTCAGTGCACTGTTTTAGAATTGTAAAATGGTATAACTGTTATAGAAAACAGAGGTTGCTCAAAAAAAATTAAAAAGAAAATTACCATATGATTCAATTTCTTAAATCCACTCCAGAGCTCTCCTGGAACTGTTTTTCTTCACGGATGGATAACTATCTACTGTTAATCTTTGCAAGGGGATCGAGGCTGGGGCGTCCCATCCTACCATCTTGGTGCTGTCATCCCTGCTTGGCAGATTAAATGAGATAGTGTTAATCAATATTTAACAATGTCTGGCAAATGGAAAGTTCTCAGAATGGTTAGCTGCTATTAGCATTCCAATTCCTAGTGCTTTATCTCTTGATTCAGCAAATATCTATGAATTATCTTAAGGAATGTTCTCCCCAGTTCCCATCAGAGCCTAAGCTATTTCCTCCCTCTGTGTTGTCTGTACAGGTGAACTACCTTCCCTCCATCAAACCTGGATAGTCTGACCATGATTGTTTGATTCTGTATATAAGTTCTAGAAAGGCAAGATAAAATATGCTGATATTTTGACATAAGAAAATACCAAAGTGTTCTTCTGTATGTATGAATTCCAAAAACTACAAACTGTGTTGCAAACATGGGATAATAAAAGTGGCATTTACTTTTCTAGAGTGAGAATCATGGTGATGGCTAAATTAACCTATAGTGTGTGTAATATAATGCTGTTTACAGGAACAATATCACATTTGTTCTCTGTATAATAGTGAAGGTAAATTGTGGTACAACTTATTAATTAAAGAAAAAAATTGATAATATTTCCCCAAAGTGGAGAAGCATGGGGTATGTATAAATTTTTGTAATCAAAATTTGTGATTTTTTAAAGTGGAATGGAAAACATTGGGTTTTTTTGGGGTGGGGTTAATTTTCTTTTAAGTTTATTTATTTTGAGAGAGAAAGATAGTGTGAGCAGGGGAGGGGCAGAGAGAGAGGGAAAAAGAGAATCCCAAGTGGGCTCCACACTGTCAGCACAGAGTCAAGTGCATACAGGGCTCCATTCATCTCATGAACCATGAGGTCATGACCAGAGCCAAAATCAAGAGTCAGACACTTAACCAACTGAGCCACCCAGGCACCCTGGAAAACGTTGTTTTGAATGGAAAACATTGCCATAATCTGGAAAATTTATTTATGAGAAGGTTTATCTCTCCATAAATAAATAAGTGCAAAATAAAGAAATGTTAGTATATCAAGCATTTTTCTTCAAAAAGTGAATAACAAAAGCTTTCTTTGAAAAGCATCTTTCTTACTTGAACAACAAATATCTCTGCTTTGCATGCTCTGAACAAGAATATTTGGCTCTTTTCAACATATCTTTTGCTCCTTTTGAATTCACAAATTGCTGAAGCAACCTAAATTCCCCAGCAGCAAGCTCTTGGCCAGCTTCCCTCCTCCTGCACATTTGTCCCCTGTTCAAGTTAAGTGCATTGCTTTCCTTTCATCATGATGTACATGGTTTTCATTTGCAATGACTGCTCACTTAACTTTGTATCCCCTGACCTTCTTCTTTTATTTTCTCCTTTCTTTTCACTACCATCTATGCATTTGCTTGGAAGTGTCATGCTCACTTTGCATACTCCTCAGTTGGCAGTTTCCCTTAGATATATACAATTAAAATCAGCTCGGCAGACCTCCCATTTGGGGAGATTCTCCCTATATCACTTAAATCAGCTTCCCTTGGTTGGCCTTGTCTCTCACTCGCCTGTCCTTTGGACCTATTCCATCTGGAATCCATCAGTTACCCAGACTCTGCATATTTTAATAGTGTTCAATGAATCTCTCGTCTATTATTCATGAGCTTTCTTTTCATCCGCATTTGTTTATCATGTTTATGGTGCCCTAACACTGCTTTGTAGAATTCATGTTTGATCTCGTCCCTCAGTACTTGTCGATCAAATGTGCTGTCTGTCGCTGCCCATTTAGGCCATTGTGTTTATGCTAAATAACTTTCATTTAGAACATAAAAGTGAGCAGGACGCCTGTTCAGGACAAGTTTATTTTAAGTAACCCGAGGTCACTTTTAATAGTTAAAAGAAGGTGGATGATCCAGCAGACGTTTTGTCACTAACAACAAGAAGCTCTGCAATTGACAAGTTTTATTTTATCCTCTTTGGAGAAAGGGCATGATATATGTGTGAAGTCTTCCAGTTCTGAAGAGAGTTCTTCCTCAATCCAAACTAGAACATATATTATATTCAGTCTGTTCTTGCTGTTCTACAAAGTCCTATGCATTTCTCCAGTGCATGAGAATTTAATATTATTGAAATCAAATAGAAGTACCCTTCTCAAAACTTTCCATAATAGTAACTATGCGGCATATGAATACAAGAAATCCAAGACTTCTGGATGCAGAGGGAACAGAAAGCACTCTTGCTCTCCACTTTCACCTTTATTTTGTACTACTTGAGTCAGTCAAAGAGAAAAGGACATAGCAAATCTTGAAAGAATTGTCCGAGTGGGATCCTGCGATATCAACACGTTTTAAGAGGTCTTCCTGGAGAAATGGAATTAAAAAAAAAATCAAACAAATAAAGACCACATTGATTTGTTTACTGCCCAACAAGCATCCACTTCCTTGAGGGAGTATTTTACATTTTGCAATGTGACTTGGACCAGGGCTCTGACTACGGAATAGAGAATAGCAGAGCTTATGGGCAGCATTTTGTGTGACAGCAGTGTGTGCTTAGCATTTTACATAGATTGGCACCTCAGTAATTTATTTCAAAAATGTATTTTTGTGTTTAAAGTGACCCTGAGTGGCCTGAAATTTTCACTTAGAATTTTGGACTTTTCTGACGCATTATTTCAACCATCTAACACCTAGCCCCACAGCACAGTTCCATTTTCCATCAGTTATTACTTATTACTATAATTTGCAAAGCCTACACACAGACCAATTATCTGATCCTCATAATAATCCTGGGAGTTAAGCAAGTCTACATTTAACGACAAAATAACCTGAGGCACATGGCATGGCCAAATAACATGGCCAAATAACATGGCGTGGCCAAGAGGACACGGTAAGTGCAAAGCTGTGGCAAGAGCCTGAGACTGACACTTTGCAGCCTAGGTCGCCCACTTTTCCCTCTGGCACTTTTTTCATATCACCCACTGTAGCATCCAGGCCCCTTCCTCCATGAAAGCTGCCACATTTCCTCTGCTGTTCTATTTATTCTGTGCATACAAATCATATCAGCTCATCTAGACGCTAAGCTGATATTTCTTTCCTTTATGCCTGGCACAGAACAGAACAAAGTGGACAGATTTATAAGTAGAATCGCTCAACCCTCTGAGCGAAATTAGATCTAACACCAAGTAGGTCTTCTGGTAGGTGGCTTCATTTGCCCATCTCTACTGCCTACATTTGCTGCATTTCCCCCTTTTTCTGTTTGCTGAGTTAGAAGAGTGAAGTTCCAAAGCAGAAATGGAAAATTCTATCAAAATATAAGAGACTATTTTCAGTGAAATCCCCCAAATCAAGTATAACTTTAGACCTAAAGGTCTACCTTGGGTCCACAGGGATTTCCTAATATCATGGCTCATTGAACCAGGTCAGATGAAATCATTCTTGTGTAAATAGTGAAACTTGCCAATATTTCCATCATGAGTTTTGATATAAGGTATGCTATCATCAACCCGATGGTGGGCAGGTTCTGTACTTGGCCTTATCACCACATTCCAGATCTCCTCCTCAGGGCTGATGCACCCATCCCTTGGTGGCTGGAGTATCCCACTGCTGACAGCTTACAGATGCACAATGCTGGGTGGCAAAGTCCCGCCTTGCCTGAGGGTCAGCCCACAGCAGCTGACTGGCTGGTGCAGGAATGCACAGTTCCTGGCCTATGTTCCAGTTGGGAATACTTCTGTAAGACTGTCCAAAGCTTCCTGTAGAATGATGAGGCCCCATCACAATTCACCTTCTCCCTGCCTTCCCCCTTTCCTGGCAGGTGTATCTCCCAAGAGTTTCCCCTGATAAACTCTGTGCAGTCAGTGTCTGGTTTCAGAGTTTGTTTCCAAGGAAACCGATCTAAGACACCATATAAAATAGTGTCGAAGTAATAAAGCAGTATGGCTAAGATGAATTGAACAATAATCAAAACTTTTTAAAAACTTCATTAAAGCCGTTATTTTATTCCTCAATGCCAATTTCTTATGAACATTGCGTGTCTGTGGACACTCATACCCACAATCACTTTCTGGTCTAATTTAGTAAAGACGAACTTGGTTCCCAAGAGTTCATCTTATTATTTTCATTTCTTTCTGCTTACAATGTTAGTAGAACTCAAGTATATGTAACAATTTACGCGAGCTATTAGCACTGGTAACACCTGAGATTTGTAGTTTTCCCGGAGGAGGCTGCCTGTTTGATCATCTTGAGGGGTTCACTTGGGATGATCAACCATGAGTCACTCAGGCACCTGTCACTGCTTTCTGTAACTCTTCAGGTGGGTTTCAGAGTGCAAAAACATGAATGCTTCTGATTTATATAAGGATGGATGGATTAGACTTAACTCTTAGCTTTTCTCTACTTTCTCCATCACAGGAGATTTTATTTTTCTGAGAGAACATGAGTATTTTTCCTTTGAGTTTTACTATTCTGAGAGACCACATTGTTTTGAGAGGACAAACAGAAGAAAAGTCTGAAAAAAAGAGCCAGTATTTATTAAGAATGCACTCTCCATGTAGAAGAAGGAAGCAGAAAAATTAAACAACTAAACAATCATCCCCAGAATATAGGGTGGGGAAAAGCAGCCCCCGGAGTGAAAGTTGTGCTCATTTCCTGACATGAGAGGCCTCCCAGATTAGTCACTGCCTGCAACCTCCCTCTCTGGGCACTGTGTCTACCGTACATCTGACCCCTGTTCTGATAATGCCTGATATACTCCACGCTGCTTTCTGATCTTGGCCACTGTCCAATGTCTTCTGGATGCCTAGAAAGCCCTTCCACACATTGCTTTGTGGGATAACCTCCTACTCCATTAAGATGTGAAATAGGAGTTAAAATTACACATATCATTGACTTTTCATGCAATAAATGTAGTGACTATTACAAAGAAACACAGTGTGCTCCCCTCTGTATGACAATATAACTTTTTATTGAAAAAAGTAAAATTTGAAAAGAAACACTGAGGTGTTTACATAAATAGAAAAGAGAAAGACCCCTCATTACCCTTCTAATCCCACCTATCATAACTAGCCATTACTATAGTTAGGTATCAATCCACTTTCCTGACCACCTTCAAACCAGACTGACTGGTATCACCTTCACCAGGAAGCCTTTCCCCCACCTAAATTTCATGTTCCTCTGGGTTCCCATTTTTAGCCATGCATACTTCTGTCTTATCCTATACCATACTACATTGAGAGCATTGATTTCCAGAACATCAACAGTAAAAAATCAAAGCTGAGACCATGCATTATTCATTTTCTGTCTCATGAATCCAGCAAAGCTCTAGGCTTATAGTAGATGCTTAATAAATGTCATTTGAACTGAACTGAGTTGATGTGGAAAGTTTTATTCCATTTATACTTTGCAATTTAAGTTGAGGGGATTTGGGTTGAAATCTCCTGGAAAATATTACCAAAGTCCTTTTGAACTCCCTTCCCCATAAGCCATGTCAGAGTCCTGCCCAGCCCTCTTGCTCGCTATCATCATCAAAGGAAAGGTGCAAGAGGAAGAGACATGAGAAAGCAGGGCAATACTTCAGACCGGTCAGATGATTAAATTAAAAAAATAAAAGTTAGAGAGGAAATGCAGGACATTGGATCCCTGGGGAACAATTATATTTTCTGACATCTTGCTTTCATTAATAACAGCCAAGGTCAAACAGTCTCTAAAGGTCCTCTTTATCTCCATGATGATGTCTTTAAACTTGTCTGTCTGATCCATCCTTTTGCCTGTTTTTCCAACCTATTGACCCCTCCTTTACAGCCCCAGAGCTTCCATGGCCTTGCATACCTGCTTCTTCATTGTTTCTCCTTCTTCCCACTGTTTGCAAGGCCCAATCCTTTGAAGGGTCAAACTCCTTTCAAGATGCATATCAAATTCTACTTCATTTGGGAGAGTGGATATTCTGACATTCTGTAAACATATTACACATTCCGCTAACATTCATTTTGACTTTTGGCATGATTAATAATGTTTACTGTATGTGTACTTACCTATCTCTCTTTACATATGTCTGCTTTATTTTCCAATTTGATTGTAAATCTCCTAAGGACAAGAGCAGCTCTAGTTACCATGCATCCCTGAAATCTCTCAGTACAGTGCCAAGTACTAGTGTGTATTCATCACACACTCCTTGCTTGGTTGACTGACTTCCCTGGAGAGTTCACTGCAAATTAGTTAATTTTTAAATCTGGCTCATTTTGCTGGTCCTTCCTTTCTCTCTCAACCTTGATGTTCAAGTTCCCCCGGGACCATTCCTTGGTTCTTTTCCTTTCTCCATTTATAGAAGCCCTTTTTGTGTTCTCATCGAATCTCATGGTTGAAATGCCATGAAAGCGCCAATTTCTCTCTAACGTATATTTCTGTCTCATCCTTCTCCCCTGGCACTCCGACTCACATTGCCTACTATATTATTGACACTCCACATGGACACCTGATAGACATTTCAAAGTTAGTTCTTGCACAATTGAATTCTTGATCCTCTCCCTTCATGGGTGGATATGGGCTTCCCATCCCAGTAAATGGTAAATTCATTCTTCCAATTCCTCAGGACAAACTCCTGACAGTCATTCTTGGCTCCTTTGTAGGTTTCATTCACATTAATGTAACCTGTTGATTTTTGTCTTCTGACATCCAAACTATGAATCCTTCATGCCATCTCTATTGCTGCCTTTGAATCTGACCCTTTCGAATCTCTCACTTAGATTCACCTACAGTCTCTAATTAACCCTTCTGTCCTCGCTTACTTACGGTCTATCCTCAACAGAGCATTCTTTAAAAGCACAAGAGAAATCATGATGGTTTCCTTTTTGAAATTCTGCAATGGATCTCCATTCTCTTAATGATTGAAGCTAAAACTTTTACAATGGCTTGCAAGACTTTACCCAACTTATCCCCCTTGATCCTTTACCCAACTTACACACACACACGCGCATACACACACACACACACACACACAGACACACACATCTATTGCCTCTCCAATATCAATTTTCTCTCACTTTTAGTCTCCTCCTGCCATACTGCTCTCTTGCTATTCCCCAGAATGTCTGTTATACCTTGCTTTGGCTGCTGCCTCTACATGGAAAGATCATCTCCCAAGTATCTTTACCCTTAACTTTGTGTCTCTAAAGTGTTGGCTCTAGTGTCACAAGCTCAGTGAGGCAAGTCTTGACCAATTTATTCATAATTACAATCAATCCTCTAGAATTCTCAAACAGCTTTATGTTGCTTTATTTTTTCTTTATAGCATGCATCACCCTCTAACATACTAACCATTTCCCAACGTACTTGTTCCGTTCTTTATTGATCTCTTCTATCGCTGGGCTGAAAGCTTTACAAAGACAGAGAGCACTGATACTTTCTTCACTGATATATTCCAAGAACTTGGAACCATAGCTGGCGCAGAGTACATCCTTAGAAAATATTTTTGAATGAATGGAGTTTTCAAATAAATTGCAGGAACTTTCTCTCCCTTACCATTTCTGGTTAGTATTTCCGGCTACTACTGAAATAAATGTCTTTGAAGACTTATTATGTGTAGAAACATTTGGTCTCATTTTCAAGGAGTTTTGCTAGAACTGTCATAGTGACAAGAGAGGCAAGCAAATAGGGAACATATAGCAGAAGGAAGTGTGTTAAAAATCGACGTGAGCAAAGGCATAGAGAAAATAATGGTTAATCTAACTGATGACAACTGACTGGAAAGCATGTCAAAGTCAAGACAGCATATAAAAGCAGTCCAACTTTAACAGTGGAGAACAGAGAGAGGGGATTCCCTGGGGAGGGCATGGCATGATTACAGACCCCATGTGGAAAGCACCTAGTGTATGATTAGCCCAGTGATTATTTGGAGGTTATGGAGATGAAACAAAATGGGGCTGATATCCTGTAGGCAGTCAAGGAAAACTGGATGTTTTCAAAATTAGGGTGAAAACAGAAGTCTTCTGTTCAAGGAATTGTGGGATTTGAACTCACTAACCTAACCCAGGAGTACATTCCTCTCATGGCAGTCTCACTGCACTTGAGAGTTTGCCCTGTTAAATTGGGTTTATGTCCCTTGACTTTATTTCCTTCATTTGGATCTGCGAATAGGCCATGTTTGTGTGATCTTAATATAAACTGCAGTCTTAAGTTTGTTAATTAAAGAAATGAATTTGTTATGAGAAGCCACGAAGCCATTATCACATATAAACACTGTATCAAATGAGTCAGAGGTATTTTAGATTTTTTCCCACCTTACAGTTACCCACTAATTACTTTTTATCCTGATTAGAAACAACTATCCCTCAGGCTTCTAGAAATAATTCCAACTAAGCATCACATAATACCAATTTAAAAATGCGGAAACCGGTCTAGATACCCTTTGACTCATGCTGGCTTTCCCTCACTGCCTCAGGTTTATGCAGAGTTTGAGAGGAGCCATTGTGCCTTGACTGTCTGTCCCTTAGTTTCAAGGTCCTTGAAAGGATGACAGTTTGCAGAAGGCATTAGATAGGGCCAGCTGCCAGGCACCTGTGAAAATAAGCAGTACAAGAGTTGTGGGCTGTAGAAATTTAAAGAGACTGGGTCAGTTTGAGCTTGCATACGTTTATGCCCATCAAAAAACTGGTGCACTTTTCAGTCTGTAGTGTGGAATGCTGAGGAATATGTACGTCGTAAATACACCAGGAGTACATCATCAAAAAGAAAAGAGGTAAAAAATGGTGTGGATGTGAAGAAAAGGAAACTTCTGTGCATTGTTGGTGGCAAGTACAGCCACCATGGAAAACAGTATGGGTCTTAAAAAAATAAATATAGAACTGCCTATTAACTAGCAATTCTGCTTCTGGTAATACACCCAGAAGAAATGAAAATACTAATTCAAAAAGATACATACTCCCCATGTTCATTGCAGCATTATTTATAATAACCAAGCCAAGGAAACAACTTAAGCACCCATGGATGGACAATGGGTAAAGAAGTTGTGGTAAATACAATGGAACATTAATTAGCTGTAAAAGTGAGGAAGTCCTATCATTTGCAACAAAATGGATTATGCTAAGTGAAATAAGTCAGACCAAAGACAGATACTGCGGGATCTTACTTACATATGAAAACTAAATTAAAAAACAAACAAGCAAACAAACAAAACAAACACCCCCTGAGATCAGACTATGGATACCAGAGGCAGAGGGTGGGGGGGAAGGGGCTAATGGAAGAAGGTGGTCAAAAAGTACAACCATCCAGTTGCAAGATAAATAAGTACTAGGGGAAGAATGCACAACTGGATGGTTACAGCTAACCCTACTGGACGATATGTAGAGAAGTTGGGAATAAATCCTAGGAGTTCTCACAAGTTTTTTTTTTCTTTTTATTGAATCTATTTGAGAAGATGGATGTTAGTTGAACCAATTGTGGTAGTTATTGGTGTGGGAAATAAAGGCAGAAGGAAATGGCAGATAAAATTAAATTTCCTTATAACCTGTGACCCATTGGCAAATACTTGGGTAAACAGTTTCTCCAGGAACTCCCACTGTCTTCATGCTAATGCTTTGCTAGAGGGAAAAACAACCTTAGCTTGACAATAGCTGGACCTCTAAGATCCTGTGAGTTTTCTTTAGCATAGGAAAATCTCACTGGAAACTTCCTCTTGACTTTAGCTCCCCAACTCCCAAGTATGTAACCAGTGTCTCTTCATCCCGACTCTTTCTGCTCATGGGTCCTGTCCCTGTGCTTGAATAAAATCACCTTTTTGCACCAAAGACTGCTTCAAGAATTCTTTCTTGGCTGTCGGCTCTGGACCCCATGAACCCCACTATCACCCGAAAAGCTCATCATTTATTTCACATTATGTGTAAATCAAACCCATCATGCTATAGGCCTCAAACTTATACAGTGAAATATGTCAATTATTTTTCAATAAAACTGTTAAAAAGAAGAAGAAAAACTATATGTCATTCCCTCTTTTGGAGGCTGAGCTTGTGGTGTGGCAAGCAGTACGGTGATGTTCATAAAAACAGTTTAGTGTATAATATATTCAGGCTGATTTTGTAGGTTTTGGCAGCATGCTTTACTCTGGTATCTTCACAACTGCCTTTGAAATTATCCTAAAGCAAGTCATTCCCTGTAAAATCAGTTTTCTCCCCTTAGGACAGATCTAAATTTTCAACTCTCACAGAGGGGTGAAAAAAAGAGAGAGATTTTATAATCACTAGATGAGCTAGCAAGGCTAAGTACATCATACTCGGGGACCTTCTCATGTACATTTGAACCAGGTAAAAGCAAGCATTAGAGGCATCTTAAAGGGACAGAGAGAGACAGAGAAGGGCACAATGTGACAAGAGCCCTGTTTGCAACAAAAGTGAGGCCAGTAGGGGTAACTGGAGCATCTGGTTGTGGAGGCAGAGTGGGTGATTTGTCAGTATATGAGCCAAATGTGAAAATAGAACTTTCTTTCTACCTGGTGACCTTGTGTCTCCAGTGAGTCATCGGTATCTGTGGACCTGTAAGGAATGCCTTTTTGCACATCTGCCCAAGGAAACCCATTTCTATGGCAGTGGGACCCTGCCCCTAAGGCTTCTCTGTGAACCCCTTTCTGGTGGAATTTGGCACATAGACTGGCTATGATCTGTTTACCAAACAGTCTTCCCCACTGGACAGGGATCTGTGGGAGGACAGGGAGTCACCCAGACTTCCCCCTTCCCAGACTGCATCCCCAGAACCTTAGCACACCACTCGGCACATAGGAGCTGTTCGACAATGTTCATTAAACACAAGTCTCCATAAAGGCAAGCCCCACCTTCTCTTTGCAGTCACGTAAGCATCACCACATATTGAGAACGCATTCAAGTTTGGTTTTGCCCCTTTAAATGCTTTTTGGCCTCAGCTGCTCTCTTGGCCTTTGGAAAGCCAAATAACCTGATGGCAATATCAGCAACATTTCTGGCTGGTATCCCTAAGCTTCTATGTGATCAATGCCTAGGTGATCATGCAGGTAACATTATGATTATCATGACAATGTCAGGCTTACAAACAAGTATGTGATTCTGATTTATTGTTAATATCTCAATATTCAGTTTTGAACAGAGTAAAGCTCCAGAGACAAAACTTTAAATGAAATCTTCTTATGTGATTTATATGGAAAAAGAGTATCAGTCAGATGAATTATTTATCATTCCAAAAGAAAATAGTTCAACCATTAATAATTATGGTAAGAGCTGTAGGATTTATGTACTACAGTCATTATTAAGAACTTTGAAATAGTTACAAATGGGGAGAAATATTGACAGTTAAATATATTAAATCTGTTAAAACTATTAATCTATTAAAATTATTGAGAGTTTATGCTAACCTGATAACTTCAGGAAGACATTTTCTTCTTTTTGGATCAACAAATATTTCTGTAAAAAGTTCAAAAATAATACGGGATACAAGAATAAGAAATAATGTTATAATTTAACATGTAGAATTGAATAGTAACTTAGATTCATAACTTAACCAAAACCACCATGAAGAGCTATATTTCGATTTTGATTGTTTAACTCCATGCAAAACAGGAATTAAACAATTTTTATTTTATTTATTTTAATGTTTATGTATTTTTGAGAGAGAGAATGAGAGAGAGAGAGGAGGGGCAGAGAGAGAAGGAGACACAGAATCTGAAGCAGGTTCTAGGCTCTGAGCTGTCAGCACAGAGCCCGACGTGGGGCTCAAACCATGAACCATGAGATCCTGACCTGAGCCGTAGTCAGAAGTTTAACCGACTGAGCCACCCAGGTGCCCCTAGACAATTTTTAAAAAGCTGACAATTTTTATCATGAGCAAAATATCTACCTTAAAATTTCAGTACTTGTAAAAGCTCCGCACTCATGTATAACAATGCTTATGGTAAATCATGCTTATAGGGTTGAGTCTAAATATTTAAATAAAAAGTTTGATAAAATAAGTATTAAAGAATTGTCAACCACTTTCAACAAAGACACATGATTTTTAAGTTTTTCACAGGTTATAAATCCCAGGTTACATATTCTTCCTGGAAAATATGCTAGTAAAACATGTTTTTGTTTAATGATAATATACTGTGCATAAGAAGTGATTTATTCAGTATACTTCATCCGTCTAAACAGATATTTGTGAGAAAACCAAGAAAGCCCTTCTTTCAAAAAACTTTGGAGCAAATTAATGATTGTACTTTTGATCTATGTCCTTGGCAAAACACTTTAGGATCTCAGGCAATTAGCAACATAGTAACCATGTGAAGAAATGCTTTAGAATGGCAAACTGACAGACAAATGTTAAGTACAATGACATCAACAAGGGGATAGGGTTCTGAGTAATTTAACAATCCCAAGGGTACAGTGTCTTCATCACATTTTTCACTGTGTACTTAGCGCCGCTAACATTAAAGAAATACTGACCATAAGTAAAAATAAATACATATAGTCATGTTTACTGTTCTTTAGTCAAAGACGAGCTACATAATTTTTGACCTTCCACAGCATATGCAAAATATTTAACCAATATGAAATGGAGGCTATTACATTTTAAAAAGGCTGTTTAAACAAAGGAAGCCTTAATATTGTACCGTGCAGATAACAATAATGCAGGGCTTGCAGAGAAAGAAGTTTATTTGCTGGAACCTGCTGAATAAGTAATCAAATTGCTGTGCTTCAAGAGTGCAAGTGTTTGTTACACAAAATCTGCGGTAAAGATATATACAAATCATTCCACTCCAGGGAAGAGGCTGAAATTGGTGTCACGCATCGCAACGAAAGCTGAGATGCAGAGAGAAATTCGCAAGCAGTATTTGTGTGCCAATTACATTGCTTTGTACTCATTTCTAGATATAAGAACTAAGGGCAGGAGTGCCTTGCTGTCTCAGTCCGTAGAGCGTGCAACTCTTGATCTGGGGGTTGTGAGTTCAAGCCCCACATTGGGTGTAGAGATTACTTAAAATCTTAATGGTTATGAGTCTGTTCAAAATTTCTATTTCTTCCTGTTTCAGTTTTAGTAGTCTATATGTTTCTAGGATTTTGTCCATTTCTTTTAGATTTCCCAATTTGGTGGCATATAATGACTCATAATACTCTCTTATTATTGTTTGTATTTCTCTGATGTTGGTTGTGATTCTCTTCTTTTATTCATGATTCTATTTATTTGCATCCTTTCCTTGTTCTTTTTGATCAGTCTGGCTAGGGGTTTATCAATTTTGTTAACTCTTTCAAGGAACCGGCTCCTAGCTTCATTTCCCTGTTCTACTGTTTTGTTTCTATTTCATTATCATTGATTTCTGCTCTAATCTTTATTATTTCCCATCTTCTGCTGGTTTTGGGTTTTACTTGCTGTTCTTTTTTCCAACTCCTTTAGATACAAGGTCAGGTTGTATATTGGAGACCTTTCTTCCTTCTTTAGTTCCCTTATAGGACTGCCCTTGCTGTGTCCCAGAGGTTTTAGAGTGTCATGTTTTCGTTTTCGTTGGGTTCCATGTACTTTTCAATTTCTTCTTTAACTTCTTGGTTAATTAATCATTCATTCTTAGTAAGATGTTCTTTAATCTCCAAGTATTAGTGGTCTTTCCAGTTTTTCTTGCGATTGATTTTAAATATCATACCGTTGTCATCTGATGGCATGCATGGTATGATCTCAATCTTTTTGTACTTGTTGAAGGCTGATTTGTGACCCAGTACATGCTCTATTCTGGAGAATGTTCCATGTGCGCTTGAGAAGAAGTGTATTCTGTTGCTTTAAGATGAAAATCTCTGAATATATCTGTTAAGAAAATCTCCCAACAGACAAGGGTCCAGGGCCTGATGGCTTTCAAGGGGAATTCTACCAAACATTTAAAGAAGAGTTAACACATATTCTTTGGAAGCTGTTCCAAAAAAATAGAAATAGAAGGGATACTTTCAAACTCATTCTATGAGGTAACCATTACCTTGATTCCCAAACCAGACAAAGACCCCATTAAAAAGGAGAACTACAGATCAATTTCCTGATGATGGATGCTAAAATTCTCAATAAGATACTAGCAAACCAAACCCAAACTGTTTACCACAATCAAGGGGAATTTATTACTGGGCTACAGGCTGATTCAATACCTGCAAATCAATCAATGTGATACATCACATCAATAAAAGAAAGGACAAGAACAACATGATCCTCTCAATAGATGCAGAAAAAACATTTAACAAAATACAGCATCATTTCTTAATAAAAGCACTCAAGAAAGTAGGGATAGAAGGAACATACCTCAAGATCATAAAGGCCATATATGAAAGACCCAGAGTTAATATTCTCTTCAGTGGGGAAAAACTGAGATCTTTCCCCCTGAAATCAGGAGCACAACAAGGATATCCACTCTCACCACTGTTGTTCAGCATGGTCTTGGAAATCCTAGACTTAAGTAATTGTACAAGAAAAAGAAATAAACAGCATTCAAATCAACAAGGAAGAAGTCAAACTTTCACTCTTCACAGATGACATGATACTCTACATGGAAAACCCAGAAGCCTCCACCAAAAAACAAACAAACAAACAAACAAACAAAAACAAAAACAAAACTGCTAGAACTGATACATGAATTCAGCAAAGTCTCAGGATACAAAATCAACATGCAGAAAACCATGCCATTTCCATACACCAATAATGAAGAAGCAGAAAGGGAAATCAAGGAATCGATCCCATTTACAACTGAACCAAAAACTACAAAATACCTATGAATAAATGTAACCAAAGAGATCAAAGATCTAAATGCTGAGAATTATAGGAAGTATCTGAAAGAAATTGAATAATACACAAAGAAATGTAAAAAAAAAAAACATGTCATGCTCTTGGATTAGAAGAACAAATACTATTAAAATGTTAATACCACCCAAAGCAAGATACATATTCAATGTAATCCCTATCAAAACCAGTATTTTTCACAGGGCTAGAACACCAGTATTAACCAGTATTCTTCACAGTATAACACCAGTATTCTTCACAGGGCTAGAACAAACAATTATAAAATTTGTATGAAACCCGAAAAGACCCTGAATAGCCAAAGTAATGTTGAAAAGACAACCAAAGCTGGAGGCATCACAATTCCATATTTCAAGCTGTATTACAAAGCCATAATCATCAAGACAGTATGGTACTGGCACAAAAACAGACACATAGATCAATGGAACAGAATGGAGAACCCACAAATGTACCCACAAATGTATGGCCAATTATCCTTGATGAAGCAGGAAAGAACATCCAATGGAAAAAAAGACAGTCTCTTCAGCAAATGGTGTTGGGAAAACTGGACAGCTACATGCAGAATAAACATGGACCACTTTCTTACACCATATGAAAAATAAACTCAAAATGGATGAAATACCTAAATGTAAGACAGGAAACCATCAAAGTCCTAGAGGAGAAAACAGGCAACAACCTCTTTGAACTCAGCTGCAGCAACTTCTTACTACACATGTCTCTGGAGGCAAGAGAAACAAAAAGCAAAAATGATCTATCGGGACCTCATCAAGATAAAAACCTTCTGTACAGTGAAGGAAACAATCAGCAAAACTAAAAGGCAACCAATAGAATGGGAGAAGGTATTTGCAAATGACATATCAGATAAAGGATTAGTATCCAAAATCTATAAGGAACTTATCAAACGCCAACACCCATAAAACAAATAATCCAGTGAAGAAATGGGCAAAAGATATGAATAGACACTTTTCCAAAGATGACATCCAGATGGCTCACAGACACGTGAAAAGATCCTCAACATCACTCATCATCAGGGAAATACAAATCAAAACCGCAATGAGATACCACCTCACATCTGTCAGAATGGCTAAAATTAACTCAGGCAACAACAGATGTTGGCGAGGATGAGGAGAAAGAGGCTCTCTTTTGCACTGCTGGTGGGAATGCAAACTGGTCAGCCACTCTGGAAAACAGTATGGAGGTTCCTCAAAAAATTAAAGATAGAACTACCCTATGACCCAGCAATTGCACTACTAAGTATTTATCCAAAGGATACAGAAGTGCTGTTTTGAAGCTTATGCTTATAAATATATATGTTAGTATAATATATATTTATAAATGAAATGTTACTCGGCAATCAAAAGAATTATATCTTGCCATTTGCAACAACATGGATGGAACTAGAGTGTGTTATGCTGAGAAAAATAAGTCATTCAGAGAAAGATAAATACCATATGATTTCACTCATGTGTGTAATTTCAGAAACAAACAGATGAACATAAGGTGAGGAAAAATAAGATAAAAACAGAGAGGGAGGCAAACCATAAGAGATCTTATATACAGAAAACAAACTGAGGGTTGCTGGAGGGGATTTGGGGTGGGATGGGCTAAATGGATGGTGGACATTAAGAAGGGCACTTGGGATGAGTACTGGGTATTATATGTAAGTGACCAATCACTAAATTCCACTCTTGAAATCATGATTACAGTATATGTTAACTAACTTGGATTTAAATAAAAATTTAAAAATTAAAAAAAAAAAATCATTACAGGGGTGCCTGGGTGGCTCAGTCGGTTAAGCATCCAACTCTGGCTCAGGTCGTGATCTCTGAGTCCATGAGTTCGAGCCCCGCGTCAGGCTCTGTGCTGACAGCTCAGAGCCTGGAGCCTGTTTCAGATTCTGTGTCTCCCTCTCTCTGATCCTCTCCCGTTCATGGTCTGTCTCTCTCTGTCTCAAAAATAAATAAACGTTAAAAAAATTTAAAAAAATCATTACAAAAAAGTCAATGAACCAGTCATAAACAGGTAGGGTTAATTTTGATAAATTTTGAACCAGATATAGAAAAAAGTAAAATCTTAAAGACTTCAAAACAAATCTGTTTCAAGTCACTGTGAAGCAGAAATTTCCACACAAATATTAAAAATAAAAAGGACAGGTGAGTAACAATTCTAACGCTGCTTCTGTAAATATTCAGACACCATTTTTTTTCTTCAAACAGTGAACAAAGCTCTTAGTGTGGAATGGTTTCAGTGAAATCACAGGAGCCATCTAGCCAGTAACAGAGCTGAGAAGTTGTATCAAACTTTGAGGATGTAACATTTGAAATTGCAACAATAAGGGAGTAACAGTAATTTAACAGGATAAAATTTAGGATTTGCTTTCATACTACCAGATCTTAATATATGATTGTGATAATGCAACTTCAGCCTTGGTCTTGGATTTAGCTAAATATTGACTTTAACACTTAAATATGAGGCATCTGATTAAAATACATATATTGTCATGTTTTCTCTCTTTATTTCCCTTCCATTCTCTAAAAGTTGCCTGATACATGTGGAAATAGAAGCAGGCAAGGGAAGGTCTGTTCAGTTCACTTCAACTCAGCAGTACTGTCTCTGACAGTACTAGATTCTGTGATGGAAAATAAGGAACCTAATTAACAAAGGGAGCCCTACAGATATCATTTGCTCTCCTGCTTCTTCTACCTCATTCCATTTGTACCTCTTGGCTTCTTCCTTTCCTGACTGCCATCTCCTTCAGAGTTTTCTTTTTTTCAAATAAAATTATATTTGAAGACTTTTAAAATATAAAATAGGACATACCAACTAGAAATAATTTGGAAAAGAGAAAACTATAATTTTGAAGATGTAATTTTTCTATATATGGCTAACCATCTAACAACTTGAGGTACTGAAGTCCATATTACCAAGCATACAGGACCACAGATTTATATCCCAAGTGTTTTAACAATTTGGCTATTTCATCTTCTGTTTATATTAAATAATCCATATTATTCCATGTCCTTAAGTATTTCTCAAACAGTTCTTTTTAATGTCTAAAACCTATTCAAGTATTCACATACACTATAATTTAAAAAAATGATTATGTAATTTTGGATATTTGATTTATTTTTTATTACTTGTCTCAACTAGGTAATGCTGTCAAGATCTTTTTTTTGCCAAAGACAGTTAAACTAGTAGTAACTCATGCATATATTTCTGTTTTCTGTGAGATTCAAAGATGAAAGTGAACAAAGGATATGAACTTTTGAAATTATATTTGTGGTTATTTTCATTTTATTTTCCATTTTTAATAGCACAAAAAGTATATCAGAATGCTTGGCTCCTTATCTTCCAACATTAAAAAGAAAATTGTATTTCCTGTTCCTATTCCTTCTCTTGTTTTCTGCTGTCTCTGCCTTATGTCTAATAGAAATTATTTTAGACCTTGCAAATCCCTTTCAGTTTGGTCAGCTCTATAGCAGGCACTTTGACTTTTATTTAGTGGTAACATGTATATGGCATGTTGCATTAGGGTTTGAGAGAGAGAAAGAATTTAAGGAACTAGCCATTTGATTGTGGACACTTATAAATGTAAAATCTGCAAGGTAGGCTGTCAGACTGAGGACTCAGGAAAGAATTGATGTCCAACTCAATCTGAAAGCCATCTGAAGGTAGAATTTCCTAGTCTTTAGAGGACCTCAGTCTTCTCTTAATACTTCAGCTGGTTGAATAAAGCCCACCCACATTATGGAGAGTAAGCTGATTCATCAAAGTTTCAAAGATTTAAATGCTAATTCCATTAAAAGAAAAAAAGAAAAGAAAGCCAGCTTCAAAGCAACATGTAGACTGGTATTTGACCAAATATCTGGGTAGCATGACCTAGTCAAGGTGACACACAAAATTAAGCATCATAAGTGTTCCAAAAGATCAGTACTAAAAAAAAAAAAAAAAAAAAAAAAAAAAAAAAAAAAAAAAAAAGCCTAAAAAATTTAATCAAGCTACTAAAAATCTATATCTGGTATTTCTTTGAGAGAAGAATTTGCAAGCATCGCATCACTATGGGGACATGACAAATACCAGCGACCACCTAAGTAATGAAGGTCCTCTATCCCAGAAGAGTCCTTATGAACCAACAAGTCCCAGAAGGCAATCTGAGGCCTTCATCTAAACAGTAATGCAGCCAAACCACATGCTAATAACAATGCCATAAAACCCATGACCTCTTCCTTCTGACACTTTGGACCAGAAATTTAACTTCTCAACTCTGAGGGACACCAATGTGGCTCAGTCAGTTAAGCATCTGACTTCAGCTCAGGTCATGATCTCACAGTTCGAGAGTTCGACCCCTGCATCGGGCTCTGTGCTGACAGCTCAAGAGCCTGGAGCCTGCTTCAAATTCTGTGTCTCCCTTTCTCTCTGCCCCTCCCCACTCACGCTCTCTCTCTCTCTCTCTCTCTCTCAAAAATAAAATAACCTTAACTTCTCAACTCCAGGATTCTCAGATTATATATTAGAGGATTCTCACATCTACCTCTCAGAATTCTTTTGACCATTGTATCACATAAGGTCTCTACCATTGTACCTGGCACACAGGAGGCATTCAACACATCACATGTCCCTGCCTGTCCATGTCACATTCTTAAAATATCTCTCCCCTAACATTGAGTTGGACAAGAATAATATGATTGTTCATTAAAACTTGGCCCAGGTAGGTGTTCCGCTGCTGTCTTTCCACACTTGTGTGCTTGAGCCAAGTATTTGGAGGAATATATTCCCAAGAAATAGTTATTAGTCCAAAGGTTAGGATATCTCTATCACCCCTTCCAACACGGAATAGATAGGGGCTAACTGGATATTTTAAATAGATATTTTCTATTATGATTCAACAGTATTATATTTTTTCTGGAATACAGCTAACACTTGGCTACTACTTAAGCTGAGTCTACGTATTTATCCAATTATATGTGAATTAAATGTGTATATATATTATACACATAGGAAAGTGATAGATACATATAACAAGCATTTTCATTATCACAGAGCCAGGTAGAATCACATGGTAGTTGTTTTTAGTCTGTCTCCATGTGTGAACTTCATTCTAGATACATGATCCTCATCTCCCATTAGAAGTCCATTATCAGGACCGACTCACAGTTTAGTAAGTGCAGTGTGAATCAGGTAAATGGCAGTTATTGATAGCGAACACTTTTCATTGAAAAGAGAATTCAGTATTTAACTTGAAGAACCAAAGACATCCCTCATTTATATCTTCTAGATTCACTAAAACATTTCACTGTTTGCTTCATGAAGCAGCTTATAAAAAGCTACCTAGCAACAGGGAATTGTGAGGCCATCCTGATATTGTCTGAGTACACCTATTTTAGAATATATTTGATTCTTTAAAATCACTTGCCTGTAGGTTAGTGACAGGTAAAGGAAACTCATATGGGCCTTAGGTGTTTAGAGCTCAGATTCCTAATCTATCACATGGGGACTCTAATATTCTTTTCCTGAAGTTTACTTAACCAGGAGAAGTAGCGATGGGGTTGGAGGTCTTCATAGTGATACAGGTTTGGCTCTGGCTAGCAGACGTACAAAGGAAGAAAATAACTCTGTTTAGCTGTTGGTGGTACTGAATTTAAAAATAACTAGATAGAGATAGGTGATAGATGATAGACAGATGATGATGCTAGATAGAAAGATAGATGGATATGATTATATAGGTGATAGAGATAGGTAAATAGGTAAATAGATAATGTGCTGTTTCACAGAAACCAAGAAAGCTTAAATGTTGTAGAAGTAGCATATATCAGAAATGTGTAACACATTGTGCAAGAAAGTACAAGGAAAAGGGAAAGTAGTAGCGAGCATCGATAGCAATGTCAGGATCTCCGCCAGGTTAGGAAGGAACACAGATGAGTCCCCATAAAGGAAAGCTGGCTTGCTGAGTCGGGAACCAGGTGGCAAGGAAGCAAACAAACAGATGGTGCTATTGGCCGGACAACAAATTAAGTGCGAACTGATCTAAAGATCTAGAAAATGTGTGTGAATTACAAGAGCGTGTGTCCTCCATGGTTGGCCCTGTGCCTTGTTTGAGTGCCTGTTTTAGGATGCTGGCATCCTGGATGCCTCGCATGCTTTCCTGATGGCCATCTACTTGTCTGCCCAGGCACTGCTATGGTAAATGGCCCCGAGGTCTGTGAGTCTCTACATCTGTAGGGAAAGACCCCAAGCTTCTTACTTCTCCTAGTACTTCACACAGAGGCCCACAATACAAAGATAGAATGTAGTTTGGTAGTTGCAGTCTGAGAAGCTGTATGACACCACCTGGAAATGTGGGTATGTGTGTGGGCAAGAAGTGTCATAGGAAACAAAAGGAAGTCAACAGATAAATTGCCTCTTCAATGCTCCCTCCACTGGGTGGGCCTCAAGCTTAGTTTTCTACACACCTGTTAGAAGGCATGCTGTGTCTCCCGGTGAGATTATGACTAGTTTTATAACATACCGTCTGGTATTTGTTTTTCAATCCTATTATGCCTCACTTACATTTTCGTCATTCTTGCTGGTCTAGGGCTGCCCTTTACAATAATGCTTTAGCACATAAGTTTTTCAGCGAGCTGTGTTTTCTAGAGAACTTGAGCTAACACAGTCATTCTACAAATAGTACTAGAAAGCAAACGCTGAGGATGAGGTTTTGGACTAGGATTGCCTACTTATTTGAGACCAATAAGATCCCTTTTTTTTAATATGAAATTTGTTGTCAAATTGGTTTTCATACAACACCCAGTGCTCATCCCAAAAGGTGCCCTCCTCAATACCCATCACCCACCCTCTCCTCCCTCCCACCCCCCATCAACCCTCAGTTTGTTCTCAGTTTTTAAGAGTCTCTTATGTTTTGGCTCCTTCCCTCTCTAACCTTTTTATTTTTTTCCTTTCCCTCCCCCATGGTCTTCTGTTAAGTTTCTCAGGATCTAATTAGGAGTGAAAACATGGTATCTGCCTTTCTCTGTACGACTTATTTCACTTAGCATAACACTCTCCAGTCCATCCACGTTGCTACAGAAGGCCAGATTTAATTCTTTCTAATTGCCACGTGCAATTCCATTGTGTATACAAACCACAATTTCTTTATCCATTCATCAGTTGATGGACATTTAAGCTCTTTCCATAATTTGGCTATTGTTGAGAGTGCTGCTATAAACATTGGGGTACAAGTGCCCCTATGCATCAGTAATCCTGTATCCCTTGGGTAAATTCCTAGCAGTGTTACTGCCGGGTCATAGGGTAGGTCTATCTTTAACTTGTTGAGGAATCCCCACACTGTTTTCCAGAGCGGCTGCACCATCCCATTTTTGATGGGCACCAGAGTAATTCTCATCCTAGCATGATGTAGCCTCAAAATTACTAAAACTTTCACCTGTGGTTAATTGAGATGAGCAGCAGGTGAAGGTCGTTGTGAGAACAAATAGCTGTGATGTTTAATCAGCATGACATAAATATACACTTATGAATCTCCTTTTGATAGCATTGGAACCTTGTAAAAAGAAAGGCTCTGGGGGATGCACCTAGGGGAATTACTTGCCAATTTAAGGCACACTTTGAGAGTCAGAACTCCTTGATGGCAGTCTTAAAAGAGGTCCTATCTTCAGCTTCAGCAAACATTGAAGCAAAAAAAATCAATCCCAGAGTCTTATTTTGAGGGTTGCAGGAATATAAAGGAGACAAAAATATGCACTCTCAACCTATCTCCCTTATCAAAGGCACAGCCTGGGCAGAAAAGAGTGAGATCCATAGACCTGGGATAGGGATGTTTTAGTGGGTGAGCACAGCTTTATTGAGATACAATTTAAATATAAAGCGTGATATATTGTACAGTGTACAATTTTATAAATATCGGCATATGCATAGGCTTGTGAAACCATCACTAAAGTCCAGAAAATAAAGAGATATATTACCTTTGAAAGAGCGGACCTACGACAGCCGACTCCATCTTGTTCCGTGTCCTCCACCTTGAGTGACTATGTCCCCGACATGGCCCCTTTCCGGGAAAATCGCAGAAACCTCAGACCACGCCTCCTCCCCTTGAGTAACCTCCCACTCACCCTTTAAACTTCCCTATCAAAACACGCCCTGCAACCTGCCTAACGGGACTCTGACACTTCCCCAGCCAATCGGCTGAGGCCACGACCCTTCCCCAGCCAATCGGCTAAAGCCACAGCCATTACCTCACCAACTGCCCCTAGACCCCTATAAAACCTTTGTGATTTTGAAACCCGCTGGCTCTTTCCGGCATGTCACCGCTGGGTCGGTGCAGGTAGGGGATTGAGCTGGAGCTAGCTCCAATAAAGGCTCTTTGCTTTTGCATTGGACTCGGCTCCCTGGTGGTCTTTGGGGATCGCGAATTCTGGGCATAACACCTTCAAAATTCTTTTGTGATTCCTCCCTCCTGTCCCTTCCCCATACAATTACTGATCTGTTTTCTGTCACTAGAAAGAAGATTGTATCTCCTAAAATTTTATAAAAGTGAAATGAAATATTTTTGCATGCTTCTTTTACTCAATGTAACTGCACTGGGATTCATCCAAGTTTTTATGAGTACCAATAATTCATTCCATTTTATTGCTGAGCAGTATTCTATTGTACAGATATTCCACAAGTTGTTTATACATTCACTTCTTGAGTGATACTGGAGTTGTTTCCAATTTGGGGCTATTATGAACAAAATCTTATGAAAACTTATATACAAGTCATTGGATAGACACTTGCTTTTTGTTGTTGTTGTTTTTTCTTGAATGGATGCCAGGGAATAGAAAGACCAGGTCATATAACCGGAATATGTTTAACTGGGAATCTAGTTTTGAAAGTAGTTGAATCAATCATTCTTTATTCTCACTAGCAGTTTAAGGGAATTCTAATTGCTCTACACGCTTGCCTACACTTGGTATAGCCAATTTTTAATGTTAGGCATTTTTTTGTTGTGCAATGGCATATCATTGTTATAATTTTTATTTCCTTAATGATGTTGAATATTTTTTCATGTGGTTATTTGATATAAGCATAGCTCTTTTTGTGAAAAGTATTTTCAAATATTTTGTCTTTTTTTGGCTTATTTTCTTACTATTGAGTTTTGAAAATTTTTCATATATTTTGGAAACAAGTCATTTATTAGATATGTGAAATGTTAGTATTTTCACCTAGTGTGTTGCTTATCTTTTCTTTCTCTTAACAGTGTATTTTGAAGAGAATTATATGTTTTGATAAAGCCAAAGTTTTATTTTTTTTATAGGCAGTGATATTGGTGTTGCAACTAAAAAAGTATTGCCTAAGTCAAGATTGCAAACATTTACTCATTCATTTTCTTCTAGTATTATAGTGTTTGGCTCTTATTTAGGGCTTTGATCAATTTTGAATTAATATTTTTATACCGTCAAAATTAAGGATCATTTTTTTTTTTTCATGGAGTAGTTATTTATTTGGACTCTGGAAAAGAGTGTGTCTTAGCCAATAGAATGGCATTTTTTCCTTTAACAAAAAATAAGTGAATGTGTAAACATATTACTGTACTTTCCTCCTCTTCCCATGACCTATTTAAATAGCTTGAAGCCAATATCACACTGTCTTGGTTATTATAGTTTTATAACAAATGTTGAAGTTAATGTAATTCTTCCAGTTTTGTTCTTTTTTGTTAAAGTATTTTATTTTTTGTTGGTCCTTTACATTTCTGTAAGAATTTTGAAATCAACTTCTCAATTTTTGTTACAAAATCCCTGCTGGTACACTGATAACATGTTGAATCTAGAAATTCATTTGAAGAGATTTGACATCTTAAAAATCTTGATTCTTACAATCCATGGAAATGGTCTCTCTTCATTTATTTAACTCTTTCATTTATTCAGCATTGTGTTTTAGTTTTCAGTGTAGAGATCTTAACTTTTATCATATTTATCCTTTGTTATTCCATTGTTTTGTTACTATTATAAATGGTTTGTTCTATTTTTTTTACTTTAATTAAATCTCTGATTGATTGTTCTATTTTGTAAAACTGCAGTTGTTTCTTGTTGGTTGAATGATCTAGGATCCTGTACATGAAGTGAAGCTCAGTTATTAAGTCTACTAGTGCCTCTTTTGGTGTATTCCATAGGATTTTCTACATAAATGATAATGCTATTTATGAGCAAGGACAGCATTATATCTTATTGGTTTGTAAGTCTTTCATTTACTTTTTTTTGTTTGTTTTATACAATGGCTAGCACGTTCAGCACTAGGTTAAGTTAAAGTAGTGAAAGGAGGCATTCCCACCTTTTTCCTGCAATTAGGGAGATCATATGCAAATTTTCACTATGAAGTATAATGTTAGCTTATAGGTTTGTCATAAAAGCCCTTTTACAGGTTGAAGAAATTTTCTTCTTTTTGTAGTTTGCTGAAATATTTTTTTAACAAGAATGGATACTGAATTTTGACAAATGAGTTTTCTGCCTGTATTGAGATAAATTTTGTTAATATTGTGAATTAAAAATCTGTGAATGCTAGATCCATCTTGCAGCTCCAGGACTAGCCTTAGTTGGTGATAGTGTATTATCTTTTTACAAATAGTTGTGTTCAACTGAATGAATTTTGTTAAGAATTTTTTTAAATTTTGGAGTGCTTGGGTGGCTCCATCGGTTAAGCATCTGACTCTTGATTTTAGCTCAGATTATGATCTCGTGTTTTGTGAGATTGAGCCCTGTATCAGGCTCTGTGCTGATAGTGTTAAGGTGGCTTGGGATTCTCTCTCTCCGTCTCTCTCTGCCCCTCCCCTGACTGCCTGTCTCTCTCTCTCAAAATAAACACTTTTTTACAAAAATCTTGAAAAAATTAATAAAAAAATGTTGAATTTGTGCTCTTGAGGGCTTTGAATTTATGTTTTTTATTGATATATAGTTTGTTTATTATATATATAAAATTGATCATCAAGTTAGCTAACATACAGTGTATATGGTGTGCTCTTGGCTTTGGGAGTAGATTCCTGTGATTCATCACTTAGATAAAACACCCAGTGCTCATCCCAACAAGTGCCCTCCTCAATGCCCATCACCCATTTTCCCTGCCCCTTGCCCCCCCACTCCATTCTACCCTCAGTTTGTTCTCTGTATTTAAGAGTCTCTTATGGTTTGCCTCCCTCTCTATTTGTAACTATATATATATATATTTTTTTTTTCATTCCCTTCCCCCATGGTCTTCTGTTAAGTTTCTCAATTTTCACATATGAGTGAAAACATATAATATCTGTATTTCTATGACTGACTTATTTCACTTAGCATAATAACCTCCATTTCCATCCATGTTGTTGCAAATGGCAAGGTTTCATTCTTTTTCATTGCTGAATAGTATTCCACATGGAAAATTTATTTGTTTTTGTATCAGAATTATGCTGGCCTCATAGAAACAATTGAGCAGCTCTCACTCATTTTTTTTTTTAAAGATTTTTATGGATTAACAATTATTTATGCCTTTAAGGTTTACTAGAATTTTGTGGTAAACCTTTTTGGGTTTGGAGTTTTCTTTGTTGAAGAGGCCAACCCACAAATTCAATTTATTTAAGTTCAAATTTTCTCTTTATTCCTGGGTGAGTTTTTCTAGTTAATATATTTCAAAGAACTTGTTGGTTTTATGTAAATTGTTGATTTTATTGGCATAAAAATGTTCAAAACATTCAACTAAGTGGTTATAGAAAAAAATGTGCCTCGACCTAATAAAAGCCATGTATGATGAGCCCACAGATGACATCATACTCTTTGGTGAAAAGCTGAAAGTTTTTCCCCTAAGATCAGAAATAAGATAGGATGGTCATTCTCACCATTTTTATTCAACATAGTATTGGAAGTCCTGGTCAGAGCAATTAGGCAAGGGGAAAAACAAGTAAAAGGCATCCACATTGGAAAGGAAGAAATAAAAAATATCATTATTTCCAGATGGCATGATATTTTACGTGAAACCCTAAAACCTCCACCTGAATATTGTTACAACTAACAAATTCATTAAGGTCACAGGATACACAATCTTCATAGAAAAAATTATTACATTTCAGGGCACCTGGGTGGCTTAATTGGTTAAGTGTCCAACTCTTGATTTTGACTCAGGTCATGATCGCACATTTCCTGGGTTCAAGCCCCACATCAGGCTCTGAACTGACAGTGCTGAGCCTGCTTGGGATTCTGTCTCCCTCTCTCTCTCTCTGCCCCTGTCCTGTTCGCTCTGTATCTCTTTCTCAAAATAAATAAATAAACATATTTAAAAAAAGAAAAATTTGTTGCATTTCTATCTGTTAGTAATGAACTGTCAGAAAGAAAACTTAAGAAAAATAATCTCATTTACAATTATAAAAATAATTAGAAATAAATGTGAACAAAGAGGTAAAGACCAGTATACTGAAAACTATGACATTGGTGAAAGAAATTGAAGAAGACACAAATAAATGGAAAAAAAAATATATTCAGTGTTCATGGATTGGAAGAATTAATATTGTTGAAACTTCCACACTACCAAAAGTAATCTGAAGATTCAGTGCAATTCCTATCAAAATTCTTATGGCATTTTTCACAGAAATAAAAAAAAAATTCTAAATTTTGTATGAAAACCTAAAAGACCCCAAATGGCCAGCGCAATCTTGAGAAAGAACAAAGCTGGAGGCATCACGCTTCTTGGCTTCAAACTGCAGTAAAAAGCTATATTAATCAAAACAGTATGGTCCTGGCATACACACACACACACACACACACACACACACACACACACACACAGATCAATAGAACAGAATAGAAAGCCCAGAACTAAACCCATGCATATATAGTCAATTAATTTACAACGCAGGAGCCGATAACATAAAGTAAGAAAAGGACAATCTTCAATAAATTGTTAGTAAAGCTGGACAGCTACATACAAAAGAATGAAACTGGATGTCTATCTTACATCCTACAAAAAAGTGAACTGAAAATGAACTAAAGGCTTAAACTTAGGACTTGCAACCATACAACTTCTATAAGAAAGTGCAGGTAGTAAGCTCCTGACGTTGGTCTTAGCAATTAATTTTTGGATGTAATACCCTAAGCAAAGGCAATGAAAGCAAAAATAACCAATAGGACTAAATCAAAACAAAATGCTTCTGTACAGCAAAGGAAACTATCAACAAAATGTAAAGGCAACATACTGAATGGAAGAAAATATGTACAAATCATATATTTGTTAAATGGTTAATATCCAAAATTTGTAATGAACTCACACAACTCAGTGCAACTCAATACATACAATTCAATACGACTCAAACAATGCAATTTAAAAAAGGACAGAGGATTTAATAGACATTTTTTTTCTCCAGAAAATATATAAAAGTGGCCAACCAGTAATGAAAAAAATGCTCAATATTACTGAATATCAGGGAAATGAAAATTAAAACCACCAGGAGCTATCACCTCACATCTGTAACAATGGCTTTTATCAAACAAAGAAAGAAAGAAGTAGAAAGTGTTTTGAGCACGTGGAGAAAATGGAGAAAAGAGAATTGTTTACTGTTCATGGGAATGTAGATTGGTTCAGCCACTAAAGAAAAAAGTATGTGGATTCCTCAAAAAATAAAGAATAGAGCTATCATATGATCCAGCAAGTTCATTTCTGTATAATTATCCACTGAAAATGAAAGCACTCACTCAAAAAATCTAGGCATACCCCATTTTCTTCAGTATTATTTACAACAGTCAAAACATGGAAGCAACCTAATTGTCCATCAGTGGATGAAAGGATAAAGAATATGTGAGATACGCACACACACACACACACACACACACACACACACACACACAATTCCTATGGCATTTTTCACAGAAATTAAAAAAAAAAACAAAAAAACTCTAGATTCTGTATGAAAACTTAAAAGACCCCAAATAGCCAGAGCAATCTTGAGAAAGAACAAAGCTGGAGGCATCACGCTTCTTGGCTTCAAACTATAGTAATAAGCTATATTAATCAAAACATCACAAAACAGTACGGTCCTGGCATACAAACACACACATAAATCAATAGAACAGAATTCCACATAGAATGGAATGTTATTCAGTCAGAAAAAAAGAAGAAAGTCTTGCCATTTGTGGCAACATGGATGACATTATGCTAAATGAAAAGTCAGACAGAAAGAGACAAGCACCATGGGATCTCATTTATATGTGAATTGTTTTGTTTTGTTTTTTTAAAGTAAAAGACACACACTGAACTTATATTTACAGCATGGTGAACTAGAGCTAATAATATTGTGTTCTGTATTTGGAAATTGTTAAGAGAGTAGATCTTAAAAGTTCTCATCCCAAGAAACAAAATTGCAACTACATGTGGTGTGGGATGTTAACTAAGATTATTGTGGAGATGATTTTGCAAAATATTGAGTCATTATGTTATACAACTGAAACTATTATAATGCTATATGTTAATTGTATCTCAACTTTAAAAAGTATTTATTGAGGATTTAATTTATGCCAGGCACTTCTCTCACTGTTGTGCATGTAAAAAATACCTTCTCTCAATATATCTATGCAGGAGCACATGGGTGGCTCAGTTGGTTAAGAGTCAGACTTCAGCTCAGGTCATGATCTCACAGTTTGTGAGTTTGAGCCCTGCATAGGGCTCTGTGCTGACAGCTCAAGAGCCTGGAGCCTGCTTTGGATTCTCTCTCTCTCTCTCTCTCTCTCTCTCTCTGCCCCTCGCCTGCTTGTGCTCTATCTTTCAAAAATAAATAAACATTAAAAAAACTTAAACATATATATATGATATATATATCATATATATCATATATATGTGCAGAATCACTTTCGCTTTAAACATTTTTTCAAATGTTAATTATTTAAACTGGTTGTGGGGTATATGGATAGTCTGTAATATTCTTGTACGTTTTCTGTAAATCTAAAACTATTCAAACATATTGTTTATTCCATTTTTTTTAAGTTCAAACTAGGGGCACCTGGGTGGCTCAGTCAGTTAAGCATCCAACTCTTGGATTCATCGCAGGTCATGATCTCACCGTTTCTGGGATCGAGCCCCAGATCAGGCTCTGCGCTGACAGCATGGAGCATGCTTGGGATTTTCTCCCTCTCTCTCTGCCATTTCCCTGCTTGTGCTGTCTCTACCTCTCTCAAAATAAATAAATAAACATTAAAAAAAAAAAAAAACCAAGTTCAAGATTGTGACTACTTATCCTTTTAATACCTTTAGAACTTACTGTGATGTCAACTCTCCCATGCTTGATGTTGAAAATTCATGTTTTCTGTCTTTTTTCGGATCAGTCTGACTAGGGTTATCAATTTTGTTAATGTTACCAAGGAACTAGCTTTTGGCTTCAACAATTTGTTGACTATTTGTCTTCTATTTCATTGGTTTCTATTCTGATCTATATACCTTTTCTTTTCCTTTATTGGGGTTTTTATTCTTCTTTTTGTAGTTTCCTAAAGTAGAAGTGAGGGCTATTGGTTGGAGACCATTCTTTTTGCATATTGTGTCTAAGTGCCAGAAATTTCACATTTGACTAGGTAAGTGTTGCTTTACCTGCATCCCATAAATTTTGACATGGATTTCTTTCATTTTAATTTATTTCAAATAGATTCTAATTTCTGTTTTGAAATTAACTTTGTACCATAGGTTATTTGGAAGTGTTTTTGATTTTGTTTTTAGTTTCCAAATATTTAAGAATTTTCCAGATATCTTTCCATTATTGATTTTTAATTTAATTCCATATTGGTCAGAAAACAAAAATTCAGTAACTTTATTCCATTTAAGTTTATTGTAACTTACTTTATGTTTCAATATATGATCAATAGATCACATTTATATGATATAATATGATGCTATATTAAAGGATAAAATATGATATTTCATAATAGGTCGTATCATTGGTAAGTGATTTGTGTGAATATGAAAAGAATATGTACTCCGGTATTCATGGATGAAGTGTTCTATAAATGTCAATTTGATTAATTTGAATAATAATATTTTCAAGTTTTCTGAATCCAAACTGATTCATAAACACTTTTTAAAAAAATTGTTGAAACCATGTGTTGAAATATTTGCTATAATTATGGATTTGATTATTTCTCCTTATAGTTTTATTAGTTTTTGCTTAATGTATTTCAAAATTCCATTATAATATGCATAAACATTTAGCGGTATATGTGCTCTTCAAAAACTGAACCTTTTATTATTATGAAATTACCTTGTTTATCCACGCTAATGTATTTTCCTTTATTATGTCTGACAACAATATAGCTATATAAGCTTTTTCTTTATAATAGGGTGAGGATGGCATAGCTTTCTCCATCCTTTTACATTTTTTCTTTGTATCTTCATATTTAATTTTTTTAATGTTTATTTATTTTTGAGACAGAGAGAAACAGAGCATGAACGGAGGAGGGGCAGAGAGAGAGGGAGACACAGAATCTGAAGCAGGCTCCAGGCTCTGAGCTGTCAGCACAGAGCCCGACGCGGGGCTCGAACTCACCAGACCCTTAGATCATGACCTGAGCTGAAGTTGGACACTTAACTGACTGAGCCACCCAGGTGCCCCTGTATCTTCATATTTAAAGTGGATTTCACATAGACAGTATATAGACCTTATCTAATCTGACAATCTTTGCCTTTAATTACTCTGTTTATACAATTTACATTTAGCATGATTACCAATATGATTATTTCTGTCTCCCATACTATTTGTTTTCTATTTGTCCCATTTGTATTTCTGTTTAATTTATTTTCTTTTTATGACTTCCTTTGGATTATTTTTTATTTTATTTTATCTTTTATCTTTTGTTGTTTTAATTATTGTTTTAGAATTCATATGGTACACTTTAATTTGTCACATTCTTCTTCTAGAAGAATATATATATATATAAATATGGTTTATTTCTGCTGGTGATGAAGTATTTCAGCTTTTGAATGCCAAAAATATCTTTACTTTACCTTTGCTTTTGAAACACATTTTCCCTGGGTAATGAATCCTAGATTGCAATGTTCTTTTTCACCAATGCTTAAAGATATCCCTCTGTTTTCTAATTTTCATTGTTTCTATTAAATCTACCATCAATTTTATCTTTGTTCCTCTATACAAAGTAAATCTTTTTTTCTCAGAATTTTTTTGAGATAATGTCTTTATCATTCATTTTTAAAAATTTGATTGCTATATTGTGGTGAGTTCTTTTTGTTCGTCTTGTTTCTTGGCTTGGGGCTCGTTTTATTGACGTCCTAGTATCTGTACATTTACAGTTTCACAACATTTACAGTTTTCATGCAGTATCTTTTAAGTATCCTTTCCTAGGGCTCCTGGGTGGCTCAGTCGGTTAAACGTCTGACTTTGGCTCAGGTTATGATCTTGCGGTCTGTGAGTTAGAGCCCAGTGTTGGGCTCTGTGCTGACAGCTCAGAGCCTGGAGCCTGCTTCGGGTTCTGTGTCTCCCTCTCTCTCTGCCCCTTCCCTGCTCACAATCTGTCTCTCTGTCAAAAATAATAAACATTAAAAATATATAAAAATAAATAAATATCCTTTCCTTTATTATATGCTTTTCTTTGGACACTTGAATTATAGGGATATTAGATCAATTAAAAATTTTCTACAGCCCTACAAATCACTATTACTCTGTTCATTTTTTCTAGTTTTTCTTTTTCTTTTTAAATTCAATATAGTTTCTTTTGCTATTTCTTGAAGCTGAGCATTTCTTCTGCAATGGCTACTCTGCCATTACTCTCATCCAAAGGGGTTTTTCATATGTATGTAAATATTAATATGTAAATATCAAATATGTGATAGATATTCATGTATTCCATTATTCCGCGGCTCTACTAACTTGTCCAATGTTTTCTCTAGGTCCTTAAATATATGGAATATAATTTTAATGACATTAACCTTAATGTTTTAATGTCTTTGTCTTATTCTGTCAACTGTGTAATTTCTCATCTGTTTCACTTGAATAATTTTTCTCCTTATCATTTTCCTGTCATTTTACCAATCATTTTCCTATATAGCTTGCCTAGTAATTCCTTACGGCTTCCACACAGTGTGAATTTTACAGTTTGTTCTTCAATATCCAACTTCCAAAGTTAATAAAAAATATTGACCAATATAAGCAAAAAGCTCTCCAAATCTCAAAAATCCACCTCAAAATACATCACAGTAAAATTTCTAATTCCTCCCACTAAAAAACAAATGCAAAAAGGAATATAATGGATGAGTTAAATAGAAAATAAATGATAAAAAGTTAAATAGAAACCAAATCAATCAGTAAATGCATTAAATGTATTTTGATCAAATACTTCATTAAAGGATTAGCATTATCAGACTGGATAAAAAATTAAGGAAATAAATAAAATTCTTCTGTATACTTCTTATAAAGATAAACTTTTTAAAAGAAACGTGCCATAAAAATGTCAAAATAAAGAATAAGATGGTTTACTAAACATTAACCAGAATAAACTGGGGTAGCTATGCTAATATCAATCAAAATATATATGAATCCATTGAAAACTGTGGTTACAATATAGCATATAGGTTTTTTTGGTTACTTGTTTTAATTTCCTTTTTTTTTTAATTTTTAATGTTTATTTATTTTTGAGAGAGAGAGACATAGTGTGAGCTGGGAAGGGGCTGAGAGAGAGGGAGACACAGAATCTGAAGCAGGCTCCAGGCTCCAAGCTGTCAGCACAGAGCCCAATGTGGGGCTCAAACTCACCAATCGTGAAATCATGACTTGAGCTGAAGTCGGACACTTAACCGACTGAGCCACCCAGGAGCCCCAGTTGTTTTAATTTTCTTTTTAAAGTTTTTATTCAAATTCTAGTTAGTTAATACAGCGTAATATTAGTTTCAGGTGCATGATATAGTGATTCCACACTTATATACAGCACCCCGTGCTCATCATGACAAGTACATCCTTAATCCCCATCACCTACTTCACCCACCCCCCACCCACCTCCCCTCTGGTAACCATTCGTTTTTTCTCTATAGTTAAGAGTCTGTTTCTTGGTTTGCCTCTCTCTTTCTTTTTTTTCCCCTTTGCTTATTTGTCTTGTTTCTTAAATTTCACATGAGTGAATTCAAATGGTTATCTGAGTTATTTCACTTAGCATTATACCCTCTAGCTCCATCTGTGTCATTGCAACCATATTTCATTATTTTTTATGGCTGAATAATACTCCATTGAAAATACATGTATATACCACATCTTCCTTATCCATTCATTAGTTATTGGGCACTTGGGCTGTTTCCATAATTTGGCTATTGTAGATAATGCTGCTATAAACATCAGGGTGCATGTATCTCTTTGAATTAGTATTTTTGTATTCTTTGGGTAAATACCACTAATGCAATTGCTGGATTATAGGATAGTTCTATTTTTAACTTTTTGAGGAACTTTCATAGTGTTTTCCAAACTATCTGCACCATGCACCAGTTTGTATTCCCACCAATAGTGCAAGAGAGTTCCCCTTTCTCCACATACTTGTCAACACTTGCCATTTCTTGTTTTATTTTATTTTTTTTTTAATTTTTAATGTTTATTTATTTTTGAGAGAGAGAAAGAGAGAGAGCGAGCATGAGCAGGGTAGGGGCAGAGAGAGAGAGGGAGACACAGAGTCCAAAGCAGGCTCCAGGTTCTGAGCTGTCAGCACAGAGCCCAATGCAGGACTCAAACTCACGAACGTGATATCATGATCTGAGCTGAAATCAGATGCCCAACTGACTGAGCCACCGAGGTGCCCCTCTTGTTTTATTTTTTTTTTTATAGTAGCCATTCTGAAGATGTGATGTGACATCTCATTGTAGTTTTGATTTGTATTTCCTTGATGATCAGGGGTGTTGAGAATTTTTTCATGTGTCTGTTGTCCATCTGTATGGCTTCTTTGGAAAAAAGTCTATCTGTGTCTTCTACTCTTTCTTAATTAGATTATTTATTTTTATGGGTGTTGAGTTTTATAAGTTCCTTATATTTTTTGCATACTCATCCTTTATCAGATATATCGTATATCATAAGGAACCTCATTCCCCTGGTTCCTTTTAGCTTTGTGGATTCTTTATTTCTCTGTGCAAAAGCTTTTTATTTTTATGAAGTCCCAATAATTTATTTTTGCCTTTGTTTCCCTTGTGTGAGGAGACATATCTGGAAAGCAGGTGCTATTGCTGAAGCCAAAGAAATTACTGCCTGTGTTCTCATCTAAGATTTTAATGCTTTCATGTCTCACATTGAGGTCTGTAATTCATTTTGAATTTATTTTTTGTATGGCATAAGAAAGTGATCCAGTTTAACTCTTTTGCATGTTGCTGTCCAGTTTTTGTAACACCATTCCTTGAAGAAGCTGTCTTTTTCCCACTGGATATTCTTTCCTGTTTTGTTGAAGATTAATTGACAATATAGCTGTGGGCTTATTTCTGGGTTTTCTATTTTGTTCTATTGATCTATGTGTCTATTTTTGTGCCAGTAGAATACTGCTTGGTCACTACAGCTTTGCAATGCAACTTGAAGTCCAGAATTGTGATGCCACCAGCAACATACAGTTTGCAATAGACAGGCTAGAATAGAAAAACTATTTCAAATCACAATCTAAATGTCATTCACAAAAAGTTACAAAAGAGCAGCAAATTAAACCTAAAGTAGAAAGACATTATAAAAATGAAACCTGCAACTACTGAAGTCAAAAATAACTTAAAATATGGCAAATTATAAATTCCAAGCGGTGGTTTTTGACGAAATTAATAAAAGTGAACAACTCCTGGCAAAACTGAGAGAAAAAAAGTGAAATACAGCTTATCAATAATAGTTTAAAAAGGCTACATCACTAAAAGTCTTATGAATAATGTTACATGATTAAATTTAGCAAATTAAATAGGCAATGTTCTTGAGACAATTTACCAAAAATTACAATGAGATGAATATATGTATGTATATAGCATGTAAATAAACTATTCCTGTGTATTTAAGAAATGAAGATACTGTAAAAAATATTCTTGCAATGAAGCTATAGGCCTAGATACCTTACCTGACAAATTCTTCCAAACTTATAGGAAATATATATATTTACATATAAGTAAACATCTAATAAAAAGTGTCATAATTATGAAACCAAGAGGAGATAAAATGAAATGATTTAACAAAACTGATTAATTGAAATAAAGACAGAAAATAAACATCAGAGGAGGGAAAGCAAAATGGGCAAATGGAAGAGAAATGGAAGAGTGTATCTTCCAACCCAAATATGTAAGTATTCATATTGAATATAAATAGATTAAGCCTTCCAATTAAAATGTAGATATTGTTCCAGGGGAGAGGGGTTAATAATATATATTTATTTAAAATGCAATTGAAATTTAAAGACAGAACTAAGTTAGAGTAAGGATATGGAAAAATTATACCATAAAAAGAGTAAGCATAAAAGGAGTCACGTAGTATATTAAGTAGATGTCAAAACAAGAGTACTACAATAGTTAAAAAGAATAATTTCATAATGATATATTAGAAAATTTAAGATGAAGACATAAAACTGTGTGCATATCATGTTTCAATATAAATAAAATGTAAAGCTACAGAGCCAAAAGAAGAAATAGACAAATACAATAATTAGGATTGATTTTCTTATTTCTGTGAAAAAAATGCCATTAGAAATTTGATGGAAATTGCACTGAATCTATAATGGTATAAGGGGTATGAGTATCATGAACATTTTAATTATATTAATTGTTCTGATCCATGAACATGGAATATCTTTCCATTTGTTTGTGTCTTCTTCAATTTCTTTCATCAAGGTCTTTAGTGTTCATTGAATAGATCTTTCACTTCCTTAGCTAAATTAATTCCTAGGTTTTTTATTGTTTTTTATGCTATCGTAAATGAGATTTTTTTTTTAAATTTCTTTTTCAGATGTTACATTGTAAGGTTTACAGAAACAATTGATTTCTATATGTTGATTTTAGTTCTTGCAACTTTACTTAATTCTTTGATTTGTTCCAATAGTTCGTTGGTTGAGTCTTTAGGATTTTTTATATATATGATCATATCATCTGAAATAATGACAATTTTACTTATTCCTTTCCAATTTGGATGTCCCTTATTTCTTTATCTTAGCAAATAGCTTTAGCTAGGACTTCCAGTGCTCTGTTGAATAAAAATGGCAAGAGTGGACATCCTTGTCTTATGTCTGATGTTAGAGAAAAAGCTTTCAAATTTTCACTTTTCGGTGTAATATTAACTGTGGGTTTGTTATATTGGCTTTTATTATGGTGAAACATGTTCTTTCTATACCCAATCTGGTGAGTATGCAGAAGTATGCAAATGATACATGAATATACCCATGAGTATACCCATAAAAAGGTATTGTATTTTGTCAAATGCTCCTTCTGCATCTACCATAATGGTTTTATAATTTTATCTTTCATTCTGTTAATTTGCTATCTCATTTACTGATTTGTATATGTTGAACCATCTTTACATCCCAAAGATAAATCCCACTTGGTCATGGCATTTAATCCTTTAACGTGTTGCTGTATTCAGTTTGTTAATATTTGTTGAGAATTTTTTTTCATGTATATTCATCAGGGATGTTGTCCTGGAGTTTTCATTTTGTAGTGTCTTTATCTGTCTTTGTTATTAGGGTAATGCTGCTAACCTCATAAAACAAGTTTGGAAATGTTCTCTCCTATTCAATTTTTTGGAAGAGTTTGAGAAGGATTGACATTAATTTATTCTTTAAATGTTCGGTACAATTTACTAGTGAAGTCATTTGATCTCGGTATTTTCTAGGTTGGAAGGTTTTTTTATTGCTGAGTCAATACCCTTGCTTGTTATTAGTATTTCAGATTTTCTATTTCTTCCTGATTCAGTCTTGATGGATTGAATGTTTATAGGGATGTATCCATTTCTTCTAGGTTATCCAATCTGTTGGTGTTATCACTCATAGTAATCTCTTATGATCCTATTTATTTCTGTATTATCAGTCGTAATATCTCCTCTTTCATTTATGATTTTACCTAAGTCTTCTCCTTTTACTCATTAATCTAGTTAAAGATTTGTTAATTGTTTTCTATTGTTTTTATAGATCTCTCTTTCATCTATTTTCATGCTGATCTTCATTATCTCCTTTCTTCTGCTAACTTTGGGCCTAGTTTTCCCTCTGTTTCTAGTTCCTTGAAGTATAAAGTTGGATTTTTTTTTAATTTGGGATCTTTCAATTTTCTTAATATATGCATTTGCCACTATGATTATAATGGATTTAGCTTTTACCTGGGACCTCTGTCCTATTTCATGCATTGTTACATGTTGCATGTGGGGATAGCAAGCAGTGACTGCATTTCTGATGCATATAAAAATAGGAACTGACTTTATCTTCAAAAAAGCTATTTGTTTACATTTAAAATTTTTTAATGTTTATTTATTTTTGACAGAGAGAGACAGAGACAGAGCATGAGCAGGGAAGGGGCAGAGAGAAAGGGAGACACAGAATTCGAAGCAGGCTCCAGGCCCTGAGCTGTCAGCCCAGAGCCCAACGCAGGGCTCAAACCCACAAATCGTGAGATCATGACCTGAGACGAAGTCCGATGCTTCACTGACTGAACCAACCTATTTGTTGGCACCCCTATTTGTTTACACTTAAAAAAATGAATTAAAAATGTACACAATGCTCTTCTTCATTCACAGTTAAAGAAATACTAAAAGTTAATAATTTCCAAGATTTTTTAAGATAAAAGTTATGCAGAATATTTTGTTTCTTTTTACCATCTGAATATTCTTCAATCCCTATAATTACCTGATTCTCCTCCTTTTCTCAGGACAACCTCTGAACTTTTCAATACAAATCCTAAAGAATTATTGAATATCTAGTCAGTTCTAGAACATGCTGGGATTACCCCAGCTGGGTATTACTCTTCATTCTTCTATGACAGTTTTATGCCCTTGGTTAATAAATGAGGATGTGTGAGGCCAGTGTGTGTGTGTGTGTGTGTATATATATATATATATATATATATACACACTAATATAAATAAATATACACATAATGTATACATATAATATACACAAATGTAAAAAAATTACTGAATTACATTTTTTTTGAATTTAGAAAATACTGTTAGGTAGCAGCAGAGGATGATTTGAACTGAAAAAATAATTAGGACTGTTCGTGAATCAGGAAGAACAAGTAGTAAAACAGGAGGATAGTAAGTGAAAAAAAGTGATTTGGTGATAAATGATGGTGAAGTTTGAGAATTCTGAATTTAATTGTTGGAAGAAAAGAAAATACAACAAGCTGACTCTTCGAGCTATCAGGATTCCTAATGGAAACAGCTTATTTGAGATGTCACAGAATTGGAAACCATAAAATTAGTTCTGTCCATCAACATTAATCAGTTTTATGGAGAAACGTACTAATGATTCAATGCTGCTACTCACTGGAGGAGAGACTGGCAAGAATCTGAAATAATGCTCTAAATTCCCCAACTGCTGAATTATTTTTCTAATAAGTTCAGTAATTATTGCACATACTTCATACTTTTACCTTCACTTAAATCAGTTCTGCTCCAAATATGACATGAAGGAAGATATTGCCGAACATTAGTCATTAATGTGCTTTGATTTATAGCAAATGGTGTTTAATATCCCTATAATTACTAATAAAACTCTTTTATTTCATTTTTATATTCCTATGGAAGAGAGCTAAAAAGTCCTAATGGAATTGATTGTCAGAGTTATTTCCAAATTCAAAAATATAACTTCTCTAATATTAAAACTCTTTTTAGTTCTCTATATTTTACATCTTCACTGTAAAAAATAAAGAGCTGAAAGAAAATCTCACATTTTATAAAATTGCCTTTAATTTAATATGATGAAATAAACTTCATGATACAAATATCATATCCTCAACCTTGACCAACATTGTGTACCCATATGTTAATTTCCTTACGGGTAAAATATTTCTAGAATTTTATCATGTTTAAGATGAAATAAAGGTTTCTAGACTGTGTTTTCTTATGGGAAAACAACTATTTGAGAAAGCTGGTTCTAAGATAGCTTTATACCTTCACATTAATCAATTCAATTCACTGTGATAATAAACACCCACTTAAATTATGAGTAACACAAAACTTGGTGTAATAGTTAAAAAAAAAAACAACCCATTTGATAAACTCAGAGAAAAGTAACCTTTTTGCCTAAAATTTAATTTCTATTTTGACCACCTTTATCCCACTCTCCCTCTGTGGGCTTGCCCACAATATATAAAGGATTTTCTTTTATCCCCTCAGACTTTAAGAGGTGGGGAGGCCTCTTGCAGAAGGGTGGGGCTTGGGCACCAAGGGAGGTGTGTAGATGCCATTCACTACGGTGTCTCCGGAGGTGCACAGTGTTCCTATCAAGCTTTAGTTGTTGGTTCACGGATGCCATTCATGAATCCTTCCTCATTCCAATGTCAAGCCTCCTCAGGTCTGGGATTTCTTCCAGCAACGTTTTTTGCCCTTCTTGGCCCCATGGGATTATTCTGGTGCTTTTGTGCCACTTTGGAGCCACAGGAAATGCTTAGAGGCTGTCTCTGCAGATTTACCTAAACTAACCTTTCTCCATTAGGATTTCTCATCAGAACTGCAGACCAGTTAAAGACCTGAGTGACTCTTCTCAACTTTCCAAGACTGCTACATAATCAGTACCATTCTAGATGCATGAGATATTATATGAATTCTCTAGTGGAGTTGACAATTTCTAGACTCTGCAGGGATGTAGCAGTGTTTTCAGACCTGTCTGAAAATAGTATGGGGAATCTGACCAGGGTGGAGGGGAGTATACAGTGCCCCTTCTCAGTAGCCCATGAATAGCCAAATCCTACTGGCTTTTCCTGTGATTTGCTCATTACCTCACCCAGGATATCATATGTAGTAGGAAAAATTTGCTCTGGTTCATTATCAATCCATTTAAATTTTTTCTTTACTTTTGAACTTGACAACCTAACAATTTGGCATGAAATGTTTCATCATCCTTTTTCTGTAATGAATGAATGAAGAATACCAAGTCAATTGAGTAGGGTTAAGGATAATCACTAAAGAAAAAACAAGGGGTGGAGTGGGGAATGTAGATTAATGTTTCAAAACTATTTGGACACCACACAAATAATACAAAGGTGAATATATAAAGTCCTCATGAAATTAACCATCCGGAATAAAACATATAATTTAGTAAGTGGCTCACATAGAGTTGTTTTTAATTGAAATATGCAAGAAATGAAAATAACTACTACCCACTGAACCTAGGTCATGAAAATTGGTGTGGTGTTTATATTTGTTAGATGTTACTTTACAAATAAGGAGGCCAATGCTCAGAGAGGTTAAATGACTGTGATAATAAATGTAATTAATGATGGAGGCCAGAATTGAGCCCATGTGGTTAGTCTCCCATTATTTTATATGTAAGGGCAGAATATACATATGTAATTAATGCTAATGAAATCAAGTTTTAAAAATAATGTTTAATTAACATTAGTATTAGATTCAAAGATCATCAAGTGAGACAGAAACTTGGCTCCCCTCCACTGCATCTACATATTTGTCCTAAAAATGGCAGGGATTGGTACAAAGACTCCGTATTTTCTATGTAAAACAATTTTTTAATTTTTTTAAATATTTATTTTTGAGACAGAGAGAAAGAGAGAGAGAGAGAGAGAGAGAGAGAGAGAGAGAGAGAGCATGAATGGGGGAGGGCAGAGAAAGAGGGAGACACAGAATCAGAAGCAGGCTCCAGGCTCTGAGCTATCAGTGCAGAGCCCAACGTGGAGCTCGAACTCACAAACCATGAGATCATGACCTGAGACGAAGTCAGATGCTTAACGACTGAGCCACCCAGATGCCCCTATGTAAAAAAAATTTTAAAACAATTTCCATAGTATCATTAAAGATACTTGGGGCTCCTGGGTGGCTTGGTTGGTTGAGAGTCCAACTCTTGATTTCAGCTCAGGTCACGATCCCAGGATAGAGGGATCAAGACCCACAGTCTCTCTCCCCTCTTACACACACTCTCTCTCTAAAAGAAAAAAAAAAAGAATTAAAGATACGAAAATGCACACACCAGCTACAGGGAGCAGAATGTTTAGTGGCATATCCCCATGGGTGTACCCACCTCCTGAAGACACCTCTGATGGAAGTAAGGATGCTGTTAATGGAAGACAGGATTGTCTGTGTGTCTTTGTACTCCTGGCCTCCCCCTACTCTTTTGGAGACTCAGGCTTTCTCACCAGGTGTGGACAACAACTAATGCTTGTTTGTGAGAGAGTACTGGCAGATGGGACCGACAGACCAGTTTCCCAGAGAAAGCAGGGCTAGTACTTAGGCCTGCTTGAAACATGTTTCTGCAGTGCCCCTACCAGTGGGTCACTAAGTCTGTCCTTAATTACTACTAAAAGACCTCCTTTTATCTCTGAACCACTCTCTATTTAAAGATGCTTCTGATATTCAACTGAAACTTATTTTTGTGCAACTTTACTACATACAGAAGCTAGAACAGAGGCTGCTGGCCATCTACGGTTTACAATCCTCCACAACAGTCTAAATGATTCCCATATGTACACAGGTTTAAGAACCACTGATCTAAAACAGTAGTTCTTAACCTTGGCTGCACATTCTAATTACCCAAGGAGTTTAAATAAAAATGATCATGTCTGGTCCCACTCCAAGAAATTCTGATTTAATTGATTTTTGATATGATCAGGATGTCTGATTTTTTTAAAACTCCGCAGACAATTTTAATGTGCAGTCCATATGGTAAATACTGATCTAGAAGAATGGATGAACATTTGTCCTTCAGTCTAATCCTCCAAAATACTTTCTTTCTTTTTCTTTTTTTCAAAATTGATATTTTATTCACTCTTTTCTACCACCACCTTTAATCCTGTGTACCAGATCAACTAGAATTAAACAAGATTCAGTATCTTGACTGGATACTGCTACTAATAAAAAAAAAGTATAATAACCATTTACCTCAATGAATGATACTGCAATGTAGACATGGTCCAACTATTTGATATAAAAAGTTCTTATATTTCAGTGTACCTCCTTATAGGCTTAGAATTACTTTCCTTGAGTTCCCCAAAGTTAAGCATGACCATAATAGTTGTTTTATTCAATGGGTTGAAGGTCAAATGACATAAGTGTGTGTGTGTGTGTGTGTGTGTGTGTGTGTGTGTATAATTTGGTATCTGACCCTAGTTTTTAGGACAGAGCTTCTAAAAATCTTTATAAGTTCCTGAGTGTAGAGGTCATAGGAATATTATGACCACAATATTTATAATATTTTTCATCCTAAGTTCCTTTCAACCATACCTGAATTGAGCTATGAGGGGACTCTTGGTAGAACCCTCCATAGTTTAAGAATGGGAGCAGGTTGTCAGAAGAATCAATCATGCAATTAGACTTTTAGAACTTTCAGGCCCATCCCTTGACCTTGGATTAGGGAAGACAGGCTGGACACTGAATGATTCACCAATGGCCTATGGCTAAATCAACCTTATCTATGGAATGTAACCTCCATAAAAATCTTAAATGACAAGATACAGAGTTCTGAGAGCTTCTAGGTTGGTGAATACATTCACATGCTGGGTGGGTAGCGCTCTTCAAACTCTTGAAGACAAAAAGTTTCTGCACTTGGGATCCTTCCAGACCTTGCCAGTGTACATCTTCATCTGGCTGTTCATTTGTATCCCTTTTAATATTCCTTATAATTAACTGGTCATAATAAGTAAACTGTTTCCTTGAGTTCTGAGAGTCATGCTAGCAAATCATCATATCCAAGGAAGGTGTTGTGGGAACCCCTGATCTATAACCTGTTGGACAGGAGCACAGATTTCCTGAATTTCCAATTGGTATCTGAAGTGGAAGACAGTCTTATGAGACTGAGCCCCTAACCTGTGGTCTGCACCAACACCAGGCAGTTAGTGTCAGAATTGTTTAGTGTGGGGAAAATAAAGTTTTATACATTTGACAGCAGAAAGACAATGCTCCTTCGGGCCAGTATAAAACTTGCTATATCTCTTATCTTCTTACATCTATTATCCATGCTATATCTATTATCTATGCTATCTATTACCTATCCATAGAGATTTCCCACATATGGGCATTCTTTCAGCCTCAGGCCCTAGTGAAAATGTTGTGAACCAGAGCCCCCAGCAAACTAACAATGGACGTGTAACAGGAAAAACAAATTAGACACTGTTTGTACTGTAATGCAACTTAAACTATGCTAACCATTTCACAGATGAAGCTTCATTCAACTTGACTTAACTATCTTCGTCACAAAGATCATCATGAGACATCTCATTAGATATTTTCCTGAAGTACAGATCTAGGATTTGCACAGCTTTCCCTTGCTTGAGTAATCTCAGAAAAAAGAAATAAAGTTGTTTTAACAAACTTACATTAGGCCCCATTAACAAATGATTTATTTTCTATGCCAGAAGCTTATTAAACACTGGGTCTTGGAAAAGTTCCCAGCTGGCAGTATTATAGTGACCTGAAGAATTAAATATACAGATTCCTAGTCTGTACCCAAGGGAATCTGTTTCAGTAAATCAGGGGTATACCTGAGACCCGATGCTTTATAAGCTCAAGATCTGATGAGAGTCTAATGTACATCAGATTTGGATGACTGACTTTGGTCAGTGATCCTTAATAATGTTGGCATATTGCAATCAACAGTTTACCTTTTTCAATCTAGGTAGGACTGTCACATCAGTAGAGGGTCTTGTATACCAAGTGGCATAATAGAATGCTGAACTACAATTTTGCAAAATAAAGAAGAATGGACATTCAAAACATTTTCTCAGCTAACTGAAATCATTTCTTTTTGTTCATTGAAAACAACTGTTCTTACAATCGCATTGAGAACAGAGATTGTATCATGGCAATTTTGACTTTTTGTTTTACACATCAACAATTCAGGTTTGTTGTATTATATTAACACAACATCCTGTCAAGAAGACAGATATTCTTTCCATTTAACTTATTACACTAAGTAAATTTAGAGGTTCAGTGGATGCCTGGAAATCACAGGCATTCTCTGGGTTCTGAAAGCCCATGTAATATCTTTGAAATATAAGAATCTATTCCTTTTAGGGATCTCTAAAAGAGGAGATTTAACATGTCTAACCTAACACTGCTTTTAATTTAGTTTTTTTTTTTATTTTTAATACATAAGGGCCTGATGACTGTAATCTGAGAACTCCTCATTAATCTCTTGTATAAAGTTAAGTATTAAACTCATTTTTTTTACCCAAAAAATAACCAAAAAACAAACATTCTAAGCACTGGTAAATGATACATTTAGTAGGGCAATTATACTGAAAAGGTTCTTAGGTGTAAAAGAAAAAAAAAGATGTATGGATTGTTTAAAAGAAAGATATTTATTTTAGGGTATTTTATAGATTACAGAATTTCTAAACAGTCATAGAACCACAATTGTATACTATCTAGCCAAGAACAGTGTGACTGGCAGAAATACATAATACATTAGGGAGCCTTTAGTAGAAACTTTACCATAGCTGATTCAGAAAAGGAAAACTCTCTGTTCTGGATGTCATCACACCATTTTCAGGCATGAGGCCAAAAAAAAAGTCTCCTTCACCTAAGTCTCTTACATGTACATAGTAGAATCTATAAAATTTAGATACAGCAGAACCTGGGGATATGCAGGGTTTTGTTTCCCTGTATGGTCCCTACCAAAATGCTGGGCCATGACTGGAGATAGTATGTCCTGTACCAGTTTGTAGTATCAGCTCTATTAATCTATGTCAGTTTGCAACCTCTGGAGCTTCGAGTTGTAATCTGAAACCAGCCACTGTACATCCACGGCCTGGAGAGACTCTGGAGAGAGACCATTCCAAATTGGTAGGTGGCAGGTTTAGCAAGCAGAGGGAATCTACATAGATGGCTTATCTTGGGCAGCCACAAAGCTATTTTACTTTTGCATCTGTCTGCCAAACTGTAGAAGTTTACAAAAATGCTTTACCTGGGTTCAGACTCATATACCATCCTGGGCACTTGGGCAGCTTCTAGTGCAAGAAAGGCAAACAAAGTGCCCATTCTAAGGACAGGAGAAGGGGTGAGGAGCCTCTGATAGCCTAGGTCTAGCTCATTGGTCACCTAGTAGTCCTATCGTCTGGATGACCTCCAACAACCTGGGTCATAAGAATCTTATCCTTGATTAGAATTTTTAAAAGCACCTTTCATATGTATCTGCTTGCAAGGGCTCATCATTTCCTGAATACAGGCTTCCAACATGGTTACTCAGTCGTCAAGATGTCTTAATATCTCTGTCTTCTAACTTCTTAGATCTCATTTTCCTTGGACTATCCAATAATCTTTGAAATTAAGGAAACTCGTGTTCATGTTGAAGAGCTAAATAAAAAGAAAATATGATGTTTGTTCACCTATGCTCATTTTTTAAATATATATTTATTTACATGTGTCAAATTACGTATGTAACATATTATTGCATATACCAACCAGAATGCTAGGGGTTTTGCAGAGTTGCCTCAGTTAGGATTACCTCCAGAACTTCATTTTTTTTTTCTTATTTGCATGGTAGTTTTCTTATAATAGAAGGGTTCTGTTGTTTAATAAACTCATTAAATTTATAGAATTAAGCTTTTATGTGGGTCAAAACTTAGCTTACAACCGAATGACCAAATATTCTAATCATCTCAAAGACCATGGAAATAAAATTTTTGATAAACACCTATGAAAGCAAAAATGATCATGCTCTACAAAATTAAATAAATGAATAGATACATTACTGATGATAGAGCTGCTGCTTTTTGTTCCTGACCTACTGCAAGTGGTAATAGGATGTCACAAATGAGGTGTGGGGTTTCCATGACAACCCACATTCCCTGAAACCATAGAAATTATGGTTGTTTCTTGGGGTTCCTTCTGTCAATTTATAGTAACTAATAACAGAGTCCTAGTCTTGCAATGAATGTTGGTTTCACTGCCTATTTATGACAATAATTTGGTTCTGATGTTGAGATTGGAGTCATGTAAGTGTCTCTGGTTCACACTCCAGAAAACTTACCTACCTGTAAAGAACAATTCACTTTCCTTTCCTCCACCCCACCCCCCCCCCATTTTAGTGACTGATCTCTTAGGTAGAAATTTATACAAATGCCACTTATAGGAATAAATTACTTAGTGTGTCCATGACAGCCACTTCCTATACCAAGCATTCATTTAGTATAATAATTTACAAATAAAGAAAAGTAGAAAGGATAAATACAGTGATTTCCTTGGCTGGTGATGCAAAGTTGGAAGTTGCTGTAAAGTCACCAGTTCTTTTGATTAAAACTTAATTGTTTGATAGAGCAAGATCTAGCAGCTCAAATGTGGAGGTCTAAATTTAAGAGCCTTTATTGGAAGGCTGCTGCCCCCTCATAATGGCTTCTTTTGGATTCAAATGAATCTAAGGGATTTACCTTCTTCAGAAAGGAGAGAGAATTACAGGGCATTAAATCTGCCTTCCTTTTCAAAGACATCATGTTATTCTTACTTGAATGGCACACTAAGCTGGTTTGCAATTAGAGGAAGTCTTCACCAACTAAGTCCTTTTTTAAAAAAAAATTTTTTTACCTTTATTTATTTTTGAGAGACAGAGCACAAGTCAGGGAAGGACAGAGAGAGAAGGAGACACAGAATCTGAAGCAGGCTCCAAGCCATCAGCAAAGAGCCCGACGCAGGGCTTGAACTCACAGACCTGGAGATCATGACCTGAGCCAAAGTCGGACACTTAACCAACTGAGCCACCCAGGCACCCTGCCAAGTAAGTCCTTTCACAATACATGCCCTGCATGCACTTCCCAGCAGCCCCATTCTGGTGCCCCCTGGATGTTATTTGATATTTAAACCATCAGCAGAATGACACGTGTGGATAGTACTCATGCAACACCACCTTCTAAGTGACAGAAAATTACAAAAGATTGCATTTCAGACACTGAAAACATTGGCACTGAAAGGGGCCTGATGGAATGATATAGGAACAAGAGGCAAGAGAGACAGGGACAGGCTGAAATGGACAGAGGTAGACGTTTATAGCAGGATCTGATGAAGAAGAGACAGAAGCAGATGTGTGAGGCAGCTGGTACAGCTTGTAAATGGAGGGGGCTGATTGGTTGATGCCAATTGTGTGCATGATTTTTAGACACTTTTTTGAATTACTCAACGATTGATCATACACACAGTCCCTGATACTTAATGAGCCATTCGTTTGCTTTCTTCATCTTATTGTCAGCGTTTAATAACATATGGACGGTAACCTGACATGCTGTAGAAAGATGAGGTGACGTTATAATTGCCTTAGCAATTATAATAGCTGACAAAATGAAACAAACAGCAAAAGTGGGATTTTAAAAGCCAAGCTTTTATTCCTTCCTTATTTGACTTTTAATTGAAAACACTTAGCTTTTATTTACTCTAAAACGTAATGATTTTTGCCAGAGGAAAATCTCTCTCTTTAATGTCAAGAATGATTCTCTTCTTAAAAAAAAAGAAAGAAAGAAAGAAAGAAAGAAAGAAAGAAAGAAAGAAAGAAAGAAAGAAAAGAAAAGAAAAAAGAAAAAAGAAGGCAGGAAATAATGGATCTTGGAGCATTCATTTATTTATGAGATTCAATTTGTTCAGTTCTTTAAAGTGTGCTATATTCCTCCTCTGCTCCTGGACATTTACATAAAATTCAAATGGCCACGCTAATTACATTTGTTAAATCTTCCTTAAGGAGAAAGTCTGAAACTTTTTTCAAGGTTTCAAACTCCAGACTACAGATGACCAAAAATTGTCCTTTGAAAATTGAATTGTTCCAGCATTATTGTGGTCAGACTGAAGATGACCCAACTCTGTATCTTCCCTCCACATCATTTCTTATAAGGCAGGCCCTCATCTGCATCAAAAATAATATGTTATCATTTGCTTTTCCTTTGTGGAAGGATAATTTCTAAGCTTTGGATGATAAATATGCATGTGCCTTTGCTCCCAAACATATAGCTAGATTATGTGCCAGGATTTCTGACCCAGTGTGTTCTTCACCACTACTCCCAAGGCAGGATCTGACTCACCAAAACGGCAGCCCTGCTTCAGAGCTTCATTGCTGGTGGGTAGTGATATATCTCTTCCTGTGGATGCAGAGCACTGTTGGTCTGCTGACCTCAGGTACCTGCTCAACCTTATCATTAAGTGTATATACCTAGAATTCGAACATTCCCTAGGATACTAGGACGATGGGATTATAGCATTTAGGGTTGGAAAGCACTAGAAGTCACCAGCTCACTCTGTGTTTCCAGATGAGAGAACTGAACTTCAGACAGAGTGATGAACTGAGTCACACAGCTCCTTAGACGTATGGACTAACCTCTAAGTGGTGCTGTGCTCAATACAACGCTTCATCTGAAAATCATGGGCTCCTTACCACTTGTTTGGGAGTGCGGGGGGTGGGGGGGATAGATTCTGAAAATGTTAGTTTTTATGGAGAAAACAGTCATTTAGAAAAAAAAAAAAAGTATATCCTTCCCATTTAGGCATCCCTTATGTATATGACTATTTCAGTGAAATAAGAACTGTGTGTGCTCACAGGGAGTTAAATTTGAAAAGGCTTTATTTTTGAAAAAACTTTAGGAGGTGTTAATTCAAATTATCCATGAATGTGTTCATTTGGATTCCTGCAGGACTTTAAAGGAATCTTCCCTTCTTTATTTCTGCCAGTTTGTGAGAAGCAGGCAAAAGCTTGTAAACACAAGAGTCCATCAGTATTTTTGCATAACAAAGAGCTGTGTTGTTTTTTGAAGTAGGGTACTTCTACAGTGTAAAACACAGGCAGAAGGGACTCATTTTCACAAGGAGAAAAATGAAAAGGAGAAAGACTCCTGGGCTTACTAAAAACAAGACTTCTCTGTATGCCTTCTGATCTGTCAGCAGGTGTAAGTGCATAAGGGAAGCCAAAGGGATCTTCTCCCTTGCTTTTCCTCCTTTTCTGTGTTGTGTGTTGCTTTCAGTCTGTGGAAGGGGGCCGAATGATCATGCACAGGAGCCCTTAACAACTTCTATTTAGAGCCAGGACTGGATTCTCACAATATCTGACCCACTTCAAAAGCTAAGATTTTAGAAATTGATTTGAATGACAAAAGAGGCGTTGAAATAGGCACAGGTAGTTAAATGTTTAATTCATAATTGTTTAAAGTAATTGTGATAATGAGATATATATTGAGTTTTTGTCCCTGGTTCCTGGCAGATCCTTGAATTTTCTGGGTGATAAGAGTGATAATGGCTTTCCTTACTCATAATGAGGCCCTTTCAACCATACCTGAGTTTATGCACATAACGTGACTGTTGCTGGACCCCTAGACAGCATCAGAATGGGGACTTGTGCCAAAGGAAAACAACCATGTGATTGGAGGGTTGGAACTTAGAGCTCCACCCCCAACCTCTGGGGAGGAGTGAGGGGCTGAAGATTGAACCAGTGACCAGTGATCAGTGATTTAACCAATTATACCTATGTAATGAGACCTCTATAAAAACCCCTAAACAACAGGGTTTACGGGCTTCCAAACTGGTGCAAATCTTCCAGGTTGGTGAATACAAGGTGCTGGGAGGATGGTGTGCCTGGAGAGGCCAGGGAAGCTCTGCTCCGGGCACCTGCACAATTGCCCTGTGCCTCTCTTCCATCTGTTCCTGAGCTGCATCCTTTACAATAAACTGGTAAATGGTAGTAAAGTGTTCCTCTGACTTCTGTGAGCCGTTCTAGTAAATTCTTGATGGGGTATGAGGACCTCCTGAGGTGCAGGTGGCTGAGACTTGTGATTGGTGCCTGGAGTAGGGGGACAGCCTTGTGGGACTGAGCCCTTAACCTGTGGGGTCTATGCTAACCCAAGACTGGAACCATCACAATTGAAGTGAGCTGTACAACGTCTATTGCCATTGGTTCCTGGAGACGGAGAATTGGTTGTGTGAGGAAAAACAGCCAAACGTTGGGTGTCACAAATCTGCAGGGGAAATACAGTTTGGAAACATACTTTAAGTAAAAAGTTTCTCAGAAAAAAAAAAGCTTTTGAAACATTTTGTAGATTCTTACATCTTGATTTTATATGAAGAAAATAAAAGCAGAATTGTGAGATTTGAATTGAAGTGTATAAAAGCATTTTTCTAAAATAATAAAATTCGATAACTTTGGTCTATGAAGCTTCCTATGAGCTTTATTATTTCATTCCTATAGTCTTAATCTCTATCTGTCTGTCCCTCTGTCTTTCTGTCTCTTTCTCCAGATCCTTCATAAGTAGAAAGACAGATATGTAAACAAATATTTATAATAAAATGCAAATTTTTGTATATAAAAAGGAAATTACCTTTACTTCTCCAAAGGATCATAGAATCTTTGCCATTTGGGAAAGCAGGTAACATTTAAGATGCAACTTGGCGAACGAGTGGCATTTGAACAATGCTATAATTTTAACATGAACCAACAATAGCGATTTAAAAAAAAGATAAGAAAAGAATGAGTAGTTTGGAATTCTTGGGATTTGAGTTAATCAAGGAATATTTCGGTGGCATAGGAATACATACTCTGAGACAGGCAAGACAGTTTGAAATTATATTGTGGGAGTTATGGTCGGAGTGCCAAGAATTTTGTACTAAGTTCTTTAAGGAATGGAAATCTGGTGTATAGTTTTCAAAGAGAGAGTAATCTGTCTAGGTTAAGAAATCAGTCTTTTGGTAGTAGAATGAGGGATGAAAAGGCAAGAGTTTGGGGAAAGGGAAGGAGTTGGCAAGGTATTAATTTATGCGATTTATAAAAAGTGCTCATGGCAAAGGTGATATGGTAGAGAGAGGGTAGAGGCAGAGAATGTGAGGAATAGCTAAAAATAAAAAAATTGTATTATTCATTCATTCACTCACCTAAAAACATCTGACTAACTATTGAAGAAAAAACTTGATTTCTCTTCATTGCAAGAGAAGCTAAAAATGTGTAGACCGGAAGGCATACAAGTGCAAAGGATATTTCTGAGCCATAACGCATTTACCATTTCAAGAGTTGGAGTAGACAATTAACCATAAATTGAGTTTGAAGGAGTTGGTAAGTCATATTGAACAATCTTTTTCTATAATTACAATAGATATTTATTTAAAGTCATACATTTGCAGCTCAAATATTTCCAGATTGTACATTTCAGCTTTACCCAACTTCTTAAAAATATTTGAGGCAGCTGCAACCACAGATTCATAGCTTTCAACTCCACAATTCTTTCTTTGTCCATTCTTCTCTCTCTTTTCCTTCCCAAGTTTGAATTTATTCTGAGGTTTATAGAAGACATAAATAGGTTCTTAATCACATTTGCATTCTTAGCATGATTTTTCTGGTAATAACATGGGATTAAGTTTGAAGAAGTAATGATACATTTGTTAAGTTTATTTCTGTGATTATTTTACCCTAGAGGATGAAGAAAGGATAGACTATGTAAATTGTGTAACACAATTTTGTTAAAATATATTATAATAATTATGTCCTTTGTAAAGTGATAAACCTCATCCTTCATACTATTTTCAACTTAGTTAATAAAATCTGGCCATGAAGATATTTTTCTAAATATTTTAAAATATTGTTTCCCTAAATGAGATGAAGAAGGTGTACCACCACTGTGCAAACTTCCCACTCAGCAGAAGTAATATATCAATGAAAACTAAATCCCACTTGTAACAGAAGTACCTCGAAAGAAGAGTGGACTGTGACAGGCAAGACTTGCTCTGATAGGCACTTCTCTCTTTGCCTACAATATTCAACAATGTTCAATTTTTTAAAGTTTATTTATTAATTTTTTGAGAGAGAGAGAGTCGGTGGGGAAGGGACAGAAAAAGATGGAGAGAGAATCCCAAGCAGGCTCTGCACCGTCAGTACAGAACCCAATGTGAGGATCCCATGACCCTGGGATGATGAACTGAGCTGAAAGCAAGAGTTGGACATTTAACCAACTGAGCCACCTGGGCGCCCCAACAGTGTTCAGTTTTTTAAAATTCCTTTAACATGCTTTTAAAAATATGTCCAACAGTCAATATGATAGAATCATAGAGGTTAGTTTGTTAATTAACAATTAACTAACAGAATTTAGTTTAGTTAGATCATCTGTTTCTCAATGTTAATTCACCAAAATAATTCAGAGACTTTTTGGAAAAAAGACAAACCTGACATAAAATAATCTAGTTAAAAATATGTGCTAGCAATGTTGGTGAGTTACACTGTGTGTTTGAATCCTGAGTATATGAGTATTTGAGGGGCAAAGGAAGATGTTGAATGAGAGAAGTCAGGGTTGAATAGGTGTATACATTAAGTTTGTAGTGGTATGGTCACAAGATCAGGTAACTTCCACTTGAAGATCTCTAGTGTCTCAAGAGTAGAAATTGAAAGTCGTCTACTGAGATGTGAGGGATCAAAGAAGTTGAGCTACGTGGTAAAGGCTGAAAAATCAGAAATGTGAGAAGCCTCTCCTTGATTCATAGAATTTCCAGGCAACCCAAGATGTAGAGTCTTCCATTGGTGAGTCTTACCATCTTTATAGCTGTACACAGAAGCTTAGGTTGAGAAGCAATTGATTAAAGATCAAACAGTGGGATCAAATCAAGGATAGTTTTTAAAGGAATAAAAGGGGAGGAAACTAAACACATTAACAAGAGACAGCAAGATGGTGAGCTTATTGGATATACATAAACAGGTAGAACATCATCTGTAGACCAAAAAAGAACACAGTTTTCAAAGACAAGCACCTGAGACATAGAAACCAAGATGTCTCCATCTTTTTTCACATAAATTATTGAAATGCTACTTATAACATCATTTGAGATGGGGCACATGATAGGAGCATGATGTGGATAAAATTTCTAGGAAGATGTTTTGAGATGCTGTCAAGAAATCCATATAACAAGAAGATGGGTGTGGAAATAAATGATGGAGACAAATATACGTTTTGAAATAATAAGCACATGGGATATCTATGAAGTAAAGGGGAATAGTTAAAATCACCAAGAAAATGGGGAGTGAAAGAAAAAAAAAACTTTCCAAGGAGAGTATTATAGGAAAATATTTATTGCATACAGGCAAAACAAGGAGTGACCCGGGAGACAGAGAAGGAGAAGTTAAGGAAACATGAGAATACTCAAGATAAACAGTATTGAGAAAAAACTATACAACAAAACTGAATATGAGGATAACATCAGTACTTTAGAGTTCAAATGGGTGGTGATAAAAATAATAGAATATTTGGTTTCTTTTCAAGCCCAGGTTCTAAGAATCTAAGACGTTTTCTAAAACTCAATCCAACATAACCAAATGTAAAGAAATAATGAAACAAAAGTCTTTTTAAGAAACATTACTGGGATTCTGCATTTAAAAACAGACAAAACTTGGGGCGCCAGGTTGGCTCAGTGGGTTACATGTTTGACTTTGGCTCAGATCATGATCTCACTGTTCATGGGTTCGAGGCCCACTTCAGGCTCTGCACTGATAGCTCGAAGCCTGGAGCCTGCTTCAGATTCTGTGTCTCCCTCTCTCTCTGTCCCTCCCCCATTCATGCCCTATCTCTCTCTGTCTCAAAAATAAAATAAATATTAAAAAAAAAGTTTTAAAAAAAGAAAACAAACAAAAGGTAAAATCATACACACACACACCAAACAAACAAAAACAAAAAAACAAACCCTCAAATAAACAAAAATCATACACAAATACACACAGTAATTTAGCCATTCTATGTTTAAATATCCACATTATATTTTAATAACAATGATTTTAAGTACATGAGCTCTTAGGGTTAAGAACTTTGAGTTTGAGTTGCTGTGTGACCTTGGATAAATGGCAGAATCTTCCTGATTGGCATTTCTTCCAGTGTGAAATAATGAAGCCATTCATTCTTAACATGACTCAGGTAATTGTCACACTTGTCATCATTAATTAGGAAGAAGTTGAGACCTGAAAGGTAATGGAATGGATACGATGTTTCTTTTAGCTTCTTTTATGAATTTCGCTTTGACCAGAAGCCCTGTTCTGATGCTAACTTACTTTACAGAGCTAGTAATTTTCACATGGATTTTGATAAGTTCGTCACACAGTCCAAACCTGAAGGATGAGAATACTGTATATGAAATATATTACTCTCCACAAAGTAACACCCCAATAAAATATGGCGATTTTACACCATAAGAAACATTTTTTTTAATATGAAATTTATTGTCAAATTGGTTTCCATACAACACCCAGTGCTCATCCCAACAGGTGCCCTCCTCAATACCCATCACCCACCCTCCCCTCTCTCCCACACCCCATCAACCCTCAGATTGTTCTCAGTTTTTAAGAGTCTTTTATGGTTTGGCTCCCTCCCTCTCTAACTTTTTTTCTCCTTCCCCTCCCCCATGGTCTTCTGTTAAGTTTCTCAGGATCCACATAAGAGTGAAAACATATGGTATCTGTCTTTCTCTGTATGACTTATTTCACTTAGCATAACACTCTCCAGTTCCATCCCGGTTGCTACAAAAGGCCATATTTCATTCTTTCTCATTGCCACGTAGTATTCCGTTGTGCATATAAACCACAATTTTTTTATCCATTCATCAGTTGATGGACATTTAGGCTCAAGAAAGAAACATTTTATCATTATATTGAAATAGATTGGAAGATGCAAGCCATATCAGTGCAGGCAAACATCTGGAGATGTTTATCTTCCCCATACAGATCATCGGTCGCATTGATTGCGTGTTTATTATTAACATGATCAGACTACAAAGATAGAGGATATTATTTTTGAGCGAGTCCTTTTTTTCTCCCAAAGGTGTAGACACCACATTTAGCATTACAGAATTAGATTGAAGGCTGAATTTGAGTTTCGTAAAATAAACACCAGCCCTTATTCACCGGTGTCTACTAAATCCACTTGCTAAAGAAGTCAGCAACGTGAAGAATAAGTTAACAGGGAAATGAAGTAAAATTGCCCTGGCTAATAGTTTATGAAGGAAGCAAAGGCAGTGGTTCATCTGAACCTTACCTGTGTCAATTACTTAGATGAACAGCTAACAGCTTACCTTTCAAAACACTGCAAGTGGTATTAGTGGACTAAGTAGAGGAAATGAGACACCAGATGCTGCACAAGTAGTGACTCTGCCAAGATTTTGATGAGAAGTATCCACTTGACAGCTGGAATTTTGCATGGGTAAGTGAAGTTTGCATAATAAAATTTAATTATTAATTGCATCTTTGTGGTAAGAAGCAAATAATGCAAGCAAATGATTTTAGCACAATTAAATGAATTTTAATACATTTTTCTTTCAAACTTGTTTCTTCAAAGACAGCAAATGGATTGCCAAAAAAGATCCTAAAGATATCATTCCTAACAAATTGTGTCCTGCAGATACCCCATTTTTACCAAGACTGCTACCTTCTGGTTGGATTAATTATGTAGGACTAAATATCCCAACTCTGATAATAGATACTGTTGCTCATGATATTTTGAAAAGTACCAAAATATGGACTCTAAAAATTTTACATCATTTCTGCCATGCCTTAGATGTTTGATTTGGGCAAGCTGTTTAACCATTTTTGGTCATATTTTTCTCATGCGCCTAATGAGAAGTCTGTAAAATATGTATGAGAAAACACCTTAAAAATAAATGTGTTTCTTAATTGAGACAAATTTATTTATCAAGACAACGTGATTTCCTTGTGTTTTATGACAAAAAGTCATCAAAGGATCACTAATCTGAGATCAAGGACCTAAGTTCAAACTGTTTATGCTTATGTGTTATGTGACCTTGGGCAAATCACTAAAGGTACTGATAGGCTCAGACCACTTCCTTTTTTGTTATTATTTATTTTTTAAAGCTTATTTATTTATTCTGAGAGAGAAAGAGAGCGAAAGGGTCAGAGAGAGAGGGAAAGAGAGAGAATCCTAAGCAGGCTCCGCACTGTAAGTGCAGAGCCAGATGTGGGGCTCTAACCCACGAACCGTGAGACCATGACTTGAGCTAAAACCAAGAGTAGGACTCTTAACCGACTTAGCCACCCAGGTGCCCCTTAGACCACTTCTAAGCCCATGGACAGTGAGAGTAAAAGCTCTTCCTCTCTTTGGCATACAAAAAGGCCATACTTAGAAAGGAAATTCTATTTCCCCAAAAAGTGCATTCAGGGTGAAGTTTTATGATTTTGATTTCTCTATATCCAACCACCATAACAGATTTCAAAAGCAACATTTATTGCAGTTATAAAAGTTTCTCAGAACATAATTAAGCTTTTGCAAGCTTTTGGAGTGGAGTGTCCCCTCACCTAACTGTGGTTGCTCTGTTAAGCCACCTTTCAAGAACTACTGCTCTTAGCTGCCAAGGGGCAGTTTACAAAATGTTGCAGGGAATGTGCACTTTTTGATTCCCAGCTGCAGGTTCAGCAAGGGACCCTCATCTCTCCTGCTATCAAACAAGGCATGTCCCTGAGTCCTTTCTAGTTAAAGGAAAGAGAAATAAATAAAGGGAGAGAGAAGCAAAAGTTTTCTCTCTTTTTTCCTTACCTAAGTACAGACAATGCCCATTCACCTCCTTGGCGCCATCTCTGATCTTTACTCTGTAGATATTATACAAGGAAGTACTGGGGACCGTCTCTCTCCATCAGAAGAGTCAGACTGTGTGTCCAGCAGCGTCCTGAGGTCATGCTGAAGCAGTGTTCTAAAGTCCACTCAGTTGTGAAGTACAGATAAATGTAATTAAATGTTACCCAGGGAAATGGAGGTGTTCAATCTATTAAAATATGAAACATGATGCCTAAACAGTTATAAGCATGACCTACTATTAGCTATTTGTTTATTTATAATTCAGACTTAAGTTAGAAGTGTAAAGAAGTATGAATTGAAGGTCCTTATCCCCTGGGAGTGATGGCCTGTTGCTTCTCAATCCAGAACTCTTTTAGAGTAACTAATCCTTTGTCAAGTTATTAACATGTCAAGGGTATATGTTGTCTTATCCATCAGTATCTCCCCAACAACAAGCAAAGAGCTAGGATAGAGTAGGCTAGTGTTTGTAAATTGTGGATAATCCACTGGTCTTCAAAAATACTTGTGGTAGGTCCAGATTAACAGGGAGAGCAGGGTAAATAAATAGAAAAAAGAGATGGATAGTTAAATGATAGATGACATAAAGGTAGATGGTAGATGATTGGTATTTAGATGAGAGACAGAGACATACATACATACATATTATAAAGCATTGACTCATACAGTCATAGAGGCTGAGAAATCCCATGATCAGCATTTGGCAAACTGAAGATCCAGGATTGGTCTAATTCTAGTCCAGGCCCAAAGCCTTATAACCAGGAGAGCTGATGGGGTAAGTTTCTGTGTGAAAGATAGGAGGCTTGAGACACAAGAGAGCCACGTTTTTAAATTTTGAGTCCAAACGCAGGAAAAGACCTATGTCTCCAACAGTCAGACACTTGCTCCTTCTTACTGAACCTCTTTGTTCTATCCAGGTCTTCAACTGAATAAGGACTACCCACATAAAGAAAGACAATCTTCTTAACTTAGTCTATCAAATCAAATGTTAATTTCATCCCAAAACACCTTCATCAAAAGACCTACAATGATGTGTTAGCAAATATCGGTCCCATGGCCTAGTCAAGTTGACACATAAAATTAGCCACCATATATGTGCTCAAACCCTCAGTTTATGACCACTTGGCTCTGAAAATCTAGTGCTAATTGGGTTAATTTTCAAATGCATCTGTTCCCACTAGGCACTGATGCTCAAGGAGTAGGCTGAGGCTGATTTACAAGCTTGTGAGTTCCAGTTATTACAGTTTCAGGAATTTTGTTGGCTAGTTATTAATCCATTGGTAGATCAAACTTGAGCATAGTCAAAGTATTGATACCACAGAATTTGGCAAACACTGTAAATCAGATCCCTTTTTTAAAAAATCCAGAGGGCTGATTATTAAACATTATAGCATCACTATGATGTCTAAGGAGCAGAGATGAAAATTTTTATGAGATATTTGAGATTTATTAAAGTTTTTAAATATCCCATTTTTGTTCAGTCTGTGATTTTATACTACATGACCTACTCATTTATACTTCTTATGAACGCATATATCATTATTATTGCTATTATTGGAAAAATTACAAAAAAGATTCATTTTACTCTGGAGACCTAAGTTAAATAAATATATTACCTAGACAGATATGGATCACAATCAGTGGATGTCATGATTTAGACTCATCTTGGTAAGATGATTTAGTTTCCCTGCTCACAACCACATTTCTTCATCCAAAAGTAATTTAAATCAAAGTCAATCTTTAATTACACCTTTGCATGAAGCAGGTACACATTAATTGGGATCCTTCAAAATGTTTTTTGTGTTTTTTTTAACCTCCTGCTTTCAAGTAGTTGTTAGTGGGCCCCATCCTGCTTATCTAGAGAATAGAAGAAACCTATCCTAAAACCAGCATGACTGCAAGGTATTACATAAATGAACCCTGGATTAGGAGTCCGATGTTAGAAAATCTAAAACCAGATCCTCACCTCTCCACTAACTTATTGATTGATCTTCAACACATATTATTTTTAGAACATAAGGAACTGCACTTTATTGATAGATTACAAATTCAAGGTATGATCATATTTCAGAATTATCAAACAACTTTTTTGGGGGGAAAAGGAACATATCCTAAAAACTAAGTCTCTCTTCTAAATTTGCCTTCCCCAGACACTTCACCCACTGCTAAAGGTTTCTTATATATACTCCAGATATTGTAGATATTGTCTGAAACTACACACACAAACACACACACACACACATACACACACACACACACGGACACTCACACCTACAACATGCATGTTTGGAGAGAAAAAGAAAAAAAGAGAGAGGAAGAGAAAGAAGAATAATTTAATAAACTTAATTCAACTTTTACTCAGTTCCAATATACCCAAGCCTATTTCATCTATATCCCTAAACACTTCCCTAGGATATTTTAAATTAATTCTTAATCACATAGAATTTCTGCTATAGATATTTCAGTATGTATGTATCAAAATTAAGACTCATATAAGCATAACCATATGAGGTCTGCCCCTAGTATGACAGTGTTGGAAGTTCCACTGATGTCCCCTTTGAAACTAGTAAAAGTTGTATTTTCCTAATTATCATTGAAAGCCCGTGGGAAAAGTCTGAAGGATAAATAGACAAAGGAGAAAAAGCCAGTGGAGAAATATCTACAAAGTGAACAAAAGTTTGATAAGAAAGGTGAAAGTCTGTGGCATTTGAACTGACTGCCCTCTCCTTCTTCCTTCCCATCTTGGTGAGGTAGAGACTATACTCCAGGCTGTTATAACAGAGAACATATAGATCTCTGTCCCCCTATCTCTTAAGAAGAAGACTTTATTTCCGGGAAGAACAGGAAGTCAGGGGTTTTCTCCCAGCCCCCAGCTTCTTGTTGCCAAGGTTAAGTTCTGCCCAGTGCAGTTAAGAGGTGGGGGTTCCCTTCCACCTCCTTGTGCCCACTCATGTAATGGAAACTTACATTATACGTCTCTTTGGGCACAGCACGCTGAGAAGACTGAGGGCCTGATCCCCCTAGCCCTAGTGCATGAGGCAGTGGTTTCATGGCAGACCCTCCTGTCCACCCTCCTAGAGCAGGGCTTTCACTCAGAGAGAAACTTGCCTATGTCCCAAGACTTATTCCAGAACTCTGGTCCAGAGATTTTTGCCTAGAGGAGACACAGACTGTAACTCCTAAACTCTCCCTGAAGGAACTGAATTTATCTGTGACAGAGTGAAACAAATTCAAGCCTAAAGACATTCTTAATAATAGTGGATCTTGTAGCACCTGGGTGGCTCAGTCATTTAAGCATACTTCCGCTCAGGTCATGATCTCATGGTTAGTGAGTTTGAGCCTTGCATCTGGCTCTGCACTGACAGTGAGGAGCTTGCTTGGGATTCTCTGTCTCCCTCTCTCTCTCTGCCCCTCTTCCACTCACACTGTGTCTGTCTCTCTCAAAAATAAATAAATAAACTTAAAAAAAAAGTGGAGGTTGTGGTGAAGGACAGTTGGGAGGAGATTCAAGATTAGAGGCTGAAGTCTAGGCCAGTTAGCATGCTGTAGACAACTAATGTGTAAGATTAGCTGAGAGGAACCGACCTGGTGTCAGAACAGATATCAAGAACTGACATCAGAAACTACTCCTGCAAATAAACCACCATTTTGTTTATTAATTTGTACAGCAACTGATGCCAAAAAGCAGTGTAGAAACAAGTTGAACAATTGGCCAGCCCCTAGTGGAACCAAACACTTGGACGAGATCAGGGAAATAGTGGAAAAGAACCTCCTCAGAGCTATTGTCTTCCCTTGGTCACTGTGAGGGTACTCAAAGTTTTGCCTCCCTGAGGAACAATAAGCAAACGCTTAACACAGTGAGAGGGGAAATGGATATCACTGAAATAATGCAACCACAGACACAACAAGGAAACAAGAAAATCACAATAACAACCCCTCCCATTCGTGGCTACAATATATTATTTAAATGTTCAATTTCTAATAAAATAGTATGAGACATGCAAAGAAGCAGAATATTATGATCCACACACTGGGGAAAAAATGTAGTCAATCCTGTAAGAGTGACGAGATGTTGGATTTATCAGAAAACAATTTCAAAATGGCCATTGTAAATATGTTCACAGAATTAAAGGAGACCACTACTGAAGAAATAAAGGTATAATGCCAGCATTACACCAAATAGAGAATATTAATACAAAGATAGAGGTTATACAAAAAAAAACAAAATGGGAATTGTGGATTTGAAAAGGACAATACCTGAAATTCAAAATAAAATAATTTCAGGGACACAACAGTGATTTGAGCTGGCAGAAGAAGGAATAAGTAAACGTGAGGTTGGATTGATAGATTTTTCAAGCCAAAGAACACAGAGAAAAAAGAATGAAGACAAACAAAGAGCCTTAGAGAAATGTGGAACAATATCAGGCACACCGACATATGTATAAGACAAGCAACGGGAAAAGAAGGAGCAGAAATATATACAAAGAAATAATGGCATATTATTTTGACTAATCAGAATTTAAATAGAAACTTGAAACAAAACAAAAACAAACAAATTTATATTTATATTTATACTTATATTTTAAAAAAGAAAGAAAGCCTGAATGAAAAGAATGGGATTTTTGTCTAAAAGTAAATAAGTAAATAAGTAACTAATGTGAGAAAGTTTCTCACATTTATTGAAAAATAATACCCTACACATCCAAGAAGGTCAATAAATTCCAAGTACAATATAACCTCAAAGATATTCACAAAAGTAAGCATCATAATAAAAAGGCTGAATGTCAAAGAGGAAAATCTTGAAAGCAACAAGCAAAAACCAATTTATTACTTCCAAGGGAACCCCAATAAGATTTACAACCGAGTTCTCATCCAAAGTGCTAGAGATCACAAAGCACTGGGAAGACTTACTGAGTGCTTCAAACAAAACAAACTATAAACTAAGAATCCTGGGTCCACAAAAGCTTTCTTTTGAAAATAAAGGTAAAATACTTTCCCAGATAAACAAAAACTGAAAGAATTTGTTGCTGACAAACATACCTTACAAGGAATCATAAGCAAGGTTTTCAGGCTGGAAACATGTTACCCCAGACAGTAATTCCAACCCACATGAAGAACAAAGAACACTGGTAAATGTAATTATAAAAGATAGTTTATTTTCTGTCTTTCTTCTCTTATTTTAAAAACACTTGAATAAGATGTATATAATATACTGTTAGGTCTATAACATATAGAAGTACACATGTATAATATATTTGCCAATAACAGCACAGGAGAGGTGAGTAGGACAAACACTGTACAGAACTAAGGAAATAACTACAGATGGTGATGTTATAATTATAGCAAAGTAGCATTGTATTATAGCAAAGTAACATTAACAGACATAATATGGATGACAATAGAACAAAGGGGGAAGGGAAGAGAACTACACAGAAGTAATGTTTATATATCTGGAATTAAGCCAGTATAAATCTGATGTTGATTTGATAAGTTAAGATGTATATTATAAATTCTAGAACAAGTACTATAAAAAAATTTAAGAGACAGTGAAAAAATTAGTAAAGATATTAAAATGCTACATTAGAAAACATTTACTAATGGGAAAGAATTTTGTAAAAGAGAACTAGAGAAACAGAAAAGATCTGAGACACATAGAGTAAAAGGGCAAATAACAATAATAGCAACGATGAGTGAAATGTACTAAACAATTTAATCAAAAGAGAGAAAGATTAGATGGTTGAATTAAAAAAAAATGGCCTGATTATTTGCTGTCTACAGGAGAAATATTTTAGATTCAAAGATATGATAGATTGAAATCACTGGTTGGAAAAGTTATGTTATGCAAACAGCAAACACTAGTAAGCTGACATGACTATACTAATACAAGACTATCTATAAGATAGATGTTAGAACAAAACAATGGCACTAGAAACAGAGGGGGACATTTCATAATGATAAAATAACTAATCTATCAGGAAGACATAATAATTATACAAATACATGTCTTAATAATAGAGCATCAAAGTATTTCACGCAAAAACTGATGGAAAAGTATAGAAAATTAAATTATAATAATTTGAGCCTATAGCACTTTCAGTAATAGAATTACTTGGCAGAAGATCAACAAGAAAACAGAAGACTTGAACAGCACTATACACCAATTAGAACTAACAGATATCTATAGAGTACTCCACACAACATCATAATATATTTTCTTTTTGTGTACACATGGAGCATTTTCCAGGGTAAACCATAAGCCAGATGTAAAACAAATCTCAATAAATTTTTAAAAGGATAGAAATAATACAAAGTATATTCTCTGACTAAAATGGAATCAATTTAGAAATCAGTATCAGGAACAAATATGGGACACAAAAATATGAAGAAATTAAACAACATACTTATGAATAACCAAAGACAAAGGATGAACTGAAAGGAAAATCAGAAATTATTATTAGATGAATAAAAGGGAAAGTGTATCAAAATATTTGTTACACAACTAAAGCATTTCTTTGATGTAAATTTATCAATGCAAATGCTGATATTAAGAAAGAAGAAAGATCCTAAATCAATAACTTTTCACCTTAAGACACTAGAAAAACAGGAGAAAATTAACGTAAGATCACAGAAATGAAATAATAGAGTGGAAAATAATTAAGTAGAGAATAGAAAAAGAATAGATAACATCAATGAATCTAAAATTTAGTTTGTTGAAAGATAATTTAATAAACGTTTAGCTAAAGTGGCCAAGATAAAAAAGAACATCGACTCAAATTACTAGAATCAGACATAAAAGAAATATTATTTACCTTGCATAAATAAAAAAAGTTATAAAATATTGCTATAAAAATTATACATGAATTAGACAATTTAGATGAAATGGACACATTCCCAGAAAGACACAAAGTACTGAAACTGACCTCAGAAGAAATAGACATTTTGAATAGATCTGTATAAAGAAAGATACCAAATCAATAATTTAATAAAACACTCCCACCCAGAAAAGCAAAGTTCCAGAGGGCTTCACTGCTAAATTCTACCACACTTCTAGAAGAATTAATATCTATTTTTTATAACTCTTCCAGAAATTAGAAGAGGAAGGAGCACTTCTTAACTGATTTTATGGGACCCATATTATTCTGACATCTAAACAAACCAAATAAATCACAAGCAAAGAGAAGTATAGACCAATATCTCTTATTGGTATAGACACAAATTATTGACAACATAACACCAGCAATATAAAAAATATATATGCCATAAAACATGTTCAAGTGGGAGTTAGTACAAGAATGCAACGTTGACTTTCAACATGTGAAAGTCAACTAATGTAATACATCATATGATCAAAAAAGCAAATCACATGATTATCTCAATAGATGCAGAAAAAACATTTGACAAAATCCAACACACTTGTGATTAAAACAAACAAAAAACAACACAATAGGAATAGAAGGAAACTTTTTCAACCCTTTTTCAAGCCATCTATGAAATGTCCAAACTAGTATCAGACTTAATGGTGAAAGACTGAACACTTTCTCCCTCAAGATCAGCAACAAGAGAAGGATTTCTTTTTTTTTTTTTTAATTTTTTTATTACATTTATTTATTTTTGAGAGATGGAGAGAGACAGAGAATAAGTGGGGAAGGAGCAGAGAGAGAAAGAGACACAGAATCTGAAGCAGGTTCCAGGCTCTGAGCTGCCAGCACAGAGCCCAACACGGGGCTTGAACTCAGGAGCCATGAGATCATGACCTGAGTTGAAGTGGACACCTAACTGACTGAGCCACCCAGGTGCCCCAAGAGAAGGATTTCTATATTGACTAATTCTGTTCAACATTGCACTGGAGGTACTAGTTTGGGCAATGAAGCAAGTCAATGAAATTTGAAAAATTCCGATTGTAAAGAAAAAGTAAAACTATCTCTCTTTGCAGATGAAATGATTTTGTATATAGATAATCATAAGATCTCCACTGTAACACTATTCATGCTAATAAATGAGTTTAGTAAGTTTGCAAGATACAATATCAGTACACAAAATCAATTGTATTTCTGTACTCAAGCAATAAATGATCCAAAACTAAAATTAAGAAAAATAATTACATTTACTACCATATAAAATTTTTAGAAAAGAACTTATCGGCAATAAGAAACATACTTTGAAACTACAAGACATTGTTTAAAGATCTACATAATTAGAAAAAATGTTCCATGATCATGGATCAGAAAACTTAACATTGATAACTGGCAATACTACTCAAACTAACCTAAAGACTCAGTGCAATCACTGTCAGACTTCCAGATGGCTTTTGTTTAATAGAAATTGAGCTGATTCTAAAAGTCATATAGGATTTCATGTGAACTGGAGGCATATATATATATATATATATATATATATATATATATTATACACACACACATATGTATGTAGTTGAATATGGAGCTTAGAAGACTATAAGGAAGAGAAATGAGAAATGAGGGAGGAATAAGGAATAATGCAAATAAGATAAAGAAGGAAGAAAAATTGCAAATCAGGTATTCCTTCTTAGTGATATATAAAGAAATTCTCACATAGATAAATAAAGGGTATGTACAGGAGAGATCAGTGATTATAAAATATTTGAAGCAAACTGAATGTCCATCAGAAGGAGAATGGATAAATTATAGTATATTTACATTAAGGAATACTACATAGCAGCTAAAGCAATCAAGTGATTAATGTTACAGACACCATTAGGAATAATTTAAGAATAGGTTGAGAAAACAGAACTACAGAATAATTTGATCAGTTTGATACAACGTGACATGTTTAAATAATGTAAAATAATACATTTTCTAATATTACTTTTAGAGCTAACAGATATGTAGAAATAATATTAGCCCATGGATAGCAGTCAAATACATTTAATTCCATCTAACTGCTACATCCTGGGAGTTAGACGATTCTTTTCTTCAACACTTTAAAAAAATTTTTAATGTTTATTTATTTTTGAGGGGGGGAGGGGCAGGGCAAGAGGGAGACACATAATCTGAAGCAGGCTCCAGGCTCCTAGCTGTCAGTACAGAGCCTGACACAGGGCTTGAACTCATGAACTGTGAGATCATGACCTGAGCTGAAGTTGAACACTTAACCAACTGAACCACCCAGGCACCCCTGTCACACTTTAAATATATGGTTCCAATGGCTTCTTTTCTTTATGGTTTCTGATGACAAATTCATAGTTATTCAATTGTTGTTTTCCAATACTTAAGATAATGTGACTGGCTCTTGTTTGTTTATTTTCTTATTGGTGTCAAGCTTTTTGTTTTTGCTTTGGTTTGGTTTTCAGCAGTTTGTTTATGATGTATTTGTGTGTGGCTTACTTTGAGCTTAATCTCATTTTGGTTCTCACTGAGCTTCTTGAGTATATAAACTTACGACTTTCACCAAATTTGTTAGCCATTATTTCTTCAAAAATTTTTTTGGCATCATTCTCTTCTCTTTGCCTTCAGAATCCAACTCAAAAAAATGTAAGACGTTTTGATATTGCACACAGGTCCCAGAAGCTCTGTTCATTTGTTTCCAATATTTTTTCCTATGTTCCTCAGATTCTACAATTTCTATTGAAACTTTCAAGTTCACATAATTATGCCTCCGCCATCTCCATTCTACCTTGGCCAATGTTTATATAGTAGTTTAGCTGTCTGAATCTTGCTGTTGTCTATTGGGGGGTGTGTTCCACAAATGTGCAGCTGGAGAGTGGTGTCAGGATTTGCGTCAGACCAAAATCAGATGCAGGGATCTTCTTTTCCATTTCTCTCTTTTCAGGAAGCCACCGGAAGCTCCCTTTCCAGTTTTTATATCCATGAAGGTGAGTTTTTCTACGAGGTTTAGTCTCCTGTGCTGTGACATAGTTCTGTGAGACAGAGACTGCCCTGGGCAAATGTCCCAAGAGAAAGAATGCCACTCAGATTCTTTTCCTGGCCCTCCCATCCAGGCAGAGAAGTGTTTTCACGGTGGTTTAGGTGTCGCTGCTTCCAATGTCCTGTTGCGGGAGTGTGGTTCTATGAATGAGGTTGTCCTTGAGTAGGACTGGGGTGAAAACCCAAATTAATCGAGAGGATTCTCCACCACTGTCTGGGAGATCACTTCTTTCTGGTCTTCTGTCTACAAAGACAACTTCTCTTGAAGATTTTGTTGATGGGTGTCCCCACTCTTTATTTCTCTGATTTGTCCTGCCCTCTGATCACAGTTGGGAGATAAAGAGAAGAGGAACAGGAAATTCACCAGTATCCTTTCGGTCATTCATCAAGTTTTGGTTTCTTTTCCCAATCTGTTATTATTCGCTTTAAGAGTCCTCAGATATTTGCCTTTTGTATTTATCCAGTTATTATTTTAGGAAATAATTCAATATTCAAGGAAATATGATACATTTGGCTTGCGCCATCTTGGCTGTTACCAAAGCTACAGTTTATTTTTTTAAATAAACTTTTTTATTTTGGAATAATTTTGGATGTACAGAAAACTTGCAAATGTAATATAAGTATTGCTTGTATACCTCTTACTCAGCTTCTTCTAAAATATTTTCCATTTCTATAATACATTTGCCTGAACTTAGAAACTAATATGACTGTTGGTAGTATATTGATAGCAAGTAAAACTCTGGACTTTACTTGGATTTTGCTATTTTTTTTTACTAATCTCTTTTTCTGATCCAGGATTTAATCCAGGATACCTACCACCTTGAATTTAGCATGATATATTTTGAACACACAAATTCAGAAAGGAAACTTGGCTTAATATTCTAAACAGTGCTGGAATATGCAAAGTCACTATTGGCTGAATCTGGGGAATGCACTGCTTCCTGTAGAAATGGGACTCTGTGCACATGGATTTTTTTTTTTTAAGCTAGACTAAAATTGTTGTCAGTGATCCTGTGATAGTTAGAGAACCTTAAATGTGAGTCCTGATATACAAGTTCACATGGTCACTGTTGCCCCCATGGTCACTGTCTCCATGAGGTAAACTCAACCTGGTGTTACTAGAGCACAGCCCCCATCTAGATCAGGGACTAGGCTGAGAAAGATATTTATACTAAACAGAGAGCACTGGTGGATATCCGTTATATAAAAAGATTCTATGTGAGTCCCATGAAGCCAAAGAAAAATGTTAAGAAGACAGGATCTGTGGAGGAATGGACAAAGTGAGGAATTGGTCTTGGCTCAAGCCAAGACATACAAGAATGTCTGAACAGGTTATACAGAAAAGGATCAGTATCCATTGGTCCAGGCCATGTCAAAGGACACAGGAAAGACAGTAAAATCTACCTATACAATAATAAATGCAGGTTTCCACTATACAAAAGAAATGAAAGAGTAGATAATAAATGAAATTGGAAAATAATATTAACATTTAGATGGGAATGAGGTGAGGCATGTAAAAGCACCCGAGGTTCTGACTTCTGGCGAAGAAGAATTAAGGACACATTGTTCAGGAGTCTAAATGTACACAGTGAACCATGGAGTCTAGTTCCCTTAGAGACGCCTCCTTATTGCTCTGAGGTGAACATTACGTACTTATCTCACTATCCATTTTGTTCTTTTCATTTCCTTACCAGATCCACATTTTTTTTTAACTCAGCTTATTTTTCTCTCTTAGACTTTATTTTCAAAACTTCACTTAGCTTTTTTTTTAATCTTCTGGTATCATATAGCCATGAACAGGTAAACTGATGACCCGCTTTTTCTGGAAAATCTCCAAGCTCTCCTGCCGTATCCCAATCACTTTGGTTGGCACCTCTGACGAGGGATTCCATCCTGAAAGGATGTTAACTGACTCCTGAGACTGACGTGCTGCTGGTCATATTTTAGTCATATATTAGTCTGACAGGACACAGCGAAGAAAACTTAGGGGTATGAGGTGGTTAAATATCTACTGTCACTGGAGGTTTACCGTACCCCAGGTACTGTTTAGTCATCTTTCTGATACTCGAAGAACCCCACAAGCCATCGTTGTTCAACGTTAGATAAGGTAGCTGATACTTAGGTCAGGTTCCTTGCTCAGGTCATAGTTGTAAACTGAAATGACACTGTCTTGTGTCTTCTGCACTGCTTTTTCCTGAACCTTCCAAATCACTCAGAAGGCCTTTGTAATGACTCCATGTAGAAATGTCAACCATATCTGTTCTGAGTTTTTCTTTTTGAACAGACCAAAGATGCTATCATTCCCTGAATAGAAAATCCTTGCAAATTAATTCATTTTCCATGTGATTGTTTAAGAACTAATCCCCAGTTTTTCACACCTGTATGCCATCTAGCACACCTGCCTCGAATATAGTAGAGCAGACATTACATGCTTCAGTGGTAAGGTGAGCTGGGTCTTAAGCACAATGGGGTGACTATCCTTCCCCTCAGGTGCTGCAACAAGGCACAGGAGCTGGACTCAAGGATTTTAACTACTTGAAACATATCTTAATTTCTATAAATCTTATAGATTTATGTTTCACTGTCATGTTTTACTGAGATTTTGAAGTGGAATTTGTAAATTAAAAATAAGGCATACAACACACAGTGCCACGTCACAGACGTGGATATGACTTTAACGGCAGTCAGCTGGAAACTTCCATTAGGCAACACTTGAGTTCCAAAGACAGTATCCCCAGGAGTTCTAAAAATCCTGTTTTGAAAAAGAAAATACATCGATATGTAATATTCTAGATGGAAAGGAAACCACTAGGTCTGAAATATGCTTGCTATTGTGCCCTATAACTATTAATTTGCACAATGCCTGCTTTAAAGGCCCAATAACTCTCAGATCACACCCGTTTTGTCAAATTACCCTTCCATTTAGTTGAAAATTTGGTTGACTGGAAAGCATGTGGTTTGGGTCCAAATTACATGGCCAGTTGTGTTCTTTTACAAATGTTCTTCACAAGCACTGGTCATCCCCACATCAGCAGGTTTTTACACCTTTTCTTATTGATCTCCCTCCTCCAGCTTCCAGGCATGATCACCTTCATTGTGAAATACACATCCTGCACAACATTCAAGCTGAGCCTAACTGTCAGCACTTCAGGAATATCCCATTCTCATTCTCACTTCCGTATTTTCACCTGGTTTTTTTCTCCTGCTTGAGATGTTTATTCATCTTTTAAACTACATAATAAATGAAGGAATAAATGAATAAATAAATGGTAATGACTTACCCTTTTTGTGTCTCCTCTTTGCATATCTAAAATAGTCAATCTGTGCTTTTCTACTTCGAATGCACTCTTAAAAATTCCTTCTTGAAACACAAGTTCATTGATCTCCATTACAAATAAAGCTCTGCCAAAGGCAAACAAACAAACAAACAAACAAGAAGTTGACAATACCTCTACTTTCAAGGAGATAGAGTCTAATGGATAATCATCCTTATCCAAATATCCTCAATGTGGTAGAGCTTTAGAGTAGTGATTTGGAAGGTACAAGAAAAGTTTAGAATTAGTCTACTTTAGTACTTAACTGCACACTCTCCATTGATCTGTACTCCCCTAGAAAGTAGAAATTAGATAGCAGTTCTCTATGCATCCTCATGACTATACAGAGACCATGAAGAATTGGAGAGTACCTAGATACATGTGTATATCCATTTATATTTATATTTATATTTATATTTATATTTATATTTATATTTATATTTATATTATTTATATTTATATAAGTACACACACACACACTCACACATATATATATATGACAAGGAAATTCACTGATTTAAAAAAAAATTAACATTTATTTATTGTTGAGAGGCAAAGTGCAAGCAGGGGAGAGGCAGAGAGAGAGGGAGACACAGAATCAGAAACAGGCTCCATGCTCTGAGCTGTCAGCACAGAACCCAAAGCAGGGCTCAAACCCATGAACTGTGAGATCATAACCTGAGCTAAAGTCGGATGCTCAATGGACCAAGCCACCCGGGGGCCCCAGAAATTCACTGATTAAATTAGAAACAGAGTTGTGTAGTTGAAGATCTGGGTTTTAAAGACAAAGAAAATAAAGGATTTGTCACTGGATCTTTGACAAATACCTCATTCTTTGTTTGATAAGAAGCGTCTCAAAGGTTGTCTGTCAGTTGGAAGAAGCCAACTGAAAGGTGGATACCTGAAAATGTCTAGCATCTTCTAAGGGCAATCTTTAGGGATTATTTTGGTCTGGATTAAAGTAGGCCATTCCATGTAGCTCCATATTTTTTTCACTTGGAGATCTCACTGATGTCTCAAATTTAATGCCCCAGAAATTAATGTATCATCTTCTTACTAAAATATATTTTACACATTCAGTCACCTTCTAATCATTATTTCAGGCAGTTCTAAATGATACTTCATGGCTCAGGAGTTCAAAACTTTAGTTATATTAGACTTGACCCTGGCCTTTGAGTTCCACATGGAATCAGCTACTGAGATCTATTATTCTACCTCCAGATGATTATTTTATCAGATCCTACTTTCTACTTTCATTAGCATCACCTGAGTATAGACTGATGAAAGAATGGATGGTTATGTGGAGGGATAGTGTCTGCATTGGTTTCTGGTGCTAGACATCTGCCCTCTAAGTGTATAAGCAGAGGAAGGGATCAATATCTATTCTTTTTGGTAGTCCACATATTATTTCCTAAAGAGTTTGTAGATATAATCACTAAAAAAATTTTTTTGTTTGTTGCTTCTTTGGTTACCTGAGAACAGCCATCATAAATACTGTATGAAACTACAATGCTTTAAAGAAGATGTATCAGTGGTCTTTAAATGTCCTTGAACAAACAGGTGTGAGAAAAAAAAACACGGGAATGTATCCGTATTTAAAATGGTAGCACTCTAAATGGGAGGGAAGCAAATTATAACCCATGAAAGTATGGCTTTAAGTGGTGATTTGTTTGCTGAAATTGCTATTACAATTGAAACGAAAATCAGCAATCTGCCTGGATTCTTTTAATAAACAAAAGTTATTTAACAAAACTATAAATTACATTTCTGTGGCAAGAAAATAGGATCAGCCATGCTGAAATGATCCAGCTGTTTTCGATTTTGTCATCTCAAAATATTTTGTTTCTATTTCTCCCCACATATCGTTGTATTTGTTTAAATAGAGTGCATTGTGGCACTGATTGAAAGAACAAATTCCAATTCTTTCAACCCTGTGATTATGCAGCTTATGTATTGAGTTCTATTTGGATGTCAAACTAGGCAGGACCTTTTGTGTTGAACTGTCTCTGTACTGGCAGACGTAGGAAGGATAACATGGATTTCATGAGCTCTGACAAAATGTCATGTATTTTGTGTCCCAGAGCTCATCAAGATCTTCCTGTGTAGCATATCTTAACTTCCAATATATGTGTGTTACATTATCTCACTTGTTCTCCCCTAGAGTATTTCCGTTTCCTTTGTTTTTTCTAATACGTACAGAGAGTTGGCTTTAATTTAACATTTGCATAATTCCTCACAAAGGGCTAATGTGATTCAAAGATGATTAATCCATTCTGCCTGTCAGGGAAGGCAGGGTATGACCAAGAGAGACTCTTTGTAAGGGTAATTCTTGGGCCAATCAGACTTAGGGCAGTTTATTTATTAAAAAGTAGGTGTTCTACAGAGGTGTCAACAAACTTCAGAGTATCCACGGCTTCCCTCATTAAGGCATATGTAGATAATTGTGTCCCCAAATCTGCTCTTTTAACTAATGTAAAAAAATGGTGCTTAATTTAAAAACCTCAAAATTGAATTGGGGTCTTTACAAGATTCTGTCCTACTTTGTCTAAAACCAAATCCATCTCAGACACATTCTATTGTTTGGTGGGATATGGGCATCTACCTAAGGTGCCTTATTGTCAGAAAGTGGTGAACTTAATGCACTCAAATTATCAAAGGGTCCTAAGGCATCCTGGTGCAGTTTTAATAGCACTTGATATGAAGTCTTTCTATTTTAAATCTCTTTTAGGAACTCCCACCTTAATTTTCAACAAAATTATTTATCCAGGTAGTCTTATCAAGAATATTAGAGAAAATGAATCTTTAGTCTATACTTGTAAGAGCAATGAATTAGTTTACATACAGAAGCATTTGAAATAAATTGTTACTTCCACTCTCTGTAACTAGATATTCCCCTACTTCATGCTATTCATGTCCATATTACATTTAAATTCTAGAAAACAATAAAAAAGGGAGATACCAGCAAATATTTAAAGTATGCCAGTTTTTATACGTGTCTATATGTTTACCTTTACTGAAGAACTTTATGTTTTCTAGGTTTTTTTTTAATTAAAGTATATTGACATACAATTTTATGTTGATTTCATGTGTACAGCTTAGCAATTCAACAATTCTATATATTACGCAATGCTTACTGCAATAAGTGTAGTTAGCATATCTCACCAAAGTAATTGCAATATTATTTTCTCTATTCTCTGTGTTATACCTTTCATTTTTGTGACTTATTTATTTTATAACTTGAAGTGCGTATCTCTTAATCTTCTTCACCTTATTATCTCCTCCTTCACCTTGCCTCTAGCAACCACCAGTTTGTTCTCTATATTTATTAATCTGTTTCTGTTTTGTTTGTTTGTTCATTTGTTTTGTTTTTAGTATTTATCTTATTTTGTCTAGACTTCTGTCACTTCAGTGGAAGGGGGTCCCTTTAGTACTTATTGTAGGGCAAGTCTAGGGGTAATAAACTCCTTTAGCTTTTCTATACATGGGAATGTCTTAATTATTCCCTCATTTTATAAAGGGCAGTTTTAATGGATATAGTATTATTGGTTGACAGTTTTTTTTTCTTTTTCTTTTATGGTTTAATTATAACATCCCACTGTTTTCCAGCCTTAAAGGTTTCTGCTGAGAAATTCACTAAAAATTTTGAGGATCTCCTGCACATGATGAGCCAATTTTTTCTGCTACTTTCAAGAATCTCTGTCTTTTACTTTGACAGTTTGATTATAATGGGTCTTGGTGTACATCTTTTAAATTTTTCCTTTTGGAGTTCATTAAACTTCTTGTATTTGTATCGATGTATTTCCTCAAATTTTGGAAGCTTTTGGCCATTATCTCCTCAAATAAATTGTCAGCCCATTTCTTCTCTTTCTGGAACTCCCATAATGCAAATATTATTCTAATTGTAGTACCCCATAAATTCCTTAGGTTCTGCTACTTTTATCCAACTCTTTTTTTTTCTTTTTCCTCTACAGACTCAATAATTTTAAATGATCTGTGTTCAAGTTAATTGATTATTTTTTTCTGTCTATTCAAGTCTGTTGGGTCCCTCTTGAAGATTTCAATTCAGTTACTGTATTTTTAGCTTCAGAAATGCAGTTTGATTTCTCTTTTATCTTTTATGATTTATCTTTTTTGTTTATGATTTATCTTTTTTGTTTATGATTTATCTTTTTTGTTTATATTCTCATTTTGTTCATATAGCATTCTCAAGATTTCCTTAGTTCTTTTTCTATGTTTTCCTCTACCTCTTTGAGCATATTTAAGACTGATATTTTAAAATATTTGTCTAGTAAGTCTGAATCCTATGATTCTTTTGGGTCAGTTTCTGGGGATTTATTTCCTTTCTTTGAATGAATCATTCTTCCCTGTTGATTTATATGCTTTGTGATTTTTTTGTTGAAAACTGGCTGTAAAAAAGTTAGAAACACACACACACACACACACACACACACACACACACACACCTTTGCAGATTGGCTCCATGCAATGGAGCATCACTCATCTGCCCATTGAGAGGAATTAACTTCTTTTCAGGTCTTTCTGGGCAGGCATCTTCTCTGGGTCTGTATGTATGCTTTTCTTTCTCAATTCACTCAGACACACAGCTCATTTTAAGTGTTTTCACTCCCAAAGGAGGCTGTCCCTGCTTCTTCTCTGCACTTAGGTGTTCTATGTGTTCCTCTGTTTGCAGTCTCTTACTCTCAGGCTCTTGTGGGTTTCCAGTCTTCCTGCATTTTTGACATGCTGCAGCACCTTCCACTGCTTTTAATGGCCTTCAACTTGATATAGAAACCATGGTTCCATTCTTGTCTCAACTCCAAGTCAGGTGAGACAGAAATCAATCCCTGGGGGCAGCCCAAAGACCAGTGAGTCAATCCCCATGCAAGCAACTTCCTTTTTGAGGGAAAAGCAGGGAATTGGATGACTTCCTCTCAACAGCATCAAGCTGCAATGCTCTGAGGAGGGGATGAGGCAAGAGTGAGAAAAACACCACACAATTTCTTACTGCTCTCTGTTTTTTTTATTTTTTGTTTTCCTGGTTGGGAGTTCATTTGGTTGCTTCAGAACCTTGACTGTTTCCTAGAGCTCCCACAAAGCTATTCACATTAGTGTGTTGTTATTTACTTCATGTTTCCATGTGTGAACAGGGTCTGTGGCTTTATAGTGTGCCATCTTGCTAATATCATTCTCCTAGTGCAAATGACTTCTGAAAGTATATAAAACCTTGGGAAATGAAAGGCCATCCTCCAAATTGGCAAAAGACAGACTCAGCTGGTTCCACTTTTTGTTGGGAACAGAGAGAATGAATTTATGATTTCCCATATGGCTTATAGTGGAGGAAAATTGAAGCTGCAAACTCTCTTGGATAGAAAAAAGAAAAAAAAGATGTGGCACTTCATGTTTTTTCAGGAACTTCAAAAAGAAAAAAACAAAACAAAACAAATGGAATGCTCCATGCTTCTGAGGTGCAATGTAGGTATAAATTGTTGCAGACATGAAAATACTTACCATAAAAATAACCTACAGATTTTAATATAAAAAAAACTGAATATCAATAGGAAGTTAAATTAATAGTGATATTTGTATTAGTGATGGTATATGATAGAATGGGATTCTCATTCACTGAGAGAGGCAATTTAAGTTGGTATAGACTTTCCTGGGAAGCATTTTTACAATAGAGGACATAATCCAATAGCTCATCCATTCATTTATTTATTCATTCATTAAATATTTCCTTTTTTCTTGTTTTTTTAATCATTTATTAAATATTCCCTGATTTTCTGCTGTGAGTTAAGTTCTTTGCACAGCAAGTAGAAATGAAAGGTGTCCATATTATCCTTGTATATCTTCGAACTACACATGGAAGAGATACATATATTTTAAGTAACTGCATAGTGTAATATTAAATTACAACTGTGATGTATAAAATTATGGAAAGATATACCAAACTGAAAAAGTGTAAAATAGGAGTTTCTTCCCAAACATGGGAGATCAAGGAAAAATTCCTTGATAAAACACTGTTTGAACTATGATCTAAAAGAGAAATTAATAATGTAGTAAGGGACAGGGAAATAATTTGGAGTAAAGGAATAATATACTCAAAAGTTCTAAGAGAAAACAAAACAGCACATTTGAGTATTTTAAAGTCCAGAGTGAAGAGCATAGGATAAGGGTTGGAAGAGTTGCTCTAGATGAGACCAAATTAGTTAGAGTGTTGCATTATCTGTTAAGAATTATGGAACTTATCTTAAGAAAAATGATTAAAAGGTTTTAAACTGGGGAGGAAGATCAATGTGGACATTCGAATGGACCAAACACAATGAGATTTCTATTCTGTAAAAACTGGCAACTGGATGTAGAATGGATCTGATAAGTTGAATAGTGAATGTGTGAAAATAAAAGGAGTTTATGTCAGTCAAATGACACCAACTGATGGCTTAGATAGGGTGGGAAATATAGAAATCAAAAAAGGTGGACCTACTAGAAAAATGTTAAACGGTAAAACGAAGACCTAGTGATAGGACGGATATGGGAGCTATTAAAAAAGAGATGTCATAAGTAATTCCTTGTTTTTGGTTTGCAATACTGGCTACATGATGCTGCCAATTATTTAGGTAAGGGACCTGCATGAGGCCCTGATTGGGAGGAAAAGGTTTTCATGTCTTGCATTTGGGGGACAGCAGATGAGGCAATATATTCACCACATTTCTTTTTCCTCCTGAGCAACTTTTTCTCAGTACATTACAATGTAAGAAATGCCAGCTCTGGCCAACAAAATATGAGCAGATGTAAGATAATGAAAGTTATATTTTCAGTGCCTGTAAGGTCCTCTGTGACCTCCCGCTCTCATTTTTTTCTTGTGCACAAGTTTGAGGGGCTATGATTCCAGAATAGCAGAGGGACATTGTGGAAGGAGACTGGATCCCTGAGACATTACTTGGAGAACATCTGACCAATATTTGTGAGACTTCATCTGAACAGAAATTTATAATATTAAGTGGTTATGATGTTCCTCAGCATAGACAAAGAAGGACCTTCAAGACATTCTTATCTTATGTGCAGAAAGTATATTTACCAATGGAGAAATTAAGGTGGAAAATAATATTTGGGAGTTGTCAGTGTGTGGATGATAATTAAAATTATGAGTTCAGATGGGAAATATAGAATAAAAAGGAAATAGAGAGGAAAAAGACAAATTTGTGTTCAATAGTGTTGAAAGCTATTACAAAAGCAAGTGAGATGGAAATATAAAAATATGCATTAGCTTTATGGGAAACGAGGCAATTGGTGATCTTTGGAAAAGCTATTACTCGCTTATGACTTGGACAAAAGCAAATTGGAGTAAGTTGAGCAATGAAATGAGATAAAATAAAGACAGTATAGACAATGTCCAATGAATTTTGACTTTAAAGACCATTCTATTTGTCATATAGGAAGATAATTAAGTAGGTTTAAATATTGAATACTTAAAGTGAATGCAAAGAACATAGAAGGGACAGTCAATATTTGAGGTTCTTGAGAAGACAGGAAACTATCATATGCAAAGGCCTTGTGAAAGAACTGACCTTGAATACAGTTTCATTGTAACTAGAAGAAAAGAGGACAATTGGCAAAGCGTGAATCTGTCAGTAGGCTGGTCATTAAAAAAATGGGAGAGTATTTCTGAGAGTATTTCTTTTCTCTGTGCTTTGGAGGTATGGACATTTGCTGAGAAGGTGATAAAAGAAACATGATGAAGACATTGAAAACAGGAATGGTAAATTGACTGGAAAAATGTGGCTTATAATGTTAGGGTGTATAAAATTATTTACATAGAATTTCTCTCTTAAAAACAAATTCTAGGGAAATAATGCATACAAAACTTCATGAATAATTGTGTTTTTATCATGGTTTTATATATAATTGTAAAAATGGGAACAATCTAAATATTAAAGAGGAAGATGATTCAATGAATGTATAGTGCATTTGAAATATAGACATTATATACATTCATTAAAATGTGTTAGAATATTTAACAACATGGACAAATGATTTTTTATTGTTAAATGAAAATTCAGTATTAAATTTTTGTATAAATGTGTGTATGTTTTTCCATGGAAAATATAAGACTGAAATGTAATTACTAGTGTTAGTAATGATCATATGTTAGTGGTGAGATAATAGGTGTTTATTTTTCTTTTATATACTTTTTATATTTGAAGTTTCTTACAATGAGTATACACTACAAAAGTCATAAAAATATACCATATGTTTTTCTTTTAACTTTTATTTCCATGTAATTTCATACTTGCAGAAAAGTAGTAAGAATAGTACAAATAGTTTCTTACACTGTGCATTTAAATGCCCCAACATTCTAACAGCTTACTCTATTTTCCCTTTTTTCCAAATATATGTGCATATTTTTTTCTGAACACATAATTTTCCTTATCACTAAATATTTTAGTTTGTGCTTTATAAAACAGAAACTTTACATTACTAGAATAAAATTATCAAAATCCAAAATTAATATTGATGCAATACTATTATAAAGAGTATTTATCAAAATTTTGCCGGTTTTATAACTAGTGACCTTTATAACAAAATTAAATTCTAATTGTGTTGTATTCGAGTTTTATGTCTTTTTATTTTTCTTTAATCTAGAAGAGTCTTGAAGTCTTTCTTTATATTTAATTTATTTGGCTTTTTAAGAGTAAAAGTAAGTTATTTTGTAGAATGACCCTCAGTTTGAGAGTATTTACAGTTTCCTTATGATAAAATCAAAATTAGTTATGTTTTGGCAAAGATATTAGAGAACTGATATTGTGTTGTTCTCAGTGCATTGTATCAGGAGGCACATAATGTCATAATAACTTTGTTTGGACAGTGTCTGTCAGGCCTCTCCATTTGTAATTAATAAACATTTTATGAGGACAGACTTTGGAAATATCTTGTTACTCCTCAAACTTTGGCCCATTAGAATACACCATTGTTGATTCTTGACTCAAACAAGTCTTGCTATGGTTGTGGCCAAATGATGATTTTTAATTCCATTATACCTTCTATACTCATTAATTTCCTTTTTCCTAAAAGGAATAGTATTATTACATTAGGTATATATGTATGTCTGCCAGAAGACTCATGAATTCTTATTTTATTCAATTCATTGTCATCCATTACTATTACTATTTTTTGATGATCAATTTATCCTATATTTGAACAGTTATAGCCCCTTCAAAAGCATCAATTTGTTCTTAAGTCCTTATAACAATTTTCCATCATTCTTTAAGAAATTCTGAATTTTCTGGAACAGGGAGACCTTCCTGATTCATCTACATGTCTTAAATATGACCTGGAACCAGCCATTTATCAATCAAAGCTCTGTTTCCTATTATTAGAGAAAGTATTTGGAAATTAAGGGCTGCCTGGGTAGCTCAGTTGGTTAAGCAACTGACTTGATTTCAGCTCAGGTCATGATCTCACAGTCATGAGATTGAGCCCGGCATCAGGCTCTGCACTGATTATGGAGCCAGCTTGGGATTCTCTTTCTCCCTCTTATTCTGCCCCTCCCCGGCTCACGCACAAGCTCTCTCTCTCTTTCTCTCTCTGTCTTTCTTTTTCAAAATAAATCAATAAACTTAAAAAAGAAAAAGAAATGAAAACGTGAGTGCTTGGTGTTCTCATTGTTACAGGGATGCCATTGTTTCTAGGCCCTCTAAGTTGAGAGAGCTAGGACATTAACTATCTATCTATCATCTATCTATTTATTTTCTATCTATCTATCTATCTATCTATCTATCTATCTATCTATCACCTATCATCTTTCATCTATCTAGGTATCTATCTACCATCTACCTATTATTTATCTATCTATTATCTACCATCTATCTATCTTCTATCTTTTTTTTAATACAAAATTTATTGTCAAATTGGTTTCCATACAACACCCAGTGGTCATTCCAACAGGTGCCCTCCTCAATTCCCATCTACCACCCTCCCCTTTCTCCCACCCCCCATCAACCCTCAGTTTGTTCTCAGTTTTTAAGAGTCTCTTATGTTTTGGCTCCCTCCCTCTCTAACCTCTTTTTTTTTCTTCCCCTCCCCCATGGTCTTCTGTTAAGTTTCTCAGGATCCACATAAGAGTGAAACCATATGGTATCTGTCTTTCTCTGTATGACTTCTTTCACTTAGCATAAGACTCTCCAGTTCCATCCACGTTGCTACAAAAGGCCTATTTCATTCTTTCTCGTTGCCATGTAGTATTCCATTGTGTCTATAAACCACAATTTCTTTATCCATTCATCAGTTGGTGGACATTTAGGCTCTTTCCATAATTTGTCTATTGTTGAAAGTGTTGCTATAAACATTGGGGTACAAGTGCCCCTATGCATCAGCACTCCTGTGTCCCTTGGGTAAATTACTAGCAGTGCTATTGCTGGGTCATAGGGTAAATCTATTTCTAATTTTCTGAGGAACCTCCACACTGTTTTCCAGAGTGGCATCTATCTTCTATCTTAAAGATCCTGAGCACATACTGATATCTCTAATTCCAATTCAACACCACAGGATTAGTTTCTCACTTTTCCCTTTTATATACTTGTAGCTCCCTTCTCTGACAATACCAGTTTTGTTTCCTTATTTAATTGGAGGAAGAGAAACAGGGGCCAAGATTCTGGTCAAGTAACTAATGAATCACACCCCTTGATGCTTAGTTCCCTGAGTTCATATCTTTTTCTGCTTTGTGTGCTCTAGGATCTCCTCAGGGAAGAAGACATTGTTTCCATTATTATGAATAATATATTTTGAATATATATAAAATTCACATTTTATCAGTAAAATATTCTAATTTTGTAATACAATGATGAATTCCAGAGTAGTGTGAAAGGCAGTCCTTGGAATTATGTTTGTACATGAAGAAACAGGATCTCTAATTATGTTGCACATTGTCACACACACGTGGTAGCATAGATGTTTAAAGTTCAGGTTAAGCAATCCAAGTTGGAACAAACTATAACCAATTTATTTTCCTTTCTTCCTACCATAATAACTAATGGGATCATCTTCCATCCTCCTGATTCTAATTTCCATCTTACAGTTCCCTCATTTATAACTTTATTTCAGACCTCTAAGTTCCAGATTTTAAAATCCTACTCAATAGCTTTACCTGAAATTTTCATAGATAATCAAACTCCACATGTTTAAAGTTGAACTCATGTGAAAAGACATGGAAGAAACTTAAATATAAATTCCTAAACGAGAAAATCCAAGTTGAAAAAAACAAAACAAAACAAAACAAAACATCACATACTGTATGGTTCAACTATAGAACGCACTGGAAAAGTTAAAACTATGGAGATGGTAAAGGGATCATAATATCCAGAGGTCGGGGAATAAAAGGATGAATGAACAGGTGAAGGACAGAGGATGTGTAGGGCAAAGAAAATGCTCTGTATGATGCCTTAATGGCAGATACATGTCATCATACAGTTGCCCAAACCCATAGAATGTACAAATCCAAGAGTGAACTATAATATAAACTATAGACTCTGGATAATTTTGAAGGGTTAAGGTAGCTTCATCAGTTGTAACAAATGTACCATTTTGGTGAGAAATATTGATAGCAGGGGAGGTTATAGACATATGGAAGTGAGGGTATATGGAAATCTCTGGACTATCCTTTCAACTATGCTGTGAATGTAATACTGCTTTAAAAAAATAAGATCTTAATTTTCTTAAAAAAGTGTTGAACTTATGCTCTTTATCCCTAACCCCATGTGCTCTATTTCATTGGCCTTCTGTCAATCAGTTGTGCAAGCAAACAATGAGGCTATGATCCTCCTTATTGTACTTTTCTTTATTATCATATCCAATTAATGAATACTTGCTGTCAAATTTATCTTGTAATGGATTTAAATTCTATCAGTTTTTCCCATTTCCAATGCCACATCCTAGCGTAGAATAAAATACTTTCTCTTTGCACTGTAAAAATATTCTCCTCTCTTCTTATCTCAACATCAGCCTATATATCTACCAATTCATATTTATCTCCATAAACACTATATATGTATATAATTAAATTGTAAGTGTGCTTTAAAAAAAAACACCAATAAATTAAATTTCATTAACATAAAATTTAATTAACCCTAACCTTGGTCTATAAATACATGTGCAATCTGGCCCCTATTTTCTTGACATGTATAAGGTTGAGTCAGCCACAGTCACAATCCAATAGCAATAGCTTCCTATAGGTTCATCAAATGGGCACTCGTGCCCTAGGATCTTATCACATATTATTCCTTCTCAACCAAGTTAAGTTCAATTTATACTTCAAAGTTCTGTTCAAAAGCTAATTTTTAAAGGCCTGTATCCCTAGCTCTTAATGGTATATCAGCACCCTCCCATTCCACTCTAATTTTCTTCATAGAACTTCTTACAGTTGGAGTCAATTGGATAGTGACATGATGTTTGAATCAACCATCAAGAAAAACAGTTTTATTAGGACCAGGACCAAGCTGTCTTGCTCATCTCTCTAATTCAAAACTCTAGTGCTGCATTTGGCACAGTATCTGAAGACCCAATCAATACTAGTTGAATGTTGAACTAGACCTTTGTGGACCAGTGACATTTACATAAATATAGAGAAAGGTTCCCAAGTTGAACCCAAAGCATAAGAAAAAAATGTTAAGAGAGGAATGGATGTGTGTGCTATTGTCAAAAGAGTATAATTAAGTAAGGAAAGTGTATTGAGGATAGATTTAGAGGAAAATTTTTTGGTTGATCCAGTAGAGACTTTTTTTCTGAAGGATTTGTTTAAGAAAACATGTGTAAGCAATGGAATATAGCATAAATATTCGTGCACATTTTTAAATTCTGTCTTCCCTCACATGTCTGGTCCATATTTACATACATATACAATATAAAGTCTCCTTACTTTCAGGTTATAGAATAAGTACCATCACCTCTTCCATGATTAACATTTTCAGGAAAATCCTAGGTAGTCAGGTTTCTAGGTAATGATTTAGCATTTAAATGGGCATTGTAATTTAAATGCACATTTGGCATTTAAATGTAATGTATTCTTGGTTAAATGGTATTTTATGAGGTGCACTTTGTTCTGTTTTCTTGATTTAGTTTATGTGTTGATAACAACTATGTATCCTCACAGCCCCCTGTGCTTACTTTTTTTACTACCCACATCCTAGTGACTGATATTTGATTCACTTGTCTGTACTTTTCTCGACTGTGAAGGCTTTAAAAATAGATATCTTCTGGGGCGCCTGGGTGGCTCAGTCAGTTGGGCGTCCGACTTCGGCTCAGGTCATGATCTCACGGTCCATGAGTTCGAGCCCCGCGTCGGGCTCTGTGCTGACAGCTCAGAGCCTGGAGCCTGTTTCAGATTCTGTGTCTCCCTCTCCCTCTGACCCTCCCCCGTTCATGCTCTGTCTCTCTCTCTCTCTGTCTCAAAAATAAATAACGTTAAAAAAAATTTTTTTTAAATAAATAAAAAAAATAAAAATAGATATCTTCTTTTCATCTCTAGTGTCTAACTTGGTGCCTGGCTCATAATGGATGTTCAGGAAAAATATACAGGAGAAGTGGACAAATAGATTAATAAATCCAGTATAGTAAATAGTTCTGATTTCTTTGGAGTTATTGGAGCTAAGTGGTGCAAAAGGAGAAAAGAAAAAAAAACCTCATATTAAGGAAAACCAAAAGGTAAATCAGGAGACTCTAGATTGTCATCCATATTTCATGATTGAAGGTGGGGAGGCATGGTCTCATGGTGCACTAAACAGAGCAAAAAAACTGTGCCAGCTTCATTCACATTCAAATGCCAGTTTTGCTGCTTTATAGCTTTGTGGCTGAGTATTCAAATTTCCCGACACTGTGTTTACTCATCTAGATAACACATTAAAGAAAATAATAGACATCTCACCAGATGAGTTTATTTACATTGTCAAGATGACACGTGGAAGAGGTGATACAGCTAGACATGAAGTACAAGGACAAATGTTTCACTTTAAATTAATGATTTATTTCAAATGAATATTAGTCATTCAAACAGCTGACCAAATTCATTATAAAGTACACACTGAATTATGTCCTTTTTTTAAAAAATGATTTTATTTTTAAGATAGAGCGAGCAGGGGAGGGACAGAGAGAGAGGAGGGCAGAGGATTCAAAGCAGGCTTGGTGCTCACAGTACAGAGCCTGACGCAGGGCTTGAACTCAGGAACCAAACTGCGAGATCATGACCTGAGCTGAAGTTGGATACGTACCTGACTGAGCCACCCAGGTGTCCCTCAATTAAGTCCTTTTTAAAGAAGAGTAGGGGGGGCCTGAGTAGCTCAGTCAGTTAAGCATCCAACTCTTGATTTTAGTCTCAGATCCTGATCTCACAGTTTGTGGGATCGAGCGCTGCATTGGGCTCTGTGCTGACAGTGTGTAGCCTACTTGGGATTCTCTCTCTCCCTTTCTCTCTGTCCTTCCCCATGCTCTCTCTCTCTCTCTCTCTGTGTGTGTGTGTTTCTCTCCAGATAAATAAATAAACATTAAAAAATAGTAATACAGGAGTAAAGAATTCCTGCCATAAATTCCAATAATGGGAAACATGAATGTGTTTGGTGTTGCCCTGAATAGGTCTGAGACATGATTGAGAAAGGTAATGTCTTCCTCATTTACCTTACAAAATGGGAGCAATGAAAGCAATGTCCATTTTATGGGGCAGGAGAGGGAGGGCCCCTATAACTAATGTTCTATGGACCTGAATTCTGGTTCTGAATGAAACCAAACACAAGACTTAATGCAAGTCACTTAAACTCCCCATGTTTGGTGCTTACCTATATATCAGCTTCATTGCATCATGAATCACCTTATAAGATTACATGGAATTTAGATAGGAATTTATTCAGCGTGGGTAAACTTTAGGAAGCTTAGGTAGCACATAAATCCAGAGGCGTGGTGGTCATACCTTCAGCAGGGCTAGGACATTCTGCTAGAAGAAGATTTTGTCATCTGAGTGCATGACAGAAAGTCAAAGCCCAGAAGCAATTTGGGAATCACTCTTAAAGCCTGGTGAGACTGTGAACAAAATCATACCCTTTGCACATCTATCCATCTTAATGATTTTTTAACAAAATTGCATAGCTTATGTATCTGAAAATCAGTATCTCCCAACATAAAGATGTTCATATTAACGCAGCTATATAGAAAACATGCATCCATATATAATGTCCTGTGCTAGAATATCCAAACAATATTCATATATATTCTCACTCACCCTACACTAACCCATAAGGTTGGCATTATAATTATTTTATACATGTTAGAGATTAGCAAAAAGGGGCTGGATGGGAATCTTTGGTTCTTTCTGCAAACCCTCACAATTTGTTACAACTAAGTGACAGAACTGAGATAAAAAGACAATTTTCCTTACTCAAATATAATTGTCGTACTGAGGTTTTGTGCTGATGTATGATAAGGCTGTGATTTTCTGTTTCCCCAAATATATTGAATACTGTAGCATTTTCATTATAGATTTTAAAAATAACATAAGAGGTTATACACTTATTTTAAAGCAACTCTATAACAAAAACTTCGGGGATTCCTCTTTACAGTTGCATTCAGAATCAACAGAATGCCTTCTTAAACCAATCAACATTGTGAAATAATTTGATTTTGGAAATATTGACATTTAGAACTAAGACTGGAGGAAAAGATCAGCTGTCAAAGTTGATGAAACATATTTTGTCAAAAGTGAAATGTGGCTATGGAGTTATGACTGTTTCTCTTTGTGTTTCTAATTCTCTAGTTGGCCTACTGTTTCTAAAGTCCTTTAAAAAGAGTGCCCACAAGTGTTTGAATAAATCCATTTTCCCAAAGTAGCATTTTTTAGAGGAAAAATATTTAAGGAGATGCAATTGCTTATTTTTTTTTTCTTTTTTGCATGTATGGTGTAGGTGTTGGTATCTGTGCAATGAAAAGAGCTTAGTTTTTCAGTCAAAACGACATTTGTTCACACGCTGATTCTTTTACCTTCTACCATGAGCTCAGCCTTCATTTATGAAGTGGAGATAAATAATGCCTATCTATAGGCTGCTGTGGAAGTAAGGGGCAGGACATGTAAATCACTGAGCCAAGAGCCTCTCCTAAAACACTGTGCAAAAATCTGTCATTTTTTTTTAAAAAGTCTAGTTTTACTGTTTGAAGGAAAGAAGAATATGTTACATAGTTAGGTTTGAAAGGTGACCCACCTACAGAAGCAATGAGTGATAGAAACTAGTGTTTAACATAACATTTTAATAGTGTATCTGGATATAAAATACAGCTTTGGTCAATTCCTAAGACAAATGTGATTTGGATGTTTTTTTATTCTCTCTTCCATAAATCTGTTAGTATAATGGACAGAGATTCAAAAAATGATTGAGCTGAATACATTTGTAATTGACTATATGAAATTCTCCTGGGAATTCAAGAAAATTCACATGTAATTAGCATACATGGGGGAGTTATCTTAGCAATAGGCTCTCCTTAGATAATAAAACACTGAATTATTCTTGGTTGTTTTTAGTGTCTTCTTGATGTCCATTGTAAAATGTTATTGTAGAGCTAGTGCTAAAGTCATATCCCGTGAGATTTTCCGATGCTGAAAATACTGCTCAAGCAAAAGAGAGATAATACAGAACCAGACATCCTCAACACCCTTCGAGGATAAAAGAATGTTCTTTGGGTCAGAATATAGCACCATACTTCCAGTCTCCTTAACTTTAAATGTTGGGAGAAATACGTTATCTTTGATCTTTACTTCAGTAGAAAAGTGCATAATAATATAGACCTGAGATGTAATTGAGATATGGACACCTTTGTTAATATTTTCATTCTATACTCAGAATAAAATCTGGTATTTTCTTAAATATAATATACATTCCACTTAAGTAAACATTTATTGGGTATCTGCCATATTCCAGGCCTTCAGCTATAAATTGAAAGTAGAGAAATACAAAACCTTACGTTTGTGGTGGGTAGAGAGTGTTAAATTAGTAGTTAGAAATATTGTATTCAAGATGTAATATCCAAGGAGAGATGCTCTTAGGTGGCTGGAAGAGATTTGGGTTAAAGATACAGATTTGAAATATTTGATAGGGAAGGCTAATTAAAGCATGAAAATAGGGGAAAATGTATCCACAGGGAACATGAGATAGGTGGAAAACCTGAGGCAAAATGAAGGAATCCAACATTCAGGGGCAGATGAGGCATGTAGAAACTCATAAAACAGATTAAAAAGAAATGGTATTAACTGAGTAGTCAGATTTAACAAGTTATTTGAAGTGGAAGGAATTTTGAAAATCCCCTCCAGTTCCTTAATTCAGTTAATAAAATGACCCCAAATGTAAATAGGTTATGTGATTTTGCAATGTTCATTCACTGGAAAGGGAGGAAAGGATTAAAACATAATATCTGTGGATTATGTGTCTATTTTCACTTCGGCACAAGATATCTCCTTTCCCTTATCTGCCATCCAAAATATATTTAAAGAAATTAATTGTTAAGAACTCAAGTATCATGAATTCAGTTTAATAATTATCACGTGCTCCAGTATGTGATAATAATAAGTAATAATAATAAGTTTATTTAATAATAATAAGTTTATTTTGAGAGAGAGAGCACGAACGGGGAGAGGCAAAGACAGAGGGAGAGAGAGAAAAACTCAACAGGCTCCACACTGTCAGTGGGAAGCCCAAAAATGGCACTCGAACTCACAAACTGGGAGATCATGACCTGAGCTGAAATCAAGGATCAGTAGCTTAACCAACTGAGCCACCCAGGCACCTATGGCAAGAATTTTGTCAAATAATTCTCCCTAATCTTTACCCAGTTTTTCAAATCAACCGTATTTTTCACTTTTCCCCAACATAAAGGTCCTTCTCTACTTAGGGTGCACTTTCCATCATCTCTGTTTGGTTTCTGCATTTGAAACATGCCTACTTTGTTCATCTATCCAAAATATCTGCCCATTATCTCCACCCACGTATGCTCCAATTTTCTCCATGCCTTATATCCCAAGGCTTTTGCTGCCTAGACAACAAAAGTGTGTGTATGTGTGTGTGTGTGTGTGTGTGTGCGTGTGTGTTTCCTCACCCAAATGTCATTGAGAACAACAACAAGAAACATACCGTCTGCTTCTTCACAGTGCATATGGAATGGGCATTTTTTGCATATTTTATAAACATGTCTTTTGGGACTCTGAGTTATTTATTTTCAGCAATCTAATTCCACTTCTTGACAATCTGAATGCATATCTGTATTATATACTTTGGCTTTCTTAGTCTTAGGTATTTTTTTTAACTTTTATTTTATTTAACTTTTTTTTATTTTAACTTTTATTTTGAGAAAGAGACCAGACAGAGAACAAACGGAGGAGGGGCAGAGAGAGAGGGAGACACAGAATCCGAAGCAGACTCCAGGCTCTGAGCTGTCAGCACAGAGCTTGACATGAGGCTCAAACTCACTAACCACCAGATCATGACCTGAGCCAAAGTCAAACACTTAGCTGGCTGAAATACTCAGCCCCGCCCCCACTAGTGTCAGGTATTTAAATTAATATCACTTGAAATCAATTTGTGGGTGCAACATTCCCATGGATTCTTGGATAAGTTCATGTTTCCCTACTATGTTCTGCTACCACAGGCAAGATTTCCTAAGAATTATCAGGGACCTAAAACTCAGATCCTCAAATAAAACAAGACCTTGGAAAGTTACTTTTTAAAGCTGAAATTGAACAGCAATATAATTTCTTTTTGTTTTCGAAGTTTTAAGCATCATGGCCAATATATCCATCGACACTATAGCCCTTAGGATTAACTGATGCAGGACTTTTCTGCAAGACTAATTGTATATTTCCATTCTCACTTCGTGACTAAAAAAGATATCAAGGCAGTTAGGAATGCATGTCAATATTTTCCATAGTTTCAAGATAACTTGGCTAATATGGAGAACAACTGAATCAAATGCAGATGTAACTTTAGATATGACTTCCAGGCTGGGTCATTGCTATTGGTTACTGGTACCAATATAGTCTGTTATGCAGGACTGCATGCTTGTAGCTCCTAAAAGTCTGACTTTCATGAAAATTAGTCTTTGTTCTTTTCTTAGAATGGTGCAGTACTGTATACTCAACATGTCTTTAATAAATGTTGTAGCATAAAATTTGACTGAATCAAATTTGTGGAAATAGGTAGTTTTTTTCATAGACTAATAGTTTTTCTTTTTTGGACTGTCTGGCAACCCTTGTAATGTCTTATGTGCCTCTATGGTTCTCACCACTTTTTCCCCCCAAATATCAAGCCAAGGACCATAATGTCTATTTCCTTTACAACAATGACTGAAGATTTAGTAGAAAAAAACAATACTGATTTCTAAAATGAAATGTCACAGCTTCCTCCCTCCCTTCCTTCCTTCCTCCCTTCCTTCCTCCCTCCCTGCCTCTTTCTTTGTCTTCCTTCCTTCCTTCCTTCCTTCCTTCCTTCCTTCCTCCCTTTCTGTTTCTTTCTTTCTTTCTTTCTTTCTTTCTTTCTTTCTTTCTTTCTTTCTTTCCTTCTTTCTTTCCTTCCTTTCTCTCTCTCTCTCTTTTCTGCCTTCTTTCTTTCCTTTCTTTCTTCCCTAGAGTACTAAGTCATTTCTATGGTTAGGAAACTCTAGAACCAACATCAAAACTCCAGATGCAGATTCTTTATCTTTGATCATAATTAGCTGCATGAATTCATCTAATACCTTCCCACCTGCTTTATTTTCTCCAACATAGAGAATTTTTATTATTGTAATTTTCTGACATGAAGAACATATTACTTACGAGCTTCTGTGAGGATCAAAGATGTGAGTATATATGAAAATACAGAATATTATAAGCTTAATAAATACTAGTGTATCAAAATATGTGGCATATTATATTGGAATTAATAATGTGTACAAAAATTTATAATCCCGACTCTCGTATCATTTTGTATTTCCAGAAGTTGAAGCGCAGCATAAAAAATAAAAACATTTGATCAATGTGATTGTTTTTTTGTTAAACTTTTTATTTTGAGAAAATGGTAGATTTACAGCAGTTGTACATAATAATATACAGGGATCCTTGTACTCATTATAGTTTCCCCTAATGGTTACATCTTGCAAAACTGTAGTAGGAAATCACAAACACGATATTGACATTGATACAGTCCAGACCCAGAACAGTCTCATCCCCACCAAGTTACCTGATAAGACTCTTTTACAGCATAACCACATCATTCCCCACCTATTGCCTTGACCCCTGCCAGCCACTTACAGGTTCTCTGTCTAAAGTTTGTTATTTTAAGAATGCTATATAAATGGAATTATGTAAAATGCAATCACTTAGGATTGTCTTTTTCTCACTCTGCATAATTGTCTGGAGGTTCATCCAAGTTGTCTTGTGTATGAATATATATATTTTCCCTGACACCTCCACCCCCCCCACTCTCTTCTACCCTCAGTTTGTTCTCTGTATTTCAAAGTCTCTTATGGTTTGCCTCCCTGTATGTTTGTAACTATACATATTTTTCTTTCCCTTCCTCCATGGTCTTCTATTAAGTTTCTCAACGTCCACATATGAGTGAAAACATATGATATCTGTGTTTCTATGACTAATATATTTCACTTAGCATAATACCTTCCAGTTCCACCCACATTGTTGCGAATGGCAATATTTCATTCTTTTGCATTGCCAAGTAGTATTCCATTGTATGTATATGCCACGTCTTCTTTATCCATTCATCAGTTGATGGACATTTGGGCTCTTTCCATACTTTGGCTATTGTTTACAGTGCTGCTATAAACATTGGGATACATGTGCCCTTATGAATATTCCTGTATCCTTTGGATAAGTTCCTAGTAGTGTTATTGCTGGGTTATAGGGTAATTCAATCTTTAATTTTTTGAGGAACCTCCACACTATTTTCCAGAGTGGCTGTACCAGTTTGCATTCCCACCAACAATGCAAGTGGGTCTCCCTTTCTCCACATCCTCGCCAACATCTGTTGTGTCCTGAGCTGTTAATTTTGGCCACTGACTAGTGCGAAGTGATATCTCAATGTAGTTTTGATTTGTATTTCCCTCATGATGAGTGATGTTGAGCATATTTTCAATGTGTCTGCTAGCCATCTGGATATCTTCTTTGGAGAAGTGTCTATTCATGTATTTTACCCATTTCTTCACTGGATTATTTGTTTTATGGGTGGTGAGTTTGATAAGTTCTTTACAGATTTTGGATACTAACCTTTCATCTGATATGCCATTTGCAAATATCTTCTCCCATTCCATCAGTTGCCTTTTGTGTGCTTATTTCTCAGTTGGATGTCTTTTTGGGGGAATCATTTCTTTGTGTCTTTTGCTCATGGTCTAATTGAGTTGTTTGCGTTTACTGTTGAGTTTCGTCTTCTTTACCTATTTTAGATAACAGTCCTTTGTCAGATGTGTGACTAACAAATATTTTATCTCAGTTTTCAGTTTGTGTTTTTATCCTCTTGAAAGAGACATATAGGGAGCAAACACTGTTAACCTGATAAAGTCTAACTTATCCATGTATGCTTTTATGGATCACACTTTGGTATTAAAGAATTCTTTACCTGGCCATAGATGCCAAAAATATTCTCCTGGTTTTTTTCTTAAAAAAATGGTAACATTAAGTTTTACATTTAAGTCTGTGATTGAGTTAAATTTTGCAAAAGGAGTGAGGTTTAGATAAATGATTACTTTTGTGTGTGTGTGTCCAACTCTTCCAGCACAATTTTTTGAAAAGGCTATATTTCCTCCACTGAATTGCTTTTGCATCTTTGCCAAAAATTAGTTGACTATATATATGTAGGTCTATTTCTTTGATCTTAATTCCTTTCCATTGATCTCTGTATCTCTCTCTCTACTAATAACACACTATCATTTTAGCTGTATGGCATTGATATCAACTAGTGGTTCATCCCACTTTCTTTTTTGATAATTTTAGCTGTATTATGGCCTACACCTTTCCACATAAATTTTATATAAATTTGTCCATCTCATGCCCCTGGGACTCTTTCACTGGTCACAAACTGGCAGCTGACAACCCCTGCTTTAGGGGCAGAAGGAGCCTTCTCAAGCTGAACTGTCTATTTCTTCTAGGTGGAGGAAAGAAATCTCTATTCTGTGGGAATAATAGCACTCTCTGGGTGAGGAGGCTCTTTAGGTAGGATTACGGTGGGGAACAGAGAACACCTTATGAGATGGCTGCTTTTGGTAATAGGATCCCCCTTTCCTGTGTCCCCAGTCCCTGGGAGGGGAGTCTCGGGGCTGGCAGAGAAAGATATGATGGTTGGGGCACCTGGATGGCTCAGTTGGTTAAGCGCCTGACTTTGGCGCAGGTCATGATCTCGCATTTCATGAGTTTGAGCCCTGCATCAGTCTCTGTGCTGACAGCTCAGAGCCTGTAGCCTGCTTCTGTCTCTGTCTCTGTCTCTGTCTCTCTCTCTGCCCCTCCCCCACTTGCTTGCATGCACGGGCTCTCTCTGTCTCTCAAAAATAAAATAAACATTAAAAAAAAAAAAGATGTGATGGCTTTTTTGATGTGTCAGTCTGTCTTGGCTCCAGTCCCCAGTTATTTAATCAAACACTAATTGTAGGTGTTGCCGCGAATGGATTTCACAGTTAATGTTAAGTAGTGGTTATTATCCTGATAATTGGGTGGGTCTGAATGGATCTGTTGAAAGGTGCCAAAACAAAGCTACATTTTTTCCTGGAAGAAAGAAGAGATCTCACCTATTTATGACAGATTTTTCTATTCTTATGCTATTCTAGTCCTGCCCACAATCTTACTTCCTTACTGTTTGTGGATAACAGTGTTAACCTGTGTCTGTGGCTGGGTAGTTTGCCTGACATCTTCCCTGCTTTACAGGTTCTGCTTCTTTGGCTGAACCATGGCTGCCATAATCAATACTTCTTTAATTTACAATGTTAGGCCAAAGAGAATCTTAACATAATCAAAAATTTTAACCAATGGCATTAAAAGGAAACTATCTCAATTAAATAAATAAAAAGCAATTGTCAAACAATGGTTTAATGCCTTCATTCCTGTCAATTCAGCCTACAAAAAGACCACTGAATAATCAGGCTGGTCATTTTGGTGTTTTAAGTGCAAATTTAGATCAGGGTACCGTCAACCTGATTGGTAATGTGACAAGCAGGCAGCCATTAGCACAGTTGAGCAAGTACATGAAGCACAATGGTTACACTGATGAAGCCATTGTTGTCCTGTGTGCAGGGCCCAGTTTCCTTTTCGAATCTAAGTGTCTACTCACTCAATAAGTAACTGACCTCCCTCTGGGAGTCTCTTCCTTAATGGATGATTCCCTAGAAATAGAAGCCAAGAAATAGATTTCTGGCTTCATGGAGATTTCCTCCTAACAGAAAAAGATTTCTAAGGTGCACAAATACAGTTCTAAATGATTTCATTATTTAGATAAAAACATTCACTGAGTACTTGCTCTGAAATAGAAATGCCACACTAAATGCATAACTACAAAAAGAGAGGTAGAAAAAAAATTACTGCATATTAGGCACAGCTAATTACTATTTTTAGTAGTACCATAATTTCTTGGATCATTCATTCATTCACTCATTCAACAAACTGTTACCTTCCTTGGCATAATCTTTTCATAGTTATAATATCTGGGGACATGTGCAGTATGGTGTTAAAAGAGACCATTCTAGGTTTCTATTAAAACAGGGTTTTAATTAGCCACATAATTTCCAGTGAAATCATGGAAACTTCATGGTTGCATTAAGCTTAACTAAAAAAATAAATAGACCAACATAATTAATTTAAAAATTGTTCCCCAACTGCAACATTATATAATTAATACTCTTACATCTCAGCAGGCTTCTACCCCTTCGCCCAATACCCTCTTATTGTGATCAAACAATTCACATCATATGACCATATCAGCAGACATGGAAGCAATAATATTGCCAATAAAGTCTTTGACCTCAGCTTAGCAACACCAATTTGATATTGCTCTCTTCTTTGGGGTTCTCAGATTACCCACTAGCATCCACCCCTAAATAGTAGAAAGTCCCACATGACTTGGCGGTACTTAATAATCACCATTAGACAAATGGAAAAATTACACAAGTTTACACAACCATTGGGGAACAGTGGCCGCATAGAGCATACCATTCTGGTTTCCCTTTGATGGGTCTAGAAGGGGACAGAGTTGTGACAGCAGTTAATCTGAAGTGGAGAAATGCTAGTCAAGAGAGACTGGAGTCCATTTATTGCCAAATGCTTGGAGAGACTGATATAGCCCCCCTAATTCTAAGTGAAGCCACACAAACATTTATACAACGCATTTTCAAAGCCAAACATTAACTTGATATGTAAGGATTACATAGACTAACGAGGCAATTCCTATCCTCAAGAATCTCTCAGTATCACAGAGAGAAGGATAATTGAAATTCAGTAATTCCAAACCTGTGTAAGTGCTGTGACAGGTTATGTGTACAGTGGCAGAACCTAGTGTGGCTCTTGACTCTGCTTCGAGAAGCTCACAGGAATCTGCGCAGGAAAGAGCTATCAGACTGGTGTTTTGGACGTTGAGCGGGATTTTGTTGGGAGGACGGTTCAGGCAGAGAAAAGGCATGAACAAATTCACAGAGATAGAAATCAGTATAACACTGCAATAGTTTTAAAAAGTAAAACAAGCAAACAGCATACAAAACTGGAGTCTTTGCAATTAAAATTTAAGTAAGCATTTTGAGAGTCCCCTCCCCTCTTTGAATTGAAGTGTTTTGCTGATACTATAATTAGGTATGGAACTTAGACAGACTTTGTTATAAATTATTTGGTAAGTAAGCTTAATTATTTGTTCAGTAAAGTTAATAATTTATGGTGCTGTGTATAAACACACCTGCCAGGCCAATACAAGGACAAATAATACACCTAATCAAGAGTAGACATGTCTACATTTAATCTTTCTATCTGGAAGACATTTAAAAATGTCCGTGAAGTTCTGGTCAGATGACACTTCCTATTACTAGAAGGTGTGAGTGTAAAATGGAGATCAATGCTCAAATTGAATATGCACCTATTGATAATAAGAGAGCATTTGGGCAAGAATAATTCAAAAATGCATAAGGGATTTGATGACATCTATGTAACAAGCTCAATTATAAAATATTGAAATAGAATAATAAAAACAGCAACCGCATTTTCAAAGATGAAGAGGTATTGATTTTAGAGAAAAAAATATTCATTCCTTGTGTGCATTTGAGTGATATTTGCTTATATGTGTTTGATGTAAGGAACTGATTGATGAACTCCAGAAAGCAAAATTTTCGTGTATTAAGATGTATAAAAAAGAGAATAACTATTGAAACTGTGATCTCACTTCAGGGAAACTCTCCTAAGGAAATAATAATCACAAATACAAGGAAAGTGAAACATAACATTATTTTTCTTTTTTAGCCCCCTCTCCCTCCCAGATACATAAGACTTTAATGATCATTTTTAATGGTAAAGATTTGATACGATTTGGTTAACTAAATTGTTACACAGTCATAGAATGAAGTAGAATAGATGTATCAAATCATGTTATTATTTTAGCTAACTTTTACTACTCACTATGTACCCAGAATTGTGATAAGCATATTCTAGGTATTTTATCATGTGCTGATCCCAATAATCTTACAGAGAATGCATTATTCTTGCTACCATTATAAAACAAATAAATCAAATTTAAGTTAGTTAAAATGTCTTGTGCAAGGTTAGGCAATAGGTGTATGAGAAACACTCATATTCAAGCCCAAGTTCCTTATCCCCTTGGCTTCTGTCATTACAAAAGCCTATGATAATACAGAGGAAGTGGAGAAAACTAATTTTAAACCAGGGTATGTAGAATAATCATCATTCCACAGAAAATATACATTGAGAAATACTGAAAGAAAATTGCCTTAAATGTTAATAACATATTGTTTTTGGAAGGTAGAGTTACAGGGGATTCCACCCCCCCCCCCCAACCTTTCTTTTCTCAGCATTGAAAAGGTGTTTGCTTTAATGGGAAAACATTTGGATGCATTTTTGCTGAAAGTTGAAATTGCACAATATCTTTTAAACATTTCCAACAAATATGCTGGTTCATGCTGAACCATTAAGGCTAAGGGACACGTTTTCCATTCTATATTTCCAAGTTTTTGAACGCTTCTCCCATACATTTACCCCAAGTTTCCTTTTTGTTTTACTGTCAATCAAGACTGTAAAGGCCCAGGCTCTGCCCCTCTCAAAGAAACTCATTTCTGAGCATCTTTGGGCAGTAAGGGTCCTTTGCCTCCTCAGAGACTGAAAAGATTAATTCACTTTCAGAGCTCTGGCTTGGAATAGGAGAATCTTTCCACTCGCAAGACCTGAAACCCAGCAGCCCTTCTCCTCTTTTTCTATTATGACTGAAGCCTTTCAAGGTCATGGGATTAAATACGACTAGAGAAAAGTTGATAGTGCCACAGGATAGAAAATGTATTATGATTTTAATTATGTGTGGAACAGGAAAAAATTGCCCTGCTTCTGCTGTGTATATTTGTTTGTATCTCTTTCCTTTTTGCAACAAGGCCATCTCCAGAAAGTAATGAAAATAAATGAAATGGATTTTACTTGAAAAAAGTAAACAAGAAATAAACAAAAATTTTGGGCCATGGAAAGGATTTATTTCATTTTGCTCCAGAACCTAAAATGTTTTAATAATACAAAGAATATATGTGTATATATATGTGTATGTGTATACACACACATATAAATACATATGGCATGCTTATATGCTTGCATATATGCATATGTATGTATACAGGCACACACACATGCATATGTTAGGGAAATACATATGCACACATACACAACATGCACACACCAAGGGTCCTATAAACACAGTGTTGCTGTTGTTGTTGTTATAAAGAGCAATATGTTATGTAACTGTATAATTAAATTTGTGAGGCTCACTGGAGAAATGCTAAATGGTAGTCTTCCCTGAATCTAGATGACAACAATGAATTTGGATACAACTTTCCTGTTGGGGAAACACTATCTAATAGCTTGGTGCATGTGGGTACCGAGGTCAATGATGCTGACTACATGGTGTTCCTGGAGATCCTGGACCTAGACCTGCAGGACCCAATCCAGTGAGAATGACCTTGACACAGGTTACAATTTTACAAAATTATAAGGGATCAGAGGGGACTGTTTGATTGGCTTCTTAGCAGGTACTAGTGGAAGAAAGACAAGTGAAGTCATGCTCATCTTGAGACCCCACAGGTGTTCCCATGAACTCTGAGATTCACATCTTTTCAATAGTCTTAGAATGTAGAAGATACCTTGATTCTATGGATTCTATATGGTACAGTGGCTCACAAAATTCTAGGAACTCTTATAGTATATCAAAGGCTGGGACTATTTACATGGACAGCTCAAAGAGAAGGGGGGCAAAGTCTATAGGATTCCCCATACTTGCTCATTCATGGAAATTTCAAAACAAGCAAAAACACAAAACACATCATTTACTTTATCTGCTATAAACACTGGACTTTTCCCCCAAAGTATAAAGTTTGATTGATCTTAATATATTTTTTTCCTAATTGCAAAAGTATGGATGTGTATTGTAATATTTAAAGCCATATAGAAATGTATAAATAATAAGAGCAAGCGTTTCCCCAATAAAACCATCAACATCAATTGACAACATAAAAAAATTAGGCTGGCGTGTATCCACTTATAGAATCATATGCATGCATAATTTCCTATGTTTTCTGTCCTTTTCTTTGAATCAGAAATGGAATCACATTGTGTGGTATTACTCCAATTTGCTTTTGTTATTTATTATTATAACACAGGTATTTTCTAAATCATTACAAGTGGATTTAAGTTCTTCTGTTTTGGGCACGTGGGTGACTCAGTGGGTTGAGCGTTCAACTCAGGTCATGATCCCAGGGTCATGGGATCTCTCTTTTTCTCTCTCTCCCTCCCTCTGCCCTTCTCCTCACTCTTTCTCTCTCTTTCTCTAAAATAATAAATAAATAAATAAATAAATAAATAAATAATCATTTTTTAATTGAACTTTATTTTGAGGTAGTTGTCTATTCATATGCAGTTGCAGAAAATATTACAGAGATATTCCACTTACCCTTTATCCAATGGAAATACAACAGCTTTGCAAAGGTATACTACATATCATAATTCCAATGGTGACATTGGTAGAATCAAGACACAGAACACCTACATCACCACAAGGTTCTCTTGTGTTTCCTTTATATCTACAGCATTTTCTTCTTGCCCTCAGCACCCCCATGTCCCCTAACATCTGGTAACTATTAATCTGTTCTCCATTCCTATAATTTTGCCATTGTAAGAATGATCAATAAGTAGAATCACGCAGTGTGTAACTTTTACCATTGGCTGTTTTACTTAGCATGTTTTCTTGAGTGTCGTTCAGGTTCTTGACTGTGTCCATCATTTGCTCCTTTTTATTGTAGAGCAGCATTCCCTGGTAAGAATGTACCCCAGTTTGTTCAGCATTTCACCTACTGAAGGGTATCAGTGTTAGTTTCAGTTTGGGACTATTGTCAGTAAAGATGGTATGCACAGTCTTGAACAGGGTTTTGTGCGAATATAAGTTTTCATTTATTTAGGAATAATTTTCAGGAAGGCCATTGTTGGGCTTTATTGTTGTTACTTGTCCAATTGGATAAGACACTGCCAAATAGGCTTCTAGAGTCATGATACCATGTCACATTCCCATCAAAAACATGAGTCATCATCTATCATCTCTGAATCCTCTCCTGCATCTGGTGTTGCCATTAATTTTAGTTTTCCCATTCTGATAGTTGTGTTGAGATATCCGTTTGTGGTTTTAATTTGTATCCCCTAATTACTAATCTTTTCACGTGGTTGTTTGCCATCCATAGGTCCTCTTTGGGGATATGTGTCTCCATGTCTTTTGTATCTTTTCTAATTGGATTGCTTTAGTGTTGACTTTTGTTAATAGTTCTTTATTCCAGACATTAGTCCTTTGTCAGATAGGCAGTTTGTGTTGTTCTTTGTCAAAAATCAGTTGAGCATATTTGTGTAGGGTGTTGCTGGGGTTCTGTAGTTCATTCTATTGATCTATGTGTCTCTTCTTGACATGATATGCTGTATTTTCATTTTCATTCAGTTCAATATATATTTTTAAACTTCCTTTGAGCCTTCCTATTTGATTCATGAATTATTTAAAAGGGTGTTGTTTAGTTTTTAAATGTTTGGGGATTTTCTTGTTTTCTTTCTGTAATTGATTTCCAGTTTAATTCTGCTGTGGTTGGAGAACTCAGTCTGTATGATTTCGTTCTTTTAAATGTGTTGCAGCTTGTTTTATAGCTCAAGATAAAGGGTATTTTGGTTATGTCTTATAGACACTTGAAAAGAATGTATACTTTTGCTGATTTTTTCGCTAGTTCTCTTCTCAGTTGTTGAGAGATGGGTGTTGAAATCATCAAAATCATTGTGGGGATTTGTTTCTGTCTCCTTCCACTTTTATCACTGTTTGATACACATATATTTCAGCTCTGTTTTTTGTTGCATACACAGTTACAATTTCTATAATGTATCCATGGATTGCCCCTTTTTTTGTTATATAACATCCTTCTCCATCTCTTGTAATTTTCTTTGCTTTGATGTTTACTCTATTAGATATTAATATAGTCACTTCTGCATTCTTTTGATTAATATTTTTATTAGCTCTCATATAGCCCCTTCCCCTTTCATAATTACAATGTATTTTCCTTAAAATTTTAATGTACATACATTTAGAACCATATCAGACAATGTTGTAATTTTTGCTTCAACCATCAGACACAGTCTCATCAGGAAAAGGACAGCCTATTTTGTGTACTTATTTTTTTACTTACAATGTTTTTTCTTCTTTCCTGATACTCTAAGATTTCTCCTTGTATTGTGTCCCTTACAGTTTAAGAACTTACTTTAGCCATTTATTTAGGGTAGTCTTGCTGGTAACACATTATTTTAACTTTTCTTCATTTGAGAACTTCTTTATTTTCTTTCTATTACTGAATATGTGTTTGCTGGATATAGAATTATGAGTTGACAGTCTTTTTTTTTTCAGCACCTGGCACTTAAAAACTTTATGGCACTTCTTTTTTACTTCTATGGTTTCTGATGAGAAACCTGTTATAACACAAATTTTGTGTTCCTTTACTGGGAATGTGTCATTTCTCACCGACCACCTTCAAATTTTTTTCTTTGATTTTCAGAAGTTTGACTATAATCTATCTACTTCTTCTTCCTCTTCTTCTCCTTCTCCTTCTCTTCTCCTCCTCCTCCTTCTTCTTCTTCTTCTTCTTCTTCTTCTTCTTCTTCTTCTTCTTTTTCTTCTTCTTCTTCTTCTTCTTCTTCTTCTTCTTCTTCGTCTTTTGAGTTGGTGAAGCATGTGGGATCTCTAGCCTAAAAAAGCTAGGTATTTTTCTTTGAGGACTTTTCAACCCTCCCTTTTTCTCTCCTCACTTTCTAGGACTCCAGTAACACAAATGGTATTTTGTAATATTCTGCAAGTAAGTCCCTGAGGCTCTGTTCATTTTTATTCAGTCTTTTTCTGTCTCTTTCTCAGATATATAATTTTTATTATTGCAACTTCCAGTGTACTGGTCTGTCTCTTCTATTCTACTTTTAAAGCTAACCAATGAGTATTTTTTAAAATTTTTTTGAGATTTATTTTTTTGAGAGAGAGAGAGACAGAGACAGAGACAGAGAGACAGAGAATGAGCATGAGCATGAGCAGGGGAGGGGCACAGAGAAAGGGAGACCCAGAATCTGAAGCAGGCTCCAGGCTCTGAGCTGTCAGTACAGAACCCAATGCAAGACTCAAACTCATGAACTGTGAGATCATGATCGGAGCCAAGGTCAACCACTTAACCGACTGAGCCACCCAGGCATCCCTATCCATTAAGTATTTTATTGCATCTATTGCATTTTTCTGTTCTAAGGTTTCTATTTGTTTTTTTTTTCTTCATACCTTTTGTTTCTTTGCCAACACTATATTTATTTTCTGACATTATTTTTCTTGTGTTTCAAGTGTATTTGTAATTGCTCATTGAAAAATGACACTGCCTATAAATCTTTTCCAGATAATTCTAATACCTCGGCCATTTTGAAGATAGTGTCTCTTAATTGTCTCTCTCATTCAGTTTGAGATTTTCCTAGTTCTTCATATGACAAGTTGTTTTCAGTTGAAACCTAGACATTTTGGACATTAAATATAGAAACTCAATATTATTTAAACCATCTGTTTTATATGACTTCCTTTGGCACTGATCTGTCAAGAAAAGAGTGTGTGCTGCCTTGTTACTGCCAAGTGGTGGTAGAATTCTGGGTTCCACATTCCATAAGTGTTCCTACCAACATTTGAAAGGCAGCTTTGAATGCTCTGGCTCCTTAGTAGCCGTCCACAGACACAATTGGAAGCAATTGAACTCATGACCCCTCACTGTTTCACTGAGTCTCCTCTGACACCACTCAGGAGGGATGAAGAAGGATATCATCTTGTTGCAGCAGTAGGGGAGTGGAAATACGGGTTCCCCTAAGTATTCTCTATTGACACCAGAGGGATGTGGGTCTAGTTACTTCCTGGTAAAGATGGAAATCTAAGCTTTTCATTCAGACTTTGCTGGCATGGGGAATGGAGGGCTGATTTTTTTTCTGAGGGTTTGCCTGCAGTGGAGTGGTTATTTTCTATAAGTTTTCTATCTGGTTAGGCTGCCCCTTTTCTGGTCTAAAGAGAGGAGGCTTCTGTTGAGAGTGTTTTTGTCTGCAGCCTTTGGTGTTACTTTGTTAACTCTTCAAATACCAAGTTGGGGATATTGAAAGCAAAAGGAAAACCCAGAAAACTCACTGTTACATCATTATTCTTCAAGTTCCAAGGTCCCTGGCTGATTTGCTTTCTTTTTCCACGTTTCAGGGTCTTGTTATAATTGTTTTATACGTAAAGTTTAGGGCTTTTAGTTGTACTTAGTGGGAGGAATAGGAATGTATGTCTTCTCCATCTTCCCAGAAGTTGAATTACAGTTATTGTTGTTTTTGTTTTTTTTTACGAGAAACATTTCATTTTAAAAATAATTTTAGAAGTTGGAAGCTTCTAGTTTGCAAAAGAGAAAAAGGATTCTTAAAATAAGCGGCTTGTGAAGACCTTTGAGCTAGTTAGGATAACAGTCAAGATTGGAATTAACTCAATGATTCCCAATTTAATTCACTTTGTACTTTTCTGCTATAATATATGGTGACTACTCTGGGGCCTCATATTTTTCTTTCTAGTATTTTCCCCACTCCATGGGAGCTGGAGACTAAACAGTTTCCCAGTGGCACTGACTGAGAATCCCAAGAACCGCCTATTCTACATAATGGAAGCAGTGTTGTACTCATCTTTGAGAAGAAGACTGCTAATATATTATACCACTCTCATTACCTAAAAAGATGGAGTTCAAAAAAATCTGGACAATATATTTTTTAACATTTATTTTATTTTTTTTTAGAGGCAGAGTATGAATGGTAGACGGGCAGAGAGAGAGGGACACACAGAATCTGAAGCAGGCTCCAGGCTCTGAGCTGTCAGCACAGAGCCCGACGCAGGGCTCGAACTCATGACTCGTGAGATCATGACCGGAGCTGAGGTTGGATGCTTAACCAATTGAGCCACCCAAGCACTCCAAATGTGGGTAATATTTTAAGGATTATGTCCTTCATCTTCCCCAACCTTCATCTACTTCTAGTCATGATCATTTATTTCTTCTTGTTCAGACCATAGCTCTTGTCCTTTTCTTCTTTGTACCTCTGATACATTTCATTCTCCTCCATTTTCCCCTTAAATTATCTATTGTTTTTTTTTTAGTTCAGCCATAGTCAAGTTTTCAAAATGCTGAAGTATTATTAATTTGTTTTTATTCTTCCTAAAATAAAGATAAAATACTTAAACCGGTAACAAACAAACAAAAAAACATTAAAAACCAAGAACCTCAGTATGTTTCACAGTTAGTTCAGCTTCCTCTGGTACTACTTCCCCAGTCTTGTTGCACTTCAGCTTCACTGCCCTTCTCCTGGGCCCTTGTGCATGCTGTACTTCCTCACCCACTAAGGCCATTAGGGCTTTGCATCTGCCACTCAACCATCCAGAATCTATCTCAAGTCTTCACACTTCCACCCCTTCCTTAGTAAATTTGCTCAACTGTTAGATATCAGTTAAGCTATCATTGTCTAAGGATGTCTTCTTTAACCACACATTCTTTTCTGCTACAGCACCATATTCCTTCTTTCATGGCACTTCCCTCATGTGCCATGTGACCTTCACAGATGCAACGACTTGATGTATGTTCATCTCCTCAATTTTAGAGTCACCTCCACTGGAAGTGTTCAGGGAGGTTTTCCCTGCCCTGCTCAGTCTCCAGCAACTAACTCAGTACCCAATATATGACATATGTTCAGTAAGTATTGGTTAAGTTAATGGAGGAACACGGGAAGGGAAGGAAAGGGAGGAGAGAAGAAAGGAGGGACAGAGAAGGGCAAAGAGAGAGGCTGAGAGTAAAGGGTGAGAAAAAAAACTGCCAAAGTGGACCTCTGTTACAATCATAGCTCTGCTATTATTTAGATTCTCTGATCTTAATATCCTCAACCAAAAAGTTAAAAAATTAGCCCTTATTGAACTGTTGTGAGAATTATGTAAAGTAACACATCTAAAATACTTAATGATGAGCCTAGAACATTGAGCAGATACTCAGTTGATATTAGGTCACATCCTTTTCTACCTAACATTAGCTAATTAACTAATGGATTTTCTCTTAGATGATTTTTTAATTCAGTGTGGGTGTTTGTTTAATCCAGGAACCTCATCCATCAAATAATATTAAATTGTTATTACTTGATGATTTACTACCACTAAAACTATTCGTCTTTCACACACATTAGGCAGTACACTAACATAACTGAGAGATTGCACTAAAATGTGCAGTGGTCCACAAAGTCTTTAATTATAAAATGATGTGCAAACTTCATTCCTAGCTCACTTTGAAAAGTTGAGAAAGCATTACCCCATTGTGTATGCATTACACTGAGTCCCATGAAATACTCCATTGATTTTATAATCCTTGCCATTAGCAGTTAAATGTTTATATTATTGTGTTCCCTGATAGTTAGAAAAACTTGTAAGGATATTATTTTCTTTGGCTTTGTTCTATCCCAAGATTTCTTGTCCCTCAGGCATGTCTGGGTTGTAGTGGATATATTCCTTATTTTCGACATTTTGCTCTTGAAGATTTTTTGAAATGGGATGCCTGTGCCTTGTAGATTGGCTCTTTTCAAACATGTAACTGTATACACAGAGTCATTTCACTGAACCCAAGTGGTGTTATGATATGCTCCAGGTTTTAAATACAGACCACTAAGGCTTGAATGTTAAATGTACCTCTTACCTGAGGTGTAATGTAGGAAAAACTATTTTACTTCCCTGACCCTCACTTTGTCCACTTCGATACTTAACTTCTAACACTGTTTTGAAGATCAAATAAGAAATGTCTAAGGCATATTATTGGCCAGCTTATTATGACATTTTTCTAGGTGGTAACTGCTTATCACATTACTTAATCTTTGCCAAACCCCTGTGAGGTTGATACTATTATTGCTCCCAGTGTACAGATGGGGAAATTGCATTCAGAAGTAACTTGCCCATGGCCACACAACTATAAGATGGGCCCATAGGACAATGAACCTAAGCACTGGGACTCCAGAGTCCACTACGGCACCTCTCGGAGTACTGACGTCTTATGTGCTTGCATGGCACAGAAATGCCATGGAGTTCTCACGGCGTCCCTCTCCTGCTACCAGCTGGCAGTGGTACAGATAACATGTGTACAGTGCTTCACGTTGTCACCGCACACCATCCAGATTTGGTAGGAGCCAAGCCATGGCACATGCCATAGTTTCCTGGAGATACTTTGCTCAGAAGGGGTAAGGATGCACTTGCACTTGGCACCACAGTGCACCTTCCTCTGGATGAAGACACATTCAGCACAGAATCAGACAACAGTAACGGGATCAGCTATAGAGATTCACAAAAAAAAAAAAAAAAAAAAAAAAGAATCATGGAGACTGAGAGCTGGATGGTACCGTGCAAATAGTAACTGGAAATTCTTTCAGTGTTTTTTAATTTTTTTTAATATTTATTTTTGAAAAAGAGAGAGAGAGTGTGAGTGGTGGAGGGGCAGAGAGAGAGGGAGACACAGAATCCGAAGCAGGCTCCAGGTTCTAAGCTGTTAGCACAGAGCCCATCGTGGGGCTTGAACCCACAAACTGTGAGACCATGACCTGAGATGAAGTCAGACACTTAACCAACTGAGCCACCCAGGTGCCCCTTTTAGATTTTTTTTAATGTTTATTTATTTTTGAGAGAGACATACACAGAGCGTGAGCAGAGGAGGGGTAGAGAGAGGGGGACACACAGTATCTGAAATAGGCTCCAGGCTCTGAGCTGTCAGCACAAGGCCCGACACGGGGCTCAAACTCACAAACCTTGAGATCATGACCTGAGCCAAAGTTGGACGCTTAACCCATGAGCCACCCAGGCGCCCAATTCTTTCAGTTTTAAGATGAATACCTTGCAGCTCAAAGGCTTGCTTTAGGTCTTGTCACACTTTCCAGGCTATAACGATGTTTTCATTCAGATTTCACCATCAGGGTAACTGTTTCAGGAAGGCAAGACCTACCCCTTTTTAACAGCTGACAACACTTGAGGTCCCTAGAGGTTACAATTTGACTGAGAAAACTGAGGTGGTAATGGCAAAATTTGAGTTTGAAATCTATATGCTTCTTGTTTTCAATTAGTGTTATCTTGACAACAACATGTTTATCTCTCGTCATGCTTTTTTCCTATGTGTTCAGGACAATATATCAGAGCAAAAGAACTGGGATTGCAAAATGGACCTGAGGCCAAGGGCAGAAAGTTCCATTGACTTTTCATTTGGCTTCATTTCCTTACTTGCCTGGGTCTCAGGATCTCCATTTTATAAAGAAGAAACTACTTAAATAAATGTTTAGAGCATACAAAACCTCTGACATGCAGCTTAATTGGCAGCAATTCCACATTTATTTGCATATATTTATTGTACTTTCAGTTCCCATCTCCTGCCTTATCGCACAGAAAAGCTGCCTGTGACTTGGGACCTCAGAACTAGAGATGGGCCACCTGGCTGGCTCAGTTGGAAGAGTGTGGCTGGCTCAGTTGGAAAAGTGTGGGACTCTTGATCTTGGGGTTGTTTGAGCCCCATGTTGGATGTGAAGTTACTTAAAAATAAAACCTTAAAAAAAAAAAAAAAACTTCAGATAGAAGATGAACCACAACAAACACCATGTCAGCATGCAGGAAGGAAGGAACATGTTTTCTGCTTCCAAGGCCCAGGAAAGTCATGTCTCCCTCAAGGTGGGGAGAGTAAGGCAAAATAAATGATACGATAATAATGAATTGTAAACATATATTTTAAAAAAATGTGCACTCCTTTTCCAGGATCCTCTGCCACCTCAAAGATCTGAACACATACACGTTATTTCACACACTAGAGCTCCAAACGCAAGTACTGCTAAGTCATCAGAAAGTATGGATCAAGGATAGAAACACAAAAAGCTGCTCTAATCAAGAAAGTTCTGCCAAAGGATTGTGTTGTGGACTTGTTTGTTTTTCAAAAATAGGTAAGATTATCTAAGCACTGTGAGAATACCTGAGCAGGAAACAAGTGTCCCAAACTTTACCACCTCTCCAGAAATCCCAAACATCAAGTGGAAGATTGGGTGACTGAAGAGTCAGTGAAACACGTCACTCAGAGAAAGACAAATATCACAGGATTTCACTCATGTGTGGAATTTAAGAAACAAAACGGGTGAACGTAGGGGAAGGGAAGGAAAAATAAGATAAAAACAGAGAGGGAAGCAAGCCATAAAAGACTCTTAAATACAGAGAACAAACTAAGGGATGCTGGATGGTATTGGGTGGGGGGATGGCCTAAATGGGTGATGGGCATTAAGAAGGTCATTCGTTGGGATGAGCACTGGGTGTCATATGTAAGTGATGAGTCACTAAATTCTGCTCTATTACAATATATGTTAACTAACTTGGATTTAAATAAAATTTAAAAAATAATAATTTTAAAAAGCTATTTTGACATACACTGGAAAAATAAAGTGTCAGAGAGAGAAGAACTGGTATATAACAAAGGCAGAGTGAAGATATATCCTTTTAAAAGATCTAAGCATTTGCTTAAAGCCATTATCTTCCCTGTTATGAGGAGGAATTAGATTTTTTCAAAGCACCATATAAAGTGGTGTTTTCTCCTTTTTAAAGTAGATAAAACTTTGGGCAGAGTAGTTGAGAACTGAAGGTAGACGCAACAGAAACATTCTAAAACTGAGAAAGACAACACAATATTAAGAAATAGAGGGGCACCTGGGTGGCTCAGTCATTTAAGCGTCTGACTTCAGCTCGGGTCATGATATCATGGTTCATGAATTCAAGCCCCGAATTGGGCTCTGTGCTGACAGCTCAGAGCCCAGAGCCTGCTTCAGATTCTGTGTCTCCCATTCTCTCTGCTCCTCTGTTACACTCTGTCTCTCTCAAAAATAAATAAACATTAAAAGAAGAAGGTGAAGAAGAAGAAGAACAAGAACAAGAAGAACAAGAAGAAGAAATACACTACAGCCTTAATTAGATTAAGATTAAGATTACAGTCTTAATCTTAGGGAAAAAATGAAGAAAATATTTAGCTCCTTAAAAACTAACTTTGGAGAAATTTCTAGATCTACATTTTTACCCAAAACCTTCTAAGAAAGAATGTGTTGTGGGATGCACTTATATCCTTTGAGTCTGAGAGTGGGGAAGAAAACTGTGAAGACTGTGAACCATAAAGAAAATCCGGTGAAAGGTCCAGAGACCCAATCTCAGCTCTGGCACAAGTATCTGCATAATCTTAGCCAAGGGATAAATACACTCAACTGGGCTTCGTGTATAAAGTGTTGATTATAATACTATCTTTTCTACCTCAAAAGACTATTCAAAGGATATTACATCCAAATGCAGGTGTTTAATGATGGCAATAATAATAATAACACCTGTCATTAGTTTTAATTGCATTTGCAATAGCTTCTCAATTGGCCTGCACATGAGTTTTCTGGATACAATATTGCATTTCAGGAAATGACAGAGATAAGCCTAGCTTAATATATTATAGGGAACATCAAAGCAAAGCAAGCAAACAAAATTTTAGAAAGTATTTATAATAACAGCTGAATAAATAGCACGGTAATGTGTGTTTTGGTTTATATACAAAATGGTAGATATCATTTCTTTATTTTAGACTCAGAAGAAATTCAGTGCCTGAGTACTTCATAAACATAAACTTTGAGAAAGAATGCTCACTCATTCTCTTTGAAATATGATCCACGAGATTATTTGTAAAGTTAATTACAGCTGACTATGTTGGGGTAAGATTGAAAATTTCCAGAAAGCAATGTAGGCACAATTTACATTTTGTTCATATATGATTGTTCAAGTCTGGATCTGACTTTCATCAATACAACAAGTATAAAAGTGAATCAATCAGTCAAATTCCTGGTATTTTCTCCCTATTTCTTTATTGTGGTAAAATACACATAACATAAAATTTACCTTTTTAATCATTTTTAAGTATACAGTTCAATGGTATTAAATACACTCTTAATGTTGTTCAATCATCAGCAACATCTGTCTTCATAACTCTTCATCTTGCAAAAATTGAAACTCTGTATGTATTAAAAAATGGCAACACCCTATCCTCCTTCCCCTAGTTTCTGGCAACCACGATTCTATTTCCCGTCTCTATGATATGATTACTTTTAGTAACTGATATAAGTGGAATCATACAGTGTCTTTTTGGTTGGCATAATGTCCTCAAGAATAATCCATATAGTAGCATATATCAGGATTTCCTTCTTTTTAAAGTCTGAATAATATTCCATTGCATGTATACACCATATTTCATTTATCCATTCACCTGTTGGTGGCCACTTGGGTTCCTTCTACATTTTAGCTCGTATGAATAATGCTGCTATCAACATGAGTGTACACATATTTCTCTGAGACACTGTTTTCAATTCTTGTGGATATATCCCCCTCAGTATAATTGCTGGATCTTGTGATAATTATAGTTTTCACTTTTTTGAAGAACAACTATGGTTTTCCACTGCAGTTGTACCATTTTGCATTCCTACCAACAGTGCAGCAGAATTCCGATTTCTCCACATCCTTGTTAATACTTGATGTTTTCTGGTTTTTGTTTTGATAGCCATCTTAATGGATATAAGTTAGTATCTTGTAGTTTTGATATGAATAATAATAAATAGTTCATATGGAGCTTAGGATGTATCTAGGGTGCAAATAATACTAAGGTAAGCAGGGTGCATAACAATGTCATCGAGAAAGGGTCTTGTACAGCATGCTGAGGAGTGTATCTCCTCTCTATGCCTACCTCTTCTACCAAACATGTCCCAAAGACACCAAATGTTTCCTGGGCCTGTGCCCAAAAGGAAAGCATCACTCTCTCAAAGGATAAGATACTGAGTGGGTTATGGATGGTAAGAAGGTGTAAAATATATAACTATGTGAAGACTGTTCACTGTCATCATTATTTCCATGACTTTATTTTCTATTTTCATTTTGTATATCTGTATATCTGCATTCGTGAATACAGTTAATGTACATTTCAACCATACAAAAGCAATGTGGTTTAAAAACACCAGAAATTTCAGATTAAAGAGAAAATCAACCAGACACAACAAAAGACATATATTGAGTGTGTTTTCATATTAGAAGTTTGAAGTATATTGCTCTATAGAATAAATAGATGAGTAAGTCATACATTAACCAGATGACTCTCAAGTTCTGTCAGAGAAGTGTTATTACTGTTTGCTTGTTCCTTACTCTGAACCTAAGCATCCAAAGCTGTGTCTGGTGTACAGTAGGTGCCCAAAACATTTCTGTGCAATAAAATATGAGGAAAACAAAAGGAAAAGTTCATACTGACTATCAATTTATATTCGAAATACCAGGTACTCTTCATCAGAAGCCGTGGACCCAATCCATCTAGGCAATAACTCAGTAAATAATAAAATATTTAGGGAAAATATGTAAAGCCGCAAGAGAAGCTCTCAAGAGAGAACGGCAGAAAAGGAGGACTCATGGGACTCAAAAGTCTGCCAGGAACTACGTTAAAGATTATTTACATAGTGTCTCAGTTAATCTTTGTAGCCATCCCACTAGATGAACATCTATATAACTCCACTTACAGAGGAGAAACCAAACAATAGGAAGGTAAAGTAATTAGTTCAAGGTCACATAATGAAGAAGTATCAGAGGGAAGATTTTATTTTTTTTTAAATCTGTTTGACTCCAAATCCAATGCTGTCTTTTGTGATACCATATTTACCTTTTGGAAGGTTTCAAAATCTTTAGGTTAAAACAAAAGAGATAGAGAATGATTTTAAAGATGTTCATTAAAGAATATAATAAGGGCTCATCTATTTTAGAATAAGAATGCATTCTGGGGACAGGGAAAAGCAAAGAGAATTAGAAGTGTTTTTTTTTTTTCCATGTCTACTGACATGTTTAACCCTACAATGCCATATCATATGATCATTGTCAAGAAAAAGAAAACAAGACATCTCTATAGTCACACATCAGATGCAAGATTTGAACTACAAAATCCATACTCTTCCATTATATTGTGAGGTTTCTATGTAAACGATGGTAGAAGAGAGAACACTGAGATAAATCAGCATGCTTAAATCCTTACACAGATGATTCTATGAAAAATCCAAAAATAAACAGCATAATAAATGCCTCATTGTATTTAGATTAAAGAGAGTAACAACCAGATACAGCAAAGGACATATATTGAGCATGTTTTTGTATAAGAACTTTGAAGTATATTACTCTATAGAATAATGTATGAATAAACAAACAAACAAATAATAAAATCTGGCTGAAAAACTCACTAAGATTCTTGGGATTCCTCTAAATTATGCTGGATTTTAATTAATTTGTATTCTTTCTAATTCTCTATCAGATGTTGCAGGTCTATGAGCCAATAACAGTTAACATATTGCATTACATTCTGGTTACCACAACGAATACTAAAATTCCTAAGTAAATTCATTTAAAAAATGGTGTTTTATCTTCATAATTAGAATGCCAAATAATTGCCATTTCAAATAGGCAGATTTGAATATTTCCTCTTTTGGTGCTTTCCTCTTCCCTAAAATGTATTCAAAGTCTTATTTATTTATGCATAGATTCTTTTTTCTTTGGGCTAGATGCATAAATTTGTAACAGCTGACATACTTCTTATAAAAAAAACTGCACAAAAAATACACATAAATATGCACACAAAACTATCAAGTTCTATTTTCTATTCACTGTCTACATATACTAATCATTTTTCTGTTTATCTGCTTAATATGGCAATAAAAATCTGTCAAAAGAAATACATTTTATAAAAATATAGTCATAAATTAAAGATTTTGAGTAACCCAACAAGTATAAAATAACTATCCTTTTTTCCCAAAGTAATAGTATTTTTTTAGCACTTCTGAGAGATAGTGAAATAGTTTATATATGTCTGATTGATATATTAATTAGTGATAGACTGGAATTTTAGATCTTGCCTAGGAAATAAATCATAAATAATGTGAAATAAAAAATTAAGTTATTGTAAAGGCAACTTACTGAATTTGATGAGTCAAATCACTTGGGTTTACATAGAGGACCATTTGTACACTCTTCTAATTTCCTTACCAAACTAACTCAGATTTTTCCAGTAATAGTTTACAACCTAAATTGTCTCAATCCTCCTGATGAGAACAACTAAACCATAAATAAATAAATAAATAAATAAATAGTAAAAGAAAATAAGGAAAATTAGACTGAAATATTACTGGATAAGATCCAGGGGGAAAAAATATCTTGGAAACATAAGCTATCATTTGGGATCCCACTAACTTCGGAGGCATCTATCAAATCTGGAAAAATCTACTGAGACTTTGAAAATATTAAAAGTTAAACAAAGCATTTGAGAGACCCATGAGATAGGAACAAAAATTAGAATTTAGGAAATACTAAGAAAGGGGGACAGGTTCTGACAAATATTTAAGATACAGGCCACAGATAATGCAAAAGCAGAACACAAATAGTAAATTATACCACCTTATAAAACTGAGATAATGAAACCCAGTTTTAAATAAATTTAGTAGTCAATAAAAATTATATTAAGACAATCATGGAATGTTATTATCTTCATGTTTTTAAATCCAGAGGTGAATTTATACAATCATGGAATATTATTACCTTAATGCTGTTAAGTCCAAAAGTGAATTTATCTCCACAGGAATATATATCATCCTGGATCTCAAATTATGTCTATACTTTGACTACATTACAGTAAACAGCAAATGAGGAGACAAGATATGAAGTGATTTTAAACTTAGAAAATAAATACAAAGCAAAAGTAGACTCCCAGAGTATCCAGACAATGAAGTCATCATTTAAGATAGCTAGATTTCATATGTTAAGAAAAACTAAAGATTGAGAATTTTAGTAGAGGACTGAAAACGATATAAAAATTAACCCAACTCAAAATTTAAAATTAAAAAGAAAGGTAAAGTGACTAAAATTAAAAATTTGAAGAATAAGTTAAACAGCATAAATGACACAGATTAAGTAAATTACTAAAATGAAAAGTAGGTCATATGGAAATGTATAGAATAAAGCACAGAAGAGAAAGAAACAGATACAATGAAAAAAAAAGTAGTGTTAATTGAAGAGCAAAGAAAAATGAAGATCCCATATTTGAAAAGAAACTGGCTTAAAGTTTTACAGAATGTATGAAACACATCAAACCTGAGAAAAGAGGTATTAGTAACTCCTACTAGGATAAATTCAAAGAAAATCATATTTAAGAAAATGATGTTAAATCTGCTGGAAACTAAGAGAAAAAGAAAAATCAAACATACATAATAAGAAACACTAATTACAGAAAAGTAAACTAAGGTTCCAAGTCTCTTAAGAAGGATACTTAAAATATATTTTTAAAAGATTGTCGACTTAAAATTATATAACCAGAAGGAATTACATTCAAAATGAAAATACCATAAAAACAAAAACTGGTTATATCTGATAACAAGAGAATATTATCACATTTTATTAGATTTTAATTAGTGAAGTTTCTATGTTGCAATATCTAGGGTAGCCATTAAGTGAATTAAATAAATTATATAAATGAAACTAAGGTATTAAAGAGTGAATAGAGGAGAATTAAAAAATGATAAAATACTAATCAATAAAAAAGTAGCAAGAAAAACATAAAGAATGTAAAATAAGTGGAGCAAACAGAAAGCAAATAGTAGCAGTGGATTTCAGCCCATACATACCAATATTTTTAGCAGATTAAGCTCTAGTTAAAACATACACATTGTCTAACTGGATAAAATAACAAAATACAACTACATGGAAATACAGAAAGTTTCTAAAAGGTAGGCTTAAAAAATAAAATACAAATACTCATCAAAAGAGTTAGAATAACTATATCATTATCAGATAAAGAAGATTTCAGAGCAAGCAGCATTACTAAAGATATAGTGTACTATTTCATGATAATAAAAGTTTCAACTCAAGGCCAAAATATGACAATTTTAATTTATGCAATTATTAACATAGCCTAAAATGTATATACATAAATTTTAAAATGAGAGCATTAATAAGAGATACACACCTTCAAACATTGTAAAACACACAACTGAGTAACTCAAAACAAGCAAACCATAAATACATTAGGGATTCACTACTTTATCAAAATTATACACTAGGCTGCAAAACAAGCCTTAACAAATATCAAATAACTTAAATCATACAGAATATGTTCTCTGATTACAGATAAGGAAGCAAAACAAAACAGCCAAAAAATAACTAGAAAATGTCCATTGATTATTAAGAAACAACCTTCATAATGAACTATAGGTCAAAGAGGACATGATAATGGGAAGTAGTATATGTTTTGAATATGTACATATACACCCCCCCACACACACACACATACAGCTACATAATAAAGCTTCACTTCCAAGGAAATGTATAACCTTAAATTTGTGTGTGTGTGTGTGTGTGTGTGTGTGTGTGTGTGTATGTTTCTTAAAGTAAAGTTAAAAATGAATACTCTTAACATCTACCTTAAGAAGTGAGAGAAAGAATGGCACTTGAACAGCAGGCTTGAACAAAGAAATTGGAAATAAACTAGTTACTGAGAAAGAAAATAGACAAACAAATAGATAAATAAATAATAAAATAGAGAAGATCAACAAAGCCAAAAGTTGGGTACATGGAAAAGTTAATACAATTTATGAAACCCAGTAAGTGTGTATTAGAGACAAAGAGAAGACACAGAAAAACATCAGAAATGAAAATTAGGGCATAACCTCATAGTCTCAGACACTACAGACAATCCAAAATCACAATAGAAATAAATATATTTCAACTCAAAAATGTAGACAAATTGGAGAAATATTAGAAATGCACAGCTTATCAAAAGCAACCTAATCAGAAAGAAAACAAAACTGAATGAACCTACAATATTAAAAGAAATTGTAATAATTGCCAATGTCGACCAACACAACTTTCATTTCACAAAAAGAAAGTTCACAAAACCTTCATGTCCAGTTGCTTTTACTAAATTTTACTAAACTTCAAGGAAAAAACATCCTTGATACAAAATCTTGCTATAAAATTAATAAAAGGAAAACAGAATTGAAATTCTCTCATAAATCTATCAAAAATTCTATGAAATATTAGCTTATTAAAACTTGAACTGTTTAAAAATCACGTATATTGAGAAATCCAGGTTATTTCCAGAAATGCAACATTATTTTAATATTCAAAAATCAATGTATTCCATTGCTAACAGAATAAAGGATTAAAAAATACACATGATAATTTCAGTAAATGCCAAGAAAAACAATATTATACAATCCCACACCTTATTAAAAAGAAATAGGTTTTTAATAATAGGAAAACCTTAATGAACTACTAAAGGGAATCTTATTCATTCTCATAAAATGTATATAAAAAACTACAACAAACATTATTCATAGTATTTAAATATTAAAATCTTTCTCTTTAAGATGAGAACAAGAAAAGATCTTAATTACTACCACTTCTATTCAATATTGAATAGGAGGTTACAGGCGAAGAAGAAGAAGAAGAAGAAGAAGAAGAAGAAGAAGAAGAAGAAGAAGAAGAAGGAAGAGGAAGAGGAGGAGGAGGAAGAGAAGAGGGAGGAGGGGGAGGAGGAGGGGGGGAGGAGGAGAGGACGGGAAGGAGGAGGAAGAGAAAGGGGAAGGGGAAGGGGAAGGGGAAGGAGAAGGAGAAGAAGGAGGAGGGGAAAAATAAATAATTGTTTTTTTGTTTTTTTTTTTTTAATATATGAAATTTACTGTCAAATTGGTTTCCATACAACACCCAGTGCTCATCCCAAAAGGTGCCCTCCTCAATACCCATCACCCACCCTGCCCTCCCTCCCACCCTGCCCTCCCTCCCACCCCCCATCAACCCTCAGTTTGTTCTCAGTTTTTAACAGTCTCTTATGCTTTGGCTCTCTCCCACTCTAACCTCTTTTTTTTTTTTTTTTCCTTCCCCTCCCCCATGGGTTTCTGTTATGTTTCTCAGGATCCACATAAGAGTGAAACCATATGGTATCTGTCTTTCTCTGTATGGCTTATTTCACTTAGCATCACACTCTCCAGTTCCATCCATGTTGCTACAAAAGGCCATATTTCATTTTTCTTATTGCCACGTAGTATTCCATTGTGTATATAAACCACAATTTCTTTATCCATTCATCAGTTGATGGACATTAGGCTCTTTCCATAATTTGGCTATTGTTGAGAGTGCCGCTATAAACATTGGGGTACAGGTGCCCCTATGCATCAGTACTCCTGTATCCCTTGGATAAATTCCTAGCAGTGCTATTGCTGGGTCATAGGGTAGGTCTATTTTTAATTTTCTGAGGAACCTCCACACTGCTTTCCAGAGCGGCTGCACCAATTTGCATTCCCACCAACAGTGCAAGAGGGTTCCTGTTTCTCCACATCCTCTCCAGCATCTATAGTCTCCTGATTTCTTCATTTTGGCCACTCTGACTGGCGTGAGGTGGTATCTGAGTGTGGTTTTGATTTGTATTTCCCTGATAAGGAGCGACGTTGAACATCTTTTCATGTGCCTGTTGGCCATCCGGATGTCTTCTTTAGAGAAGTGTCTATTCATGTTTTCTGCCCATTTCTTCACTGGGTTATTTGTTTTTCGGGTGTGGAGTTTGATGAGCTCTGTATAGATTTTGGATACTAGCCCTTTGTCCGATGTGTCATTTGCAAATATCTTTTCCCATTCCGTTGGTTGCCTTTTAGTTTTGTTGGTTGTTTCCTTTGCTGTGCAGAAGCTTTTTATCTTCATAAGGTCCCAGTAATTCACTTTTGCTTTTAATTCCCTTGCCTTTGGGGATGTGCCGAGTAAGAGATTGCTACGGCTGAGGTCAGAGAGGTCTTTTCCTGCTTTCTCCTCTAAGGTTTTGATGGTTTCCTGTCTCACATTCAGGTCCTTTATCCATTTTGAGTTTATTTTTGTGAATGGTGTGAGAAGTGGTCTAGTTTCAACCTTCTGCATGTTGCTGTCCAGTTCTCCCAGCACCATTTGTTAAAGAGACTGTCTTTTTTCCATTGGATGTTCTTTCCTGCTTTGTCAAAGATGAGTTGGCCATACGTTTGTGGGTCTAGTTCTGGGGTTTCTATTCTATTCCATTGGTCTATGTGTCTGTTTTTATGCCAATACCATGCTGTCTTGATGATGACAGCTTTGTAGTAGAGGCTAAAGTCTGGGATTGTGATGCCTCCTGCTTTGGTCTTCTTCTTCAAAATTACTTTGGCTATTCGGGGCCTGTTGTGGTTCCATATGAATTTTAGGATTGCTTGTTCTAGTTTCGAGAAGAATGCTGGTGCAATTTTGATTGGGATTGCATTGAATGTGTAGATAGCTTTGGGTAGTATTGACATTTTGACAATATTTATTCTTCCAATCCATGAGCAGGGAATGTCTTTCCATTTCTTTATATCTTCTTCAATTACCTGCATAAGCTTTCTATAGTTTTCAGCATACAGATCTTTTACATCTTTGGTTAGATTTATTCCTAGGTATTTTATGCTTCTTGGTGCAATTGTGAATGGGATCAGTTTCTTCATTTGTCTTTCTGTTGCTTCATTGTTAGTGTATAAGAATGCAACTGATTTCTGCACGTTGATTTTGTATCCTGCAACTTTGCTGAATTCATGTATCAGTTCTAGCAGACTTTTGGTGGAGTCTATCGGATTTTCCATGTATAATATCATGTCATCTGCAAAAAGCGAAAGCTTGACTTCATCTTTGCCAATTTTGATGCCTTTGATTTCCTTTTGTTGTCTGATTGCTGATGCTAGAACTTCCAGCACTATATTAAACAGCAGCGGTGACAGTGGGCATCCCTGTCGTGTTCCTGATCTCAGGGAAAAAGCTCTCAGTTTTTCCCCGTTGAGGATGATGTTAGCTGTGGGCTTTTCATAAATGGCCTTTATGATCTTTAAGTATGTTCCTTCTATCCCGACTTTCTCAAGGGTTTTTATTAAGAAAGGGTGCTGGATTTTGTCAAAGGCCTTTTCTGCATCGATTGACAGGATCATATGGTTCTTCTCTTTTTTTTTGTTAATGTGATGTATCACGTTGATCGATTTGCGAATGTTGAACCAGCCCTGCATCCCAGGAATGAATCCCACTTGATCATGGTGAATAATTCTTTTTATATGCTGTTGAATTCGATTTGCTAGTATCTTATTAAGAATTTTTGCATCCATATTCATCAGGGATATTGGCCTGTAGTTCTCTTTTTTTACTGGGTCTCTGTCTGGTTTAGGAATCAAAGTAATACTGGCTTCATAGAATGAGTCTGGAAGTTTTCCTTCCCTTTCTATTTCTTGGAATAGCTTGAGAAGGATAGGTATTATCTCTGCTTTAAATGTCTGGTAGAACTCCCCTGGGAAGCCATCTGGTCCTGGACTCTTATTTGTTGGGAGATTTTTGATAACCGATTCAATTTCTTCGCTGGTTATGGGTCTGTTCAAGCTTTCTATTTCCTCCTGATTGAGTTTTGGAAGAGTGTGGGAGTTTAGAAATTTGTCCATTTCTTCCAGGTTGTCCAATTTGCTGGCATATAATTTTTCATAGTATTCCCTGATAATTGTTTGTATCTCTGAGGGATTGGTTGTAATCATTCCATTTTCATTCATGATTTTATCTATTTGGGTCATCTCCCTTTTCTTTTTGAGAAGCCTGGCTAGAGGTTTGTCAATTTTGTTTATTTTTTCAAAAAACCAACTCTTGGTTTCGTTGATCTGCTCTACAGTTTTTTTAGATTCTATATTGTTTATTTCTGCTCTGATCTTTATGATTTCTCTTCTTCTGCTGGGTTTAGGCTGCCTTTGCTGTTCTGCTTCTATTTCCTTTAGGTGTGCTGTTAGATTTTGTATTGGGGATTTTTCTTGTTTCTTGAGATAGGCCTGGATTGCAATGTATTTTCCTCTCAGGACTGCCTTCGCTGCATCCCAAAGCGTTTGGATTGTTGTATTTTCATTTTCGTTTGTTTCCATATATGTTTTAATTTCTTCTCTAATTGCCTGGTTGACCCACTCATTCGTTAGTAGGGTGTTCTTTAACCTCCATGCTTTTGGAGGTTTTCCAGACTTTTTCCTGTGGTTGATTTCAAGCTTCATAGCATTGTGGTCTGAAAGTATGCATGGTATAATTTCAATTCTTGTAAACTTATGAAGGGCTGTTTTGTGACCCAGTATATGATCTATCTTGGAGAATGTTCCATGTGCACTCGAGAAGAAAGTATATTCTGTTGCTTTGGGATGCAGAGTTCTAAATATATCTGTCAAGTCCATCTGATCCAATGTATCATTCAGGGCCCTTGTTTCTTTATTGACTGTGTGTCTAGATGATCTATCCATTTCTGTAAGTGGGGTGTTAAAGTCCCCTGCAATGACCACATTCTTATCAATAAGGTTGCTTATGTTTATGAGTAATTGTTTTATATATCTGGGGGCTCGGGTATTTGGCGTATAGACATTTATAATAGTTAGCTCTTCCTGGTGGATAGACCCTGTGATTATTATATAATGCCCTTCTTCATCTCTTGTTACAGCCTTTAATTTAAAGTCTAGTTTGTCTGATATAAGTATGGCTACTCCAGCTTTCTTTTGGCTTCCAGGAGCATGATAGATAGTTCTCCATCCCCTCACTCTCAATCTAAAGGTGTCCTCAGATCTAAAATGAGTCTCTTGTAGACAGCAAATAGATGGGTCTTGTTTTTTTATCCATTCTGATACCCTATGTCTTTTAGTTGGTGCATTTAATCCATTTACATTCAGTGTTATTATAGAAAGATATGGGTTTAGAGTCATTGTGATGTCTGTATGTTTTATGCTTGTAGTGATGTCTCTGGTACTTTGTCTCACAGGATCCCCCTTAGGATCTCTTGTAGGGCTGGTTTCGTGGTGACAAATTCCTTCAGTTTTTGTTTGTTTGGGAAGACCTTTATCTCTCCTTCTATTCTAAATGAAAGACTTGCTGGATAAAGGATTCTCGGCTGCATATTTTTTCTGTTTAGCACACTGTAGATATCGTGCCAAGCCTTTCTGGCCTGCCAAGTTTCAAAGGAGAGATCAGTCACGAGTCTTATAGGTCTCCCTTTATATGTGAGGGCACGTTTATCCCTTGCTGCTTTCAGAATTTTCTCTTTATCCTTGTATTTTGCCAGTTTCACTATGATATGTCGTGCAGAAGATCGATTCAAGTTACGTCTGAAGGGAGTTCTCTGTGCCTCTTGGATTTCAATGCCTTTTTCCTTCCCCAGTTCAGGGAAGTTCTCAGCTATAATTTGTTCAAGTACCCCTTCAGCACCTTTCCCTCTCTCTTCCTCCTCTGGGATACCAATTATGCGTATATTATTTCTTTTTAGTGTATCACTTAGTTCTCTAATTTTCCCCTCATACTCCTGGATTTTTTTATCTCTCTTTCTTTCAGCTTCCTCTTTCTCCATAACTTTATCTTCTAGTTCACCTATTCTCTCCTCTGCCTCTTCAAGCCGAGCCATCGTGGTTTCCATTTTGTTTTGCATTTCGTTTAAAGCGTTTTTCAGCTCCTCGTGACTGTTCCTTAGTCCCTCGATCTTTGTGGCAAGAGATTCTCTGCTGTCCTGTATACTGTTTTCAAGCCCAGCGATTAATTTTATGACTATTATTCTAAATTCACTTTCTGTTATATTATTTAAATCCTTTTTGATCAGTTCATTAGCTGTTGTTATTTCCTGGAGATTCTTCTGAGGGGAATTCTTCCGTTTGGTCATTTTGGAGAGTCCCTGGAGTGGTGAGGACCTGCAGTGCACTTCCCCTGTGCTGTGGTGTATAACTGGAGTTAGTGGGCGGGGCCGCAGTCCGACCCGATGTCTGCCCCCAGCCCACTGCTGGGGCTACAGTCAGACTGGTGTGTGCCTTCTCTTCCCCTCTCCTAGGGGCGGGATTCACTGTGGGGTGGCGTGTCCTGTCTGGGCTACTTGCACACTGCCAGGCTTGTGTTGCTGGGGATCTGGTGTATTAGCTGGGGTGGGTAGGCAAGGTGCACGGGGGCTGGAGGGGCAGGCTTAGCTCGCTTCTCCTTAGGTGATCCACTTCAGGAGGAGCCCTGTGGCAGCGGGAGGGAGTCAGATCCGCTGCCGGAGGTTTGGCTCCGCAGAAGCACAGAGTTGGGTGTTTGCGCGGAGCGAGCAAGTTCCCTGGCAGGAACTGGTTCCCTTTGGGATTTTGGCTGGGGGATGGGCGGGGGAGATGGCGCTGGCGTCTTTGTTCCCCGCCAAGCTGAGCTCTGCCGTCCAGGGGCTCAGCAGCTCTCCCTCCCTTTGTCCTCCAGCCTTCCCGCTTTCCGAGCAGAGCTGTTAACTTATGACCTCCCAGACGCTAAGTCGCGCTTGCTGTAGGAACACAGTCCGTCCGGCCCCTCCGCTTTTGCCAGCCAGACTCGGGGGCTCTGCTTGGCCGGCGAGCCACCCCTCCGCCCCGGCTCCCTCCCGCCAGTCCGTGGAGCGCGCACCGCCTCGCCGCCCTTCCTACCCTCTTCCGTGGGCCTCTAGTCTGCGCTTGACTCTGGAGACTCCCTTCTGCTAATCCTCTGGCGGTTTTCTGGGTTCTTTAGGCAGGTGTAGGTGGAATCTAAGTGATCGGCAGGACGCGCTGTGAGCCCCGCGTCCTCCTACGCCACCATCTTCCGGAACCCCCCCCCAAAATAAATAATTGTTATATGGTTTGGAAAGAAAGAAAACTCTCATTATGCATAGATGATATTATTGTGTTCATAAAAAATTCAATGTAACATAAAAATTATAATTAATATATAAATTCAGTTAGTACCACAGATCAGGGTCAGTGTAATAACACCAATTATGTTTCTTTTTTTTTAATTTTAATTAATTTATTTTTTTAAGAGAGGGAGAGAGCGTGCTCATGAGCAGGGGAGGGGCAGAGAGAAAAGGAGATACAGAATCTGAAGCAGATTCCAGACTGAGCTGTCAGCACAGAGCCCGATTCAGGTCTTGAACTTGTGAACTGGGAGATCATGACCTGAACCAAAGTCTGATGTTCAACCGACTGAATCACCCAGGTTCCACACCAATTATGCTTCTATGATTCAACAGTAAGCAACTAGAAGAGATTTTATAAAATATAGAGTAATTTCTGCAAATATTAGGCATCTAGTAATAAATCTTTAAAAATCACCAAAAGTGTATATAGAAATTTAACAAATATTTTTAATGTTTTAATGAACTAAATAAATGGACTAATTTCACCTAATTATAGATTAGGACTCAATATTATAAAAATATCAAATTTCCCCCAAATGATATACATATTAAACACATTCCAGTAAATAATCATGCAGAGTTTATTTTGAGAAATTGGCATGATGATTGTTAAATTTTATGAAAAATCAGCGAGCTAAAGATGTTTTATTTTTTAGTCTGGACTTAATTTGATAAAACTTTTTATTACAGAAAATATTAAACACCTTTAAAAGTAGTGTTAACAGTATAATAAACCTCTATACACCCATTGTATAACTTTACCAATTATCAAATCACAGGCAATCTTTTATGTCCATAATTCCAATTTTTCCAGCAACACATAAATTAATTTGAAACAAATCTAGATTTCATATAATTTTATCTATAAATGTTTTAGAAAACATCTTTAAAAGGACCTCTTTTTAAAATATAATGTCCAGGGTCACCTGGTTGGCTCAGTCGGTTAAGCCTCTGTCTTTGGCTCAGGTCATGATCTCACAGTTCACGAGTTTGAGCCCTGTGTCAGGCTCTGGGCTCACAGCTTAGAGCCTGGAGCTGCTTTGGATTCTCTGTCCCTCTCTCTCTGCCCCTCACCTGCTTGTGCTTTCTCTGTATCTCAAAAATAAATAAACATTTAAATAATAATAATAATAATAAAATAAAATGTAATGTTGGGGCACCTGAGTGGCTCAGTTGGTTAAGCGTTCAACTCTTGATAACAGCTCAGGTCAGATCTCATGGTTTGTGAGTTTGAGCCCCATGTGGGGATCTGTGCTGACAGCACAGAGTCTGCTTAGAATTTCCCTGTCTCTCCCTCCCTCTCTGTCCCTGCCCTGCTCACTCATCACTCATGCTCTCTCTCTCTCTCTCTCTCTCTCATAAGTAAATAAACATTTAATAAAAAATAAATAAAATACAATGTCAACCCTAAAATCAGCTGGGCAGTGACATGTAAAAGACTAAACCTGAACCACTTTCTTACACCATACACAAAAGTAAACTCAAAAAGGATTAAACACCTAAAGTAAGACAGGAAATGATCAAATCCTAGAGGAGAAAACAGTCAGCAACCTCCTTAACCTCGCCTGCAGCAACTTCTTACTAGACATGTCTCTGAAGGCAAGGGAAACAAAAGCAAAAATGGACTATTGAGACCTCATCAAGATAAAAAAAACTTCTGCACAGTGAAGGAAGCAATCAACAAAACTAAAAGGCAACCAACAGAATGGGAGAAGATATTTGCAAGTGACATATCAGATAAAAAGTTAGTATCCAAAATATATAAAGAACTTAGCAAACTCAACATCCAAAAAACAAATAATTCAGTGAAGAAATGGGTAAAACACATGAACAGTCATTCTTCCAAAGAATACATCCAGATGGCTAACAGACACATAGAAAGATGCTCAACATCACTCATCATCAGGGAAACACAAACCAAGACCACAATGAGATATCACCTCACACGTGTCCAAATGGCTAAAATTAACAACTCAAGAACAACAGATGTTGGCAAGGATGGAGAGAAAGGGGAATACTTTTGCACTGCTGGTGAAGAAGCAAAATGCAGCCACTGGAAAACAGTATGGAGGTTTCTCAAAAAATTAAAAATAGAGCTACCCTATCGTAATGCCTGAAGTCCCTAAACCTCCCACAAAAGACCTCCAGAGTCGTAAGTCAAAGCCAAGTGGCAAGGGTCGTTTATTGCAGGTTCGAACCTGGTCCTCTGCGCACTCGTCGCCGGTGACGCAAGAGGCCACGATCAGGGTTGGTATAGCGTTTTTATAGACAGAGACAAATAGCACAGGGGAGGTTTCAAATTATGAGGGGCCTGATTAGTTGATTTTAAAGTAAGGACATGTGTTGTTCTCTGATTGGGCGTCCTTTGTCTGTCCTTTGGCGGGAAGGCTTTGTCCGTTACTTGTGGCAGGAGGAAGAAAGGGGGAAGGGGGTAGGTGAGGAATGTGCTAAGCAAGCAGGTTTACAGAAGCAAGAAATGCCGGTTAGTTTATGTACAATCACTCATTCCATTACATATCAGACTACATTTAGGAAGTTTTACAGCCTATTCTACTACACAGCGGGTTACAATCAGGAAAGGTCTCACAATGCTCATAGCAAACAGTAAGCAAAACAGACTTCTCAGCAATTGTATTTCTTATCAAAGATCCATAATAAGCAGAAAAGAGAACCTAGCTTTAAACTAAGGCAGGGCTGTCATTTGGATTCAAAGCTGTTCCTTTCACTATGACTCTGCAACTGAACTGCTAGGTATCTTTCCAAAAGATACAAAAATGGTGATTTGAAGGGGTATGTGTACTCCAATGTTTATAGTAGCACTGCCAATGAGAGCTAAAGTTATCTAAGACAAACTATCTAAAAAACAGAACAAACGTTGAAAAATAATACTCTCTATATATAATATTAGCTTAATATTCAATATTATTTATAATATATGTACATAAAAATGCCATGCTTATTAAAATATACACATATGTGATTATATATAATTATCATAAAGCTATAATAGTAGTCTATTGTCTAATGATAATGTGGCATTATTTTAAGGACAGACAAAAGTAAGTAAATAAACAACTGGAAAAATGGAGTCCAGATGTAGACCTAAACGTCAATAATCACTTGATTTACTTTAAAAAGTTCATTTATAGTTAGAAAAGAAAGATGGTCTTTTTAATAAGTAATGATGGGTCAATTGGATACCTATGTAGAGAAATATAAATCTTGATCTATACCTCATAAAATATACATGAATGAATCTCAGACAGATTTAGATAAAAAGGCAAAAGGTTAAACAATATGATTCCAGATGATAGCAAAAGCAATTACACTGATTATCTTGAAATTGGCAAACATTTCTTAACCATAATGCAAAAGGAAAAGTCCAATAAATTGAACTATGCTAAAACTGAGAATGTCTTTTCATCAAGAGATATGAGGTAAAAAGGCATAGAGTGGGAGATGATATTTTTAGCACATGTATTTGATGACGAACTGATAATAAAAATGTATGAATTAAATTTTCTAATATTTTATTAGAAAAAATAGTAAATAAATCTTTACCTGTCACAAAATGAAACTCCCAGTAACCAAAGAACATACCAAAGATGATAGACTTTAACCTTTCGGGGAGTGTAAATTAAGCCACAGTGAGATTTGACTATTGTGGGAGATGCAGGAGAGAAGCATCAAAAGAAAAGACTTCAAAAGGGAAGGCCTGGAGAAAGTGCAAGGAATTAGGACATATTTACACAGCTGAATGCGGCTGCCGGTCTTAAGGAACGCCTAGAGCCATTGACATTGTCCAAGGCTGGATCCTCCTTCACACCTGACCCTTCCTAGTGTTATAGAAACCAATTAACTCTAAATTCAACCTCCAAAAGCTAAACCATTAGATTGATTAACACACTTGCTTGGCTGACTTTATGCATGTAGTCTTTAACAATTATCCTAATAAAAAGAAGCTTCATTCTGGAGTGGGGCTTCATTCCGACTCGAATATGAGTAACTTCACTTAACTGTACTTTGTTTGCGGATTCCTGTTTTGCGACTCCGTCCATACTCCCTGCAAGACTATACCTCCACCAGAATAGCTAAAGTAAAAAAGATTGAATGTGCAAACTGTTGATGAGGATATGGAAATGAAGCTCTGGTGTAGGAGCATACATTGATATACAATGTCTTTGGAAAGGTATTTGGTAATATCTACCAATTCTTTTTAGACCCTACGATCCCGTAGCTTCATTCTTTTTTTTTTTTTTTTCGCAGCTTCATTCTTAGGAATATATTTCTAATTAAAAAACCAGCACATGTGAAACAATAACTATATAAAAGAATGAAAGATTGGGTGGGTAAAATGGTGCCAACGTAGGAGGACCCTAGGCCCACTTCATCCAATGAAGCAACTAGATCACTATCATATCATCTTAAATTACCACCCCCTCCCAATTGACCTGAAGACTGGTGGAACAAACTCCAGAACTAAAGGTAGCGAAGAGTCCACATCAAAGAACGTAGAAAGTGTGGAGATGAACACTTTGGGAGAGAAATGAATCACATACAGCCACTGAGGTTGGAAGGGAGCCATTGTTGTGGAGAAGGGTGAGAGACAGACTAATACAGAGGGGAGCACATGGGGAAAACAATTCACCTTAGTAATGAGGGAGCACGGGGCAAGTTAAGGGCAAAGTACAGACTATCACACCCCCTCTCCAATCCCATGTGGGATGCTTGTGACATTCTTCAGACACTCCTGGCTGCCCAAGGACGAAGGAAAGGACAGAAAACAAGTGGTTAAACTGATAGAGTCTCCATCAGTTTACAAATATATTACAAATATATGTATTACAAATATATTAATAAATTACATGAAAAAGGCAGTCTTATCAATGGCCTAATCTCCAGAAACCTATAGACTCAGTTTCCTGGAGCCCCAATATCACCCCTCCATAGGGATGTGGAGGAAAAAGGCAAGAAGGAAAGGGCAGGTAAAATTCAATTTCCTTATAACCTGCAGCTCATGAACAGATACTTGAGGCAGGCAGAGTAGTTTCTCCAGGAACTCCCTTAATGTTAATGTTTTACGAGAGGGAAAAATAACCTTAGCTGGACACTAGCTAGGCCTTCAGTAATCTGTGAGTCTTCTTTAGCATATTAAAGCCTCTTTGAAAATGTCCCTTTAACTTTACCTCCTCCACGTCCATAGTACAAAACAAGCCATTCTTCACAACCCTTAGCTTCATCCGACCCGTGGGCCCTGCCACAATGTTTTAATAAAATCACGTTTTGCACCAAAGACATCTTCAAGAATTCTCTCTTGACTTTCAGCTCTGGACCACCCCACCATCAGCCCAAAGCTTCATCACTTAGCAATTGGCTTGGAGAGCAAGAGGTGCCAATTTTGTGAGTTCTAGGAAACAGCAGAGCTTAAAGATCAAATTATAAACATCAATGGGCTTCGCCCCTGGAAAGCCTGAAGGCACTGGGGCTTCTCTATGAGAGAAGGAGGGGAAAACAACTGCCGATTCAGGGCTTGGAAACAGTGATCTGAAAAGTGCCTGGGGCAAAGAGTGGGGAGGTTAGCTGCTTATCTTGGAGTCTGTTCCAGAGAGGCAGCATTCATGAAAAGACACCATATGTGGAAATTAAGAAACACAACAGATGAACATAGGAGAAGGGAAGGAAAAATAAGATAAAAACAGAAAGGGAAGCAAACCATAAAAGGCTCTTAAATAGGGGCGCCTGGGTGGCTCAGCCTGTTGAGCAACCAACTTCAGCTCAAGTCATGATCTCATGGTTTGTGAGTTTGAGCCCCACGTTGGGCTCTGCACTGACAGCTCAGAGCCTGGAGCCTGCTTCTGATTCTGTGTCTCCCTCTCTTTCTGCCCCTCCCCCACTCATGTTCTGTCTCTCTCTGTCTCAGAAATAAACAAACATTAAAAAAAATTAAAAAAGTAAATACAGAGAACAAACTGAGGGTTGCTATAGGGGAGGTGAATGGGGTGATGGGCTAAATGGGTGATGGGCATTAAAGAGGGCACTTATTGGGATGAGCACTGAGTGTCACATGTAAGAGATGAATCTCTGGGCTCTACTCCTGAAGCCAAGTCTACACTGTATGTTAACTAACTTGAATTTAAATACATAAATAAAAATATTTCTGTAAATAATCAGTCACGGAACTTATAAAATAAAAGAATGTAAAATATGATTCCATATACCTAAAATGTGAGGAAGAAGAAGTATAAAGAATGGGTTCAAACTTAATCATCAATTTAACATAGACTGCTAAATGCAGAAGAGGTTATATGAAAACATAATTGTAGCCACAAATAAAAACACAGTAATAAATATGCAAAGAATAAAGAGAAAGATATCCAAAAATATCATTAATGAAAACCAGCAAAAACTGTGAAAGAGAAAGAGACAAAAAAGATCAAAGAAAATCTTCAGAAACAACCACAAAACAAACAATACAATGGCAATAAATACATATCTGTCAATAATTAACTTGAATGCAAGTGGACAAACTGCTCCAATCAAAAAACATAGGGTGACAGATTGATAAAAAAAAAAAAAAGGAAAAAGAAAAGAAAAGAAGAAACAGGACTCATCTATGTGCAGCCTACAAGAGAGTCATTTTAGACCTAAAGACACTTAAAGATTGAAAGAGGGAATGGAAAGAAAAGATTGAAAGGATTGAAAGCTTCTGATTCTTGGTTTTAGCTCAGGTCATGATCTCAGTTTTATGAGTTCAAGCCCTGCATTGGGCTTCATAGAGCAGACCCTGCTTGAGATCCTCTCTCTCTCCCTCCCTCTCTCTCTCTCTCTCTCTACCCCTCCCCTACTTGCACTGTCTCTGTCTCCCTTGAAATAAATAATGAATAAACTTTAAAAAAAAATGAAAGAAGGGATAGAGAAACATCTATCATGCAAATTGATGTTAAAAGAAAGTGGGAGTAGCAATGCTTACATCAAACAAAATACACCTTAAAACAAAGACTCTAACAGGGGTCAAAGGTCATTATATAACAATAAAGAGGACAATCCAAAAGATAAAACAATTGAAATATTTATGCATCTAACATGAGAGCAGCCAAACACATAAAGCAGTTAATAATATATAAGAACAAATCGATACGAATACTATAATTGTAGGGAACTCTAACACTCCACTTACGTCAATGGATAGATAATCTAAGCAGGAAATCAACAAGGAAACACTGAACTAGATGGACATAACAGATATATTCAGCACATTCCATCCTTAAAAGCAGAATATGTAATGCCCCTGATTTCGAATCCGAGAGACCACCAAGGAGCTGATATCGATGCAAACGCATGAGGGTTTATTTGCAAGCTCGAGCTTGGGCCCAAGTATACCTGACACAGTGGAGCAGGGACTTGGACCCCTAGGTTAAGAGGCGTGGCAGTTTTATAGGGGCCAGTGGCCAATGAGATTGTAACACACACAGAAAGTTTCATAGTCATGTCAGTCCACACGCACGTGGCCAATTGAATTATAATTTATCCTCTAGTAACTGTTTGAACTAGCCTATCACTCTGGTCAGAATTGGTGCACAAGTTTGGCGGACAAAAGGTGGGGTTTAAGAATTGGCGTGCAAGTTTGGAGGGCAAAAGGTGGGGTTTACATTCTTTGGTGGTTAGGGGTTCCACATTCCTATATGAGCTGGTTTCCAGTAAGGGTGTGCTCAGCGGCTTGACTAGGGTGGGGGAGTGTCTTAAGCAATAAGTAGGTCACGTGGGGGTTATACAGGAGATGGTGGGTGTAGCACAAAATGGAGTTAGTCTTGCTCTGCTTGTCCAGGGGTAGGGAATTTTTGTTAAATTCCTTGGGTCCCACAAATACACATTATTTTCAAATGCACATGGAACATTCTCCAGAATAGATCACATATATTTCCACAAAACAAGCCTCAACAAATTTGAGAAGATTCAAGTCATGCCATGCATCTTTTCTGACCACAACACTATGAAACTAGAAGTAAACCACAAATATATATATATATATATATATGGAAATACCACAAGAACATGGAGGTTAAACAATATGCTACTAAACAAGGAATGGGTCAACAAGGAAATCAAAGAAGAAATTAAAAAAAGAAATACATGGAAACAAATGAAAATGAAAACACAGCAGTCCAAAGCCTTTGGGATGCAGCAAAAGTGGTCCTAAGAGGGTAGTATATAGCAATACAGGTCTACCTTAAGAAGTAAGAAAAATCTTAAATAAGCAATCTAACCTTATACCTAAAAGGGCTAGAAAAACAACAACAACAACAACAACAACAACAAATAAAACCTAAAACCATCATCAGGAAGGAAAATAAAGATTAGAGCATAATATATGATATAAAAACTAGAAAACAAGCAAACAAACAATAGAACAGATGAATGAAACCAGGAGCTGGTTCTTTGAAAATATAAATAAAATTGATAAACTTCAGATTTATCAAGAAAAAAACAAAAAGTACCCAAACAAGTAAAATTACAAATGAGAGAGGGGAAATAATAAACACCACAAAAATACAAACAATTATAAGAGAATGTAATGAAAAATTATATGTCAACAAGTTGGAAAACATAGAAGAAATGAATAAATTCCTAGAAACATACAACCGACCAAAAATGAAACTGGAGGAAACTGAAAACTTGAACAGACTAATTACCAGCAAAGAAAATAAATCAGTAATCTGAAAACTGCCAACAAACAAAAGTCCAGGACCAAATGGCTTCACAGGAGAATTCTACCAAATATTTGAAGAAGAGTTAATACCTATTCTACTCAAACTATTCCAAAAAAAATACAAATGAAATGAAAACTGCCAAATTTAATCTGAGAGGCCACCATTGCCTTGATACCAAAATCAGATAAGACATGCCAATATCCCTGATGAACATGGATGCAAACATTTTCAATAAAATACTAGAAACCAAATCCAATAATACATTAAAAATATAATTCACTACAAACAAGAGGAATTCTTTCCTAGTTTTTAAGATTATTTCAATATTCACAAATCTATCAACATGATACAACACATCAATAAGAAAAAGGAGAACTACATGATCATTTCAATAGACATACACACACACACACACACACACACACACACACACAAACAAAAACACTGGACAAAATACAACATCCATCCATGATAAAAACCCTCAACAAAGCAGGGTTAAAGGGAACATACCTCAACATAAGAAAGCCAGTTTATAAAAAAACCTACAGTTGACATCATCCTGAATGAGGAAAAGCTTTGAGAGCCCTTCTGGAAAGTTAGCAACAAGACAACAATGTCCACTTTCACCACTTTTATTCAACCTAGTACTGGAAGCCTTAGCCACGGCTATCAGACAACAAAAATCAAATCATCAAGGAAGAAGTAAAACTTTCACTATTTGCAGATGACATGATACTCCAAATAGAAAATCCTGAAGACTCTACCAAAAAATTACTAGAACTGAGAAACAAATTCAGGAAAGTAACAGGATACAAAATCAATGTATAGAAATCTGTGGCATTTCTATACACAAATAATGAAGCAGTAGAAAAATAAATTAATAAAACAATCCCATTTTCAATTGCACCAAAAATAATAAAACACCTAGGAATAAACTAACCAAAGAGGTGAAAATAACATACTCTGAAAACTATAAAACACCAATGAAAGAGATTGGATACAAAACAAAGAAATGGAAAGACTTTCATGCTTAAAGATTAGAAGAATATTGTTAAAATGTCTATACTACCCAAAGCAATCTACATGATTAATGCAATCCCTATCAAAATACCAACAGCATTTTTTACAGAACTAGAACATCAAAAAAATCATAAAATTTGTGTGGAACCACCAAATACCCTGAATAGCCAAAGCAACCTTGAAAAACAAAAGCAAAGCTGTAGGTATCACAATTCCACATTTCAAGTTATAAAGCTATAGTAATCAAAATAGTATACTACTGGCACAAAAATAGACAAATTAATAGAACAGAATAAAAGCAAACAAATAAACCCACAATTATATGGTCAATTAATATTTGACAAAGCATCAAAGAATATACAATTGGAAAAAGCCTCTTCAACAAATGGTGTTGAGAAAACTAGACAGGAACATGCAAAAGAATGCAATTGGACTACTTTATTACACCATACAGACACACACACACAAATCAAAATGGATTAAAGACCTAAATGTAAACCTGAAACCATAAAAATTGTAGAAGAGAACACAAGCAGTAACTTCTTTGATATTGACTCCAGCAACTTTTTACTAGACAGGTCCCCCGGGACAATGGAAACACAGGCAAAGCTAAACTATTGGGCCTTCATCAGAATAAAAACCTTCTGCACAGTGAAGGAAACAATCAACAAAACTAAAAGGCAACCTATGGAATAGGAGAAGATATTTGCAAATAACATATCTGATAAAAGGTTAGTATCCAAAATATATAAAGAACTCATACAAGTTGACCCTCCAAAAACAAATAATCTAATGGGCAGAAAAATATGGGCAGAAGATATGAACAGACATTTCTCCAAAGAAGACATATAGATGTTCAACAGACATATGAAAATATGCTCATCATCACTCATCATCCGGGAAATGTAAGTCAAAACTGCAGTAAGACATCACCTCACACCTATCAGAATGGCTAAAATGAAGAACACAAGAAAGGTGTAGATGAGAATGTGGAGAAAAAGAAACCCTCTTGCACTATTGGTGGGAATGCAAACTGGTGCAGCCACTGTGGAAAACAGTACAGAGGTTCCTCAAAAAGTTAAAAACAGAACTACCATATGATATGAAATTGTACTGCTATTTGCCCAAAGAGTACACAAACACTAATTCAAAACGATACATGCACCCCTACATTTATAGCAGCATTATTTACAATAACCGCATTACTGAAGCAACCCAACTGTCTTCAATAGATGAATGGATAAAGAAGATGTGGTATATATAATAGAATGTTATTCAGCCATACAGAAAGAATGAAATCCTGCCATTTGCAAAGACATGCATGGAGCTAGGGAGTATTATGCTAAGCAAAATAAGTCAGAAAAAGACAAATACCATATGAGTTCATTCATATGTGGAAATTTAAGAAACAAAACAAATGAGCAAAGTGAAAAAAGAGAGAGAAAGAGAAACCAAGAAACAGACTCCTAACTACAGAGAACAAACTGATGGTTACCACAGAGGAGGTGGGTGGGGGGATGGGTGAAATAGGTGATGGAGATTAAGGAGTGCACTTGTCCTGATGAGCACCAGGTGATTAAAATAAAAACTTTTTTTAAAAGATTGAAAAAATTAGTCAACTTGCACATTTATGATTTGTGTACATTTCTTTTTATTGTATATTTCAATGAAAAATTTTACTTAAAAATCATTGTAACTGGGGTGGCTGGGTGGCTCAGTGGGTTCAGGATCAGACTCTTGATTTCAGTTCAGGCCATGATCTCATGGTTCATGAGCTGTAGCTCCCTATCAGGCTTCGTGCTAACAGTGCACAGCCTGCTTGGGATTCTATCTCTCTCCCTCTCTCTGCCCCTTCCCTGCTTGTGCTCTCTCTCTCTCTGTGTCAAAATAAATAAATAAACTAGGAAGAACAGAATTTTCTTAAATCTGATACCATGTAACACAGCAAACATCCCGATTCATGGTGAAATATTGTTAACATTTTCCTCTGAGTTTGGAAAAGACTTAGAAATACTTGCTATCTCAGTATCTATCCACTAGTATACTGTTCAAACAGTCATGGAATAATAAAACTGTCAACTTTGAAGAGCAATGGTTGTGTAAACAAAAATACAAGAATATCTACACAGGTTGTCACAATTAACAAGTGAATTCAGAAAGATTACTTGATTCAAGTTCCAGTACCTATCTATATTTCAGCAAGGAATGGAAGCCGAAATTTAGAAAATAAAAAATACTTAAATTAGTGTGAATAACACCAAATACTGAGGAATAAATCCAATGAAAAATGTGAAAACCCTCCATATGGAAACTGTCAAAAAGTAAACAAAGAGAAATTAAAAAAAAAATAACCTAAATATGCGATCTTTTAAAAAAAAAAGCTGCTCAGTAAAAAAAAAAAAAAAAAGAAAGTTGCTATATCAAAAAGATAACAGGAAAAAACAATCTTACTAAAAATGGTCAGGGGATCTGGATTGAAATTTTTTCAAAGGAGATATACAGGTGGCCAACCAGGAAAGAAAAAATGCTCAATATTACTAATGATCAGGGAAATGCAAATCAAAAATCACAGTGAGATATCACCTCACACCTATTAGAATGGTTAGTATTAAAAAGACAAGAAATAACAAATGCTCGAGAGGATGTGAAGAAAAGGAAACTCTGGTGCACTATTGGTGGAACATAAATTGTTCCAGCCACTATGGAAGACATATGGAGGTTCCTCAAAAAAATAAAAATAAAATTACTATCGTCAAAGAAAATGAAAATGGTATGTCATTGAAATATCTGCACCCCCATGTTCATTGCAGCATTGTTTATAGAAACCAAGACATGGAAACAACCAAGCGTCCATTGATGGCTAAATGTATAAAGAAACTATGGTATGTATTATATGTGTATAACATAGGTGGTGTGTGTGTTTGTGTGTGTGTGTGTGTGTGCGTGTGTATAGTGGAAAACTAGTGTGTATATACATACATTAGAAAACTAGTGTGTATGTGTGTGTGTATATACAAATACATATATATACATATGTATACCCACATACACAAACATATATTTATATAGTGGAAAACTAGTCAACCATAAAAAATGAAATCTTGCCATGTGTGACAACATGGATGAATCTGCAGGTCACTATGCTAAGTGAAATAAGTCAGACAAGAAAACATATAACGTAAAATCTCACTTATATGTGGAATCTCAAAAAAGAAAAAAGCTCATAGATAAAACAGATTTGTGCTTGCCAGAGGTAGGGGTCTGGGGCTGGGTGAAATGGTAAAGGCAGTCAAAAGCTACAAACTTCCAGTTATTTAATGAATAAATTATGGGGATTTAGTGTACAGCATGGTGACTGTCGCTAATCATATCGTATTGCATATTTGAAAGTTATTAAGAGATTAGATATTTAAAGTCTTCACCATAAGGAAAAAAAATTACCTATGTATGGTGACATATGTTAACTAGACTTCCTGTGGTGCTTATTTTGCAATATATACAAGTATCAAATCACTATATCGTACACCTAATCTAATCTAATGTTATATATTAATTATACCTCTATTAAAAAGAAATATAGGTATTGATAATCTACTTCATGCCCTACATGTAAACAAATTCCAGAAGGATTACAGAGTTAATTCTGACAGAGAAAAAAATACATTGTCTACGAGATGACATTGTATAATAGCTTCATAACTTCTGGGCAAAAAGGGACTTCTTTAACAAGATATAAAGAGTACTAATCCTGAAAGGAATTGATAAATTGTACTACATTAAGATAAAGAGCGTTTAATGAAAATACCATTTGGAAAGCGAAATGGCAAGCCGAAATATGGGAAAATGTATTTGAAACATATATAATTGAAATAGTGTTCGTACATCATGTATATAAATAATTCCTTCAAAATAATAGGAAGATAAACAGAAGAGAATATCAAAATGACTAATAAACCTGTTAAAAATGTTTTATGTCATTTAAAATCAGGGAAACAAAAATTAATTCTACAATGAGATACAACAAAATCTCAGCAGAATGGCTAATGCTAATTATGTAATACCAACTTTGATGAGGATGTAAAGCTATAGTTATTCCCACTTACTACTGATAGGTATAGACATAAGAACCACCACCTTACAAACCTATTTGTGAAAATCTACTGTCTGTAGGTTTTGAACACATGCAATCCATTACCCACCAATTTCATTCTTTGGTGTATACCCAATCTATATGTACAAGTATGCACCAAAATCCAAAAAAAAAAAAAAAAAAAAAGCATAATTTATTATAATAGCTCAAAACTAGAAACAACCAAAAATGTGTATCAGCATTAGAATGGATATGTAAGTCATGGTCTATTCATGCAATAAAAAACTTACAGCTATTAAAATGAACTACAGCTGGGGCGCCTGGGTGGCTCAGTCTGTTAAGGGTCCAACTTAGGCTCAGGTCATGATCTCACAGCTGGTGGGCTGGATCCCCATGTAGTGCCCTGTGCAGACATTGCAGAACTTGGGGACTGCTTCAAATTCTGCACCCCCCTCTCTCTGCCCCTCCCCTGCTCACACTCTGTCTTTCTCTCTCTTAAAAACAAATAAACATTTAAAAATTAAAAAAAAATGAAATACAGCTGTACTCTGTTCATAAAATGGCACCATTAAAGGAGTGAAAATTCATGAAAAATAATACAATATTAGAAGTTATACTACAGATTACCTTTGGTGAGATGTGAGGGACTATTTATTGGTCGGAGTCAGGCAGATGAGTTCTTGTGGGGATGATGTTTTCTCCTTATTTTCAGAGTTGATAGTTAACAAGGTATCTTCACTTTGAGATGCTTACTGAACTATGCAAGTATGATTTATGCACTTTCTACATTCATGTTTCCTTTCATTAGATAAATGTTTAAAAACATATCCAGAGTTATTTGAAGAAAAAAATATACTGACAAATAAGTTTGAAATATATCTCTATCTCTACACCTGTCTTTCTATCCATCTATTCAGATCAGATGCATATATTATAACCATATACTCCAGCAAATTTGAAGCTTAGTAGAAATGGATTCATTTATAAAAAATATCACTTATCAAGACTGATATAAAATGAAATACAAAATCAGAATTATCATATTTCTATTAAAGAAATCTGTAATTAAAACTGTCCCTCAAAGGAAACCCCAGGCCCTTTTGTCTTATGAGAGAATTCTATTGAATATATAAGAAAGAAAAATATCAACCTTATGCAATTTTTTCCCAAGGATAGGAAACAAAAGAACCTATTTTATGAGATCAGCATATTTTTAATTCTAAGACTTGACAAGAATATTACAAGAAAGAAAATTTCAAGCCAGTATCATTCAAGAACATAGACATGAAAATTTGAGCAAACAAAAGCTAGCACTATGTAGAGAGAATAATACATCATGAATAATTTGGGTTTATGACAGAGATACATCATTGACATGTATGGAAAATTTATCTAATCATTTCCATAAATGCAGTAAAAAGACTTTGATAATATATATCAACCATCATGTTTTAAAAATAGTGTTTTTCAAGCTAAAGATAAAGAGTATCTTTAATCTACAAAAACAAACAAACAAACAAAAGATATCATGCTTAGTGGTTAATGAGGAAATAAAGCTTCCTCTGTGAGATTAGGAAACTGCAAGGATTCATAACATGCCACCTATCTTCGTTGTTGTACTAAGGGTACTAGTCAGTGCAATAAACCAAAGTAAAATAAAATGAAATCAATATTTAAGACTTAAAAGGAATAAATACACATGCTACTACTTTTAATCCATTAATTTAATACAATGAATTAGCAATTTTGCTGAAGAAAAGACTAATATGCAAAATTTATTGTTTTTCTATATTAGCCACAACTAGTTAGAAATAAAAGTAACAAAAGTATCAAAGACCTGGGAAGAGACCTAACAGAGAGTGTATGAGACATCCTCCCTAAAGAATGCTGTAAAACACTCTAAATTTAATGCACAATTTTTTAGTGCAGTTTTAGGTTCACAGAAAAATTGAGTGAGAAGTACAGTGAGTTCACATTGACCTACTGCACCAATGCTTGCCAACATTCCCCATCAGCAACATCCCCTGACCTGAGTGGCATATTTGTTACAGTTCATGCTACATTGACATGTCATTACTATTCAAAGTATATAATTTATGTTAGGGTTTATTTATGGATTTGACAAATGTGTAGTGACATATATCTACCATGATAGCATCACATAGAATAGTTTCACTGTCCTGGGGCGCCTGGGTGGCTCAGTCAGTTGAGTGTCTGACTTCGGCTCAGGTCATGATCTCGTACTCTGTGAGTTTGAACCCTGCATCAGGCTCTGTGCTGTCAGCTCAGAGCCTGGAGCCTACTTAGGATTCTGTGTGTGTGTCTCTCTCTCTCTGCCCCTCCCCCACTCATGCTCTGTCTCTCTCTCTGTCAAAAATAAATAAACATTAAAAAAAAAAGTTTAAAAAAGAATAGTTTTCTGTCCTAAAAATGCTCTATGCTTCACAGATTCATCTTTCCTTTCCCCCTGATTCATTTCAACCACTGATAATTTTACTGTTTTCCCTTTTCCCATGTCATATAATTGGACAGGATGTAACCTTTTCTGATTGGATTCTATTACTTAGTAATATGTATTTTAGTTTTCTCCATATCTTTTCATGGCTTGATAGATCATTTCTTTTTTACTGCTGAATAGTACTCCATTGCCTGGATGCACCACAGTTTATTTATTCATTGACCCACTGAAGGATGTCTTAGTTGCTTCCAAGATTTGACAATTATGAATTAAGTTGCCGTAAACATCCACGGACATAACTTTTCCCCCCTTGGGCATAGTTTTTAAATTCCTCTGGGCAAGTACGGGGGTCCGACAGTTAAGTGTTTGACTTTTGAGTTTGGTTCAGGTCATGATCTCACGGTTCATGGGATGGAACCCCACAACAGGCTCTGTGCTGACAGCCTGCTTGGGATTCTCTGTCTCCCTCTCTCTCTTTGCCCCTCCCCTATGAGTGTGCTCTCTCTCTCTCTCTCTCTCTCTCTCTAAGTAAATAAATACAAATTTGAAATAAAATAAAATAAAATAATAAAATAAAATAAAATAAAATAAAATAAATCCATTTGGGTAAGTACTAAGTAGTGCAATTACTGGATCATATTAAGAATATGTTCTTTAGTTTTTAAGAAATCGTCAAACTATAGCAGTTTTCATTCCCATTAGCAATAAACGAGAATTCCTGTTGCTCCACACCCTTACCAGCATTTGGTATAGTTCCAAATTTGGCCATTCTAATAGATGTGTAGAAGTACCTTATTATTGTTTTAATTTGCATTCCCCTGATGACATACAATACGGAAAATCTTTTTATTTGCATATTTTTCATCTGTATACCTTCTTTGATGAGGTGTCTATTTAGGTCTTAAACCCATTTTTTTTTTTTTTTTACTTGGTTGTTTTCTTAATACTAAGTTCTAAGAGTCCTTCATACATTTTGGATAGCAATCTTTCCTGAGATATTTATTTTGCAAATATTTTCTTTTAGCCTGCACCTGATCTTCTCATTCTCTTAACATTGTTTTTGTTTTTTTTTGTTTTTTTTTTTTTTTTTTTGCTACAGAGCAGAATTTTTTAATTGTAATAAATTTCAATTTATCAATTGTTTTCTTTCCTGGATCAAGCCTTTGGTGTTGTGCCTAAGGTAATCTAGAATTCTCCTCTATTGTCTCCTAAGAGTTTTGTAATTTTTTATTTTACATTTAGTCTATGATCCACTTTTGAGTTAATTTTTGTAAAGGGTATAAAGTCTGCATCTGGAATTTTTCTTGTTTATAATTCATTTTCTTGTCTGTCCTTTTTTTTTTTTTTTTTTTTTTTTTTTTTGGTGTATGGATGTCCAGTATGTAATTCTGGTATCATTTGTTGAAGAAACTAACTTTTCTCTGTTGTATTGTATTTGGTTCTTTGTTAAAGACTATTTGACTATATTTTTGGGCTCTTTGCTCTATTAATATATTTCTCTATTATTTTTTTAAATACCACACCATCTACATTATTGTGGTTTTATAGTAAATCTTGAAGTTGGGTACTGTCAGTCCTCTGACTTTGTTCTTATTTAATATTGTTGACTATTCTGTTTTTTTATGCCTCTTCATAGATATTTTAGTAGTGGTTTTTGATTACCACAAAGTAATTTGCTGAGATTTTTACTGGGACTGCATTTAATCTATAGATTAATGGGAAGAACTGATATTTTGGCAATAATGAGTCTTTGTATCCATGAACATGGAACAAGTATTTATTTTGTTCTTTTTTTAATTCCTTTTATCAGAGTTTTGTAATTTTCCTCATATAGCTTTCACTCACACATATTTTGTTAGTTTTATAACTAAGTATTTCATTTTGAAGGATGATAATTTAAATGGTATTGTGTTTTTATTTCTTTTTTTAATATTTATTTATTTTGAGAGAGACAGAGAGAGAGAGAGAGAGAGAGAGAGACAGAGCACAAGTGGGGGAGGGGTTGAGAGAGAGAGGGAGACACAGAATCTGAAACAGGCTCCAGACTCTAAGCTGTCAGCACAGAGCCCAATGTGGGGCTGAAATTCACGAACCATGAGATCATGACCTGAGCTGAAGTCAGAGGCTTAACCTACTGAGCCACCAAGGCACCCCTAAATGGTATTGTATTTTCAATTTTTTAATTTCAAATTCCACTGGTTCATTGTTGGTATACTGGACAATTATTGACTTTTGTATATTAAGCTTATATCCTGCTGCCTACCCATAATTTCTTATTTGTTCCTGGAGTTTTGTTGTTGTTGTTGTTTTGATTCTTTCAGATTTTCTACATAGGTAATTGTATCACCTGCTAACAAAAACAATTTTATTCATTATGTTCATATATTGCAAGGACAAATATTGGAAAGCTATGAATTACTTCTTTAAATGGACTTACAAATTCAGTGCAGTCCTGATTAGTATCCCAGGCTTTATTTTTGTGCACAAGAGTTTGATGATTAAAAACTAAGCAAGAGTCCAAAAATCACTTTATAAGGTTACTGTAGTTAAGACTGTATAGTAATGGGACTAAAATAGATTGAAATATAGATACGCAATAACACAAGAATGATCCAGAAATAAGTCTGAGCACATATAGTGACACTGAATTAATGACACTGATGGTAACATGAACTTAGTGGTGGAAGAACTATCTGTGACAGTTCTGGGAAATTTCTATATCCATATGGAAAAGTAAATTAACATCCAATAATGGCATACAAAAATTGGTTCCACATGTATTGTAGTTGAAAATATGAAAGTAGTCAAAACAATCAGATTTTTAGAAAATAAAATGGAATAATATATTCAAGAATTTAGAATGTGGATATTTTTAAAATAAGATGAAATCAATGAAAGTTGGAATAATATTGTTAAATTGGTCCCCCAAATTAGAAAATCATATTATCTGAATGAAGATGAACACTGTAGAGTTAAAAAATAATATTTGAAACATATAATAAAAATAAAATATACAGCAAATATAAAAGTATTCTTGCAAAAAGAGACAACCTAAACATAAAATTGGACAAGCATCTTGAATAGTTATCTAGCAAAACAATATGTCCTCTTAGCCACTTAGCCTATGAAAAAGTGCTTATTTAATTAATAATCATGAAAGCATGAATTATCTACAATAAGACACTGATATACACTCACTAGAGTGGATAATACTTAAAAAGACTGAAAATACAAAGTGCAAGTGAGGACAAGAAGCAACAAATATATCTTTTTTTGCCGGTGGAAGTATAAGCTGATTTATCCACTTCAGAACACTTTACTAAAAATGAACAATCATGTATTAATGATCCAGTAATTTCACTGCTGGGAAATATTCAATAAAATGTATGAGCAAGTATACCAAGTAAATGTGCAAATGTCTTCATAGTAGCATTATTTGCAATATAAAAGCTGGAAAAAAGTATATTAATGTTAGGATGAATAAATAATGGTATATTTATTCAATGAACTATGTTTTTTTGGTAAATAATATAGTTAAATTTTATAAAAGTATCACGAGGGCAAAATGATAAACACCAATGAATAAATAGTGTAAAATTCTATTTATACGGACCTCAAAGACAGGCACAATTACTCTATTACATTAGAAGCCAGAATGGGCATCACCTTTGGCGATATGGGAAGGAATGGCAATTAGATTGGGTGAAAGCTGTCTTCTGGACTGCTGGTATTCTATTCTGTTTCTTGATCTCTATGGTAGCTATGCTGTACATCTATGTCTTATATACTTCTCTGTATGCATTTTCCTTCAATTGAAAAAAAAGCCAACAAGTGAGTTAGTCTAATTGGGATAACTAGCTTGGTGAAATGACAATCTGAATGGTTGCTGGGAGAAATGATTTTTTAAATTACTGTAAAAATGTAATCTTTAACATATAGAAATGCAGAGGAAAATTAATATCTGGAGGTGCCTCTAGCTGGGAACACTTGGATAGTACTGCTGATTTGGTTCCTTATCAAGTACAGATTTAGCATGGACTCCGTGGTCACCCATATTCTCTGGTCAGGTTTCCTAGTTGAGCAGAACTGGGTGCTATACTCAGCAGCTGGGTGGTACTGAAATTTGCTACCCTTCCTGAGTGAAACCACTGAGCAGGCTCTACAACTGTTCTGTGAAGCTGTTACAGCTTAATTGCTGTGGATCTAAATCTGTAGACCCCCTAAGCTCTGGCCTGACAGGACCACTGGTCTGGCTCTACAGATGGACAGCCACTGGCTGAGCTCTCTGCTCAGATTCCACTGTATGCAGGGCTGTAGGATCGGCTACCTAGCTTCCTGGGTGCTATAGTCTGGTTAGTTTTCCTGGTCAGGCAGAACTGAGAACTGTATTTAGTAGGGGCAGGTGGGGTATGCATTTGCTCATGCCTGTGTGGAGTGGCACAAGATGCCCTATGGTTGGCACAGCTCAATGTGGATTTAAATCAGACAAAAATGCACACTGAGTTTGTTGGCCAGACAGAATTACCAGATTAGTTCTGCATACAGACAGAAATACTGGGTGAGCTCTTTGCTCAAGTGATATTGTCAGTGGAGTGGTAGGATGCTCCGTACAGCTTGCCACAAGTTCTGTTTGGGTTTCCTGATGAGGCAAGGCTGAAAACAGTATTTAGCAGTAGATGGGGGCTACAGATTACCTTTCCTGCCTGGGCAGGGTGGCAGAACAGACCCCAAACTTGGCAAGTCTTATTGTTCAGGGTCCTGAATTAAGCAGGACTGTGTGCCATATTTCCTGGCCAGACAGGGTCCCTGGCTTGGCTCCAGATGGGCAAAACCTCTGGCTGGATCTCTACTTGGGTGTCACTATGAAGAAGAACTCAGTTTGCCAAGATATGAGTACTGGTTGGTAAAAGTGTGAATCCCCTAAGAGATGTGAGGCAAGACTCAAATGGAAAGTGACCCAATCACCAAAGGTGTCCCATAATGCTAGGGGAGCTAGATATCCACCTTGGACTTTTTTTTTTCCACTTGAGAAACCAGAGGCTCTGGGGAGTCCTCTTGGTGCAGTTTTGGGCCAGCGTGTGGGAGGAACAATGTGGTTAAAGTGTAGCCATTCCTATTACCCTTATAATGTAGTGATTCTTGGTCTCAGTGGTCCTAGGGGGTGCTACAGTCTGTCTCCCACGTTCTGGGATTTTCACATGCCTTATTTATGGATAGTTACCAGTTGGTCTTTTTCAGAGGGGAATTGAAGTTGGGAGAAACTCAAGTTGTCATCTTAATGATGTCATCCTCCTTTTCCCTTCTTTTGAATCCAAGTTTCCATGGTATTATTTTCTACATTCTGAAAGAAGAAATAAATTGTTATTTTTTATTTAACATAAATGCAATATGACTCCCACATTTCTCTATTTGGCATGGCTGTGAAATTAAGTTTAAAATGGGATAGGGAAAGATTGTGAAAAATGATCCTGGAAGAGTAGGAAGGAAAGAAATGAAAAAAAAAAATAAGAATTTATGTCACGTCAGGGAATTTGAAGCCTACCATGTGTGTGATGGGAAGGCTGTAAATGGTTTTACTCTTGATCAATTTTGACATAGTTGAGTATTATCTTAAGAGACCACCAAAGGGTCGACTTCTGACTCCTCACCTATGGAATGTGACTTTTATTAGTTATAAATCTTCTGTAAACTTCAGTCTTTTTATTTTTGGTAAAATAGTAGTGATATATAACAAAGTCTATTGTTATACATCATACATTGGGTAATGACATATGGCACAAATCTCATATACAATTGTTCTTTTTCTCCTAAAGACAAAAAAGAAAACTGAATTGCTTCGTGCTTTTTCCAGGAAACACATTTATTTTTAAGAGCATTCTGTATGTAACTTGAAGGAAAGCTTGATTTCAAAGATTGGATTTCAGGTATCACATTTGGCCAGGAAGGGAAGCACAATTGGGAGAAACAGGACTCTAAGAGGACCATCACATGACCACATCTATATCAGTTGTCATTATTGTCTTCACATAGTTTGGGGACTATGGATGACTTTATCTAACTGCCTTCAAATTGGAGGCATGCTTATGCCTTAGTTTAGATTGGAATCTGAGTGCCATCACGTAGCTTTCCAGGGGGACACTTTGCAAATTATGAAGAGCATTTATTTGGTTAATATATGTAAAACACCTCATCCAAACACATGGCATACTATAGATACTTCATAATTTAAAAAGAATAGAGGAATAGAAACTTAAATACAAAGAACTTCCAAGGTATAACTTCTAATAATGACCTATTTGCATGTGTGTGCAAGCGGAAGGAGGTTCTATTTCAAATCACCAGCTCAATATGACAGACTCAATATATCAGAGGATGTGTTACTAAATAGATTGCTATAAAAAAGGATAAAATTAATTTTACACTACAGCGCCTCTTCTAAACGTGTGTGTTTGCTAGAAGAACTTGGTGCTGCTTTTTGAATAAAAAATGACTTTTTATTCATAGTATTGGACCAAGTTTACATCCTCGGGGAAATTAAGCAGACTGGTCACATTTTATCCATATGTAAATTCATGTCACCAAACAGCCCCATGTTCTCTCCAACAATTTAGCAGGAATATTGGCCTCTGGTAAGTTGCATCATTGGGGGTCAGTAAAGTTAACACAGTTAAGCTGATTTGGGGTTTGCTTAGTCTTACAGAAATTCTTTTTTTTATGTTTATTTATTTTTAAGACAGAGCATGAACAAGGGAGGGTCAGAAAGAGAGGGAGACACAGAATCTGAAGCAGGCTCCAGGCTCTGAGCTGTCAGCACAGAGCCCGACGCAGGGCTCGAACTCACAGACCATGAGACCACGACCTGAGCCGAAGTAGAACGCTTAACTGACTGAGACACCCAGACAACCCAGTCTTACAGAAATTCTTAACGTTAACTGAAGAACACTTAAAAGTCTTCCCCTACTTGCATTTGGTATCTTTTATCTCTAGTGAGTTCTTGCCGATAAATAAATAAACACAATTCTAAACAAAATTCTAAATGTAAATTCACCATCATATATTTCTTTGTTACATTTTGGGGGGAAGTTCATAGATCAGTGGCTTTTATTTATCTCAAAGGACAAAGACTATAATTTTAGATTTTCTGCAAATACATGCTTTATCACTGAAATGACAAATATCCTAAATGGAGATCTTTATCTTTCCTCTGGTACATTCTGACCTGGTGAAATGTTTATTATATTATTTACCATCATAATATAAACTGATAATTGTATCAAATAACTTTGCAAATTTTAAATCAAAATGCAAATATTTTCTGTAATTAATATAGCATAATTTTCTCTGGAAAAACAAACTGATGGCAGTATGTCTAATCCTCAAAAACATTGTAGATTTCTATTTTAGAAGCCCTCTTCCCTTTTCTCTGTCAACCCTTTTCCTTCCTTTTCTCCCTCTACTTCCTCTTCCTCTCTTCCTGCCATTTAAAAATTTTCTCTCTCCCACCTTCCCTCCTGCTCTCTTAGTCTTTTTCCCCCCATTATTCCAGGGTTTGAGGATACACTGATAAATGAGACATAGTCCCTATCCTGAGGCAGGTCACATATTCTTAAAAAATGAAGGAAAGTAAACCAGGTTCACAACTGCAAAACCACCACTATTGGGTAGCTCTTCACCATAGGCTGCTGGAAATTTACCTGTTTCACCTTAAATAGTCTCCCTATCACGGACTCTCCACCCTAGAATCTCATCTACTGCGTGATGGCTACCATGGATATTTATTTTATTATTCTTTGTATGTTTAAGTCTACTTAATTTTTTTTCATAAAACAGGAAAAACAACCTTAGAACAGATGCACACATCACTTTCAAGTGCAATGGCTGAAAGAACTTGCCATGTTTAGCCTGGGCTAGTTCATAATCAGAGTGGCATTATAAGTGTTTTCAGGGGCGCCTTGGTGTCTCAGTCAGTTAAACTACAGAGTCCTGATTTTGGCTCCTGTCATGATCTGGTGGTTTGTAAGACTGAGCGTTGGACTCTGCGTTGGCAACATGGGGCCTGCTTAGGATTCTCTCTCTCATTCTCTCTTTGTCCCTACCCCTGTTCATGTGTGCATGCACACACATACTCTGTGTCTCTCTGTCACTCTTTCAAAATAAGTAAATAAACATTAATAAAAAAGTGTTTTCAAACAGCTCATGGAAAGGGAGACAATTTGGCCAAATAAAAGTTTTAAAATGGAATGTTTCATCTGCATAAAATGACTTGATTTCTAATAGACACATTCGGAAATATAATGGACTATCTGAGGAATAAGTTCCTCAGCCTCTTGTCATAAACTCAATGACTGGAGTTGATGCTAAGTTACTGATGGCAAAGAATTTTGTAAAAATCTATCCTGATGAGGAGGAGGGAAAGATGAGTAAGAGGCTACTTTAAGGTGCAGAAACACCATGGAATGTATATACAGACATAAATTGCCCTCCTTTGCTCAGGGAACAAGGGCAATTCAATATGCTACACCTCTTATCGACTTTTTTTAAATAGGTGATATTATCCCATATATTGATGGAGAATCTGAGGCTAGAGTAAGTGGCAAGATATAGATGTGAAATCAAGTATGGCTGATTACAAAATTAATGATGTCTCCCTGCTATATGCTCCCTGTCCCAAGGGTACAAAAGACCCTTACTAGCAGGAGGGACAAGAATGAGCAAAGGGAAGCTGTATGGATTAAAGGTAGGCCCTGCTCAATGCTTCTACTCAAAAATCAGGAACCTACTTGAGTTTGGAGACACTGCACTTAGAAGACCTGTTTTCAAAATCTGGCTCTGATACATGGTCTGGGATAATTTATTTTTATTTTATCATCTTAAACTTCAGTTTAAAAATTAAAAATAGGGTTGTTTTTAAAGTAAAAATTGTGTATAATAACTAAATAGTAACTTTTAGCTCTCCAGTTGTTATATACTATGAACATACCTGGCCTTGACCTAGCTGGGAAGTTAGACTCAGGAGCAGTGGTACATCTAACCAGTGGGTTCCATTCTGGGCTTTTACTACATTCTTACTGAAATCTCCAATCAAGTCAGCTGCTCACTAGTAATTTCTTCTGGTGTAATAAGATTCATTGGACTCTCCTGACATGTTCTTTGCAGCTGAAGAAGACTAGAGGGAGGTGGCAGCTAGTGTCCTTACATTTTCAACAACAAAGAGAGGAGATGATTTTCTGGGGTAATTTTTTGTTTACTTATTCTGTAAGACAGTGGCAAAGGCTTCACTAGCACACGCTTATTGACTTCATAAGAGAGAGAGAGAGAGAGAAAGAGAGAGAGAGAGCACGCCTGGCATTCTTATATCAGGTTTGACTGGAGGCTGATGTTATTGAGCTACGGATTTTCATGTGCCTGGTGGTCAGTTCCCATGGTAGGTGCCCGTGTTTCTTGCATGGATAATTACTTAAAACACATTTATGGGAATTAACCAAACTGAATACACTCCGGAGCCCACAGGCTCACGCCAGCACCCATAGGCTGTTCACAGTCAGAGCAGTGCCCATTAGAAGCTGACAAAGGACAGAAGGTGAGCTGGGAACTAGGAAAATGTCATTTAGGCATGAAAATCAGGAGGAACCAAGTAGTCAAGCCCAGGGCCCCAAATAAATTAGAGTGGGCATAATGAAAAACAGGCAAGAGAGCTCAAGGAAATTGCATCCTCCACTACCTGCCTGCCTCTGTTTATGTGCCCCTCCGGTAATTGACCATTTAGGAGCTGATTTGAGTTTTACAGCTGCCATAAGAGTCAAGTGCAGGGCAATCCATCATCCCATTTCAATCTAAGTCAGGTTCACTTTGGATGCTCCTGATTCAATGCTGTAGCGCCATCTCTGTCCCGCCTGTTCTACTTCTCCTTGTCCTGCAGCCCACCGTTAGTCTGTTGGAAAGAAATAGAGCAAGAACTCCAAGGGAATCCACGTCCGTTAACAGCTAGTTTCTCAGGTTGCGCGCGCGCGCGCGTGTGTGTGTGTGTGTGTGTGTGTGTGTGTTCAGATACGGTGGGAAAGTCTAAACAGATAAAAGGATCGTGTTTCCCTTGAGCTGTGTGACTCTATACTGTATTTTATATTGGGATTAACTACTTCCACATGTCTTTTTTCACATTTCTGGTACTCATGAACCTCACATTAGGAGGGTTTTTATGTGTTCAGTGTGTCTCTGTGACTTCTCTAGCTCACAAACGATATGAAAGGAGTCAGACTCAAACATCTGTGGTTATGTTCACTTGCGGTACTTCTCATTGAAATGTGTTCCCACTGTCTTTTCTTGGCCCCGGCTTCCCCACACCTCCCACTGTCCTTAGTCCACACATCACCTCATCTGGCGAAAAGTTACCTGGTACGTCCCTCCACCTGCCCTGGTCTACACATACATGCTGGGCAATGCATCCCATAGGCTTTCCACCTAAATATGATATTGACATTTTGTATGGACTTTCTGCTCACAGCCAGCTACTTTGAGCAGCATCTCAATCTCAAACATATCCAGAATACATGGCCCACTTCCACTCCCTCCACTCCACACATACTCTGAATCTGTCCATATTCCTTGTTATCTACTTCAGAGTTTGTCACCAGCATTCACCCAAGATAGAAACCTGACCTCATCATAACTACTTATCCATCAGGTCCTATCTATTCTAACTGCTTAACATCAACAAAATTCCTCTACTTTCCCATGAACCAATCATCAGTTCCTATACTCAAGGCACTGTGATTCCCAGGTCACACTCTGCCATAGCCTTCTTCCCTTTAGGAAGGGGCTGTCCAGGGATCTTTCTGTGACACAGATGTGGCACCATCATTGCCTGGCTTTGAAAATGTTGCTTCTCTTTGTGGTTCCAAGGCTCAACCTCCAACATGGCTTATATGGCCTGTCTTAATCTCAATCCTGCTTACTTGTTAGGCTTCTCTTTTACTGTATCTTTTTAACTCCCTAATATACCAATAGAGAAATTATATTTTATTTATTTATTTATTTATTTATTTATTTATTTATTTTAAAGAAAGAGTGTGTCAGCGGGGGTGAGGGGGGCAGAGGGAGAGGGAGAGAGAGAGAGAATCCCAAGCTCAACACAGAGCCTGATGTGGGGCTCCATCCCATGACCCTGGGATCATGACCTGAAATGAAATCAAGAGTCAGATGCTCAACTGACTGAGCCACCCAGGTGCCCTGAGAAATTGTATTTTTAGTTTTTCAAGTCTCTTTCTTCTCCTTTTTTTTAAATGTGTTCTAGACCCTTCTGCCTGAACGACATTTTGCTGACTTGCTAACTCTTTCTCATGTTCTAGGTCTTGGTTTGGAGGTCACCCCTCTTGGAATCCATCCCTAGTTTTCAAAGACATTTTGTTGCTTCCGGGTTTGCTGTTTCTTTTCTTTTTCTTTTTTTTTTTTTTTGGATGCTACACAATCTAACCTTAACATGGCTACATCTATTCCCTGTCCTGACATGCACCAGTTCTCAGTGCTTTTGCTTATTTTAATATTTGTATCATGACGCAGTCATTGCTCTCCTTAAGGGTAAGGACAGATCTGTATTATTTACTATTGCAGGGGCTAGGACAAGGATATATTAGGTGCTTATTTAATGGATGCTGCTGTAATTATTCTTTCTTCACATTCAAGAATTCTGCAAGGCATTATTTCCACTTTACACAGTGGAAGTCCAAGGCTAATGGAAGTCAGGAAGTTCTCAAGACCAAGCGGTTATTAAATGGTGAAGTTGGGATTAAAAATGAGTTTATTTCTGATCTTAAATTATATACTTTTATACTACAATAAACTGCCTTTGCGACTTGTAAAGTAATATATAGTAAATAGTATGTATGATAAGCTGAATAATGGACTCTCAAAGATATCCATATCATGCCCCAAGCCTGTCAATGTTACTTCATATGGGAAAGGAACTTTGCAGATGTGGTTATTTTAAGGACTTGGGGATATGGAGATTATTCTGGATAAGCTGGGTGGGCCCAGAGTGTAAGGACAAGTGTCCTTATCCGAAGGAAGCAGAAGGAGATTTTACTATAGAAGAAGAAGAAGAAGGAGATGTATAGGTTGGAATAATATGAGGAAGGAGTTACAAGTCAAGGAAGATAGGTAGCCTACATAAGCCAGGAAAGCCAGGGAGACAGATCTCCCTCAGAGCCTCCAGAAGGAACCGGCTCTGTGGATACCTTGCCTTTAGCCCAGTGAAACTGATTTTGGACTTCTGACCTCCAGAGCTGTAGAGAACGAATTGTGTAATTTTAGCCTCCATGTTTGCAGTAACTTGTTATAGCAGCAATAGGAAACTAATACAGTATGTACGAAAAATGCAAAATACATAATGTATTCTAACTAAGCATGTATTCTAACTAAATCCGACTTCTCGAATGGCTATCTGCTTACCTGCACAGGACGGATTTAGCTGGAATCATTAACTAAATGCAAGGCTACACAATTTCCTGAAAAGCCCGAACCAAACAAACAAAAAATTTGCTTGAAAAAATTACCTTTTTAAGGAAGGTATTTTATGACTATTTTCTTATTGTTTTCTAATAATTCTATTTCAAAGTAAGGGGAAAGAGAGTTAACCCATGGGTTTCAAAAAAACATGCAATTCTTTAATGAGATCATAGAAGTATCCCAGTTGCTTCAATAGTTGCTTAAATACAAGTGGTTTCATTAAAATTGCTGTTGGTCTTCATGCTTAATTAGGTTTCACATTACAGTATGTAAAGGACACTTAGTTGGTAAACTTCAATTAATTAAAGAGGTTGGTGCTATATGTCACTTAACCACACCCATCTGACAGGGGCTCCTGGGTGGCTCAGTTGGTTGGGGATCTGACTTTGGCTCAGGTCATGATATCATGGCTTGTGGGTTCCAGCCCTACATTGAGCTCTGTGCTGACAGCTCAGAACCTGAAGCACACTTCAGATTCTGTGTCTCCCTTTCTCTCTACCCCTCCCTTGCTTGCACTGTCTTTCTCTCAAAAATAAATAAATGTTTAAAAAAAACCACCCATCTGACAAACTCCATATTCAGGAGGGACAAGACTATCTCCTTGGCTAACACCTAGAGCTGGGACCAGTGGTCTGCCACTTCTTTCTCACTGTGGGCACTCATTTCTTGCCAACCTCCTGCATTTCCTACAGGCTCCTTCTCGCTCATTTTTGTGTGAGAAACCTCTCCCACATCTCTTCCTCTCCCAATTACCTCCTTGGCCAATGTCTTAGTTCCAGTCAGTTTCCTTCTCACTGGCTTAATCTTAACAGTGTTCTACCTGATGCCAAGAGCTCCCTATGCCTTTAGAGTAAATGTCAAAGTCCCTTCAGTAACCTAAAAAGCCCTATATAAATATGTTCCTCTCACACATTCTGGGTTACATGCATGGTCTTTTGTCTGGCCTTGGAGTCTGGGGGGCACACTTATACATCAGGACATGTGCATTTACTAGTTTTCTTCCTGCATGTTCCTCTTGCAGATGTCCATGTGGCTCACTGTCTCACCTCCTTCAGGCATTTGTATAAACATGATCTTCTTAGTAATGCCTTGCCTGACACCCCAAGCTAAAACTACAATTCCTTCAGACACTTTCTATCTGCCTCCCTACATTCATTTTTCTCCTTAGCACTTACCACCAGCCAATCTACAACACGGTACCTACTCACCTCCTGAATGGTGTCTGCCTTCTCACCAGAGATAAGATCTCTCAAAGTGGGGATTTTTGTCTGCTTTGTTCAGTGTTGTTTTCCCAGCTCCTTGAACAGAGCCTGGCACATAATGGAGACATAAGAATTGGTTGAGTAAACAATTTGGTAACCCACTTCTCTTTACTAAGTCTAATCATCATGTAGTACATTTTATCTTTGGAAAAAATTCCAGCACAATAGCAGGTCATCCATGTTCAAAATTCATTAGCAGTTCTCTATTAAGGAACAAGGTACAATACATATTTTTGTTTGGTTTGGTTTGGTTTGGTTTTTAATTTATTTTACTTTTTTTAAATATGAAATTTATTGTCAAATTGGTTTCCATACAGCACTCAGTGCTCATCCCAACAGGTGCCCTCCTCAATGCCCATCACCCGCTTTCCCCTCCCTTCCAACCCCCATCAACCCTCAGTTTGTTCTCAGTTTTTAAGAGTCTCTTATGGTTTGGCTCCCTCCCTCTCTAACTTTTTTTTTCCTTCCCCTCCCCCATGGTCTTCTGTTAAGTTTCTCAGGATCCACATAGGAGTGAAAATATAAGGTATCTGTCTTTCTCTGTATGACTTATTTCACTTAGCATAAGACTCTCCAGTTCCATCCACGTTGCTACAAAAGGCCATCTTTCATTCTTTCTCATTGCCATGTAGTATTCCACTGTGTATATAAACCACAACTTCTTCATCCATTCATCTTATGGAAAGAGCCTAAATGTCCATCAACTGATGAATGGACAATGCATATTTTTTTTATTCAGACGTACAAGTTACTCTGTGATCAGACCTCAATTCTGCCTTCTCATCAGCCCTCCCCATCACACACACCGGAACCCATGACACATGTGCTCCAGCATGTCCCCATTTGCTGCCCCATATCCAGTGCCTGATATGCTCTAGCCCAGAGAGTTTGCTTACCGAACTCTTCCCTCATGTCACAAATCAGCGTGACCGCTACTCTCCAGAAGATGAACCGTGGTTCTCTTTATTATTAACACAGAAAGAACACTTCCAGATTGCAAGGTAACTTACCTGCGTGGGCCTGCCTCTCTCAATGGCCCAAGCTCTACTGTAAAGATTAGATTAGATCTTAGTCTGTTAGCAAAATGCCTGGCATATGTTTAATAAAGAATAATTGATTGAATCGAATACACGAGGAAGGCATTACCTTGATTCCAGGGATTTAGAGTAGTTGATCCACCCTCCATCCCCAAACTTTCCATGTCCTGGCATACATAGAAATTTTGTATGCACTGTCCCAAGAATAAGTGAAGGAGGCTGTTCTTGGAGGAGGGGACTGGCCTGGGGAGGTTAGTCACCTCACTCTCAGAACACTAATGTAATCACTATATCTGCCTATTTGAAAATCACTTGAATCACCCCAGATGAGGCACTCTGGACTGAGGGACCAAAACTCCAGTGGGAACCAATTTTTATGACCTCTGTGCATCACTCTTGTTTAATAAGCTTAGGAATTTTCCTCTGCTGGATTTCAAGTCTCACAGTTAATAACAGAGCCAGGACTTTCCCCACTCTGCTCATTCAGCCCCAGGCTCTGTGACCCAATTCCTTTGAACAACTCCCCCTACTCTGGGAAATATATAGATATACATTAATATCACTGCAAATGCAATTTTACACATTATATACATTCAAATAACTTATAAAATACATGTGTAGTTATAGTATCCAGACGTAAACAAAAAACTCAGATAATACTGCTGTTTGTTGATGGCCATGAAAAAAAGTAGATATTTGTAGAAATAGTATAGACACTGAACATGAGTTATTTTGGTTCATAAAACATGTGGTGACGTGCGTTGGTAAAGAATAAATCATAAAGCAATACAAGAGGAAAGATTGAGTTTTATCATTCTTAACGAATGAGCCAGATGTAAATAAAAGTGTAAAATGCAAAAAAGGTAAATAATTACTCAACTGTGAAAACATCTAGTCTAGACCAATTAAAAATATTACATATTTCTTGTGTGATTAAAAGTAATCACTTATTCAGACAAAATGCAACCTGATTTTTGTGTGAATCCTGCATGGGGGTTGTGGTTGCATTTAACCCTGGGTTTTATTTTCATTTACCTTTACTGCCAACCAAAGGATACTGTTTATTTTGTGTCATTCCCTCGCATTCAAATAAGATGTGTGACATTTACCAGAATGTTGGCTACCTAGACTGAAGACTATTATGGACTTCCCCACTACATTTATAAACAAACAACATGGGGTTTTCTGTATAAAAGTATGGCTTGCTTCTCTTCATTTCCATACTCCTTGTTAGTCTAACTGTATCAGTGGAATGGAAGTCCCTACATACTCTAATTACCCACACATGCAGTACTTTATTCCACAGCCTCTAAAGAGGTCTCAGATTTTCCTTTAAGATCTTGAACCTAATATTAGAAGGGACCAACTTTCTTCCCCTAGAACAAGGATTTTACTTTTTAATAGTATTTCCTACATTTCAGCCAAATCATTTCAAGGAGATCTAACATAAAAACAAATTTAAAAAGCAGCAGTGCTCTGGTAGCTGCAGACGAGGGGCTCTGGGACTGGTGTGCTCAGGGCCCCCCTGTGCCTTCTCTGAGGCACCTCTGCTGTAGCTGGAGACTCCATGGAGCATGATTTGAAGACCAAAGCACTAGACTCTTGTTCACAATGGAAAGCCTACCAATATGGAAGGGTAGTGAAGACCCTACATAGCTTTCAGGGTTGCCCACCTGGAGTGACACAGCTGGTCTCAAGGGTCAAAAAATGAAAAGGAGTAAACAGGAGTTGTCAGCCTTGGACAGGAGCATATAGGCCATCGAGAGCAAGGAAAGTGCCTAAGGAAGACTGAGACACTTTCAGGAGCACACAGAAATGGTGCAAAGATAACCCAGGCAGGGAAGGGTTGAGAACCAGGAAAATGCAAAGGATCTTTCTGAAAAACCCACAGGTGAGCACAGAACAGCACCTGAGCAGACCAGAGCAGCACTGGGTTGCAGTGGGGGAACCTGAGCCTATCCAGGGGTGGGCCCTGGTATCAGGGAGAGAGGACAGGCTGAGCACACATACAAATGTCTCCTCTCCTAATTTCCTCAAGCTTCTGAAGCTCAGAGGCTGCTTGGCTCACACTGGCTGCTGTACTGGTGTAGGAATTTATGGGGGAGAGGAAGTGCACCTGAAAACTGCTTTCAGTTTTGGGGCGCCTGGGTGGTTCAGTCGGTTGAGCTTCTGACTTCGGCTCAGGTCATGATCACATAGTTTGTGGGCTCGAGCCCCGTGCCGGGCTCTGTGCTGAGAGCTCGGAGACAGGAGCCTGCTTTGGATTCTGTGTCTCCCTGTCTCTCTAGTCCTTCCCCGCTCGCACTCTTTCTCTCTCTGTCTCTCAAAAATAAATAGAACATTAAAAAAACTGTTTTAGGTTTTACGGTAAAAAATCAGAACAAACAAAAGAAGCAGATTCATAAATACAGACAACAGTGGGGGGTGAGCCACTGGATGAAAGGGAGTGGGAGGTAAAGGCTTCCAGTTATGGGAGGAGTAAGTCACCAGGATGAAAAGTAGAGCATAAGGGGCGCCTAGGTGGCCCAGTTGGTTAATGGGCTGACTCTTGATTTCTGCTCAGGTTATGATCTCACAGTTTGTGGGCTTGAATCCCGCATCAGGCTCTGCGCTCACAGCATGGAGCCAGCTGAGGATTCTGTCTCTCACCCTCTCTCTGACCCCACCTCACTTGTGTCCCCCCCCCCCAAATAAATAAATACATAAACTTTTTAAAAAAACATAGTCTAGGGAAGATATTCAATGTTATTATAATAACATTGTGTGGTAACAGGCCACACTTGTGGTGAGCATAGCATAATGTAGAGAGCTGTTGAATTACTGTGTTGTACACCCGAAACCAATGTGACATTGTGTGTCCACTATACTTTAATAATAAATAAAGAAATATTTTTAGAAAATTTAAAAAAAATAACAAATGACTTTGTAGTCACAAAGTAAAACATCTTAATGAATATGCTGTGTTTGGGACTGGCATACTTTATCTTAGTGAGTTTAACCAGAGATTCCCAGTGTCGGACAGACTCTGTGTCCTCGCCTACATGTGAGAACAAGTATTTGGCCTGCTCCGGGGCACATGTTTACAATTTCTCCCACTATCTAAATTGTTACTTTTATAATTTAGTTATTTTATTGGAGGTAGAAATCTTGACTTGTACTCTCATAACCTATATACTGAAACACATAAAACTGTACTCTCAAACTGCAAAAGAATTGGCTTCTCAAAATTGAAAAATTATCTAACTTTAGGACAGCCCATTAGTGTGGTCACCTGTCTTTCTCACTGTTGATCACTATGTATTACATAGTCAATTACTTATGTGAATCTGTGTGAGGCTTAGGACATCACAAACATCGCAGTTCCAAACCCTGAGAAAGTGGATCATGAGATGTTCAAAGACTAAGAGAGACTATCCCAGTCAAGGAGTGAGGATGGCATCCACCGAGAACGGAATTCAGTTATCAAGGGTGAGAACCAGGCCAGATGCGAGCAGTCTGAGACCATTAGGCCCTCGAGGCAGATACGTGTGAGAAGTGAGGTATGATTGAAAGGGTCTAAATTCAGGCCAGGTGAAGGCAGGTGAGCCAAGTAGACCAAAGATTGACATAAAAGATGCTTTGGCATAACACAAGGGACCAGAGAGGGTATGTTAGTAAGTTCCTAGAATTCAACTTTTCTCTTACTACTGCAGTTAAAAGGCAAACACATGTGTTCACACACACACACACACACACACACACACACACACAGTGCAACCAATGGCCATTTACAGATTTTTATTCTTCAGTTAAAGGAAATTAAAAAGAAGAATGGTATTTTGAACGAGACAAATAGAAACAACCTACTATTAGCCTAACGGACAGTGTATTTAAACATTTAGGTTACTTACATTTAGCATCAAGAGCTTAAAAATTCTTCACTGGTGTATAGATAGAAATACATGATAGATTTGTGTTTATCTATTAGCTATAGAGATATATATTAATTTTTGTGAGAAGGTTTCAAGTCCTGCTTATTTTCTGAATGTGAACAAATTGGTTACATCCTAAGGTTATTCATCTCATCTCATGGAGCATTTTCCTCTGGGTTATGGGTGTCTCCTGGAACCGAAGTGCAGCCAGAGTCATAAAACAAATACCAGAGCTCACAAGTCTCCAAGATTTCCTTCTGTGTTGCTTTGATGCTTCTGTCAGTAAGCACTGTATGTTCCCCTCTTCCTGTGAACTAGTCTTCTCCACCACTCACCCCAAGGTGCAAGAGTGTGGTGCTCTATACTCAGGATTTTTCATGTCTTCTCCATGTGATAGAGAAGCTGAGGCTTCAACTGGACCATCTTGGTATGGATTCAGATTTCCAAGGAAGGGCTCTGACTGGTTCAGTTCAAATGAGGTTTCACTCCTGACTCTGATAAATAGTTCTGGGTATAAGTCAATTCTCCCACAATCTTTAGTTGGTGCTCTAGGTGAAGTACATAATTAGGAAAGTAGAGAAGGAAAAACAGGAGTAGGACCCACACTGCCAAAGGTATGCAGTATGAGGGGGAAGGAGGAGTTTAGAGAGCTGTAACAGAGATTGGTCTTCTTATCCACACTCCCCTTCCTCCCCCCACAGAATCTTGCCCATCCTTTTGGAAGGAAGAAGGTTAAGAATAATAGGACAGTTTGATGCAAAAGTGAAAATGTACACATGAGAAGTGAGAAGTGTTTCCGTGGCAGCATTCTTGGTAATGTGACTGTGATAACCAAAGGGGTGTGTGTGTGGGTGCACGTGCATGCACATGTGTATGTGTGTGTGTGTGTGTGTGTGCGCGCGCATGTGTGTGTGTGTGTGTATGTATTCACGTATGGCATGCCGGGAGGCAGCAGCCAGCTGTGCTGGTCCTCACTGAGTGACCTTAGTGTGGTAGCAGCACAATCTACCACCACGCCCTTTAGTAGGAAGTAACTATGAACCTTCACGGCTCAATGAAAGTGACTGTTTAAGCAGAGGGGGAGAAAAGTGTCAGATGCCCTATGCAACAGAGGGGACATACTCAGGAAGACCTGAGACTCTTTGAGATCACCTGGGAGTCTCGAGAGAGTCAGGGGTGTGGAGGACCTGGCTCTTCTACAACAGTGGATCTAGTGAGGTGCAGAACACTTGGACTGGTGATTCCAGATGACTCTCTCTGTTCAGCCTGAAGCTGAGGAACTGGCTGTCATGGCACATTCCAGTTCTCTGGTCATTCTTTACTTCATAAGCAACCACCCTTGAAGTTCCCAACTTTTTGGATCTGCTAATCTGCTATCGTCAATCTCTTCTCATCTAAAGCTGAAAAGGGTGATTTTTTTTTCTCAATGACAACAATGAAGCAGCTCCCATTTGGCAACATAGAGGGTTTGGAGCTAGGTAATCTTACCTGGCAGTAAGCAGAGGCTCTGAGCCTCATACTACATACCTTGATTCCACAGTGCTGAACTGGAAGGTTCTAGTCCAGGCATCCTTTCCCTCTGCCATTTAAGAGAAGTCATTTATTCTTCTGATCTTTAATTTCTACATCTGCTAGAGTGACAGTGTATTCACTTCCCTTGTCCTCTCCAGGAAGTACTTGTCAAAATCAAAGGAAATTCAACAAAGTGCTATTGCCCTTGGTTACTAATCGGTTGAATTTGTTCCAAGAATCAGATTTCCCAAAGCCTGAGCAAATGTTACATCACTTGCCAGATTTTCAGAGAAACAAGATTCCTAAACCAAAACCCACTGTTTTTAGGCAAGCCTGATGAAGCTAACATCTTCATTAGCTGACAGAAGAGGAGAGAGGCCAAGAAGAGAATTCTGGGCACACACAGCTCTCTAAGACTTCACCTCTGCTGATTGAATGGAAAGATTTGGAGACGTGTAGGATGGAAAAATGGGGGGTGATTGGGTCCCTGTGTGATTTAAAATAAAAGGAAGAAAACATACACTAAGAGGCTAGCAGCTGAAAAACCTAAATGTGTAGGAGGTAGAATTCTTTGAAAGATAGGCTTTAGGCAGAAAAATAGAACACTACTGACTGTTATTGGTGGAGACTTTTTAATCCCATGTAGCAAAATTGCTAGACATTCTCTTGGCATTTGGGAGGATGTGAGTCTTCAGTGAGAAATATCTGTTTACTTTTCACCATGCAAAGACCAACAACAAAATAGGTGAGGAGGTTGGGTGTCATTTTATTTATGTTTGTATTCCTTATTTGATGACTCCGATAAACAGTTGGTGGCTGGATATAGACACAGATAATTTCAAAGTTGTATTGTGGACCAAGTGTTTATTTAACTAAGAATATGCAGGTTCCTTTGTCCTTTATAGAGAGAAAAAGTCAGTACTTCTATCACTGGTCATGTCATGATTTAGTAGCAACTGAGAGTCAGCACTCTTACCTTGCAGCATCCCTACTTGGACATCCGTGCTCAATTCGAAAATATTTCAGAAATGTAAACTAAAATACCAGTGAAAAAGAGCATATTCGATAAGCACTTTCATAATTAAAAAACTATATCTATAGAGATGTGCTGGTTAACTCTACAATGGATTATAAAAAATAATGATAATAATAATATTCAATGACACTTGTGGAACAACTATTTGTACTAACTTGTAATGTTTTTCATGTTTCAGCTTTTTCAATTCCTCTAGAAACTTATGAGCTAGGCAGTCGATTGTTTCCCTTCCCTAGATAAAGGAACTCAGGTATTAAACATTTGGCTCAAGTCGACACCACCAGGAAGTAATATGATGAAACCCCATCTCACACGTGGGTCTGTCTGACCCCACAGTGCACAAGGCTTCACTCACTGTCTGACATGGGCCAAGCACACAAGAATTCCTGCATATTGAACCCCTAGGCCTACATCCACTTCCAAGTTTTGTTTAGACTTCACTTTGGATCTACTGACTTTCTACTGTAAGGCCAACTGATTGCCATCAATGATTGCTGTTACTTTCTTCTCCCACTAAAAATCCCCCAGCTGAGGCTGAGTGCCCATCAAATCAGTGGGAAGCTTCGTCAGAGGATAGCTGCAATTCTTTTCAATAGTTTTGTTTTGTGAAATTAGTCATCTTCTTGGTCCTTTGAACTTGCCACACTGTAGTAAAGCTCATAGAAAATAGGGAGGTACATCTATTGGCCAAAATATACCATGCATCAATTTATCTCAGAAGCATAAACTGAAGGTTGACTTGTGATAAATACAGGTCAGAAAAAATGCATATGTGAAAGCCCTTTGTGAATTGTGGAATGCAGACCAAGTGAAGGTAAGAGCTGCCATCTTGAACATTGCCAGCAATGTGCAGGGCATGAATTAGCAATAAAAATCGGCATTTTTGAAAGCCATCAGGGAGAAAGCACTTGACAGATACAAAGCACAGAGCTCCCAGGAGTCAACAATTATGCTTTTATATTAATTAACTAACTCATTAATTAATTCATTAATTCATTCATTTGCATGCATACCTTGCTTGATTGTATTTAGCAGTTTAGCATTAAAAGAAAAAACACAAAACTGAAGGCCCGCAGCAACCCTGCATCAAGCAAGTTTACCAGCACCATTTTTCCAATGGCATCTGTTCATTTCATGTTTTTGTGTCAATAAAGCATTTTTAAATGTTTACTGATTTATTTTTGAGAGAGAGAATGAGAGAGAGAGAGAGAGCACAAGTGGGGGAGGGTCAGAGAGAGAGAGATGGAGAGAATCCCAAAAGTCCCCATTGCCAGTGCAGAGCTTCACATGGGGCTCAAACTCATGAACTGTGAGATTGTGATCTGAGCCAAAATCAAGAGTTGGACGCTTAATCAACTGAACCATCAAGGCACCCCAATAAAGCATTTTTGAATTAAGGTATGCACATTATTTTATTTAAATATAAGGCTATTGTGCACTTAGTAGACTACGGTATAGTCTGCTATATGCAAGTCTATAACTTGTACACGCACTGGTAAACCAAGAAAACCATTTGACTCTATTGTGCTATTTGCTTTATTGTAGTGGTTTGGAAGCGAACCTGCAATATATCCGAGGTGTGCCTGTGTTCATCTATCTATGCGTTCAGTTTTTCAAATACTTATGGCCAGATATTGGGCTTGAATCTACGGCAGATACATATACAATGAGTAACAATGCAGCCTCAGGAGCATCATTACGGAGCATGAGCGAATACTAGCGCATCTAAATCAAGGGATGGCAATATTGAAGAAGACTGATTCTCCACTGCTTGTGAATTACTCTGCTATCACCCTTCTGAAGAAATCAAAGACTTATCACATATACGACTCTAAAGTTATTATTATTATTATTATTTTATTTCTGAGCCTTATTGCAAATATTAATGTGCGGCTTTATCTTCCTGCTGGGTTGAACAGGAATGGTGGCAAATGAAGAGAAAATCACTGATGTTCCCTAGCTGGCAGGGGTTTCTCTGTAAACTGACGATTTTAGCCCATCTGCCCATTTATCTGCACCTTTTTTTTTCTCACAACTAATAGGTGATTTACTTCTGTTAGGGAATCTAAGGGAGGAGTGAGCCAGAAACTGAGCATTTCTTAAACTATGGCTGCAAGCTGAGACTCTGTGGGAATGCCGTGTCTACACTCATAACGGATTTCAGAGAGGATTGCAGAACTGAGAAGCTTAGGAGGCACATGCCTCCCATAAGCTCACAGCTAGTCTCGTATTTGTCCTGGCAGGGGAAGGAGGAGAACTAGCCAGCTTTAGCGCAGGAGCCTGGCTAGAGGTGTGTGGCATGAGGCTTAAGAGTGCCGGCTCCCGAGTGAATCCACCTGACTTCAAATCCTGCTGCTGCCACTTGAACAACAGTAACAACAACAATAATAATAACTGTGTACCAGGACATATGCATGAGTAATTTTGAATGAAGCCTTTAGAACTGTGCCAGCCACATAATAAGCACTGCATAAGAATTTGCTGTTACTACTGCTACTACTAACTACTACTACTTCTACCCTTATCATTATTAGTAATGCTGAATGAAATAAAAAAGTAAATACAGACTTATATTTTTGTTTTCATACGGATGTGTATGTGTTTCAACCATGTTCTCTTGCAACTGTTTTCCTGAGCCCATTGTCTCCTCTACTTATGGAAAAGTGCTTGCTTCTATTTTAGCCACTGGGACATATATCTTCATTTTAAAAGGCAATTGCTGGCAACCATGACTAGAGAAGGAAACAATAGTGTAATTCTCCAATGGGATGCGATGTGATGGAATCAGAACCTTTCATTCCAGGGACTAGAGATTGGCAGAGTCTCAGGGGCTCAGCACTAAGGATCTTCCAGTGTGGGTTCTCACACCAATCAACCCCTCACCCTTTTCAACTGCCCTGAGGTTGACTTTTGACCGAGATGGAAGAAATTTGTGCCAGTTGAGTGTTTTTTAAGCCATGTTATGGGGTGCCACCCTACTGAATTACACAGCTCAGTATCAAGCATAGTTTATGACATGTAGGAGATACTTAGACATTTATTATGGCTGGGGGTGCCTGGGATATTCAGCTGGCTGAGCAACTGACTCTTGATTTTGGCTCAGGCCATATTCCCAGGGTTGTGGGATGGAGCCCTGTGTCAGGCTCTGGGCTGGGCATGGAGGCTGCGTAAGGTCCTCTCTCTCTCTCTCTCTCTCTCTCTCTCTCTTTCTCTCTCTCTCTCTCTCTTTCTCTCTCTCTCTCTCCCTCTGTCTCTGCCCATCCTCTACTCCTGCTCCTGCACACTCACTCTCTCTCTCTATTCATGGCTGAATGAATATGTGGCTGCATCATTGAAGTTTTCCTCAGTCTTTGAAGCTTAGTAATGAAGTCTTAGAGACCAAGCCCGCAGTGCTATCCCAGGATTTCAGCATCTGATGTCATCATCGGATATTTACCTGCCTACTATATTCAGAGTCCATACCTTTAAAATAGTTTTCCACTTGTGTATTTCACCGAGCAGGTGGGGTAACAGCATCCAAATTCTTACAATTTCTGAGGCACAATGCTACATTGCTAAAGAATAAATCAATATTTTGCTTTACATATCACTCTCTTTTGAGCTGGGTTAGCTCATGTGAGTTGGGTTGGCACGAATCAGCCTTCTTATATCTAGTTTCTACTAGGACACATACATACACAAATAAAACAACAACAACAAAAAAGTGACTTGGCAAAATTTGTGAAGGTGAAAGCCAGACTCTCAATCTTAGAGATTATACTGTGATGTGTTTTGCCAACCGTTTGTTGGCTTTCTTTCTGGCAGCACCTTCGTTTTTCCCTGGTTTTATTTTCAAAACACAGACTAGTCCCTCAATATGTTCATCACCATTGTTGGCAACTATTTTCTAAGGGTCTTCGGTAACAGGGGTATAACCTCTACCTTGCTCTGCTTCTCTTTCCTGCTTGGTAAATGGATACACTTCATGACATCTTGGCAAGAATTTATAACTTCTCAGTGATTCTTGGCTTTTGGAAAACCTCATTTAAATATTTAGACTTGGTCATTCTCCATTTAAAGCTTTATTCTAATGTAAATGTCCTTATCCCTTTTCCCCTCTCCCCTACACCACCTCAGGCTCAGGTATCCCACAATCTCTTCTCTTGGCTTAGGTGGGGGAAAGGTTGCATGCTGAGCTCTTTACCATCCTTTTCTCCTCCCTTCCTTAGGTGTTAACTCCTTGGGTATATTGGGGCAAGGACAATGAGAGCAGGAAATGGTGCTTGTCTGCTAACTTGGAGTGAGTGTTCCCTCCTTGCTGACTGTCACTAGTTCACTGACTGATAATAAATAGCAGGCAAACAAACTGACTACCTCAAAGGGGGAAGGTAAAAGTTCTCTGGAGGGTGTGGCTGGGACCCACTCCACTGCACTGTCCTCTCTAGAATGAGATCTAGTCTTGGACTCACCTCCAGCACAAGGTTCCATCATGGACCCTCTTTTACCTGCCTTCCCCCCTCAAGTTGGAAATGAATGCTCCTGATTGGGGTATATGGTCAACTAGATTCCACACACACCCTGAATCCCTGAGAAGCTCAGGTGGCACAGCAAAGGGCCGGACTACACTCAACCCCACTGCTGCTGCCCATTTTTGCCCTACCATCTTTCAGCAATTCTTTTGTCCTTGCCCAGATAGCACAGATGAGCAGGTCAATGACTATCTGGAGCTCTATCCCAAAAGCTATCAGTCTAATCACTGTTTTATGGATAATTCCTGTGGAATTCCATTCTTTGGTTTTGAGGAGAGAAAGATGTCCTTTCTGAGCCAAAAATACATTGATGTTCCTGTTTTCCTATTCCAGAGGAACTGTCTTCAGTTCCACACTATGTGTGTCTTCATAAACCTAGAATGTGGAGTTCTTAGTGATCTTATCCTCAGATTTAGGTCTTGATGTAGTTTCAGGCACACAAAAAAACGTCTCCTAAAATCCTGGTACATTTTCTTAGTCACTTTCAACTATCTCTCGGAGCCTTATACCCCCCTTGCCATTTCTGAAAAACAAATACAGGAGGTATGAGACTCTTAGATGTGCCCTGGCTACATATGACGTCCTTGTAGTTAGGAAGATACAGGCTATATGGGGAGGTGTTTATGAATCACAAGAACTTGTTATTGGTGAAAACAATTCAAGATATGTTTGTACTCATTCATTTGCTCCAGACACACCTATAGCACCTCAGCTATCTGTTTTGGGAGACAGGTAATTCAGATACCAAGAGGCCATGAGAAAAGGGGAATAGACCACCCCTGGATGAAAGGCATAGGCAGAAAACTTTCTTCCCCAAAGATGCAGACATCATGCTTAACTTTCAAAGAAAGAGGAGAGTAGTTTAAAGACAGGACTTCGGGTGACCAACATCTTAGAGATTTGAAAAAGAACTAAAACCAGTAGGGAGAAAGAAAAGGAAATGAATGATGGCTTTCCAAATCAGACAGCGCAGTACTACAAAGTCAGTGAAGAGGAAAGTTTCAAGAACCAGAAAGAGAGTTAATAATATCAGGTGTCATAGGAAAGCCAAGGATGGTGAGAAATGAGAGGGGGGAAAGCATTTCAGAAGTAGAGGTAACCTTTGAGGGAGCAGTTTAGTAGCAGAGGACAAAGGAAGAAGCCAGAGTGCCATGGATTAAGAGCAAGGAGTGGCCAGGGAGGAAACAAAATTTTAACTTCCTTTTTTATTTCATTGTATTTTTTTATTGAAGTATAGTGGACACACGATGTTACATCAGTTTCAGATGTACAACACAGTGATTCAACAACTCTATAAGTCATGCTGTGTTCACCACAAGTGTGGCTGCCCTCTGACACCATGTTAACCCTGTTACAATACCCTTGTCTATATTCCCTCTGCTGTACTTTTTATTCCCAGGACTCATTCATTCCATAACTGGAAACCTGTACCTCCCACTCCTCTTCTAAGGAGTTTGAGAGGACAAAGGGTTTGTCATGAGGAATTTTTTAAACCTTGAACAATGACGAAATCTAACATGTGTGAAAGCAGATGCAAAGGCGCAGGTCGAGATGAATAGATGAAAGTTGGCGCTGAAGGAATAAAGTCTTAGCAGAGACAGGAAGATGTGAGAGTCCATGGAAAACAATAGGTTAAGAGGCAATGATTCAAACCATCCAAAAGAAAATAAACTTGCCTATTTTGGTCTTCAGTGGAGGTAATCCTTGTGCTGAAAGTTAGAATTGATTGACATAATCCTTTATCTTCTCCAAGTGTAAACTGAAATACCCCTTGTGCTCCCTTGCCACTTAAGGTATTGACTCCCAGGAGGGAAATTATTCCTTATTTTGTTCCTTTAAAATAGTGCTCATTTAAAATGTGAGTGAAATGAATGAGGGCCCACACACCCCTAGAAGGAAGCATGGCTGAAGTGGCAAGTCTAAAGACCACGATGAAGAGAAGCCAAGGAAACATCCATTTATGCCCAGGTCTACCATGACACCATGCTATTTCCCAGTGCAGAAGTTCCCAGTGATAATATGGATGTAGAGATCTAAGTGTTCACTCAGGCACCAGGTGAATGATAGGATGATTACCCGACAACATTTTGTCTTTTCCAACAGGTATGATTGAGCTTTCGGAAGGTTTCACTTCACAGAGCTTAGTAAAAGCAAACATGAGTAGGAAACAGGACCAAGGTGGCCTCTGCCACGTAAGACTGTGGGGAGAAAGCAAACAGGAATAGTGTTTCTACCAATAATAACAGATCAGAACTATCTTTGCAGTGTCCTCTCAACTCCATGATATATTCTGCTGTTTTGAGGGCAAGAAGCATGAGATAAGACAAATGTGTAATTACTTCTTGACCCACTCTTTCTAGTTTTCCATTTTCATGAGATGCCACAATTCATTATTTGCATTGATATATACAGAAGGATGGGGACGGTTAGTTGATATTCATTTATTCAGCAGTCTGTAATCTATATTTAATGGAGTACCAGACTGTGGCATAATAAACCGTTTAGAAAGATAGCTGCTTCATACACAGGGGTTATTGCTTGCATAACCTGTACTTATTTTTCATTACAAAACTAAAAGAGCAAAGCATAATTCATACAAGCAAATGAAGTTAACATTTAATGGCTTGAAAAATGATAGTATGAGCTTGTACTGTCAGGCACTGAGTGGCTGTAAAATAAAGGAGAGGAGTCCCCCCAAAATTGCTAAATAAAAAGCTGTTTTTTAGTTCACTGTGAAATATGGATGCCAAGGCAAACAATGAGATTCCACTTCATCAGGTGCTAAGTAGCCCCTTAATTGGCTGACTTGTGGCTAGAGGAGCTGTTTGTCCTTCAGAGAAAGCTGCTGCCCCGGAGCATGCCCTGTGCTCCAGAGCTCTGGAAGGGTCTCCCTGATATCAGAGAGCTTCTGATGAGTCTTCCTGTGCACTCCTGTTGAATATGCACCATGCCATGTGAGCGTAGGGAACCAAGTGTGGAAGCTAACATCACCCAGAGTCAGTGATGAACAGAATGTGAATCCCCAGGGGTGCCTGGTATCTCGGTTGAACATTGGACTTCAGCCCAGATCGTGATCTCACAGCTCCTTAGTTCCAGCCCCACATTGGGCTTTGCGCTATGGCTTTGCTCTGATAGAGTGGAGTCTGCTTGGGATTCTCTGTCTCCCTCCCTCTCTGTTCTTCCCCCACTTATGTGTGAGCAAGCGCTCTCTCTCTCTCTCTCTCTCTCTCAAAATAAACAGACATTAAAAAAAAATTAAGAACGTGAATCCCTGCTGGCCATGAAGAACTGACATTTTTAGATGCCAGCATCATGGTTCCCAAATGCTGTCCTGTGGAGCAGTGCAAATCTAGAATAAATTTTTGTGAGTCTGTAACACAATTAAAATCATAAAGGCACCATTATTAGTTTTTCAGGTTTTTAAATTCATTCATCTTTTTTTTTACACGTGTTTATTTATTTTGAGAGAGACAGAGAGCAAGAAACAGAACGCATGAGTGCAGGAGGGGCAGAGAGAGAGGGAGGGAAACAGAATCCTAAGCAGGCTCCGTGTGGTCAGACTTGGGGCTCAAACCCAGGAATCATGAGATCATGACCTGAGCTGAAGTCAAGGGCCTGATGCTTAACCAACTGAGCCACCCGGTGCCCCAAGGTTGTTAAATGTATTCCTCTTAAAGGACTTCCAATTTTTCTAATACTATGTTTTTCCAAGTTTGGCCTAAGTCATCATTTCTATTTATGAAATAATAATGATAACAAATGGTAGGTGTGAATGTCTTTTTTATGTTATGTAATCAAATAAAATTGGTCACCCAATGTCAGCTCTCAAGGAATATAGCATTATGGGAATCGTGGTTTAGATTTCTCATTCTCAAAGAGTGATACAGATTAATTTCTGTATGTAGAACCCATCTCAGGACTCATAGGAATTACTCAGAATTATACTTTCTTGAGCATATATCCAACTTCACTTATAAAGTGCCATTTTTTTCTGCCTGCTATTACCATTGGTTCTCCATTTGTGAGAATTTGGCTGATAGAATATTTACGCATTTTATTCATCTTCTGGCCCTTCATTTCCCCCACACCAGCAATTTCCTTGGATATAGTGTATCAATAAAATATATTATCACACCATATATTATAGCTTTCCTTGGGGGGGGTAGGAACAGCAATACATTATTGGTTTTATTTCTGTAATAGCATTTCTTTTTTTTTTTTTTTTTTTTTTATCTTCTGGTCCAGGAAGTAGAAGTAAATGTTTGTGACATGGATTAGTGACATGTTGGGGGTTTGCTGTTACCAGACATCTACAATAATTGGAATGCCCTCAGCTACATATAATCAAAGACCATCAATAACACTCACAAACATGATTTCAGAGAACTTTAATTATTTGCAACCCATATTATTGGGCCTTTTGATTTATTCTTACATATAACTCCAACCCTTCATACCACTATTTGAATATGAAGGATTAATTATTTATATGAGTCCTGAAGGTAAAAGGAAGGGGTCCTAAGAGTCACAGTATGACTTTTATAAAGCTGAACACAATAAAACTTGATATAAAGATGACTGGATGGGAACAGAGATAACAGAATGTGGTCCAAAGCAGGCCAGGCCAACAAATGAACAAAAACTTGAAAGTTCAACACAGGGATCATAAAGGAGGATTAAGCACGGTACCTTGGTGTCCGCTTTGTTGGGCTAAGATGGAGGTCTTATTCCTCGGCCATGCCAGGCCATATTGTAAATAATACCAATGATTTTTAGCCCTGAATCATCAAGATCACCATCATCAGCACCATCTTCACCACCAACATGACTACCACTTCCATGATCACTGCCATTGTAATTAACATCTGCTCCGTGTTCATTATGTAACAGGTACTGTGCTAGGTGCCTCACAGGCATTTCATTTAATCCTCACAAAACCTTATAAATTATTTGCTATTATTTTTTCTCATTTTACAGAGAAAAAAACCAAGACAAAGGAAGTTCACATCATGTGCCCAAGGACCCACAGAGAGTAATAGCAGAACTGGAATCAGAACTCAAATTTGCCTGACATTAGTCTATCTTATTATTGCCTATTTCTATAATTTTGAGATGAATCCTTGGTCTGAGTAGCTATGGTCAAATCTAATTCTTTTTTCTCCTATTGGAAATGCATAATAGTAGGTGAAAATATGTTACATAAATAACCCTAACAATTCTTACTCTTCCCCCTCTCCCCTGCTCAAAGGGCCAACATTCTTCTCCGAATTCCCTGCTTTGGTTCTCCTCATATATTCTTTAATTTATCCATGAAAAGAACCTTTAATTATCCTGAGGCAGTTTCAGTTCCTAGTAGTTCCTGCAGAACAATGGTCTTTTGATAGATTTCAGTATCAATAATGCTTTACGCAAAGCAATAAGTAATTGTTCATCTTTTAAAATCTGGAGCTGAAAGGAACTTAGATCGTCCAACGTACTGTAGCAAAGTACATCCCAGATAGGCTAAGTAACTTACCTTAGTTCATAAACTGGCTGGCAGGAGAGCAAGTACTGGATGTCAGTCATTCTGGTGCTTGCCATCTTCTGCCTCTGGCATCACTAGCAAAGGGAAATGCATTATTCCCCAGAAGTCTTCAGTATGAGCTATCTATGGAAAGAGGGTGACTTCTTTTGTTTCTATTTGCTACCAAAAGTAAGCTAGGTCCTTGCCACACCATGCATGGGGAGGAAGAAAGACAAAGCAACGCCTTCAGCCCCCCAAACATGCCCCTTCAGCCCCCCAAAACATGAAAATCAATCAAACAAGCAAATAGTCTTCCTATGCATCAGACTTGTCCATATAAGATCACTGAACTCTATCCCTTTGCTTTTGGTTTTCCAGCGTGACACGTTTCCTCACGTCTGAGTTTCACTAGGAGTTGTGCACTCTCTATATACACAGCAAGCTCAAACCTTTAGAGTTTCTTTCTTTCTTTCTTTCTTTCTTTCTTTCTTTCTTTCTTTCTTCTTCTTTCTTTCTCTATTTCATTTTTTTCACACTCCCTTTCTATAACCCTGCTGGCTTCAACAGGTTCAATGAGGTTTCACTTGAGAAATTTCTGTTTTTAAAATTGGAAGGAGTGTATACCACAGTCTCCACCCATTCTGTTAGCAAATTGTGATCAAATGCTACCCACAAACAAGACGGTCAATGAGTTTCTTTGAGCTGAAACAGAAGTTGATCACTGGAAAATGGAAACAGTGTTCCTTTTACTCCCTGCTCAGGATGTGATACAGGGTTGACTGAAGACTCTATTTAAAATTCAGCAACACAATTATCACAAACGCTGGGCAAAGCAAATCTTCAAGCCTAGAAAATGAGAAACTCAGAAAGTAATGACTAAATCAATAGTATCTATAATCTGGGATGGAGGGAATGTCTTATCTGCAGTATTGATAGTTATTTGTAATATACAGAGATTTACTTAATGTTCAGATATAGATAAGAACATAGCCACTCATCAACTGAATTGGCTTAGAAATAAAGCTGAGTGAAGGACAGAGAAAACATACTTCATTCTTCACTTGGGCAAAGGAAGTTAAAATAATTTTCAATCTTGTAATTAGTAATTAGAGACAGGGTGGGGAAAGCACTAGAAATAGAAGATGGCTTAGCCAAACCTTCCTTGAACATCCTGGTTAAACTACTGAGAAGTGTTTTGTTTGTTTATTTGTTTGCTTGCTTGTTTGTTTTTTGTGAGTGTTGTTGTTGTTTTGTTAGAAATTGGCTCCGAACCCAGGCAGGGAGGGGTGGGGCTGCATGTGGGGAAATCTGTGGCTGTAAGTGTGAGCATCTGGGAAGGCAGAGGCAGGAAGAGAAATGAAAGATGTTGGCAAACAGGCTTGTTGCTTATAAATTCATCTCTTGGGAGCAGGGCAAGAAAAATGGACCACTTAACCAAATTTTGCCACTTTAAGTTTGGCCAGTTAGCACTTACTGAATTATGATGTGCAGGCCCAGGTTTTTGGAAAAGAAATTAAGCAGATATAAGTATCGCTAATAAATAAAGGATACAAAGCATTTATTGCTTGAGGGTAGAAATTGTCTATCGCAAACCTCTCAAATGACTTCAGACAGGATGAGATTTTGGTGTCCCCCAACCCCTCAATTCAGTATTATAACTCTTTGAATCAGAGGATGCCTATTAGGAAACTCTGTGACAGAACAAGTAACCGCAAATACAGAAGGAGCGCTAGATCTCCAGGTAGGCAGCGGGGCCAGCCAGGGTGCCCTCCACATGGTGTCCTCCATAGGGAGGGTGGCTCTGCCTGGCCCACAACCTTTGTGCACAATTTGCCTTTACTGCATGTGGGGTGCTTTTGGCTTGGCTCACTGTGGCATGAAGTGTGATTTCTCACTCAGCAGCACAAATTAAGTGAAAAATGCACAATGCCATGAGACAGTGTAAAGAGAAAAGCAACAGTGGGCATATCTTTAGCTATGAAGGCAGCAACGTCTCATGATAGAAGACATTTTGAGGATTCAGACTTCTGAGGGAGACACTGATAAAGGGTGTGATGAGGGGCATGAAGGCGGGACCCCAGGAAGAAGGTGGTCATCACCAAAATGGTGTGGTCTTAACACAGTGTCAACAGGCACGGGGGCTACCTTGTGAGGGTGGACACTTGTGGGGGAGGGAAGCACACTGCCGAGCTCCTTGTAGTGGAGAAGGGCAGAAGGCAGGCAATGGGTCTGCAGATGGCTGTTGAAGGGAAAAGACTTAACAATGACTTCCTGGAAGACAGGATGGGCTACAAATGTGAACCACAGTACTTATCTTGAATTTTACAAGCATGTAAGTAAGTATACTGGTGTTAATGACAGTGAAGTCTTTCTATGCATTTGGCTACGATATAATCTCATTTTCCCTCACCTTCCCCCCCCCCTCCCAGTTTTTCAATTAAGAATCCCAGTCAGAGTTAATTTATAATAAAAAAAAGGTATGGATTACAGGGCACTGAACCAACAAACAATTCAAAACTTGGGAATCACAAATAAAATGGGGCTGTGGCTACTGGAAGCAGACAGGGACAGCTGACAATTTGGGAGGAAATAGTTAAAAAGATGACAAAAATAGAGGCAAGAATTGGAAAGGCATAGCCTCCAGGGTTATTTCGCAAAGGGATAAACAACCATACCGTTCAGCTTGGGCCCTTTTCCTTATAGTATTGGTCAAATGATCCAGAGCCATTAAGAATAAGTAAGTAAATACTCAGGGGGTTTGTGTTAAGAACTCAGAGAGTATGACAAATTTTAAGGCAGATTGCAGCTCCTTTCTAGGTGCTGAGACAGAACCACTTGTCAGCCTTGTGTCCATTTATTTTCTTGCACAGCTTGCATCCAATCCATCCGCAAATCCTGTAGGCTCTGCCTTCAAATCATATTCAGCACATTCCATCATCCCTCTGCCTCCTCTCTCTTCAGCCAGAGTAAAATAGAAACTTCCCCCCTCACCACCCCACAGTACTCCCTGTCTGCCTTGCCCTAGCAATCCCCCTTCCCAACACTGGGTACAGTCATTTGTCTGGGAAGTTAATTTAGGGAACCCACACTTCCAGTAGTGCTGTGTTGCTGAGCTGATGCTATAACTGGGAAACAGCAATGAGCCGCAGGTTTCATATTCCTGAGGCTTAGAAACAGGGACCCCCTCCACCTTCAGTCTTCGTGTGATTTGGAAAATCAGCAATCCTTTGTCTTTCTTCTGTCCATTTCCTTGGTCGTCCTATAAGTTGAAGGCAATGTCGTCCCTCAGCTGGGCCACAGAAATGACTTCCTACCTGGACTCTCTGTTTCTGCTTTTGCCCCCTCCTTACAGTGACAGGAACTCTAAAATGCATCAGCCCAGTCCACATTTTTGAGAGTGAAGGGTAGTGTTAATAATTACCGCAAGGCAATGGGGTTTACCAGACATCTCTGGTAAACCAGGACGTAGGGATGCTGTATTTTTAATCCATTTTTCTTCCAGCAAGCTCGGTAAATTTAAAAATAAAAAAATAAAAATAAATAAAATCTAAGGTTTCATCAGTCTCCTTAAAAATCCTCCCATGGTTTCCCATTCCATCAATAATAAATTACAAATCATACTGGGGCTTACAAGTCTCCTTCTCAGACTTTGTCACTTTGCAACATGAGCCCCAGGCCCCCTGGCCTTTGTTCCGATCTTTGAAAGTACTCAGCTCAGTTGTCTCCGGAGGCCACTCTGCCTGCCATGCTCTTTCCCTCTTTGTGCACAGCTGACTTCCTAACCATCACAGGTGCTCACAGGTAACCTCCTCCAAGAAGCCTTTGTTTATTATTCTACCAAGCATATCCCTACACCTTTTTCCTCTGTATCATGTTAATGTGATCATTTGCCTTTTTAGTACTAAGCTTCATCTAAATTTCTATCTATTTCAATTTTCATTGGTTCACTCTCTCTTAGAATACAAACCTCATGCAACCAGGAATCTTGAATCCCCGGTACTTGGACCAGCATTGGGAATTGCAGTGGAGGGAAAATAATTTTCCTTCTATCCTTCTTAGTTCTTGGCTAGGAGCCTTTAACTAAAGACAGATTAACCAGAGAAAAACACACAGGAGTTTACTTACATGCATACCTCACATATACATGGGGGACAACCTAGGGAAAATGAGTTAATTTTCACAGTGGCTTAGAATTCAGGCTTAAATACTATTCTCAGCTAAAGCCAAAAGAGAGAAAAGTGTGGGAGGGGTTAGCTATGGGGAGGTGACTAAGAAAGCGAACAAGAGTAAGAGTTTCTTGTGATTTATAGTCATTCTTCTAGGTACAGAGAGGGACCACTTGACACATGGAGAGTTCCTCTATTAATGTAAATTTCTCTCGCAGAAGGTGTAACTTCTACTCTGTTTTCAGGACTTCTTCTGTGTTTGCTGTTTCTCCAAATAATCCGCTCAGAACAATTCTTATGCCAGAGAGGCATATTCGGGGATGGTATATTCCACTACCCTTCAGCACCTACTGAGTATTTGCACAGAGGGTGAATAAATAAAACTTTGAATTACGTTCAATGACACGATCATCATAATAAACAAAGGCGATAAAATGTGCTAAAATGCTTTGTAAGACAAGAAAGCGATACACAAAACAAGATGCTCTTAGGTAGGTAAATATGTCTGTTTTTAATCTCAATATATATAAATATATATTGTAGAGAGAAGGGGCTGTTATAAGTAATAGGTCAACAGTTCTGCCATCAACAGGCAACACTCAAGAGAGTATTACACATTAAACTATCTGGTTGGCCGAGTACGGGGAGTGAAAGAGTTAAGCCTCATCAGGGAAGGGGAGAAGCTGGAAGGCAGCAGAGATGTGTAACCAGACGTCTGATCTCTGGTGGAGGGACTCTCTACATCATATCCAGTATGAGGCATACAGATGCAGAAAACTGTGTCTTCATATCATTACACTTAGATACAGCATAATTTTCTTTCCACAAATCCTAGACTGCATAGCCCGAAGGTATTCAATAAAACCAAGAGGAACATTGGAAGTGAATCATACCCATTTGACATATCCAGTTCTGCTGTGACCGCCAGACCAAAATATAGTCTGCGGGCCTCTTTTTCATTAGCGTGAAACTGCCGGGTTTTAAAACAGTTTATCCGTTGAATTAATCTCCAACCTGCCTTTCACACAGGGCAGATACAACTCCCTGCCATCAGTCTTCTTATTCTGAAACACTCTTATTTTTATTTGTATGCATTCTGGGTAATGAATAACGATCTTTTGTGGTTAGAGAATGCCATTCTCTGAAATAGCTCCTAGCATTTTGTAAATGTTAACTCATTAGATCTCATATGGTCCAGAGCCATCTATCACACGGAGGTAGGTCAAAAGCATCATACTTCACATTTTATAGATGGAGGAATTTCAGGACTTCAACCCAAGGTCATCTGCAAGTCAGCAGCCAAACAGAAGAAGACAAGGCACAGAAATATAACCCCAGAATCAAACAAATCTTACTCTGCCTTCTGAGTGAGCCAAGCTGGCCCTCAGGGTCACATGAGGACAGTAGTCTTTGCGTTCAACTAACTCAGGGCTTGGGATCCAGGTTGGACTAGGGGGTAGGAGGCTGATCACACTGCTTGCCCACCCCTCCCCCCCACCTCACTTTGTCCTGGCAAAGAGTAATCAAAATGCATATCCAAGCAGACCTCAAGTTCCATGGTATCTGAGGTAATTCATTTCTTGTCCACGCAACTCTCTGCTCCAGGCATTTTGCGGGGATTTCCACATGCTTCCTTTACTCACACTGTTTACCATCTTGGGAGGAGGTGCAGTTGCTAAAGGCATTTTCCAGCTGTGGAAAGTGAACTGCTCTCTGTTATTCCCTCTTCCATCTCCGAAGCCCTTTTAGCTTTCCTAGTGAAGCCAGTGGCCCATGCAGTCACATGGTACACGGAGTGCTCTGCGGTCTTGCTGGCCCCGTGTCCCTTTTCCTTTCCATCACAACCCCCGGGTGCACACCTCACAAAGGGAGCCAGCGCGTTAATGCTTTTTTTCAGTCTGTACTTCTTACAGAATCCAGTCAAAGGGACGAGCGATGGGGAAACATCTAATGAATGATGTTTCTCAATGCCTTTCTTCTAAAACAAAGGGGGTGCAGCAGAAGTGAAAAATTCATGGCAGAATATAAAGGAACTTGGAAGTGTATTCTACGGCGGCCCCATCAGCTTACTCAGCTGCCTTAGATTCCCTACCAAGGAGGACTCACTTTTGTAACATTTCCCAAAGAATTGAAAGCAGGAGGGAAGGAAAGAAACGCAGGCAGAGGAGAATGTTCATGCCCCACTGCCTCCATTTTAAGACAATTTTCTGTGTCTGTTGTCAGGCGTGTTTCAAGTGTCAGAAATGTAATAGAACTTGAAACATGATAGAAGTTATATTAGTTATGTAACTGGTGAGCTATAAGTCACAATTATATTTATTTTGAGATGATGGCATTATCAATTTTTCCCCTTTAATCATAAACCACCACAGAACAACCAAATTCCTGTCTCTCTGATGGGAATGCACAGTTAGACATGCAAAGTACACAGGCAAACAAGTCAACAATGTAGCAACAAATGCTCCCAGCTCCAGCACCATGGGAGATGGAGGTCACTTCCTCTCTTTGTCCCCCAGACCCTAATTCCATCCTTGCCTCTTTGTAACCAACAAAAGACAGACGACTTGAACAGGAGTGAGAAGGCTTTTTGGTATCCTGCAAATATCACCCTCTTAATTTTATTTCAGGAGAAAGCTATATGAGTGATCTGGTCCTTACAGCTGCAAGACCCCCACCAACATAAGTGCAATTGAAGGAGAAACCAGGCTATAGGCAAGAAATGGGAGCCTGTATTAATTCCACCAGCATTCATCACTCTATTTAACAGAATTCACTCTATTTAACAGAATGTAAATTCTCCATTATTATTATCATTATTATAAATTCTATTAATAGAGATCTGTACAATGGACGTACAATCCTCCTACTGATGTGTTTTTAGCTCATTTCTAGTTTTCTGCTTTGGGAGAAGTTTCATATCTGATATATTTACCTGTATATCCTTATATTCAAGCCTCATTACATTTGTGGGAGAGAAGTAGATGTCCTGGCTCTTGTAAAAAATTTTGAATAGAAATCACCAATTCATTGTCTAATTAAAAGTATATAGATTATTTTTCTACCCTGCTGTCAATACTGGGCTTAAAGAATAGTTTTAGGGAGATTTTTTTCTTTGTTTTTTGTTTTGTTTTGTTTGTTCTTTGCTTGCTTGTGTTTGCTTTTGAGAGATGAAAGGTGTAATTCTTTTAAATCTTCTTTGGTTTTAGTGTTTTTGTTTTGTTTTGTTTTGTTTTTAACGTTTATTTATTTTTGAAACAGAGACAGAGCATGAACAGGGGAGGGGCAGAGAGAGAGGGAGACACAGAATCTGAAATGGGCTCCAGGCTCTGAGCTGTCAGCACAGAGCCCGACACGGGGCTCAAACTCGCGGACTGTGAGATCATGACCTGAGCCAAAGTCGGACACTTAACTGACTGAGCCACCCAGGGGCCCCCCTTGGTTTTAGTGTTATACAACTCAGAATTTTTCTAAGGGTAACACATGGAATTTCCTTAAAACCTATGATCAGCCTGGAAGGGCAGAGATGAGTTTAGGAACGAACGAATGAAAAAGAAAGAAAGAAAGAAAGAAAGAAAGAAAGAAAGAAAGAAAGAAAGAAAGAGAAAGAAAGAAAGAGAAAGAAAGAAAGAAAAAGAGAGAGAAAAAGAGAAGAAAGAAAGAAAGAAAGAAAGAAAGAAAGAAAGAGAGAAGGAGGGAGGGAGGAAGGAAGGAAGAAAGCAATGAGAGAGAGAAGGAAAGGAAAGGGAGGGAAAGGAAAGGAAAGGAAGAGAGGAAAGAAGGAAGAAAGAACCTGTAGAACTCCACCAATGATAATAAGTGTCTGAAATACAAAATAGGCTTTCATGGGACTTCAAATTAACCCCAAAGCTCTGAGTCTGTTAAATATTTTAAAAGTTCACTGTGAGATTATGTGATCACCAGTCTCTCCCTGCCTGTATCAGCCAGGATTCAATCAAAAGAGCAGAATGAGAAGGAACAATGTATTACGAGATTTATTGCAATTGGTTTACACAATTGTAGTGGATGGCTGTGCAAGTCCAAAATCCCTAAGGCAAGCTCTAACCGCTGGCCAGCAGGAGCTGGAGCTGCTGTCCACAGGTGGAATTTGTTCTTCAGAGAATCCTCAGTTCTGCTCTTAAGGCCCTTCAGCTGATTAAATCATGCCCACCCAGATTACTTACAATAACCTCCCTGGTTTAAAGTCAACTGATAATGGGCTTCAATCACAACTATAAAACGCCTTCACAGAAACACCTGGAACAGCTAGAGACCATAGTCTAGTCAAGGTGACATCAGTCCACCCTATCTCATTCTATGTCTATTTAAAGTGAAGAGAAGAAAATGCCTTAACAATTTTAACCTTTGTAATTTCTATATCTCTAGCTAAACTGTATCATTCTGAAGGACAGGTGTTGTCTCATTAATTATTTTAATGCTCATAACTGCTTTATTTATAGTAGCCAAAAATGGGAAATAACCAAACTATGTGAGTGGCTAAACAAACAGTGGTACATCCATACCATGGAATACTACTCAGCACTAAATAGGAAGGAGCTTTTTTTATACTCAACAACTTGGGTGGGCTTGAAGGTCATATGCTGAGTGAAAACAGCCAATGTCAAATGTCATACACTATCTGATCCCAACTATACAACATGCTGGAGGTGACAAATTTTTACAAATGGAGGACAGACTAGTGGTTGTCAGGGTTTAGGGATGGTGGACATGAGGGAGGAATATGTGACTACAAAGAGGTAGCATAAGGGAGCTCTTTGTGGTGATTGAAACCTTCTGTATCTTGATTGACATAGCGCTTACCAATCTATGTGTGTGACAAAATGGCAAAGAATTACGCACGGGACCTCCCTCTACCATATTTCGAACTTCTGTGGATCTATAATTATTTAAAAAACAGATGCCTAAAAAAGAAAGGAATGTTTCCAATGTGTACGTAACATTGAGGCTGGGAAGAACTTTCTAAGAAAGACAGGAAATGTAATAAAATAGAAATGAAGACATAATTGAAAACGTAATCACTTTACAAACTTTTGCACAGCAAAAGGCTGCATAAACAAAATCAAGTAAAATTATTGAATAGGAAACTGGGGATTGATCCTTGAACAATGTGGGTAGGGGTGCCAAGGGGGGTCAGTTACATTTGCAGTCTTTGGGCAAACTGGTAGGGTATGTTGATAAGATACTAAGTGTTGTTCGCCAGTTAGGAAACCCAAGTAGATGAGATGGAGACGCAAAGGAAGACACACAAGAACCACTGATTCATACACACTTCTCAACACATACTTTTAAGCACTGTGCTCAGATCCTTCTGAGATAAAGAGAATAGTAACGATGATGATGATGCTGGTGATGATGTTGACAATGGCAATTATTGACTTTTCTTAAAATCCACGGAAAATCTGTTTTCAAAGAGGTTTTAAACATGAGCTAATGTTTTTAGATGTGAGTAATGACCTGTCCAGGGCTCTTAAGTTAAGCTAGCATCCAGAAGGCTGTGTAGTCCTATTATCCCTGGCACACATATTGATATAACAGTACTCAAACCAGTCTTCAGGGTTGACTTGCTTCAAGCTTATGTGCCTCTGGCTTGCTGACCTAAGTCCCTTGGTCAGTAGCAGAACTAATCTATTTTCCTAGAGATTTGCAGTCCACTGACCTTAAGGAGTGAAGGACAAAACAAGACTTTCCCGAAGATAAGTCCTGATCCCATTCAAATATAACTGCTTCTGATGCCAGCAAGTCCGTTCAGGGTCATGTCTATACACGACTAACTTCCTGGGCACCTACTTCTCCTGCATGAAGTCCCCTCCCACTTCCCATGCCTTCCCCCTTGAAAACCTTCCAGTTTCACCTGGACTAAGAAGATGGTCTTTAGGATGTTAGTCTATCTTCTTCCCAGGTTGCTAGCCTCCTCAATAAAGCAAACTTTCCTGTCTTGAGTATTGATTCTTGAGCAGGAAGCAGCCAAAGCTGAATTCAGAACTGTTTCTCTGTCCAGTAACATTGATGAAGTGGATGCTGGACAGTCTGGAGCCTAGCAGGCTCCTGATGCAAGAGACAAGCAAGGTAGCTGGGCTGGATGGGGGTCAGCAATGGTCCAGAACATGGTGCATTTCTCCTAATCCTTCCTCTATCTGTGTTTTCTGGAGCGGAAACCACGCGACACCGTAGGCCTAAGGAATATTAAGCTAGGAATTTTGATGAATTTCTATTAGCCAAGTGTGGGCTAGCTGGAAAGAGCAAAGCTCCTGGGGCCACAGTCATAGGGGAGCTATAATTTTCCTCTAGGAAGCTTACCAAAATCTCATATGAGGATATAGGAGTGAATCCAGAGTAAGTTCCCCTACCTCCTGATAGTCCTGTTGGAGGCGGGGGAGAAGAGCCTCATATTAATTTTTGTATCCTTTTTTCCTACATCTTACTTAGTGCAAAAATAGCTTCAGGAAACAGCTATAGAATTGAAGTACAAGGAATAGTCACATCCATCCACAATTTCAAGAGAGGAAAATGTTTACTTTTTTTTATCTCTTACCAGTGCCTGACAGGGTGACAGCATGTTGAATGTACACAGTAGTTTGCTAATAGCCTAGCTATATGGAAATACTCTGTATTTCCATAGATTTATCTCCACCAATAATCCCTTTCATCTCTTAACAATTGTTTCTACAAATATCCTGCTGACTCAAATTGCACTTTCATAGATGAACTTCAACTCTGCAAGGTGTTTACACTTGTTACAAGGTGCATCACCTTGAGAGAGATAATTCTTTTTTAATTTTTTAAATGGTTTTATTTTATTTTTGAGGGAGAGAGACAGAGTGTGAGTGGAGGGGCAGAGAGAAGGAGACACAGAATCCAAAGCAGGCTCCAGGCTCCGAGCTGCCAGCACAGAGCCCAATGCGGGGCTCGAACGCACAAACCGTGGGATCGTGACCTGAGCCGAAGTCAGACGCTTAACTGACTGAGCTACCCAGATGCCCCTGGGAGAGATAATTTTTGATGATGGAGTCTTTTACATCCTTCTTAAAGAAAGGATTGGATAAAGAGCAGAGAAACTGCTGATGACTGAGAAGTAGTTAAGATAAATTTGAAAACCTTTAGCACTGAGGTAAGATCCCATTGAGAGGTAAAAGTGATCACTTTTACTGAGTACTTCTGAATCTCAGGCTTTGATGTAAGGCTTTGAAACATGACCCACATGGCTTCTAGGACCCCCTGCCCTTGGATTTTGATGTGTAATTGGCTCAGACTCAGGCAAATCCCTTAGCCCCGTTTCTCTAGGTTTGTATGAAGGCCCAAGAACATGTACACATATCTCATTTCAGGAGTTTATTTCCTTTGTGTGTCTGGGAACCTTAATCTCACAATATCCTGGTGCATGTAACCGGGGCTCAATTTGAGTGGAAACTTGGAACCATGTTACTGGAGCTACTTCGGTTTACTTGCTGTGCAAATAAGCAAGACACTTGCCGAACCAGGAATCCAAAGACTCACATTCAAATCTTGACTTTGAAACTTACTCTATAACTCTCTTAGCCTCTATAAACCTCAATTTCATCATCTTTAAAACAGGGTAATGGCTCTACTTTAATCATTATGCAGGGAGTTATGGGAGTCAAACTAAAAAAAAAGCCCTTATATAATTATAGAAATATAAATGATCAGGATTTAAGGTGACCTTTTTCTAACTAAATCATGTCAGTCAACCCCCCTCTTCTTTGAAGTTCTCAATTTAAAAAAGTCAGGCCTATAAAAACAATAACAGAATGAAAAAACAAAACAAACACAAATGATAGATTTATTCATGGCAGAGAAGTGACTCTGTGGAAAGTTTGATAGGAGTTGTCCTGAAGGGTAGGATATAGGTCAGGAGAACTAGGGGAGAGCTGAGTACTTGCTCTCTCCTCCACACCTCAACCCTGTCGATCTAAATTTCAGTACGAGGGGAGTCTGGGTGGCTCAGTTGATTAAATGTCCGGCTTCGGATGAAGTTATGATTTCCCTGCTCATGAACCCTGCATCAGGCCTCTTTGCTTTCAGCACAGAGCCCGCTTCGGATCATCTGTCCCCCTCTCTCTCTGCCCCTCCCCTGCTCCTACTGTCTCTCTCTCTCTCAAAAAATAAATAAACATTTAAAAAATAGATAAATAAATTTTAGGATTAACTAGCACAGTGAATGAGTGAATGAATGAATGGATGAATGGGTGGGAAATGGCAGGTGCCAGGAGGAACCCTGAGCTGATCACTGAGTGAATTATAAGAGAGAAAGATGGCTTGCTATCCCCAGGACGCAGGTCCGTGCCCATTACTTCCCTGTGAGCAGGAACTGCAGGGGCAACTTAACACATGAAGACAAGCAGTGGGACGGAGAATACCATAGCCAGGGCTCCTGTCCGTAAAAAGTTGAGGAGCTGCTCAAGTCACAAATATGGCCAAAGGGTAATAAAGGTATTTGCTATCAGTGGGGCAGTCCTCTTCTTGTGGCCTGGGAGGGATAGTAAAGGGGCAAAGGAAGAAATAAAAAACAAAAACCAAAAAAAACATACTCCTTGACATGTGGAGCATGCATAAAACTTACTCATTTTAGATAACCAAAATAGGAAACAACTCAGTTTGAAACACAAAACCAACTTAATTCATGTGATGAACAGGTTTTGGTTTTGACTTTGAGTTCAGCTTGGTCTAGGGGCTCAAATAATGCAACAAACAGTCCATCTCATTTCATTTTGTGTCTTTTTATTCTTTTAAAATATTTCCCCACCTTTATGGAGATATCATGGGCATATAAGATTATGTAAGTTTCTGCATCTTTGGCTCTGCCTTCTGCTGCTTGGTCTTCTTTGTTCTTGGACTCCATGTCTCGGCTTTAGGCAACTGTGGGTTCATGTCTTCATTCCCATTTTATGTGCAGATAAAAAAAAGAGAGAATGCATCTTCTCAGAAGATTCGGACAAGTCCGGGCATTTACTCTGTCTGGGATCAACTTAGGAGGTATGCCTACCCCTGAACCAGTCATTATTACTGAAGATTATTACAAAAGAAAGTTGAAGGACTGTGGCCAGTAGGAAAGAAGAAATGCTGGAGATCCTGGAACATGTATTTTGCTATCCAGCCACAGCAGAATTTCATTCCAAAGGGCATATCTCTATGTTCAGAATACCTGAAAGGGAAAAAATAAGCATATTATTGCATTTGTGGGAAAGAAAACCACTAGATTAACATGGAAACATCATGTACATATATAGAATGAGAAGAGAAACTTCCACTGTGGGAAGGGTTTCTGAGGGAAAAAAGGGCCAATTTTATTTTTTATTTTTATTTTTTAATATGAAATTTATTGTCAAATTGGTTTCCATACAACACCCAGTGCTCATTCCAACAGGTGCCCTTCTCAATGCTCATCACCCACTTTCCCCTCTCCCGCCCCCCTTTCAACCCTCAGTTTATTCTCAGTTTTTAAGAGTCTCTTATGGTTTGGCTCCCTCCATCTCTTTTTTTTTTCCTTCCCCTCCCACATGGTCTTCTGTTAAATTTCTCAGGATCCACATAAGAGTGAAACCATATGGTATCTGTCTTTCTCTGTATGACTTCTTTCACTTAGCATAACACTCTCCAGTTCCATCCACGTTGCTACAAAAGGCCATCTTTCATTCTTTCCCATTGCCATGTAGTACTCCATTGTGTCTATAAACCACAATTTCTTTATCCATTCATCCATTGATGGACATTTAGGCTCTTTCCATAATCTGGCTATTGTTGAAAGTGCTGATATAAACATTGGGGTACAAGAGCCCCTATGCATCAGCACTTCTGTATCCCTTGGGTAAATTCCTAGCAGTGTTACTGCTGGGTCATAGAGTGGATCTATTTTTAATTTTTTGAGGAACATCCACGCTGTTTTCCAGAGTGGCTGCACCAGTTTGCATTCCCACCAACAGTGCAAGAGGGTTCCCATTTCTCCACATCCTCTCCAGCATCTATAGTCTCCTGATTTGTTCATTTTAGCCACTCTGACTGGCGTGAGGTGATATCTCAGTGTGGTTTTGATTTGTATTTCCCTGATGAGGAATGACATTGAGCATCTTTTCTTATGCCTATTGCCCATCTGGATGTCTTCTTTAAAGAAGTGTCTATTCATGTTTTCTGCCCATTTCTTCACTGGATTATTTGTTTTTTGGGTGTGGAGTTTGGTGGGTTCTTTGCGGATTTTGGATACTAGCCCTTTGTCCAATATGCCATTTGCAAATATCTTTTCCTATTCTGTTGGTTGCCTTTTAGTTTTGCTGATTGTTTCCTTTGCAGGGCAGAACATTTTTATCTTCATGAGGTCCCAATAGTTCATTTTTGCTTTTAATTACCAAAAAGGGCCAATTTTAATCAGCATCTGTTTCCTCCTCCAACCTGCCTTTCCTCCCACCTCCATAGCAACTGCTATGCCCCCTATGTATTTCCTTTTTCTTCACTCTTACACTGTTTAGTAAATTAATTAATTAAAAATATGTACACATATATAGTCCAAATACATTTTATAAAATATTTGAATTAAAATTACAATTAATTAAAATATGTTTGCACCCTCTGCAAATTATATTTTACTTCATTTTATTTTGTTTTAATTCCAGTATAGTTCACATACAGTGTTAATTAATTAAAATATGCACATATACAGTAAAAATATATTTACGAAATATTAAGATTTTACAAATTGATATTTTACATTTAGAAAACATTGAAAAACATGTGTGCTTATATATGTTTCTATATATTGGACCACTGATGTGGGAAAACTCTAATGTAACTTCTCAACTACTATACTATAGCATTGTATCATCTAGCTTCTGCTACAACACATTTAATGTGTTCAGGGATATTGCTATTTTGTGACACTGCTCCCTTTCTAGGTAGCTCCCTGTTGTTAAAAGTTACATGACACAATGAGTAAACACCTTTGTACAAAATTTAACCCCCTCTTCCCACCACGGTCTTTCAGATGCCTGAGAGCAGTGCCTTTGGGGCAGTTTGGAAAAGAGACTTTGTGATTCTTTTGTCCACATCTTTTCAGGGTTTGTGCTCCTAAGAGTAATCATGGAAAAGAGAGTAAATAATCCTAGCGAGAAGTCTGGAACCAAAAGGTTACTTTTACAGTCAAAGTGTTGATTGAAATCACGCCTGGTGCCCAGCTCAGCAGCTGCAGCATTGAAGAAAGTCAGCAAAGCTGCGGCTGGGGGCTGGCTGGGGAACCAGAAGTCAGCGGCCTTTGGAGGAAGGGCGAAAGCCTCCCTGAACTCAGAGAATGTGCAGCAAGAGCACTCCTGCTTCTCAGAATTGATGTTTTATTTTATTTATTTATTTATTTATTTATTTATTTATTTATTATTTTTAAGAAAATGTTTAATACTTATTTTTATTTTTGAGACAGAGAGACAGAGCAGGAACAGGTGCGAACGGGGGAGGGGCAGAGAGAGAGGGAGACAGAGCGGGCTCCCTGGTGACCACAGAGATCCTGATGCAGGGCTTGAATTTATGAACCTCAAGATCATGACCTGAGCTGAAGTTGGAAGCTTAACCTACTAAGCCACCCAGGTGCCCCATGATTGCTCTGTTTTATTAACTAAACTTTTTTTTTCCCTTTTATTTCATTATTATTATTACTATTCAGTTAGATTTTTCCTACAGATGGTTTGTTAAAATGCACATGCTTCAAGTCTCTTTTCCCACTATTTCAGTTGAAAATAGCCAATTTTCTACTCTCATATCATCTAAATGAGATGCATTTATTCTTTCCATAATGGGGAAAGGCTACTGATTAATTTTAGGTCATTTGTATATGCTTATAAGATACAGATAGTTTCTATTTATGTGGTTGACAATTCGTGTCCTGTTGTTTTTTTTTTTTTTTAATATTTATTTATTTATTTTGAGAGAGAGGGAGAGAGAGTGTAAGTGTCAGAGGGGGAGAGAAAGAGAGAGAGAGAGAGAGAGAGAGAGAGAGAGAGAGAGAGAGACAATCCCAAGAAGGCTTCACACTGTCAGCACAGAGACTGACTTGGGTCTTGATCCCACAAACGGTGAGATCATGACCTGAGCAGAGATCAAGGGTTGGATGCTTAACGGTCTGAGCCACCCAGGCACCCCAAAGCTTGTCCTTTTTACACCACTAGAAATGAAGGTGTGTTGCTCTGTGTTCTGAAGTTCCAGGATCAGACCCCAATTCATTAGGATGGCATTGAGCAGATCTTTAAGGCACCATAAGCAGATTATGAATGTGAAGGAGGCCCAAACTAATCCTTACTTTGTAGAAAATAGTTAAGAGGGTATAGTATTGTTTTATGAGGATTCTGAAAGAGCTGACATTTGTCGCTCAAGTATCTTACATGAAAATATTAACCCCAATTTACCGATGGCGACACTGAACCTCACAACAGCCTAATGGCAGAGCTATAACCATTGCCATCTCATAGGTTAGAAGCTTGGGCTTACAGGGAGTAAGTAATTGCCTGATGGAATGTACAGCTAAGAAACATGACAGACTCAAAAGGTCAGAATGTCAGCCTTTTGAACTGGAAGTCAGCTCTAGCATGATTGTTCCATGTCTCATTGATGAAAATGAGGGACCTGGGCCCCTAGAGCATAAATGATCTGTCCAATTTTACAGAACTATTTCAAACATGGAGGGAAGGAGCTGGGATTTGGCTGAAGGCACTTCTTCTACCAAAGGGAAATGTGACAAAAGATGAGTGAATAGATGTCACAACATTTCTACCCAGAATCAGTCCTCAATATCACATGAGCAAATTCTATCCATCAAAACCTCAAGTTCTTCCTTATTTCAGGTTGAGATAATTACCATCTCTTCTTCTAGCAAGACTATTAAAATTGAAATACTTTTTGCTTCAACAGTTTTGCAATCACTTTTGACTGATTGAATGATTTATGTATTGATTTATTCATTCATCAAACGCATAGCCTTGTAAGCTATGTACCTGACATAGAGACAAATAAACCCAAAAAGTCTTGCTCCCCAGGAAGCCCTTGTCTCACCAGGAACAGAATTTGTTACAATAGCTACAAAGCAATGGGTCAAAGCGAACTGGAAGGAGAATAGAGGAGGGAAGTCCTTGGCTGAATAGATTAGCAAAAGCTTCATACAAAAGTCAGAACACAGACAATCCTGTGGGATGATTTTTACAAAGATTTAAACAATCAATTAATCAGCAACATCTTCTAATACCTTATACATGTAAGAAACTATAAGTTGGCAAAGATACAAATAAAATTAATAATGTATGACTAGTTTCATCTGTTGAGCCTTGACTCCATGCCAGGATATTTATGTGTATTTATTCTTCATCTAATATCAAACTTAGAAACAAGTAAAGATAAGCGAAGACTTCAAAGTTCCATAATTTACATGGAATCACAAAACAGTACATTTCTAGGCACTAAGACCATAATCATTCTACTTTTCCATACTGCCTTCCATGAAGTCTCTGAATTGAAAGGATTTACTACCAGTTGTATACTTACAGACAGAAAGACAATGGCTACTAATATGAGAGACAGTAGATCAAAATAAATGATAAACATAATTTACAGATGGGCATGTGTTAGCTGGTTTTTCTACTCAGGATCTCACCATGCTGATACCAAGATGTGCTCCAGGGCTGTGATCTCAGGGTCAGGGTCATCTTCTAAGCTCACTATGTGTTGGCAGAATTCAGTTCCTTGCAATTGTAGAATTTAGGGTCTCAATCCCTCGAAGTAACCCCCATTCGTTGCCATGAGCCACCTCTACAACATAGTAGCTTGCTTCCTGAAGGCCAACGGAAGAGCATCTCTGCTATTTCCTGTCTTTTACCTCAAGACCTTCTTGAGAGTACTGATCTCACTCCCAGGATAATCTCCCCCATTGAATCTCAAAATTTAAAATTTTTTTTAACGTTTTTATTCATTTTTGAGACAGAGAGAGACAGAACATGAATGGGGGAGGGTCAGAGAGAGGGAGACACAGAATCTGAAACAGGCTCCGGGCTCTGAGCTCTCAGCACAGGGGCCCGATGCAGGGCTCGAACTCACGGACCGCGAGATCGTGACCTGAGCCGAAGTCGGCGCTCAACCGACTGAGCCACCCAGGCGCCCCGAATCTCAAAATTTTAAATTTCTATCAATTTCCATGCTGTCTTTGACACACAATACCCAGTATGGTGCCTAGTACAAAGTTGGAACTCCCTAAATATTTGTTGAATGAATGAGCAAAGACTTTATGTACCTCTAGATGTGGAATTAAACTTTGGTGTATGTTTGTTTTCAAAATGCAATCACACTGAAGATGGATAGGGACTGTTCCATACTTTCTCCCACCATACACCCTGGATCACTAGTAGTAATTGCATTTTATTTGAGATTTATTTTCCCCCAACATAGTTACATTAATTTTACAATAATGACTTATGGTTTTCCTCATTAATTTAACACGCCCTGTGCTAGATATTTCCTCTGAGATTGTTTAATGATGTCCTGATTCTTCTCCCTCATTTCCTTCCACAAATATATGTATATATCACCCTAAATTCCTTTATTTTCAGACCTGTGTCTTTGACTATAAATACCACACATGCTAATGTTGAATTTTGCTGTTTCTTTTCTAAGGCCTTTGGCTGTTCTTACTTTTTTAAAGCTCAGTATCTCTGGATTCATGGATGTGGGATTCCACGTAATCCCTATTTCATTTCACTATTTAGTCTTCTTTTCGATATATTTTGACTTGGATTAGATGCTCACAGATGTGGAATTAACTATTGAGTTAGTGCAAATATGGAAGGGGGCACATGCTGTTGGTTGCCAAGCCATTTCCACCTGCTTCTCTTCAGTTCCAGAGGGAAGGCTTATATATTGGTTCAAGGGAGGATTTTCTCACTTTCCCCTATTTGGAAAAAAAATAAAGTGCAAAGCTCCACTTGCCACTGCATCCATATTATGGGTAGAAAGAAAACCAGTCATTGGGTGATATTGATTCCAAGTAGAGTAAATGAAGGAATCTGGGCCTTTTTGACACCATTCAATGGTTTATCATGTCAGGCTAAGAGTCTGCTCTACCTTTCTACGTTTTATTATGTGAAAAAATCTAATTTTTATATTTAAACCAGAAGTGTTAGAAAAACAAAGCAATGGGAACCCAAAGGGACATAGGCCCCATATGAAAGAGCTCTGAATGACTAATGCTGGAATTATTTGAGAAACGAAATAAATAATGTAACACTGGATTATAACCCAATGAATGAAACAAATATCAGCAGGTCCATAGTGATATAAATAAATGATTACACAAATAAGCAAATGGGAGAGAAGAAACAAAAATAGAATAGAGAGGAAAACAGTAGAATTCCAAGCAATTTATATAGATACCACCCCCCTCAAGGAGGTAATTCTGTATCCCTTCAGTGCAGGGTGCACGTAGTAACTTCTTTCTGAAGGAGGATTGAGAACAGAGTAACTACCATGTAAAAACATGACAAATACCACCCCAGCCATATAATCAAGCTTAACATCAGCAGTGACAAGGTATGTAGGTAGTAGGTACCCTTAATGTGATGTGCTATCTTTGTGGTTTTCCTCCACAAAACCATTACCCTGGCCTAACCCTGACAGAAAATATCAAAGGAGCCCAAGAAGGGGAGCATTCTACAAAGTTCATGACCAGTACTGCTCCATACTGTCGAGATCATCAAAAACAAGGCAAGTTTCTCTCACAGTCTAGAGAAGCCTGAGAAGACATGACCGTTCAATGTCTTGTTATATTCTGGGTGGGAGCCTATAACAATAAAGGGCAGAGGAAATCTGAATAAAGTATAGATTTTAGTTAATAATCATGTGTCAGTATTTTTCCATTAGAAGTGACAAATGGATCATAATAATGTAAGATGTCAACAGTAGGGAACCTGAATGCAGTGAGGGATATAAAAGAACATACTGTACTATCTTTGCTAATTTTCTGTATATCTCTAAAACTATGCAAAAAAATATTTTTAAAAACAATTTTTGTTTACTTATTTTGAGAGAGAGAGAGAGAGAGGTCGGGGGAGGGACACAGAGAGAGAGAGAGAGAGAGAGAGAGAGAGAGAATCCCAAGCAGGCTCCACACGGTTGTGGGGCTTGATCTCAGGAACCATGTGATCATGGCCTGAGCCAAAATCAAAGTCAGATGCTTGACCAACTGAGCCACCCACGTGCCCCAAAAAGATTTTTTAATAGTGCAAAGAATTTTCATATATCACTAAATATTCGTTTTTGATGAACAGTAGTTATTTTTAATGTAATCAAATTTATCAATCATTTCATTCTGTCATTAGTAGTTTTCTTCCTCTTTTAATCAACTTGTCAACTTGCCCTTCTTAATGTTGTAAACAGATTCTCCTGTCTCCTAGAAGCTTGATTCTTTTTGATTTCACATTGAAATAGATGATATGCCTAGAATTAATTTTTGTGGTATGTTACAAAGTGAAAAAATGATCTCATCATTCCTATTTTCAATATTTATTGAAATGTTTTTTGCCTACTCTATGAAGTGTCAGTCTTAAGTTTCTTCATATGGGATGGTTTTACCATTTCTAAGGGACTAGGAGACTAACTCCCAGATGGCCCCCTCAGCACACCATTCAACCAACAGACCATCCAGAAGGCCATCCATTCATTGTTAGCAAGTGAAGGTGTGATGAAGTCACTTCTTGAAGGGATTCAGACAGTGTCCAGAATGACTTATTCCATGATTGGCAGCTCCAGTTTCTGGAAAGGGACATGAGCAATGCAATTGTTTGGGCTCTTGTTTAACATCTCTATAGCCTCTTAAGAGAAAAACAAATCACGAATCTTCAAAGCTTTTCATAATATGCCTGCAATCTCTCTCTCTAGCCTTATGTATCAAGGCTCTTGCCACACTTCATACTGAATTTCTATCCATCCCTCAAAGATACCACTTCAGTGACTTCAAACATGATATTCGTCTACCAGAAAACATGTGCTAGTGTGAGTTTTCCCGTCATGGGTATTTTCTGTTCCATGTTTCACCTGGATAATTCTTATTTTTCCTTCAAATTTTAGAATAAATAAGATTTCTTCAGAAAATCTTCCCATAATCAACAGAATAAGTGGGTTCCCCTGTTATAAGTCTCATGTCACCATATTTTTCTCCTTTGTACTCTGTAAGAATTATACTTGGTTAATTACTTGCATGTTGACCAGGTTAATCTATTTCTCCTAATAAATTTCAAGTTTAAGAAATATCTGATTCAGCGATATCCCCACTGCTATTCTATGATGACAGAGACATTTCCGTCTTGTTCCCCCACAGTATGCCCAGAATCTGTATAAGTGCCTAGTAAGTACAGGTGACCCCTGAACGATGCAGGGGTTAGGGCCACCAACTCCCATGCAGTTAAAAACCCACATATAACTTTTTTTCCCACCAATTTTGAATTAATTTTATTGAAATATAAATAACATACAATGTTATATTAACTTCAGGTATACAATATAATTCAACATTTCTATGCATTACTTAGTACCCATCAAGATAACTGTTCTCTTAATCCCCCTTCTCTGTTTCATCCTTCCCCCACCCACTTCCTCTCTGGTAACCATCAGTTCTCTGTATTTAAGATTCTGGGTTTTTTTTTTTTTTTGCTTTATCTCTTTTTTCTTTGTTCATTGGCTTTGTTTTTTAAATTTCACAAATTTCACATATGTGAGTAATTTATGTGAGTAAATTATGTGTGAGTAATTTTATTTAGCATTATACCCTTTAGATCTATCCATGTTACTGCAAATGGCAAGATTTTGTTCTTTTTTATGGCCGAATAATATTCCAATGTGTGTGTGTGTGTGTGTGTGTGTGTGTGTGTGTGTCTCCCATCATATCTTCTTTGTCCATTTATTTATGGTTGGACACTTTGGTGTCTTCCATATCTTGGCGATTATATATAATGCTACAATAAACATGGGGGAGCATATATCTTCTCATATTAGTATTTTTGTTTTCTTTGGGCAAATACCCAGTAGTAGATTCTGGATCACAAGGTAATTCTGTTTGTTTTGTTTGTTTGTTTTTTCTATTTTTTTGTTTGTTTTTTAAGGAATCTCCATACTGTTTTCTATTATGGCTGCACCAGTTTTCATTCTCACCAACAGTGAATGAAAGTTTCTTTTCCCTCACAACCTTGCCAACATGCTATTTCTTGCTTCTTTGATTCCAGCCATTCTGACAGGTGTGAGGTGGTATCTCATAGTTTTGATTTACATTTCCCTGATGATTAATGATGACTCTGATGACCCCTCCAGAACTAAATTGCATATACCTTGCTGTCGACCAGAAGCCTTATCGATAACATGGTTAACACATATTGTGTGTATTATATGTATTATACATTGAATTCTTACAATTACATAAGCTAAATAAAAGAAAATGTTATTAAGAAAAATCATAAGGAAGTGAAAATATATTTATAGAATTGTACTGTATATATATATATGTGTGTATATATATACATACATATATATACATATATATGTGTATATATATACATACATACATATATACATACATATATATATGTGTGTATATACATACATATATATGTGTGTGTGTGTATATATATATATGTATGTGTATATATATATATATATATATATACACATACATATATATATAGTCTGTGTATAGGAGGGCTGGGGCAGGGGACGCAGCAGCCCAGGGATGGTGATGTTCTTCAGCCTGGAGGCCTCAGCTCAGTGGCAGCTGGGCCTTAGGGCAGAAAAAGGGCCCCAGAGATGCACTATAGCTGGCACATCTGCCTGGATGAGCGCCCCCTGCAGTGGCCCTTGGTAGCTGCAACCACATATGGGTGTACCTGCCTTGTGGAGGTCCCAGTGATACTGGTTGTAGACCCTTGTGGGGAGGGGGCGGGGGGGGGGGGGTCCGTGCCAGCCTGCAAAGCACCCTGGGCCCAAGGTCATTCTGGGGCAGCCCCAGAACTGAAGACTGGAGGATTGGGAGGCTGGAGTTATGAAGGTGTGTGTATGGGGGGGGGGGGCAGAGGAGTCCCCCACAGCGCTATCTGTGCCCTCTGGGCACATTCCTTTGCTTCAGGCCAGCCCTCTGCCTTCCAGCCCACCCCTGCTATGCTGAACTTGACCACCCTGGTGACACATGGGATGACCAGCAGCTCTTCCTGGTCCTAGGGCCCAGGGGCTCCTGACAGCTTCCGGGGACCTCCCTGGGTACTGGGAGGGCAGCAGGGGCTACTGTGCACCAGTCATCTTTGATTTGGTTTGTGGAGACTGGGGTGGGCAAATGAATGCCTTGTGGGTTTGCTGTCAACTCAAAAAGAAAAGGAAAGAAAAGAGGAAAGGAAAGGAAAGGAAAGAGAAAAAAGAAAAGAAAAGAAAAGAAAAGAAAAGAAAAGAAAAGAAAAGAAAAGAAAAGAAGGAAAAGAAAAGAAAAGAAAAAAGAAAAAAAAGAATCTGTACCTACGTGGACTTGCCCAGTTCAAACTTCTGTTGTTTAGGATCAACTGTAGTGGATTATGTGTGAGTCATTGTTGAATAAATGAAACAATTTAGGTTACCAATGAATAACTGAGTACAGGAATCTTGGATAATTTGGAGTTTCTTGAAATACAAGGGAAATGGAACTTAAGGAAATAACGTGTTTGTTCTTCAACCTTTCCCATCTTCCATTCTCTGTCTGTCTCTGCTTGCAAGCACATGTACCCAGGACTGGAGGCAAAGTAACTGCCACTCGCACTGAACTGGCACCTGCAGAGTGAGGGTCCCAGGGCTTTTCAGTGGGGCGTTTGTATGTCTGTGCTGGGATAGTGACCTGCAATCTGTCACATTCTAGCCTGAGGCAAAGGTTGTAAATAGACATTCAGACTCCACACCCTGTCAACATTTTGGGAGACTGAAAACACGGTGTGGATGCAAACTCCTATTACTTTTAGAGTTAGAAAATGTGTAACCAGAATGTTCAATATGGACATCACTAAATTAGTAGCATTAAAGAAACCTCATATGTGTATAATTTAGTTCTCTTGGGCTGTTAAAAGGGAAATTGCATTTTATTATTATTATTATTATTATTATTATTTTGGTATCAGATTTTTAAAGCACGTAGCTCTATAGCCTGTGATGCACATAGAAGTTTTATTTTTTCCTTCTGTGTTAATGCATGTTTAGAACCTCCCATTTCCTTAATTAAGGAACAGGAGGGCATCAAAATGATGGAATATTATTTTGAGAGTTTTGCTATTTTATGAGAAACAAAGTTTGAACCTCAATAAAAACATACAATTAAGCATATTGTCTTAGATTTTGCATATTAATTTAGGAAAAAAGTATAGGAAAAAAACACGAGAGAATATTGAGTCGTCAAAATTTTCATGCATTTAATTTTGCTGTATAATACTTCTACTTATAATTATTAATCAAGTAATATATTTTTAAGAAATCTACTTCTTTTAAAATTTTTTTTGTTTTGGGGGCTCCTGGGTGGCTCAGTCAGTTGAGCGTCCGACTTCAACTCAGGTCATGATCTCGCAGTTCACTAGCTCCAGCTCCCCGTCCGGCTCTCTGCTGACAGCTCAGAGCTTGGAGCCTGCTTTGGATTCTGTCTTCCTCTCTGTTCCTCTCCCGCTCACACTCTGTTTGTCTCTCTTTCAAAAAATAAATGGAGATTTTAAAAGTTTTTTAATTTATTTTTAAGTAATCACTACACCTAATGTGGGATTCAAACTCACAACCCCGATCAAGAGTTGTATGTGTTCTACCACCTGAGCCAGCCAGGTTCCCCAAGAAATGTACTTTTTTGGCCATATTCTCCTAATGTCAATATTTCTTGTACCATCAAGCAGCACCTAATTTAAAAATGATTTCAACAGTTCTATTGAACATCACAAATATATGCAATATGTATCCTTTTCCATAATAATGTTGTTCAATTTTTTTTTAAAGAATGAGAGAGCATGAGCAGGGGGAGGGGTGGAGGGAGAAAGAGAGAGAGAATCTTAAACAGGCTCCACACCCAGCATGGAGCCTGACACAGGGCTTGATCTCACAACTGTGAGATCATGACCTGAGCCAAAATTGAGAGTCCAATGCTTCACCAACTGAGCCACCCAGGCACCCCAAATGGTTGCTCAATTTTTAAAATTCTAATTACTGAGGAAACTTGTCACGGAGTTTGCACATCCATTTGAACTTCTGAATGGGAGAAAGGAAATATTAGAAAAAAAATTAGAAAATTAAAGCAAAGAGCCCAGAAAATATAATGTCTGTAAGGTATACATATTAAAAAAAGAGAACAGAATATAGAAGGGAAGAAATGATCAAAGAAAAAAAAATTGAAGATATTATGCAGTCATATAGAATATGAAAGTCTAGCCCAGGGGTCAGCAAACTTTCTATAAAGGACCAGGTGGCAAATATTATACGTTTTTTGGGCCACATTCCCTCTCTTGCAACCACTCAACTCTGCATTATCAGCTACAATCTGCAAATGAATGAGCCTGGCTGTATTCCAATACAAATTTTTATGGACATTGAAATTTGAGTTTCATACAATTTTCACCTGTCATGAAATCTGTTTCTTTTCAACCTCCTTCTCTTCTTTCCACTTAAAAATGTAACCACATTATGGGCCATAGAAAATCAGGTGTCAGGGTAGATTTGGCCCATGTAGTTTCCCAATGCCTGGTCTAGCTGTAAGAGCTCAGTGAGAGCCCAGTACAATATTCAGAAGTATACTAACATTTGAACCTACTCTTGTGAAATATCAGATACTAGGGACAATAGTAAGGCATTAGGAACTACTGGCTACCTTTATATATAATCAGAATAGAGCATATAAAGATAAACAAGGAGAGATAAGAATTCAGTAAAAACTGTCATTAACTGCATAATCCAAGTGAAATTCTTGATGAATTTCCTCATTATTCATAAGTTTGGTTTTTGTCTTGTTTTTAGAAATTCAACACAAAAGTGCTCTCCACTTTCTCTCTACATATGAACTTGACAAATTTATTCCAAAATTTATATGAAAGCAGCAGGCCAAGCATAGACAATGTAATTTTAAATGAAAAGAAAAAGAAAGCATGTGCAGGGATAATAAAATAGCATAATTTCTAATAATTGAGACAATATACAAATGGATAATGTTCAGATTATGTAAAAAAATAGAACTCTGATTTATAATCTGCAACAACCATCCAGGAAGCCAACCTGTTTATAAGCCAGAGTTGCAGGAAATCAAATCACTATCCCTAGAAATCAGTCCATGAAACCTAATAACCCCTGTAACAACCAGCCCAAAATGACCAGGACTTGATTAATAACTGACAGCATCCTTAATATTTATCCCTGTCTCCTTCCAGCTGAGGCACAACCAGAGAAAGCCAAATACATACTCCCTAGACAATCACACTGGGTGTTCTCCTTCCAGATAGTTTGCCAATAGCTGCCAATCAGGACATGCCTAGAGCCTTCCTCTTGTCCACTACAGAGCTTTTCCTGTCTTCTTCCTGCTTTTGAGTCTTTACAAAAATGCAAGTGATGGCCATTGACTCACTTGTAATAGCAACTCTGATAGCCATTGTCTATTCTCATTTGATTGGTTTTTATTTATTTCCACACAATGTAAGTTTGGAAATGATACCCACTGGTAAATAAATTGTAATAAATCCATACAATTGAAATTAGCTGAGGGAGAAGGGTTCTGTGGTATTTACCTTCCAATAAGACACTTGTGACTATTCTTTCACAGATTTTCCTTAGAATATTCTTGAAAAGAAAAGAAACTCAGGTATTTTCAAGATGCTTCATTGCCCCACGCCAACCATGGCCATTGTGGATGTGCCAGGTAGAAAGCTGATTTTCAATGGGGAGATGCTAAGCCCAGCTATGCTCTACACTCTGTCCCTACTTCCCATTCCACGTCAGTGTTCAGAAAGTAGAGAACCTGTAGGGAAAGTTACCAGAAAGTCTGCAAAAGTATCCCTTCTGTTATACAGGCACATCTCCCACAGTGCCCAGAGTCCAAAGCTCATGGCTTGATATTTTTATACTCAAAGAAGCTTCAAGCAAAGAAAATAGGTTGGTAGAGTAGGGTTTGCAGATTAAATACAGTTAAATTTGATTTTCAGGTAAATAACAAATACTTTTCAGGATAAATATGTCCCAAATATTGCACTGGATATACTTATATGAATAATTATTATTTGCATATCAGAAATTCAAATATAACTGCATGTCTATCTTGTTTTTATTTGGTAAATGTGGCAACTCTAAGGGAGAGGGTAACACTGACCTTTTCTTATTCCTTTTATGGAGTAAGAAATACAGCAGAGTTGATGGGTTATTTAAAGGTGCACTGTTCAATTTCCAAATATTTGTTTGTTTGAAATATATTTTATGACCATTTCATCTTTAATGAAATGTTAATGATCATTCACTTTCTTATTAAATAAAGTAAAAGTAAAACATACAAGTAAAAAGTATAAATTAAAATATAAAATTAAATCAACAAATATGTAATGCATATCTGCTATTATAGAAGATGTGTACTGGAACAGTAAAGAAACACCCATGCTGGATGTTCTGGATCCTGTAATGGCACAATAACTTATATAGGACTAAAATTCACAAAGATAGCAAAGGCTATCACTGAGGAGCTCACAAGCCAGCAGAAAACTGAGGGTAGTCCCTTAAATAAAGAGAAGTGTGCTCACCCATATTTATGGGTTTCCTCTCTACATGCACACTGCAGTAATAATGCATGGCAAAGCTGGAACTTATTAAGAAAGCCACAGTCTTGATATCTTGAGGTGTCAGAAGGCAGTTCAAGGCTACTGGAGCACTGACAATTGAGGGGAGAAATCATGAAAAGAAGAAAGTCACAGAAGGCAAAAACAAGCTGACAAAACTCCAAGAAAAATGAGATTTTTCACACAAAGGAGAAAGAACTGCAAGTTTAAGTTCTGCCAAGTTAGAGAGTCTTAATAAATATTTTGAGTTTTCCATTGACCTGCCCTATCAAAGTTTAAAACCAAACCTCTACCAGTACAAAGTGTCTGAGCAGTAATAAAATGGCAACCTTAAAGTTCTAAAAAAAAAATCTTAGAATTTTATGTCTAGTGAAAATAACACACAAAATAAAAATATTTTTACATAAGCAAGAACTAACAAACTCTACCTCCAATTATTAATTTTCCAGAAGGCATAAAAATCATAAATACACATGCACCTAATTACAAAGCTTCAAAATTCATAAAGCAAAAGCAGACTGAAAGGAGGAAAAAACAAATTCTCTATCACAGCTAGAGATTTTAACACTTCTGTCTCAGCAAATGATTTAGTAATTGTTCAAAAATGAGTAAATATATAACAGAATTGAACAATACTACAAACCAACTAGACTTAACTGACAATTACAGAGCACTGTATTCAATGGCTTCAGAATACTCATTTATTTTTCAAGTGCACATGAAATCTTCATAAAGAAAGTCCATATTCTGGGCCATAAAACAAGCCTTGATAAATTGAAAAATATTTGGAATATTACAGAGCATGTTATTTGAACACAAGTTAAATTAAATATACCATTGTAAGATGTGTACAAATATTGGAAAATAAACAGTATACTACTAAGTAGCCCTGGTTTAAATAAGAAATCACAAGGGAATTAGAAAATATTCTAAATTAAATATTAATGACACAACACAACATATAATAACACAACATATCAAAATTTGTGAAATATAGCTAAAGCACACCCTAGGAAAATTTATAACCTGAAATGCTTATAATAGAAAAAAGTTTGAAAACCAATAAGTAAGTTTGCAATTCAACATTGTCACTCTTCAGGAAGATGAAATATAAAACTACAATTGGGGTACCTGAGCAGTTCAGTCAGTTAAGGGTCCGACTTTGGCTCAGGTCATGATCTCGGGGTTTGTGAGTTCGAGCCGTGCATCAGGCTCTCTGATGACAGCTCAGAGCCTGGAGCCTGCTTTAGATTCTGTGTCTCCCCCTCTCTCTCTCTGTGTCTTCCCTGCTCATGTTCTGTGTCTCTGTCTCTCAATAATAAATAAACGTTAAAATAAAAATTTTAATAAAAAAAACTACAATCAGGTGCTATTTAAAGACATTACTATGATTAAAATTAAAACAACCAACAATATCAAATGTGAGTTAGAATGTGAAGCAATCAACACTCATAACATTTCTCGTAGAAATGTATAATAGTACAGCCATTTTTGAAAAATGGTCATTTTTTTAAAAAAGATAAACACTCACCCACCCTGTGACCTCACAATTCCTCTGTTAGATATTTCCTTAAGAAAAATAGCAATAAATGTCTGCAAAAGCAATTCCATTTGTAATAAAAAAAACAATTATTTATCAATATAGGGTAATGGATAAACATATGATAGTATACAATGGAATACTACTCAACAATTAAAATGAATTATATGAATTCATTAAAATTCATTAAAATTCATTAAAATTAGAATTCATATAACTCATTAAAATTCATTCAAATTCATTAAAATGAATTCATATATTATATGAATTTCTAATATAACAACATGGATGAATCTCAGAAGCATTGCACTACAATGACAATAATACAAAAAAAAAGCTAGACATAAAAGACTGTGGTGATCAAAATCAGAAAATGGCTGGTAATGGGAGACTGAATTTTATTGAAAGTGGGAAGGAGGCAATTTGTATTTTCATGAAAATTCTCTATGTTGATCAGAGTGCTGCTACCAGTTCCCAGAAAACAAAATTGCAGTCGCAAATTTACTGACTGCAAACCATCCTTTGGAATTCCCACAAATCAGAGCTTATATACTCTCTTCTGAATAGTCCATTCATTTAAGGTTCTACTTTGTCTTTTCTGTTCCTTTCACGTTTCATTCCCTATCTCTACCTCAACATACAACCAACAAATGCTGCTGGATTCAGCCACAACCTGCTTCATCACTTCTACAGAAATCTTTTCTTAGTTAAGAAGGAAAAGAAACAAAGTGATAGAATCATGCATCGTCCAAAGGGATCTTTTGACTGTCTATAGAACTGAATAGTTCATTATTGACATTATTATGTTGCATCGTAGACAATAATGGGAAGGAAAAAGAATAGTAAAGGTAATAATATTAATGACAAGTAAGTTTTATTGAGTATTTAGTATATGCCAAGTATTGTCTAAGCACTTTACATAAATGAAATCAATTAATCCTCATGGCAGTCCTATGAAGTAGGTATAAACATTTTCCCCACATTAAAAATGATAAAATTAAGTTATGCAAAGAATAAATTGCCCAAAGATACACAGCTAGTAAATGGTAGAACTGGGACTCATGACATCTAGCTCCAGAGACTATGTTCGTAACTCACTATACTCTAAATATGTGAGTCCTCCACAACAGGCAATGGTCACAAGTTACTATTTAAATTTGGATTAAGTTGATGAAAGTTAATTAACATTAAAAATCAATTTTCAGTTACAATGGCCACATTTCAAGTGCTCAGTAGGAACGCGTTACTAGTGGCAACCATGTTGAACTGCACAGATTTAGAATGTTACCTCAAATATAGGAAACCCCCCCTTCCAATTCAAAGCCTGCATTTTGCATTGGGTATGTCTGATTTCATGGTGAAAGTAAGATCACATTAATGTACTAATTCAAAATTGACTGATTACTATTTTCCCCTGCTCATGCAGGACCTCACTTCTTCTCCTAAGTATCCCTCCACACCATGTTTCTTGGAGTGCCTCCCATATACTGCTGGTGGGTGGCCACCTCAATGTTCCATTGTTCTAATGGGAGGAACCATTAATTCCCCAGGTTCTAACTCTTGAGAAGATCAGTGGTGAATCAAACTTAGAGAGAGAAATGCAATCAAAATCTATGGCTTGCTCATTTTTGTATCATATTCCATTCATGTCATCTTAAAACAATATTCTTAGATTGAATGTATTTCACAATAAATATCTCTTCTACTTTTTAAAATCTCTCTTTGATTTTATATTTTTCTGTCTCCCTCTCTCTAGTTTCCTCTTTTATCACACACACTCACACACACGCACACACACACACACACACACACACACACACACACGTATACCAGCATGTAGTAACCCTATAATGACATGAGAAGAAATGCACATGTTGTTTTGAGAATCACTATGTCTGACCAGTAAGCTGCAGTCCCTGGGTCAGAGGCATATATACTGTTCCAACATCCCCTATGTTCTTTCTCAGAAGGATCCTCAATTTCCATGGATCAAGACTTTTGTTGGATCTTTCCCACCAACTCACTAGAGGTGCACTGACACAGCACTGACTACACCTGGGATGTCCTCTTACAATTAGGCTTATTGGGCTTATAATAACATAATTCCTTCCAAATTCACTTGAAGAGGGCTTATTACACTACACTTTAGCTGGGCTGATAGTATGTTTTCAAATAAGATTCATCCCTTTATATCCTACAGGTCTGATAGTCAATAGAAATGAGTGTTTACACTTCTGTGCCACCCAAATGGCAATCATCTTGTTTTCTTTTTTTGTTTGTTTGTTTTTATTTTGTACCCACACTTATTTGTTCTTTCCTCTTTCTTTTCATTTCCTCTTATTGTCAACCACATGTCTTCTGTTCCTGGAATTTGCTCTACATTTGCTCGAGAAAGATCAGAACATCTAATTTGTTTCTTAGATCTCTTAATTTTTTTTAATCTTTATTTATTTTTGAAAGAGAGAGAGAGAGAGAGAGAGAACATGAGCAGAGGAGGCACAGAGAGAGAGGGAGACACATAATCTAAAGCAGGCTCCAGGCTCTGAGCTGTCAACACAGAGCCAGATGCGGGGCTCGAACTCACGGACCGCAAGATCATGACATGAGCTGAAGTTGGAGGCTTAACCGACTGAGCCACCCAGGTGCCCCTCTTAGATCTCTTAAAAATACAGCTTACAATCTTTCTTATTTTGATCCCTCTAATAACCCTGTGTTTCCAAAATTCAGTATACAACATCCCACTGTAGAATGATACTCCCTGCAGTATTGCCCTGGTCCCTTCAACTGGGATAGTGGACAGCAGCCACCAGTTGTTGCTAATGATACTTTCTCAAGGAACATTTAGGGAAGCAGTATAACCAGGAAATAGCAAATAATATGGCTTAGTGCTCTCCACATATATATGCGTGTGGTCTGGACAAATGTGAAAGACTCCAGAGAAAATCAGTGATTAATAATAAAATAATAAAATAAAATAAGATAAAATTTTATTAAAAGACATCAGTGTTCTGATATCTTTTCTGTAGCAAGAAAATGAGGGAAGAGGAAAAATGCATCTCATGATGAAGATAAGGAAATGTAGTTTGCAAAAATATCAGTGAGAAAACATGGAAAATGGGGATGACAAGACTTGAAGAGGAAAGACCTAAGAAGCAATAAAAGAGATAAAATTACCAGTGGAAGTCCTTTGTGTCAGACTCTTGGGAATATTTTCCCCTTTCCTTTCTTATAATCCTCACAGCAAAACCATTCCTGGAATAGGTAGTTCTCTTATCATTTTATAGAAGAGAAGTTGAGATTCAAAAAAAGCAAAAGAACTCACACAAGATTCCATGGCCAATGAGTAATGGGGCTAAATTGGCATGACACCTTCCAGGCCTCAATCCTTACTGTTCACTGTTCGAACTGTAGCAAAGAGAGGTTTGTGGACACTGGAGTAGACATACCCATTCTGTTGTGTTTAAATAACAGCTTTATTTGTGCACATTTTACAGTGACTTTTAATTTCCTACAGCCATAACTATTTTTTGAGCATCCAAAGAGATGAACTTGTCTTCAGAGAAATGTGCTGTCACACACACACACACACACACACACACACACACAAATATTTCTATATACAGTTTTAGAATTTCTTATCTGCCCCCAAACCCATCTGTTGACCATGTAGAAGGACATGTAGAAGGACATCTCCTTTCTTCTTCACAACTATTGCATTAGATGTAGTTTCATTCTTTTTTTTTTTTTTTTTTGAGAGAGAGAGTGGGGCAGGGGAAGAGGGAGAGAAAGACAGAGAGAGAAAAAAGATCTTAATCAGGCTCCACGCTAGCATGAGCCACAAGTGGAGCCTGATCTCACAATGGTGAGATCACGACTTGAGCCAAAATCTAAAGTCAGATAGATATTTAACTAACTAAGTCACCCAGGTGCATCAGATGTAGCTTCATTCATTCTAAGTTGAGAAAGTGGAGACTCTGAAATGTTAACTGACCTTAAAAACTGCACAGTTCTGACTTAACTGGTAACTGACCCCATTCCTACCACCTTACATCGAAATACTATGTCTTTTTCACTTAGAATCACTTAGTGAATCACTTAGTGATTCTATTGCAATCACTAAAAGCAGGGATGCTCAACTATTTCTAGCTTGGGGAAATGTGTGTGTGTGGAATGTGTAGTGCATGTTTTATAGGAAAACACAAAATACTGAAGATAGAGAAATTTCAGGAGTTTAAGGAAGATATGAAGACAGTAAAGTAAAATATTATATAAATTGACTTTTTTTCCTGTATGAAAAAACTCATTGCCCAATTTTAGAAGGAGAAATCCATCAATGGTTTATGAATATTAACCCAGACAATTGACATACACATAGTTTATCTTGACCATCCATGCTTTCCATATTCATTTCCATTCCTATAATATATATTTGCCATAATAATGAAGAGGACACAATGCAAAATAAATTTTTAAGTCCTTATAAAATTATTTTAGACATATGCTACATTTATTCATACAGATGCCCAGTTTGCATTTGTTAAGCACCTACTGTGTGCCAGCACCATAATAGATGTCGGTACAAAAGAAGCAAAAAGTGGGGCGCCTGGGTGGCTCAGTGGGTTAAGTGTCCGACTTAGCTCAGGTCATGATCTCACGGTCCGTGAGTTCAAGCCCCGCGTCAGGCTCTGTGCTGACTGCTCAGAGCCTGGAGCCTGTTTCAGATTCTGTGTCTTCCTCTCTCTCTGACCCTCCCCCATTCATGCTCTGTCTCTCTCTGTCTCAAAAATAAATAAACGTTAAATAATTTTTTTAAAAACAAAAGAAGCAAAGAGTATCTTTCCTGGTCTCAAGGGTTTTGCTGTCTTGTAGAAATTCTTTAAGAAAGAGATATGAGCATATTGCCAAGAAAAAAAATATGATTAAATCCACTTGTTGAATTGATTATCATTGCTTATAGTAAAGTGGCACCCATTTGCAGGGTCATTTGCTTTAGGTACAATGTTCAGCTGAAGAAATGCCATTGCTGTGGGAGTTGTAGCACTGTGCCCACATCATGGAGATACTTGTGTAAAAGGAAGCAGCAAAAAGCAAAGTGACCATTTAAATCTTGACAGCGACTCTATTCTGATACGTCCTATTATCGCTCTAGTTTCTCCTTATGTATGCTACTTATGCGGGGTTCCATAGAGAAGTTATTTAGTGGGCAACAGCAAAGACGTGTGGTCATGGAAAAATACATGGAGAAAGATCCTGAGTAGTGTTCCTGGGGCTGTGTCCTACTGAGATAATCTCTTCTCCATTCTCTTCCTCCGCCCTCTTCTTCAGATTCCGCTCTGCTCCTCCTCCGCCTTTTCTTTCTCTTTCTATGCTCTTCTTTTTTCATCCTGCTTTTTTCTTCCAGCCTTGTTATCTGCAAAAATTTCAAACCTACAGGAAAGTGGGAAGGGAAATACAATAAACACCTGAAAACTTTGCCACTTTTGCTGCTTTTTAAATCTCTCTTCTCTCTTTCTCTCTGTCTCTGTCTCTGTCTCTATATTTCTCTGTCTCTGTCTCTCTCTCCTCTCTCTCCTCATTAATTTGGTTGTTACACCTTTCAAAATTAAATTGCAAACATGTAACTGCTGAGGTCAAAGGCATTCTCCCAAATAATGACAATACCATTATCAAATGAATTGAACGCTGGTAGAGAATACTACCTAATAGACAATCTATGTTACTATTTCACTGGTTGTCTCAATAACATCTTTATAGCAGGATTTACTGGGGAGGGTTGTTCAAAATCCAATCAAGAATCTCACCTTGCATTTGCTCCCCAAACCCTTTAGCCTCATTTAATGAATGACGATTATGACATTGACATTTGCAAATAGGTCAGTTTTTAATGGAGTGTTTCATATTCCGGAGTCGTCTCATGATTAGATTCAATTTAAACTTTTGTGTTGCCATGTTGCATGCTTCCTATACCAGAACTCACCAAAAGGCACACACTTCAGTGTGACCAGTTATTGGTGATATTAATTTTGTGCATTAGGATAAAATAGTATCTACTGGATGTCTCCATTCAAGAGGTACCTTTTCCTTTTGTAATTAAGACACACAAAAACTGGGGTGGTGCTTTGAAATTCTGTGGAAATTATGTGGTTCTAAAATCTTTCACCCAATCATTTAGCATCAATTGATAATCTTGCTTAAATCGATTATTATAATGGAGGTTTAAAATGGTGGTTATAAATTCTTTCCTTCCTTCTGTATGAATTAGCTAGTATTGTGTAAAGAGTAACCCCTCACCTTGTTTTTTCTTTTTCTTTACTATCTCTATGTACTCATATCTTTGTTTAATGTTTTTATGATTCACTTATCATTATCCTTTTTATTAAGTTGTTTGAAATCTGATGATTCAAAGCCCCTGCCAGTGAATCTCATGATTTTTTTTTCATGCATCCATCATATTGGGAGCATTCCCTTACTTTTAGGCACAATGATATGTTTTAAAGCCACTGTGCTTTTTCCCTGACCTAGAACTGGAATCAGCATCTTCTTCAAGGAACCTGATTCTTGTTACCATGTTATTTAAACCAAGATCTGACCACAGACGGTGTCATTATGACCAAAGTTTCTTCCAGGCTCTTTTCAGTGACTTTCTACTGACACTTCCAATTCCAATCTTGTTCTGTATTTGCATCTCCTTTCATCCACCAGCAGAACAGGTGCACAGCAACATATGTGTGTCTGCCTGTCTCTCAGCCAATTGTCTCTCTGTCTCCCTCTCTCTCTTCAATTCTACAACACACACACACACACACACACACACACACACACACACACACAAAATGAATGGTTTGAGAATTATTACATCATGACCACAACTAATCTACTAAAATAAAGTTCTTTATAGCTCAGCAATTATTTTGGGTCCTTTGAAGAAATCCCACCATTGATGGATAATAGGAATGCTCTGCTCAAAATCATCACTAATTAATTCTTTTTTCAGATGTGTTTTGCTTGTTGTCAATATTGGAAATTTCCTCACTCGACTTTTTAATTTGAATTTTTAACAAAATAGTTTAACCTGAATATGGTTCACAGGTCAAAACTATAAAAGTGTACAACGAGAGAAATTGATCTCCATTCCATCTTTGTTCACCTATCTCAGAAAACCATTTCAATATTTCCTGTTTTGTCCTTTTGTATTTATTTTTGAAAAATAAAAAAAAAGGCTTCCTTTCCTCACACAGAATCTGAAAATGCATATGTATGCACATATGTGTGTGTATTTTGCTTTTTTAAATTGGACAATATCTCTCTCAAATCCCTACATGTCAGTTTATAGATATATTCCTTGCTCTTTAAATAGTGCCAATGTACTATCATTTTTTGTGTTTTTTTAATGTTTATTTGTTTTTGAGACAGAGAGAGAGAGAGAGAGAGAGGGAGGGAGACAGTGAGTGGGGGAGGGGGGGAGAGAGAGGGAGACAGAGGATCTGAAGTAGACTTTGTGCTGATAGCAGAGAGCCCAATGCGGGGCTCAAACTCATGGACCATGAGACCATGACCTAAGTTGAAGTCAGACACTTTAACAATGGAGACACCCAGGTGCCCCATAGGATCATTTTTTAAGCACTTTCTTACTAATGGGAATTTTTGGGTTTTGTAATATTTTACGACTTCATATATACCACAATGAATACCTTTTTGCATATGATGTTTCACACTTCTGGAGATGTATTCTCAAGGTAAATTCACAGAAATGGCAGCGCCTGGCCAAAGGATCAATACCCTTGCAGTATTTTAGACATTGCCATATCCTTCTCCTTAGGGTGTTTTTACCTTGCACCACATCAGCAGTGTAGAATGATAATACCTACACCAAATCCCATACAGAGTGTGTTGTTAAGCCTTTGAGTTTTTGCTCTCTGATGAGTAAGAGCTGGTATCTCAGTGAAATACAATGTGCATGTGCATATATGAGTGAATTTGAACACTTTTTCATTATTTAAAGCATTTGCGTATCCTTTCCTGTACTTTGACTGTTGGTACTTTCCTCCATTTTTTCCTACAGAGTTTTTTTATCTCTTTTGCTATTTTAACAGTTCTTTACATATTTGGGAGCTAGCTTTTTCTATTTGATATGAGTTGAAAACATTTTCTTCCTGCACATCACATGTCTTTTTGACTTTGCTTATATTTACACACACATACAGAAACTTTTCTTCATGAGCAAAATTTAAAAACTAATTTACAGAGATTTCATACCATTAACAGCATGCAAGTAATCTGAGTGAAGCCTTAAATCCAAGACATTGGGCTTCCAACCAAAGAACCATAGAGACAGAAGAAGCAGACATTCAAGTTGAGTGAGTGGGGGCTTGGAGCAAACATCCATGCTGTGTTTAAAGATAGAAGGATGAACAGTTTTGTGCAAATGAGGTCTTTAGTATGTTGGAGAAGTCCTAGCCAAAGTAGAACTCTGTGTGTGAAAACAGGTTGTGGGTGATAGTAATGGAAATTAGATCATTAAGATGGAAAACAGACCTGTGCACATCTTAAAATCAAGGGCCCAGGCGTTCATCTTTGTAGTGCCTGCATATCTAGCACCTGGAAAACACTCCATAAATATTTTTAGAAGTGAATGATTTGAATCTAAAGTGGAATAACAAGGAACAATCACAGTGATAGAGTAAAAATATTAACAGTACTAATTTAGATACATCCTTGTGCATGTACTTTTAAGTAAATCTGTTTGCTTGAACGTTCAATACAAATTTCATTAAAAAAAATCAATCACCACGTTAACTCAAACTGGCCATGCAGACAACAAGGCTTTGTTCTTTCTACAATAAACTATCTCTCAAATGTATCAGGGCATGGTAGTTGGAGAGAGCTACTATTTCTCTTTATTCTCACAGCACTGAACATTTTAAATATCTACAAGATACCATCAATACATACTCATGGATTACTAAACTGATTATCTGATCACCCAGATTTTGAGCTCTGGCTTATATCCTCCTTATATTTCTCTTAAAAATCAGGCCAATTTCCTGAAGACAGATAATAGGCAAGCCCACTTTAGGGGAACATGGAGTCTTACGGGGAATTGACAACCAGTGCTCAAAAGGGAGCATGTCACAGGAAGTCCTTCTTCCTTTCAAAAGCCAAGGGCTTAGCTTTTGAAATGAGGAAAAGAGAAACTTTTGTTCAATTGCTATTGAGTTTCCTTTTGGTCAAGTGTATGCGTTCTAGCACAGCTGTCCCCAAGACCACTTCAAAATATAGTCAGCACAAATACAAATATTTGTCAGCCCAGCTCATAGGCTAGAGAACAACAGAGAACACTTCCCTGTCAGACCATTGCTTCTGTTCCTTCTTTGGCTTGGCTTCTTCCTAATAGACAGAATTCACTGCTGTGCTGTGCCCTGCTGGTTCTTATGTCCTTTTAACACGGATCACAGAGAATAAACATGTGATTAACAAATCTTGACAGCCTTCAACAAAGTGCATCATATAACTCATTGTTCCTTCGTGGGTATCAAAGAAGCAGCCTCATGCTGCTGACTCAAGATATCACCCTCCAAGAAAGGGGAGTAGCAGGGGAAGAAAGGAAATATACATCCTATTTATTTTACCAACCCTATCAATCCAAATGTCCCCATCTACAAACTTCAACTTTTGCAGACCAGATTCCACTTCACCAGATCTCACTGTTCCAGTGTTAAAACAGAGGGAGAGAGAAGAGAGGTGAGACATTCATCATTTGGAAACCCTTCTTCTATTAGCATTGACTGTGCTGTTAGAGAAACAAGGCTCACCTCATATTTTATTTCCTCCATGATGAAGTAGAGATTCAAAAATGCAATTGCATTATAAAGGAGCTGATTGATTTGGTATCTGTTATTTTCATCAAAGTGGGATAATGTTTTATTCAGTGCTGCACCCCCAAGATCTAGTAAGGATAGGCACATTCTTCCAGGTTCATGCTCCCCAGTGTTCACTAAGTGGACCTCAGAGTGTAGGTACTGGACTCACAGCACCACAGGCAATGCAGATTCCTAGGCCCCCTCTGGACATGCTGAATCTGTGTTTGAAAAAGTCCTCTGGGAGATGCTGATGCATGTTCTGGTGTGAGAACCACGGGTTTAACTAAAAGGAAAAGAAAGCAGGGAGGAAAGGGAGTGGGTAACTGTCAAGTGCCATTTTGAGGTGCACCAGCTTTTCTGGGAAGCTGATTCTGACTCTCTCTGCCTGCTACCAGCAGCCTAGCAAGGTTAGTGGTACCTTCCTGGATAGCTCCTTGTTATCTGACTATACCATTACCTTAATTACTGCATACTGGCTCCTCATATACCTGCCCTGGCTTCCATAGAAGCCATCTTGACGACTCTATCAATCTTTGTTGTCTCAACACTGGTATGGCTCACGGAGCACAATGGGCATGCACATTTGTTGAATGAATGAATGACGAATGAATGAGTCTACACAATGTTCCTTTGTCCATATGAATGTCCACAGTCATAGCCCTTATCTTTGATGTAGGAGTGTGTATGTGAATGAGAAAATGCAGAAAGAGTTAACGTTACCACACAAAAAATATAAAAATGCATCAATACATATGTTTGGAATGTACTTTTTTCTTTCAAATGTTCATATATGAAACACACAGAATCAGGGAAAGACATCCCCTGTCAAATATGTAGAATGAGACGATAAGCTTATTGATAATGAATTGTTCATAACATACCCTTTTATTCGTTATTGGTTTTCTGGGATGTCCATAAGAAACTGCTACAAACTGGGTCACTTAAACAACAGGAATTTATTATGTCATTGCTCTGGAGGCAAAAGTCTGACATTAAGGTGTTGTCGAGGTTACTTTGTGCTGAAGCTGGTAGGAAAGGACCTGTGCCAGGCCTCTCTCTTTGACTTGTAGGTGGTTGTCTTTGGATTCACATGGCATTTTCCCTGTATGTGTGTCTGTGTTCAAATTTCCTGTTTTAAAAGGACCCCAGTCATATTCTATTAAGATGCCCCTAATGGCTTTATTTCAACTTGATTGCCTCTGTAAAGACCTCATCTCCAAATAAGGTCATATTATGAGAAATCAAGGATGGGGACATCAACAGATAAATTTTTGGAGGACACAGTTCAACCAACATATCCCAACTGTTCTCATGTTCTTGATGTGTCCATGGCCTGAGGAAGTGGCAAACTCAAAGTCTGCTTTGTGTTGGAAAATGTCAGGATTTGCATGAATATGTCTTCCTTGACAGAAAACAGAGCCATCGGGTCTGATGACCTTCACAAGTAGCTGGTATTTGCTGATCTCCTGGAACTGCTGCACCTTGCCTGCTTTATACCCTGCTGTCCTCACTTCTCCTGACCTCCTGGGCTTCCAATCTTACGGCTCGGATGCTTTCTATGTCCTTCTTTTGGACATAGTTTCTCAATCAGTTTTCTCAAATGCGGGCCATGTTTCTCAATTATGAATCAGCTTTTGTCCAGTTCTGCTCTCTTGCCCTCTGTGTCAGATCTCAGGGTGCCCTCCCTCACATGGTCTGGCTACCTTCCAGCAGACAGCCCAGGGAGGGACAGTGTGGTGCTGATGTCACGGCCCTCTGAGCGAGGCTTCCTGAGTGAAATCTGGGCCCTGGCAAATTCTGGATATGGCTTAGCCAATTTGTGATTAGTGCCTCAGTTTCCTTGTCTGTAAAATGAGGATGTCAATAGGGCCAGCTTTGTGGGGGTCCTATGAGGATTAAGTGTTTTTTAAGTTTCTTTTTTAAGTTTATTAATTTATTTTGAGAGACAGAGACACAGAGAGAGAGAGTCAGCAGGGGAAGGGGAGAGACAGAGAGGGACAGAGAGAGGGAATCCCAAGCAGGCTCTGCATTATCAAAGCAGAGCCTGACAGGAGGCTCGGACTCATGAACCATGAAATCATGACTTGAGCCGAAGTCAAGAGTCAGACACTTAACCAACTGACCCACCCAGGTGCCCCAAGGATTATGTTTGATGACAGTGCCTGGCTTCTGGCAAGCTCCAGAGAAGCATTTGCTGCCATTCCTCTGCTTCTTTGTCTTTGTCTGTCCATGCTGGACCCTATGATATGCCACTTCACCCAGTGTGAAGCACTTCTTTTTTTTTTAATTTTTTAATGTTTATTTTATTTTTAAGAGCGAAAGAGAGACAGAGCATGAGTAGGGGAGGGGCAGAGAGAGAGATAGAGGGAGATACAGAATCCGAAGCAGGCTCCAGACTCTGAGCTGTCAGCATAGAGCCCGATGTGGGACTCGAACCCATAAACCACTGAGCCGAAGTCCGTGCTTAACCGACTGAGCCACCAGGCGCCCCACTGTGAAGCACTTCTTATTCACATTCTACAATTTCTAAACTGCAGACTCATATTACACTGAGAAGTACATTATGATGAAGGGTTTTTCTTTCCCCTACTGAAAACTTTCTATTAATTCAAGGGTGCATCTTAAAATCAATGTCATTTTAGAATCGAAGAAATAATGTTGTTAAGTCTTGCTATTTAATGAGAGCCTATTAAGCATCAGATTGCAGACACCTCTTCATAAATTTTAAAATAGTTCTGCAAGGGAGGTTTTAGCATCTCCACCTTGTAGGTGGGAGCAGGGATTGGCATCGCAGACTCTCTGAATCTGAAGGCCAAGATCTAAGCAAAGCCAACTAAGTGTGTCCAACGTCTGGACCCTTTCTCTTTGTACAACGCTGAGAAGGTAACACGCTTGTGCCCTTCATTATTTTGTTTGTTTGTTTGTTTGTTATGTGGTGTGGTGTTGTATTGTGTTGTGTTGTGCTATGCTGTGATGGTTTGTGAGAGAGTCCAGCTCTGCTTTGTGTGTGTATGAAACTGTTTGCCTCCAATGCCCTTTTGATCAGTGCAGCACCTGGTATACTGTGGAATTAACATTTGCTCATCAGACTCCATAATTAAGGATTTACTCTCTTCATCATCTTTATTATATCAGGACATAATTCTGTCACAATGAATAATGCTGAGATCGTTAATTGTTGCTTGCATATATACTTTATCTCTCTAGCGAGACTGAGCCTCTTACAATCGAGAATGATGATATGTTTTCTGCATGCATGGTATTTTGTGACAGCAGAGTAAACAAAAATTAAAACCAAAACCAAAAACAAAAACAAACCTCTAGGTACTTCCCCAGTGTTTATTTTCTGTGATGGGTTTAAAAGGCCTTCTAAGACAGTGATTACGTAGGTAACCTGATACACCCTAATATGCCAATGGAACAGCACACTCTCTCTATTATACGTGCATAGATTAATAAAGGGCATCTGAAGATTATTCTCCTTGTTAGTGGATTATTCAAAGATGGTAAAATGTGTCCCTTCGCTACCTTTCCTCATTCTCAGCACCCATGCAGACATTATTAATTGATGATGGAGCTTTTACTGCTAGGGTCAGATGCAGACTCTGTTTTGCAGCACAGCACTCTAGACAATCACTGCAATTTCTTTGAGGTCACATGCAAAACGATGCCAAGTTAAGCATCCCTTGTCTCACTCCTCTGTGGTTTCGAAAGTGGAGAATGCAGAGCATTTAGGAAGAGGAATTATTGCACAAGAAGATGGCCAGCTGGAATATATGACCTGGGGGGTCCCCCAAGTGGCCACAATATAAACAATCCGCAGCTTCAGCTAGGGTAAGACTAGCCCTGATTTTAAAATCACATCAGTCCTGGAGCAGAGTGGATCTTGTTCAGAAGTTACCCAAGAAGAACTCTGCTCTACAGGAGTCCCATTCCTTCAGGTTTTATAAGCTGGCCATGCTCAGGCTCTGTCCCAGACCTCTCCAATCTGCCCAATTTAATCAGAAATCCCAAGGAAGGAGTCTAGACATTGGTTTGTTAAAAATTGTTCCACGATTGATTTAAAATGCCCACTTGCGGTGGAGAACCAGTGTGCTACCTAGGGCGTTTGCTGATAACAGTGCCTCTGAAAAAGATGCCTTCTAAGGGTATTTACATGGAGGCTCTTGACAAATGAAAATCCTTAGCAAACCTCCAGAGACGTATGCATGATGGGATTTCAGGCCATAAAATCCCATGGCGATCCTTGGATTGCCCACATGAACGACCTTGCAGTGCTCACCTCCCCATGCCCAACTATACTGCAGATGTTAGATGGGAATACATCACACATAGTAATGAGCTTCTAAAGGCACAGTCTGTGAGGATACAAGTTATTGACAGGTATTTCCAGTAGCATTTGGCCATTTTTTTTCCTGTCTCTATTAGAAGCTGTTTCTCCCAGAGGGAGAAAATAATCAGATGCTTCATATTCACAAATTCCCATAAAGGACTTCCTTCAAAATTGCTGCGTGCATTTCTTCTGGTGGTTTGCCCATAGCTACTCTCATAGCTAATGGTTTTGCTTGAAGAAAAGAACATCTTAAAGATTTCATGAAGAATAAGTTTTAGGAAACCGTATGGGATTTCTTTTTCTCTCTGGGGCAAAATTCACAGAGTTGCCATTCTTTTGTTTTGTTTTGTTTTATTAAATAAAAGTAAGCAGCTCACAAGATTTGTTCGCCTCCTCACCATGGATGCGTTCATCATTGCATGCACTCTCCCAGCCGTGGCTTCTCCTGTGCATGAACTAACAGGGTCGAGCAGCCACTAACAGAAAGTAATACAAACTTACAAAGCAACACAAAAATAGAGGAGCAGTGTCCACTGGTGGACTCCTTCTCTACTTGTCTTGGCCTTTGTATCCCTACCCTCCCACTAATGCCCTCTCAGGATAGCCTAATTCAATCTCTTATTCCAAATGCTCATAGTTGAAGTTGTTATTTATACTTCTTCTGTAATCTTGATTCTTGCCTCTTCACATAATTTCAATCCACCATCCACTGTCTTGCCCTTGTCTTTGAAATGCTTGAGCAAATGTTTTAGCTTGGAATTGATAAGCAGCAAAAACCCAAGGGCTTCCTGCTCTCCCCTGGCCCATACTAGGTGACAAACATTTACCAGCCCATAATATTGAAAGAGAGAGAGGTGTAAATTTTGAAGTGGAATCCAGAAACAAGGCTAAGGCAGTAAGATGTGATGGTAGACCTCAGAGAAAGAAAATAGAGTAAATAATATTGAAATTAGTTTGCCTAAATATGAGATGGGATTTGTGTTAGGTTTTGATCTTTCATGACAGTAGGTGCCTGTTTCTATCCCAGGAGGATCTCAATAAAATTTCCTAAGGCTGGATTTCTACAGCCTCTGAGAGAAGTGACTTCCTACACCCATAAATGTTTATGTAGAGGCTGTAGGTCCTCACTGATTCTTGAAACCCACGTCTCCATTAGTTTGAAGATGCACTGGACAGTCCTGGGCTCTGGAGTCTAGGGGCAAATACCAGCTCTGACACCTACCACTTGGTATTGTGGGAGTTGAAAAAGTATCTCCACACAATTTTCAAGGAAATTATTCAAGGAAAGTATCCAAGAGCTGTGTGATTCTGGGGTTCGTGGTGCCTGGTCAGGGAACTTAAGTCTAATGCAGGACTCTGATAGATAAGAAAACATGCACATGGAGTAAAGCCCCCAATATGAAAAAACACAGGATTTTCCATACACCCACACAAGCACTGGTCTTATGCCAGAGGCTAAGAAAAGTTTTTTAAAGACTCTTAATACTTGCCCAGAGTTAACAGAGCAAGAGACAAGGGCAGGGCCTTCTGGGAAGTCTGCACTTCAAATACCCAAAATCTGGATCTGTGGAACAAAATATAATTTTGCTCAGGGCTGGGATACTTAGCAGGCAAGAGTTGCTGAGTTAGCCTCTCAACGGGGCTGTGAAGCTTTATTCTCCTCATTGCTTAAGCACAAACTGTGGTGAAAGTATGAAGACTTCATTTCTTTGCAGAAAATGACCCTGAAAAGAAAGCCAACTGCTAATGCTTGCAGTGGCAATGAGGAGAAAGGGGTGATTCCTAGCCAGAAAATAGCTTTATAAATTACTTTGGTTCTATATTTATAGAACAATTCAGGGCCTATAAGGTTCAACTACATTTTCTAGTTATATTTACTACAACTAAGGTAGGAATTACATGCTACAGTGTATGCAAATTTGGGAAATGTACAATATTGTGCACATTTCTCGTAAATGACAAGGGTCTGCTGTAGTTCAAATCATTATAGCTGAAGTGTAAAGAAAATCATGCACTGAAACCAAGCTTCAAACAGTGCAGTATGTTCTGGTGCATTATCCAGCCCCCCACCTAATATCACAGCTTCTATGATGGTTTGAGGCTCATGGTCATTGAGGGAAAAGCATCCATCAAGATTTCAAGGTCTAATGTGTCATGTCAATTTCTGGTTGGTGTCTCAAAGCTGGATGTTTAATGGGCTAATCACTTGATCCTGAGGACTGCAACTAGCTTCCAGTCCCAGCGTTTGAGACCAATCCCACAGGATGTTGGATGTAGCAGACAGGGTCCTTGAGACTGAGATAGATTGTGGGTGAAGTTAACTTTTGAAGCTCAGTACGGAAGTAATCCACAGGACAGGGGTAAGAATATGTTAACACTGACAGACTCAGTGGTGACAGAAATATGGGCACTGCGTATCAATTTGGAGCGTGAAGTGAAATAGTCACCACCTCATGACTTTTGCTCCCATGTGCTCAGGGGCTGGACATCCAGTTGAGAGTTTTCTCTTGTTATGTAGGGTTGGGAGTGGGTCTAGTGTTTTTAACTCACCGTCATTTCACTCTCAGAGTTCCTAGTCCAAGATGTTGAAAAATGATCTTTCAGAGGACTTGGAATGCTGGGTTACATAGCACCCTCTCCCGGTTATTAGCTGTTTATGGAATGATCCTCCTCTTTGGGGCACAAGTGACTCTCCACTGCCTCGCATCCCTTGTAGTTTGTTGTGGAAATATAATCAAATTTCCCATAAAGAAATGTGAGTATGAATGATACTTGTCAATCTAAGCATGGCCCATAAGATATCTTCCACAGGTGCACTCTGGTGCCATTTTTCTTCTGATGGTAGGTTGCCAACACTGCTGATGTCCTAGGAGAAGACAGAGTCATAAACCAGAGTCTTTGAATCACTGAGTAGATTAGAGGTATCTGTCAAGCAGGAAAATCCATTCTGGACTAATAATACCTGAGGAATAAATAGACTTCTCTTGTACTTGGACAGTAACACATCGGGTTGATTTCTGGCAGCCACCCTACAGTGCTGGTGACGTTTGATTGCTCTCTGGTCCATACTCGGACTTTCTGGGCCCTGCTCTGTACCCATAGAGGCTATCTCTATAGACTGCATCCCCTGGACTCCTTTTCTCTCCAGCTTTTGGTTGACTTTAGCCAACAGGACTCATCAGCAGCAAACTAGAAGGTAAAAGTCCTAGAGAAAACAAGCAGAAAGGAGAACACAGGAGGAAGGTGTTAGCCTCATGCTCCCTATTGGTTTTTCTCAGGCAGCTACTCTAACACGGCTACAACTATGACCAAGTGCTGGTGACACGGATCCCTCCCATCCTCTATCAGATCAAGAGTATTAATGAATTCCCACTGTCACTAGATCTGGGTAACTTAGCATGTTTTATTTGTTCCATTAGCCCTGCTTAGACCTTTGTAAATAGGTCTTTCCTTAAAAATCTATTCAGTTAAATCATGTTAGTTATGATGTCTATTCTCTCTGGGACTCTGGCAGATAGAAATGCTATAATCCCCTCACTGCCTAACCATATCCATGCCTGGCTACCTCCCTCAACCCTCAATCCCTTATACTGCTGTTTTCCAGAGAAATACAAAATGAGAATGTTTTCCAGCCTATTCTCATGCTCACCATAAAAACTGTGGAAATAAAGGCCAGAGAAGGACACGTTCCCAAAAACATTCAGCATTTTAGGCATAGAACCAGGACTCTGGCATAGAAGAAGTGAGCATTAAGGGGAGAACTGCCTAAAAAAGAACAGAGCTGGAACTAGAAACATCATAGTTTCTCTCCTACAGGCACTTCTTTGTCTGGCTTCCAAGGAAGGGTCACCCAGGGGAAACATCCCCTGCCATCTGTTCTCATCTGGGTAGGAATTAGGTAGGTCTGTTGGCAAGAATTGCATTGGGACCCCCATCCCTGACCTAGGAACCTAGGCTTCCCATTGTGAATCCACAGGGTTTCCTCAGAGCCTCTGGCCCCTATACTGGCCTCCTGTGGAAGATGTACCTTAAATCAGTGTACAGAGTTGGCCAGATTCCTTCCCAAGAGTATTCCCTCCTTCACATTGTGGCAATAGAGACATTCCCGCCACCATCACCACTAAACTTCACAGATAGAATCTGCTTTGAGAAAACGTAACAGCTAACCCACAGCTATCATGGTTAGCTGGTGGGAGAGGAGGCAGGGATTTAAGGTCCCTTGCCCCGTTAGATAGCTGCAAGCAGATAGAAAAGCTTGGAATTGGGGTGGAAAACCTATTGTGTCATTCTCAAAGGAACTATGATTGCTTTTTCTCACTTGACTTTCCTCCTCACCAGCTTTGTATTCCAGGAGTTCTTGGGCAGGGGTGAGGAAATGTGGCCCCTTAGAGAGACTTGGCACACTGTATTCCTAGGGCCTTCTGTCCTGAAGACCCTATTTTCGAGTCCTGTTTCCCTGACATCTTCCAAATAGCACACAAAAGAAGTCCTGGGAGAAGGCACTGTGCATTTTCTTGGGGCAGGTCTGAAATCCACGAGAGTTTATGTCTTCGACACCCACACCAGGGCCTGGCAGGCAGTAGGTATTCACAGAATGTGCTCTTAATGATATCCAACAAATGCATTTAGAATGCCCAAAACATCTGGAGGCAGGAGTTAATTTTAGCATATGTTTTCCTCCAACTGCGAATTCTAAAGTTTGCCTATCTTGAAGACCACATTTAGAAAACTTCTTAAAAAAATCAAATACCCTTTTACAGAAGATTTAATGCTATAATAAAATATATGTTCCATTGCATTTATAGGGATCAAAATGGCAATAATTTTTGTGGTGAGCTAAATTGTAAGAAATTATATTATACTTAATATGCTAAATAATTAGCCACTGGGCCAATCATCAACTATTTATTCTTATTTATATCTTTGAGGTGTCCCAATCCTGTGAATCCCCTGCATCCTTATTATGTTTCCAAATAATTCAATTCTGTGTGCCCCCCTTCCTGATCTCCCGCTTTATCCCATAATCATCAGAATTTTTTGTTTCTGATTCTTCACCAGACTGAATCATTTCAGCTATAACAAAATTCAGCATATATAATATATATATATATATATATATATATATATATATATATATATATATATTAAGGTTGTTGGATATATATATACACATATATATATATGTGTGTGCACACACACACACACACATATATAAACTCTCTTTCCTGACCTCTCAGCTCCTTCGAAACTTGAATCTAAACACCTAATCAAACAGATGTCCCCTCCATTAGCCCCGTCTTCTGCTGTGGTTTGCTGGTTTATCTTCCCTTCTCTCTGGAATAGCCCTTAAAAAGTATTCCAATCAAATCTCATCTCAAAGCTCAAATATTTTTCTAGCTGAATTTATAATAGATGACCTACTTTTCTAAGTAGAAGGGAGTGGGAGAATGAGAGAAAAAGAGAGAGAGGGGAGTGGTTTTGTTTTTGCTTTTGTTTTTTCTGTTTGGAAAGGATAATGAGATTTATCATATAATTTTAGAACCAAAATATAACTAAAAGATCAAAGAATCCAGGTTCCTATTAGATAAGGAAGCCAAGATTCAGAGAAGTTAAGTGGTTTACCCAAGCTCACACAGCAAGTTATTTAAAATGTAAGATTATACTAGGGTAGTGTAGCTCCCAATTGAGTCCTCATTCAGCCCTTTTGAAAGTCTATTTATCTAACACTTATTTGTTCAGGAACAACAAATTAAAATTATGCTGTAGTAACTGGAGATATGAAACACTTAATATAGGATCCTGTCTTTGAAATGCATGCAGCCACCTACAACTAAATAAGGCAAAAGAGGGTGTTGCTTCAATTTATAAATGCTTTATAGTAATATCAACATTAAAATTCCCAGCAGGTATATAGTGTTTTATAGTTTTCAGAGTTCCTATAAATCCACTGGCTCCATGGTTTCATTTGACCTTGTGAGAAAATGGTTCTTTATTTAATTTCTGTCTTGGTTATATCCTTTTGTACATCATTCTCATCTAGACCTTAAAGCAGTAATACTGACCATTCTGAAACTCTCCAGAAAGAGTTGTAAATGAGGCCATGCAAGTCCTCACTCTGATGTAATTTTGATCAACTTATTTCTCCCCTGGGAAAATTTAGAGGAAATCATGCTTTCCCAGACCTGATGCTTTCGTGCACTATTCTTGCTGTCTCAAGCTATGGTTCTCAAACTTCCATATCCATTGCATGCTGGTCTCCAACCAGAGAGTGTCTGATTCAGTAGGTCTGGGGGAAACCTGAGAATTTGCATGTCTAGCAAGTTCCCTACTGCTGCTGCTGCTGCTGTGCATCTGGGCCTGAATTTTGAAAACTACCCAGCCTGTGTTGTTCATCTCATTCAGGAGAGATGAAGGGGCCGAGGCAGATTTTGCCGATGCTGTGCCTGGGCTGGCACAGTTCCTGGCAAAGAATAGGTTTCTTTCATGCAGAGATATGTGGCAAAGTGAAGAAGAATGTATTCAACAAGTGTACATTGAGGATTTAAGTTGTGTGAGGATCTGGGCCCAGAACACATTTGTTAAGAGTCAGGAAGAGGCTGGTTGGAGGGTGAGGTTAAATTGGTAAGGGATGTTGGCATAGATAGCTGCCAAAGAATGCTGTCATTGGGTCCTTCTGTCTTTGGATGGGTATGCCACTCGACCTCATGTGCCTGGGTTTCCAATTCTCTTTGACTCTGGGTTGGCCTTGTGACTTGCCTTGGTCAGTGAAATGTGGCAAGAGTGCCACTGAGCCACTTCTGGGCTTTGGTCTGGAAGACGCTCTGCAGCATGTGCTATCACTCTGTGTATCAGACACCATTTAGGAAATCCAACTACCCAGAACCTTCCATGTTGTGAGGAAGCCCGGGACACTCTGTGGTGAGGCTACGTGGAGAAACAAAGACTCTGGACATGGAAGTGAAGCCTTCTTTGACTTTCTAGATCAGACCAGACATCAACATCAAGAAAACAAATGAGTAACTCTATCTGACACCACATAGATCCAGCCAATACCAGTGAATCAACAGAATTCTGGAAAAACAAAACAAAACAAAAACAAAACAAACAAACAAGAAAACAAAAACAGTAAAATATTGTTGCTTTAAGCCACTAGTTTCGGGGGCAGTTTGCTAAACAGTGAAAGATAATTAAAAGATATGGGGTGTTCCATAAGCTGTAATATCATCATCGGTCTCTGTATACTAATATTACACCATAAAACAACACCGTGGAACAGAATTGAATTCACACAGAATAAATGCAGTAAAAAGATAATGTAATTTCCAATACTCACCCATTCAACAAATAGTTAATAAGATATTCTACTTATAATAAGAGATAAAGGGATATAGTGCTTAAGAGATAAAGGATATAACTCAAGAGTGAATAATATTAATACTAGTCATAGAAATAATTACCATAGTCGAAGCCTTACTAGGTACCATGCAGTGAGTTTTAAACAACAGTTTTCCCTCTTAATCCTCACAAAAAGCCATTACCCAGGAGTTTTTTTTTTAATATATATTTATTTTTGAGAGAGATAGATCATGAGCAAGGGAGGGACAGAGACAGAGGGAGACACAGAATCTGAAGAAGGCTGGCTCCAGGCTCTGAGCTGTCAGCAGAGAGCCCAATGCAGAGTTTGAACCCATGAGCTGTGAGATCATGACCTGAGCTGAAGTCGGACGCTTAACTGAGTCACCCAGGCACTCCTACCTGGGAATTGTTAATCACAGTTTAATGCAAAGAAATCTGAGACCATCTATTAAGTAAACTAAAATAGTGACTTCAAGCACTGAAATATATTTTTTCATCTTCTGTAACTGTAGACATAGATCTTGCCCTATTTTTTAAGTCCACTATTTTGTATTTTGGGGTACATGGCACCTTACATGTGCCAACAAAAAATATTGACATGTATGTAGTGGTAAGAATGGGAGGGCAAATGTTTGACTCAAATAAGAGAAAAACGGGGTTAAAAAATGTTAAACACATTTCTCGACTCAGTAAATCTCAGAGGCTCTTTAAGGGTAATGATCTCTGTGAGTACTACATAACCTTTCTGGAAATGATTTGACCTTGAAATCCTTTCAGACCATCAATTAACATCACATTTAGATAGTGGTATTCCACAAAATACGGATTGGAAAATGCTGTTCTAGATAAAGGAATGAGGTGGTCAGTTGATTGACTTTTAACTGAAACAACTTCACTTGGGGGAAAAACAATCTGCCAATGTGGAGACACAGCCCACTTTAACATTGTTATTTAATTTTGCATGATATTTTTGTTGGCATATATTGTGTTTTTTAATTAAAAGAAACATTAAACCTGTGCAGATATAAATATTTAAAAAATCATTTCGGGTATGGCGGCCTGGGAAAAGGAGACCATGTTCTACACACAAGCCTGTGTTCTCAGGAGAATTTACAAATCTGGATTTTATTTTCCCTGTAGCCTATGCCATGTTAATTTCGACTTCCAGAGAAGACGTTCAGTTCAATGGTGTGAAATAAGACATGGCAGGTTAAAACAAACAAACAGCATGCATACCTCTTCCTGCCCATTGATAGAATCTCTTTTTGCTTGCATTCTGTTCTAGAAGTGGTTCTTCCTATCTGAGAGAATGGAAAAAGGTCTCCACTGTAGTGTGATAGAAAGAGAACACACGTTGTCCTGAGTAACGGGACAGAAGAGAGGACTCATCCTTGCGTGACAAGTAAAGCAAATGGCTTCTGTACAGAACAAATTTGGAAGACTCTTTCAGAATCAGCTAAAAACAAAATAGTTCTGGAGCTGAGTTTTAAATAGTTGTAAGTAGTGAGAAACAGAAATGAATTTGAGTCTGCATCAGAGGCCACCCTAAACTGAGTGCTATAAGCCCAATATAATAACGGGAGATAGGAAAGAAGTTGAAAAATATTAAAAATCAGAAAGACTGCAACTGTTTCTATGGACTGCTTTTAAAGAAGAAATAAATATTTACATCAGAACACAATCTATATTATTTGGAGTACGTTCTTATATGTGATTGAGAAACCATAAATTATATAAATTTCTCATTTCCATATTATTAGCTGATTATACTCAACTAAGTCTTCTTAATGAAATCACAAAGTCCTTAATTTGCCTTTCTAAGTATTTTTATGGTCAGTGAAGACCTTTTCTAAAACTTGCAGTCAGGTTCTGGTGTCCAGTATATTCCTCTCTTTATAATGTTCTTTACTACATTGTATTTTCACCCGAGTGTACTTGACACTACAATGGCTCTCTTTTGGGCAATTGTGTCGGTGGAATATTCAAAGTGCTCTGTTGCTAAAGGGTAGTAAGGTAATAACTGAGACTATTGTTAGGTAGTACTATGAACTCAAAGAGACTGGTATCCAGATCTACTTGGGCTGCATATTTTATCCCCCTAACAATATTCACTTGCCCATCATATACTGTCATGAAACAGTATACAAAGAACATACAAGGAGACAGAAACAAAAAACATTTGACACACATACACACACAAAGACATAAACTTGGAGTAAATAAAATACCTTCAGTTGAACATACTTATTTAAAACCCCAACTTTATTTATTAAAAACGCCAGATTGTAATTTCTATATTTCACAGTGTCCACATGGAGACTCCGTCAATGATTAGGATTCAGGAACAATGTATCCTGTGTACAGAGCATGGGCATTAGTGTCCAATGGACTCGTGTTTATAACCTGGTTTTGCCACTTTGCAAAGAAAACATTTGGGACAAAGTCAGTTGCCCCCATGCACATTTCATGTGTATCTCAATCCAAATCCCATAGGTCATGGTGATACCAATGTGCCACAACTAGCAATTCAAATTACTTTGTTTATACAGTGTTTTAGTATGCAATGATTTACAAAACATTCTTAAGAAATATTTCCCAGGGTGCCTAGGTGGCTCAGTCAGTTAAGCATCCAACCCGATTGGCTCAGGTCATGATCTGTTGGTTCATGGCATCAAGCCCATGACACCACAGAGCCTGCTTGGGATTCTCTCTTCCTTTCTCTCTGCACCTCCCCAGCTCCCACTATTTCTCTCAATATAAAGAAATAAACATTTAGGAAAAAATAAATATTTCCAATGCCATCAAAATATATTGATTTCTATTATTTGGGGTGATTTTTATAATTTAACTGTCATTCTCTAACAGTACAAAATAAGCGAAGTTTTTTTCAGTACATTATGTGCTTTCTGGTGGGGAAAATAATATGAATATACATGTAGATGGAAACTGACAGTTAAATTATTTTTAACTGAGGTATAATTTACAAATGATAAAATTCACCTTTTTGAAGTGTGCAGTTGGGGGCACCTGGGTGGCTTAGTCAGTTAAACATCCAACTTGGGCTCAGGTCATGATTTTGCAGTTCATGAGTTCAAGCTCCACATCAGACTTGCTGCTGTCAGTGCAGAGCCCATTTTAGATCCCTTGTCCCCCTCTCTCTGCCCCTTCCCCACTTGCATTCTCCCAAAAATAAATAAATATTTTTAAAAATTAAAAAAAAATAAAGTGTACAATTGGATAAGTCCTAAGTGAATGCAGTCATACAACCACCATTATGACCTAACTATAGAATAGTTTTATCATCCCCAAAAGCCCCTTCTACTTCTACTCCTGGCAACAAGTGATCTGTTTTCTGTCCCTCAGTTTTATCTTTTCTAGAGCATCATATATGAATGGAGTCATTCCATATGTAGTTGTTGCGTATGATTTGTTTCAGTTAATATAATACTTGGAAATCTATCCATGTTGTTGAAAGTATAACAGTTCATTTTTTTTTATTGTTGAGGAATATCTCATTGTATGGACCACCACAACCTGTGTATCCATTCACTAGCTAGTGCACAGTTGGGTTGTATTCAATTTGGGGCTGTGATTAATAAAACTGTGAACATTTATGTCCAGATATTTGTGTGTACATGTGTTTTTATTGCTCACAGATAAATAAGTAGGATTTGGATTGCTAGGTAGTATGGTAAGGGCATATTTAACTTTGAAAGAAATTGTCTATTTTCCAAAGTGAGAGATTCAGTTGTCCCAAATCCTCACTAGTACTTAGTATTGCCAGTTTTTGCTTTTTGTTTAGCCATTTTAGGAAGTGTATAACAGTATCTCAATTAGTTTCAGCTTGTATTGTTTAGAGTAATGATTAGCATCTTTTTATATGCTTGTTGGCCCATTATATACATTCTTTGGTGAAGGGTCCATTCATATGTTTTGACAGTTTAAAAATGTGTTAAATTAAATTAATTGATTGATTTCTGTTGAACTATAATTAACACACAATGTTAAATTAGTATACAGCATGGTGATTCAACAATTCCATGCATAAGTCACCATCTGTCACCACACAACATTATCACAATATTACTATTTCTCTATGCAGACTTTTCATCTCCATGACTTATTTATTTTATAAATGGAAGTTTGTACCTCTTAATCTTCTTTATTTTTCCCATGTCCCCACCCCCCTCCCCTCTGGAAACCACCAGTTTGTTACCTGTATGAAGTGTCTGTTTGTTTTATTTGTTTGTTCATTTGTTTTGTAGATTTCACATGGAAGTGAAATCATATGGTGTCTGTCTTTCTGACTTATTTTCACTTAGCATAATACCCTCTAGGCCCATCCATATTTTCTTTTGCATTTATTAAATTGAGCCATTTGTCTTATTACTGATTTATAAAAAGTCTTTATATGATCTGGCTTCAAGTTTTTTGTCTAACTATATGTTTGGCAAATACTTTCTCTCATGTGGAGCTTGTATTTCCATTTTCTTAATTGGCTTTTGAACAGAAGAGATGTACTTTTGACAATGTGCAACTTACCCTTATTTTTCTTTATGATACATGCTTTTTGTGTCCTTTCTAGAAATCTTTGCCTAAGCCAGCCACGTTAACAAAGATTTTCTCCTCTTTTTTTATCTAAAAGCTTTGTAGTTATAGGTTTTACATTTATGTCTATGATCCATTTCATGTTAGTTTTCTATATGGTGTGAGGTAAGAGCTGAACTTTATTTACTTATTTTGAATATGGATATTCAATTGTCCCTACATCATTTGCTGGAAATATTGTTGTCAGTGTTATTTTTTCCCACATTAAAATGCCTTGGCACTTATGCTGGAAATCAATTGACCTTTTACATGTGGGTCTATCTGGACTCCGCATTGTTCTCCATTACTCCAAATATCTGATCTTAAAACAGTACCACACTGTCCTGATTACTATTAACTTTTAGAGTGAATCTTTAAACCAACCAGGTGGTATAAATTCTCTAACTTTGTTGTGCTTCTTGTTTTTGATATTAGAAGTCCTTTGCATTTCTATATAAATTTTAGAAGTATCATCAATTTCTGTAAATATCATGCTGGCATTTTGGTTGGGATTACATTGAGTCTGTAGGCCAGTTATAGCATAATAATATTGAGTCTTCTGATTCATGATTGTACAATGTACCTTCATTCATTTAGATCATCTAAGATTTTTCCTGGCAATGTTTTGTAGTGTTCAGTATATGTTCTTGCACACTATTTAATCTATTTATCTCTAAGTACTTCAAATTTTATTTCTATTGTGAATTACCCTAATGTTTTCATTTCTTTTTCCAATTGTTCACTGCACATATGTAGAATTTCAATTTATTTTTGTATACTGGCCTTTTATTCTGCAACCTTGCTGAAGTCACTTGCTATTTCTAGTAGCTTTTAGTAGGTAACAAGATTTTCTATGTAGACTATAAGCAAAGGCAATTTTACTTTTTGCTTTCCAAACTGTATGCTGTTGTTATCATTCTTATTCTTCTTATTATTATTATTAGCCTTATTGCACTCAGTTACTCTAGGCAAGTGACTTTTAAATGAATAAATTATAGACTTACTATTAGATTTTTGTACATATATAATCATGTTTTAAATTCATAATATCACACAGTAGATATTAGTATTACCCTTGTAAAGTGAAGAAATTGAGGTTCAGAAACGTTAGCATATCGGTAGTATTAATTCACATTAATCACATTTTATTTTATAAAAAGTTATTTATTCCTGGGTCAGATGTCTGGGTTAGTTGGTCTGACTCTTGGTTTCAGCTTAGGTCATGATCTCATTATTTTGTGAGTTTGAGCCTCATGTCAGGCTCTGTGCTGGCAAATCTTCTCTCCCTCTATCTGGCCCTCCCCCATTCTCTCTCTCTCTCTCTTTTTTTCTCTCTCCCTCTCTCAAAAAAAATAAATAAAAAAAAACACTTAAAAATGCATTCATGCACTTATTTAAAAATAAAGTTATTTATTCCCATTAAAGCACTATTCTATTTGACTCTATCATGACCCAAATTTAATTATCCCTCGTGGTCTCTGAAATTTCCTTTCTCTCCTGTAGCATGAAAAGAGTCTCCTTTACTAGCAAACTTCCTTCTCACCTTCTTTTTTCCCCAGACACATAGACAGAGCACCTACAGTTACCACCCAGTTACCTCATAGGCACTAGGAACCAAAAAAATGCATGCTTGTTGCCCTCAAGTGTTTCAAGAACTAGTTTGGAAAGTGATTTTTGGAGGCATGAATGAAATGCAAGGAGTGCAGAGAGGTAGGTGCGTCTATAACTGCATAACCTGCTCAGAAAGAATCTCCACATAAAGGAAAAGGTGCGAAAGGTAGAAAAATCTCATTTTTTGTTGTGTTGCAAGAAAGGGCAAGGTGTTAGGGAGTGAGTGACAAGAAATATGTTTGGAAAGTGTCATGATCCCAACAGGAAAGTGCAAATGAAATGCTCTAGGTGTTTCAAATAGAAATAATTTAATGCAAAGAATTAGTTGCTGAGGGCTGGTAGGATTAGAATGCCATATAGAGAACAGTGAGGGAATCCTCAATTTAGAAACAGCAAGCATGCCCTCATAATCTAGGGTTGGAGGGGCTTAACAAGGAGATGGCACCCGGCAGGGTTAAAACCCAAGGCCATCCACAAGAGCTAAAACCATGGCAGAGACTACCTAGTGGCAGTTGGAAACTTTCCATAAATGGCTTCTAGGGATCCTGGTGGAAGCAGAGGAAAAAATCACATAGACATAGCCTCTCTCTTCACTTCTTCTCTCTTCAAATGTTCCGTTGTTATCTCCTATTGAATGAATACAGCAGGGAGCCAGAGGGCAAGAGCTGAAAGCAAATGAAGTTTCCTGTGACACAGGAACAGAAGGATGTGGAAATAATATAAGAGAAAACAGGCACATGATATCTCAGAGGGATTCACGGTGGCCAGACAAAGAAGGGCAGGAGGAGAATCTTGGAAGTCAGTGACCTGGCTGGACTGTCATCTTCTCTGCTGCCTACTGTTCTCTGTCTGCTTTTCCCAGCTGCTGAGGACACAGGTGCTCAAATTCAAGGTATCAAATAAGATTGCAAAAAAAAGTGTATTATAAGACTCATATCATTGGATAGATAGACTTTGATATATAACATTCACCAAAATATAATGCTTCCCCCAAAATACAATAAAACTTCAATTAGAATTTCAATAATTTATGGAAACACTGAATAAAAGTACTCGAAACATTATATGAAAGTAGAAAGTCTTGAGAATAGATGAGGACCTTTTGAAAGTTCCTTTGAATTTTGCATTGCTCCTACAGAAAATCAGTACTACAGAGCTACTGGAATTATATGCCTGTGGTTTGGCCTATGAGTACATGAATAGATCCGTGAGCTATAAGAGAGAATAAGGTAGCAGATTACCTTGTATGTCAGAATGTTATAAATGGCAAAGATGGCATTTTAATTCAATGACAAAGGATGGATTATTTAGTAAGTGGTACAGGCACAGCTGTCTATCCATCTGGAAGAATATAAAGCTGGACTTCCTTTTTACATCATGTTAAAAATAAAACAAAACGTATTAAAGACTTAAATGTAAAAAAATGCAAGAAAATCTGAGTCTATGGACATTCTCAAGGCAGAGTATATATGAATCTACTTGAATTTATATAAAAAATAATATATGTGGTAAGAGATAAGTCAAAACACAAAAGACAGCATAAATATTTGGGAAAGTATTTGCAATGAACAAAATATGTATATGCCCATTATTAATAATAGACAAATATCTTTTACAGATTTACAAGAATAAAACAAATTATGGAAGTAAAAAATGTGCATAGATTTAAAAGATTTAGATAAGACTACTTACACAGGAGCAAATCCCAATGGTCAAATGTGAATAGATGCTCAAAAACAATAGTTATAGTGAAATGCAAATTAAAGTAACAATGAATATTTCTTTATATTTATCAATCTAGCATTTTTTTTTCTTTTTAAAAGGTCTGATTATACTTACTGGAGGCAGATAGATGAGGAATAGGGCACCCACACATTGCTATAGTAATCCTACCACTTTTGAGGTATAGTTTGTAAGACTGTAAAAATTAAAAATGCAGATTCCCTTTGACTCAGAGAATACAGCTTTGAAAACCTGTCCTGTAGAAATAAAAACTACAGTGCAAAAAGGACTCTGTCAGCAGAGAATATTTGAATAAAATATTGTATATCTATAGCATGAAGGTTAAGACACCATCAAAAAGGATAAATTAGAATCATACCATTTGACTTGGAAGGATTTCTAGAATATTAAGAAAAAAGTATGCATAAGATGTCATTTTTATGGAATAAACAATGATACTGGGCAGAAGAAGAATCCTGTGTGTGTATATATGTATATAAAACATTATATAAATACATAGAAAGTATGGAAGACTTATTTGATTATTTTTAGCCTATAAATTTGGTTTATTGACAAAGTAGGTCTTCTGGTGAAGACTAGAAGGAGAGTAAATAAGTAGGCAAGCATAAAGTTTGAAGAAAACAATTAAAGCTGTACTTGTCCCCCTATTACAAGATGATCATGGTACGAGATGATCATGGTAATATAGTTATGTGAAATTGTGTGTGTATGTATAAACATATACACATATATCTATGCAGATATTTACATACATATATACACACATGCAGATATATTTACATATAAGTATCTACATATATGTGCACATATATACATGCATATGTCTACATATATATGTTTGATCATTAAGACAAACAAAAATTGGTGAATAAACAGCACAGCTTGAGGGCCTTCCTCCTTGTTAAGAACTGAATTTAGCAGGTCTGCCTATCACCTTTGTCTTGGTGGTGGTACCATGGTGACTTTTTGCTGCATGTGTGATGTGTTAAGCCAGCGAGCCTACTCCTGCAGTTTATGTGGCTCTTTCTAAACAAGCGATGGGATTAATTAGGATGTATGACACTGTTTATCTTTATCATTTATTTTAGTTTGTGGTTTTCCTAAGTGATTACTCTAAAGCTTAGTCAATTACTTTTCTCTTTCCCTTGGGTTTCCCTGGAATAGAAGTTATCTGCATCCATTTCAAAAACACCAAGAAAGTAGAAGTCAGCTTGCTTAGGCCTTAGTTTTTTTCATCTGTGAAATGAGGATAATGATACTTTCTTTGTCCCTGTCTCAAAGGGATGTGATGACAATGAATAAGATAATTGACTGGATATCAGGTCCCAGTAAAGATGTACCATGTAAATACAGCCTCTGCTCACATCATGTGCCTTTCACTTTTGTAAGAGTTTAATGGAAGGAAACCTATTTCACCAGAGCTGTTACAATTAAGCAGAAGGTGATGGAAGTAAATTCACTTATTTATAGACTGATAATCAACTATTTTGCAACAAGGCTTTGGGGTCTTGGAAAACAGATTAAATCTCAAGAGAGATTTTAGTAGTCTGTCCAAAAACAAGCAAAGCAAAGAAAACTCTAGAAACCAACTGCTCTTCATTTTAATAGCCTCAGGTTGTAATTCCAGGGCCTCATTTTCTGTTGATGCAATCATTTTCTGCCTTCCAGTTCTCTGGGATATAGCCTATTCTCTGATTTCATCAAAGCAATCCTTTAAAAACTCTAAACAATCGTCTAAAACACAAATCTCAAAGCCCATGCTGAACACCCTTAACCAGTTCTTCTTTTCCTTCCAGACAAAATCCAAGTGCATTTATATGGTAACAGGCTGTCCTCCATGACTGGATTCCTTCCCATTTTTCAAGCCATGTTTTCATGACCATTCCCCTGGCTGTTGTTCCCAGCCATCTATAGATAGGGATGGGGAAATGGCCTGTCACTCTCAGTGCCCAGACACTAACTGGACCGTCCCTATTAGACCCCCACCCATGGCTTCATCACTGATGCAACTGGGACATTGATCAGCCTCACGTGGCTTGGGGCGTTATAGACTGTCCCAAGCATACTGGGCAAGGCAATGTGTAAATGGAAGTATACTGAAAGTGCCTAATCATACAAAGTGAGAGAGGGAACATACAAGAGAGAGGGAACAAGGGATAGAGTCTGAAAATAGAGAGCTAGGAGGTTTGGAGACAAGAGGGTGTGGTGGAGGGTGTCCCTTAGGATCACTGCATAGTCTCCAGCTGGCTTAACATTTACTTTCATTTTTTTTTTTCCCTTGGAGCAAGCATTATCCCTATCAGTGCCCTCTGTTCCCAAAAGTTGTTCTTGGGACCAACAGTGCACCTCACCTGGTGTTTAGTGTCCATGAGTCTTAACAATGAATAAGCTAACGTTAGCCCCAAATCCAAATGGAAATGGATGTATGCATGTGAGGCGAAGTTATAAACCATGGCTAAACTGACCAAGAGTGAACTTAAACCAGTAGTATGCTGGCAAAGCCTTACCAGCTTTGGCTGTCAGAGGGGGAGCCCTGATTTGTAGTATCTGAAGATGGCCATGGTGTAAATTCCTTATTACAGCCAATTTTAAGATACCGATGCTTTACAAAAATGACTGTCAAAATTCCTGATCCCTACCATCAATATTACTCAGAGACAGCACACCCTACGAGAAAAGGAGCTTCCAGAACAGTCTTCTGATAATCAGAGCTGGGAACTGTGAAATTAAAGAGCCAAATCAATAAGCACAGACCAAGACTGGAGCCAAAACAACCCAAATCTGTGGGTAGCATGGGTGGAGTGTACTCTGGAAGGGAAGGACTGATGTGATCTTCGATGAGGCAAAATTGAGGCATACGAGATTTCCTGAAGATGTGTCACCTGCAGTCATGAAACGGCTGCCGCTCAGGTTTCTTTGTCACTCCCACAGCCACTAAGTATTGGGGGGTTACTCTCTGATGGCTCTCTAACACAATATATTAAATATCCCCTCTTTCAGTCCTCACAAACATCCTGGAATCATTCTGCCCACTTTGCAGGCAGTAGAACTGAGGCTCAGAGAGCTCACGTAACTCTCTGCAGCACCCATGCTTACAAACACCTTCTGAGTATGTTGGGAGACCTGGATGCCTGTGTATACCTCTGGGGCTTATTTCAGTCAGTGAGCCATTTAGGATTTGCTTCACTCCCAGAACTTAAATTGAGTAACTGTTGTCCATTTTACAATAATCTGTATTCAATCAGTATTTTCTGAATGAATTGATTTTATAATTTCTGTTCCACATTTATTCATTTTTGAGAGACAGAGGATGAAGGGGGGAGGGGCAGAGAGGGAGGGAGACACAGAATTTGAAGCAGGCTCCAGGCCCTGAGCTGTCAGCACAGAGCCCTATGCAGGGCTCGAACCCACAGGCTGCGAGACCATCACCTGAGTCAAAGTTGGGTGCTTAGCCACCCAGGACCCCCCTGAAGGAATGAATTTTAGATAACATTTTCAGTCAACCACAGAGAATAACAGCCATCTACTGTAAAAGTCACCCCCACTTCCCTGCTGAATTGAAATTAGGGAGATGAGCTAGGTGACAATCACTGTTCCTTTTGATGCTGAAATTGTAACTTTTTGTTCTTATGATGTCTGCCACTTTTTAAGCCCCTACATGTACAAGCTGCTTAGATATTTCACCTTGCTTCATCTGCAGGAATTGTTTTTAAATTTATTTATTTATTTATTTATTTATTTATTTATTTATTTTGAGAGAGAGAGAATGCACGCACAAGCAGCATAAGGGCAGAGAGAGAGAGGGAGAGAGAGAATCCCAAGCAGGCTCCGTGCTGTCAGTGTAGAGCCAGACTGAGGGCTCAAACTCATGAACCATGAGATCATGACCTGAGTTGAAATCGAGAGTCAAATGCATTACAGACTGAACCACCCAGGCACCCCACCTGCAGGAGAATTTTGGAAGAAACAAAGTGTCATCGCCACCATACAGCTGAGAAAGAGAAGCTCACACAGTTTAAGTGACTTGCCCAATTTCACACAATTTATAAGTGACAAAGTCGATATCCGCACCCAGGTCTGTCCCCATCTTCCTTCTTGATGACATAAGCTCCCTAATTTCTTGTCTCTGCCATTCCCCGGCCTTGAGTGAACCCCTGTGGCTTCCTCCTGCTTTACTATGACAGGAAGCACATGTGTACAAATAACAGCACTGTGGGCAAAGCCATTTTTTTTCCACGTGAACTCTGCTGCTTTCAACACACTTAAATCCAAAATCCTGAATCCAAATATGTGACACTCAGCACAATAGTCACCTCTGGCCAACTGCACTCCAAGTACAAAGCTATTCAATAAATGCTGATCAGAAAGTTCAGGGAGTTATGACATGGCATGACCCCCCAGACCCCATGCTGCAGCTTTAATCATAATTGGAGCTTGTCTAAAATCCTTCTGTTCGTCTGTACGAACATATAGGATTTTAATCACAAATTTTCAGCGCTCCATCTTATTATGAAAGGGAAAAATCCCTGGCAATGCTGTTAATTGACCTTAATCTAATGTGATGTGTAATACACTCAGCTGGATCCTCAGGCACTCTAGAAATAGAACAGTAAAACACCTCTTAAATCTAAATTATATTTGAAATAGCAGATTAGATTATTCCCAGCGTCCTCAAACAAACTGTAGCCTGCTGAAATTTATCTTGTGCTTTCCAAACAAGGCAGAGACTCCAGCCTGACAAACTGAATGCTTTATGAGTTCATCTACCTTGAAAGTCACACCAGTGTCTTCCTAATGGACCACCTGGCTGATTCCTGCAAGGGGATGTGTGGTCTGGCATGAGGACACTGACCCATATCTGTACTGGCTCTGAGGTCAGGCTGACCTGGAAGGATCAGGTCATGTGTTTCAGACACAGACAGACTGGGACTCATTGCTAGTGTGGCATTTCCCAGCCCTGTGACCTTGGGTAAGTGGCGTAGCATTGCTGAAGCACAGGACTCTTCATTTGTAAAGTACGGACAACCCTATGTGGTGCCTTAGAGCTTTGTAATGTTTAGGGCTTGCTGTGCTGTTTAGGGAGAATGTGTGGAAACCACATAGCTCATAGCAAACCTCGATAAATTACGGAGAGGGTTAATATTGTTAGTGTTTTTACAAAATGGGACTGAGGATTTTAGAAAAGCCTACCCACAGCCATAGGAAATGGCTGAAAGTTGATGACGTGACCATGGGCAATCAACTTTTCTTCCTCTTTTGTTTTTAATTAACAGTTTATTTGGGGTTAATATAGATGAGTATACAGGTATGAGAAATAAAATTGAGGCATCTCAGATGTCTCATTTAGCCATTACTCAGTTTTCCCCATCAGGAATGTCCTTCAAAATTCAATCAGAATGCTTCAACCAGGACATCAGCATTGTCACAGTCAAGATAAAGAACAATTCCATCAACACACCTACATTTGCACTCCCCTGTTGTTATTAACCCCTGGGAACCGCTAATCTGTTCTCAATGTCTACAATTTTGTTTTTTAAAACTTTTATATAAACGGAGCTATACAGTATGTAGGCGTTTGGGATGGGCTTTTTGCGTGCATTCTCTGGAGACTGATCCAGGTTGCTCTGTGTATCATAGTTCCTTCCTTTCTATTGCTGGGTGGTATTCCATGACGTGGATGGACCATAATTTGTTTAAGTGTCTACTTATTAAAGCACAGTTGGGTTTTCTCCAGTTTTTGGCTATTTTAAGTAAAGTTACTATGAACATTTTTGCATAGGCTTTTGGGTGGATATAGTTTAATTCCTTTCGGATAAATGACCAAGTTCACAATTGCTGGGACATACGGCAGTTGTGTGTTTAGTTGTAAAAGAAACTACCAAACATTTCCAGACTGTCTGAGCCATTCCTACTCCCATTCAAAACGCATGAGTAATCTATGTTGTCCACATCCTCTCTAGCATTTGGTATTGGCACTGTTTGCTTTAGCCATTCTGGTAGGTGTGTAATGTTATCTGATTTGGGTTTTAATAAGCATTTTCCCTGATGCCCAAAGAGGTTGAACACTTCTTTATTTGCTTATTTGCCATCTGTACAGCCTTTTTTGTAAGATGTCTGTTCATGTCTTTTGCCCATTATCGGACTGGATTATTTGAATTTTTACTGTTTAGTTTAAGGTTTGTATGCTATATTCTGTATGGGCCCCTTGTCAGATATGCCATGTGTAAATATTTCCCTCCAGTGTGCAGCTTCTCTTTTCATCCCCTGGTCAGGGTTGTTCACAGAGCAATAGCTTTTAACTTGATATTTCCAATTTTATAAATTTTCATTTAAGGATTGTGTGTTTGGTGTCAAGGCTAAGAATTCTTTGCTTCAGCCTAGATACTAAAGATTGTCTCCTGGGTTTTGTCTAAAAGTTACATAAAGTTAAATTTTATATTTAGGTCCATAATCCACCTTTAGTTAATTTTTGTATAAGGTATGATATTTAAGTTAAGGTTCACTTCTGGGCCATGGATGTCTATTGTTTCAGCACCATTTTTTGTAAAGAGAATTCTTCCATTGGTTCCTTTAGCACCTTTATCCAAAACCAGTGGGATGTATTTGTGTGGGCCTATTTCTGGTTCTTTATTCAGTTTGACTGATCTATGTGCCTGTCTCTCGACCAATACCACACTTTTGATCATTTTAGCTATAGGGTAGGCCTTAATGTTGGGTGGACCAATTCTTTCCACTTTATTGTCCTTTCGCGACTTTTTTTTAAAGCTATCTAGGGTTTTTGTTCTTACATATCAATTTTAGGATAAGCTTGTCTATGTCTACAAAATTACTTCCTTGGATTTTCAAAGGAAGTAGATTAAACATACAAATCAATTCAAAAAGAGTTGACATCTTTACTATGTTGCGTCTTCCAATCCATGAACATGTTATGTGTCTCCATTTATTTAGGTCTTCTTTGATTTTTTTCAGCAGGATTTTGTCATTTTCAGTGTACTGATCATCAGCATGTTTTACTAAGTGTATATCTAGGCACTTCATTTTCATTGGAGTTATTATAAATGATACTGTGTTTTTAATTTTGGTTTCCACACATTCATTGTTAGTATATAGAAGTAAAATTGATTATTTTGTGTTAACCTTGTATTCTGTGACCTTGCTAAACTCACTTATTAGCTCTAGGCATTTTTTGTAGATTCTTTAGGATTTTCTACATGAACAGTCATATCATCTGTAAATAGGATGATGCAGCAAAAATGGTAGTTGCTGAGAAAAACACTTAATACCCATTTCTTACTTGTAGATCTATCTTTACATACTTCAGACTCTAAGATGTGCCTCTTTCCCTAGGCTCAGTCATGAGCAGCACATAGGAGCTTTCAAAACTCAATCTCATTAATCTCTGTATGTAGAAGAGAGTAGCCCAGATTTGTTTTCCCACTGATGTGTATTATGTCACACAGGACATTTCCACCACAGATAGGTAGAATTAACTACAGTCAGTTTGATATCTAAGTAGTTTTAGAAAAACATTCTGACATTTACATAATAGAAATACAAAAGAAGTCCACCTTATAGACTTACTGTGAATGCCAAATGACAAAAAACGTATAAGAAATCTTTTTCCATGTTATTAAAATATTTGATAGCAATTGTGTCCAGCTCAAATTGTCTCTAGCCATGAATTTTCAAATCTACAACCTCTGCATTCTCAACAGCAGGACACAGGGAAAGGGATAAATTTCTTGTGTGACTAGAGAAGCCAGAATCTTTAAGACTCTCTCAATGGCGACCAAACAAAAACATTTCTTAATATGTCAGGATCTCTGCAAAGACCTTGTTATCTTCAAATTTACATACATAGTGGTAGTGTTTGAGGATTGGGTAAATCAACATAAAGAAATTATATTGAATCAAGTAACCATATTTTTTCCCACTCCCTGGGGACCTTTCAAGTAAGCATTAAACTGAATGAAGACACCATAAAACGTATAAAATATATTTTAGGGATGCCTGAGTGGTTTAGTTGGTTAAGTGCCAGACTCTTGATTTTGGCTTTGGTAGTGATCTCACAATTCATAGGATCCATCCCTGTGTCAGCTTTGCACTGACAGCACAGACCCTGCTTGGAATTCTCTCTTCCTTTCTCTCTCTGTCCTTCCCCCACTCATGCTCTCTCTTGCTCTCTCTCTCAAAATAAACCTTTAAAAAAAGATTTTAACAAACATAAGCCTTCTAGAGACACCTTTTTTATCTAACAAATCCACTGAAATCCTGAAATCCAAAGGCAAATTATGTTATAAGCAACTGGAGGTTTTCAAAAAGCAGTTTCTGAGACCATACTTGACACGTCCTCCTCTCCCCTACATCTATTATATTCTTATTTGTTAGGTATTGAATGTTGTCATGGGATCTTCGTTTTAAACTAATTCCTAGGCAACTCTGCTTCACAGGCACACAGGCACACCTGATAATGACTAGTCAAATCAACATGAGGTTCCCAGGGTGAGAATTTTACAAGATAAGTCTAGTGTTCTTCGAGGTGAGGATGAAATCCAGGGCACATAGTGGTCTGGGGACGAGTACAGGGAGGGCACCAGGTCCTGTTGGAATGCCTCAAAACAGAATATGGAGGGAACCAAATAATATTCCCCTTCTCTGTAGAATCAGAATGTTCAACAGTCTCCCAGTCTGACCCTCCATTAAAAAAAAAAAAGCCTGTCTGTGCAGTGACTTCTCTGTTTCCATTCCCAAAACTGCCTCTAAAGACAAAGCTGTAAAATGAGGGGTTTCAGGTCTGACCCTCTGTTGAAATTAATTATCTTGGACAAGTGTTCCATATAATAAGTCACAAATAATTTATTAAGCTCAAAAGGCAAATAACTTAAAAAGACAAAGACAGAAAGTTGAATTTATTATTATAGCCACCAAAAAAATCTCATCTCTTCTTTGTGAACACCATATTTTCTGTGTAAGAAAAAGACATATCGCATATGCATGAAAATCAATGCATCTATATTGTATCCAAACAGTGCCGATGGAACTAACAAATGCATAATCAGTCTAGCCCATTCCTTTGAAAATAAATTGATTCTTCAGCACTTTTCCCCAAACTCCAGTTGCTTTGAAAATAAAATCATTCTCTTTTTTTCTGACACCAGTGCATTTTAAATGTGGGCATTTTCTCATCAAATGATTGTTTTTGTGGTTTTCTCCTACTGATTGGACGTATCTAATTATCCAAATAGCTATTTAAATAGAATGCATTTTCAGTAATGTCTTTAAAGTGCAGTTTGAGGAGACGCAGCGTTCTATGACCTTTAGACCACAGCCACCTGTCTTGGCTCAGCCCTGAATGAAATTAGGCACCACAAACAATCTTAACATCAATACTCATGGATTGTTATTGGAATCTACGTTTTAATTTTTTAATTGCCAAACAAGGCAACTACATGGCCATAAAAGGTGATTGAAAGTGCTGGTACAAGATGTGAAACTGACTGTTTTCCACTTATAATATAATACGAACACAGATTTATCACTGGAGCTTATTTTCTGTTGACATTTTTATGAAAATAAATGTAGTTTGGGAGACTTTGCCCCACTCTGTTCAACCTTGACTGGACACCCTAGTGTAGCATGTCTCCAGATGAGTTCTCCACTTTGAAGAGCACGCTAAAGGAAAATATAATTGATTTTCTCAACTTGTCCTGCGTGGTTTTGATATGAAGGTCTGAATTGGTTGGCTGTTTAGGTACCTTATACTTATTTATTATTTTTATTTGTAGATGTGTGTTTGCTAAAACACAAACTTTTCCTAAACACTTAAAATGTAATCATTTTTCTCTTTCCTCATGTGTAATTGATATATCTACTTCCCTTATAAGGACTGCTGTTGACCTATTATCCACATAAATGATGGAATAAGGGAATATATATACATATATATATATATATATATATATATATATATAGTAACATGACTGTTGGGATATTATTGTACCACCTTCATTTTGAACCAGAAGAATTGGATTGAATTTCAGTTTTTGTGTGTTTTCTTATTTCATGGGCTGAATTTATAACATCAACAATAAAATTCTGAGTTTAGAAGCAGCTTTCTTTGATGGCATTCTTTTCCTCAATTTTTGACTCCAGTCACACTTAGTTTTTCAAAAAAGCTGAACTCCCTCCTGCCACAGGATCTTTGCATATGTTGTTCCTTTTATTCACAATGCTACCATATGGCTCAGATTTCTTGACCTAGATAGATAAAGGGAGAGGAAGGAGTCCCAGACAACCTGTGGACTTCTGGCTTATGACTGGATGAATGCCAAAGCTCTGAAGCAGGAATGGATACAGATGAGAATGTATGGAAGTAGAAATGACAGTTCTGCCCAAACAGGCTGAGTCTGAAGTCCAGCAAGGCAGCCACCTGGGGTGTAGGAGCTGGATACCGGCACACAACAGGGCTCCAACACAACTACTGGTTTAAATCAGGAGAGTTTCACCTGACTAAAACAAAATGCACGCATTAAGACGGACAGTGGTTGGCTCTGCCCCCAAGTAACACAGATCAAGACAGGAAAGGGGACTTCCAAATTATGTGTTGCCAAAGCTTTTAGAGTGAAAGATTTTCAAGAACGATCAAGATGGAGGGATGAACGGGGGTTCAGGGAGAAGAGAGTTCCTGTGAAACAAACAATGCAACCTCATCATTGAATCAGAGATGCAGTGCTGAGAATAGTCTTTGTACTGAGAGGTAGAAGGTCAATGTCCTCTTTTCTTTGTGTCCCACACACCAGGAATGCAGAGACTGTGACAAAGACTATTCACTGGACTAAACATTACAACGTCAGATTTATCTTCTCTTAGCTCATATGTGCACTTCCTTATAAAATCCTGTTTGGGCAAGAACCTTAACCAGAACCCCCACCCTCAATATTTCATCAGGTTCCTCATCCTCCACCTTCCCACAGGTAAAGTTTAACACCCTGGACTATCTTCAGCAAGAACCTTGTTAAGTCAATTTAGCCAGAACCCTTATTTACCCCTGATGTCTTCTCTTACAAATTTTCCATCCACAGCCTTCTACCCTGCTTTTTGGTTAAAATTTCCACTTGCCTGTGCTGTATTCACAGTTGAGCTCAATCTGTCCCCCACTGTAAGATCCCACTGCAGTGGTCTCTATATCTGTCATGATGGTCCTGAACAGTCTCCCTTGCCATCTCTAGCAAGTGCCATTGATTTTTCCCTAACAATTGTCCCATGGTTATCAGAAACTCTAATGGACTTTTTAATTTCTTTTTGATATATACCAGTGTTATAACAAGAATATAATAATAAAAATAGCAGTATGATGAAAATTTTTGGAGGCTTGGTCAGATAGTCATTTTGCAAATAGTGATACAGAGGCCCAGGAAATGTAGCTGGTGAGCAACAGAAGCTCAAGCTTTTCTCTGTCATGGAACTTCAATAACCTGCAGGTACTCCTTTCCTGGTTAATGATATGGCTCTTTAGTAATCCCATGGAGTTCTTAAGACTTATTTGCATTTCAGATCTCAGCAGCTTTTACTGGCTTCTTGATGGTGTTGGTACCTAGAAGGTGACTGATACAGAATCAAGTAAAAAATATAGAGAAAACCTTTCAGTGAGATTTTGTGAATATAATTACAATTTCCACTCAAGATGTTCTTCATATTGGCAAGTCTCCATCAACATTGCAACTCCTATGCTACCATAAATACCTGGTGCTATTAACCAAAGAGACAGGAAGTGAAGATTTTCTGACTGCATTTCAGAAGATGTGTTCAAGACTTGACATCTTCATTAAAATATCTGACTTTCAAGACCATCTTCAAAAGCATTCTTCAACAACCCTGGATATTTCTTCATCCAGTATTTTCTCCATACACACTACTTTTCATGCATCCAGCATTTTATCCAGAAAGACATGATCTCACATAAATCCCTACAGGAGGGAGAGAAAAGCTAATGTTGAATGTAGATCATCACGTGATGTTAAAATCTTGGTTGGGAGAGAAGCAATTCTGAAATGGTGGGGTAAGAATTTCCAAACTCCTGATCATCCATAAAAGTAACAAAAACAGTAGAAAAATTGTCAAAATAAGCTTTTTCAGAGCTCTGGAAATTAACAAAATTATAAAATAATCTGGGTAACATTTATTTAAAAACGGTGACTGAATCTCAATAAGAACAGCAAGATTTTTGGTGTGTTAGCTCATCATATTCCCAGACACTTCATCCCAGCTCCATGGTCTATCTGAAAACCAACAGCTTCCTAATCAGAGTAGCTCTGGAAACCAGCAGCTGGAATGAGAAGAAAGGACTTGGCACTCCAAAAGAAACACAATTCCTGACAAACTATCATTATTTAACCTATCTGGCAGCTCCCCAGAAACTCCCTACTCAAGATTTTTCTGTACATGTCCTGACTCTGAACTTGTTCAGGGAGAACAGCTATTTCCATGGGACTTTTTTTTTTCAAAACACAGCTTCAAATTGTTTCATATTACAATAATCTGAGGTCATGATAAAAGTTAGGAAAAATAAAAAAGGATGACCAAAAAACTTAAGAGAAACCTGGGGAATGACATATCCATAGTGGAGTTTGAAAAGTTCTGAGACACTCCTGGGAGTCTAGAAAAACAGGAACATGCATAGGACTGTGTGCATGCTTAGGGCTGTGTGCATGAGTGGGGAAGAGCCCTAGCTCTCACTACTCAGTGACGTGCAGGTTCTGTGCAAACAGGGAGTGAAGACTGAAGACGGAGTTGTAAGCCACCAGCGTGTTGCAGTAGCCTTAATATGAGCACAAAGGCCCTCAGCAAAGCTAAGAGATTTGTTGGTTCAAGGCAATTTAATGAAATCTCTATCTGTTAATTTATTGACCTTAAGTTAACTGAGCAGAACCTAGAATCACACATGAAAAACAATACAAACAATACAAACAATTCAAAAGTCACTAAACAATTGGGGTGACTGGGTGGCTCAGTCGGTTAAGCATCTGACTCTTGATTTCTGCTCAGGTCATGATCTTGTAGTCCTGAGAGCAAGCCCCACACCAGGCTCTGTGCTGACAGCAGGAAGCCTGCTTGGGATTCTCTCTCTCTCTTTCTCTGCCCCTCCCCTATGCCTCCCCAAATGCACACACAGAAGCATGCATCACACACTCTCCTCTCAAAAACTAAAAATAAATAAAAACATTTTTAAAGAATCCCTAAACAGGAAACAGCAACAACGACAACATAATCTGGAGGGAGGGAAGAAATAGGATTTTGAGATTTGCCAAATCATTTTAATTAAATGTTTATTTTTCAACAAAAGTTATGAGACATGAAATGATATAGGGAATGCTGACCCATACCTGGAATAAGGCAAGGTTGTCTACTCTCACCATTTCTGGTCAGCATTCTACTGGAAGTTCTAGTGACAGCAATTAGATAAATTGGAAAGGAGAATGTAAACTACCTTGACATGTACATATGTCTATGTAAAAGACAAAAATTTGTATACAGAATATGTTAATAAATCCAGAAAATATATTATTAGAACAAATAAAAGAGTCCATCAAGGTTGCAGGATAAAAAATCAAAATAAAAAAATCAATTGCATTTCTATACCTAAGCAATGAACAATCCGAAAAATAAATTAAGAAAACAATTACATTTAAAATATGTCCAAAAGGATAAAATACTAAGGAATATATTTAACAAAATACATACAAGATTTGTATAATTAAAATTAAAAAATATTGTTGACATATTTTAAAAAGTCTTAAATAAGTGCAAAGACATCCATGGTTTTAGAAGAGAAGTAAAAATTCTGTTGAGATGTCAGTCCTCCAACACTAATCTACAGATTCAACATATATATATTCTGTATCAAAATCTTGGCTGAGGTTTGTGCAGAAAGTAATATATTCATGTGAAAATTCATATGAAAAATTCATACGGGAATACAATGGGCCCAAAATAGCTAGAACAATCTTTAAAAAAGGACAAAGTTTGGATGATCCATACTTCCCAATTTAAAAACTTATAAAGCTATAGTAGCCAAGGCAATGTGGTACTGGCATAAGGCTAGATATGTAGATCAATAGAATATAATTGAGAGTCCAAAAATAAATAAACTCTTAAGTTTATGGCAATTGATTTTCAATAAGGGTGTCAGGAAAATGAAATGTCTTTTTAAGAAATGGTACTGAGATGACTAGATATTTGTGTATAAATGAATACAGCTCAACTCTTACTTTATATCATATGCAAAAACAACAACATGGCTCATAGAAATAAATGCAAGTGCAAAACTAAAAAAACTCTTAGAAAAAAAACAGGGCTGTTGGGATGTTGGATTAAGTTATGGACCCTTAAGATGCAACACTAAGAGTATATTTACCAAAGAAAATATAGGTAAGTTGAACCTCATTAAAATTTAAAATTTTGTACTGCACCATCAAAAAATAGTCAAATTGAAAAGTCAATTTACAGAATGCGAGGAAATATTTACAAATCATACAAGTTTTCAGAACAAAGAACTTTTGCAAATAATCCAATTTAAATATGGGCAAAGGACTTGAATAGATATTTCTTCAAAGAACGTCTACAAATGACCAATAATCTGAGGAGAAGATGCTCACTATCATTAGTCAGGGAAACGCAAATCAAAATCCCAATGAAATATTTCTTCACACCCACTATGATGACTAACATAAAAAAATGGCATAGCAGAAGGTATAAAGTTATTGAATCGATGTATGTTGTACACCTGAAACTAATGTAACATCGTGTGTCAACTACACTTAAAAAGCAAACAAACAAAAGGAATAAAATACTGATATATGCCATAAGATAGATAATCCTTGAAAACATTATGCTGCAGGGAAGAATCCAGATACAAAAGAGCCCTGTACTATATGATTCCATTTATACTAAATGGTCAGACTAGGCAAACCATAGAAACAGTATGGATTGGTGGTTTTCAGAGGATGGGGAGGGGCAAATTGAGATGGACTGCTAATGAGTTCAGGGTGTCTTTTGGGGGGAGATGAAAATTTCTGAAATTAGATAGTGGTGTTGGTTGCCCAATTCTGTGAATATACAAAACAAACAAACAAACAAAAAACCTCAGAGGGTGAATTTCAGAAGATGTGAATTATAAAGCTATTATCTGGTAAAAGTGAAGGAGAGAGAAGTATTCTGTGGGTCAGGGAAGGACTGAAGACATCAGGCCTTGCAACCTCTTGTTCTGACCCCATGAAATGGGAATGCGGTAGTGGAAGGAGTATCCTTCAGGGGCTTCACTTCAAATCTCTTTGACATTAGAAATTACCCTAATTGTTTTCAGGCTTAAAAAAAGATTTTGATCAATAAAAAGTCTTCATCCTTACCCTTTAGAATTTTCTAGATGGTAAAATGTTACCATAATCCCCAGAGCCTTCTTCTGTTGTCTGATCTCTCATATAAGCTCTCATTTTGGGGGTCTGTAAAACACAAGCATTGAACATAAAAGTTGCTCTCCAGCACATTCTTGAGATTACACTTTATATTCATAATTGAAAATTCAGCATCAACCCCCATTTTATCACACCTAATGATTATCATAATTCCCTTCTTTCAAACCCAATTATTTTTCAATTAGAAATTCAAATGGTTTTTCAAGTTTCTATCTTCACCTTACAATGACAGAGGCACTCCACACAGACTATTTCAGCCACAATTTGAAATACTGTGTAATGAGGATATTTTTAAATGTCAATTAAAATATTGTGATAAGAAAACCAAGTCCATTAATGAAATATAAGATGATAAATATCTAATTATTTCTTGACGAAAATCTCCATTAGATGCTTTTAGCATTCCATTAATGTGTAGGAGAAACAGAATAGAGTTTTTTTTTTAAAAATCCTTTAGAGTTTTAATCTTCTCCCTCTGTTCTCCAAGATTTGTTAATTCATTTACAATCTGATTGGACCTGTTGGTAGCAGGTGAAGCAGGAGAAGGACTCAGAGACAGGAGAAGCGATATGTGTTGAGGACTGAGGACAAGGAGGCAAAGTGTGGTAACTCAAAGGAACTTGATTAGTTTAATTTGATTGGAATCCATAGTGCATAAGGAAAAACAACAAGAATCTTTTTCATTTCTCTCATTGAATCTTTTAAAAACAAAACCTGTAAGGCTGATATTATTTCCAGGAGGAAATTACGATTCAGCCTATGTAGGTGGCTTGCACCATTTCACAAAGTCCTGGAATAGTAGAGCTGGTCCGCATACTCATTTTCAAAATTCCAGGTCTTTGGTAAGCTTTTGCCTTTCCCATGGATGCCTTTCTCAATTTTCCTGGTGTGGAGAGAATGTCCTGGTGGAGTAAGTTGGAAAATGAATAGAAACTTAGAAAATAAGGGCATTGAAGGGATGTGCATCTCATTAATCACTGATGGTGAACAGTGTGGCCGATCCCACTGTGCTTGACTCAGAGACACCATTCCTGTGAGTCTTTACTGAGTGGAGAGGGGAATTTCAGGTTATGTTTCTATACAGAGAGATAATTCCAGAAGATAGACCCTTTAGTCAAGAACAATTCTAAACAATGATGGGTGACTATGCTGTGCTGCCTTGCTCTTTGATGAATAATCATACTATATTGTCATCCAGAGTTGAGATGGATGTTCGTGCACAGATAGCCCCAAACTTTAAAATTAAGCCATCTGTTCAGTAATAGTTTAGCATGGGAACATTTTTTATCAACACTGAAGAAGTACAGGAGTAGTATATGAATGTGCGGACATGACACCATTTCTTTCACTGATCGACCTTTCAAAGGACAAATTGAAATATCCCGTAGTCTTCTCTACAAGCATTTATTAAACATATGTTGCATGTGTAGGTGTAAATTTGATTATTTTGTTACACACATACATCAAAGATTTAGCTCCCCTCTAGAAGTCATTTATAATATGAACAGCGAGTAAAAATTAGCCCACATTTGGGGAAAGCATAAAAGTACCAATTCCAAGTAAGTCATTAAGGGGGCTGTGAAGTTTTAACAATATTGGCCCAGGGCTTCATCACCTATTACTCACGAGATTTCAAACATGCTACTTAGCATCTCTTTCTCAGTTTTATTTTCTATAAAATGGAGATAATGTACTTTATTACCTATGTTATTATTATGATAGATGATATGCATGCAAAGTGTCTAACACAACTCTCAACAAATATTAAATACTCAATAAAAGCCAACTATGTATTCATAATCATTTATTATGTTTTAATTACTAATTATTTACCAAATAATTAAATATTTACTAAATAACTAGTAATTAATAAATTGTTTGTAATTATAGCTAAATTTTTTTTATGATCTCAGACAAGTAGTTACTTTTTGGGTAACCAATGTTGATGCGGAATCAATCTCAACAGAGGATCCTGAAGATTCCCTTCAGGCAGAAATCTTCTGGCCCCAGTTGAAAAGATCCAAAAGATCACATAATATCATGTGCCACTTTGCTTCTCTGGTTATCCATACATACCTCATCAGGGCTTCAAGTACTTTTTCTTCTTCTCATTTCCTTTAGTATACTACATTTGTCAAACATCTGCCCTTGTGTGCTGATGAGTGTAACTTGAACTAGGACACAAATTACCTTGACGCCCTGTTACAGAGATTGGAAATGCTATTTTCATGTATCTGCTAATAGCCATCCTCCCCAATAGCGCCCATGTGACCTTTAAATATCACAGAAGCTAAGTGGCAGAGGAGAATAATAATGGCATTTTAATTGATTGGTAAATTATTGAGCAGCATTAGCTAATCCACCGTAACACTTCTTCTCTCTGCCCCACTCCATCTCGCTGGAACAAATCATTATGCTCTCTGGAGGGTTCCTGTTTTTCTTACATGTGAGTCTATGATCCATTTGACCCTGTCTTCTGTGGTGTAACATATAGGCTAGCTAAAAGAAAGTGCAGATAAATGTTGGAGAAAATAACTGTGTGGAAATCGTATGCTAAAAAGCAAATGTCATTGTAGACTAGGTCTCACTGAAGTTCTAACTATCTGAGTAAGTGATAATAGTACTCTGAATTTATTCTTGCTATTTTTAAAATGATTTTTAAATGAGTTTAACAATTAATTTCAAGTCCCTTTGGACATTATTTTCTGGGGTTCCTATATTTCTGACCCTGGTAATAATTACCAAGCTTTGATATTAATCTCAAGTGAGTGACTATGTGACCCTTGTCCCATAATATGGCATTACTATCTTTGGAAGCATTTTATTTAAAGACAGCCAGATGTATTCCTCCCTGCCCAATAAAATGCTGACCTCATGAAAATTTCCAAATCATCTTAACCCATGCTGAGTTTACTCCTTCCTGGAAATATTTAGAATTTTGTAATCCATTATCAGGAAAACCTTACAAGTCTTTGATACGTTTCAGGAAGCAGTGGGAAGTGTGGTAGAAGTGGGGAAACACAAAGTCATCAAGAGCAGTCTGACCATAAGCACTGGATTCTCATGAACCTCAGTTTCTTACTCTCAACAGTTCCATGGAGTCATGAGAAAGAAATAAGAAACCTGCAGCTCCCTGTACTAGGAGTTTGGGGTGGCCTCTGGACTATGCAGCACAGACACTCTTGATGGCCCAGGCACTCAGAGTGTGGTCAGCAAATAGTCCCTACCCCCAGCAGCAAGAGCTGTCATCTGTCCAGGCAACCCACATCCAATGACTGATTATCAACCAAGTTAGTCCAAAGTAGTAAAGCTCTAATTATCCTTCTATGTTCCCATATGGACCCCAAAGCTCCTACTGGGTTTGGCAAAGGCTTTGTCAGGCTTGTGTCACAGTTGAGCTTCTCCTGCCTGGTCCTGGTTTCTCACCTGCTCTCTTATAAATGGTCATCCCTAAATTATATCCCCACCCACCATTGTGTCTTATCATCTGATTCCAGAGAATGAAACCTGAAATGGTACTGACACACACTAATCTTACAGTTGAATTTTTATGTCCTCCCCCAAGGACAGGAAACCAAGCCTTCTGCATTTTCCCCTGCCTCTCCTTTGATGAGACCTTTCAAGCTAATATCACTCTCTAGTCTTATCACTCTCCATTCCCAACTACACCACCCCCCAACAATATAAGCATTGAACTCTGGGCTCCTTCAGCAGTCTCTCACATTTATTTGCCCTATGTGGCATGTCCTTCTCCTAAAAATGCCATAATTCCTTTACCTCCTAGAACATTTAGTTCTGCTTTCAATCCTCTGAGAAAATTTCTTGGGCCCTTTGGTTTGTATTTGGTGTTTCCATGACCATCTGGGCTTCCTTGTGCAAGTAATGATTGTGCTGTGATATACATGTTTATGTTTATCTCCCCTATTCATCTGTGAACTCACAGTAGGGGGTGACGAGACAGTGAAAATCATACTCTTCTCCATAGCAACAGTTCCTAGCACAGGGCTGGGGTGTGTTAGGCATTTAGAATCATTTGTGGAAAAGACTGGAGGGATAAGCAACTGAATTAATTAACAGTTGATACTTTTTCAGTGTCATATTATTAATCTTCCCAGATTGCTCCCCTCTTACTGTTACCATTAGTGTTTTTGAAGTGAAGATACTTCTATATGATTCCAAACCAAGGGACTGGACTATGTGTCTATCTATCTGTCTCAAGAAACGTTCAGAGGAAGAGATTGGCTATGTGCTATTTCTGCCTGCAGAGTTTTCAAAAAACCATGTGTCACAACTAAAGCTTCTGTACCCACAGACACACTTATGCTGGCAGTGTGTGGTGTGTATGTAACCTTCTCTCTCATTTGATACTAAAATTAGCTCATTAAACAAATAACTTATACAGCTTACACAAGTTCAGTATCAAGATGGCTGTTGGGATTTAGAAAGCTCTGGGGAACAACAACTTGCAATGAGTTCAATGGGTGGGATGGGAGGGGAAGCATGTACTGAGAAGTGAGTTATAAAGCCAGAGAGAGAGGTAGCATCAGTGCAGTGGAGTAGATATGGCAATTCAGGAGCAGAGGAGGAATAGAGAGAAAGACTTATACTTCAGAGTCAGGTGACTGAGGTTTGAGGCTCATTAGGCTCATCTGGAAATGGGGATAATACTTAATTCATAGAAATGTGATAAGTATGTTTTATCCTCATTGGTGAGGGTTTTAAATATGTTTGGAATGTTGGCATAAGCAACATGAACATCAATGAGTACTTTCTATCGGTCTGACGACAAGATGGTAGACAACTTCACTTACTTCCCAATTCTACTTAGGAACAGACCTATCACATGACCAATCATGTTTAGACCAGTGTTCTTGGCCATGAGGAGTGTAAATTCTTGTAGAGCAGGCTTCCTTCAACAAGCCTGCACGCCTTCCTACAAAATGGGCAGGGGTTCTCGGAGGACCTTATCCAACTGAAATCACCAACATTTAAGAAATGGTGTTTTCTGGGGCACCTGTGTGGCTCAGTCGGTTGAGCATTTGACTTCAGTTCAGGTCATGATCTCGAGGGTTCATGAGTTCGAGCCCCGGGTCAGGCTCTGTGCTGACAGCTCAAAGCCTGGAGCCTGTTTCAGATTCTGTGCCTCCCTCTCTTTCTGCCCCTCCCCCCCTTACACTCTGTCTCTCTCTCTCTCTCTCAAAAATAAATAAACATTAAAAATGATTAAAAAAAAAAAAGAAATGGTGCTTTCCTTTTGAAAACAGACTGACTTTATTTGTCTTGGATTTTGTGGTTTCCCTGAGTATTTATAATGAATGTAGAGGGGATTACAGCATTAGGTCAGAAGCCCAGCACCAAGCTCTTAGCCTCTGGAGAGATGAGGCTTCTCTCTCAGTGTCAAGTCCCAGGTGTAAGAGATCTGGGCTCCACTCACCTTCTTGGGCCATTCGTAGAGTGCAGATAGTCTTTTCAATACATCCTTAAGAAACACAAATGGAAGAGTTGTGATTCCTGCCCTCCTTGCCAAGCCCATCGGGACTCAATCAGATGCAAAGGGAATAAAAGTAAAGGAATGATAAAAGGAATCTCATTCAGCACTGAATTCTCTTTTTCAGCCCACATTCACCATTTAGAGCAATGAGAGTGAACTCAATCCATGAGCTGTACAGTAACCTATCTACACTGCCTTTGGCAATTGCCTCACAAGCTGGCAATCTAGATGGCACTGGACTATGTTCCCATCCCTGATTTATAGTACAACAAGTTGGGAGGGTGGGGGAGAAGAGGTGTGGACAGTGATTGGAGATGGGTCTTGAGAACATTGTGAAATTTCCAGAATCACAGAAGCTAAGTCCTGGCACATTCTGATGTCAGATACAACAGCTCCTAAATGTTTATTACATGCCAGATACCCATTCTTGGCAATGGGATACAGAGAGGCAACACAGTGATTCAGTTAAGGGTTGGGATTCTGCAGTTAGTATGCCTGGGGATGAGACCTGTCTGATCTCCTGACATGCTGTAAGGCTTGGGAAACTGTCTCCTAGTCTGTGCCTCAGATTCTTCCTCTGTACAAGGAAGATAAGAAAAATACTTGCCATAGGGTTGTTGCAAGGATAAATGAGTTAATACAAATTAGGGACTTAGAACAATGCTTCAGTAACTTCTCAATAAGTGGTAGCTACTATAAATATTAATGAGGAGAAAGATAGGCCAAGTACCTCTGCTTCCTCTAGCTGCAGCTGAACTCCAGATTCTACCCCCACTGCTTCCCTCCCCAGATGTGGCATTTGGTGCCCTTGTCAATCTTTGCCATTATCAGTGACCTTGAATTTTATAGCTAGCCCTGTTTCCTGAATCTGCACATTCCTCAATACTTAGTCTTGGGGAAGTCTTCCGAAGACTTCCTACCTTCTCACCTCCACCTTCTTGCCCTCAATCCAGTCATATGCAGCATTTCCAAGTTCTAATTCTGACAAAGTTGGACTTCCTGTCTATGATCTCAGAGACACATCACTTAACATAATTTAACCTCAGTTTTCCATCCATGATAGAGGAGCTAGACATTAATTAGATAATTAAGGAATTATTTAAGGTCTTTTTCAACTTTAATTTCCTGTAATTTATGACTATAGCCTGTTAGTCATTTAAAAAATAACCCCATTCTACCTTTTGAATCTAAGGCAAACATACTAGATGTTCCCCCAATATGGAAGTGAAGTTCAGCATTATCAAGGTTAAGAGCTCTGGACCCAGGTCATAACGGAACAGGTGTTTGTCCATGGTGAACTGAGAAACCACTATCATGGGCTGAGCCTGACCCGGTGTCAAAGGAAAGCCAAGGATATACTGGGGAAAGTGGATTGACAAGAAGTGCTTGTCCTGATGCGTTTCTTGGAGGCCAAAGTTAACAATGAATCTGAGGCCCAGACAGTGGGCAACGGAAGAATAACCTGGAAGCGAGTGCTCCAAGCAAAGGCCAGAACATCAGAAAAGACAGAAACTCTGGGGACTCTTTGTGTTAGGGGTTGCTCTTAGGCGGATTTTATTTTCAAAATGCTCAACAGAGCTGAGCAATGCTATTTCCTCTCCCAGAACAAGAAACACAATTCAGTCAGGAACCTGAAAGGAGCAAATACCTCAGTATCTCCTCCTAGATTTCAATAGCACAAAAATCCGTGTGTGTGTGTGTGTGTGTGTGTGTGTGTGCATGTGTGTGTGTGTTTGTGTATGCGTATATGTGCAGGCACAATCCCCTAAACTGGAGTCAAATGAGATATAAAAAGTATTCAAGATGAAAACCATTTGGAGCACATTAAACAAAGTGGAGTCCGAATCAGGAATCCTGATGTTTTGTTGTTTCTCTCTCCTTTTAACCTCAATGTGGTCATTTTACAGATCTCCACAGTGTTCGATGCTTTAATTTTCTTCCCTGTGTATAAGATAATTTGTTTTCAGTTGAAGTAACATCTGTTTCTGTAGATAATTAAGTTATTAGATGCCGATCAATTTAATAAAGCCACAAGGCTTTCCTGACCTCTTTATGCATAATCAATGAATTTAGATGCAAAATGTGAAAACTTTACTTTTTTAAAAATGATCTAAATCTTCCATTAACACAGTCATTTTGCAATTATGTGGTGCTTGCAATCAGAGAGCTATGCAAACATGACATTATGGAAACAAAGATTATTTAGTCATTATGGGGTAGCAAGAGAGACTGGGAAAGTAGCTGATCTTCTCTTTGTCCTTGAACAACAGTCTCTATCTTTATTACCTGAAGTTCTTTTATTTTATACCTCCGACAGTTAATGTTCCTATCCCACCTGTTATAATAGGTGTCATTTCTAGAGTGTTCTAGGCACTTTGCATATATTTTCCACATTTAATTTTTCCTGTCAATCCTGCAAATAATTATTAATATTTTCAATTTTGCAGATGGCTGAGACAGGCAGGCAATTGATCAGGGCTTCCCAAGTGGAGTCAGAATTTAAACCTTCAGCCTCTGGACTCTGGAGTCCACCTCCTCATTGCACCACTAATTGGTGGCCGTAAGCCATTAGCACTGTACCCTGCTTCTTGTGTACTTATCTGTGTTAATTGGGGGGCTGGTGTGGGGAGGCAAGCAGCTTTGACTCCCATAGATTCCCAAAGTCATAATGTACCCAAGATTCAGAATTCTGTTTCTGGGGTTCCAACAATTCATAGGTAGACCACCTTCACTATAAGAAGTGGAAGTAAACTTTCAAGTTGATGGGAGAGCAGTGAAAGAATGAATCAGGGATGAAATTAAATATTTTTTAATGTTTATTTAATTTTGAAAGAGAGAGAGCATGCAAGCATGATTGGGGGAGGGGCAGGAAGAGGAAGACAGAGGATCCCAAGCAGGCTCTGTGCTGTGAGCCCAAAGCTTGAAGCGGGGCTCAAACTCAAGACTGTGAGACCATGATCAAGAGTCAGCCACTTAACTGGCTGAGCCACCCAGACATCCTGTGAATCAGGAATGAAATTAGACACTACAGGTCACCATGATAACCTTCCAGTCACTAAAGAATGTAGAAGATTCCTTTTTTTAAAGCCAAAATATATCTTGTGACTTTCACCTTAACTTTATGTGCCAAATACACATGGGAATATAAATTAGCAAAAGATTCTATTTATGTTTTTTCTGTCAAATGTAATAATTTTTATTTCCCTTAAGACATTTTTTTTATGTCGGGTTTCCTGAGTGGCTCAGTCAGTTAGGCAACTGATTCTTGATTTCAGCTCAGGTCATGATCTCACAGTTCAGTTCATGAGATTGAGTCCCACCTCAGGCTCCATGCTGACAGAACAGAGCCTGCTTGTTCTCTCTCCCTCTCTCTTTGCCCCTTCCCCACTTGTGCACATGCACACTCCCTCTCTCAAATAAATACATAAACATTATTTTTTAAAAAGAAATTTTTATGTCATTAATAAAGACAGTAACACAAAAACAGCAAAAACAGTTGTGAAGTGTAATTGACAAGATAGAAATCACCAAGGATGTGAACCTCCTTATAGTCCTTCCAGGCTCAACACATCAGCCTTAGTTTTCTCAAACATGTGGAGAAGAGATTACATCTATTCTCTGTACATCTATCTGTTACATGGTCTTATTATGAAGATCAATGAGGGAGTGTAAAATGCAGAAATTCTGAAAAGTGTAAAGAGCCAGATATGTATAAAGTTTTATTTGGTAATACATTCTTGTTAATTTCCATGTGGTGAGAGATTTCCATCTGATGGGAGTCATCATTTCCGTTGTGCTCATTCCAAAATAAACTAATGATTTTATCTGCGAAAGTTAAATGAAGTTGAAGTGGTACTGTTTCTAATAAATTATTCTCTTTCCTACAGAAATATAAATGAAACAATCAATTCATAAGATTACTAACTGTTCTTCCCTGATCTGTCACCATGCCACATCTTTGAGAGGCAAGATGACTGAGTATGACCATAGCACAAGGCTGTGTTTTTCTAACTTTCCAACAACTGTAGAATTAGAATATACATGTCTTTGGGATTAGCAAGTGGTATTTCAAATGTGACTTGCAAATGTATCTTAGTTTAGGCACTAACTATACAATAATAATTTCATGTATAATTTTAATACTAAACATTGAACAACTGTTTCGATTTTGAACAACCAACGATTTTGCCTGTCAATTCTTATGACCATGTAATGCTGCAGGTAAATCTCTAATTGCCCCTGACATTCTTGCTTTGTAAATTTGTTATCTTATTTTTGGGGTTTCCAGGTTTTCTATTGTGAAACACACCTGTATATATAAAGTTTATTGCTGTGTGTTTGATTATAATGACCTTAATCACCTTTTTTTGGCATGTAAGATCACAGAAATTTCTTTTTGGGGGGACAAGTAGTGAAAAATTAAAAGAGGCCATGAAGGAAAAACAAAGTCCTTTCAGAACTCTCTGACTCTTAGCATACAGAAAAGATGAGTATAAACTCTGGTTTAGCCTTTGGTTGACGCAATCTGGATTTCTGCCTGTTGTCTTGGTGGTCCATTTGGTTTAGTGTTTTTCCATTGACTTCCCATATTCCCCCTCCCCCCCACCAATAACTATGTTTTAAAATTAAAGTATAAATTATACACGGGAAAGTCTAAAACCCTTAAATGTACTATGCTTTGCGTATGTATGCACCTGTGTAACTACTGCCCAAATGAAGATCCTGGAAACCTACCAACTATTGTAGGTTTCCAGCTACTTACAGACTCCTCAAGAGCATTCCAGCTGACATCTCCCCAGAGGGATTCAGTATGTCAACCTCTAACACCATAGATTAGTTTTACCTGATTTTGAACTGGATATAAATGGAATCATAACAAAGTATCATTGTTATGGTTACACTAAAATAAGCCAAGGGAGGCTCTTAGGCCTCCACTTTGTACTTACTTTAAGCTTCTTTCACAGTCTTCCATAGTCATGTATGAAATGTGTGCAGAAAACAGTTCTTGCTTTATGCATGATTAGATCTGAAAGATGATTACACAGGATGTATCTTTCTTTTCCATATCCTTCCAGACACAAGGTTACTAGTGACTCCCTTCCAAGGAGCACATGCAGGGGACACACATTAAAACAAAGTGCCTTTAGGCAGGAGCAGCTGGCCACATCTAATTCTTTTGGCTCTTGGGATGTGGGTGAAGAAGTATTCATCACAGTTCTCCATGATGGCCACTTGATGACCTCCCATGGTCCGTGTCATAATCAATAAGATTCACAAAGCCACTAGGATCGCAGTCGGTTGTGTCAGTGGGAAGTGAAGGGAAACCATAACTTAGGTGTACTCTAAATGTGGTGGAAAAATAAAAAGCTGAGCAATCCTGCTGTGGAGATGTATTGCGATTAATCTGAGCAGTCTTGCTGCAAAGGCTTGGTCATTTATTATAAGGTGCACAACTATTTGTTGGGTGGTAACACCTTTTTTCTTCTCTTATAATAAATGTTTTCAGTAGTAATGAGCTCAAAAGAATGAGAGTGTGTTTGATGAAAAATTAAATGCTAAATTTTCATTTTTCAAAAATGTTGATGATGAGAATGTAAGGCACTAAGTATGTGTCAACATTTACTATCAACTGTGAGACATCGCAGTGTTATCACAAAGACATGAAAATCAAAACACAAAGATTAGCGGACTAAGCTTCATCATCTACTGCAACAAATAGTAATTATTTTAAGATGATGCCTGGAAATAATTTAATATTTGTATCTAGAGAAGGTGTGTTTAAATATTATTCTAATGCAATATTACCTTTTTTCCCCCTAGATCAAATGAACATGTGTTGTAGTGAACCTCCAGAGTGACTCCCAATGGTTCCTACTTCTTGGTATTCAAACCCTTGTGTAGTTCCTCCTACAGTCCCAGGTTAAGTTACATAAGACTGTATTTTCTACCATGAGTTGTCACTCTATTTTTCTCTCTCATATTCTTAGTTCTGCAAGGGGTCCAGGTGCCATGTCATAAGAACACCAACGCACCTGGTGTATCTTTTCTGAAGAAGCGTATCATCTTATGGTAAAAAACGCAAGTCTGACTGACAGCCAGAAAAAAACAAAAAGAAAAAATTGTAAGAGTAACCTTAATAATGTTTTTTAAAAGTCTCCTGGAATGTACACCACGGTGATGCTCCACTTTGCAAGCAGCCCATCTCCCTTCTCTAACTATATGATGTGATGCTGGATTTAAGAGGGAAAAAAAAAAAAAAAAAAAAAAAAAATATATATATATATATATATATATATATATATATAGCAGCAAAAAGAGTAGATCCCACTGGACCATATAAACTATTTCATCTGTAGTTCTAATTTAACATCTTTTCCCTTAAATTAATTTTTTCCTGAAGTGTTGAGATTGTTAATTTTGTATATGCCAGTTATAAAATACAGATGTCAAACATTTTAGGTGGAGAACATGAGTAAGAACAGGGAAGAGAAAGAATGATTATTTTAAACATAAGCCTTTTAAATAACCAATAGATTAAGACTGAAGGTGTTCACAACTACCGATAACTCCCTTATCCAATGAGGTCCCTAATGAGGGCTCACCCATTGGACACAACTCAGCACATCTCTGTCTCAGCCTGGCCTGTTTTTGCCTCCTCCAATAGAAACAATCAATCTCTCCCCAGGGCATGTTTTTTGTGGTTTTGATTTCTGCTTAATCATGTCTTCTTACTTGTCTTTATCTATTGCTGTGTAACAACACCAAAATTCAGTGACATAAAACAACAACCATTATTTTTCATGGTTTTGGGGGTTGACTGGGCTCTGGTGTATGGTTCTCCTGCACCATGTGGCATTGTCTTACCTGCCTTCAGTTGGGTTAGGTTGTGAGGTCTAAGAAGTTCGCACTTGCATGTCTGGTATCACACTACTCCCTCCTATGAGCTCTTCTACCTCAGTAGCTTGGTCTTCCTCACATCATGGTGATCTCTGCATCAGTCAGAATTCTTCCTTGGCAAATCACTTGAAGAGCAAAAGCAGAGGCAACCAGGCTTCATGGAATTCTATTTATCAAAGGAACTTATGAGGCAAACCTACATACAAGAGGAGAGTAGGAAGAAATTCCATTTCTTAATGGGTAAGGCAGGTATCCATACACAATGAAAGAAATGTTGCTGACATCATCTTTGGAGAGTTTAACCTATTCATGGCTCCCCCTAACTCCACCTTACTCCTCATCTGCACTTTTTGACTATATGTTCTTTAGCTTTTAGCTCCCTGAGTCCCCCATCACATACCAAGCGTAACATCTCTGGTTCAAATTTCTAAGAGAAATAGCTAATCAATTAATTATAATTGTCCTTAGACAGAATAAACTTTCAAAGAGAAACATCTCACATGTCATTGATCAGTTTATACAAATTATTCTTGAATTTGGTGCTGGTTTTTCAACCAAAAAGCTTGGCTACAAAGGGCAAGAACAGGTGTTATAGTGAGTGACAGGCATGGGCTGCTTTATCAGAACAGGGCTGGGAGGTGTAGTCTTTTCCTTCAGAAGAGTGCAGTGACTGTGAAGAATGTACCTTGACCAGCAAGCTATCTCTTAACTAATGAACCAAAATGAGGTATTGATTTTATAGTTACCTGGTTATTTATTTTTCTCCATCTAAAAGTGTCCCTTTGCTAATCTGAAGCCCCTCTGCCCATGGGGCGAGGCAAAACAATCCATCACAGAAAAATCAAGACCGAGTTACGTTATTTATCAGCCTCTAGCATACTGGGATGCTTTTTCTTAACTTTCCACATTCTAAACAATGGAAGCATGAGGTCTTTCTGGAACATTATAGGTCTCTTTAGAATACATTTGAAATATAAAATTTACATAATGAAATAATATTTTCATTGTAGTATGTTCCTCAAACTCCTTTCTCCCACACATTTATTTTCATTGCTTTAAACTTTAATTGTATTGGTTTGATTTATTTTCTTTATTTCCTTTTTATGACAGAAAACTTGATAATAAATTTGTACAAGTTTCCCTGTGATGCAGCCCTCTCATATATATAGCTAGAAGTTCTTGCCTATCTGATGTCCAGAAAGAATAATAGTATAAGACAGCAAAGAATAATAGAAAGAATCCATAGTTCTATCAGAAGCCTGGTACCTAAGAAAACTGAGATTTTGTTACAAAGGACTTGCAACTCTTTTTTTATCTTTCTTTTTCTAAACAGGTGCTGTATATACGTCTATGGTCCACTCTGACGCTGTGTACTTTGAAGCCGTTGATCCTAAACTGAGAATAAATAGAGGAAAAGAGTTTTCATCCACCACATTAATCCTTTGTTTTATTACTATTACCCATTGGGACTTTACTAAATATTTGAGATATCTGCCTTCATGAAGCTCAGATAAGAGAAAGAGACATATATGAAAATGAATATGCTTTGTAGGACACAGGCCACAAAGAAAAAAGTACTCATTCTGCTGAGGAAGGAAAGAGCAGAAAAGTCTTCATGGAGGAGACAAATTGAAATGTGGAGTTATATATTTTTAATGGACATCCTGTTAATCTTCATTGTTGTCAGGACTTGATACTGTCTTTCTTTTCATTTATAGCCTTAAAGTGGACTTTTTTGTGGGATATGATTTCCATTGAGATATTTTCTGGGACTTAATTTTTAAGTATGTTAATTCATTTTTCTTATTGATTTCTAGCTTAATTCCACTCTGGTCAGAAAACATATTCTATATTATTTCAAGGATAAGTGATTTTTGAAAATTTTCTATGGGTGTTTATATACATATATATACACATATATATAATTAATATATACACTATAATACTATATTATTATGTATATACTATACATAATAATAATACATAATAATACTACTATATTATTAATGTATATACTATACACCTATATATATATGTATATATATGTGTTTATATATTCTTAGGAATGTTCAAATTATCTATATCTTCATTAATTTTTGTTTACTTATCTTACTAGTTACTGAGATAGTTATATGAAAACATCTTCGCTATTATTTTGGATAAGCTCTAATATTTCCCATAATTATGTCTATGTTTTCTTTCTATGCATTGCCTGTGGAATTTACATCAGTAGTTGTTCTGGAAATCTGTAAAGTGTGAATGCTCATATGCTATATGACTGAGCCATTCCACAATTAGGTATAGTTGACAAAGAAACGCTTGCTCGTGTGCACTAAGAGACATGTAAAAATAATTCAGAACAGTAGTATTCATAGCCTCAAATTGGAGATAATACAAATGCCCCTTAACAGTAGAATAAGTAAATAAATTGTGGCATATTCATCCATTCAATGGCATACCATAGAGCAATGAAAAATAACAATTGATAGCTATACTATATACAAGTACCACAGACAAGGCTAAGGAACAGAAGGTAAGTGTGTACCATATGACAGTTTTTATATAAATCAAAACCAGGCCATAGAACCTAGTGTTAGAGCTCTGAAAAATTATTACTTGAGAGAGGATGGTCGGAAAGTAAGTGAGAAGGGACATGAGAGTGACATTTGGGTGATACTTTAATTTTATTAAATTGGTGTCGATTCAAAAGGATTTAGCTTTCTGTTCATTGAATGGGATATTTATGATCTGTGCTTATCTCTGCATATTTGATATATCAATTCAAATATACATAGATATTTAGTTTATATACTAGCAGATGTGTATATAATGAATGTGTATATATGAATATAAGAGCATGAAGGGTATTCCAGACACAGAGAGAATCACAATCCAAGGAACAGACGATAAACAGCAAGGTCCTTCCTGGCAAATTCAAAGACTTCAGCACCAACAGACAAGAGAAGGAGAACCACAGTAGGAAATGGCTGACTAACCGTTCACTTAGCGCATCATTGGTTTGTATGTTTCCTTCATGTTTGCTTCCCTCGGATGAAGAAAAACAGCCCAAATCTCAAAACACCACTTTGTTTTCTTTAAGAACATGGATCTCAAGACAAATGAATCTCAAATGAAGTCAACAGCACCAAGGAATGAACATCAGTGTTCTCCCAAATTTGTATAAGAAATACTCTGTGCTGGGGAGCCTGGGTGGCTCAGTCTGTTAAGCATCTGACTTCAGCTCGGGTCATGATCTCGCGGTTTGTGAGTTCAAGCCCCACATCAGGCTCTGTGCTGACAGCTCAGAGCCTGGAGCCTGCTTTGGATTCTGTGTCTCCCTTTCTGCTCCGCCTCTGCTTGCTCTCTCTCTCTCTCTCATAAGTAAGTAAACATTAAAAAAAAATTTTTAAAGAAATACTCTGTGCTTGTGTCCTCTACATATTGATTTTGTAATTCATAAATCTTCTAAATAGTACTGTTAACCCACAATATAAAATGTACATTATATATGAAAAATAGAAAGTTATAAAATTTTATATGAATAGAAATTTTGCCATTTTCTTTCAGCGTCTCGGTAGATCACCTTGAGAACCCCTTTGGAGAGTCAACTGTGAATTCTTTCTGAAATAGGCACTGCTTTATTACTAAGGAGTCTCCAGAAAAGCTGATAATAATGTGCTGTAATTCAGGATAAGGAGGTAACCTGTGCGCTTTGTCCCTAAGACAAGGTTTTCATGGTTTTAGAAATTAATTCAAGAGTACAATCCTGGTTAGAAGAACTGACCTTCAGCACTAGTGGGAGGAAAACAGCAGGCATCTTTGACATCTATTAATTTACATTCTGGGAAACTCATCCTCCTTTAGGATTACTTTTTGGTAGAGAGTTCATGGAGGAAAAGGATTCTTGAATTGAATCTTGAAAGACTCATTACACTTTTAAAGGAAGAAAGTAATGAACATTTCAGGGGCAATGGAAACTTGGGATTTAAAGGGGAATTTTAAGTAACGATTTAATTTTCTTTCTTTTTCTTGTAATTTTTTTAATTGTTTTAAATGTTTATTTATATTTGAGAGAAAGCATAAACAGGATAGGGACAGAGAGAGATCGAGACAGAATCTGAAGCAGGCTTAGACTCCCAGCTGTCAGCACAAAGCCCAACATGGGGCTGGAACTCACAAACTGTGAGATCATGACCTGAGCTGAAGTTGGATGCTTAACCGACTGAGTCACCCAGGTGCTACCTTTTTTAAATTTTTTTAAAAATGTTTTATTCATTTTTGAGAGAGAAAGAGAGAGATTGGCAGAGTGAGAGGGAGACACGGAATCCAAAGCAGGCTCCAGGCTCTGAGCTGTCAGCACAGAGCACGATGTGGGGCTCGAACTCATGAACTGTGAGATCATGACCTAAGCCGAAGTCAGTTGCTTAACCAACTGAGCCACCCAGGGGCCCTGATTTGATGTTATTTCTTAACTTGGGTTACAATTAACAAGTTCAGATTTATGTCATTTTATTGGATGAAATATTTATGTTTTATGCACTTGTCTTTTCAAACATCGAAAAGAGTAATTTAATAACGGAAAGGTTTAGAACATATGAAGTAATAGCCTCTAGGGGGCATCTCTGTTGAGAACATTGAGAAGGAAAACAAAACAACAAAAACTTCCAGGTGTTTTCCTAGAAAGGTCACCAGGGCAGGAAAATTATCTCTTGAATTGTTGGTAGTGAAGCAAATAATGGAGCTTTCAAGTTAAGATTTCTGTTTATCTAAAACAAACAGGAGGCTCACCTGATGCTACTACTATATAAATTAGTTTCTCAGAGAATGTGCAAGAAACTAAATAAATCTCTTGAATTAATTGCTATCTCTGTATTCGCAGAGGCTGAATTATGCATGAAAGTAATGCTAACTGAAATTAAGACTTCTCAGCTTGCTCAAAGTGAGGAAAACTGGAGTCCCAAGGACATGCAGACAGATAACAGACCCTCACTCCCTTAAATGACACTGATAATATGCACATTCACACTTGAGTAATTCAATTATATATGAGTTAGAAAGTTAAAAAAGAAAGAAAAAAAGTGCAACATTTCTGGCTTCAGTACTGACTAAAGAACTTAGAAGAACTTCGAAGTCATTATTCACATCCTTATAATAAATACAAGCTGGGGTGCCTGGGTGGCTCAGACGGTTGAGCGACCAACTTCGGCTCACGTCATGATCTCACAGTCTGTGAGTTTGAGCCCTGCATCAGGCTCTGTACTGGTGGCTCAGAACCTGGAGTCTGCTTCGGATTCTGTGTCTCCCTCTCTCTCTGCCCCTCCCCCACTCATGCTCTCTTTGTCTCAAAAATAAATAAAAACATTAAGTAAATAAATCAATAAATACAAGCTGAACAAACTGAAAATTAACGACTCTTCTTACACTCATCAGAGAATGAAGATTTCAGTAAAAACTGCCACCGCAAAATCTTGAAACAGGTGAATCCAGAGAGTCACAGTTGAAATATGCTTACCTCCAACAGAAGCTGTTGGAGCCATCCACCAGTAGGAACACTTAAATGATAACTTTGACAAATTGCCAGAGGTGGAGTGTGAACCACTGTGACACAGAGAATCTACTGGAGGCTTCTGATCTGTAACACCCTTACACTTCTGTGGTTTTATGCCCAGTAATCCTCTCCAGTTCTCATATTGACAATCGGAGAAAGATCCGCCCGCCCGCCATGGTTCTGACATGGGGAGGAATAGGGTAATCACTGTGAAATATACCTGAAGTGGTCGACATACCCTCCAGGGGAAAAGATTTTTTCCACAGCCTTATCCTAGCTGGAAGAAGAGCATTCTGCCCCCCTCAACCTCCTCCAGCCTTCTTGTCTCATCTAAGGTATAAAAGAATATTACTGGGGGGAGGGGGGCATGTTAAAATTCTGAGGCAGGCTAAGAAACAGAAAAACATGATCTCTGTATAAGGGTAAAAACCAGCAATAGAAACTGTATGTAAGAGTGAACAGATGTCAGATTAAAAGACATAGACTTCAAGGTGACCATGTTCAGAGAATGAAAGCAAAACGTGCTTAAATAAATAAAGTATGATGAAACTGTCTCATCAAAGAGAGAATGTATATAAAGCCATAGTTAGTAGTTCTTTATACTAACTTTAGAAGAAGAAAAGTATAATTATAAATTAAAAATTCCTGGAGAGGCTCAAAGTAGATTTGAACTGGCTGAAGAATTAGAGAACTTGAAGAGAGACCAATGCAGATTATGCGGTCTGAAAACCAGAAAGAAAAAGGAATGGGAAAAAAATTAACAAAGCCTCAAAAAAAGATGGGACACTATTAAATGCACCAGCATATACATAATGGGGGAAGTAGCTTGAGGGGAGAGAGAGAAAGGAGCAGAAAAAAAAAAGTATATTCAAAGAAATGATGGCTGAAATTTTCTCAAATTTGAAAAAAAAATCTATATATTAAACAAGATTGATAGACTGCTATTAGGATAAATGCAAAGATATCCATGTGCCTATCATATATAGATGATGAAAACAAAAGACAAAAAAACATTTTGGAAACATCAAGTGAAAACAAATCATCACATAAAAGGGAACCCCAGTAAGATTGGACTACTGAAATTTCATCTGAAATAATGGAGGCCAGAAGGCAGTGAAATTACATATTCAACGTCCTCAAATTAAAAATACCAAGCAAGCATACCACATCCAGTAAAGCAAAGTGCAAAAATAATAGCAAAATATACTTCAAAGTTTTACAAAATCAAACAAACACGAAATTCATTTTTAGAGGATCCATCTTATAAGAAATACTAAACAAAGTTATTCCTACTGAAAGCAAGTGATTCCAGGAAATAATATGAACTGACAGAAAAAAAACATAGAACACTAGTACAGGGAACTATGTAATTATAAAAAATATTTTAAATGCATATTTTATTTTATTCCTTTAACTGACTTTAAAAAATAATTGGATAAAATAATACGTATAGGATCATACTGATGGGTATAATGTAATATATTTGCTGGAACATCGCAAAGGAAGACAGTGGGAACAAAGCTGTGCTGAGCTAAAAAGTGAATCTAGACAGTAACTTGAAAACATAGGACAAATGAACAGAACAGGAAACATGAAATAAAAAAGCAAATATAACAAAAAGCTATAAATACATGCTTTTTTTATACTCATAAAGTTAAAACTATAGCAATATATTGTTGAAGTTTGTCAAATATATAGATGTAATATATATAATAATAATACTTCAAAAAACAAGAGGAAGATCAAGTAATATTTTTATATATAATTGAAATTGTTTTATGAATCTGAAATATATTCTGAGAAGTTCAAGTGTATATAGTAAGCCATATAGCAGCCATTAAAGAAATAAGTCAAAAACTATATATAGAAAACATTATCAAAGAAATGAAAATGTATTTATATAATGCAGGAAATATGAGTGAAGTAAGAACAGAGAAACAAAAAAAACAGGAAACATATAGAAAATAAAATGGCAGAAGCAAATTCAATTATATTAATAGTAACATTAAATGTAAATGGATTACACAATCTAATTGAAAGGCAATAATTGTCTGACCAGATAAAAACCAAGCTATGATCATATTCTGCCTACAAGAAGCACACTATATATTCTAAGATACATAGACTGAAAGTAAATGGATGGAAAAATATACACCATGCAAACAGTAACCACAAGAAAGAAAGAATGGGTATACAAATACAAGAGAAGTAGATTGTAAAGTAAAAAAAAAAATACTAGAAATGAGATACATCTTATAATAATAAAAGGGTCGATCCATCAGGAAGATATATCAATTATAAACATACATACACCTAACAATGAAGAACCAAAACTCATGTAGCAAAAACTGACAGAACGGAGGACAGTTCAACAATAATAGTTGAAATTTTCAATAAAACCCGTTTCAATAATGTAAAGAACATGTAGGCAAAAAATCAGCATGTAATTAGATTTCAACCATAATATAACCAATTAGACGTAGCACACATGTGTCAATAGTCCATCTCACAAACAAAGAATATAAAGTCTTCTCATGTGCGCATGGAGCATTGTGTAGGACACACCATATGCTGGGCAATAAAACAAACTTCAATAAATTTCACATGGAAATTATATAAAGTTTGTTTTCTGACGTCAGTGGAATGAAATTATAAATAAATAACAGAAAGAAACTTGAGACAGTCATAAATGTGTGGAAATTAAACAATACATCCTAACTAACAGATCAACGAAGAAATCTAAAGGGAAAATAGGAAGTGCTTTGAGATGAATTAAAATAGAAACACAACTAACAATGCAATACAGCTAAAGCAGTGTTTAGAAATGTGTAACTGTAATTGGCTGAGTCAAAAAGAAAAGAAATATTCTTAATAACTTAAATCTTAAATCACTGAAAAAAAATAAAAAGAACACTAAACCTAAAGCAAACAAAATCAAGGAAATAAAATTTAGGGCAAGATTTGACAAAACAGAAAACAGGAAATAGAGAAAATTAATATAAGAAAACTTTGGGGTTTTTTTGAAAGTTTTAATAAATTTGATAAATCTTTAGCTAGATTGACAATAAAAAACAAAGGCACTCAAATAAAGAAGTAAAAATGAAATGGTACATTACTATTGACCTTACAGAAATAAAAAAGATTACGAAAGAATTTTTGAAAAATTGCATGCCAATAATTACATAAATTAGATAAAATGGACATGTTTCTATAAAGACATGATCTATTCAATTTGATTCAAGAAAAATAGAAAATTTTGAATAAATGTATATCAAGTAAAGAGATTAAATTAATAATAATACCAGCAACAACTACTGAGAAGAAAAAGCCCAGTCCCAATGACTGCTCTGGTAGATTCTACCAAATATTTAAAGAATAATTAACACAACTTTTCAAAAAGCCTTTCAAAAATAGAAGAGAAAAAAACACTAGTCAACTTATTTCTTGGAGCCAATATTATACTGGTACCAAAGCCAAACAAGAAATGACAATAAAAGAAAACTATAGACGAATAGCACTTTTGAATATAGACATAAAAATTCTAAACAGAATACTAGCAAACATAACTCAATTAAGTTAGAACAATTATAAGTAGAATTTATCCAGGAATGTAGGATTGGCTTAATATCCAAATATCATTTTTAATTTTTTTTTAATTTGAGTAGAGTTAACACACAATGTTACATTGGTTTCAGGTATACAACATAGTGATTCAATTTCTCTATACATTATGCTATGCCCCCAAGTGTTAACATCTGTCACCATACAACACTATTACATGATCATTGACTGTATCTCCTAATCTGTGCTTTTTATTCCTGTGACTAATTCAATCTATAACATGAAGCCTGTATCTCTCATTCTCCTTTACCATTTTGCCCACTCCCCCACCTCCCTCCCTTCTGGAAATGATCTTTCTTTTTTTTTTTTCTCTCTGCATTTACATAGAAATGTGTAATCTTATTCTGTTTTTGTTTATTTGTTCATTTGTTTTGTTTTTAGATCCCATATACGAGTGAAATAATATCAGTCTTTGTTATATACCATATAACATAAGATATATGTTATAAAACCAAATAAATAGGGGCACTAGGGTGGTTCAGTCAGTTGGGCAGCCAACATTAGCTCAGGTCACGATCTTGAGGTTTGTGAGTTGTGAGTTCAAGCCCTATATGGGGCTCTGTGCTGACAGCTAGAGCCTGGAGCCTGCCTTGGATTCTGTGCTTCCCTCTCTCTCTACCCCTCCCCTGCTCACACTGGGTCTTTCTCTTTCTCTCTATCTCTCTCTCAAAAATAAATAAACATTAAAAAAATTTTAGTAAAAAAATACACCAAATAGGGGCGCCTGGGTGGCGCAGTCGGTTAAGCGTCCGACTTCAGCCAGGTCACGATCTCGCGGTCTGTGAGTTCGAGCCCCGCGTCAGGCTCTGGGCTGATGGCTCGGAGCCTGGAGCCTGTTTCCGATTCTGTGTCTCCCTCTCTCTCTGCCCCTCCCCCGTTCATGCTCTGTCTCTCTCTGTCCCAAAAATAAATAAAAAATGTTAAAAAAAAAATAAAATAAAATAAAAAAATACACCAAATAAATAAATAAAATAATTAAGTATTGTCAGTGAATGAAAGACAAAAATCCAATGAGAAACAAAGGTCACATGATTATCTTAATAGACATGGAAAAAGCATTTGACCTTTTCATAATGAAAATGTTCATTGAACCAGGTTAGAAGGGAATTTCTAAAACCCGATAAAAAGAAATTTACAAAAAACCCTGCAGCTAACATCATACCTAATGGTAAATGACTGGATGCTTTTATTGTAAGAATAAAAACAAGACAAGATGTACTCTCCTTGCCTTCATTTAACATTGTATTAAAGGTTCTAGCCAAGGCAATTAGATAAGAAAGTGAAATCAAAGGCATCCAAATTGGAGAAGGAGGGAAAGAGAGATAATTACCTCCATTTACGAAAGGCATGATATTGTATATAGAAGTCCTAAGGAATCCACTAAAACAGCTATTGTAAAGAGTTCAGAAATGTAGAATATAAGATTGATATACAAAAGTCAATTGTATTTTTATATACTAGCAATGAACAATCTGAAAATGAAAGTAAGAAAATAATTCCATTTACAATAGCATCAAAAACAAAAAGTTTAGAATTCAATTTAACAGAATAAGTTCAAACATTATACTATGAAAACTACAGAACATTGCTGAAAGAAATTAAAGAAGATCTAAATAAATGGTAACATATTCCATGCACATGTACCTGAAGACTTAATAATACAAACATTAATAATACAAAGACTTAATAATGCAAATATTATTAAGGTAGCAATACTCCTCAAATTGATATAGAAATTCAACACAATCCATTTATTTACTTTTTAAATTTTTTTTAGCTTTTATTTATTTTTGAGATAGAGACAGAGCATGAGTGAGGGGGAAGGGCAGAGAGAGAGGGAGATACAGAATCTGAAGCAGGCTCCAGGCTCTGAACTGTCAGCACAGAGCCGTATGTGGGGCTAGAACTCATGAACCGTGAGATCACGACCTGAGCCAAAGTCAGAGGCTTAACTGACTAAGCCATCCAGGCACCCCCCCCCCATTTATCTTTAAATTTTTTTTAATGTTTATTTTTGAGAGAAAGAGAGAGAGCATGAACACAGGAGCAGCAAAGAGAGAGGGAGAGAGAGAATCCCAAGCAGACTCCGTGCTCTCAGCCCAGAACCCAGTGTGGGGCTTGAACTCATGAACCATGAGATCATGATGTGAAACAAAGTCAGTCACTCAACCGCCAGAGCCTCAGTCACCCCCAACACAATCCCATTTAAAATCCCAGCTGGCTTCGTTGCAGAAATTGACAAGCTGATCTTCAAATTCTATGGAAAACTCAAAGGAACAGAAAAGCCAAAAAGTTAGAGACTCACCCTTCCCACTTAGAAAATTTATTATAAAGCAACGTTAATCACGACAGGGTGGTACTGACATAAGGATAAACATACAAATCAGTAGAATAGAATTGAAAAATCCTCACATTATAGTCAATTGACTTTCAGTAAGGATTCGAAAGTAACTCAATGAGAAAAGAATAGTCCTTTCAACAAATGTTGCTAGGACAAATGGCCAACCACACACAAGTAAATGAAGTTAGACTCCTATCTCACCCCATTATAAAAACAAACTCAAATCAAAGACCTAAATGTGAGAACTAAAACTATAAAACTTTTAGAAGAAAATACAGATATTAATCTTAATGACTTTGTATTAGGCAATGTTTTCTTAGATATGAAAGCAACAACAGAATAAATTAAAGAAAAAATACATAAATTATGTATGGCACTTTCCCCTCACTGATCTTCTTCCCCAAAACCCATAATCCCAAGGTAGTCAGGCAAATTGCAGTCTGGAAGATTTTACAAAATAACTAATTGTACTATAATTTCTCAAAACTATCAAAGTCATCAAAAAACAAGGAAAAAATGAAAAACTGTCCCAGCCTAAGGAACCATGGCAACGAATTGTGATATGATACAACCCTTTACGGGGCCCTGAAACAGAAAAGACACAATAGGTGAAAACTAAGGAAATCTGAATACAGTAAAGGCTTCAGTTAATAATAAGATACCAATATTATTTCAAATTAGTTATTTCAAATTCTTTAGTAAATATTCAGTAGCACAATTTCTGGATCATAAGCCAGTTCTATTTTTAATTTTTTGAGGAGCTTTCAAACTGTTTTTCCACAGTGGATGCACCAGTTTTCATTCCTACCAACAGTGCATAAATGTTGCCTTATCTGCACATCCTTGCCAACACTTGTTTCTGTTGATTTTAGTGATTCGACAGGTGTGCAGTGGTATCTCATTGTAGTTTTGATTTGATTTTCCCCGATGATGAGTCATGTTGAGCATCTTTTCATGTGTCTGTTGGTCATCTGTATGTCTCCTTTGGAGAAATGTCTATTCACGTCTTCTGTCATTTTTTAATTGGATTATTTGGTTTGGGGATGCAAATTACTCAGGTTTGGGTGCATTCAGTTTCATAAGTTCTTTATATATTTTGGATACTAACCCTTTATCAGATATGTTATCTGCAAATATCTTCTCCCATTCTGTAGGTTGTCTTTTAGTTTTGTTTATTGTTTACTTCACTGTGCAGAAGCTTTTTATTTTGATGTAGTCCCAATAGTTTATTTTTGCTTTTGTTTCCCTTGCTTCAGGAGATACATCTAGCAAAAGGTTGCTGTGGCCAATCTCAGAGAAATTACTAGCTGTGTTCTTTTCTAAGATTTTTATGGCTTCAGGTCTCACATTTAAGTCTTTAATCCATTGTGAGGTTTGTGTATGTGTGTGTGTGTGTGTGTGCGCGCGCACATAGTGTAAGACAGTGTTTCAGTTTCATTCTTTTTCATGTTGCTGTCCAGTTTTCTCAACATCATTTGTTGAAGGGACTTTTTTCCCATTGTATATTCTTTCCTCCTTTGTCAAAGGTTAACTGGCCATATAATCATTGGTTTGTTTTTGATATTTTTATCCTGTTCCATTGATCTATCCCCTATGTTTATTGCAGTATGACTTACAATAGAAAAAACTCCGAGAGATTATTTTTTGGGTCTGGGAACACTCAAATTTCCATATAAATTAACTGTAATTGCTTCTTTGCTTTATGCCATTTCTGTTCATGAAAGATTTTATGGAAACACTCTACTTTTAGCATGGAAACCTGTTTACCTGTTTTGGTTTATTAGTTTTAGCATATGTACCATACGAATGTAAGATGTTACTAATAGGGGAAACTAGTTGCAAGATATCTAGGGACTCTGTCACTACCTTTGTGATTTCTTTGTACTACCTTTGTGCCATCTTTGCAAAAATTGTTCTAAAATGAAAATTTTATTAACACGTAGGAAGGAAAGAAGGGAGGAAGGAAAGAAGTAAGAGAAGAAGGAAGGAAGGGAGGAAAGAAGGAAAGGAAGGAGGGACAAAAACAAAGAAAGAAGAATAAAAGGAGAAAACAATTTTAACCATGGGAAGACTTACATCTTAGACTGTGTAAATTTTAGTGTAAAGGGATTTTAATGTCTTTGGCAGGTCACTATTGAAGCTTACTAATGAGTGGTTTGTGGAATAAACCTCCTTCTTTTTAAATACTGATAGAATTTGCCCATCTCCAGTCTTTCAGAAGCTTTTGTCCTTACATGAACATGAACAATCAATGACAGTTATCTCATTTAGAGAGTCTCTTGAGACTCTGGTGTGTAATTTAGACAGGTCAGAGGTATGAACTCATGCAAAGCAAGCATGTGTACTCTTACAATCGTTTTATCCATCATGAATTTATCCATGCAGCAGAAATGCTCGCTGTACCCTTTTCGATCCAAAGATAATTCTTCCTGACAGAGAATAAAAGGAACCCAGAAGGAGTTGAGGAACTTTGCTGCACCAACATTGTCTCTTTTAATGTTTATTTGTTTCCCTAAAAATGCTTGTAAGATGACTCCTCTGCATGTGTATACATGTATGTGTATTTTCATGTGTGTATAAATTTATAATATATATTCCATATAAATTATAATAGATTTATTTATGAAAGTATACATAAACTTTTATATAAATGTATTTATAAAATTTGTTTTTTTCTGGAACATTAACTTACCTTGAGCCTAAATTATCTGACATTTTTTAAATGTACTTATCACTCACCTGCATTTAACATTGCACATTCTATCATTTCTACAGTGGAGAAAGTTGTTTCTCTTACCTAGTAAGTTGTTTCTAAAGTCCAATAATGCAGAGTATTTTTGTATTCACTGTTTCTTAATAAATCTGGAAAAGCCAATTTCCTTCTCCAGGAAGGCAAAGGATAGAAATTGCCACATATAAAGTTGTTGACTTGTAGGGAAGAACTGAGTTTTTACTCAAACAAGCTCTTTGATGACCTCTGTGGTGTATGAAGTGGTCAGGTTTAAATTAAATATAATACCATGAGATTTCTAACCCCATTTGCAAATGATGCAACTGACACTTGGAGAGATTGCAGAACCTCAAAGAGCTAAATAAGATCATATAACCATACGTGTGCGTGTGCACTTGTGCAACCTTATTTGACCTTATTTATATAACCTTAATGAGCCCTTTCTGTAACTTCTCATATTGTCAGTGTATTTGCGTGTCTGAGTGTAGATATGATCGCAGGCTGCCACCCTCCCCCTGGGAAATAGCAAACATGTCAAAAATGATCTGGTGTGTATGTGAATGAGGGAGGGACTATGATGGAATTAGCAGTGAATGGTTCTTAATGAAGACTAGGGAAGCGGGAAATCTGGATTCTGGTCACACGGAGGGGCTGGCTTTGTCCTCAGGGATTCTGATCTGAGAGCTCTTCTGGCCTCCAGAAATCTGTACTCTTTGAACACCCATCACTACAAGTACCTCTTTGTTTATAAACCCCTTGGGAGGGGAAAGATCCCTGCTTCCCCACACTTGAAGACATTATTCCTAGTCACCTCACCACTAAGATCTGTAGGGCCTTGGGCAAATCGTTTATTTTCTTGACTCTATAGTTTTCTTTGTCTGTAGAATGAGAGTAGGAGGGGATATTGAAAGGATCAGTGCCCCAGGCTGATTTGCATGAAGTCTGCAAGTCTTTTCATGAAGTCCAAGAAAGTGTTAGAAGGGGACAATAGAGAACCCCAGCTATGAAGACTCTGAGGAGAGAAAGAGGCTACAGGAAGTTGGGGCAGGCAGGAAGGCTTCCCAGAGGAGACAAAACAGGAGATGAGAATTTTGAGGCATCTAGCCCATGTGTGAGTGCTTTGGGGAATGCAAAGAGAACAGGCTGGGATCAGAAAAAAATGAGACCCTGCAAATCAAGTCATGGTGTAGACTTTCTGCTCAGAAGTGTGTCCTGTGTGCATCTCTCCATAACCCCACATGTGGAAAGTTGAGAAAGGAATTCTGGGAAGAATGCTGACCCTGATTACACACCGCCATGAGGAGAGGACAAGTGTGCTATGGAGCCACTCCAAGATGGTGGCACCACGTGCATGGGCCCCAGGTCAGGGCCAAGGGATCAATAACTCTGGGGTACAGAGTTTCAAGAAAGTCAAAACACTAACTGTAAGGGAAAAGACAAAAGGAAAGAGGCCAGTCATAAGGGAGATTGGTTAGAGACGGAAGCTGCTAATGAGAGAAAAGCTACAGAAAACAGGGAAGACAGGCCCTGAGGCAACTGCACAGACAGGAAGCGTGGTGCAGGGGTCTGTAGTCCTAGATGCAAGTGGACATCTTGGGGAGGGGTTCTGAATCTGATAATTAGTATCCAATAACTTTAGTTCCTGGGTCTACAATGGAGGCAGTCAACACAGCAGAACACAGACATGTGGTATCTCACAGCTGCAGAGCTGGTATCCTAATCACATATGCTAGAAGCTTCTTGGGTGGCCACAGTGACCTGGAAGCTGAAGGACTCAAACCATAGGACTCAGACAGCCCTTCAGGAGTCCCCTTTAGGGAACAGCAGTATTTTTGTTATTCTACCTGCAGAAGTATCCATAAACTATAGCTATGAGGATGTCCACACTTCTCTATGGTGAGTATAAGAAGTCACTGTAACAGTTCTGGGACACGAGTTTGTATAGGTCCAGCACTTTTGTGTTAAAAACCTACTATGTATTAGCTATCAAGCTAATCTTTCCTACCTTAAAGAGCCCCAAATTCCTTACTTTTACTAACAGACACCAGCACCTACATCTCAGGGTTATTACAAGAATTAAGTAAGATGTAAATCAGGAGAGGCAGTGTGGCTGTTAACCATTAAATTATCAATGAATGGTAATAAGTTTTAGTATAACTATTAATATTAGAATTAAGGCTAGTATTATTTATTGTTGCTCATATTTGTCTGTTGTTTTCTATATATTTAGAAAAATAGGGGTGCCTGCATGTTTCAGTTAGCTGAGCGACCAACTCTTGATTTTGGTTCAGGTCATGATCCCAGGGTTGTGGGATCGAGCCCCCAGTTGGGCTCTGCACTGAGCATGAAGCCTGCTTAAGATTCTCTCTCTGTCTCCCTCTGCCCCTCCCCCTCACTCACATGTTCTTTCACTCTCTCAAATAAAATAAAATAAAATAAAATAAAATAAAATAAAATAATAATATTAAATAAAAAATAAAAAATTAAAATAAAATAAATAAAATAAAATAAAATAAAATAAAATAAAATAAAATAAAATATTATTCCCTTGAAAAGTCATCCATTTTCCTCTAGGAAAAATAATACAAAACATCAGAATTCAAGGTCACCAATTCTATCAGCGTCCATTTTATTTGCATTATTTTTATTTATATTATCCCTATATCTTTCGTTTATCTCTCTTCCTCTCTGCTTCCTGCCTTCTTCCCTTCCTTCCTTCCTTCCTTCCTTCCTTCCTTCCTTCCTTCCTCTCTCTCCCCTCCCTGCTTCTTTCCCTCTGTCTCTCTCCTTCCTTGACTCTCTCTCTGTCTTTCTCTTTCTCTCTCCTTTCCTCTCTTTTCAGTGGTGAGCATACTGAGAGCAAGGCAGAGGAATCAGGGCATTCAGGCAAGGAAAACCAGGTTTGGACCAGAAACAAAGCATCTTCCAAACAAGGTGACTTTGTTAAAACACAACTCTTTGAATCTTTCTCATAGGGAATTTTTTAAAAGAATTTATTCCTATGTTCTTGCCCCTAGATCTGAATTTTCTATCACAGTCGCATTGCCATTTTATTATAGAGCTCTGACACCAAAATATGGGATCATTTCTGAGGCTGCAGGAACATAGCATAAAATGGCTAAAAAAAATTAATCACTCATTTTGATTTAGTCTTCTCTTCTGCCCAGTAATGACTTTGGATGCCATCCTATTGACCTTCTCTGCTTTTGTTCCCATCAAAATCGATACAGTATGCAATGTCATAAATTTGCTTTGGCTACCTTACAGTTCATTGTGGACCAAATGCTCCCCCTGCAAACTGGGTGATAATGAAGTTGTGGGCGATGGGCCTCCTGTAATCAGCCATCATTACAGTGGTACCTGGCTTTAAAGTAAATGACAGAGCCAGTAAGGTTGGGAAGATATTGATCAATAACCAGCCTTGGGAGGCTCAAACTTTACCTGAAGTTCTATAGCCAATGAGTGTTAGCTACGAAGTACCAGGTTCAAACCGTTTGCTTAATAAGGTTCTTTGCAGCTGGACCCGAGAACACCAATAGTTTATGTGAATTCAACATAATGTTTCCTCATGAAAGAGACCCCTATCCAGTTACAAAATATACTGTATACATAAAAGATCATACAGAGCACATATGTAAATTTTAAACAGTAGGCCTGAACATCTATTTATCCTTAAGAAACAGACATTTCTAATATCTCAAAGCATCCATCATCTGCCCTCTTATGACTGGCCTCCTCTCTCACTCTCAGATATGACTCCAAAAATGATTTTTGTGGCAATAATTCCATTTACTTCCATAATATTTTATCACTTGTAGATGACTCCTTTAAGAATGTATTGACTTAAATGTTGTGTTTTCCAATGTTTTACAAGTGAGATTGATATCATTTGTCTGGGATGACTTTCCCCTTTGCTTTGAAATAATTTTTCTTCTTTTGAGACTCACTCACATTATGCACATGACTGTGGCCCACTCATGGTTACTGTTTTATAGCACTGTTTAAATGCACTGCAATCCATGTATTCTTTCTACTGTTGAAAGACATTTGAAGGTTTTGTGTTTATTTATTTCATTTTTATTTAAAAGCTATCATGAAACTACTTCCATATTTTTTTTTTGCTCATTTTACCAAAATTTAGAATCAACTTATCAAGTTCCAAGGAAAACTGCATTGGAAATTGAATTGGAATTCCAGTAAGTCTGAGTCAATTTAGAATTGATATTTTATGGTAGTATGGTTTTCCATTTATTTATGACTCCCTTAATATCTTTTAATAGAGTATTATATTTTTTGCACAGAGACTGTGCATAAGTTTTTCTACATTTTCTTGAGTAACTTTTTAATGATGAGTGTAAATGGTATCTGTAGTAGTTTCCTAATTTATTCACAGTCTTGGAGAATAGAAGTCTAAATCCAAAATGTCAGCATTGGCCATACTTCCTGGTAGATTCTGAGTAGAATCCTTTCTTGCCTCTTCCTAGCTTCCTAGGGTGGCTATAGACCGTTTGCTTTCCTTGACTTGTAGCTACCTCACTCCAATGTCTGTGTATGTCTCTGTGTTTCTGTCTGTCTCTGTGTTTCTTCTCTTCTTTTTTTTATGTTTTTATTTATTTTTGAGAGACAGAGCATGAGCGGGGGAGGGACAGAGAGAGAGGGAGACACAGAATCTGAAGCAGGTTCCAGGCTCTGAGCTGTCAGCAGAGCTGCATACAGAGCTCGAACTCACAAACTGTGAGATCATGACCTGAGTTGAAATCAGATGCAGGGGCGCCTGGGTGGCTCAGTCGGTTGAACAGCCGACTTCGGCTCAGGTCATGATCTCGCGGTCCGTGAGTTCAGCCCCGCGTCGGGCTCTGTGCTGAAAGCTCAGAGCCTGGAGCCTGTTTCAGATTCTGTGTCTCCCTCTCTCTGACCCTCCCCCATTCATGCTGTGTCTCTCTCTGTCCCAAAAATAAATTAAAAAAAAACTTAAAAAAAAAAATTAAAAAAAAAAAGAGAAAAGAAAAAAAAAAAAAGAAATCAGATGCTCAACCAACTGAGCCACCCAGGTGCCTCTTTTCTTTTCTTATAAGGGCACCAGTCATATTGGATTAGAGTCCATTCTAATGAATTCCTCTTAGTTGATTACATTTGGAAAGACCCTTTTTCCAAATAAGGTCAGGTGCACCAGTACCAGGGAATGGGATTTCATCATGTCTCTTGTGTGACACAATTCAGCCTATAACAGTGTCTTAGTGCTTTTTATATTACATTTTTCTAACAGCGTTGTTGCTAGCATATAGAAAGGCAAGTGACTTCTGCATATTGATTTTAAATTCAGTAAACATAAATTCCCTTATTAATAGATTTCTTAGGTTTTCTACATAGAAAATATTATATACAAATAATAGAAATTTTGTTTCCTCCTTTATTAAACAGAATTTTTCAGAAAATCAGAACCAGTAGAATATATATATTTAATATTTTTTTCAATATATGAAATTTATTGTCAAATTGGTTTCCATACAACACCCAGTGCTCATCCCAAAAGGTGCCCTCCTCAATACTCATCACCCACCCTCTCCTCCTTCCCACCCCCCATCAACCCTCAGTTTGTTCTCAGTTTTTTTTTTTAACGTTTATTTATTTTTGAGACAGAGAGAGACAGAGCATGAACGGGGGAGGGTCAGAGAGAGAGGGAGACACAGAATCTGAAACAGGCTCCAGGCTCTGAGCTGTCAGCACAGAGCCCGACGCGGGGCTCGAACTCACGGACTGCGAGATCATGACCTGAGCCGAAGTTGGACACCCAACCGACTGAGCCACCCAGGCGCCCCTGTTCTCAGTTTTTAAGAGTCTCTTATGCTTTGGCTCTCTCCCACTCTAACCTCTTTTTTTTTTTTTCCTTCCCCTCCCCCATGGGTTTGTGTTAAGTTTCTCAGAATCCACATAAGAGTGAAAACATATGGTATCTGTCTTTCTCTGTATGGCTTATTTCACTTAGCATCACACTCTCCAGTTCCATCGACGTTGCTACCAAGGGCCATACTTCATTCTTTCTCATTGCCACGCAGTACTCCATTGTGTATATAAACCACAATTTCTTTATCCATTCATCAGTTGATGGACATTTAGGCTCTTTCCATAATTTGGCTATTGTTGAGAGTGCTACTATAAACACTGGGGTACAAGTGCCCCTATGCATCAGTACTCCTGTATCCCTTGGGTAAATTCCTAGCAGTGCTATTGCTGGGTCATAGGGTAGGTCTATTTTTAATTTTTGAGAAACCTCCACAGTGTTTTCCAGAGTGGCTGCACCAATTCCCTTGCCTTTGGGGATGTGTCGAGTAAAAGATTGCTATGGCTGAGGTCAGAGAGGTCTTTTCCTGCTTTATCCTCTAGGGTTTTGATGGTTTCCTGCCTCACATTCAGGTTCTTTATCCATTTTGAGTTTATTTTTGTGAATGGTGTGAGAAAGTGGTCTAGTTTCAATCTTCTGCATGTTGCTGTCCAGTTCTCCCAGCACCATTTGTTGAAGAGACTGTCTTTTTTCCATTAGATGGTCTTTCCTGCTTTGTCAAAGATGAGTTGGCCATACGTTTGTGGGTCTAGTTCTGGGGTTTCTATTCTATTCCATTGGTCTATGTGTCTGTTTTTGTGCCAATACCATGCTGTCTTGATGATTACAGCTTTGTAGTAGAGGCTAAAGTCTGGGATTGTGATGCCTCCTGTTTTGGTCTTCTTCTTCAAAATGACTTTGGCTATTCGGGGCCTTTTGTGGTTCCATATGAATTTTAGGATTGCTTGTTCTAGTTTTGAGAAGAATGCTGGTGCAATTTTGATTGGGATTGCATTGAATGTGTAGATAGGTTTGGGTAGTATTGACATTTTAACAATATTTATTCTTCCAACCCTTGAGCAGGGAATGTCTTTCCATTTCTTTATATCTTCTTCAATTTCCTTCATAAGCTTTGTATAGTTTTCAGCATACAGATCTTTTACATCTTTGGTTAGATTTATTCCTAGGTATTTTTTGCTTCTTGGTGCAATTGTGAATGGGATCAGTTTCTTTATTTGTCTTTCTGTTGCTTCATTGTTAGTGTATAAGAATGCAACTGATTTCTGTACATTGATTTTGTATCCTGCAACTTTGCTGAATTCATGTATCAGCTCTAGCAGACTTTTGGTGGAGTCTATCGGATTTTCCATGTATAATATCATGTCATCTGCAAAAAGCAAAAGCTTGACTTCATCTTTGCCAATTTTGATGCCTTTGATTTCCTTTTGTTGTCTGATTGCTGATGCTAGCACTTCCAACACTATGTTAAACAACAGCGGTGAGAGTGGGCATCCCTGTCGTGTTCCTGATCTCAGGGAAAAAGCTCTCAGTTTTTCCCCATTGAGGATGATGTTAGCTGTGGGCTTTTCATAAATGACTTTTATGATGTTTAAGTTTTCCTTCTATCCCGACTTTCTGAAGGGTTTTTATTAAGAAAGTGTGCTGAATTTTGTCAAATGCCTTTTCTGCATCGATTGACAGGATCATATGGTTCTTATCTTTTCTTTTATTAATGTGATGTATCACATTGATTGATTTGTGAATGTTGAACCAGCCCTGCATCCCAGGAATGAATCCCACTTGATCATGGTGAATAATTCTTTTTATATGCTGTTGAATTCGATTTGCTAGTATCTTAATGAGAATTTTTGCATCCATATTCATCAGGGATATTGGCCTGAAGTTCTCTTTTTTTACTAGGTCTCTGTCTGGTTTAGGAATCAAAGTAATACTGGCTTCATAGAGTGAGTCTGGAAGTTTTCCTTCCCTTTCTATTTTTTGGAATAGCTTGAGAAGGATAGGTATTATCTCTGCTTTAAACGTCTGGTGGAACTCCCCTGGGAAGCCATCTGGTTCTGGACTCTTATTTGTTGGGAGGTTTTTGATGACTGATTCAATTTCTTCTCTGGTTATGGGTCTGTTCAAGCTTTCTATTTCCTCCTGATTGAGTTTTGGAAGAGTGTGGGTGCTTAGGAATTTTTCCATTTCTTCCAGGTTGTCCAGTTTGTTGGCATATAATTTTTCATAGTATTCCCTGATAATTGCTTGTATCTCTGAGGGATTGGTTGTAGTAATTCCATTTTCATTCATGATTTTATCTATTTGGGTCATCTCCCTTTTCTTTTTGAGAAACCTGGCTAGAGGTTTGTCAATTTTGTTTATTTTCTCAAAAAACCAACTCTTGGTTTTGTTGATCTGCTCTACAGTTTTTTTAGATTCTATATTGTTTATTTCTGCTCTGATCTTTATTATTTCTCTTCTTATGCTGGGTTTAGGCTGCCTTTGCTGTTCTGGTTCTATTTCCTTTAGTTGTGCTGTTAGATTTTATATTTGGGATTTTTCTTGTTTCTTGAGATAGGCCTGGATTGCAATGTATTTTCCTTTCAGGACTGCCTTCACTGCATCCCAAAGCATTTGGATTGTTGTATTTTCATTTTCCTTTGTTTCCATATATTTTTAAATTTCTTCTCTAATTGCCTGGTTGACCCATTCATTCTTTACTAGGGTGTTCTTTAACCTCCATTCCTTTGGAGGTTTTCCAGACTTTTTCCTGTGGTTGATTTCAAGCTTCATAGCATTGTGGTCTGAAAGTATGCATGGTATGATTTCAATTCGTGTATACTTATTAAGGGCTGTTTTATGACTCAGTATGTGATCTATCTTGGAGAATGTTCCATGTGCACTCGAGAAGAAAGTATATTCTGTTGCTTTGGGATGCAGAGTTCTAAATATATCTGTCAAGTCCATCTGATCCAATGTATCATTCAGGAGCCTTGTTTCTTTATTGACCGTGTGTCTAGATGATCTATCCATTTCTGTAAGTGGAGTGTTAAAGTCTCCTGCAATTACCACATTCTTACCAATAAGGTTGCTTATGTTTGTGAGTAATTGTTTTATATATTTGGGGGCTCCGGTATTCGGCACATAAACATTTATAATTGTTAGCTCTTCCTGATGGATACACCCTGTGATTATTATATAATGCCCTTCTTCATCTCTTGTTACAGCCTTTAATTTAAAGTCTAGTTTGTCTGATATAAGTATGGCTACTCCAGCTTTCTTTTGGCCTCCAGTAGCATGATAAATAGTTCTCCATCCCCTCACTCTCAATCTGAAGGTGTCCTCAGGTCTAAAATGAGTCTCTTGTAGACAGCAAATAGATGGGTCTTGTTTTTTTATCCATTCTGATACCCTATGTCTTTTAGTTGGTGCATTTAGTCCATTTACATTCAGTGTTATTACAGAAAGATATGGGTTTAGAGTCATTGTGATGTCTGTGTGTTTCATGCTTGTAGTGATGTCTCTGGTACTTTGTCTCCCAGAATCCCCCTTAGGATCTCTTGTAAGGCTGGTTTAGTGGTGACGAATTCCTTCAGTTTTTGTTTGTTTGGGAAGACCTTTATCTCTCCTTCTATTCTAAATGACAGACTTGCTGGATAAAGGATTCTCGGCTGCATATTTTTTTCTGTTCATCACATTGAAGATCTCCTGCCATTCCTTTCTGGCCTGCCAAGTTTCAGAAGAGAGATTGGTCACAAGTCTTGTAGGTCTCCCTTTATATGTTAGGGCACGTTTACCTCTAGCTGCTTTCAGAATTTTCTCTTTATCCTTGTATTTTGCCAGTTTCACTATGATATGTCATGCAGAAGATCGATTCAAGTTACATCTGAAGGGAGTTCTCTGTGCCTCTTGGATATCAATGCCTTTTTCCTTCTCCAGTTCAGGGAAGTTCTCAGCTATAATTTCTTCAAGTACACCTTCAGCACCTTTCCCTCTCTCTTCCTCCTCTGGAATACCAATTATGCGTATATTATTTCTCTTTAATGCATCACTTAGTTCTCTAATTTTCCCCTCATACTCCTGGATTTTTTTATCTCTCTTTTTCTCAGCCTCCTCTTTTTCCATAATTTTATTTTCTAGTTCACCTATTCTCTCCTCTGCCTCTTCAATCCGAGCCGTGGTCATTTCCATTTTATTTTGCATCTCGTTTATAGATTTTTTTAGCTCCTCCTGATTATTCCTTAGTCTCTTGATCTCTGTAGCAGTAGATTCTCTGCTGTCCTCTATACTGTTTTCAAGCCCAGCGATTAGTTTTATGACCATTATTCTAAATTCACTTTCAGTTATATTGTTTAAATCCTTTTTGAACAGTTCATTAGCTGTTGTTATTTCCTGGAGATTCTTTTGAGGGGAATTCTTCTGTTCGGTCATTTTGGATAGTCCCTGGAGTGGTGCGGACCTGCAGGGCACTTCCCCTGTGGTGTCTTGAATAACTGGAGTTGGTGGGTGGGGCCGCAGTCAGACCTGATGTCTGCCCCCAGCCCACCACTGGGGCCACAGTCATACTGGTGTGTACCTTCTCTTCCCCTTTCCTAGGGGCAGGATTCACTGTGTGGTGTTGTGGCCCATCTGGGCTACTTGCACACTGCCAGGATTGTGGTGCTTGGGATCCAGCGTATTAGCTGGGGTGGATGGGCAAGGTGCACGGGGGCAGGAGGGACAGGCTTAGCTCGCTTCTCCTTCAGTGGTCTGCTTCAGGAGGGGCCCTGTGGCAGCGGGAGGGTGTCAGACCCGCCGCTGGAGGGATGGATCCACAGAAGCACAGCGTTCAGTGTTTGCGGGGTGCAAGCAAGTTCTCTGGCAGGAACTGGTTCCCTTTGGGAATTTGGCTGGGGGGTGGGAGAGGGAGATGGCACTGGCGAGCACCTTTGTTCCCTGCCAAACTGAGCAATGTCGTCCGGGGCTCAACAACTCTCCCTCCCATTGTCTTCCAGCCTTCCCGCTCTCCGAGCAGAGCTGTTAACTTATAACCTTCCAGATGTTAAGTCCCGCTCACTGTCCGAACACACTCCGTCTGGCCGCTCCGCTTTTGCCCGCCAGACTCAAGGTCTCTGCTTGGCCGGCAGGCTGCCCCTCCGCCCCGGCTCCCTCCCACCAGTCCGTGTAGCAAGCACCGCCTCTCCCCCCTTCCTACCCTCTTCCGTAGGCCTCTCGTCTGCGCTTGGCTCCAGGGACTCCATTCTGCTAGTCTTCTGGTGGTTTTCTGGGTTATTTAGGCAGGTGTAGGGGGAATCTAAGTGACCAGCAGGACGCAGTGAGCCCAGTGTCCTCCTACGCCACCATCTTCCTCTGGTATCTATATTTAATATTTTTTTAATTTATATTTTATTATATATATATATATAATTATATATATATATATATACAGTTGACCCTTGAACAATGTGGGTTAGGGCAACTTTGACTCTCTCAAACCTACTAATAGCCTACTGTTGACCTCACCAATAACATAAACAGTTGGTGATCACATATTTTGTATATTATGTATTGTATACTTTATTCTTCCAATAATTTAAGGTTGAGAAAAGGAAATGTTATTGAGAACATCATAAGGAAAAGAAAATACATTTATAGAACTGGACTTACTTATCAAAACAATTGGCACATAAGTGGACCTGCATAATTTAACCCTATGTTGCTCAAGGGTCAATTGCATAGATAGATAGATATGGATAAGGATATAGATAGATGATATAGTTAGAAATATATAGATGATTTATATAGAGAGAGAGATAAAAATAGAGATAGAGAGAGATAGAGATGATAGAGATAAGAGATAGATAAAAATAGAGATAGACAGAGACAGAGACAGAGATAAAAATAGATAGAAATAGAGATAGAGAGAGATAGAAAGAGAGAGGATGATAAAGAGAGAGATAGAGAGATAGAGAGAGATAGAGATAAAAATAGAGATAGAGAGACAGAGACAGAGATAACATAGAGATAGAGAGATAGAGATAGTAAAAAATAGAGATAGAAAGAGAAATAGAGATGATAGAGATAGAGATAGAGACAGAGATAGATAGAAATAGAGATAGAGAGAGATAGAGATAGGGATAGAGATAGAGGTAGATAAAAATAGAGATAGAGAGAGACAGAGATAGAGATAGATAGAGATAGAAATAGAGATAGAGAGATAGAGATGGAGAAAGAGAGAGTAGAGATAGATGAGAGAGGTAGAGATAGAAATGGAGATAGAGATAGAGATAGGGATAGAGAGAGAGATAGAAACAGAGAGAGAGAGAGAGAGATTTATTTTAAGGAATTGGCTTACAGAATTATGGAGGCTGAGAAATCCCCAGATCTGTAGTCAGCAAGCTGAGGATCCAGGAGATTCGAAGTGTAGTTCCAGCCTGAGTCTGAAGGCCTGAGAAGTAGGAGAGCTGATGGTGTGAGTTTCAGCCTAGGAACAGGAGAATAGCAGCTCTCATCTTACTGGCAGAAGTTCCCTCTTACTGGAGTTTGTGTTCTATTCAGGTATTCAGTTGATTGGAGGAGGCCCACTTACATCGGAAGAGATATTCTGCTTTACTCAGTCTATACCGTTTCAAATGTGGCTCTCATCCAAAAACACCCTCACAAGACACACTGTGATGAGAAACCAGCCATGGTCACTGCCCCAACCACCTTATAAGCAGCAGATGCTTGCTCCCTCTTCTCTGTCTCCTGCTTGCTTGTGACCTGGGAGGGAGGACTGCCCTTCTGCTGGTTCAGGGCACTTGGGTTCTGGGATTTGTAAATAATAAACCTTATGACCTTACTTCCTTTGTGTGAGTGTCTTCAAACCCTGCCTTTGCTCATAACAGCACTCGTATGTGGAATTTAAGAAACCAAACAGAGGAACATATGGGAAGGGAGGAAAAAAATAGAGAAGAGAGGGAAACAAACCACAAGAGATTCTTAGAGAATGAACCGAGGGTTGAGGGAGGGAGGGAGATAGGGGATGGGCTAGATGGGGGATGGGTATTAAGGAGGCCACTTGCTGTGAAGAGCACTGGCTATTGTATGTAAGGGATGAATCACTGGGTTTTACTCCTGAAACCAATATTGCACTGTATGTTAACTAAAATTTAAATTAAAAAAAAAAAAAGAAACAAAGCAAAACTGGTGTTTTTCACCCCTGGCCCCATGTGGGTGCATGTGCCTCCTCATTCTGCAGGTCAAAATCTGCATTTTCTTGGGCACCTGAGTGGCTCAGTTGTTTAAGCATCCGATATTGATTTGAGCTCAGGTCATGATCCCATTGTCCTGAGATTGAGCTCTGCACTGAGAACGTAGACTGCTTAAGATTCCCATCTTCTCCCTCTGCAGCCTTCCCTGCTCATGCGCTCTCTCTCACTCTCTCTCTCTCTCTCTCAAAAACAGAAACAAGCAAACATAACCCTGCATATTCTTAACTCACCAGCTCTTGGTTTGCCAACCCACAAACCCAAGAAGTGCAAGCAAATGTTCAAGCACCCTGTAGTCCAGTCAAGTTGACACACAAAAGTAACCATCATGCCTCCTTTCCAATTTGTATGGCTTTGTTTTTCTTTGACTAACTGTACTGTCTGAGAATTCTATTTAAAAAAAAAATGAAAACAATAATCTGTGACTTTATCTTGTCCCTCCTCATCAGGAAACTATTTCCAACATTTCACCATTAATATATGAGTTGCTATAATGTGGTAGGGGCCCCTCACTAAGGAGAAAAAAGAACAAAAAAACCTCAAGGCAACATGGCTATAGCGAAGGTGACAACATCCCTCACGACCTTGTAACATGAGACAACTTAATCAGATTGCATGTTTGTGTGTTACCATATATGGGAGACTAAGAAATAGAAAATGTATAAAAACCTACTCCACGTGATGTTCGGGGCTCAGTTTTCCGGTACTAACCCAACTGAGCAGTGCCAACACGAATAAAGTTGTTTCCTGGAAGGAGAAGCCTCGGTGTGGTGACTCTGTGCAAGAATCCTGCTACAATAATTTTTTGTTGTTGTTTAGATACTACTGATGGGTAACTATTTAAGAAATTGTTTTTTTCTATTCTTAGTTTGTTGAGGATTATTTTTTTGAATATCATGAGGCACCGTTTCTATATTTGTTGAAATGAACATGCAGTTTTCTCCTATTGGTTAACATGATAAATTACAACAATCACTTTGCTAATAGTAATCCCAGCTTTTCTGGGTAAATTCAGCTTGGCAGAGCTACCTGCCAATATTTGACATGATATTTTTAATTGCATATGTACCCCTAAGTTTGGCTTTAATTTTCTTCCTGGTTTTGGGATCAACATAATGCACAACCCATAAAATGAGCTGGAAATTTTTTTTTTTCTTTTTCCATTTTTCAGATGAATTTATATAAGATTGGCAACATTCTTTCTTAAATATTTTCTAGAATTTACCAGGGAATCCCAGAAGTCTGGTCCTAGGACTTCTTTGTGGAAAGAAAGGTCTTCGCTCATTCATTCCATTTTTTAATAGTTTTTAAAATAGATTTTCTATTACTTTGGTATAACTTCTGATGAATTGTAGGAGTTTATTGAATAAAATTTTCAGATTGATTGCAGTGTCTTCTGACATTCTTTGTCATATCTGATCTGTAGTAATGTCCCTCTTTGCATTCTCTTGCTCTTTGTGCCTTTTGTGCCTGTAGTCTTTTCTTCCTTATTCAATCTTGCCAGAGATTTCTTCCTTTCTCTAGCCTTTTCAAAAGACCTGTTTTGCCTTTGTTAACCTCCTTGTAATTTCTCCCATATCAATTTTACTCTCATCTTTTAACATTTACTTCTATTTTGTCAGAGTCTATTGATTTTTAATATTTCGCCCTCTTATGGGAAAAGCTTCTAATTCCCTGTAACAGGGCTTCTCACTGTTTTCACCAGTTTTGATGACAGTATTTTTCATTTTCATTTAGTTCCAAATGGTTTCTAATTTCCCTTTTGATCTATGAGTGGTTTTTTTTTTTTAGAATTTTACTTTTAAATTTCTAAACACATGGCTTTTCTTTTTCCAGTTTTCTTTTAATCGCTTATTCACAGAGAATGTGATTCATATGACACCAGTCTTTAAAATGTGTAGTTACTAAATTTTATCTCACATGTGGAAATTTTTAAAAACTGGTTACCACGTGTTTATAAAGAAGTGTGTTTTCCAAAGTTGTGTGGGCTATTTTATATATGTTTGCCCAAAGTTATTGTCCTTTTCAAAAACCTCAAAATTCTTCTGTTGGTTTTTTCCACTTCCTTTATTCTCTCTTTCCCTGTCTGCCTCTCTCTCTCTCTCTCTCTTGCTCTCTTCCACTCCCTCTTTCTCTCTCTCTTCTCCCTCTTCTATCTCTCTCTCTCTGTCTCCTTGAGGAATAATTTACTAAAGAATATGAATTTTAAAATCTGCCCACTGAGTTTGTGATTTTTTAAATTGTTTCTTGTAGTTCAATCAATTATTACTCTTTATATCCCAATCCTTCAATTATATCAAGGTTAGAATTGTTATATCTTCCTCATGAACAGAATACATATTGTTAATGGAATTATTCTTTCTAATATTATTAAGTTTTAAAAATCTATCTTGTCTGGTCACACCAGTTTCCTTCAGGTTAGTATTTCTGGGGATAAGCTTTTCCATTCTTTAACTCTTTAGCTACTCCTTTCTGCTTTGTTTCTTAAAAACAACAAAAACCTTGTTTTGTTTTTATTGTTTTTAATCTTTAAATTTTTGTCTTAAACTTTTTCATTTTACCAGTTGTCCTTGCATTTATCTCTAACATCTCACTAAGTGCTTTATGCCCACTTGGTTTACAGACTTTCTATACACATATTCTCTTTTTTAGAAAGATTACAAGCTTCTTTTTTTTAACCTTATTCTTACTCTCTTTATCTTTAATTATTGAACAGTTGACGTATAATCTTATGTCAGTTGCAGGTACACAATACAGTGACTCGACAATTCCCAACATTATTCAGTGCTCACCATAAGCATAGTAGTGCCTGTCACCATACAATGTAATTGCAACATGACTGTTGGCGTGCCCTGCACTGTACTTATTTCATAGCTGGAAGCTTGTACCTCTTAATCCCCTTCACCTATTGCATCCACCCCCCACTTCCCTCCTTTCTAGAGGCTATTATGCTAAGTGACATAAGTCAGGGAAAGACAAACACCATACAGTTTCACTTATATGTGGAATCTACAAAGTGAAACAAAGCAAACTAAAAAACAGAAACAGACTCATAAATATAGAGAAACAACCGGTATCTTCATTATTTTTTATTCCTCCTACTGGTTTGGAAGTTACATGTTCTTATTATTTTAGCAGAGAGCCTGAGCTTTTAAAAATACATATATAATACAGCATAAAGTTAATCGAAGTTCTTATTCTCCTCTAAAAGAACCATGACATATTTTAACTTTCATTATCCCTTTCACCTGAAATTATATTGATTTCCAGGGTTGCTTTTTTTTGTTGTTCGTATTTGTTTTTGTTGTTTGTTTGTTTACTTCTCCCTTGTCATGCTCCCCCACCCACCACACACAAATTAGGCATTACTGTTTCTAATATATCCATACACACTTACGTATATATTAAGTACATGTAAACGTATTTTAACAACATACTTATATAAATGGTCATAATTCATTACAAATTCCAGCTCTTACCTGATATTATTTATTTCTGCCTTATATGTGTCATTTAGAATTTCCTTATAAAAAAAAAATCTGTTGATAGTACAGATCCCACCCCCCCACCCCCCGCCATTATCTTCTCTTGTTCTCATTCTCGAAAAGTGTTCAGAGTATAGTATTCTGGGGAAAGATTTATGTAATCTCAGCACATTAGAGATAATATTTCACTGTACTCTGGCTTTACTAGTTGTTTTTAATAAATCAGGCCATGCTAAGTAATATTCGTCTGTGGTGGATCCATCTTTTGGTCTGTAGCTGCTTTTAAATGTTTACTTTTTTGGGTGTCCTGCAGTTTCAACATGATATGTCTGGGAGTAAATTTTTTAAATGTTCTTTTCCTGCTTTTGTTATTCATTGAACTTCCTCATGTGAATTTAGTGGAATCAATAAGATAGGATATAGGTCACAATGGAACACTATGAATACAAAAAGGTTAATTTTACATAAAGAAACATGGATGGAACTGAAGCCCACCCACATAGCTGAAAGGGAAAAAAAATCAAAACAAAAAGGAATCTAAAATGTATAATATAATAGTATTTAAACAAAGTTTTAAGAATTTATACAAAACTATATAAAATCAGGGACAGTTAAACAAACAAAAACCAATCCACCCACATGTTAGAATGGTTGTTTATGAAGACAGGAGAGAGGGATATGAGTGCAGAATGAAGATAAAGGGTAGAAAATAAGCAAACAAATAAGCAAATAAATAAATACATGAATAAGTGGGTTCTTGAATTGACCGATATGATAACTTATATGGAGCCAAGAAATATTTATTCAAATGTTTACATTTGAGCCCAAAATACATGTGTCTATACTTGTGCATGTGTGTCTATTCAGTTAGTACATTTGTTAATTAAAGTTTTAATTTGCAATGTAATTAAATTTGCAAGTTTTTACTTATATTTTGTGTTTTCGAAGCTTTCTCCAAAACGTCTAAATGATGTTCTCTTGTGTTTTTTTTCCATTAAAGAAGAAAATGTGTGTGTGTGTGTGTGTGTGTGTGTATGTACTTTTCATAATTAGGTCTTTAATACAGCTGGTGTACAACTTTGCATGTGGCATGAAGTGAGATTTCCTTCCAGCTTTCTACTGGCACTAACAGTAAGTATTTCATAGTCAGTCTCCATTTCAGGCCCCACGGAGCCCTCATATACTTCTCCCTGACGATGATTCAGATTTGCGTCCCAGTAAGAAGCTCAACTCTAGCAGGTTACAATGCATTGAATGATGTTTCATTAGCCTGAATTATTTTTATGATGGCCACAATTGGAATGCAAACATTGCAAAAAAATAACCATATATTAGCCTACAGCAACTCTATAGCCAGGGTGTAGGACTTAAGCATAATCGCGTCTTTGAAATTTCACTAGTGACCAGATAAAAGTTGTAATTAAAAGGGTAGGCATAATGAAAAACCAGCAAGTTCTCCACTATAGCCAGAACTTCGACCTCTGCTCCAATCATCATTTCTATATCTTCAGTTAATCGGCTTCTTCTGTAAATCCAGATGATTCCTATTAGTTCCAGTATAGTGGCAATCAAAATCCTTCAGGAAGCACTGAAGGGGACAATCAGGGCAATCCAGTAAGTTTCAGCCTGAGTCACACAGGGTCCTTTCTTCTCTCTTGCTTTTATACTCTCACTCCTTCTGTCTGCCTGTCTCATTCTCCATCTCTCTCTTCACTCCCTCTCCCTCCACACAGTCCCTCTCTTTGTCTTAGGACAGTCTTACTTTTCTTCACATGCCTGACGTACTCATCTGTGTGGTCTCAGTTTCAAATGCCACTTTCTTCATGAAGCTTCTCTGAGTAATCAATAAGCACCCTGCATTTGCCCCATGAGAACACTCACCAACTGTAAGGAACTATTCCACAGGACTTGGAGGACTATTGTTTTAAATATGACAACCTTTTCCCTTCTACTTCTGATATTAGATCCCTCCACTTTGATACTTGGCATAGCTCATGCCCCTGGGAACAACAAGGGCCTCAGATTGTAAGTACTTTAATACACTGATTAGAGCTTTTCACTGGGGCTGATATGGATGTCTCTATTGGAGCTTTTAAATGAGAAGATGAAAATCCAGAGTCACCAGAGGCCATATTCACCTGGTAATTGAAAAGTCTTCTCTGCCGAACACAGTCAAACAGAACCTAGAAGAAGTGGGAGAAGCAAAAAGAACCTTCTGGAAAGATATATGTTATTTGATTGAAAACTCTAAGATTCCACTTCAGGAAGTTCTTCCTTGATCTTTCTGAATCCTAGAACCACTAATTTTCTTTTTTGTTTATGTTTTTTAATGGATCTGTATCTCTTGTAATAGAGTTCTAACTAATATTCTTGACCATTCATTTGTATGTCCCTCAGAATGTAGTCAGCAGACCAACACAGCAGCAATATCACCTGGGAGCTTATTAGGCATCTCAATCCTAGGTCCAACCACACATCTTCATCTGCATGGTTCTGGGAGTCTAATCTCGATGCATCCTTCAGGGTTCTTACACACACGCTAAACTTTGAGAAGATCTCATCTAGATTATAAGCTGTACAAGGACAGAGAATAGGGATCTCCTGCTCAGTCATATGCTCACCACCTATAAAGTACTTGATACACAAATTACTATTGTGGCATATTGGGCAAGCCACAAATAGGCAGCAATAACACTGTAGCCCAGTAAAGTTATTGCACGGAGAAGTGAACCAGAAGTAAGCAAGGTACTTGGAGGACATGGAGCTGGGGAAAGAAGATGTGAAGCTGAAACTTTTGAGTTGAAGAATAGGAAATGGAGCTGGGTAAGTATGAACCTCTGGGAAGTTAACAGGTGCTGAGACCCAGGAGTGTGGAATCCAGCCCAACCTATCACCGCTTATATGTGTGTAACATTTGTTCCTCATTAAAAGGTAGATAGACAATAGAAACCCTCCCCTATCCAGCAAAACTTCCATACAACACCTGCATTGGGAGCATCCAACATACACATAGTAGCTAAGTACCTCACATCAAATTTTCTTTCCCAGATAGACAAGACTTTGAGCAGGTAATGAACATTTGAGTAAAGGTTGAGGTGTGATAGATGTCAGGTGTCATTTCCCTGGGGGCTGCCTGGCATAGAAGGTGAGAGCCAGGAATCCTACCAAAACAAGAGGGCTGGCAGTTCACTTACTTGAATCATAGAACCAAGATTAGAGCACAAGGGACAAGATTGATATGAAACATACTAACATATTATAAACTCTACCTATTTGTTTACTTATTCCCTCTTTGGAATGGTAGCATGAGGAGGGCAGGAATTTTGTTTCTGTTGTTCATTCTGCATTCCTAGATCAGTGCCTGAATGTAGAAGGTGCTCAAAAATATTGAATGAAGGAAAGAATAAAACACAGATATGACAGAGAAGAAGACATTTTAAATAAAAGACAAGAGGCACATCCTGAAACCATACATAAATCAGTAATGACTTGTCAGAAGCTTGCAACCTTGAAAAACAGGTTGGAGGGTGTAGCTAATGTGCCAAACTAGCAAACACTCACTTTCATTGTAGACTATACGTGAACCTAATATATTGGGGCCAACTCCAAAAATATCTTTCCTCCTTCTTTGGTCTTTTCCCTTTCCTATAACTCATTCCACTATAGTAACCATGCCCCTGTCTGTGGGCTTCCATTAACTTCATTGCATTGACCCCTGGCTTCACAGTACCTCCAATCCAGGCCTTCTAAAACCTCTTATCCAGGTCTGTTTTCTTTTGACACAGCATCACATTCCTAACTTATCCATCTTGTACTCCCTATAAAAAATATCCTCAATCCTTCTATGCCTTGCCCTCAAAGCCCAGGGAAGTGCTTCAGAGCCAAGGACATTGAAGAGGAAAAAGGGCACAGCATGGTTTAAGAAGCATTCCCAGCTCATAAAAAATTAACATCTAATTGATGATTTATCTAAGGTCGTTTGTTTCCAGGGTTATTTTGAAGAATTATACCTAAGAGAACAGTAATTTAACCCAAAATGAGTGTCTCACCAATGGCATTTCAAGCAAGTCACAGACTGTTAAGACACATGTTTTGGAGTGGCGTTAAGAGATGGGATGAGGCAGGTGGTGGCCTGAAAATCACATCTGAGAAATGTCAGTCCTTGACCACAGCCCCTCAAAAATGTGATTTCCATTAAAAAAAAAAAATGAAACGGTGCTATTTGTAGCAACATGGATGGAGCTAGAGAGTATAATATTAAGTCAAAGAAATACATACCGTATGATTTCAGTCATATGTGGAATTTAAGACATGAAACAAGCAAAGAAAAAAGAGACAAACCAAAAACCAGACTCTTAACCATAGAGAAAAAACTGATGGTTGGTTCCTAGAGGGGAGCTGGGGTGGGGATGGGTGAAATAGGTGAAGGGAATTAAAGGTTCACTTAACTTGATGAGTACTTAGAAATGTTTAGAATTGTCAAATCATTCGCATTGTACACCTGAAACTAGTATAACACTATATGTTAATTATACTGAAATTTTAAGATATTTTAATGTGATTTCCTTTTTGCTACAGTTGTGGTTAGAACTGCATGATAAGCCTAGTCCCAGAAGACTGAAGTAACTTCAGTTGGCATTTTCTCTCCTCTCCTGGAGCACTGATCCACATAATGTTTAATGAACACTAGCACTTACCTTTCCATTCTGAGTAATTAAGGGATGTACAAAGCAAGAAACATGAAATAAACTGGAACTGAATCACCTCATTCTACTATTTTGTAGCTCTTTATATTTTCATAATTTGTATTAGGCACATGCCATCACTTCCACAATTTGGTTTCATTAATGCATTCGTGTTAATGTTATTGTGTGATTAAATGTGCAACACTGAATTTTTTCTATCTGAAATGTACCTCTTTCTCTGCCTTCTTACAGACTCAAATTTTCCCATCTCTGATAGTTGCTTGATTGAGTGGGTATAAAGATAATAGATAGTCAGGGTGCCTGGGTGGCTCAGTCAGTAGAGCACCCGACTCTTGATTCTGGCTCAGGTCATGATCCCAGCGTTGTGGGATTGAGCCCCATGTCAGGCTCCATGCTGAGCGTGGGGTCTGCTTAAGATTGATTCTCTCCCTCTCTCTCTCTCTCTCTCTCCTTCTGCTCCCCTCTCCTGAATAAAATAAATTATTTTTTATAAAGATAATCAGTAGATAATAGAGACGGAACCATTCATGGAGTCTGAGTCTGCCAAGGCCTTGAAACCAACACATGGGTATATTGTTTGGTGAATTATGTCAACTTTTTTGACATGTGACTGTTTGCTTTGGTAAGGGCTAGAGTGTCATGATTACAGACTATTTGAATTTAGTCATGGAAAGATATGCTGTCAATTGTTCCCTTTCCTGTATTCCAAGAAGGTTTTTATATGCCCAAAAGAATGGCCCACTAGCATAATCTAATGAGCAAAATATTCTTCTCTTTTCCCTTTTATCTATTGAAACATAAAACTGTCAGTGTATTAATTTGACATTAATTGAGTGCCTACCACATACTTTCCAGGCACAATCTAAGTCCCTGGAGACATACAGATATACAAAATCCCCATACCTTTGCTAAGGAATTCATAGTAAGAGGGGGAAGACATATAAGTAAACAAAAAAAAGTGCATGAATGTGTGACAGGACAAGATGACATAGATGCATTTCTCTTTCTGCCCACCAAACACAATGGTGATCCATAGAAATAACAAAAGAAATAACCAAAGGAGAAGAGGGAGATGTGGAAGAGGAGAGCAAAATGGTTTGAGACTCCAGGAACAGCACAGCAGGAGGGTGCCTCAGCTTCCCTCACCTAGTGGAACATGCCACCTTGTGTTTCCTGACCCTCAGCCTAGCAACAGAAGGCAATCCCTCCCAGGGATCTAAGGGAAGCCCAAACATCAGAAGAGCTTTACACCACAAGCAAGGGGGGATCAATTGGAAACCCCACTAACAATAAGTGGCTAGAAGAAGTGCCTCTACTTCCCACTATGCCTGAGATGTCCATTCTCTTCCAAGACATACAAACATAAGCAGATGGGATCAGCAGGAGGGACCCAGCCATGACAAACAGTCTGCCCAGAAATTCTCTCTTTCTCCATATGTCTGAGACCCTTTTCCCTTCTAGGTGATTCCAGGCCAGGTAGGCAGAACTAGAGTCACACTAATTTTATGCAATTCCTTCCAGAAAATACAAGGAGATGGAACATTTCCCAATTATTTTATGAGGCTAGTATTGTCCTGATATCAAAGGACTGAAAAATATAGTACAAAAAATGACTACAAAACATTATTTCTCATGAACATAGACACAATAGTCCCCCCAAAAATATTAGCAAATGAATCTATTACTGTGTATAAAGAATTACACTCCGTGACCAAGAGGTGGTTATTCTAGGTATCCAAGGCTGACATTCAAAAATAAATAAATGTAATGCAACATATCAAATATAAAGTTAAAGATATATTAAAATAAAAAGATAGGAAAAGATACACAAAGCAAATTATAACAAAAATAAATCTAGAGTGACTATATTACAAGCAGACAAAGTAGAATTCTGGGCAAGGTATAATATAATGGATAGAGATTTTACATAATTATAAGGGGGTAAATTCCTCAAGAAGACATACCCATTGTAAATTTATATGCCCTTTAAGCACAGTTTTAAAATACTTGCAGCAGAAATTGATCAAACTAAAAGAAAAAAAATAGAACAATTCACAATTATCGTTATAGACATAAGTAATCCCCTTTAAGTGATGAAACAAGTGTACTGAAATGAGTAAACATATTTAATACCTGGACATTATCTATCCACGTGACCTAAATGACATCTGTAGAACACTTCAACCAACAACAACAGAATACACATACTTTCCAAGTGCACGTGGAGAGTTCACTATGATAGACCATATCCTTAGTCATAAAAAAATATATATATTTTTTAAAGAATTGATAGCATACAAAGTAAATTCTTGGACCAAAATAAAATTAAAGTAGAAACCAATTAAAAAATAATATTCAGGAAACTTGCCAATATTTATAAATTAAGCAACATATTTCTAAATAATCCAGTGATCAAAGAGGAAATCACATTATATATTTTATATATAATTATATAAGGCATTATATATTTTATATTAAATTAAAATAAAAATACAACATATAAATGCCTTTATATAAAAGGCATTATATATTTTATATTAAATTAAAATAAAAATACAACATATAAAAATTCCTTGGATACATCTAAAGCAGTGCATAAGGGAAAATGTATGATATAAAATGCTTATATTAGAAAAGAAAAATGGCTTGAATCAATTATTTAGCCTTCAGCCTCAGGAAACTTGGAAAGGTAGAGCAAATTAAACACCAAGCAAGCCAACAAAAGGGAATAATGAAGATCAGAGAAGAAATTAGTAATATAGGAAACATAAAAACAGTAGAGGAAGTAAATGAGACAAAACAAAACAAAACAAAACAAAAAAAACCTTGTTCTTGTAAAGATAAACCAAAACCATAAATGACACAAATTTTCAAAATACAAGTTGAAGACATCCTACAAGGATAAAAGCCACAAACCATCAAAAGTCACAAGAAGCATTACACATAATGAACAGTTCTGTATCTATTCAAGACATTGAATTCTTATTCACGACCCATTCCACAAAGAGAAATGCAGACATACATAAGTTCACTGGTGAAATATTCCTAATATTTAAGAAAAAAGTTACATGAAAGCACAAAATTTCTTCTAGAAAAATATAATAAGAAGAAAGTCATCCCAATTTACCTTGTGAGGCCAGCACCATACTGATACCAATATCAGACAAAGGCAGCACAAGAAATGAAAAGTAGAGACCAAAACATTTATGACCATATACCTAAAAATCCTTAACAAAGTATTAGCAAATGGAATCCAACAATAGACAATAAGGACAATATTAGCAAATGAGATTTATCATAAGAATGCAAGGTTGGCCAAATATGAAGAAGCTAATCAAGGTGGCCTCAAATAAACAGTCTAAGTTTTTATCTTAAAGAAAACTAGGGAAGGAAAAGTAATATAAGCCCAGATCAAGCAAAGATAAAATATTTCTTTTTTTAAAACTATCTTACTTGAAATTATATAATTTTTATTAAAATAAGAGCAGAAATAAAGGAAATTGAAACTTGGTAAGCTATAGAGAAAGTCAATGAAACAAGAGCTGATTTGTTTTTTTAAAAAATAATAAAATTGGTAAACCACTGAAAAGACAGGAAAACAAAAAGAGAAGGCAATATTAAGAATGAAATGAGACAGCACCACAGATCCTGGAGCAATAAAGATAATTAGGGAACACTGCACACAACTTTATACTCATAAATTTGACAGCTTATGAGAAATAAATGAATTCCTCAAAAACCAAGATGACATAAATAATTAATCTGAACAGTCTTATAACCATTAAGGAAATTGAATTCATAATTAAATGCTCCAGAAAAAGAAATCTCCTAGTATTTATAGTTTAACTGGAAAATTCCTCAAAATATTTAAAGAAAATTTTCACAAAGTCTCTTCCAGAAAAATATTAAGACAAAGTGTTTTCCAATTCATTTCATAAGTCCAACATTACCCTGATACCAAAAGCCTAAAAAGTCAAAATTTCCTTAAGAAGGGAAACTACAGACCAATATCTCTAATGAACTTAGACTCCAAAACCCTCAACAAAATATTAGCAAATGAATCCATCACTGTATAAAAGGAATTATAACTTAGGTCTAAGTGGGATTTTTTTCCAGGTATGCAAGAGTTCAACATTTGACAATAAATCAGTGTAATCCACCATATTAGCAAGCTAAAGAAGAAAAATTGTGTCATCTCATCAATTGACACAGAATAACATTTAGCAAAATCCAACTCTCATTTATGTTAAAAACTCGTAAGAATGGAGGGGAATTTCCTCAACTTGATGAAGGGTTTTCCTGGTTGGTCCAGTCAGGCCAGTCAGCAAGATGTTGTTCCCATTAGTGCTATAATATTTCCTTTCCTTCTTGACACTGTTAAAGTTCTTACTCAAACACAACCTTCTCCAGGAGGAGGGGCCTTCCCCAACTGATACAATCCTCATTTATTAGCCAGTTCTGTCTATCAATCAATCAATCAATCTATTGATAGCTGGATATTTGTGCCACAAAAGAAAACCTTGTAATATTGTTTATTGTTATTACATGTTATGTTAGCTTTGTTCCATTAAGGACATCAGAAATTTCTTAAAAGCAGGAATTGAGAATATAGTTCTTACATTATTTATGGGCCTCCTATTTTAATAAGCTCTTTGTAGGTTCTGTGTAAATATAATTAAAGGAACAGGAAAAGAAAGATGGTAAATTGAGTAAAAATGACAAAAAAAAAAAAAAAAAAAAAAAAAAGAGAGAAAGAGCCCTGGTCTGTAAAAAAAAAAAAAAAAAAAAATCTGTGTTTTACTTTACATTGCATAATATTTAGTAAGTCAAATAATTTGCACAGCTTTGTTTGCTTCATGTAAACTTGAGAGAAACATATCTGTCTTAATTGCAGTAAAAGCTATTAGACTGGACTAGGAATGTTATGGTTAATAGAGAAGGAGCCCTGAGATGGACATGAGAAGCGTCTTGTAGGTGTGTTGGTGTGGGGGGAAGGCGTGAGGAGACAGCAGGCACCGGTGCTGGTGTCTAGGTGCAGAAAGACTGAGCAGGGATGAGTAGGTGGAGGAAGTTGGCATAGAGGGCTTTCTCAAGAGGTGAGACAATAGAGGTTAATGCAATGGGATTGAGGTGGAGACATAAGTCCATAGGCAGGAAGGTCAAAGACCCTCTGTGAGGAATCTACTTTATGAATGAAGTGGAAAGGGGTGCAGTGCTTGGAGAGTGTCCACAGAAGGCAAGAAACAGTAAAACTGAGTATCTAGATCTGGTTTGGGGGTCAGAGAAAACTTTACTGAGGAAGCAAAGCACATTGTGAGCCAATATACTTTAGTTGCAAGTGACAAAGACCCTACTAAAACTAGCATAGGTGAAAATAGGAATTGATTGATTCAGGTAGCCAAAAGGCTGAGGAGACAGCTATTCTCACAATCTTTTGGAGTGCCATTGTTCTCTTCTCATCACTTGTCCAGACACTGTCTCTCTCTGCTTCTGCCTCTCTTGCTGGTGTCATTTCTCCTACTGTAAGCAGTTTTCTCCAGTTGGTGGTGGGAGTGGTGGAGGCATGGATGGTGGACAGGGCTGTCAGCAACTCCAAGCTTACATCATTTTAGCTGGAGACCACTGAAGAAAGCCCTCTTCCACAGGGTCCCTATACAAATTTCAGGAAAAAAAAAAAAACATAAAAACAAAAAATCTCTGATTAGCTCAGCTTAGTAGACATGTTTATTCCTGGGAATAAACCCTGTGACTAAAAACATAGAATATTAAGTTGGAGAATGGCCAAGGGAAGGTCCTATGCCTACCAGGGAGAAAAGAGTGAGATCCTAATGTCAGCAGATCCATCAGAACCATGTGAATTAGAGGAACCACAGTTTTCCAAAGTCTTTCATTTGTACGGAAAGAGGAAAGGCTGCTGGGAAGAAAACAATGGTCCATTCCATAGACAAACACAAATATAGAATCCTAAATGAGTAGTAAATCACTACTTTGAGCTATATACTCTCAGGATGTGTGGTAAACGTCTCCATGACTTTGAACTCTGATGACAGCTCCCTTACTATTAAAATACACTCCTCCCTTGGATTCTAAGACACATGTAACTTAAGGTCCTCCTTCTCTTTCTCAGTTGTCCCTGGAGGTCTCCTTCCCTTCTGTTCATCCTTGGCTTAACCTTTATGGGCTATTCCCCTGGATTTCCACTCAATACCTTCTTGTTGAACAGTTCCCATCACTTCTGTGAAAGTTTCAAATTTCACCTCCTACAACATGAATTCCAAAACTACTATTGCCCAATGCCCAACTGCTACTGAATATCTCTTGCAATTCACCCCAGAGACAGCTCAAATCCAGGTGCCCCATACCAAATTAATGACCTTCCCCTTTGAAAGCTTATCCTTTTTGTTATATTCTATATCTCAGTTAATGGTACCCATTGTCCAAGCATACATTACAAAATATTTTTTTTCTTTTTCTGACCTCGAACAACGTTACCAAAATAAATTCACTTTACCTCCTAAATAGATTCTTGAATCTTTTGTATTTTCTCCAACTTCACCTCACTTTTTAGTTCAGGCTTTCAACATCACTTCCTGTTACTTAGAGCCACTATTTATTGAGCATTTACTATGTGTTAGACTGATACTAAGGACTTCATATATACTTTAACAAGTAATCTTTAGGCCAACCCTAGACATTGTGTTGGTGTTCATTCCTTTTCTTTCTCCTCTGCAAGGTGGAGGTAGATGCTAATGTGATTTAGATGGTAATTCTCAAGAGACAGCAGCATTACTCATCACAAGCATATGGACATGTTTGGGACTATTTAGAAATGGTTAGAGGAAAGGTGCTGCTGGGATTTTGTGGGTCAAGACCAAGAATGTTAAAATTCCTACATCAAACAAAGTAGTACTACATGATGAAGAATGGCCTCAAATAAAATAACAGTTGTGTCTCTATTGGGAAACCACCAGACTAGAATGTTGGTTGAAATGTATCCCCAAGCCAGAACTCACTCATCAGGTGCTTGAAAGAAATGCATCAATGCGTGGCCCTCTCTTCCACTCCATATGGGTGTGTATTTTCCCCCCTATACACAGACCCATGCATTCTGGCCATCGCTTTGGGTCACTTCATTCATTCACTTGCTCAGTGGCTAATTGTTGGCCAATTACTGTGTGTCAGCTACTCCGCTAAGTGCCGGGTAATGAACAACACTGACTGTGTCCCCACAAGGAGCTTAGGGTAAGGATGGACAGATAAAAACCAACCAATAAATATAATTGCAATTGGCATAAAAGCAATGAAGGGAAAGTACATGGAGTTACAAGCAAATGAATTAAAGTGATTGGAACTTGGGACCTGGGATGAGCAAGAGGGCAGTAGGCACAGAGGTTTTTTTTGAAATCTGATAGTCATGCTGAGATAATAAGAATAGGTAGGAGGAGCAGTCTAAGTAAAATGGGCAGAGGGTGGACAGAAAGGAGAAACTTTTTACAAAAAGAATTAGCAGCAACTGCAATTCTCCTGTGGCCGAAAGAACACATTACAGCTAAGGACTGGAGGGGCAGAGTGGTTGGTACTGAGTCAAATCCAGTGTGTGGAATGCATGATCCTGAAGGGCCAGGCAGGACCCAAATGATTCATGGGTTCACAGCTCATATTGAGAATGTGAAACCACAGCCCAAATATCATGGGAGCCAATTAAATCTTTCCAAAAGGGTTCATGTGATCGTATTTGCATTTTGGTATAGATCACTCTGATTGCATCATGAAAAATAGATTAGAATACAGCAAGATGGATAGAGTACTCAAATAAGCTGCAGTAGCATCAATCCTGTGAGCAAGGCGAGGGCTTTGGTCCATGCTGGTTCAGAACAGATAAGAAAAAAAAAAAAATGAAGAATCTGAAAGCAACTTACGAAGGACACATGGAAGCCTTCCTTTAAGCCTGATCTGAGAACCTCTGCTTCAACTCTGATTTCCAGAATTCTTAAGGAGGGTATCAGGCTCCTACTTAGGTCTTGAGAATGGTATTTTCCTGCTTAACTAATGTGATGTGTCTGATGCCCTTAACAGTGTTATGTTTGTTTTGAACTGGTCTGTTAGTTTAAGGACCTTGCACGGTGGCAAAATATTAATAAAAAATGGAGCCGAGTTGAAATCTAGCTCTGTCTTTTTTTTTTAATGTTTATTTATTTTTGAAGGAGAGAGAAACAGAGCATGAGCAGGGGAGGGGCAGAGAAAGAGGGAGACACAGAATCCAAAACGGCCTCCAGGATCTGAGCTGTCAGCACAAAGCCCAACACAGGGCTTGAACTCACAAACCGCAAGATCGTGACCTGAGCCAAAGTCGGATGCTTAACTGACTGAGCCACCCAGGTGCCCCGTGAAATATAGCTCTGTTTTAATCAAGTCTTGGCTCTACTTAAATAATATTTTACTGTGTGTCTTTATGCAATGGCCTTCTAAGGGGGACTCTTGCCTCAAGTTCTATCATCCCATTCAATGACTCTCAAATAGTGGACCTCAGACCAGCAGCATCAACATCGCCTGTGAATTTGTTAAAGACACAACTTCTCCAACCCCTTTGCAGTCCGACTGAAGCAGAAATGCTAACATTGGACCCAGCAATTGGTGATTTCACAAGACTTCTGGGTGAATCTGATTCATGAACACATTTGAAATCCAGTGATTTAACTCATTTCCACACAGCCTTGAAGGCTTTTTCAGGCGAGAGTCATAAATAGTGAATGAACTCTGACAAACAGATCCCCTCCCCACATTTTATCCAGCCCTCTCAAGGATAGTCATAGCCATGAAGGTTAGTAACTCAACATTTCTCTCTTCACGGTTGTGCTTCTAGCTTTTAGGACAGAACACAGAACACAGAAGCGGTCAGTATTTGCTGATTGAATGCGTACGTTGCCTATCTCTTTTGACTGTCATTTTCCTACTTTGCCTTTGCCTGTCATAATCAGTCTTCCAATTTATTTTCCACTGAGCCTGTTTTCTTACAATTCTTGTAAGGGTAGATCACTAGTACCAAAAAGAGGATAAACATCATAGTTTCCACTGCTCCGTGGGAAGCGTCCTCCTTAGGGGGAAAGAGCCATCAAGGTAAACGTGAGTTATTCCCAGTGCATTTTTTAAAACCTCATCATTTCCCTCTGCAAAATGTCAAGAGCTATTTGGCTAAGAACTCATAACTTGGTAGGTAATAAAATAAGCATGGATTTGATAATCATATCTTAGGACGAAAGGACTCAAAGGAATTTTAAATAAATTATTTCTCTAAATGAGTGATTGTGTTAATTGCCATATCTAGAACTTAGCTTATCTGTTAATATGCCCTGGTGAATTCAGTGATATGGCTTCTTCCCAAGGTGCTTGCGGCTATCAGGATACCATTCAGACAGGACGGAATGCCCACCCCAAGGCTAAGTGAGAAACATTATCTCAGCAAAGCTGTACACTGGTCAGGAAACATATGGGCAGAGGAGAAATTAACAATGGAAGCTGAAGGGGCAATAGACATCTGACATTATCACTAAGAAAATCCATTTAGATATTCAAATTAAACACTCTCATGTCTAGCTATTTAAATGGACCTATTGATCTTTCTGTTTCAATAAAATTACCCTCATCTTGATTACATGTTTAACCTTGTAGATTTTGAGAAAACATTTCCCTGCCAGAATTTTCTCTTTCTCCTTATATATTACATTATAATCCTTCCTTCCTTTTTCTCTTTCTTTCTCTTTGTCCTTCTTCCCACTGCTCAGTCCCAAAATTTGTAGTACTTTTTAAGGAATCTTATAGATCTACTATATGATGTGAGTACAAAAATAATGTGATCTATATGATGTGAGTACAATATTCTTCCTTTCCTCCAGGAACTTACTATCTTGCCTAAGAGATTAGACTATTTCTCAACTTTTACACCAGCTGTGAGAAGTCAGGCACAGAGGCTGCAGTTACTACACTACCTGGATTCAAACTCACCATAATCTGATTGTATGATTTTACCCCATTCTTCAATTTCCTCATGTGTAAAATGAGGGTAAAAAATATTTTATTATATGTATGATTATTAGGAAGAACAAATGAGCTAATATATAAAAAGTTCTAAGGACACCTGGGTGGCTCAGTTGGTTAAGCATCCGACTTGATTTCACCTCAGGTCATTATGTCCCACTTTGTGAGTTTGAGCCCTACGACAGGCTCTGCACTGACAGCATGGATCTTGCTTGGTATTTCTCTCTCTCTCTCTCTCTCTCTCTCTCTCTCTCTCTCTCTCTCTCTTTGTCTTTCTCTTTCACTACCCTTCCCCAGCTTGTGCTCTCTCTCTCTCTCTCAAAATAAATAAATAAACTTTAAAAAATTCTAAAAAATTTAGAACACTTAGCATACTCTTTGTAAACATCAGTTGTTACTTAAGTGCAGTAATAGAAAGAAGTGATATGAGACAGATATCACCCTTAAGTTCGAGAAATGATGTGCCAAAGAGAACATTCCTGAAGTGACAATATTTAAGATGGCAATTTAATAATTTAAGTACCAGTGTATTCATAGATATATACTGATTTTTCTTTTAATATACCAGGACCTGGATGAGACACATGAAATAAAGAATGTGTGTGTGTGTGTGTGTGTGTGTGTGTGTGTGTGTGCATGTGCGTGTGTGTGGTCTAGGCCTTGGGTGTAAAGACCAGAACTTTTCAACTCATTATAAGGATAACTGATGGTCGTTTTACAATAGAGCTCTCCATGGAGTTTGCTGGGGCTGTCTTCAGGCATTCTACCTCAAATTTGACTTGTACCAAATCTTGCTTTCTTTCCCTCCACAAGGATATTCCCCAACAAATATCCTGCAAATTCCATCTCAGGACCTGATTCTCAGAAAGCTCACTCTAGAGCAACTGGTCACACAGGTCTATGGAGGTTACTTTTCTAAGGAAGGGGGGAAATATGTCTTATAGTACCTTTGACTTTACACAAAGAGAAACTTGGGCTGAGACATGAGAGGAGGCTCCCCTCCATTAACAAAGCCTAAAGTAGTCAATCCAGGGTCCAAATTGTAATCCCTTAACTACAAGCCCCATATTCATTCTGGTATTCATGGAGAATATTCTAGATCTTCCAAGACAATTTGGGCTGAATAAGATTTGGATTTCTACAATAACTGAATGGAAATTTTATGTTTGCACACATGTAAGTGTGTAGATTTAAGTCCATTTTCAAGTCAGAGAAAACACTTTTATATTCTAGGTGTCTGAAAGTTTCCTTCAGAAAAAGGAATAAATGCCATTCACATATAGAATCCAATATTTATATTTTCAATCAACTCTATATTTCTGCTTATTTTGTTCTATTTGCAATTCCCTACCAAAATTTCATAACTAGGGTGCGTGGGTGGCTTAGTCGGTTAAGCATTCAACTCTGTATTTCAGCGTGGGTCATGATCTCATGGTTCATGGGAGCAAGCCCCATTTCAGACTCTGTGCTGACAGTATTCTCTCTCTCCCTCTCTCTCTCTTTGCCCCTCTCCTGCTCAAGCTCTTTCTCACTCTCTCTCAAAATAAATAAAGAAACATTTGAAAAAAATTAAAAATTGTATACTGTGCCTTTTCTCCCCATGTTCATTATTGTTGTTTCTTAAATTCCACATATGAATGAAATGATATGGTATTCCTGTTTTTCTGATTCACTTATTTCACTTAGCGTAATGCTCTCTAGTTCCATCCATATCATTTCAAATGTCAAGATTTCATTCTTATTTTTATGGCTGAGTAATATTCCATTGTATATATACACCAAAACTTCTGTATCCATTTATCTATCAGTGGATGGATAATTCATATTTTTCCATAATTCGGCTATTGTTGATAATGCTGCTGTAAACATCGGGATGCATGTGTCCCTTCAAATCAGTATTTTTGTATCCTTTGAGTAAATACCTATTAGTGCAATTGCTGGATCATAGGGTAGTTCTATTTTTAACTTTTTGAGGCAAACCAGAAAATAGACTCTTAACTATGGACAACAAACAGGGTTGTTGGAGGGAATGTGGGTGGGCATTTGGGTGAAATAGATTATGGGGATTAAGGAAGGCACTTGTGATGAGCCCTGGGTGTTATATATTAAGTCATATATCACTACATTGTATACCTGAAACTAATATAACACTGTATGGTAACTAACTGGAATTTAAATAAAAACTCGAAAAAAAATCAAGACATATGTTAATCAACCATAACTGTCTAGGATTCCTTACTGGGGGTGAAGGATTTAATAGAATGCTTCCTTTTTTTTTTTTTTTTTTTTTTTACATTTTTTTTTTTACATTTTATTATTTTTGAGAAACAGAGTGAGACAAAGCATGAGCCGGGGAGGGGCAGAGAGAGAAGGAGAGAGAATCTGAAGCAGGCTCCAGGCTCTGAGCAAGCAGTCAGCACAGAGCCTGAAGCGGGGCTTGAACACACAAACTGTGAGATCATGACCTGAGCCGAAGTCGAATGCTCAACCGACTGAGCCACCCAGGCACCCCAATTTAATAGAATGCTTCTAAAACATGACAACACTTGTAATCTCCTAGGAAGCTTTTAAAACATTCAATTTCCAGAACTCACTCTTCCCAAGCCAAGTAAACAAGAATCTCTGGCAAGAGCTCTAGACATTTTATATTTTAAGTGTTCCCCAAAAGATTCTAAAGTGCAGGCAGCATTAGAAACCACTAGTTTAGTCCAATTTGCTCCATGTGCAATAGATCAACTTATTTTAAAGCTATATAGCAGTGGATAAGACTGTAGCATTCAACCACTGGTGGGAATGCAAGCTGGTGCAGCCACTCTGGAAAACAGTATGGAAGTTCCTCAAAAAATTAAAAAGAGAACTACCCTATGACCCAGCAATTGCAATACTAGGTATTTATCCAAGGGATCCAGGTGTGCTGTTTCGAAGGGGCACAGGCACCTCAATGTTTATAGTAGCACTATTGACAATAGCCAAAGTATGTAAAGAGCCCAAATGTCCATCGATGTATGAATGGATAAAGAAGATGTGATATATATATATATATAGATATAGATAGATAGATAGATAGATATAGATAGATATAGATCTATATATATATATATATATATAAATAGATATATAGATAGATATAGATAGACAGATATAGATAGATAGATATAGATAGATATAGATATATAGATCTATATCTATCTATATGTATAGATCTATATCTATATCTATCTATCTATCTATATCTATCTATCTATATCTATCTATATATCTATTTATATATATATATAGATAGATATATATATACACACACAATGGAGTATTACTCAGCAATCAAAAAGAAAGAAATCTTGCCATTTGCAACTACATGGATGGAACTGGAGGATATTATGCTAAGTGAAATTAGTCAGAGAAAGACAAAATCATATGACTTCACTCATATGAGGAATTTAAGATACAAGACAGATGAACATAAGGGAAAGGAAACAAAAATAGTATAAAAACAGGGACGGGGACAAAACATGAGACTCTTAAATATGGAGAACAAACAGAGTGTTACTGGAAGAGCTGTGACAGGGGGATGGGCTAAATGAGTAAAGGGCATTAAGGAATCTACTTCTGAAATCATTGTTGCACTATATGCTAACTTGGATGTAAATTTAAAAATAAATAAATTATAAAAAAAAGAAAACAAAAGCAAAAACAAGACCACACACACACACACACACACACACACAAAAAGACTAGCATTCATTGATTCATTCATTCTTTTTAAACTGTGTTCCTGAGGGGCACCTGGGTGGCTCAGTCAGATGACTGACTTCAACTCTTCAAATCAGGTCATGATCTCACTGTTCATGGGTTCAAGCCCCATTTCAGGCTCTGTGCTGATAGCTCAGAGCCTGAAGCCTGCTTCAGATTCTTTGTCTCCCTCTCTTTATGTCCCTCCCCTACTAACACTCTGTCTCTCTCTTTCTCACTCTCTCAAAAATAAATAAGCATTAAAAAATAAAATAAAGTAAAATAAAATAAAATTTATTCTTGAAACAAATATTTCCAGAGCATTTGCCATGCGTCAAGCATTGAGCTAAGCCTTGGAAATTCAGAAATGAAAAATATACCATCTGTCATTTTGAAGAGTAGTTTTTCTGGTGGGGAGTGAGCCAGAATAGAGACATTTAAGAAAGCAATTCAACTTCAATGCTTGACATAAGTTTGTGCAGTTAATTAAGAATGGGAGGTTTTCTAGATCATGCTATTGCATTGGAGAGAACTTTCTTGATCTGGTTATAGTTAAAATTAGAAGGAATTATAGGAATCATTCAGAAAGGTAAAAGGATGAGATAATTTCAGCCAGAGGGAATGAATTCAGAGGACAAAATACCATGTTTGTTGAAGTACTTCAAGTAGAACCAATTCATGTTCAAGAATCACATCACACAAATGAAAAGCAAAGTATTAGTTTATCATTAGTATGAACTTATTTCAACAAGTTGCATGGAATTCTAGGTGGAAAATACTTGCTGTTCTATGTCAATTCAAATGCTTATGAAAATATTTATATAAAATCAAATGCTATGCATTGACAGCAATTTTGAATGACAACTATGTCTAAAGCATTATGGTAGGGGGCTTTACATACATTATCTTACTTCAATAATCATGTTAAAAAGGCAGTATCAGCTCTATTCTTCAGGTGAGATAAATTAGTTTCAGAGAGGATAAAGTGCTTAAACAAGGTCTCATCTCTTAAGAATTCAAAATCCCAACAAGAATCCAAAAAAGCAGAACGTGAAAATATACATATTCTTTTCTACTGAGACTTATTTTTACAATAATGAGTTTAGAGTCCTAAAAATACCCCAAAAAAATAAATTTTAAAAAGAAAGATTAGATTCAATGGTGTCTTGCAAAGAAAATATAAATAACTGAATTATACATTTATTGTGAGGATTGTCACAAACAATGCAAATAAAAATCATTATAGTATATTTGCTATGTAGCAGGTTGTATTCAGTTGGTATCACATCAGTTTATTATTATTATTATTATTATTACAAGTAATGTTATAAACAAATAATATTATACATAACTTGTGACCATGTTTTACAGAAAAATTTAGCTTATGGTGTTTTCAAGAAAATTATCTTACATTATATTTACATCAGCTCTATAAAGTAGGATGTCTCTACTTTAAAGGTAAGGAAACAAAAATGTCTTCAGGTTAAGTGACTTTTATTTATTTTTATTTTTATTTATTTTTTAATGTTTTTTTTTTTTTTTTTGAGAGAGAGACAGAGAGACAGAGTACAAGCAGGGGAGGGGCAGAGAGAGAGAGAAAGATACAGAATCTGAAGCAGGTTCCAGGCTCTGAGATGCCAGAACAGAGCCTGACACAGCGCTCATACCCCATACAATGGGATCATGACCTAAACGGAAGTCCAAAGCTTAACCAGCTGAGCCACCCAGGCACCCCTGGTTAAAAGACTTTTAAAGATCATAGACTTAAAAAGGCAATAAAAATGAAATTCAAAACAGTACCATGGCCCTCCACTTGCATATATGAATTAAGAGTTTTTATCAACACAATCCTCCTACCAAAAACAAATAAGACAACTGTGCAAACACACGCACGCACACACACACACACACACAGAGGTACACACAAATACAACTATTTCATGACATTAAGGAAAAACAAAGAAGTGAGGACAATAAACTGCTTCATGTTTCCCTTGAAAGCATTTGATACAGATTTTTAAACAAAGTAAGATGACAGTCTAAATATCAAGAATAAAGCAGTGCCTAAGAACCTGAGAAGATAAACAGAGCTTTTGAAAGCCTTACACTACAATGTGCACAAAGAAATACTTGTCTAAACGAGAAATAGAGACCTTATATAAACACCCAGGCTCAGAGTTGCGACTCTGAAGGAATTCACACTGAGAGTAGGGACAACTCAGAAATAGAGCATGCATTAAAACATAAAAACCCAGACTGTATTCACCTAGATCCCAATAGAAGTTTGTGATCTGCCCCTTTTCTAACTGGCTAGAAAACATTAAATTAAATCACCATAAAGTATATAGCATCAAGCAGCATCTCTATAACTTACCTATACACAATGTCCAGTGTTTGATTATAAATTTTCATTCCAACACCAAAACAGTACCAAGAGAAGGAAGGAAAGAAAGAAAGAAAGAAAGAAAGAAAGAAAGAAAGAAAGAAAGAAAAGGAGAAAGAAAGAAAGAAAGAAAGAAAGAAAGAGAGAAAGAAAAGAAATAAACTCATAGATGGTCCAGATATCTAAGTTACCTGAAATGGACTCAAATTTTGCTTTGATTTATATGTTTAAGAAAGTAGATGACAAGATATAAAAATTTACCAGAAGGCAAAATCAATAAAAAAGAAGCAAAGAGCAATTATAGAATGCATAGCTTCTACTTCAGACCAAATTAGAGTAAAATGAATCAGACATGACCTCCCACCAGAAAAAAAAAATAATAAAATAATGAATAAAATATAAAAGATAGTTTCCAAGACACTGAACATCAATAAATGAAAACAGTGATTCCTATGAGTTGAAAATAAAATGAGAGCCCTATAATTGCCCATATTGTTTCCATGACAGAGTTTCTAGGCTGCAACTCAAGAAAAAGAAACCTGGGAAGAAATCAGAAGACACCCTGAGTTGAAAAGATAGGACTGAGCATCAGAGGAGGTCAAGGAGGTTAGAGTTTTCAGGGTGGAGTACCAGAGAAGGAAGAGCTACACAGACAGAGGACTGCACATGGGATTCTAGACATCTGCAGATGCCGCTCTTTTAAGTACTCCACAGAGTATTGATTGATACATACTTGTAAGAAAACTACCTAAAGTCTGGAAAGAAATGCCTGTAAGGATTGGAGACAAGAATACTTGGGGTTTCTCATTTCTAATAATGCACATGAGGGCTTTGGGAGTCAGTCCATCCTAACAGAAAATAAAAAGCTGAAAAATTTGAAAAATCTGAAGTTCTTCTTAGATCCATACAAGAAATGAGCTTACAGGGAAAACTGCTGTCCCCCAAACTGGAAAGACCTACAAGCAAATATAGAGAATCATAGCCCACAAGAGCAGAAGCCTCCATGGGAACCAGAGCTGGAGCAGGAAAACCTGAGCTGTAATTGACTTATTGCTAGAAGCTCAGTGTGAGCAAGTATGAGAAATAAAAACTCCAAGGGATTCAGTTATCAGGAGGCCCCGCATTTATGTTATATTTTTATATCCTGAAGCTCTGACAGATACTCAAAGTCAATATCAGAAAAAAAAAATTTCTGTCAAGGAGAGGGAAAAAATGAAGCATGTTTAAGTATACCAGAACACTGTGTTTTTCTTAACAAGGTTTCTCTTATAAAGGTTTGACTTCAGGAAAAACTATTTAATTAGAGCCTTCCAGGACTTAACAGAACCTATATAACCTGGGATAAGGAAAGTTTTCAGCTTCATTCAATTCTAACCTTCCATGTAGAGGAAGGGAAATACCTCCCTCTCCAGACCCTTCTAGATATCCTGTTCCACCTAAGTGGGGAGAGTGATGGTAGGGGCTGATAAACACTTGTGAAGTTCACATCAAAAAACAAATGCTCTAAAAAACTGAGAACTAATTAATTGACTATAGAATGCTTATCATCAAATTACTATTAGCCTACTGAGAGTAGTCCTTTTTACTCCGTACATGTCCATCTATCAAATATATATATATATATATATATATATATATATATATATATATAAAGTACCAAAATGTAATAGCAAAACCAACCAAACAAAAACCATGGTTTGAAGAAACAGAACAAGCTTCAGAACCAGGCTCAGGTATGACAAGAATGTTGCAATTATCATAACAGGGATTTAAAACAACTATGATTAAGGTAAGGGCTCTAATAGATATAGGAAGTAGCATGCAAACATAGATAAACATTATAAGTAGAGGTGAGAATCTTAAGAAAGAAACAAAATAAATGCTAAAAAATCAAGAATAATGTAAGAGAAATGAGGAATGCTCTTGTAGGGCTTATTAGTAGACTGGACATAGCTGAGGAAAGAATCTCTGAGCTGGAGAATATCACAAAAGAAAACTCCAAAAATAAAAGCAAGAAGTAAAACAGACAAAACAAAACAAAATATAATACCCCAAAACTATAGGACAACTACAAAATATGTAACATAAGTGTAATAGGAATACCTCAAGGAGAAGATAGAAAGGGTCAGAAGAAATATTTGTAACAATAGCGACTGAGAATTCCCCCCAAATTAATGTCAGAAGTCAAATCATAGATCTGGAAAGCTCAGAGACCACCCACTAGGATAAATTCCAAATGTACAACACTTAGGCATATCATTTTCAAAATATAGAATATCAAAGATAAAGTTCTACAAGAAGTCACAAGAAAAATAACACTTTAAGGGCACCTGGGTGGCTCAGTCAGTTAAGTGTCAACTCTTGATCTTGGCTCAGAACATGATCTCATGGTTCTTGAGATCAAGCCCCACATTGGGCTCTGTGATGGCAGCACGAAGACTGCTTGGTATTCTCTCTCTCCCTCTCTCTGCCCCTTCCTAGCTCTCTTTCTCTCTCTCTTTCAAAATAAATAAATAAACAAAAAAAAAAAAAAAAAAAAGAAAATAACACCTTACTTATGAAGAAGTAAAAATAAGTATTACATCTAATTTCCCTTAAGAAATTATGCAACCAAGAAGACAGTGGAGTGAAATAAAGTGTTAAAGAGAAAACAAGTAAAAATAATAAAACAACCCTCAAACCTAGAATATTATACCCTACAAAATTATCCCTCAAAAAGGAAGAAGAAATACAGGCTTTCTCAGATAAACATAAATTGAGGTTATTTGTTATCAGAAGACCTATACCTATATTTCAAGAAATGTTAAAAGAAGTTCCTTAGAGAAGGAAAATAATATAGGTAAGAAACTTGATCTAGAAAGAAAGAAAGAAACAAAGAAAGAAACAAAGAACAAACTAAAGATGGAATAGTAAAGGTATAATAAATTATTTTAGTATTAGTTGATCTAAAAGGAAACAGTGTTCAAAATAATAATAGTAATAACGTATTCAGTTATGTATGCATATATAGATATATGCATACATATATGCTTATATATGTTTATGTATACACAAAACAACATTAGGGATGAGAGGAAATATTGTTATAAGACACAATACATGTAAAGCACTATAGTGTTATTCAAAAATGAATTTGGGTTAGTTTTAATGTATATTGCAAACTTTAAGGTAACTTCTAAGAAAAGTAAAAAAAAAGTGTATAAAATATGCTAAGAAATAGAATCATATAGAATACAAAAAACTCAATTAGAACTTATATTGAAAAACAAGTTCTTTTCTTCTTTTGTAGGGAAAAACCCAGTTCTTCCCTCTTTGTCTTTCTTTTCTGTGAGCCTCTTTTACTGCTCACAATTTGACACTTCTGATTACCAAATATATGGAGGTTTTACCCTACACCAAGAAATTATCTGTGACACCAGCTGGCATCCTACAATTTAAATCAATTCTGACACTATATACCCAGAGATAACATCAGAACCAACAGATTAAGGTCTCATTCCCACAAGACTGCTCCCACCCTATTTCAGATGCCAATCTCAAGTAGTAGGTCCCCAGGGTACCCATAACTTCTGTCCAAGGTGGCTACAAATCAGGGGTTCCCATGACCCTCTTCTCAGTTTTGATTTATTTCCCAGAGCAGCTCACAGAATTCAGGGGGAAAAATACTACTTGTTTACTTTATTTATTTATGCATTTATGCATGTATGTATGTATTATTTGTTTGTTTGTTTATTTATTTATTTATTTATTTATTTATTTATTTAAATAATGTCATAAAGAACAGATGAAGAGCTGGATGAAGAAATACATAGGGAAAGGTCTTGGAGGGTCCTGAGCTCAGGAGCTTCTGACCTCATGGAGTTGTGATGCATCACCTTTTCACTGTGCAGGTTTTCACCAGCTTGGAAGTTCCTCAAACCCCCTAGTATTAGAATTTTTTGGAGGCTTCCCCACATAAGCATGACCAATTATTTAACCCCATTTCTGGCCCCTCTCTCCTCGTTGGAGGATAGGAGGTAGAGCTGAAAATTCCAAGCCTTTAATCATGGCTTAGTTTTTTGGTGACCAGTTCCCATCCAGAAATCATCCAAGAGCCCAGTAGGAGTCACCTCAATAGAACCAAAGATGGCCCTAGTCCTCTTATCACTTAGGAATTTACAAGGGTTTCAAGAGCTCTGTGTCAGGATACATATTTTTTTTATTACACAAAACAACAAAATGGAGAAAAATAGTGGAAGACAAAGATAGTAACAAAAAGCAAGAGCAATAAGTAAAAAACAGAAACAAATAAGGTTGATATTAATCACTCTATATCAATAATCACATTGAACATCAGTGGTCTAAATGCACCAATTAAAAGATAGGGTTTGTCAGAGTGGATTGGAAATAATACCCAACTATATGTTGTCCATAAGAAATCCACTTTAAATATAAATTAAAAGTAAAAATATGGAGACAATATACCATTCTAACATTAATCAAAAGAAACCAGAAAAATTATACTAATTTCAGAAAGAGTAGACCTCAGAGCTAGGAAAGTTATCAGAGGCATTACATAATAAAGGAGTCAATTTTCCAAAAAGACATAACAATCCTCAATATCCACACATGTAACAAGAGAGCATAAAAATGCATTGAGACAAAAACAATTAGAACTACAAGGAGAAATGGATGAATCCATTATTATACTTGATGACTTCAACAACCTTCCATGAGAAATGTACAGATCCTCAGACAAAAAATCAGTAGGGACATAATTAAATTCAACAACACCATCAATCAACTGGATATAATGGGCATTTATAGACTATAAAACAACAACAGAATACCCAGTTTTCTCAAGTTCACATGGAACATTCACCAAGATGCACCACATTCTAGGCTGTAAAACATACCTTGAAAAATTTAAAAGAATAAAAATTCTATCATGCCTGCTATGAGACCACAATGGAATTAAACTAGCAATGTTAAAGACAAAATTATCAGAAGGGGCAATTTCTTACAAACTAAACATATTTTTACCATATAATACAGTAATTGTGCTTTTGAAAATTTTCCCAAAGGAGTTAAAAACTTGTGCACGCATTAAAAACACCTTCATGCATAAGTTTATAGCAGCTTGATTCATTAATTGCCAAAGCTTGAAACTAATCAAGATATGCTTATGTGAATAGATAAATAAACTCTGGTACATCCAGACAATGCAATATATTCAGTATTTTAAAAAATGTTATATTAAACCATGAAAAGACATGGACAAAGCTTAAATGAAAGTTACTAAGTTTACGAAGTCATCTGAAAAGGCTGCATCCTGTATGATTCCAATTACATGACAGCTTTGAAAAGGAAAAAACTATGGAGAGAGTAAAAACATCAATTGTTTCCAGGGATTAGGTAGGGAGTGAGAAGTAAATAAGCAGATCACAGAGGATATTCAGGATATAAAATTATGATCTCCCAATAGCAAATATGTGTCATTATACTTTTATCCAAACCCATATGATATACAACACCAAGAATAAAACTGAAGGTAAACTATGGACTCTAAGTGATAATGATGTGTCAGTGTATGTTTATCAATTATAATAAACGTTATCACTCTGGTGTGAGATAACTGGGAGTTATACATCTGTAGGAGGAGGTAAATATGAAAAATCTTAGTACTTTCTACTAATTTTTTCTATGAATCTAAAACTGCCCTCAAAAATAAAATATATTAATAAAATAAAACAACACACACACACACACACACACACACACACACACACACACACGATAGTATTTAAAGCTCACAGAGGACTGGCGATAGTGCCTGTTCTTACCCAACTGATTGTAAAGTCTAATGAGTCACAAGACATTGGGTAGGGTACTCACCTGGGTCTTATCAAAGTAGTGGAAGATAATTTGCCTTAAAATAATGGCTGTTCTGACTTCATTTAACAAATACTGAAAGCAATATGCAAAGAATCAAACTATTCCTGAATATTGTAACTGTATTCCAGGGAAAAGTTCAAAAACAAAATTAGAAACATAAAAATATCCAACACCAGGTAAAATTCACTATATTTTAAGCCAACTAAAAACTACTAGCATGAAAAGAAGCAGGAAAGTATGATCCAAAAGGAGGAATAAAGTGAGTAAATCCAAACATCCAGAATTGACACAGATGTTAGAATTAGCAAGGAAAAAAATCACAAATAGTTTTACAACTGTATTCCATATGTTCAAAAAGCTGGGAGTCAAATTGAATATGTTAAATAGACAGAAAGATACTAAAACCCACATTATACATGTAGAAATGAAAAATATTATGTCTGAGATAAAATATAATACACTGAATAAGATTAGTGACAAGTTAGACAGTTTAGATGTTACAGAAGAAATAATTAGTAGTCTGAGAACACAGCAATAGAAATTTCCCAAATTAAAAATAAAACGAAGACTAAAAGATTCAAAACAAACAAACAAAACAACAACAACAACAACAACAAAACAAGGATAGCCTTATCATTAGTAATGAGGAATACAGCTTCCATTAGCCTAAATTATGTATAACCGGAGTGTCTGAAAAAGAAAAAAAATATTTGAGTATGTAATGGTCATTTTTTCTAAACTTAACAAAATGCAAATCAAAACTATAATAGGGTACCAGTACACCTATCATAATGACTAATATTGATGATTAACCAAATCATGTGCTGATAAAGACTTAGAGGAAATGACATTCTCACACACTGCTGGTGAGATGAGTTTCTCTATAACTGTAGTTTTGAATATATAATTACAATATGAATCAGTCATTCTACTTCTATATATTTACACATACTTGTAGAAATGGAAATATGTACACACAAAGACTTGCATGCAAATGTTCATGGTGGATTTATTTCTAAGCTAAAAACTGAAAAGAGCCTATGTGCATGTCAAGAAGTGAATGTATAGACAAACTATGGTACATCTACACAGTGAAATACTGTTCACTATTAAAGCTAATGAACTATTGATCATGCAATTAACAAACAAATTACCCTAAGTGAAAGAAGCCAGTCAAAAAAGGGTACATATCAACAACAAAATAAACAGCCCAATTAAAAATGGGCAAAAGAATTGAATAGACATTTCTCCAAAGACATACAAAAAGCAAATAAACACATGAAAAGATACTCAACATTAGTAACCATTAGGGAGATGAAGTAAAATCCACAATGTTGTACCACTTTATACCCATTAGTATAGCTATCATGAAACAAACAAACACAACCAAAGTAAGTGTTGGCCAAAACATGAAAAATTTGGAGACCTTGTGCATCACTGATGGGAATATAAAATGATATAGCCACTCTGGAAAACAGTGTGATGGGTCCTCAAAAAAGTTAAATAATTACCAAATGATCCAGAAATTCCACTTCTGGGTATATATCTGAATGTTGGAAGGAGGGCCTAAAACATATTTGCACAACAGTGTTCATAAAAGCAGTATTCACAATAGCTAAAGGTGGAAACAACCCAAAGGTTCCATCAAGAGATGAACAGTTAAACAAAATATGGTATAAATGCACAATTAAATATTATTCAGCATTAAAAATCAATGGACTTTTGATTCGTGTTACAGTACATGTTAACCTTGAAGACATTATACTATGTAAAATACCAGACCCAAAGGGACAAATATATGAAGTACTTTATATAAGTTATCTAAGAATAGTCGAATTTGTAGAAACGAAGTAGAATGGTAGTTACCAGGAGTCTGGGAAGGAAGTAATGGAAAGTTACTGCTTACCAGGTACAGAGTTTTTAATTCAGAATGATGAAAAATGCTCTGGGCTGGATGGTGGTGATGGTTGCACAACAATGCGAATGTAATTAATGCCAGCTAACTGTGCACTTAAAAATAGCTTTAACAGTAAGTTTTATGTCATGTTTATTTAGCACAATAAAAAATGAACAGAAAAGAAAGTAATATTATATAGCTAAATTTACATAAAATTCTAGAAGTTGAAAACTGATTTATTATGACATAAATCAGCAATTACTTGATGGCAGGGAAAACAAGGGGTACTCTTATGCCCCTTGTTTTATGATTATAAAGATGCACAGAAACTTAAAGGAAAGAATATGTTCATTTTCATGATTTTGGCACCACTATCTCCGTGTACATGTACAGTGAAACAAATCAAATTATACATTTTCAATATGGACAAATTATTGTAGGTCAACTGGGCCTCAGTAAAGCTTTAAAAATAAACTTAAATTTTTTTTAATGTTTATTTATTTTAAAAGAGAGAGACAGAGAGAGAGAGAGAGACAGACAATGAGTAGGGGAAAGGCAGAGAGAGAGCGAGACAGAGAATCCCAAGCAGGCCCCACGTTGTCAGCACAAAGCCCAATTCAGGGCTCGATCTCACAGATGCAAGATCATGACCTGAGCCAAAATCAGGAGCCAGGAGTGAAACTGACTGACCCACCCAGGTGACCCTAAAAATACATTTTAAAGAAGTAATTATGGAATTAGTAGATATGACAACTGAAATTAGAAACAACAGATGGGTTTAACCTCAGACACAGATGAATACAGCATTAGCTAAAAGAAGTCAGAAGAAAAAAAAATATGGTATTAACCATTAAAAGCATGGAAATTTTTTTAAAGTGATTAAGAAGACTATGATACAAGGTGAAAAGTTTTAACTTGTCAGTAATTATGTATATATAATTAAAGTCCAAAAAGTGTAGGAAGCAAAAGATTGGGTTTAAAAGAGATAATTCCTAAAAATTCTCAAAAATTGATAGGGCACCTGGGTGGCTCAGTTGGTTAGGTGTCTGACTCTTGATTTCAGTTCAGGTCATGATCTCATGATACATGTGATCAAGCACCACGCCAGGCTCTGCACTGACAGCACAGAACCTGCTTGGGATTCTCTCTCTCTTTCTCTGTCTCTTTCCACCCTTGAAAAAAAAATACACTTTAATTTTTTTAACATTTATTTATTATTGAGAGACAGAGAGAGACAGAGCATGAGCATGGGAAGGATAGAGAAAGGGGGAGACACAGAATCGAAAGCAGGCTCCAGGCTCCAAGCTGTAATCACAGAGCCCAACGCGGGACTCAAACTCACAAACTGTGAAATCATGACCTGAGCCAAAGTTGGATGCTCAACCAACTGAGCCACCCAGCCACCCCAAAAATAAATACACTTTAAAAACTTTTAATTAAAAAAATTAACATTTTTTTAAATTGAAAAAAAATTATCTCACAAATTCAAAACATGATACAAACTCTAAGCAGAGGCATCTAAAGACAATAAAATTAAGCACATCAGAACACTAACAGAACATGTGAAAAAGGTTTTAAAAGAAGCCAGAGGAAAAAAGACCTATCACACTGAAAGGAAAAATAACACAGCTAAAATAAGACTTTCCAGAAGGAATGATGGAAACCAGGTAATTGGAATATATTTACTAAAATTCTAAAGGAAAAGAACTGCAAATATAAAAACAGGAAAAGTAAGTGTGTGTATGTAAAATTGGAATATCTGAAAAAGAAAAAAAATATTTGAGGATGTAATGGTCTTTTTTTTTCTAAACTTAATAAAATGCATATATATATATATATGTATATATATATATATATAAGTACATTTACATTAACAAATTAAAATGTGTATAATACTATAGGTATTAATATGTATAAGTGATTAAAAACTGACAGAAAACAGTGCACACAGACATCAGAATTTATAATTGTTCTTAGAATATTCACCAAAATTGGTCATAAATTGAGTTGTAAAGTAATTCCCAACAGGGGTGCCTGGTGGCTCAGTTGGTTAAGCGTCTGACTCTTGACTGCAGCTCAGGTCATGATCTCACAGTTGGTGAGTTTGAGCCCCTCATAGAGCTCCACAGTTGACAACCTGGAGCCTGCTTGGGATTCTCTCTCTCTCTCTCTCTCTCTCTCTCTCTCTCTCTCTCTCTGCCCCTCCCCAACTTGTAGACACACACACACACACACACACACACACACACACACACACTAGAAACAATCTTTCTATTAACTATAGATTACATAAACAAATTGTGGTCTACTAATGGTAAGTAAGCCACTTTTGCTAAGTGCAACAGCATGCAAAAACATAAATAAACCCCATAAACATAATGCTATATGAAAAAAAAATTGTAAAATCATCTGTATTATAAGATCCAATTTATAGGAAGGTCAGAGTAAAACTACTCAATGGTGACAGAGGATAGCATAGTGGTTACATTTGGGGGGGACAGGTTAGTGACTGGAGGGCCCATGGCAGGCTTCTGAGTGACAAGTAATATTCTATTTTTCAACCCAGAGTATGTTCACTTTGTGAGAATGCACTGAGCTGAACACTTAGGATGGTGTACTTTACTGTATGCATGTTATACTCTATTAAAATGTTAAGAAAAAAAAAACAAACATAACTTTCTGGCTCTGTGTCTTACAGTCTTTCCCTTAAAGGGCTGTGTTGGTGCCTTGAAATTCATATGTAGATGTTGCAGAAATGCAGAAATGATGGTCATGGTTAACAAATATTGACCAAGGGCATACTCTCTGTGCTGTGTTTTCTTTAGGGCCAGTGACAATGATGAAATTCTATATACAATACAGTTCCTGTTCTCTTGGGGCTTATAGTCCACTTGGGGAGAATTTTATAAAATAATACTAAAAGCAAAGATATGCATGTCAGATAATGACATTTAGTAATAGAAGAGTGATAGAACATAAGCATTTGGAACATAAGCAATTTAGTGATGGAACAGTGAGATCACTAAAAAGTCAATAATCACTTACATGGAGTACAATAAAAGAAGAATTTAATGAGAAGGCCATATGTTTGTGGAGGCAAAGTTGATAGCCTAAAATTTTTTTCTTTTAAATTAGCTACCACTGCCATACACAAATATAATTGCAGCTCTTTGTAAAATTTTCACGTGCACCAGAAAATAATTTATTAGTTAAATGCCGGATTATTTCTTATTTACTAAAGATCCTTTCAAACTAAACTGATTATATAGAAACCAATAATATATAAATGCCAAGTGATTAGAACTACTAATGTTTTTCTTAATATTAAGATAAAGGGAAATTGCCCTTTAAATCAAAAAGTAAACATCTAATTGCAATGGCAATTGCATTTTAATTAATTTCATGCAAACGGATTATTAAAACATAGATTGATGTACTATTATATGGAGTAAGAGCATATCAAAACCTTGGGTTTTGGATGCTGGAAATTTAAATTTATGAGATGCCTATGCTAAATTAGGTAAAGCAATATCAAGCTTAAAACTGCAGCAACTTTAGAGTGAACAATAATCAGAAATATAGCAGTGGGCTGGAACCTCGGGCTTTGTATGTAACATAGAAAGATGAGAAGTATCAGGAGTGGATGGGCTTTCCAGGAACCTTGAAATTCATGAAAGAGTTCTCTGATGCCTTTGGAAAGTCTGTTCCTCCAAGGAAGAGCATTAGAGCCAGAACTTTGGGCATTAAAGGTTTGAAAACTTGCAGAAATGGACACACATTTTACAGCGATGTTTTTAGCCTTGTGACTCTTCCTAGCAGCCATGCTTTAAGGTGGCCAAAGGGTTTGAAATCACAAAGCAATGGTTTCTTTAACAATCTATATCCAGGTCAATAAAATTATTACCTAAAATTATAATTAGAAAATGATCAGCAAGGGAACCTGGGTGTCTCAGTCAGTTGAGTGGCCCACTTCAGCTCAGGTCAGGATCTCATGGTTTGTGAGTTCAAGTCCCACATCAGGATCACTGCTGTTAGTGCAGAGCCCACATCAGATGCTCTGACACCTTCTCTCTCTGCCCCTCCCCCACTCATGCTCCCTCTCACGCTATCTTTCTCTCTCAAAGAAAGAAAGAAGGAAGGAAGGAAGGAAGGAAGGAAAGAGAGAAAGAAAGAAGGAAAGAAAGAGAGAGAGGGAAAGAAAGAAAGAAAGAAAGAAAGAAAGAAAGAAAGAAAGAAAGAAAGAAAGAAAATAAAATGATGAGCATAAATGTGTTCTAGTTTTCTAGGAATTACTAATACTATATATGCTTGTGTGTGTCCTTTTTTCAAAAATGAAATGTACTAGAAAAGAAAAAAAAATTCCCTCAACCCAGCATCCTAGACAGAATGTTGACTTGAAAATCAAATAAGACAATGTATCTCAAAGACATTCATTCATAAACTTGGATGAGCACTGGGTGTTGTATGGAAACCAATTTGACAATAAATTTCATATATTGAAAAAAAAAGACATTTATAAACTTGAAGTCCTATATATTGTGTAAAAGGCATTAAAAATCTATATCTTTTTCATAATTAGTAACATAACATCTGAGAGTGGGAAGGCATTTGAGAAATTTCCTTGTTCAATGGCAAACTTTACAAATGGGGAAAACAGTGCCCAGATTGGGGATTTACCTGCGCTAGCCTGAGTTTAAAGAACATTGTACCGATCAAGAATTTTAAATATGATAAAACAGTAGTATCTAACACTGAACACTTTCAAAATTTATTAATTGTTGATGTTTCAGTAATTAAAACTGTTAATGGTGATAAATAAACTTACCCATTCCGCAAGCAATCTGTAGTGATAGAGAGTAATTAATAATGTATTTCATTGCTCGAAATTGGTGTTAATTAATTCACTTGCCAGGTAATTTGTTCATCCTGATAAGGATTTTTCCTTATAACTCTGTTATTGACTTTGTTCAATATTTTAAACAAAATGCAATTACATGATAACCCAAACTATCACAAATCACATTCAGTAAGTACAGTGATAGGCCATCACTTTTTTGTGTGTCTGTGAAATAATGAAACACATTATATATGTGGTATGGTGAGCTAGGCAGGACATACCACTGTTGGTTTTGTCTGTTTTAAGCTGCTAGTTTGTACAGGTTTGTGTGTGTGTGTGTGTGTGTGTGTGTGTGTGTGTGTGTTGGTTTAGGGTTTTTGTTGTTTTTTGGTTTGTTTGTTTGTTTGTTTGTTTGTTTTTTGGTCACCAAAATAGTGACTCCAAGAGAGACATTTATCTTTCTCTTATGCCCCAGCATTTAAGCTCATTCTGGTCTTCTACTGATTACTGATTTCTCATCACCTCCTCTTCACTATCTCTATTTTAGCACTGCATTTCATTCTTCTTCTGAAGCACCCCACTGGGGTGGGTGCACCCCCACTTCTCTTGGTCGTCTTTCAGATGGTAGTGAGGTCCTCCTCTCTGAGCCGCCTCAAGCCTCTGCTCACCTACCACCATAGTAGTCTTTATCCTACATATGAATCACTTGCCTTCTGCACATAAACAAGTAGCAGTTGCTATTTGTTCCATCGGGTTCCAAAAGCCCTGCTGGTGAACACCACCAACAAACCCGTTGGCCTCATGTAACTTAAAGTAAAAACAGGCGGGGAGTCTTGCCATTCTAACTCAGCGGTAAAAAGCATACAAAATACTATGAAATAGAAATACCAGGGATCTCTGTAGCAATACCAAGGAAAATGGCTACTATCCTTTTTCAGTATCCTGATTATATCTGAAATATAAACAAACACACCAAAAAAAAAAAAAAAAAGGAAAATGGTTTATTTCTGCAAACAGTGTTCATGCACAAAAGCAAAGAATTCTTAGGCAGTGTGGCACATAAATGGCTATTACCCCAGATTCTTCCCTAGACCCAGATGGAAAATCCTAAACAGTGTTCACCTACTTTGTACTAATCTTAAAATTCCATCACTTTCTCAGACGTTCATTAAAGCTGATGAATTTGGTTCTCATTTAAGATCACTCCAAATGTGTCTTCATTGGAATATGAAGCCCTCTTCCTCCCCAAGGCTGTTCCTTGCTTCTGGCTTACATTTTGCCTTAAGAGATGGACAAGAAAAACCTTTCAGGGTCTTCTGACTTAACTATTCTTTTTCATTGGCTAATGAAGTTTCTCACCCACCTCATCATGACTGGATGTCAGAACCAACTCCCTACTGAGTACCTATGGCCCCTTGGAATGCTGTGGTAATATAGATCATTGTTTGCCAAATGTGTATCCAATGACTAGGAGATCATTTGAGAATGCAATTTCAGATACAGTAAGTCTACAGTAAAGTTTGAGAGTCTACCTTTCTAACAAATGTGTGAGAGATTACAACAATGCCGGTTCAGAAACCACATGTTGAGCAGCAAGGATGTAGAGAACACAGAAATTAATCTGGATGACAGATATTTCAGAATATTTTTTTTGGTGTTATAATATCAATGAAACCAGGGCAAGGATAGAGAGGTCTGCAACTCAACTTAAAGGCACACGTGTTTGACCAAGGCTTTCAGAAGTTCCAAAAACTCCTCATATTACAAGGTTTCATTAGAATCTCCCAGTATGAGTCTTGTGTCGTTCTCCATAATATAATATTTTTTTCCAAAGGAGTGAGCAGGGCATAATCCAGAAAGAAGTCTGACTTCTGCCCCAGTTTAACCAGCGAGATCTATCCCATCATCCATTTTTCATATGGGTTCTTAGCAGCCTATGCCTGTTGCTTCCACCATAATGAGAACATGTTCTGTGTTAGGGTGAGTTTTTTTCTGCATCCTGTACTGGGGTAACCATTGGATTATACCGTAAATCCACCATCAGTAAGTCAGGAATCCCAAAGGTCCATAAATGCTGCAAACAACCTGGGTGAAAAGAGAAGTTAAAAGTTTCAAAACAGAGTTATTATCAGATGCCTTTTTTTAAGTAACTAACTAAATGAATAATCATACAGGGTTGTATTTTTGCCTATTTCTAGATATCAGAGTAGAAAATATGCTTTCTTAATTTATTTGTTTATTTTGAAAGTGAGAGAGAACAAGCAAGGGGAGGGCAGAGAGAAAGAGAGGGGGAAAGAGAGAATCCTAAGCAGGCTCTGCACTAATGGCACACGGCCCAGTGCAAGGCTTGATCTCACAAACCTTGAGATCATGATCTGAACTGAAATTAAGAGTCGATTGCTTAACTAAGTCACCCAGGCACCCCAAAGGAGAGAATATTGATCAATAAGCTTTGACTCCAAAGTCCCAACAATTAAATGGGGAATCCCTAATGGCTGCTTCAATGCTTACTGAAGTAGACTCAATGAAATCCCTCTCTGACCCTTCTTTCCTCTATTATCTTTTATCATGATTTTTTTCTTATCACCCTGGATTCTGCAAAGACAATGAGATGGTGAGCTTTATGTGCACCAGCACAGATTCAAAGTGCAACCATCCCCTTGTGACAGACCCAATGCACCCCATCTCATATCTCCTGAATTATGTTGTTTGTTTTTTTACCTGTTTGCCTCTTGTTCTTTCCCCCATCGATCCTTCTTTTGCTTTGAAATCATGAAACTCCATGCAACACACGTACAGGATCCTTTAGATGAGCAGCAATCATGATGCTACCTTTTTAAAATCTTAATTATGATGCTAAGTCATCTTTCCTTAACTATAAGGCAGGAAAGCTGGACTTTTCTCCCCTCAAGTTCAAGTAGTTGGCTATTGTTCTATGGTCTTTATATTTGTTAAATAGAGCGATTAGAAAATTTAATCCCTTTCAAAGTGTTATGACGAACAGAGATAATGGTCGAGAAAAACATTTGAAATGTTGAAAATCTTGAAGCAATACTGGACAGTTAAGTCATAGTTTATTAAGTAATAAAATAACAATGTAGTAAGTTTATGAAAATAGTAGTTTTATTTCCCTAAAAAAAGTTTATATACACTTTTTTTTTCTTCAAGAAAAGTGTATAGCATTTATTACTCTTTGGAATCTCCTAACCCAAAACTTTTTCAAAGAAATTTGACTTAATAGCTTTGGGCTTTACAGGAGGCTACCATAATCACAGCTTCTTTTATTTTTCAGAAGATAGTTGGGGGAGGGTTCCATGTTATTACAACCTCCTCTGAGAGCTTGGTTCCTAGCAAAGCCAAGGTCCATCTTTCACTGTGCAATTCTAGCCTAATAGGAAAGTTATATCACTGTTGACAGCCTTGTCCTTTCTTCATAAATCCTGGGAGTTATCCCATAAGGAATATTCATTTTCCTTCAGACATGAAGTGACCATTAAGATGCACCAGTAAAGAATCCATGGCTTTTAGTGTCTCACTGTATGTCTTCTAGTTTAAGGATTTTAAGGAAAAAAATGTTGCAGTGAAAATGTATACTTTTATTAGAAAAGAAGTAAATACATTCCTTGTTTCTTAATAAATGAGAGTTATAAAAAGCCAAGAGTGATATTTTCTTAAATTTAATGAAATCTAGGGCTGTCTGGGTGGCTCAGTCAGTTAAGGATCCAACTCTTGATTTTGGCTCATGTCGTGGTCTCACAGTTTGTGAGTGCAAGCCTTGTATCTGGCTCTGTGCTGACAGCAAGGAGTCTGCTTGAGATTCTCTGTCCCCCGCTCTCTCTCCCCCTCTCTCCACCCACCTCCCTCAAAATAAATAAACATTTTTTAAAAAAAATTTAACAAAATTGTGCCGTTTGCAACAACATGGATGGAATTAGAGAATATTACGCTAAGTGAAGTAAGTCAGACTAAGAAAGACAAATACCATATGATTTCATTCACATGTGAAATTTAAGAAATGAATCAAATGATCATAGGAGGAAGAAAAAAGAGAGAGGCAAACTAAGAATCAGATGCCTAACTATAGAGAACAAACTGCTGGTTACCAGAGAGGAGGTAAGTGGGGGGATGGGTGAAATAGGTGATGGGGATTAAGGATGCACTTGTGATGAGCACTGGGTGATGTATGGAAGTGTTGAATCACTAAACTGTACATCAAAAACTGACATTTGGCTTTATGTTACCTAACAGAAATTTAGAAAATTTTTTTTAAATTGAAATTTTCAATAAAAGCTTCATGCTTAACTATAAAAGAGAAAATATTATTTACTTACAGAAAAATGTCTCTGTAAGTGGAAACAGGTTTACAGACCATATGCTGAGACTAGCTGAGAGTGGTGAGGTGCCACAGAATGGAGAGTGGTCCAAACCAAAGGTGGATCTGGCTCCTCAAAGGGCTTGGTTTGTCCTGTTTTATGGTTCTTTCTAGAACCATAATGAATAAAAATAACAGAGGGATTCCACTTTGAGATCCAGTCTTCCCCCCACATATAAATAAATAGACCTCTAATGAAGGTAACCTCCTCTCTGTCCCTGAAGGTTGTTGACTCCGTGATATTTTCTTCCACTACCTAAAAGTACCTGCTCACATGAAGAAAGAGAGACTAATATTCCATGTTATCAGGAAAGAAGACAGTTCATTTGGCAAGTATTTCAAGAGAAAGTAAAAGTGAAAATATATGGGCATAGGAGAGGAATAGCAACATGTATTGAATACTACCACATGCTGGAATCTGAGTTAAGATGCTTTCACATGTGTTCTCTTGATTCAAAAATTGCATTCCCTACTGCTTCAAGATCCCTCGTACTTAGAAATTAAGTCACTTGTTTCAGATGAGACAGCTAATAAATATTAAAGCCAATCTCAATCTCATAATCTGATGTTCAAATCATATCACGATTCTTTACAGACACATTAGACCAGCACTTTCCAGTAGAGCATTTATCAATTATGGAAATATTATAAATTTGTACTGTTTAAAATGTTAGTCACTAGCTCCATGTGACTATTGAACTCTTCAAATTTTGCTACTGTGAATGAGAAATTGAATATTAAATTTCATTTAATTTTAGTAATTTGAATTTAAACAGATATATGTGGCTGGTGGCTACTGTATAGACAAAAAAGGCCTAAACAATAGTTTTCTTAGAAAGAATTTTCTTTAACTCAGATTTTTTCCTCAGTCTAGCATCACTGTTTCTCTTCAACTCTTTTTTCATTTTTCAAAATGCAATCCCTAGACTTAGCATAAATGATGGAATAAAGACCTCTGAATTTTTGTTTCCATAAAAGAAGTTAGAAAACTAGGAAAAATTGTGAGAACCAAGTTTTTTTCAAGACTCTGGAAATTAACCAGAGTTTCCACAAAGCAATTTATTAGAGAAAACAGCTGAATTCAATAATAACAGTAAACTTCGTGGTACTTTCATTAGTCTCATTTTCATCCATACCACTCCAGCTCCATAGTAACCTTGGAAAACTGTAGGCTGAAATTACACTGTAAACTAGTAACCTGGCAGGAACACGAAGAGTCAGATAGTGTTGAACCTCCTTCAAACCAGAGAACTGTCATTGCCAGAGAAATGTCATTACTTTAACCTGTCTGATAGTCATTGGAAGATCCTACTTGCAAGACTGTCTTTACTTGACATGGCTCAGAGCACACCCAGTGCTGCAAAAGCTTCCCCAGAGCATTTGTCAAAAAACAATGAGAAGAAATTTTTGACTTTGCAGCTGCCTGAGGCAGTGGACAACAGTTGGTGAAAACTATATAATAATTGTTTTAAAAAACTTAAAAAACGTATCTGGAGAAGAAGATATCCAGAGTGTCTTTGAAAGTCTCTGGCATATTTCTGGAATTACAGAAATTCCCTAATAATGGGAGGTTAACTTACTCCAGATGAGACACCTCATAAAAATTAAAACTAATCTCACTGTTATGTCTTGATGTTCAAACCACATATCATGTTTCACACGCGCACTGGGCCAGCACCATCCAATATGGTTATTTGCATGCTCTGGGCTGTGCACATACTAAGAAAAGAAGACTGAGAAAGCCCTAAGATCTGACCTTGCACTAACTTTGAGGCTCTGTACAACCATGAAATGGAGGTTAAATCAGAGTTCTCAAATGTCAGGCTGAGTGTTGACTTCCTGCCTCAATATGCACATGGAATTCTTTGGAAAATACTTAGAAAACCATTGGTTCAATCCATTTTAGAATATTTATAGAATTATTAGCTGACCACAAATCTAATAGAGCAGAGACTTCTGTGAACACACACAACAAACATCACAGACTTTATACAGAATTTTTTCAGAGAAGTCATTAAACAAACAAATAACAATAAAACAACAAAATGCAGCAAAAACAAGCCCTGGGCAGGGAAAGTAATCTGATCTCCAGAAATGCCAAATAATATGATTTTAAATATTCAATTTTCAACAACAAAAATACAAGACATGCAAAGAAACAGGAAATGTTGGCTCATAGACAGCAAAGTTTAATAGTCAATGGAAACTATCCCTGAAGAAGCCCAGACACCGGATTTAGTAGAAAATAAATAAATAAATAAATAAATAAATAAATAAATAAATAATAAATCATCTATTATAAATATGCTTAAGGGACTAAAATCCACATATAAAGAACTAAAAGAAAGTATTAAAACTATATTTCTCACAATGAAGAATATCAACAAAGAGAAAGCAAAATTATAAAATAAAGGGGTGCCTGGGCAGCTCGGTCCATTAAGCATCCGACTTCAGCTCAGTTCATGATCTCATGGCTTGTGAGTTTGAGCCCCATGTTGGGCTCTTTGCTGACAGTTTGGAACCTGGAGCCTGTTTCAGATTCTGTTTCCCTCTCTCTGCCCTGCCCCCACTTGCACTTCTTTCTCTCACTTTCTCTCTCCCAAATATAAATATTTAAAATTTTTTTAAATTATAAAAATTATAATTTTTATAAAATTTTATAATTTTCTAAAAATTATAAAAAGAATCACATTCTTTATTATACACTGCTGTCAGTTTATAATAACTGAAATGAAAATTTCACTAGAGTTTGACATGAGACTTGAGCAAGGAGGGAGAATCAGTGAACTAGAAGACAGATCAATTATCTAGTCTGAGAAACAGAAAGAAGAAAAGAATGAAGAAAAATGGCAGAGCTGCAGAGATCAATGGCACACCATCTAAAATAAGGACACATGTATAATGGGGGTCACAGAAGAAAAGTTAAAGAAGGAGGCACAAAGATATTTGAATAAATAATACCAAAAATTTTCCAAATTTGATTTTGAAATATTAATCTTTATAGCCCCAAATCTCAGTTAAGTGCATGTTGGATCAATTCAAAGAGACTTACACCTAGACATCATAACTAAAGTGGTAAAACTCAAAGACAAGGATATTCTTGACAGCATCAAGAAATAAGACTCGTCATATAGAAGGGATCCTCATGAAGTTTTTCATTAGAAACATTAGAGACCAAGGTACAGTTGGGTGACATATTCAAAGTGCTAAAAGAAAGGTTGTCAACCAGTAATTTTATAGCTTATAAAACTATCCTTCAGAAATTAAGGAGAAATTAAGACATCCCTAAATAAACAAGAACAGGGAGAATTTATTGCCAGCAGACTTGCCCTGCAAGGAATACTAAAGGGAGTTCTTCAGGTTGAAACAAAAGATCACTAGATCGTAACTCAAATCCACCTGAAGAATGAAAAGAATTAAAATATATAGGTAATATAAAACATAGTATAAATATATTTTTGTATGTAACTTTTTGTCTTGTCATCTTTTTTTTTAAGTTTATTGGTCAGAAGAGGAGCAGAGAGAGAGGGAGACACAGAATCTGGAGCAGGCTCCAGGCTCTGAGCTGTCAGCACAGAGCCTGATATGAGGTTTGAACTCACAGACCGCGAGATCATGACCTGAGCTGAAGTCAGAAGCTTAACCAACTGAGCCACACAGGCTCTCCTGTCTTATCATATTTTTAAAACAACTTTATAAAGCAATGATTATAAATCTTTGTTGATGGGTGCACAATGTATAAGATGTGATACATATAATAACACTACAGAGAGAAGATTGAATGAAGCTAAACAAGTGCCAGAGCTATTATATACTAAAAATTAGGTTGATGTTAGTATGAACTAAACAGTTATATATTAAAACATGAATGGTAACCCCCAGGGAAGTTACCAAGAAAATAACTAAAAAATACCTATTAAAAGAAATGACAAGAGTGTAAAAGGCTACTCTATAAAATATTTACTGAACTCATAAAAGACAATAATGGAAGAATTAGGAGAAAAAAGACATAAGATATACAGAAAAGAAACAGGAAAAAGTAGATATAAATCTTACATTATCAATAATTAGATTGATCAGGTAAATTAATGAAACATTATTAAAAGGCAGAAAATGGCAAAAGAACTTAAAAAATTATCCAACTATAGGCTGTCTACAAGAGACATGCGTTAATTCAAAAATACAAATAGGTTGAAAATAAAATCATGGAAAAGCGATACATGGAAATAGTGACAAATAGATTGACTATATTAATATCAGACAAGATATATTTTATGGTAGGTAGGATGATGGCCATCACCCAAGTGCACATATTAATCCGCGGAAGTCATAAATATGTTACAATATGTGTCGACAGAGACTTTGCAGGTGTGATTGTGTTATGGATCTTGAGGAATGAGAATCAAAGTCAGAAAGAAGAAATATGATGTAAGAAGTAATTGACTGGAATGATGTGCATCCAAAATGGAGGAAGGGATCATAGGCCAAGGAAAGCAAATGGCCTCTAGAAATTAAAAAAGTCAGAAAAAAGTATTCTCTCCTAAAACCTCCAAAATGACTTTGGCTCAGTTGATGGCTTAAATTTATCCTATAAGACTCATAATGCACTTCTGATTTCCAGAATTGAAATATAATAACTTTGAGATTTATGCAATTAAGTTTGAGGTCATTTTTTACAGTAACAATAGAAAACCTAATAGAGATTAAAAGATAAATAATGTTGCTAAAGACTTTTTTATGATAAAAGTTGATTATAAACATATATGCATGAAAGAAAAGAATCCTAAAATATAAGAAGTAAAAACTGACAGAATTGAAGGGAAAAGAAAGAAATTTCATAGTAATACTTGGAACTTCAATACATTACCTTCAGTAACAGCTACAACAACTACACAGAAAATAAAAGCAAAAAATAGAAGACTTGAAAAATGCTTTAAAGCAAGCAACCTTCACAGATAATAGCAGCAGAATATGCATTCTTCTTAAGTACACTGGAACATTGTCTACATAGGCCATAAAACATGTTTGAATAAATTTAAAAGGTTTTAAATCATACAAAATCATGTTCTCTAAAGTCATGAAATGAAACTAAAAATCAATAACAGAAGCCAACTTGGGAAATTCAGTAAATATATGGAAATTTCACTACAGATGTTCCAACAACTGATGGGTCAAAGAATAAGCCACAAGGAAATTTAGAAGAAAGTTTGGTAGAGTGGTTCCAGTCCAAGTGGCAACATAGAAGCCCATGAGTTCACCTCTCCCCGTGGGCATACTTAATCTACTGCTACACAAGAAATTTATACAGCTCAATAGCAAAAACAACCAAACAAAACAAAGAAGAAGAACAACAACAACAAAAAAAACTTAATTAAAAATGGCCAGAGGACCGGAACACAGATTTTACCAAAGAGGACACCCAAAGGCCAAAAAGTACATGAAAATATACCCAAGATCACTAATATCAGAGAAATGCAAATCAAAACCACAGTGTTATACTACCTTGCACCCTAGAATTGCTATTTCAAAAAGACAACAGGGATGCCTGGGTGGCTCAGTCAATTTAGTGTCCGAATATTGATACTGGCTCAGGTTGTGATCTCACAGTCATGAGATCTGAGATCGAGCCTCCCATCAGGTTCTGCATTGAGCATGGGGACTACTTGGGATTCTCTCTCTCCCTCTTTCTGTTCCCCTCCTCCCTTCATGTGTGTTCTCTCTCTCTCAAAATAAATAAATAAACTTAAAAAAAAGACAACTGATAATAAGCACTGGCAAGGACATGGAGAAGAAATAACCCTTGTGCACTGTTGAAGGGAATGTGAATTGGAAGTATGGAAATGGAATATGGAAAACAGTATGGAAGCTCTTAAAAAAATTAAAAATAGAAATACCATATGATCCAGCAACCCCATTTCTAGGTATATATCCAAAGGGATTGAAAGCAGGATATCACAGAGATATTTGCCCTCCTTTGTTCATTCCAGCATTATTTACAATACCCAAGATATAGAATAACCTAAGTGCCCATCAATGGATGAATGGATAAAGATGTGAGATATATTACAACATGGATAAGCTGTGAGGGCATTATGCTCAGAAAGACAAATACTAAATGGAATCACTTATATTTGGAACTTAAAGAAAAGTCGAACACATAGAAACAAGGAGTAGAAAAGTGGCTGTTAGGTGCTAGGAAGTGTAATAAATAGGGAGAGTTTTACAAAAGGATGCAAAGTGTCAGCTCTAAAATGAATAAGATTTGAATATCGAATATAGAACATGGTGACTATAGTAAATAAGACTGTAGTGTATAATCGACACTTGTTAAGAGAGTAGAACTGAAATGTTCTCTCTTTCTCTCTCTCTCTCTCTCTCTCTCTCTCTCTCTCTCTCTCTTTCACACACACACACACACACACACACACACAAAGACAAGTATGTGAGGTGATAGATGTGTTAATTTTATAGGAGGAATCTTTCCACAATATACATATAACAGATCATTGCAAGTTATTCTTTAAATATCTTACAATTCTGTTGTTCAATTATACCTTGGAAAATAAAGTACTTTGACAGAAATGGAAAAGTAAAAAACAATATATCCAAACATAGAAGATTCAGCTGAAGCAGTGCCCACAAGAAAATATATAGCTATAAGCACCTGTATTGAAATGAGATGAAGTCTGGGTCACCTGCGTGGCTCAGTCAGTTAAGTTTCTGACTCTTGGTCTTAGCACAGGTCATGATCTCATGGTTTGTGTGATCAAGTCCAATGTTGGGCTCTGAGCTGATGATACAGAGCTTGCTTGGGATTCTCTCTCTCCCTGTCTCTCTCTCTCTTTCTCTCTCTCTGACCCTCCCCACTTGCTCTCACTCTCTCAAAATAAATAAACTTACAAAGATGAGGTAAAATATGACATCAATAGTCTATCCTGTAACCTTAAGAAACTCAGAGAAAAAAGGAAACTAAACCTGAAGAAATTTAATACAGGAAATAATGATTAGAGCAAAAATTAATTAAAGGATATAATCATAACAGAGAGCACCAACAAAACCCAAATCCAGTTATTTGAAAAGATCATCAAAATTGACAAAACTGTAGCTAGGCTCATTAATAGGGATAAAACTCAAATTACTAGAATCAGAAAAAAAGGGGGGGCATTACTATTTACTTTACAGAGATAAAAAAGAATTATAAGAGAATACTATGAAAAACTGGATGCCAACAAGTTAGATAACCTAGATGAAATAGACAAAAATCTTGAAATATACAAACTATTAAAATAGATCTATAATGACTATATTATTAATTAAGAACTTCCCACAAAGAAAAGACCAGGATCAAAAGGCTTCAACTGGTAATTCTTTTCTTTTAGAAAAGAATTAATACCAGTTATCAACATTCTCTATCAAAAAATAGAAGAGTAAACACTTTCCAATTAATTTTATGAAGTCAGTATTATCCTCACATGAAAATCAAAGAAATCACAAGAGAAGCAAATTAAAGACTAATTTAACTCATATGTTTTGATGCAAAATCCTCTTAAAAAATACTACACCATATAAAGCAACATACAAAAAGAATTATACAACCATAACCTGATGGGATTCATTTTAGTAATGCAAGAAAAGAAATTTAAAAAAAAGAAACAGTCCTTCTAACATGAATGTGGCTAACTGGCAAGTTTCTACTGAAGACAATGTAAATAGTTTGCCACATTTAAATCTACCTCAGCAAGTCCACTGGAACTTAATGACTCCTGGAGAAATAGTCCAAGAGTCAGACATCATCAATGCCAAATGGAGACAAAACCATGCTGTACAAAACCTAAAGGGGAATTTTACATTTAACTATTCTCTATGTAAAACCTACCAGAGGCTGTTAGAACACCAGTTCCCATTTTTCAGTTTTAAGCAAGTGGGTACACAAATAGCCACTGACAACAGCTGATGAAACAGGGAGAATCTCAGAGTGGATATTCATCACACAAACAACCGTGAGTGGATATCCATTCAAATAGCTCTCTAGTTAGGCTGTAGTGGTAATTGAGTAAAGGGAGATGGATAGACAGTCCAGTTTGTTTCAGCAAAGCCCCAGAAAATAAATATAAATCTTCTCCAAAACTCTGGATCCTATGTTGTTCTCTGACCATAGAACTTTGTGTTAACACGTGATTATTGATCTTGGATTATAGGTGCTCCTTGTGAACAGAGCCTCTGATTTAATGTTGCAGCTCCAGATCTTATCATATTTTTCCAACACAGATCAGAACTCTGAAATTGCTTATGGGGTTTATTGTCTAAATTAATTTAGTATCACCAATGTGAAGCAATTGCTTTTCAAACTGGGTTCTGTGATTGCTATGACAATTCCGACGGAAACCACAGTAGTTTTAATTGCTTTGTTTTTATTTCATTGGTAATATAAAAAAATTATAATTCTGTATTCAGGATCATTTTATGACCATCTTATGATCTAATTCAGACCCAAGATTCTAAGGTCTGCATCAGTTTTTAAGATACATTTACTTCCCAACTCCTGGGATGCATGTGTATGCTTAGCTCTGTGATGAAAGGTCCAGGCTTCTGAAGAATACCCATAGCTCCAAAGTCAGAGACAATGAGAACTGATGAAGATATTGGTCCTTCCTTTTGGGATTTTAGCTCCTGATGTAGGTTCAGTTTACCCTTGACAGCTCCCACTTTGATTCCGTCTTTTCTTTCTGCATGTCTGTCAGGTGGACTTCAAGCTCTAGTTTCAGAAGCAAAGACAATAGTCTTCTGGAGGTGATTCAAACACCTCTTACAATTATGTCAGCTAATCCTCTGCAATAAATCCCATTATGTTGTAAACTAGTCTTTCTGCTTCTCTGGTTGAACTGATAGAGTTGAGGCATTACTTTGCTTTTATCACTGTTTTACTCTTGCCAAAGTTTTACTAGTAGCACATACAGAAATAACTAAGCAAGAAGGAGTCGTGTTCCTATTCCATAAACAATTGCATTGAGACATATTTTAATAACAGTATAATCATAATTTGATCTTCAACTAGACCAAACAACTTAACAGAGTTATTAAGTGATGTACGTAGTAACTGTAAGACCTTATCAAATCCTTGGTACACACACTAACATAATCACAGTAGCACAGGATTTGCTATTGGCAGGTAAGCTTGGACATCTTTATTGTCTGATGTCCAATAAGGTCACCATCTTTGCTAGTCCTTTGCCTGACAAGACAATGGTTGTGTGACTAGGGGCCATTTGGAGCAAGAGACTCCCAGTTTTTCAGAAACTATAAATGTGACTCAACAATGACACTTTGCAGTGGCAGGGGTCAATGAACACAGATATGAGTGTCATCTCACCTCCAAGCAACAGCCTCAAAATTTCTTTTTTGGACAGTATTCTGAAAATTTTAGGCAGGTTCTACAATGATCAGGCATTTAATGGCAAAGGGAAGGATCAATGGGTAGCAGAGAGCTGAATCCACCACAAATGGGGAACAGTTCTTTCAATATATATGGTGTTTTTGCTTTTTATTAAGAATACTTTTGTTTTTCTACAAATGAATAAAAGTAAAATTCTGTCATAATATAGAAAAAATATCAAATATTAAGATACCGTTCATTAATATTAGCCTTCAAGAATTGCTTGCTGGCAAAATTTTGGTTAAGAACAGAAAATGATCATTTTTTTTAACCAGATAATAATGCTGTTATCAATACAATTTAGTACAACATAGTTATAGGAAATATCTCTGCATAAGTATTATTGAATTCAAAATGTAAAAGGAAATTAAATATAGAACAAAATCTGAAGCCACATCTTTCCACTATTAAAGCCAACACTGGCAATGTTGTTTTAGCAAAACACAATCCATAAGACATTAAATTAATTTTGTTAATTTGAATATTGGTTTTGTGCCTTTTATGTAATTCTTATATTTATCTTGTTTTTACAGTTCTATACTATAAGTAAGGTATAATCAAAGTTTAAATATCTATTTTGTACACATTTAAGCAACATAATTATAAAAGGCATTTTTGTCAACAAATATAGCATCAATAAGAATTTCATTTTTTCTAAATTGGTGGTTTTCAACCCTGCTGACACATTATAATTACTTGAGGTCGAGGGTGCATTTCCAGTGATTCTGATTTAATTGGTGTAAGGTGAGCACTGACCTCCAGGTAATTTTAATTTCTCAGTAACCAATAAAAACAATAGGAAAATAATAACAATATACATTTGAAGAACACTATTAATCAAACTGACATTATTAGACTTTATAGAACATGACATCTGACAGATGTAAATTGTTTTTCAATAACACCTGAAATCCTCACTAACATAGACTACAGGGGTGCCTGGGTGGCTCAGTTGGTTAAACAACCAACTTTGGCCCAAGTCTTGATCTCATATTTGTGAGTTCGAGCCCCACATCTAGCTCTCTGCTATCAGCGTTTCAGAGCCTGTTTCAGATCCTCTGTCTCCCTCTCTCTGCCCTCCCCTGCTTGTGCTCTGTCTCTCAAAAATAAAAATACATTTAAAAAAACTAAGATAGATTACATATTGGGACATTAAAATAAATCTCAACAAATTATTAAATGATTGGAATATTTCATAATACAACTTCTGACCAGAACATAATTATTTTATAATTCAGTTACAATAGCACACTTAGAAAAGTTCCCAAATATTTGGGAATTAAACAAGACACTTCATAATTATAATTGTGTAATAAGTTAATTGCAAGACATATAAGGAAATATTTTTAACTAACTTTAACTCATGTTATAACAGAAATACAGCATAACAGAACTTGTAGAATGCAGCCAAAGTAGCAATTGAGGGAATTTTATATTTTTAAATACTTATTTTAGAAAAGAAAAGGATGGTTTAAAATCAGTTGTCTTAAGAAGAAAAATGAAAAGGAAGTTAAACCCAAAGTAAGATGAAAAAAAGAAGATAATAAAAATAAGAACATAATTCATTTTATCTTAAAAACAAAAATAGAAAAAGTCATGGATAAAGATGGTTCTTTTAAAATATTAATAAAGTGAAAACTCTCAAGCAAGACTAATGAGATTTTTTTTAAAAAAGATAAAAAAATTATCACAATTAGAAATAAAATAAACATTATCTCTATACATCTTACAGACATTAAAAGTAAAATAAATAACAGTTTTGAACAACTGTTTGTAATTAAATTTGACAATTCAGAGAATGGACCAATTACTCAAGAAACAGAAATTACCAAACTGACTCATAAGAAATAAAAATCTAAGTGAAAGAAAGAAAGAAAAGAAAAGAAAAGAAAAGAAGAGAAAGAGAAAGAGAAAGAGAAAGAGAAAGAGAAAGAGAAAGAGAAAGAGAGAAAGAGAAAGAATTCATAATTAAAAACCTCATCAGGAAGAAAACACAAAATAATTATGCTGGGTAATACTATTAAATGTTTAAGAGTGAAATAATACTGAACCTAAGGAAATTTTAGACATTCTCTTTTCTGAAAAGGATATCAAGCTAGGAGATTTTGATACCAAAACCTGAGAAAGTCCTCACAAAGAAAATTACAGACTAAGTCTCTTCTGAATGTAAACAGCGATAGCAAAAAAAAAAAAAATTACTAAATATTATCAAACAGATTTAGCAATATATAAAAAAGAATAGTACATTATATAACCACATAGTGTTTATCCCAGGTGGTCAGGTGGATTTAACATTCAAAAATGTACCGATTTATCACATTGACTGAGTAAAGGAGGAAAGAATTATCTCAACAGATGTAGGAAAACCATTGGATAAAAATCGCTATCCATCCATGATAAAAATAGAAAACTAGGAGTAGAAGGGAAATTTCTTGATAGGATAAGGCATATCTACAATATCCTTACAGCTAGTATATATTTATGGTGAAATTTTGAACATTTTCTCAAAAAAACAGAAATAAGACAAGGGTATCTGCTCCTACTACTTCAAATCAATATTCCCTAAGGAACCTAAAAACAAAACAAAAGAAATTTCTCAACTAATAAGTAAATTTCTCAAGATTGCGAGATACAGTATTTTTATACTAGCAGGAAATAACTGGAAACCTCAGTGAAAAAATTATTCCATTTAAATAGAGTCATAAAACATGTAACACACTTCCACCTTGTGCCTACAATATGGCTCCAACTTCTTGGTTGATAGAAATATTTTATACCTTGATTGTTGTGTGTTAGTTACATGGTTGTACTTATTACTAAACCTTATTGAACTGTATACTTACTGCCTGTGCATTTCATTGTATGCAAATTTTACCTCAATTAAAACAAAAATATGTTTGGGGTGCCTGGGTGGCTCATTGGTTAACTGGCTGGCTCTTGGTTTTGGCTCAGGTCATGTTCTCATGATTCGTGGAATCAAGTCCTGTCTCAGGCTCTGTGCAGACAGCACAGAGCCTGCTTGGGATTCTCTCTCTCTTTATGCCCCTTGCTCACTCACTCACTCACTCTCTCTCTCTCAGAGTAGATAAATAAACTTTAAAAAATATGTGTTTAAATCTTTTGTGTGTTTACTGTTTATTATTGACACTGACCAACACCCTCCCTGACTCCCACTGGGCACCAGAGGTAGAGAGCCTTACTCATCTTTGTTTACCCAATACTGAAGTGGAGGAATACATTTTTTAAATTAGTAGAGTCCATGCCCAATGTAGGGTTCAAATCACAACCCTGACACTAAAAGTTGCATGCTCTACTGACCGAGCACCAAAGAAATACATGTTTATAATGAAGCGCTAAGAAGAGTCCAATAAATCAAAGCAGAAAAAATATAATTCAGGCAGACCTCAAAAACTAAATTTTGTCCTAAACATTGTTTCATTGCCCTCATTGCTGTGGAGACAGAGCTTTTACAAGCCAACAAGTGTTTTGCCTACAATTCAAGTCAAAATCTAGTGGTAATTTTTTTGTCTTTTTAAATAAATTTAAAAAACAACAACTAGTAAGTGGCTAGTATAGAAATACACTATTTATTTATAATAATAACTGGCACACACAATAACAAATGCAGTATTGTTATAAAAACTGACATTTTTCCCCTAAACTATTGTTTTCACTCAAGAGGTATATGAAAAGGAAAGTAAATTACTTGAATCCTGTATCCACGCAACAGGTCATTCATTCATTCATTCATTCACTTAGCATTGGTTTGTTGAGCACCTACTCTATGCTAGATACTAAACTAGAAGTGGGAATATACAGATTAATATGAAACCTTTTCTAAAAATAAACTGACACTCTAGTTGGGGAAAAAATGATTAAGCAGACCAATATAAGAATGGCTAATTGAACTATGGTAGAGATAGGTACAGACTAACATGGGTTTCTGCTATTTTTTATGGAAAAAAAAATATGTATATGTATATATATGTATGCATATGTGTGTAGATATCTATAGATAGATACAAATATAGATATATAGATAGGTATAGATATAGATATAGATATAGATACAGATATAGATGATATAGATATAGATATAGATATAGATATAGATATAGATATAGATATAGATATAGATATAGATAGATATAGATATAGATACACACACCATGGCTGGCCAACTCCTCCAGACTTCTCTGCCAGAAGCAAGTCTTTCCATTGCCCACCTCTTGCCTTCATTCCTCAATCTCAGATTTTTGCTCAAGTCGTACTCTGCCTAGAAGTTTCTGTCACCATTTTTCCCTACCATATCCTGATCTGTACTTTCATTTTCTTTTTATTTTGTGAAAATATTTTTAATTTATTTTGAGACAGAGAGAGAACATGAGCAGAGGAGGGGCAGAGAGAGGGAATCCCAAGCAGGCTCCATGATGTCAGTGCAGGGCCCCACACGGGGTTCAATCCCACACACCCGAGATCATGACCTGAGCTGAAATCAAGAGTCTGATGTTCAACCAAATGAACCACCCAGATGCCCCCACAACCTGCACTTTTAAAAACATGGACTTAGTCCAATTTCTTCCAACCATCATTCGCTGGTGTTTTCCTATCCCTGTGGCTCCCACATGTTAGCATATCCTTTCTCAACTTATTTTACATGAACCTGTGTATGGTGCATTGTGTGCTGTATGTTCTTATGAGAATAGAGACCCAACTCATACTCAGAGGTTACTCGCAGCATTTGTCCATGATTGTCACATAGAAGATGCTCAAAAGTAGGAGCTGATGTTATTAATGCACAATTGTTGAGCACATGACATGCACAAATTACTGATCATTTTTCTTGCTGAACATGGGATAGGTGTGACCCAGGCACCTTTGATCCACTCTCCCTACCTGTGTACAAACACATACTCTTTAAACACAGTCACTGCAAATGTAATACAAGCAGAGGCCACTGCATGCAATTTCTCCATTCAGCAAGTGTGCTGATGTGGAAAACCTATGAAATACCATTTAGAAACAATGACTGTCATTCCTGAATTTCTCTGGAGCAGCAATTTGCTAGTGTGTCAGCGTCATTGGCAACTCATAAAGTATTGGCTTAAAGGACAAAGATGAACATTTTCCTTCTCTCTGTGCAAAAGGGAAATAGGTCTGAAATCCCTTGGGGGAAGAGCTTTCTCCTTGCAATGGGATGGAGATAGCCAAAATATATGTCAGGACTGTCCTTGTATGAGTCTAAAAGCTGTGGGTGTAATTTGATCCCTGGCCACTTCTCAGTATGGAGTGAGCAGTGACACACCATCTGAGAGGGCCAGAACGACCACAATCCCTGGCCGTGGCACGCCATCCAAGAGGGGCAGGAAGACCACAATGCCTGGTAGCTAGGAACAGAGGGCCACCAGCTTCATTTCAGAACAATGGCTATAACCTTAGTCTCAGGCTTGACTACACATTAAAATCATATTAATTAAAGAAGAATTCCTAGGGATGGGAACAAAGGCATAAGTCACTATTGAAGCCCTTCAAGTAATTTCAATGGACAAATTTAAGACCTAATGAATACAATGGTAGGGATATCCCAGGGGGTTCAGGCCCTTATGAATATAAATAACCTAGGGAGATTTCCAAAATGGCATGTGATGATTAATCTTATGTGGAAACTTGACTGGAAATAGCGGTGACCAGATACTTGGGCAAACATTGTTTTGTGTGTTTCTGTCAGGATATTTCTAGGTGAGATACACATTCGAATCTATAGACTGAGTAAAGCAAATTGTCCTCCCCAATGTGAGTGGCCTTCATCCAATCAGTTAAAGGCCTAAATAGAACAAAAAGGCTGACCCACCCTTGAGCAAGAGGAACTTCTGTCTGGCTATTGAGCCAGGACAGGGGTCCTTTCCTGCCTTCTTACACAAATGTTAACATTGGCTTGTGGGTCTTGAAGCTGCTGGTTTTCAGACTGGAGGTTTACACCACAGGTTCTCTGGGTCTCTGGATTGCTGAATGCAAATCTTGGGACCTGTTAGCCTCCATAATTGTGTGACATAATTCCTGATAATAAATCTGTGTGTGTGTGTGTGTGTGTGTGTGTGTGTGTGTGTGTGTGTGTGCTTGCATATACATACATCCTGTTGGTTCTGTCTCTCTGGAGAACTCTAACTAATTCACTATAGGTGGCTTATCTCACTGCCATAGATTGTGTTTCTACTGGAAAGGCATGGCCCCAGAATTTTGCTGTTTTTGTAATTATTACTGGTATTGTTATTGTTATTCCCAGATTGTTCTAATAAAGACAGACTTTGTAATTTGGACATAACTGGATAATCTCGGGCAAGTTACTTAACCTTGTCTAAGTTATTACCATCTTTTTATGTAACATGAGGATAACCATACTACAGTTTGTGGTAATAGTATATTACATTGCATTGTCATGTATATGGTACAGCCTGGCACATGCATCTTAGGAACATTTATCTTTCCACATATGTGTGCAATTGGCAAAATATTTTTCCATAGTAAATGCTCAATATTGATTTTAAATACAACTAGAAAATATTTCAAACATCAGTGACTTAATTTCCTTCAGAGTACAATTTGGGACTTATATGTGTCTCAGATATATCATTCTTGTAATTTGCCTCATAACAATATATAACTACTTTTTTGCTGGTCTGTCCATTTGTGACCCAAGCATCAACCCAGTACAGATGGGCACTGGTCCAACAAACAAAAGTTGTTTCATGCATTTTTGCCTCTTCCTAATCTTTTCCAGTTACTCACATGACTTTCTTCAGGCACTGAGTACCATCCAGTGTCAGCTCGTGTCATTTCAGAGAAGCAAGTGATAATAACAAACCATTCCTACATGACACGGAATTTTACTGAACACCACTCGTTGGATAATACTTGGTCTGATTTTTAAACCTATGTTTCTCATTCATGCCACTGTACAGTTGTTTGAAATTTGAAATTCCTTAATACATCCAACCCTAAAACACTGCAATATTTTAGGGTCCTTCATTGGCTATACAGTCTGCCCTTTTACCCACCCCATCTTTGTCACCTTTAAAGGATTTGCAAATGAGCCTTTGTGTAGAAAGATGCTAGCACGTTTATAGCCATAAATTAGTGAATGTTTAAGAGAGGTTTTCCATAACGATTAGTTCAGGTTATTTAAATATCATTTTTACTTTAAAAGATTGCCTTACTTGAATCTGAAACTCCAGTAAAGGCAAATAACTCAAGCAGTCTAAGCAGCAAGTATGATGCAGTTATAATTATCTGAATATGTTAACATTTAGGGAACAGTCAGGCGCATTACTGGCCTTTGGAAAATAGAATGCTTCATGTAGACACTAATTAATCAATAAAATCCTAATTGGATTCTATTAAGTATTGGAAACGACATTTCAACTTAAATATTCCATGTACAACCCTGACCCATTCCCAAGAAGCAATAAAAGCCAATTAGGGTGGTATTCAAATTATAATTATGAATGCTATCACCACCCTCATCTACATTAATATTACAACAATTAAAGAGAACACAGTAAGGAATGAATCAGGCAAGTCCTCCTGCACAGATGCCTCATTTTGGGGCTATTGTTGAGAAATTCAGTATAACACAAAAGTGGCTATTAAAGAGCATGAGCTTTGGAATTAGGAAGCCTGAGATAATATCCACCACTCTACTCATTGTGTATGTATCTGAGACCAATGTCTCCCTCCGTGAAATGGGAATGACAGCAGGCTTTTTCAGATCTATGTTGAAGATTAGAACTGATGCACATGAATGTTTCAGTGGAAGGCTGTGTATATGGAATCCTGCAGAAAATGGCAGATCTAGTCCAGAATACTGAGGTCCGCATTCATAGAATCTTCGGAAGAAACCCAAGATTTACCAAACTCACCTGCCATTTTTAGTGCAGGAACACTTTTTACTGCAGTCCCCAAAGATTATGTTCCAATCTCTGCTTGCACACCTTTACTGCTTCAGAATTTATTTCTTCCTGGGTGTACCACAGTTTCATTGTTAGCATTTTTAGAACATGCAGAAACTGCCTTCCTTATTGACTCCCATTGGACCCAGCTTTACCATAACCAATAACATAAACCATATTGAAATTCTGTTCTAGATTAATTGTTCAGGAAATACAACCAAATTTCTGATATCACAGGCTCTGGAACTAAACTGCCTTGGTTCAAATCCTAGACCTATGACTCACCAGCTGTTGACCTTGGACCTATTAACCTCTTTATGCTTTAGTTTTCTCACTGTTAAATGTGGATTATAGTTTCTGTATCTTGCATGTGCTGTGAACACTAGCTATCATTTCATTCAGAGCATTTCCCTTTTTCATATTTGCAACCTCCCCTTGAAGTTATTATGTACAATCTTGCCTGAATGCCAGTTTAAACACAAAACTTCTATTAAATTAATCATGTTGATGCACATCTTGGTAAAATGAGTTACACCTTCTCAGAGATGTGTGTCAACAAAATTTCCTTCTTTTTCCACTGTACAAGTGAGAAACAGAGTCTTACTGAGGTGAAGCAAGGCAACTTGCTCACAGACACTTACCTTGTACGTGAAAGGCCAGAGATGAAGGCACACACTGCAGGTGTCACAGTCCAGGCTCTTAAGGGATTTGCTATACTCTCTCCAGCATCCATCACAGTAAAAAAATTAAAGGAAATCAGAAGGGATGAGATCAGAGTTGTGGGAAGCTGAGACCTTTGCTTTCACACTGGCCACAGTAACAGTGCAAACCAGGCCTAATTGACATGACAAAATGACTTGATCTGGTAGCAACCAGGGTGTTCAGATGTTCAGGCAGAGATGCTCAGAAGTCAGGCAGCAGAGTCATGCTATTTCTCCTAGGAGAGGCAGAACTTGATTGTAGTTATGGTGTTACGTTACAAACGCTTGGCTGAAAATGGTCTATTCACAGGACACAAAGTGTAAAAGCATATTAATTAGCAACTAGACAACACAAGCACAGTCTAACCATGACTCTGTGGAAACAATGCCTCTATTCAGTGGATTCAGAGGATGAGTTTAATAGGTAAATTTTTGGCTACAGAGGACAATCTGACTGTGAATATATTTGGGGTGGCACAGGTCTTATGATGACCCTCAAATCATGTTATATAATTAGTCATCTCTTTATTTATTTTTAATATTATTGGTAGAACTAGTCCTGATTCTCAGGACAAAGAAGGATGGTGCTACCCAGGGGCTGCTACCAGAGTTAAGCCTTGTTTTAGAACATAGACTACTAGGGAGAAGCATTCTAAGACTAGACTTCAAAATGATATAGACTGACTGCTCTGTAGCCCCTAGAATCTTATCTTGAATTATTTCCCTGGCATCACAAAGTCAGCAGATAATTGAAATAGATCCTAGATTCAAACCCCTTTGTTCCAAATCTCATGCTTTTTTGGCAGCTTTTCTCATGTTGTAAATTAAGTTAAATACTCAAGATCAAAATTATTTTACTATGATATCTACAAAATTCTCTATTACAGTAAGACATTTCAATGATTTGATCTTATATAGACTTTCTATATTTCAAATAAGTTCTAATTGAAAAGGCCATTAAATAATTGTATGATTCAATGTATATGAAATATCCAGAATAGGAGCACTCATAGTAACAGAAGGAAGATCAGTGGCTATCAGTGATAGTGGGGAGGGGGAACCAAGAGTGGTTCATAATGAGTGGCAGTTTTCCTTTAATGGTAATGCAAAAGATCTTGAACTAGATGTGTTGATAATTGCACAAGAGTGTAAATTTACTAAATGTCTCTAATGGTAGATTTTATGTTGTGTGTATTTTACCAAAAATCAACCATAAAAAAATATTTTGGTAAGATTTCACAGGGAAAAAGCTGGGGACAAAAACACTTTGCTCTATTCCTGGCTCTACAACTTACTGGCTACAACTGGCTGGATTCCCCTGAACCACATGTACCACATAAGCTTCTTGTAGAATCGGCTAATGCAGATCAAACACTTTGCATAGTATTTGATGTACAGTAGGTGCTTGGTTATAGTAATGGTCATGTAGTCTTGGGCTCTCTAAGGTGACATAACAGGTAAAAAGACAGTGATTTAGAGGTTGGTTTTATTGTAAGGAAATTTGCTATAAATGTGCAGCAGTGATTCCCAGAAGCCTGGTTTTGGTGTACTCATATTAGTCTACCAAGTTTTAGTCTTTTATCTCTCCCTGAGCTGGAATTCAGTGCAAAGAATATTTTGACATTTAAATAAAACCAATAAGGGAAAACATTATCTATCGAAATTATTGAACTTCTGAGGCTGACACCAATACCCCTGCTTGAAAAAATTAACCTGTGAAGTAGAAGATCAAGTTGACATGGACCAAATATAAAGGATTAAACTTATAAAGAAAGCAATACTTCTTAAACATATATATATATATATATATATATATATATATATATATATATATATTTTTTTTTTTTTTTAACCAGCATTTCTTGAAGGGTCTTATCTTGTGTGATGAGTAGGGCAAAAAACAGATGAATAGCAGGTAAAAATATAGCTGATAATTATAATAGCTAATACATTCAGCACTTACTAAGCTTCTAGCGGTGTCTTAAGGAAATTTATATATACAAGTACAATATATACTATACGTATATTGGTTGTGTGTGTGTGTGTGTGTGTGTGTGTATGGACATACGTAGAGTATATATAAATATATAGTACTATATGTCATCATTCCATTTCAAAATGTAAAAGAACAACTAAGACAATCTGAGTTCTTTCCCCATTATTTTACACATAGAAAGATGCTAAGCCAGGATTATAAATTGAAATCATCTATCTCCAGGGACTCTGGTTTTAACCACCACAAAAATCTACCTCTTCAATCTATACTTCTAAGTTTAGTGTTGCTAGAGGCATTTTTAACATATAAATTTATAAAGTTTATTTCTTGTACTTGTTAAAACAAAAGATATAAAGAGCACTTTATATAGTAGTTAACTCATTCATAGCCATCTATAATAAACCATATTCATTTCTTCGTTCTGTATAAATTTCTAATTTTTCCTAAGTTAAAAGCTTACAAGAAGTTTTGTTATGGATGATGGAAATATTTCATGAGGAGTTTCACTTTTTCATAGATTTTTTTTCTTCTAGAGATTCTGTTATTCTTTTCAGGCAAAAAAAAGCACATTGGAAGCCAATTGAGAAATCAAGTACCATGTTAATTATCTTGAAGAAAACCCTATAATCTTCTAAAAAGCAGATTGTAGCATTTAGGATGTCATTGGTTAGAAGTTGCAGAAGATGCTATAAAAAATTGGCTTACAATGTGAGGATTTGGGGCACCTGGGTGACTTAGTTAAGCATCTGACTTCAGCTCAGGTCATGATCTCGCGGTTCATGAGTTTGAGCCCTACGTCAGGCCCTGTGCTGACAGCTCAGCTGTTCAATACTGTCTTCTGAGACTTAAGCACTTTCCTTCCTGCCTCTGCCATAATCCTCAATGGGTTGATTTTCATTTTGAGATATGTTGTTCCTTGATTGCAAGACGACAATTCACATTAAGACATCATATCCTAAGACAATTGTGTTCAGTCCATACACTAAAGAGAATAATTTTGTCCCCAGCATCTCTTAATTTTATTTAGTAGAAATAACATTTCCAGATGCCTCGTAAAAGCAGTCTTCTTTTACTTCTTTTGTCCCATTCACCAGAACTGGATCCCATGGCTACCTCTAACGAGGAAAGTGAGAAGGAGAATAGCATTACAACCTTCTACATAGGAGGAATTCTGCTAGTAAAAAGAAGTGTGAGGATGTTTTAAAATGTGGTTTTTATTATTGTTTAGGTGTGATGAAACCAAAAGATCAAAGGATGACTATAATTGAAAAGACAGTATTGTTACTCACAGTAACTAAGAGTTACTGTCATGCTATCTACACCATGCAAGACTACATGGAGAAACACCAGAATTGGCCAGCAATCAAGGGCAGTGAGGGGAAAATGTGGGTGAGAGGTTTTATTGTCGTTTCCTGAGAAAAGAAGTGCAAGGCAAGCCAACAAAATTTAGGATTGGCTAGGTTGAATAATTTCAACATGCTCTTGGGCACAGAGGCTCTCTCTAGTTGTGTGTTACCTCGCCCTGGGGTGATAAAGGGAACATTGTCTTGGAGTGTAAGAACCCAATAAAGAAGATGGGGTGGGAAGCTTATAGGCTCTGTATTGGTTCATCTGTATATGAAAGGTACATTCCTTGGGCACATTGCTTGCCATCTTTAGGAATTGACCTAACCCAGGGAGGGACAGTCCCTCTTTAGTCACTGAAGCCCCAGATAGAAAAATATTAAGAATGCAGAAAATAAAACATCCTAAAATCCCAGGACCAGAGGGTCTCAGTGGTGATTTCTACCAAACATTTAAAGAAAAAATAATTCAAATCCTTTTCATGCTCTTCTGAAAATAAAGCACTCTCAAACTCACTTTGCCAAAGTGATGCCAGCATTACTTTAATACCAAAGCCAGATAAGGACACCACATGAAAAGAAATGTACAGGAAAATATTCCTGATAAATATAGATGTAAAAGTTCTCAAAAAAAATTCTAGCAACAGTAATTCAAACTAAAAGGATTATACACCATAATGGAGTGGTATTTATCCCTGAGATACAAGGGTAGTTCAACATACACAAATCAAATGTGATACACTACATTAATAGAATAAAGGATAAAAATCTTATCATCCTTTTAATAGATACAAAAAAAAGCATTTGACAAAAATCAACACCCTTACATGAAAAAGATCTCAACAAATTGGGCATAGATAGAACATGAAAAAATAAAGGCCATATTTGTAAAACCCACAACTAATATACCAATGATGAAAAGATGAAAGCTTTTCCTCTAAAATCAAGAGTAAGACAATAGTACTTTCTCTCACTACTACTATTCAACATTATCCTAGAAGTCCTAGCCACAAAAATTACGGAAGAAAAAAATGCAGTCAAATTGGAAAGGAAGCTGTAAAATTGTCTCTATTTTTGGATAACATGATCTTATATGTGAAAATCCCTAAAATGTCCACCCAAAAACTGTTAAAGCTAATAATTAAGTTCAGTAAAGTTGCAGGACACCAAATCATGATGCAAAAATCAGTTCTGCTTTTTATACACTAATGAAATATCTGAAAAAGAAAGAAAGGAAATAATCTTAGTTACAAGAACATCAAAAGGAAGAAAACACTTTGGAATAAATTTAACCATGGGGGTGAAAGATTAGTTCATGGAAAGCTGTAAGAATTTGATGAAAGAAATTTAAGAAGACACAAATAAATGGAAATGTATCCTGCGTTCATTGATCAGAAGAATTAATATCATTAAAATGTCCATTCTATCCCAAGAATCTTTAAATTCAATAAAAGTCGTATCATAATTCCTGTGGCATTTTTCACAAAAATAGAAAAAAACTATTCTAAGAGTTGTCTGGAACCTCCAAAGAACCCAGTAGCCAATGAAATTCTCATAAGGAAAAACAAAGCTGGAGGCATCATACTTTTTTATTTCAAACTATACAACAAAGCTATAGTAACCAAAACCATAATATACTGGCATAAAACATACACAAATAAAAGAGAGCCCAGAAATAAATCCATGTATGTACAATCACCTAATATTTGACAAGGGAGCTGAAAAAAACACTCAGTGGGGGAAACATTCTCTTTTCAATAAATGGTAGTGGGGAAACTGGATACACACATGCAAAAGAATACAAGTGGACCCCTATCTTACATCACTCACAAAAAATTAACTTGAAATGGATTAAAGACTTAAACGTAAGACCTGACACTGTAAAACTCTTCAAAGAAAACACAGAGAAACATCTCCTCGACATTGCTCTTGGCAACAGTTTTTTAGACATGACACCAAAAGCACATCCAACTAAAGCAAGAATAAACAAGTAGGACTACATCCACCTGAAAGGCTTATCTGCAGAAAAGAAACAACATAACAAAGGGGCTATGAAAGGGGAGAAAATATTTGCAAGCCATGTATCAGATAAGGGGTTAGTATTCAAAATATCTCAGGAACTTATACAACTCAATGGAAAAAAAATTAAAAAATTAAAAATTAAAATTAAAAGATAAAAACAGACAAAATTAAAACTTAAAAGATAGACAAGTGGACAATGGGCACAAGTAAAGGCACTCAACATCACTAATTAGCAGCAAAACCACAAGGAGATATAGTATACCTGCTAGAATGTTATTATTAAAAGGAAAAGAGGTAACAAGTCCTGGCGAGGACGTGGAGTAAATGGAACTCTTACGTACTTTGGTGTGAATATAAATTGGTGCAGCCACATGTAAAGATTCCTCAAAAAATTAAAAATAGAGCTACCATATGATCCAACAATCCTATTTTGTAGCATAAGGAAATGAAATCACTAACTAACTAGAAAAACTATCTAGGGGCACCTGGGTGGCCCAGTCGGTTAAGCATCTGACTCTTGATTTCAGCTCAGGTCATGATTTCATGGTTTGTGAGTTCAAGCCCTGCATAGGGCTTCATGCTGGGCATGGAACCTACTTAATATTCTCTTTCTCCCTCTCCCTCTGCCCTTCCCCACTCATGCTGTCTCATGAAAGAAAGAAAAGAAAGAAAGAAAGAAAGAAAGAAAGAAAGAAAGAAAGAAAGAAAGAGAGAGAAGAGAGAAAGAAAGAAAGAAAGAAAGAAGAAAGAAAGAAAGAAAAAAGAAAGAAAGAAGGAGAAAAATTAACGGTATCTCCATGTTGTCAATATCACAATATCCATGACATGGAAACGACCTAAGTGTCTGTTGACAGATAACTGGATAAAGAAAATGTGAGACAAAGAAAAATATATACATATACAGAATATTATTCAGCCATAAAAAAGAAAGAAATCTTACCATTTGCAGCAACGTGGATGAACATTGAGGGCATTATGCTAACTAAGTGTAATAAGTCAGACAGAGAAAGGTAAATATTGCATGATATCCCTTATGTGTGGGATCTAAAAAAAAAAATCAAACACAGAAAACCAGAGGTAGAACAATAGTTGCCAAAGGGCTGGAGTATGGGGTGTGGCGAGGAAATGAGATGTTGGATATAAACTTATAGTTATGAATAAGTTCTGGTGATCTATTATTCAGTAAGTAACTATAGTTAACAATATTTATTATATATTTGAAATTTGCCAAAAGAATAGGTTTTAAATTCTCACCACACACACACACAAATGTAATTGTGTAAGGTTACAGATTAACTAACCTAGTTATGCTAATAATTGTGCATTATATACATACATCAAATCATCATGTTGTACATTAAATGTATAGAATGTTATGTCAATTATTATCTCAATAAGGCCGGGGCATAAAGGAATGCAGAAAATTAAGAAAATATAGTTAATTCAGAGGAAAATGGCATTCGGCAGTCTACTAATCTGTGCTAAATATTGTAGGTTTTAGGCTTATGTGAGGTTTTCTGCTTCCTCCTTGAGTTTAACCCAGAAGGCAGAAAGCCTATGCATACCAGAGGCAGACTGTGAGAACACTAACAAATTAACAAGTTGCTGCCTACAGACAGGTCCTAGCTGGTTTGGTTTACCTACAAATAGCAGAGAGATCAAAGATATAGCAGGAGGGTCTCTCCCATCAATTTGGAAACCCTTCCCTGATAGTCTTTTTTTTTAAAGCAACAGAATGCACAAAAATATCCTGTATAGCTGAGCACCAGATGTGAAAAGAGGAAGTACAGAGCTCAATTCTTGTCATAAGGGCATGGACTCTCAATAGGGTCCAAAGAATAGTCAGAAAAGAATTTGGTTAAGGGATGAAGGAAGTCTGGGAGGTTGTCAGAAGAAAGTAGCATTCTCCCCACAGAGTTGGGCACTGGACTGGAATTGCTCTTTTTGACTGATTGGTGTCAGGTGTTGGTGAGTTCTGAGGACCCTCTGCTGTGAGCACCTTTCTGTTTTGCTTCATTTCCATTAGAAAAAGTGCCATCCAGGAAGTAGAACAGTTACTTCTCTCTGAAGAAATGACCTGGCCTTTGCATATGCAAACGCCCCAGGTTCATTTTCAAACCAAGTCTCCATCCCTTGATTCCCAAGAGGGCCTTGAATCTTTCATTGTTCTCTGAAAGTTGATGGCTTGCATTTTTGAAGGTCCTAACAGTGTTTTATGATTGCTTACTTGGCCCTTGAGTCTCTGTATCAATTAGAGATATTTGGGGTAGGGATGTGAATTACAAGGAACTTTCTCTTTTTTTGAAAAAAAAAATATTTCTTCTCATGTCTGAGAAGAAAATGAACCCATATTCAACTTGAGTAGTGCCATTACACATCCTGCTTGCTACCAGTAAGCATCATCTGTCAGGCCCCCAAAAGTGAATGGGGGCATTAACAATTAATCATCATAGGCCCTCTCTGGCATCTAACTAATGATAATACAAAGTTGGAAATGAATTGTAATTGCTTTTCTAAGATCTTAGTCTAAGGAGAGTTACACATAATTAAGTGAGCATGATGTAGAATGACTTGATGAGAGAAAAACTCTCTTACAGCCTGATCTACAAGGGAAGCCATTTAGATTTATTTCTAAGTCAGCATCACCATACATAAACTTTGTTCAAACCAAAAGACTGATTGATAGCCCGACAAATATGCATTGTACATCTGCTTTGTGAATAAGTAGCCTAAAGGAAAACCATCTTGTTCTTAAGATATTGATCAATGTTTCTACTCCCTGTGTTCCTTATGTTAAAACTCATGATTCTTGCCTATATGCTAATTTATAATCTTTTGAGCTTTTACAAGATGTAAAAAAGTATATACCCCTGTGGAAACTGTTCATTCTCTGGAGCACTTTCTTCCCTGTGAAGAGTCTATCTCCCAGGCAGCTGTCCTAATTTGAGCCAAAATAAAACTCTCTATTTTCTTTTTATATTAGAGTTATTTCTCTGGTAAATTTGCAGGAACAGAGTTAGAGATTTGAATAAAGTAGAGCAGAGGCTTGCAGGAGTGTTAGATCCTGTCTGAGAATTCAGAATAGCCATAAGTTTCTTTATTTCCTGTACTTCAGGTTGACAGTGGTGACTGGTGTTGAAAAAGAAAAGCACAAGCCCCAAATGCAGTCATTTGCACCCCCTTCCCCCAGGATTACAAATTAAAATTTCAACCTATCCCAGGAATGTGAGATTTTAGCAATCTGAAATGTCTTAATCAGCACCAGTGAGGTCATCTGCACAATAAAAAACCCTGCCCTCAGCAAGATTCCCTGCAAAAAGAAGGTATTGTGGCCCGAAACAATCCTTTCTTTTCCTTTGCTCATAACTTCTTGCCCTACCTACCTTCCTGTAAAAAAATTTCCTTTTGGTACAAAGCCTCAGAGCATCTCACTACTTGCTAGATGGGATGCTGCATGAATTGCTTAATAAAGCCTGTTGGATACTCAAATTTACTCGAATATTATTTGTAAGCACTGGCCATCTACCCAACCCTTCCAATATGGTAGAAAAGATACAAAATTACTTAAAGCCAAATTATAAGCCTCCAATCTAAATTTCTCCAAAGCAGTTTCTCAATAAAAAAAAAAAAAATAGACTGTGGATCCTGGGGATGTCACCAGCTAGACTGCAAGACCTGACCTTTACCACCTCCTCCTTGGACCATTGACCTTTGTCCCCATTTTTCCTTAAGCTCTTTCCAGGTTACCTCATAACTCAGGCAAAAGACCCAATGGGCACAGCATCCTGTGATAGGAACCAAAACTACCCCTCAAGCAATAATGACTGCCTAGATGAAGAGCTCTGGGGCCAAGACAACCCAGGCCAATTTGAGCCCAACCCCTGACTCACACATGCACTGTGATGGGCCATGGAGTGACCCATGGAATGACTGACAGTAACCCTTACCTCATTATATTGCTGACATCTCGACTCAAGGAGGAACACAAGCCTCAATAACATAACATGCAATGTATGTACAGGCTTGTTTCCTTCTGGAACATACACTGGCTTATGCCCACCTCTACGTACTATGACGAGGCCCCTCCTTTCTAAATATTCATCCTAACCTTAAATAAAAGGACCCCATTCACCCTTGCTCAGGGAATCACAGTTTTCGAAGTTATTCCCTGTGACCGCCTTATTTGCTGCAAATCCTTGATTAGATTTCAAGCCTGGAATAATCCTCCATGGTCCTCAACTTTGTCCTCTGGGCTCTTGGTTTTGTTTGCCCTCTGAGTCATCCTTTCTTTTTCATGATGACACATTATTTGCAGCTGACTAGTTTTATTAGCCTGCTTCCCACCACCGTGCTCAGCCCTATTCCATAGGCATTCTTCAATAGCAGACTGACAAAAAATAGAGAAGGAATAAGGTAGAGAGGCTGGAATCCAGACTGTTGTTGGAATCAAACAGACCCAAAGCTTCTGTTGTTGTTGCTTACTGAGCTCTACCTCTTGTGAGTTGTGATCTTGATGAACTTATTTATCTCTTGGATTCTCAGTTTCCTCATCTCTAAAATGAGTATACTAGGGGCTCCTGGATGGCTCAGTTAAGCATCCGACTCTTGGTTTTGGCTCATGTCATGATCTCATGGTTCTTGAGGTCAAGCCCCACATCGGGCTCTGTGCTGACAGCATGGAGCTTGCTTGGGATTCTCTCTCTCTCTCTCTCTCTGTCTGTCTCTCTCCTTCTTTGTCAAACTAAATAAACTTTAAAAAATAAATAAATATAAATAAATAAATAAATAAAATGAGGATTCTATTACCAATCCCAATGCATTATTAGAAATGTTAAATAAATTAATGCCTTATAATCTTACAACGTGCTTAGCACAGGCCCCAGGATTTTATCAGGTGATAGAAATAACCTCATTGCTATTTTCACAAATCTTCTTTCTCTTTCTTTAATGTTATTGTGAATTTCAAATTTCCTGTCTTGGCCACACGTTGTAATCACCTTGGAATCCTTTGAAACTACTGATACAGTAGTCCTGCCCTTAACCACAGTTCCACTTTGTGCGATTTCAGTCACACGTGGTCAACCATAGTCCAGAAACAGATGGTCCTTCTTCTGACATATGGTCATAGGGTGAATAATAGCCTAACATTACATCACAACTCCTACATCATTCACCTACTTCATTTCATCATGTAGGCATCTAATCATCTCTCCTTATCACAAGAAGTGTAGGTACTGTACAATAAGATATTTTTAGAGAAAGAAAGCACACTCACATAAGCTTTTATTACAGCATATTTTCTTTATTTATTTCATTATTAGTCAGTGCTGATAATCCCTTACTGTGCTGAATCTATAAATTAAACATTATCATAAGAAAACGTGTAGTATACAAAGCATTCAGCACTCTCTATGGTCTCAGGCATCCACAGGGGGCTTTGGAATCTATCTCCTGCAGATAAGGGGGTAACTGTCCTTGGGTTCCACCTCCAGAGTTTCCGATTTAACTGACCTGGGATAAGGCCTGGGCTTTGGTATTTGTTAAATCCTCCAGCACATTCTAATGTGCAGCTACCCTTGAGAATCAGTGTAAGACTTTGTAAATGACCACCACCTTCACCTTCTCACAGCTTTTCCTTTGCAGTCTCATAGGGGGTCATGCATATGCAGAGTAGGGCTGACTTAGAGTGAGTTCTATGGAGCTCTTCAATGCCTTTCTCCAGAACAGCCTTTCCCAAGCCCTCTCAGATTCCTCAAATACCTCTAATCTAGTAAAGGGTTTTCGAAGCTCCTGTCAAGATTTTTGTTGGCTTTGTGTTTTGCTAGGGCAGAGTACTTACTCCCATAATATCAGGGGCACTGTCCATACACACTCATGCCCAACAGTTTGTGAGGGGAGTGAGAGATCCAGAGAGCAGAGGGCAGGCTAACTGACCCGGGCAGGGAGGACAGGCTGGAAGGAACTACATTCAGAAATGAGGGTTCAGAGGGGTCTACCTTATCTGAGTGGACCTCTGTGAAACCTGGTGCAGCCAGGAGATATTTTGAGGCACCAACATTGAAAGGGAGGTAGAAAGGATTCTTTCCTTAAGGAAGGTGGGAAGAAGGGAGCTGAGGAAAAAATAAGAGTTCCAAATGGAAGGATTAAAGGACCCAAAGGCAAAAGAACAGCTTTCTGCTGTAGTCACATATATGTGACCTGTTGCAGGGCAAACACTATATTTGTACAGTGGCTACATTTTCTAATCTCTTCTAGAGTATAGTGGTCAGCATCCTTCATATTATTAAGGGATACTGGAGCCCTGGGAAGGGGGAAGAATTCTGATAACACCCTCATAATCAATTATGTTACTTAGTCACTCAAGAATGTTTAATTAGGGGACTTAGTGACTCAGTAGATCTGCAGGCCAATCCTGAGCACTTATGCAATGCAAGGTGCCCTGTGAAGGCACTGAGGCATCTGAATACATCCAGTCTTCAGGATTTGTGCCTGGAGGAAGCAGCTGCTGGTCCCATTTCCCACTGGTGACTGTGAATTACACTCACTGGGGGCAAGGTGTTGTGGGCAGTGGAGGGAGAAACAGCTGGGAGTCAGGGAGTCTGCCTTTTGTGCAGTCTCAGCAATCCGCAGGCCATGTGGCTTGGAAGTTCCTGTCTCTGATGACCAGTCTGGTATATACAGTGTATACATAAATCTGGATACACATCAAGCTGGATCTTTCCCTCCCAGTGCTGACGTTCCCAGATTCTGTGGTACTATGCTTAGAAAGTCAACAATATGAAGAGAACATTGATCCACATTGTTTGGAGAATCTTCAGGAAAAATCACAAGTTCCCTGAAAACTTCAACAGCCTTGGAATGAATGACATTCCCCCCCCCCCAACCCCTGCCCCAACACGATTTAGAATCCTAGATACAATTGTTTGGGACAGGAAATTACCAAAGCTTTCTGAACTTCTACCTATAACAAAGACATAGAGGGGAACATATAACAGAAGTCCCTCACAAGCTCTCTTTTGTTTATAAATTGTCCTTTTGTGTCCCAAATGCAGCCAAAGAAAGCTGGAATTGGATTGCAGATGTGGGCAACTGTTTGTAACTGAATGTGACCTGGAAATCTTGCCCTGAGGGAAGTTGATTGAAGGATCCCTTCACCCATGGCTTCTTCAGGAAATGTCCTGGGGCTTGACTAAGAGTCAGAGGCTGGTCTTAGCTTCTGCCCCTCTCCAGGCAAGTGGTCCCATTCTGGTGTCATGAACTAATTAGGTGATTGACACCACCTCTCTTCAGGATGTGGCAAGAGCCGCACTAGCAATTTTTAGCTTTTTTTTAGGTCCAATGTTTTTGATGTACTTGTCCCCACTTCATTATGGTGTACCATACAAATAATCAGTACATATGTTGTCCCAGAAAATATAGGTCTCTTGACTGTTGGCCAGATCCAGGGCCGATAGCAAAAGGCCTCATTTGTTTCATGGCAGCAGACCCACAAAGCAGCCTACACTGCTCCAGTCTACCTTCCTTTATGTGTCGCTGTACCCTGATTATCCCCTTGAGTGAAATCATCACCCATTTCCCTTATCTGTCCCTCTAGTCCCTGGGTTTAGAATAGTGACATTCATGTAGCTGACCAGGAATAATTTGTCCCACTTGATTATCCCAGAGATGAGATCATTTGTACCCTTCTTTAAGAAATAAAAGCCTTCAAAACTTAATACAAGTGCACAGTAATCAAAACAGCATGGTACTGGCATAAAGATAGACATATAAACCAATAGAATTGAAAAAAACAACCCAGAAGTAAAGCCTTGTGTGCATGGTCAAATAATTTTCTACAAGTGTTGAGACCATTCAATAGGGAACGGTCTTTTCTACAAATGGTGCTAGGAAGACTGGATATTCACATGCAAAAGAGTGAAGTTGGGCCCTTACTTTATACTATAAATAAAAAATAACTCAAAATGGGCTAAGACCAAAATGTAATAGTTAAAACTATAAAACTCTGAGAAGAAAACATAAAGGAAAAGCTTTATAATATTGGGTTTTGATACTAAAAGCAGAGGCAATAAAAGAAAAGAACTACATAAATTGAACTTAATCAAAATTAAAAACTTCTGTGCATCATAGGGCACTGTCAACAGAGTGAATGGCAACCAATAGAATAGGAGAAAATATTTCAAAGCATGTATCTGATAAGGGATTGATACCAAAATATATTAAAAACTCTTATATATCAACAGCAACAATAAAAACACACAATCCAATTTAAAAATTGCAATTGTACAATATGAAAATTTTAAAAAGAAAATGTAGGGGCACCTGCATGGATCAATTGGTTAAATGTCTGACTCTTGATTTCAGCTCAGGTCATGATCTCACAGTTCGTAGGATCTAGCTCATGTCAGGCTCTGTACAGACAGTGAGAAGCCTGCTTGGGATTTTCTCTCCCCACCTCTCTCTCTGCCTGTACCCCATTCGCGTTCTCTCTCTCTCTCAAAAATAAATAGAAAAACATTAAAAAAGGAAAATGTAAAAAGCATACTGTATGTCATTCCATTACTCAATACTTTTTTAAATTCTTCATTTCATACTGAATAAAATTCAAACTTCAAGATGACCTTTCCTCCTTCATTTGCCACTTCTCTCAGTATATAATCATCCACAGGCAGTTAGTAAATGTTTGTGTGATTTATGTCTCAGACTTTACATTTCCTTTTTTAAAAATAAAAACATTTTTTTCCCACCGCTGTGTTAAGAAATTCACTTATAGGGGCGCCTGGGTGGCTCAGTTGGTTAAGTGTCCAACTTCAGCTCAGGTCATGATCTCACAGTCCATGAGTTCGAGCCCCGCATCAGGCTCTGTGCTGACAGCTCAGAGCCTGGAGCCTGCTTCAGATTCTGTGTCTCCCTCTCTCTCTGCCCCTCCCCTGCTCATGGTCTGTCTTTCTCTGACTCAAAAATAAATAAAGACATAAAAAAAAGAAAAGAAATTGACTTATATATGCCTTAAAAAATTCCCTAACTTCTCCCTAGGGAAGCAGCATCTGTAAGTATCTTTCCAGAATAAAATTTATGTGTATTGAGGCAATTCTTCATCTCTCTTTTTCTTTGTTTCTTTTCTTTCTTTCTTTCTTTCTTTCTTTCTTTCTTTCTTTCTTTCCTTCTTTCTTTCTTCTTCCCTCCCTTCCCTTCCCCTCCCCTCCCCTCTCCTTCCCTCTCCTTTCTTTCCCTTTCCTTCCCTTCCATTTCCTTCCTTTCTTAGAAAGAAGACTTGTATGTTTTAAGAATCTGTACCCAGGTTAGATGGGGTGAGGGATTGAAAGACTGTTAGTGTTCATCTCTAATAACTGATGCAGGCAAGCCGGTTCAAGGACCCAGAGCGGGGTTGGGGCAGGGCAGAGGAGGGGGATCCCACAGGACGAGGCAACAGGGTCCTTGGCTTCATACAAGATGGAAATCAAATAGAACCAGAAAGACATGAAGACAGAGTCTATTGAAAATAGAGAGAGAGAGACCAGACACAGACAGACCATCTGGAAGATTTGTAAAAGAAAGGAGCATGAGTCTCACCTTTGTTCAGGGTCTGGGGGTTTCTACTGAGGACAATGGCTTGGTGTACATGTCTTCTCAAGCACCCAGGAACTGGTTAGAACAAGGACAAGTTCAAGTGTCCATCATAAGTCACTTATTCCTTGAAGCCAGGAGTCTGGGCAACAAGTTGTCTAGTGCCAATGGTTTAGATATTATCTATTTTTCTGGAAGACTCCAAAGATAGCATTAACTCTTTGTCCCTTTCAAGGAGGACATACATTAAGGCAATTGTAGAGTCAGTGGGGGGTGTAGGCCCTAGCAAGAATAGAAGCAGGAAAAGAAGCAAAAGGAAAATTTTGTTTTTCTTTCATGGGATCCCTTTGGTTTCACTGTCTCATGACTAGGAACTCAATTCAAGATGAGAGAGAGAGAGAAAAGAGGAAGGTCATTCAAAGCAAGAAGAGAGTGTGCAAAACCACGGGAATGTACTAGCAGTTCAGCGTTGCTGGAAATGCACACTGCTGTCTGCTGTTGGGGTAGGGTGGGAGTGAGGAAGCTGGGAGAGGGATGGAACTGGGGGTGAGCCTTGCCAGAAAGTGGACAGCAAAGTGCCTGTGAAGTACAACCAGGAATTCTTGTGTGTACTTACAGACGGCAAGCGCACAAGCAAATGCCCCCATGAGATGGCTCCAGCAACAGTTGGGAAGATGGAGAAAAGAGGTGAAACTCAGGAAGGGAAATCAGCAACCATCCAGACAAGAAGCAAGTGCCTGGGAGGGAGGCAACAATGTGGCTGACTCAAAGGCAGGTGGACTCAGTGTAGGTGGTCGAATGGACAGGCCTAGAAACTGACCACATATGGGAGACTGAAGCACAGGCTGGGTGGTAGGCAGTTAGATAGTTGTGCGAGGCCTGGGTCCCACAGAGACGGGGGCAGGGAGGGTGAATGTGTTAGGAGAGACATCTGTGAACTGCAATTAGGCATATCTTGCCCCGAGGGCCAAGGGGAATTCTAATACAGAAACCACAGGATGCACAGGCACAAAAAGAAAAAAAAAATGCAATTATCATCGTGGTTTGCCCATCCTCACCTTCATCCAACCTTCTTAGAGGATGCTAGGTAATAAAACTAAAGAATTTTGGGCAGGTGCACCACGATAAGAAAGGGTATGGGGAAAGTCAGAGACCTGTCCTGGCAGCTCTCCACAAAAACCCAGATCAAACCAGATGGACCCAAGATGGCGGATGCTATGACAGGAAACCTCTAACCAAATTAGGAAGAAAAGGAGGGAAACCCTGCCTCTCCCCACCCAACAAGTAATGACTATTCCACCCCCTAGTAATATTCTACCCCCTAGTTAATAAAAACCCTGGTACCAATTCTGTTCTGGGCAATTGAGTCTCTCTCAAGCTGCCTGCTCACCTCTCTTGTGACTGTACTCAATAAACTCTGCTTGCTTGTGCCTTCCAGGTCTGTCACCTGAATTCTTTCTGATGAGAAGACAAAGGATGCAGTCCCTGTCATTCCAGGTGGTAATATCTGCTGGAGTGTTTCCTAGATCTGCAGCTTAATAATCATCCTGCACTCAGATGGGGAAACAGGGTAGAGTTTTGGGGGGTTGACTGGGAAGATATATTTAGGCAATGAAGTCCCATCTCTTGGCTTATTCTACCAAACTCACCTGGATAAAACTTACTCTGAAGCAATATCATTCTGCCCCATCCCCCCATAAGTACTTTTATTACAGTGCTATAGAAAAAAAAAAAAAAAGGCTAACATCTCTAATCTCTGGATAGCTTATGCAGATTATATATTTTTTTCTAAGAAAGCACCAGTCTCTTAAAATTACATTAGCATTACTTATGGCAATCACCAGTGAAAGAAAACCTGGTTCCAGTCTTCAAAGACCCAGGAGTCACTACTCTGGACACATACTGACCAAGTCCTGGCCGTGTTTCTCTATAAGGCCAATTGTCAGTGGACAACACCTCTAAATTTAGTATCTCTAGATATCTTTAGTATCACCCCTAAATTTAGCTTCTTCCATTGGTATCACTATTGTGTCTTTATTTTTCTTTCTAATAGCACCTTTGTTGAATGTCACATTTTTCCTGTCTTTGCAGCTCACCTCTTTCCCCTGGGCCAGTTTTCCATTTTTACATAACTAAACTGCCTTCCTCATCAGGATTTGGATCAGCAATATATTATTGTTTAATGGAGCAGTCTTTCTCTCCTCAGGGCTCCCTGACACTTTTCACTTCACCCCTTACCCTTGGAGACATTCTTGTTGGCTGCTGAATGAAGGAGTCTTCCTCCTCATACAGATGTTTCATAGGATTTGCTACAGATTAATTCTTCCCTTTCAGCTGCAACTTGTCAGAGATCAAGAATGAACAAAGAGAAACATCAAGGAATAAGAGATAGACCCTCATTGGCTTTGTCTGGCATTCACTCCTTTCACTAGGCCAAATTCCCTGACACCGTTGTGACATTGGCATTGTAGTAGATGGAAAGCTGGGAGCTGTAACATACGCTGAGGCCACACACAGCTAGTGATGTCTGCTTGGAGCTGGAATGGAGTGAGCCCTCCTGTTAATTTGTGAATGAGGGAATACATGCTAATTCTTCCTTTGCAAGCTTGTTGCAAGCTTCATGTGTACAAGGGAACCTAGTAAGGTTTGGCCATCTGGCATTCCAGAGAATACATTCTCATTAGAAAGGACAATTTCCTCTTGTTCAGTGGAACAAGTACATGGGCTCCAGTCCCATCCTCTCATTCTCTCCCTATTTAATAGTTTTATTGTTATCATTATTATTGTTATTCGTTGAGTCCTTATTAAGACCACTGATGTGAAATATCATCCAGTCACCCACCCAGGCCTAGAAAATGTGCTGGGGAGTCATTGTCTAACAATGGATGTGTTCCCCATTTCTGAAGTTTTCCCAAACCACTTGCCATCTACCTATCCAAACATAATGATTGCTTTTCTAATATCCCGTGGACTTCTGGTCTCTCTCTGGATCTTTACTGCAGTTCCTGGGACCACTAATTATTCTCTTCTTCAACTCTATTCCAGCACACTGTACCTGACATAGTCCTGGGACCATGAACATTTGCACTTGTAATAATATGTCCACCTCCAGCTTATAATTATGATGAGATTTAAATTTAATTCCATTTATATTATTATTAATAAATTTATGTGGAATTAAATTTATACTCAATTATCATCATTACCATATTACATATTATAAATAAACTTTTTAATAAATTTAATTATAACTAAATCGTTTCAAAACAAAGGTGGTGCATACTCAAAAGTCATCTTTTTCTCATGATTTCACTGCATCTGACTATTTTCTATGCTCTGTGGAAATACATATAATGGTGTTTTGTATGCCTGTCTTCCTAACTCTTGGTTCATTGACATAACTTTAGCAGCTTAAAATCAACCATGGGATTCTTTATACCAGTGAAATAGACAAATCACACAAAGTAAGTCTTGGTTTATTGTTTCATTGTCTGTTTAAACCAGGGATCACCAAACTAAGACAGTGGTTTAAATCTGGCTTGCAAGCTAAGGATGTGTTTTGCGTTTTTAAAAGGTTATAAACTAAAAACAGAGAACATGCTACCCAGACTCACTCTCAATAGATTAGATAGATAGATAGATAGATAGATGAGAGATAATTTCTCTGTTTTTGTAAATAAAATTTAATTGGAGCACAGCCAGGCCATTTAACTATGTATTGTCTGTGGCTACTTTCAATGCCAGAGCCACATGGCAAAGCTAAGTAATTAGAACAAAGACTGCCTGAGCTGCAAAGCCTAAAATATTATGCTTTAATACTTTATGGTAAAAGTTTGCTGACTCTTGTCTAGACAAAAAAAAAAAAAAAATAGAGAAAGGTTAATAATGCAGATTAAATTTCAAAATACGTTGAGTCCATAGCTGTTCCATTACAAATAGCACAAAAATCTAGAAAACGTTCTTTCACTATCAAAAAAAAAAATCATTATCTGAATCAGCAGATAATTCTGACTCACTCAGGTCATTGACAAATGAGCAAGGTGCTGACATGTTTTCATTTTTTACTTTTGCATCCTTCTTGTTAATGTAAACACAAATAACCCACACCGCAGGAGAGCTACGTTTGTCTGTCAGTTGCAACCATAGGTTGGCTGTGCCTACGAGTTTGGCAAAAACCAACAATGCATTCTGTGCGAATCGATTTGCTGTATGGAATTTATAGTACAGAGTACTGTATTTTTTATTATTTGTAAATTTTGTGGCAGCTTGGCTTCAGTAAAATATATAATAAACATATGTACATTGTGTGTATTTATGGGCGTACAGACACACATACATGCACAGATGCACACACACAGCTGGGCTCCTCTCAAGATGACCTGTGAAAAAATGAGAGGTTTCTTCAGGAAGAATGCACACAAAGTCAAAGAAGATGCAAGTATCCCAAACAGACCTGGTAACAACACCTCCACCATTAAAAGGGAAGAAGTGGTTACTTAAATTAAATGCTTGTTTTCTTTTGAGATAATGAAAGTGCAAACATACCTGTAGGAAATAATGTAGAAAAAGCTTAGATACCCTTTATTCTATTTCCTCTAGTGGTAATATCTTGCAAAACTGTAGTACAATATCAACCAGAATATGAGCATTGATATAGTCAAGATATAGAGCCTTTCTATCAAGACAAAGATCCACTTTGTTCCCCTTTATAACTATACCCACTTATCTGTGATCCCCATTCCCTCCTCTAACCTCTGGCACCCACTAGTTCTACATTTCTACAATGTTTTCATTTCAAAAATGTTCTGTAGACAGACTCATACAATGGGTAACTTTTGAGGGCTGGCTTTTATGACTTGGTAGAATTCTCTGGAGTTTCATCAAGGTTGCTGTGTGTATCAGTTCTTTTTCTATTACTGAGCAGCATTCTACAGTGTCCTTAACCATCCACCCACAAAAGGACCTCTGGGTTGTTTTTAGATATTATGAGTAAGATAACTATGACCATTTGTGTACATAATTTTGTGTGAATATAAGTTTTCATTTTTCTGGCTTGACGGACTAAAAGTACAACTGCTGGGTCATGTGGTGGTTGCCTGACTGGATTTACTAAGAAACCGCCACACTGTGTTGCAGAGTGGCTGTGACATTGTACTCACTGGCAAAGTATGAGCAGTCCAATTTGCCTACCATCCTTGGAACCTTCCGTGTAGTCATTATTTATTTATTTATTTATTTCATTTTAGCCACTCTGGTCAGCGTGCCATAGTATCTCATTTGTGGCTAATGAGTAATGATGTTCAGTCATATTTAACATCTGTATAACTCCTTTTGGTAAAATGTGTCTTCATGCATTTGTCCGTATTCTAGATGGACTGGTTTATTTTTGTCATACGTTTTGTTTGTTTTTGTTTTGTTTTGTTTTTAATTTTTTTAATGTTTATTTATTTTTGAGAGAGAGAGAGAGAAACAGAGCATGAGCAAGGGAGGGACAGAGAGAGAGTGAGACACAGAATACAAAGCAGGCTCCAGACTCTGAGCTGTCAGCACAGAGGCCGACGTGGGGCTCAAGCCCACAAACTGTGATATCCTGACCTGAACCAAAGTTGGATGCTTAACTGACTGAGCCAGCCAGGCCCTCCATATGTTTTGTTTTTATGGCAGAGGTATGAGAATGTTAGATATTCAAGATATTAGTACTTAGTCAGATCTATATGGCTGCAAATTTTTTCTGCCAGTTTAAATCTTGTCTTTTCATTCTCTTCACAGAATTTTTCTCAGGGAAAATATTTTTAATTTTTATGATATCATATTTATCAATTTTTGTTTGTTTTCCATGTTTTTGGACATCATTCTAAGAAGCCTTTTTCCTAGACATGCTTCTATTTGTTTTATGTTTTTTAAAGTTTATTTATTTATTTTTGAGAGTGAGAGAAGGGGAAGAGACAGAGAGAGAGAGAGGGAGAATCCCAACAAGGCTCCACACTGTCAGCACAGAGTCCAACATAGGGCTTAATTTCACGATCTATGAGATCATGACCCGAGCCAAAACCAAGAGTTGGACACTTACCCAACTGAACTACCCAGATACCCCTATGTTTTACATTTCAATTTTGACTCATTTTGAGTTAATTTTTAGATAAAGTACGAATTGCTAACGTTTTGCTGATGATTTTATGTAAAAATTCATGAGAGATATTGGTCTGTAGTTATCTTTTTTTTGTAATCTTTATCTGGTTTTGTTTTCAGGGTAATGCTAGTTTCATAAAATAAATGGGAAATTGTCCCCTTCTCTATTTTCTGGAAAAGATAGTAATGAAATTAGCATTAATTCTTTAAATGTTGGGTAAAATTTGACAATGAAACCACCTGGGTCTAGAGATTTTTGGGGGGAGGCTTTAAATTACAAATTCAGGACATCTGGATGTCCTGACTCGATTAAGTGCCCAATTCTTGATTTCAGCTCAGGTCATGATCTCATGGTTCATGGGATCCAGCCCCGTGTCAGGCTTTGTGCTCACAGCACCATGGAGCCTTCTTGGGATTCTCTCTCTCCCTGTCTCTCTGTTTCTCTCTCTCTCTCAAAATAAATAAATAAACCAAAAAATTTTCTTCTAAAAAATTACAAATTCAAATTCTTTAATGAATAAAATACTACTAGAGATCTCACCTTCATTTTGTTTGATTTTTGGTCTATGTCTTCTAAGTTGTCAAATTTATGAGTGTAAAGTGGTTCACAGTGTTTCCTAATTACCTCCTTGCAGACTGAGGGATTTATCGTGATATCCCCTGGGTCCCTTATTTCATCCCTGATATTGGTGAATTGTGTCTTCCTTTTTTTTTTTTTTTTTTTTTTTTACTTTTGCCAGTCTTGTTAGGGTTTTATCAATTTTATTGATTTTTTTGAAGAAGAACCAACTTGATTTATTTACACTGTTTTTTAGTCTATCACTTTGTACAGTTTTCTTAGTGGTTACCCAAGAATAAAATATATTCACATAACTTATCAGAGACCTGGCATCGATGTCTTTCCACTTCAAGTGAACTGTAGAAAACTTACTTTCTGTGAAGTTTCTTTACCCTCTTCAGTTACTGAAATATAATTTTCTCAAGTATTCCCTCTTCATTTATTGCACGCCACATGGTTTTATGAGTTTGCTCCAACCATCAAATACAATTTAATAAAATAATGATAAAGATAGTCTATTATATTTACTCCACATGCATCTATTATAAAGTTCTTTCCAAAGTTCCAAGTGGCCTACTGTTAGTGCTTTCCTTTTGTTTAGGGAACTTCCCCTAACATTTCTTTCCAGGCAGGTATGCTAACAACTTATTTTCCTAGTCTTCCCTCATTTAAGAATGTGCTTATTTTCCATTTATTCCTCAAAGATACTTTTGGATCTCATGATTGCCAATTATTTTCCTTTAGTGCCTGAAAAATGTCCCATTTCCTACTGGCCTCCCGTGTGGGGTGAGAAATCCACTGTTATTCAAATCGGCATTCCCCGCCCACCCCATAAGGATGTGTCTTTCTGTTCTTGGTACTCTCAAGATTTTGTCTTCGGCTTTAGATTACCCAAGTTTAATTATGATGTCCTTTGGGCAGAAATTCTTTGAATTTATCCTTTTTGGTAGTGTGTTCAGCTTCTTGAATCTGTAGGTTTTTTGTCTTTTACCATTTTTGAAATTTTCTGCCCCTATGTTTTTGAATATTTTTTCAGCCCTAATCTTTCCTCACCTTCTTGAAATCCAATGATACAGATGTTGGATATTTTGATATTCTCCCACAGGTCCCAGAGGCTCTGTTCAATTTTGTCAGTCTGTTTTCTCCATATCACCTAGTTTAGGAAGATTCTATTGATTTGTCCTAAAGTTTGCTGATTCTATCCTGTATTACCTCCACTCTACCATTGAGCCCACCCCCTGAGGGGTGTTTGTATGCTTGTTTGTATCTTTGTTTTGTGAGTGAGAGGTTATTTACTTTTTGGATCTATAATTTCTATTGGTCTATTTTTATAACTTTTTCTTTGCTGAGACTTTCTAATTTTTCATGTGTTTCAAGGAAATTCATAATTACTTGTCCATGCAGTTTTATGATGGCTGCTTTAAAATACTTGTCAAGGGGCACCTGGGTGGCTCAGTCAGTTGAGTGTCCAACTTTGGCTCAGGTCATGATCTCACGGTTCATGAGTTTGAGCCCTGTGTTGGGCTCTGTGCTTACAGCTCAGAGCCTGGAACCTGCTTCCGTTTCTGTGTCTCCCCCTAGCTCTCTGCCCCTCCCCCGCACGCGCTGTCTCTTTCTGCCTCTCAAAAATAAAGAAAACTAATAAAAAAATTAAAATACTTGTCAAGAAATTCCAACCTCTGATTCATCTCAGTACTTGTCTGTGGATGATTTTTCTGGCTCTTGGTATGAATTACTTATGGTTATGGTCTGGACATTTTGGATATTATGTTACAAAACTCTGTATTCTATTGAATCTTCTGTATTCAATAGGCAGTCTTCCTGTTGCTGTTGAATGATGTCTGCATGGTTGTATATTCTTAGCTGCCCACGGGGTCCTTGTGGCATGGGGAGGGTGGTGGGCAAGAACAGCGAGAGTGAAGACTAGTGATTACCAGCCTCACATCACATCATCTGGTTAAGTCTCATGGCTGCTGAGTGGGAGAGCCATTTCTGCTCACTGATGGACCCCACTAGAATTGTCATTGTCATAGAATATAGAACAGAGAACAATCAGAACTCTACCTCCTCCGATTGTGTGGGGAATGAATCACCACTCAGCCTCACCAGCACTTCTCTGTATGGACATCAAATCACAGCCACTGCTTTTGCCAGAAAAGGGATAAAAGATCAGCAATCTGCTCAACCTCACTGGCAATATCCAGAGCGAACACTGGAGCAAGTCCCCTGCTTCCAGGAGTGATGGCAAGGTGATATGGAGGATCAACTTTCTACTCATCCCCGATGAGTCTTCCAGGGCTGAAAAGTATGATTTTCTCATTAGTGTTTGGTGTAAAGTATTTTCAAAAAACTTTTCTGGTGGTAGGCCATCCTGTCTTGTTCTTTGGCTGAGGGAAACAGACTTTTTTTCGCAGCTACATTTTTTTTTCTGTGCTTATTGGTGGTTCTAGATCTGAGGCTTCTGCCAGCACTCTGTGGTATACAGGAGGCAATAAAAAGACCCAAGGAACTCACCACTATGTTGTCCCTCAGGTTCTAAGGAAAGTCCCAAAGTAACCTACTTTATTCTTTCTACATTTTAGGGACTCTCCATGCTGAATTATTGTGTTATGTCTAGGGTTTGTTTTTGTTTTTGTTCTTTTAGTTATAAGGGAGAGTAACTTGGAGATATGGATGATGCCATCTTGGTATAACCAAAAGACCGTAAGACATAACTTTTTAAAGTAATCTCTACACCCCACATGGGGCTTGAACTAATGGCCCCAAGATCAAGGTCACATGCTCTTCTGACTGAGCTAGTCAAGTGTCCTGAGATGTAATCTTTCAGAAAAATACTTTTACTCTCAGGTGACTATACCTTTCACACAGTTCCATGGATAAATGCCTAAGGAATTGCTGCTTTGCTAAACACTCTATCAAAACTTGAGACCATTCCAACAACAGAGCACAACAAAAAAAGAACAGATACATTTTTCCCTCCAGCTATTCCAACAAGCTCTGAAAGAGTTCATGTCCAGGGCAGCCCTTGATGTCCAGCAGGGCACTGCTGGCTCCCAGCAATGTGGAGTATAGATTGATGGAGAGTGAAACCTCACCCAAGCCCTGGATTTAACCAGTAAAATCAAGAGTTTGGGGGAGCATATATCTCCCCTGAAACATTAAGACATCCATAATACAGAAGTTCTTAAAAGTTGAAGGGTCTATGTTAACCATGACTATTTATTCTAAAAGGTTGCTGAAGACTGGAGAAGTTTATAACATGTAATTTGTATTTTAATATTCAATATCCTTCATTAAATATAATACTTGTTATCATTCTCTTCATAACTCAGCATATAGGCACAGATCCAATTTCCCATCTATATCACAGTCATTAGCTGAATGTAAGTTTCTGACTAGTGCCTCAAAGTGACATTTTTTGAATTCTGAGTGAAAGATAATACAGTGAAACATCCTTATGTAGAGATTGTAGAAGATATTTTCATTTATCTGACTTCATAACTCCCAAATGCTGGGCTGCTTCATTGTGGCAATATAATATGCTGGTGTCAAGTATTTCATGATGGTTTATATGGACCAGTTAGAATATTGTGTTTTCTAATCTCCATTTATAAACTTATCTTCCCTACTTTCCTATCCAAATTCTCTGTTCTTATTAAGCTCATATACTTACAGCCTTCCACACATAATTAGTATGGAATATTGTTTTTGTTTGTTTTAAGTCACATCAATATTTCTAGTCCCATATGTTGTCCTAGAGCCTTGCCACCATCCATCAATCCCTCCCCCCCACCCCTTGAACCACAGCAGATTGTGAACACCTTGATGAATAGAATGTAACAGAAGTGACACTACAAGACTTCCAAGGCTAGGTCATAAAAGTTGACATGGCTTACCCCTGGCTCTCTCAGGATGCCTTCTTTTGGAAGTCAGTCACTATGTGGTGAGAAGGTACAGATTATATGGAAAGACCATGAGTAGGTATTCTGGGCAGAAGCACTAGCTGAAATTTTAGCCTATAGACAATATTAATCATTAGACATTTGAGTAAGTGAGTTTTACGATGATTCAAGCCCCCAGGCTCTGAGACTTTCAACTGAGATCCTAGATATCATGAAGTAGAAGCAAGCCATTGTTGATATGCTGTCTGAAATCCTGACCTAGAAAGTCTGTGAGCATGGTAAATGGTTGTCATACCACTAAATTTTGGAGTAATTTGTTAGGTATCAATGGGAATTCTATCATTTCCTTACATCCTCTGAAAACTGGAACATCATTTTCTAAAATATGTTTCAAAGGAAATGCATAGATTCTACCTTACTTTTCAGTGGTGAACTAGCATGCAAATAGCAGGCAATACTAACCTCCATGACGTAGATATATAATTAGAAGCATGTCTCAAAGTGTCCCAAAGATTTGATTTGATTTGATTTGATTTATTTTATTTTTATTTATTTATTTTTTTAATATTTGGCTAGAAATGTTTTTTTTTGTGTTTTGTTTTTTGTTTTTCATTTTTGTTTTTTTTCTTACTTTTATTTTGAGAGATACAGAGACACCTTGAGTAGGGGAGGGGAAAAAGGAGGGAGAGAGAGAGAGCGAATCCCAAGCAGGCTCTGTACTGCCAGCTCAGAGACAGGGTGGGGCTTGAACTCCCCAAACTGTGAGATCATGACCTGAGCCAAAATCAAGAGTCGAACTGAGCTGACTGAGCCAAAAGTGTCCCAAAGATTTTAGAACATGGAAACTTCATCCCCACATCTAATCCTAATAGTTAATATAATATAATATAATATAATATAATATAATATAATATAATATTATTATATATACTTAAATATATGATATTGATATATTATATTTAATAAAATGTACTTTGGGAAACTCTTTTGAGAATAGCTGCAGTCCAGCCTCTCTCCTCTTCCAAGGAGAGGAAACTGGTGAAGGGCAAAATGGAGTCCTTAGAGATGACAGCTTGGCAGTAGATATTTGTGTGAGAGAATTTTAATAGGTTGTAAATTGACCTTGACTGAGACGTATTGGCTTTTAAGCCTGTATTTGACTGCTGTCTCTTACTTGTTTCCATCTTCCATGTTTCCAGTGTGCTCCTTCTTGGGATTTGTCCCTACACACTGGTCTTAAGAGCCATAGAGAGGAGAGTGAAGCAGGAAGACACTTAGAAAATAAGACATTTTCATGAGGTACATTAACCCTCAAATTTCATACCTACTCAGCCCAGTTAATCTTTGGAGAGAGAAGACAGAATTAGTGGTAAATATCTATGTAGTAATCAAAGGGAGCCTGGGTGACTTAGTCAGTTGGGCGTCCGACTTCAGCTGAGGTCATGATCTCCTGGCTCATGGGTTCGAGCTCTGCATGACGCTCTGTGCTGACAGCTCTGAGCCTGGAACCTGCTTCAGATTCTGTGTCTCCCTCTCTCTCTGTCCCTCCCCCACTTGCACTCTGTCTCTTGTTCTCCTTCAAAAACAAATAAACATTAAAAACATTTTTTTAAGATCTATGTAGTAATTAAGAGAGTGCCTTTACCAGGAGTATCCTCTGAGCTATATTTCCCTCATCAGAAATATCTTTGTGTGTGTGTTGGGTTGGGGGGGGGGGAGTTGTGGGGGGAGGTGTCAATGAAGGAGAAGATACATGGAATATATGGGAGAAGAGGAAAATGATATGATTACTAACTTCCCAGGTTTGTCCTGGTAGCAGAAAAATCAGAAGACTTCCTTTATGGCAACTGTTTTCCATGGTGACAACCAACATACTTGTTCCACTTTCCCATCTTCTCTTGCCTGGAGCATCTTCAATATTTTCCACTCATCAGCATCTGCAATAAAACAAAGCCCTGTCATATCATAAAGCCTTAATTTCTGGTGGGTTCTGGACATAGATAAATGAGTAAATCTTAGTTCCCATCTTTGCTGATGAGGACGATTTCAAGGAGTGTGCTAGATCATTTACAGAAATGGCCTCAATTGTCACCTCTTTGCAATACGATTTGCACCAAATCTTGAGTTTTGAGCAAAAGCAATGTAGCAGCAGCGGCACCATGACATTACTAAACCTGCACCTCAAGAGGTCTCATAAGCTTTTGCTCTTGCTCTTGGAACTCTGCCAATTGCCATAGTCATAAGCCCAGGCTAGCAGGTCGAATTTGAGGGAGACATGTGGCCCACTTCTTCTGTCCCCCAACCAACAGCCATGTAAGAAAGGCCATCCTGAATCAGTCAGACCCCAAGTTACACACAAACTGACTGCAGACACATGAGGGAGCCCAGCTGAAGTCAGCCAAACCTAGCTCAGCGCAGCAGAATGATTCAGCTGACTCTTAGATTCATGGTCAATAATAAATGATTGTTGTTTTGAGCCACTGAGTTTTGAGATGGTGTTTTAAGCAGAAAAAGCTAACTGATCCAGGGAGATAGAAGTGTAAACAAATCAGGTAAGTGAAGTTTTAGAGGTAAGCCCAGGATTCTCGAATAGTACAAAGGAGCATGACCAAGTAGTCCTATGGGGATTATGCATGGCTTAAAGGATAACTCGTGAGGAAACATTAGGAACTAACTAGACAGTGAGTATATCATCTATAGGCTGAATGTAGGAACAAAAACACACAGGTAAGCAAGAAGTGCCAAATGTGTGTAAAAATTGCAAGCAATATGGAGCTTTAAATATGCTGAGTTGTCAAGAAATACGTTAGAAAAGAAAGCAGGGTCTCACCTTGTTAAGAAGCTTATACTTCTAGTCCAATCACCCTTCAAAACCCGAATCAGTCTCTCCACTTCTTGAGATTGTTCTGACTGCTCTCTACGCATAGCTGGTATGTCCTGGCTTTCTGTAACATTCCTTGTCTTTGTCTTTCACTGGGCACCCACTCAGCCCAGGGGAAGTATTTAGTGCCCATACTTATAAATATGTCAGCTGTGAGACAGCTCTCTTGTCCCAAGATTCCAGACTTGTTTTCATCTAATATCTCTGTTTCATGTCTGTAACAATGTCAGTTAATGAAAAGGATGATAATTTGCCTCAACAAACATTTGTTGATCATCAATTATTTGTAAGACAGTGTGTTCTCTGCTTTCCATTCACATGACATGGGATAAATTAGATAAGAAGACTAATCCCTAGGGCTTTCAAGTCTGGAGCTTCAGCTGCTCATCTGAATAAAGCTGAGTGCCAAAAACAAACTGAAGCAACCATATATCCCAGGAAGAGGGAAGCCACAATACTATGGAGACCGACCTGTACCACCAGCTTTACATCAACAGTCCTAGGTTTCGATTCTGGTTTTGTCACTTGCTGGTACTTTAACCTTGGAAAGATTTTTGGTGCCCATGGCCTTTATTGAAGAGTAATATTATTGATTTTATTTAATTTTAATTAATTTCAATCAAAATAGCCACATATGACTAATGGCTACCATATTGGACAGTACAACTCTAGAATCTTACTGTCCTGGATTCAAATCCAGTCTATCAAACTTAGTAACTTTGTGATTTGGGGAAAATTAAACTTGCTGAGTCTTGGTTTCTCAATCTGTAAAATAATTAGAAAAATATTTAATGAGCCTATAATGATAGGCTTAAATGAGATTTGTGGATTTAGCAGTTGATACAAGGAGCATTCGATAATGTGAATTATTATCTTATGACTTCATGATTTAAAACATTCATAAGTTTACAAGGACATTGTGAGGTCATCGTCCTCCAAGAAAAAAAAAAAAACAGTGAGATGAGTAAAATGGGTTTTATTTATCAATTCTGTGTTAGGGACAAGGTGCAGGAAGCTAAAGGCCTTACCTGAAGGGAAGGGGTAAATGTCCATCAATCACTGGGTGCTAGGTACTTTGCAACAATCAGGGTTACAAAATATACATGCAATGCACACCCTGTTCTCAAGCTGCTTAGTGTCCAATGGCAAGGTGAAAATGACACTTGGAAAAAAGAAGAAATCAATGTTCTGTTAGGTAGTGTGGCTCTGATTGCACTGTAGTAATGGTACAGCGACAACCATACAGCTTGGAAGTCTTGGATAGGATCCAACCACTCAACAGATGCTTAGGAACTGGACCAGGCCCTTAACATTTAACAACATTTAAATGCTCACACCAATCCTTTAAGAGTACTACTATTGTGGGTATTCTGCAAATGAGCAAACCAAGAATTTGAGAGATAAAATAATTTGATCTAGGACATTATGAAGTCTGGGATTTGATTTTGTCCAACTTACTAGCTTGTAAGTAAGCCTACTACTGTTTAATGAATCCTGACAGGAGGCACAAGACTCCTGGATCAGAGACCAAGAACATAATTATGCACAGCATAGCAAGCGCCACAGTTTACTTTGGTTTCCCTCACCACCACCCTCAAGTTCTACCAAGGGCTCAGATGGATGCTGTTCATGCAGTGGGTTTGTATCACAGTTGAAAAATGTTGGGACTCGAAAATCTGCGATTTTACAGCAAGCAGTAAGTAAACCTGCTCTTTGTCTCCAAAATAGACATAATCTTGTCCCTCAAGGCTGTTCACTGTAAACAACCCTGGGAACTGCTTCAGTGGAGAGCGGTGAGAGTTTTGAATATTTGTCTTGCCCAGATAGGAGGTTTTAGAGAGACTCAGGGCCTCTGGCTGACTGCTTCTCCCAAAGATCCCAAGAAGTGATGGATGTTCTTTGGCTTTAAATTCCCATTCGTTCCATAACATGATACTGTTAGCCATATAGACAAGCTCAACAACCCTGCCCTCTGATCCTCATTGGAGGGCTACTGACATCGTTCAGTGCTGGTGAAATGTACATTGTCATGATTAGTTTAAAGGAAGCTTTATCTTTTCCCCGGTCTGTAAGCAACCTACGGGTATTATTTCTAATACTCATAAAAATATTTTAATAAATTATTGCCCTTATTTTTATATCAGATACAGATGAAATAGCTTAAGTGTCCTGCCTGAGCTGACCCAGAAGCTGTACGTTCAGCGTAGCATATGTCAGTTTATTTTTCTCTCTTTCCTTCTTCTATCTCTTTCCCTTCCTTATTATAGTAACCCCCAGCTTTCTCTCAAAGAAGAAGGTAGTCCTTCATTGTTGTTAATGTTCACAACTTAAACCTTGACCTGACTCATATCCTATCTTGAGGATATCCTAGCACTGAACCTGATGACGCTGAGCCCAGAAACAGCTGACATCTCTCAGCTTCCCTTTTTTATCTTTTTGTGGGTGCAAGACAAGTTGTGTGGCAGACCAGCAGTTTAAAACAAAAATGTCTGCTAAAAGAACAAGGAAAATAAATCATTCTAGGTGAAACTCAGCTAAAATTGAGCAATTTTTATAGCATTTAGAGGATTCTTCATTCCCGTTAAACAGAGTGTAAATGATCAAACAGGTGATGGATTTCTTGGAGAGAAAAGTCATTATATGGTTCTAAAAACATAAAAAAATCGTATTATGTGCCATAAAGTACAAAAGGATATCTTTCTCAGTCCTCACTCTCTGCAAATAGCATTTTCAGATGCCTTCTACTGGGGCTTCCAAGTTATTTTACCAAATCCAGGTAGAACTCTTCTCTTCCGCTTCCCACATGAGTCACAAATTAGCACCCAGGCCATTATAGCATATGGTGTGGGGGGGCAGAGTGCCCAGGCAGGTCCTTTTGAGAACCAGGGTATAACTGGACAGAACCATAACACATGGTTCTATCTGCTTTAAATATTTTACAGAAAATAACACACACGGTGTATGGAAGGCCTGGATATTAATTAGAACTCTTTAGAATAATTTTCTAATTGCTTTTGAAATGAGGAGAGGGAGCACCTGGGTGGCTCAATCAGTTAAGCGTCCGACTTCTGCTCAGGTGATGATCTCACGGTCTGTGAGTACGAGCCCCACATCGGGCTCTGTGCTGACAGCTCAGAGCCTGGAGCTTGCTTCGGATTCTGTGTCTCCCTCTCTCTCTGACCCTCCACCGTTCATGCTCTGTCTCTCTCTGTCTCAAAAATAAAAATAAACAATAAAAAAAATTGAAATGAGGAGATATGTCAGGAACTTTCTAAAAAAATACAAAGCTTTCCTGATTCAGATTTCACTAGTAAGTTGAGTCATTAAACCTCTCCATCAATGAGGGAGAACAGTTGTCTGCCTTCTATTTAGGTTGAGTGTTTAAAGCAAAGACATTATACTCTTTTTTTTTAAATACTTAATCTGAATTTATAAGATTTAGGGTATTGCTTTGTCTCAGCTGTTAGATTATAAATTCCTATAAATGCCTGGAAAGGGAGTCATGGTATTAATGGAGTATCCTCTATGTGCTGGGTGTTATATGTCCATTGCTTCTAATCCTCACAATATGAGAAGCTGTGTATGACTGTCCTCATTTTTAGACAGAAGATCAGAGGCTAAAAGAGTTATAATCCTTGCCTAAGTTCATACAGCTGGAAGGGGAGAGGCTGGACCCGGCCCGGGGATGTACCCAACCCCGTGTTTTTCTGATTGCACACTGCTGTCTTGTCCTCTCTGCAGGTAAACCTGAGTCACCTGCCACAATGCCATAACTAGAGCAGTAGCCTGTGGTCTAATGCTCACTCCATATTGTTGACCATGTTGTATTTTAACCTATTCATTACTGATAGATTATCACTGCAGAAATTCTATCCTAGATGCAGATTCTGTGATTGAGAGTCTGGCCCAGTGAAGGAACTGGCAGGCTCCACCTTCAGACATCATTTTACATTCAACAAAGAGGCCTCAAGCAGAGGGGCCTTGAGTATGTGAGCACCTGAAAGACCGATGGAGCCATGGGAGGGACTCCATGGCCTCTATCTCACCAGCTCAGACCCATTCACAAAGCCTGAGATCTGAGATGGAGGTCCATTAGTAAACACCAAAGGAGTCTTTTTCATGAGGAAATGTGTAGGACACAGAAAACATGCAGTGTTGTTCCAGGACCCAAGGGACCAACTGTGACACAGCTAGACAGAAACAAGGAGCTTCCTAACTCTGGGGAGACAGCAGAAGCTGGGCACCGAGAAGTCTGCAGAGATTACAAGAGATAATTGTGCAACTGGGGGCCACAAGCCAGGGATTTCCAAAACTCAATGTTATTTTAAAAACATTTGATCCTAAAGCCAGAAGAGTCCGATTCCTGCACCTGAAGACATACATGATATTAAATGGGAACATATGTTAATTTTTATTTACTCGGAAAAAGCTAGAATGGGTAGGATGATTATAATGCCCCTTCTGGGAGCCTCATAAATTGTAGGCTCAAGGAAAATGGCCTGGAAAGGTGGAAAGTGGGGAGCAGTGCTTTACAGGGCCCCCTATATCCATGCTTGGTCTCCTCCACCGGCCCAGTGTGGGGAGAGAGATGGTGATTTGGTGGGCACCCACACAGCTCACTAAGTGCCAAAGCACCCAGTGCAGTGCCTAGGCACCAGGTCGTGTGTCGGAAAGGAACGAACACAGCAGAACTTTGTACCAAGGTTTGTGCAAGTAAGAGGGAGGCAAGGCCCACCATTTATTCCAGAGTCAGGAAGACTTTCAGGGAAGAAGTGAATTCTGAGATTATTCTTCAGGACAAGTCAGAGGCTGATCAGGCAAGCAGAGAGGAAGGCTGGATGCCAGACAGCTTACACATGAATCCAGAGCAAAGTGTATTTACCGGTACTGGTTTCAGCAGTTATGTCAAAATAGTACTTACAGAGGCCAAGGTAAGCAGTCATTCATTCATTCATTCATTCACTCATTCATCCTACATTCACTGAGGATCCACAAAACACCTGGCACGGTGTTGAGTGTGGAAGTGGTAGGGATGAGTCAGAACAGCCCCACCCCCCAACCTTCAACGTGCTCACGCTAAAGTGTGGGAACAGCGCACCCCGCCACGTCAGCAAATGGAAGTGGTAACTCGTGTCAGATGTGGGGCTGCAAGGGAACAATAAAAATCATTTACTCTGTATCCAGCATAGAACCAAACCTTACAGGGAACCCTAAAGAAATGGAAGATATGGTGCCTGCCCTCCAGGGAGCTACTGTCTATTCCAGCGGATGGAAAGGAAACACATAGAATTAAGTGCTAAGTAGGGCGCTGGGGTGGCTCAGTCAGTTGAGCAGCTGACTTCAGCTCAGGTCATGATCTCATGGTTCATGAGTTCAAGCCCTACATTGATTGGGCTCTGTACTGCCAGCACAGAGCCCCTCCCCAACTGGTTCTCTAAATAAATAAACAAACAAACAAAAAAAGAAATTAAGTGCTAAGTGACTTGGCATTTTCCTTCTCCACAAAAGCAGTATGGAAATGGGAGTTCTCAGTGGGGACTGTTCCAAACATTTTAAAGGCATTTCATTTTTCAAATTAGAAAAGTCTTATTTAAAAACAATGAAACGCTTTCAATCCACTAAATGTTATCTAGCCATACTGCCACAACACCTGGTAGCTACTAATATAACTTTGTAGTCCTAGCTCTATTGTACACAGATAAAGAGCAAGTGACAAAGGCTAGAGATTCCTGGTCAGAGTCAAAAGAAACTTGCAGTCAAGGACAAAAGGAAAATGTTCTCCTGAAAAAAAACACATTCTTAACTGAGAAAGTTACCCAAATGTCACTGAGGTAAGCACATTGCCATTGGGACAGCACAAACCAGGTGAACACAATTGGACACATCCTTGCCATCACACTCATATGGCACACCCATGTGGGTTTCAGCTTGAAGGACTTTTCCCACCAAGAAGGTGTCATATCTTATATGGAAAGTTACTAGAACAGGAAGTCAAGTTTCACTCTATAAACAAATTTTCAGGGACAAATTTATTCCTTAAAGGGTACCTTGCCGAATAAAACAAATGGCCCTTTTATCTATGATAAGCTTCAGTCCATGGACCACTACAAAATAATCCAGACAACTTAAATTTTCTGCAGAAATTATGGCATCACTAATAATAAATAACATTTATTTGCTTAACTCCCTGAGGGCAGGCAGAGAATCTTTCAATTTTGTCCCCAGAATCTAGGTCAGTACCTAAAACATAATTGCTAAACGAATGGATGAATAAATCGTGGCAGTTGAGAGCGTTTTCTGCTTGGAGGTAAAGCACTGAAAACAGAGACACAGACCTATGAATCTGCCTTCTACTATCTTGGGGTCCTCCGGCTCTCCTATTGCCTTAGATTCATAAACTGTCCTTACAAATCTAAAAATAGAGACCAATGGAAATCCACAGCAGATACCTGGCAGTGCAGGAAAGGCTTTCCATACTCCAGAAAGCTTAGCTACTACCCACCAAGTCCATGCCATGGTGACTCTTCAGAAAGGACACAACACAGCACATTGACCCAGGGCCTCTCCCAGTTTATCTGGAGAAATAGCACAACAAAGGTAGGACAACACAGCAGACAAATTTGTTATGTAAAAAACAAAGGCCTCAAAAAGTGCCCTGCGAGATCCAAAGGGACACATTGATATTGCTTTGGCCTTGGGAAGACTTCAGGCCATTGCTCACCTGAGCCCTTCAAGGCAATGGCATTGCCAGCATCTGATAGGCAGAAAGGACACCAGTCCCCACTCTTCCATTGTCTGGGGCAAGTTCAATAACTCAGGGTTGGAGACAGGTTTTGTGGGCTTAAGGTGTGTACATTTTGGTGGGCCATCTGTAAGTAAAATGAAAGCAAATATAAAAATTGGGGCACCTGGGTGGCTCAGTCCGCTGAGTATCTGACTTCAGCTCAGACCATGATCCGTGGTTCGTGAGTTCGAGCCCCGTGTCAGGCTCTGTGCTAACAGTGCACAGCCCACCTCTGACCCTCTGTTACGCTCTCTCTCTCTCTTTTCTCCTCCCCTGCTCACTGTGACACACACACTCTCTCAAAAATAAGTAAAAACATATATATATATATATATACACACACACACACACACATATATATACACACATACATATATATATACATACATACATATATATGTATGTATATATATGTGTGTATATATAAATGTTTTTATATAGATAAATGTGTATATATATATGTATATATGTGTATATATATGTATGTATATATGTGTGTACATATATGTATGTATATATAATATAAATGTGGTTATTTATTAAGAATGAGTAAGGAAATCACAACGTATTACTGAAGTTTTGGATGATTTGATCCCTTTTTTTGGTCTTGAGACACCAGAAATGATCATAAGAAGTGCTTCCTGGTGGTTGTCTGGCTTCCCCTCCTTATCTGGAACAAGCTATAGCTCCCACAAGCCTCCAGCATTCACAGGACCTTGTACAAGTGAAGAGCCCTAAAGCTTAAGCTTCCAGGTGAATTTGCCTTTTCAAGCCCTTTCAGTCCTTCACAGTCTTATATGTAAAATAAGTAATAGTAATTCTCGCAGCACTGGGTTCTATAAGAATTAAATGAAAGAACACATGTGAATTGCTTTGGAGAGCTAATAGCTTTTTAAACGGCTGAATGTATGTGTGCAGTACTCTGTGTAGGGTACAGCCACATGCAGGGCACAGAGAGCAGAACTAACACAGTGACGGAAGGGGCAGTGAACACAGCCAAGCAGTATGTGCTGGCAGAAAAAAAAAAAATTAGTGTGAGAAGAAGTCAGAAACGTAAAGTCTAACCTAAGAGCTAAGGAAGTAAGGGGAGGGGGAAAAATCAACAGTTAAAACATAATGGTGTAACGAAAAGGTTTTTAAAAAGTGAATTTAGGATAGGATTATGATATATTGTTATCAGACAATGGTACTTCAGCTCAGATGTGCTAATGTAAAAATCAGGGAGAACAGCCTTTTAAGAATGGAGGCTTGGACACATAACTTTTGACAAGGGAGTGAGAAGCGACCAGAGGACATCCTGAAAAATGAAAGAACAGGCTTGTTGTAATCTTGTGCAGAACTCTTGCTGCTGGAGGTCACTGCATGGGAAAATGGCAGGGATACTATTGGCACGAGAGTCCCCAGAACCAGCAGCGCAGCCATAGACCAACAGCATGGACCGTGGAACAAAAGTCAGAGTTATATTTCAGCCCCATCGCTTATCAACTGCTCAGTCTTGGACAAGTTGTTTACCTCCTTAAGCATCAAGCATCAGTTTTTCATCTATAAAATGGATATAGAACAACACCTGCATTTAAGTTCTTTTTTTGTCTTTATTTATGTGTCACTTTCTAAGGAAATGCTGACATAATGTCCAGACCTGAAGGCTTGAGATACAAATTCAATGATTATGTATTTTGTTCCTTCTGATCTATATTTTGCTTTGCAGGTTAAGAAGAGGTAAAGAAAGACAGATACCATATGTTTTTACTCTTATGTGGATCCTGAGAAACTTAACAGAAGACCATGGGGGAGGGGAAGAAAAAAAAAGAGGTTAGAGAGGAAGAGAGCCAAAGCATAAGAGACTCTTAAAAACTGAGAACAAACTGAGGGCTGATGGGGGGCTGGGAGAGAGGAGAGGGTGGGTGATGGGTATTGAGGAGGGCACCTTTTGGGATGAGCACTGGGTGTTGTATGGAAACCAATCTGACAATAAATTTCATATTTAAAAAAAAGAATAGGTAAAGATATTCTAGGTTGTTTTTGTGTTTTATGTTTTGTGTGTGTGTCTGTGTTTATGTGTGTGTGTGTGAGGTGGGGGATGTCTGTCTGATCACTCAGGGGTGATCAAGTATAGATATAGCACATGATTTCTTGCATTGATCAATTATAAGTCTTCAAAGGAATTGCCCAGATAGCATTCATGACCTTGCCCTTCCCCTCCCAGACAAGGAGATTTGTTTTCTCTGATTCTCTGCTTACTCTAGGCAAACTTTTAATTTTATTTATTTATTGTCATTTTTTTAATGCTTATGTATTTTTGGGAGAGAGAGAGAGAGACCTAGTGGGGGAGGAGCAGAGAGAGGGAGACAGAGAATCCAAAGAAGGCTCCTCGCTATCAGCGCAAAGCCTGACATGGGGCTCGGACTCACAAACCGTGAGATTGTTATGGAACCTGGTCTGGTTCCAGCAGAAGAACCAAGCAGCACTCGGTGGTCTTGGAAGGCAGGAGGTTTATTTTACATTGGCGGGCTCAGAGGAGATCACTCTCCAGAGGTCTGAGCCCAGAGTGTAAGCAGAGGGAACAATTTATAGTCTGTTACTTCCACATTCCACATTAGTAGGAATTTGGTGTGCAAACAGGGTAGGAACAAGAACCCAGAAGGGGAGTCTTCGGTCCAGGACTGGAATTTCCCTCTCAGTCCTGTTGGCCGTCTTATAACAGATTTTTCCTTATCAACATCATGACCTGAGCTGCAGCCTGTCACTCAACCAACAGAGCCACCCAGGTGCCCCAAGAAAACATTTTACTTTTAAAGGCAAACAAAGCCTCTTTCTGAAACATGTCTCTAACATCACATCTACATTCTCCCTTATTTTCTTGCATAGATATTTAATAGATGCTGGAAGACAGTATCAAAGAGCATTCAGTAAGACAATGGAACAAATGTTTAAAAATTTTTTAATTAAAAAAATCTCGGGGTGCCTGGGTGGCTCAGTCGGTTAAGCGGCCGACTTCAGCTCAGGTTATGATCTCGTGGTCCGTGAGTTCGAGCCCCGCGTTGGGCTCTGGGCTGACAGCTCAGAGCCTGGAGCCTGTTTCAGATTCTGTGTCTCCCTCTCTCTGACCCTCCCCCATTCATGCTCTGTCTCTCTCTGTCTCAAAAATAAATAAAACGTTAAAAAAAAATCTTTGTGGTACCACCAGAATCCCCCCATTCTCCCCATTTTGACTCTTAGGCCCCAACAGTTTATACACCAGAGCTCCCAACACTCACATGTATTCATATGCGACCGCCACTGACATGACATTCTCCTTTAGCAAGTCATTTGTGGCAAATTTTTCCCAAAGATTATGTGGTGAAATTTCCAGCCTTGGATGTGAAAGTGCCCCTTAGGACCACCAGCCGATCTGAGATGTTGTGCACAGGCCCCCCAGGGATGCTTGCCCTTTGCCAACTTTGCTCACCCCATGTTGCCTTCTCTCAAAAGTTTGAAGCAAGTGTGGGATGCACTTTAATTCAAGTATTTGACAGATTATTTAGGAGTTTCTATTTTGGGATGTTTTTGTCTTCTTTTTAAAAGATATAAAAGCCAATGAAACTGAATGTACTCATAACAAGTGGGAGGTGAGCCTGATAGGAAAACTTGGTACCTTGTGCTCGATCCCAGCCCCTAGAGAGACAACACAGAACCCGAGGTGAAATTTCACAAAGATGTAAGTTTGGCTTAGTTTGGATTTTTGCATTTTCGGTTTCTATTTTTTATTTTTTGCTGCGAAGGTAAATTGCTTTGTGAAAGTATTAGAAGTGGCCTTTTGACAGCCAGATGGGACTGAAGTAAAATTTCCATTTTAGTCAAACTGGCTTCACACACTATGCGATTTTCTTTATCCCCCCAGTTTAAATTCAAGGCTCCTATAGTGATATCACACTCAATCAAAGCCGACAGGTTATTTCTATTAAAGTTTGGGGTTGAATGGAGACTAACTAGAATGGTGCTTCTATTGCTAATATTTCATTCGAGTGGCAGAATGCAATACCTCGGATGGAGTTAAGAAGATAAAATTTCGGGTGCTGCTGAAATTGAAAAACAGCTTGTTAGGGAAATTTGGTTTATTTAAATAAAATCACTGTTGATTTTGAAGTTCTCCCCTCCCCCCCACTCCGGAATTACAGATCTCTCTAATTCCATTGTCACTCCTGCCAGCCTGCATCTTCCTGAGGGTCTTATTGTTCTCTCAGGAGATTTGGCCCTTTGGACACCAGGACGGAAGACAACGGGGATAGAGGCTGCCCGGCCTGCAATCCCTGGTTATTGTGCAGAATGAAAATCCATTTTATTGTACAATCTCTGGAGGGGAGGGGAAAAATGCTCCGTGTGCTCTCCACAGACTTCAATTACCCTTTCAAACATGGTGTGTTTGGTCCAAGCGTAATAAAAGCTAATTCCCTACAATCACATTGGCTCCTGTGAGGGCCAAGGCTACGGCCAGGTGGGTGTCAAGAATTCAGAGGAAGATAAAAGAATAGTTTATTAGGCACACATGTATGCGTGCAACTACCCCTGTTCCTTTTGAAAGAGAGACAAAATTCAACTAAATAAAAGTCCGTTAAACACAAACATTTGTCAGATGCTTTTGTAGCCTCTAAACACTACAAGACGCTTTTGTAGATGTCTGAACTTTCAAAGGCAAACCAAAGAGCCCCCCAAAGTGTATTTGCCAATATAAGCAAAATGAGGCCATTGTTCTTTTATGCATTCATCAATACTGAGTGGGCATTGCTAGGCGCATAACATCTGTATAAATAGCCCTACGCTTACCCTTGTAGCCAGCGTGAATGTTGGAAGACAAAAATATTGAACTTGGACCTGTCTCGGTATAAAACTTCCACAGTTTAGATATTTAAAAAAGGGCTGGGGAGTTGGGGCATGTTCAGAGCCAAAAAGAATACTTTCCATGTCAGTTAAAGTTCACTCTATCAGAAGTTTTTTATATTGTAAGTTCAGATATCTGGGTGTTTGTCCTGCTCTGTCTCGTTTAGCTGTATGATATGAGGCAACATTTATAACTTTTCCAAGAGTTTTTCACCAATAAAAGAAAAGGAGGGGTTATGGAAAAAGACTCAATGCTATAAGAACCTCCATGTGTGACACTTATAATTTCTTTTAGGGGTAAGCACTATGAACAGCTCAAAGAAATGTGTGATTAAGAGAGGTTTTATTTTTTAAAAATGGGTGTCTGTGAAGCAGACAATAGTGAATCCCCAGAGCAGTAAATGGGGAGGAACAAACCAGCCACCTGCAGGAGGTTCTGTAAAATATAAGAAGTCCAAAACTCCCCTGGTGTGCCATGATGCCCCCGTGTGCCTTCTATGACCACGACCTTCTGGATACCCAACTTACACTCAACAATGATGAAGTTTTGGGGTGATGGGGGATTCATGGCGTCCAGAGCCGATGGCCACCAAAGAATTCTTGAAGATGTCTTTAGTGCAAAAAGGTGATTTCATTAAAGCATGGGGACAGGACCTATGGGCAGGAAGAGATTCCCTGGGGTCCCGATGGGTAACTTATTATACACCCTCCAGTTGAGAGGGGGTGAGGGAAAGAGTAAATCTCTAGGGAATTTTGGAAGCAAGGTTTCCAGGACCTTGAGGGACCTGCTGTTGCTAGGGAAACACCATTTATTCGCATTTAATAAAATCTCAGCCATGAGACCCTTCAGATACATATGGGGGGGGGTGACATAAGCTTGGAGCATGATTGCCAGCATATATCCTGGGGCAGTTGAGATAAAGGAATTAGATGTACAGGATCCTTGAGATTAGGACAATGTTGCTACGGTTCTCTTCTGCCCCTAGCAAAGTGTCATCATTGAGGCAGCTAAACTCCTAGAGGGAGGTTACTCTGCTGGTCTCAAGGACTTGTCAATGGGATGTAGGCAGTAAGGGAATTTAACTTTTCATTTGCCTTAGTTTCCCACATTACTATGGCAAGCACTTAAACCCCTTTCCTTTGTTCTTGGGTAGGCCAGGAGTGTTTGAGGAATATCATACATATTCCATCAGCATTGAGGGGAGAGTGGGGGTGGGGAGTGCCAGCCTGTATCTTGCCCCTCAACCTGCCTCAGGCTCCCTCATCAGACTATGGGAAAAGGTTTCTGTGTTCATCAGAAATCCATGAGGCTACGTTCATCAAAACCTAAAATTCAGGGGTCACCTGGGTGGCTCAGTCAGTTAAGTGTCCAACGCTTGGTTTCAACTCAGATCATGATCACACGGTTCGTGGGTTCGAGCCCCATGTCAGTCTCTGCACCGACAGTGCAGAGCCCACTTGGGATTTCTCTCTCCCTCTCTCTCTGCCCCTCCATGGCTTGCTGTAAATAAATAAATAAATAAATAAATAAATAAATAAATAAATAAAGTGGGTTTTTTTAATAATAAAAAATAAATAAATAAATAACCTAAAATTCCTTTCTGAGGGACTAGGTCTTTGATTCCACAGTAAGAATGAGAGTAAGCCTAAGAGAGACTAAAAATTGAAGTTGCCCAGAGAAGAAATAGGAGGATGCTTTGCTCTGTGCCACTGCAATTGTCAGGTAATCATAAAGGGTCAATGGGCATCTACCACTGGCAAGGCTGGCTGTGCAACAGTAGGCAAAGCAGGGGTGGTGTCTGACTGCAGGCAACTCACTTCCCAAGCAGCGACTGCGAAATTCAGCATATCAGCACACAAATAAATGCTGAGAGACAACTTGGGTGAGGCCCTAAGAAGAATATTAACATGGCACAAGGACAGTCACAAAAGATTTACTTAAGAAATATAACTATTGTCAATGTAACAATACTAATAAAGTTTAGGATTTATTGAGTGCTTTATATAATACTCATTAGTAAATATTTTATGTTCATAATTTCACTTGGTTTTTAAATGTTTTTAATGTTTATTATTTATTTTTTGAGAGAGACTGAAAGAGAAAGAGAGAGAGAGAGACAGCATGAGCAGAGGAAGGGCAGAGAGAGAAGGAGACACAATCCGAAGCTGGCTCCAGGCTCCGCACTGTCAGCACAGAGTCAGACAAGGGGCTTGAACTCATGAACAATGAGATCATGATCTGAGCCCAAGGAAGACACTTAACCGACTGAGCCACCCAGGCACCCCTCATTTGGTTTTTAAATCAATATCTTGAGATAAGTGTAATTAGTAAACCCATAGAAGCAGATGAGGAAACTGAATTGGATGTGTTACATAATTTCTCCATATTAGGAAGTGGTAAACAATGATTTAACTTTCTATACCAATGGAGAGGAAAAGGAAAAACAAGTAAAACAATGATTTTGGGGCACCTGGGTAGTTAAGCTTTGGATTTTGACTCAGGTCATGATCTCACAGTTCATGAGTTGGAGCCCCACATTCTGTGCTAACAGCACAGAGCCAGGCTCAAATCCTCTGACCCCTCTCTCTGCCCTTCTCCTGCTCTCTGCCTCAAAAATAAATAAACATTAACAAAACTAAATGATTTAAATAGAGGGTATTAAAAACAATTATTATAAGAATCCAGTTTGGATTTAGATAGTGATTGCATCATCTTACTATCTATTAGGAATGTAAGAGAGTCCGTTGTTCTGTAAGTTTGACAACATTTACTCTCTTCAAACTTTTTAGTTTTAGCTATTCTGGAGTGTGTGTAGTGGTATCCTAGTGCAGTTTTAATTTGCATCTGCCTGATGACCAATCATGGTGGCTGACTTTTTAGGAGTATATTGAATATTCATATATTTTCCTTTCTGCAAAAACTGTCCAAGTCTTTTGATGATGATTCTAATTGCCTAGTTTCCTCATTATTGCATGATGAAAGATCTCTGTATACAAATATTTGGCAGATATATGCATTAAGAATATTTTATCAGAGCTCCTGGTGGCTCAGTTGGTTAAGCATCTGACATTGGCTCAGGTCATGATCTCACAGTTCGTGGGTTCAAGCCCTGCATCGTGCTCTGTGTTGACAGCTCAGAACCTGGAGCCTGCTTCGGATTCTGTGTCTCCCTCTCTCTCTGCCCTTCCTCCGCTCATGCTCTATCTCTCTCTCAAAAATAAATTAACATTTAAAAAAAAACAAAAAAAGAATATTTTCTCCAATTCTGGGCCATGTATTTTTTTTCTTAACTGTATCTTCAGAAGAGAAAATATTAATTTTTTATTCACACTATTTATGTGTCATTGTTTGTCCTTCTGCCAATACTACACTTTGCTAAACTCTATAAGCTACAGTGTGGGAGAAAGTAAGTTCTCCCACTTGAATTTTTCTTCTCAGACTGTTTTATCTGGTCTGTAGACTATACATTTCCAAATAAGTGTTAGAATAAACTTCTCTGTGTTTGTCAACAAAAACTTGTTGGGATTTCAATAGAAATAGTGCTAAACAATGAAGATCCATTTGGAGAGAACTGATACCTTTATTATGCTGATATCCTTACCATGGAGACTTCTGGTTTGAGAATGTGGTACATCTTCTGTATGTAGATCTTTCATTTCCCTTATCACCATTTTGTATTTTTCAAAATAAAGATCTTATACATTTCTTTTAATGTATGTCTAGATATTTCCTTTCCTTTACAGGAACTATAAATAGTATTGTGTTACTGATTTCATTTCCCACATTTGTTATTAGAAATCTGATCGATTTTGCATGTTGAGCTTGTATCCTATGATCTTACTAAATTCACTTATTCGTACTAGTGAATCTTAAAAATATTTTATGACGATTTTGTCATCTGTAAGTCGAAAATTTTATTCCTTTTTAATCTGTGCCTTTTATTCATTTCTCTTACCTATTTGTAGTGAGTACATGTTCTAGTACAGTGTTAGATGTGGTTTGTTCTGTGGCTCAAGATACAGTCTACCTCTGACTATTCCATGGAACTTGAAAACACAGTAGGGTCTATTGTGATTGAGACCAGTGTTAATATATGTAAATTAGATCCTGTTGGTTGACTGTATTGTAGAACTCATCTATATCCTTGTTGATTTTCTGCCTTGCAGTTGTATTAGTTCCTGGGACAGCAGGTAGTGAGGATGGGAGGCAGGAGGTTGAAGTTCTCAACTATAAATGTGGATTTCTTGTTTCAGCTTTTTTAGTTTTTGCTTTATAGATTTTGAAACTCTGTTGTTTGGTGTGTATGTATATAGTTAAAATTGTTATATCTTCCCAGATAACTCATCTTTTAATTTTTTAAGTTTATTTATTTTGTGAGAGGGAGAGAGAGAGACAGCAGAGAGGAGCGAGAGAGAGAGAGAGAGAGAGCATCCCAAGCAGGTTCCACACTGTCAGCACAAAGGCTAACATGGAGCTTGATCCCAGGAACTGTGAGATCATGATCTGAGCTGAAATCAAAAGTAAGATGCTTAATTGAGCCACCAGGCACCCCACTCTTTTCATCATTATGTAATGTTCCTCTTTGTATCTAGTAATTCTCTTTGCTCTGAAGTACACTTCTCCAGATATTAATATATCACCCCTGCTTTTCTTAGATTACTGTTTACATGACATATTATTTTCCATCCTCTTATATTCAATCTACTTATGTCATTGAATTTGAAATTAGATTTTTGTAAGTAGCATCTAGTTGGGTTATGTTGAAAATCAAATGATCTAAATTTTGGTGAAGTTCCATTTAATACTTTATGATCCACATTTTAGTGCTCCTGTCTAAGGAAATTTCTCATTTCTTCAAGTTCAAAGAGTTTCCTGTATGATTTCAAAAATATATTTATAGCTCTTTTACATTTAGATCTAGAACCCATTTCAAGCTAATTATTGTGGATAGGATATGGAAAAGATCAAACCTCACTGTTTCTTTTAATTTTTTACATATGGATGTCAATTGTTTGAAAAGTCCATTAACTCTTATTGAAATGTTGGCACTTTGTTAAACTACATATGTGTGCCTATATATCTCTATGCTCTTGATTTTTGTTCCGTTTATCTATGTCAATGATAAACATCCAATGGCATTTATCTGTGTCAATTCTTATGTAAATTCTACACTGTCTTGATTACTAGACATTTGTAGTAAGCCATAAAATATGTCAGGATTACTCTTCTAATATTTTTCACTCAAATTGTTTGGCTACTCTAGATCCTTTGGACTTTCACATATATTTTAGAATCAACTAGTTAACCATAACAAAATAGTTAACTACATCAACTATGTAGATTTTGATTAGGATTGTGTTGAAACCTCAGATCAATTCAGGAAAAAACTGACACAATTACAATTTTGAATCTTTCAAATTATTAACATGATATATCTTTCCACAAGCTTAGGTCTTCTACAGTGTTTTAAAAATATTCTTCAGTGCTTGGCTCTTATCTTTTTTTACAGTTATTCCTACATATTTTATGTTTCTCATGCTCTTGTGAACTATTTTGATTTTGCTAACTTCATTTCTAATTATTTGTCGCTAATAAATATGTGAAGTCCTACCCTCCAGCTCCTATGAATTTGTCTTTATTTGGAAATAGGATCTTCACAGATGATTAAGCTATTTTGAGGTCACTAGGGCAGGTCCTAATCCAATTTGATTGGTGTTCTTTTTTTTTTTTTTAATGTTTTTATTTATTTTTGAGACAGAGAGAACCAGAGCATGAACAGGGAAGGGGCAGAGAGAGAGGGAGACACAGAATCCAAAGCAGGCTCCAGGTTCTGAGCTGTCAGCACAGAGCTGGAACTCACAGACTGTGAAATCATGACCCGAACTGAAGTTAGACGCTTAACCAACTAAGCCACCCAGGTGCCCCTGGTTTTCTTATAAAAAGGGGAGATTTGGCCACAGAGGGATGATGATGTGAAAATGACTATGTGATGAAAGAGGCAGAGACTAGACTGATAACGGCTATAAGGCCAGACACTAAGGATTGTTGGCCACCACCAGAAGCTCTGAAGAGGCATGGCAGTCTTCTACCAAGAGTCCCAGAAGAGACATGGAGCTTCAAACACCTTGATCTCAGAATTCCAACCCCTAGAACTGAAGAGCATAAATTTGTGTGGTTTTAAGTAACCCTGGTTGTGGACTTATGGCAGCCCTAGGAAACCAATATAATATGTAAGGATTTTTGTATCTACTTTAGGGCAGTCAAATTTTAACAACAACAAAACTGGATTATGATTAGCATTCTGTTGGAAACATAGTTCAACTTGACAATAATTGATGTCTTAAAACCATTTGCCTTCCCAGTCTAGGGAATACAATATATCTGTCTGTATAATAGCTCTTCTATAATTTATCTTCTAATGTCTTTGTCTAGTTTTTGGCATTAAAGTAATACTGACCTATAAAAGGCCTTGCTTGGGAAATTTTCTTCCCTGCTCCACCACTCTATCTTCTAAAATCTCTCTGTGGTATTTTTTTTAAAGATGTCTGACAGACTTGACCTGCAAACCATCTGAGACTGGGTATTCTTTGTGGAAAGGTCTTTAGTTACCAAATCAATTTTTTAATATATGCTGTGCTGCTCATATATTCTATTTCTTCCTGGGCTAATTTTCATAATTTTGCCTTTCATAACACTTTCCTATTGCATTGTTATAATACTTACTGAAATTTAATTGTTTACAAGATCCTCTTATTGTCCTTTAATGTTTGTACCATGTGATATGATGATTCCTCTTTTATTCCTGATGTTAATAAAGATTTGTCTCTCTCCTTTCCCTCATGAATGTAGCTAAAGGCTCATCATTTTTATTGATCTTTTTAAAACTAGACTTGGTATGGACTTTGTCCATTTTCAGTTCCATCGATTTCTTCTCTTATCTAATTACTTCTACCCACATTTGGCTTATGTGTTTTTCTTTTTCTACTTCTTTGAGACTGAAATTTTACTCATTGATCCCAGATTTACCTTATTTTATGAAATATAATTTATTGTCAAATTGGTTTCCATACAACACCCAGTGCTCATCCCAACAGGTGCCCTCCTCGATGCCCATCATATTTACCTCTTTTAATATAATCATTTAGAACTATACATTTCTCTCTACACCCTACTTTACCTGCATCCTACCAGTATGGATATGCTTTGTTTTTATTTTCATTCAGTTCATAATATTTGCTAATTCTCCATGTGTTTTTTCTTTCAGTCTTGAATTACTTAGGATTGCATCGTTTAATGCCCACCTACTGGAGGATTTTCTAGATGCGTTTCTGTTATTCATTTATCTTTTAATTTTTCCTGTAATCAGAATGCTTATTTTGTGTGACTTCAATTATTTTAAATTTGTTTGACTTCTTTTGTGCCTCATCCATCTTGGTGAATTTCCCATATTCACTTGAAAAGGTTTCTTTCTGTGTTTTTTGTGTTAGGTTCTATAAACGTCAAGTACATTGGGTTGATTTATTGTGTTATTGAAGTATTCCATTATCTTAAGTTTTTTTTTTTTTGGTCTGTTCTACCAATATCTGTTTTTTATTATTTTTCCATTCTGTGTTACATTTTTCATAAAATGCATTCTTATGTCTCCGAATTCACTGGCATTCTTATTTGCAGCATTTAATATACTTTTTCCCTATAATTTGTCATTTGGATTTCAGAAAAACATTGTATTATTTTTTTTTATTTCCAGATATCTCCTATGTTGTTTCTCTTTATTAACATGTTGGTTTTTAAATCTCTAAGTACAAGGTTATGCATGCAAGAAACTTGGATCTCACCACATCATTCTAACAAGCAAAAAGCTGAACTAACTGCAAAATCAATGCATTTATTGAATCTGCAAGGGAAGGGAAGACACAGAAGAGAACTGCTGTCCCCAAGACTGGAGAGACAGACAGGTGAACACAAGGAGCCAAGGCTTACCCACAAGTGGAAACCACTTGGGAACTTGTGCCTGGATTGGAAAAAAATGAAGCTATAATTGGCAAGTTGCTAGAGACCAAGATGTGGACAAGATTGAGAGTTAAAAAAACTCCAGGGGGACCCAAACATAAAGGGATCCCCACAATATTGTGAGACTTCAGTCCAGCATCTCAACTAGGTTCCTATAGTAAATACTATAGAAATATATTTTTGTCCTCCCAGCAGAGGGAGGGGAAAAGGCAAGCCAAAGAACTCTGTTCTAGAGGCACCTGGGTGGCTTGGTCGGTTAAGTTTCCAACTTCAGCTCAGGTCATGATCTTGCGGTTCGTGAGCCCACATTGGGCTCTGGGCTGATAGCTTGGAGCCTGGAGCTGATTGGGATTCTGTGTCTCCCTCTCTCCCTCTGCTCCTCCTCTGATCACACTCTGTCTCTCTCTCTCAAAAATAAATAATAAACATTAAAAAAATTTTTTTTCAAAGAACTCTGTTCTCAGTGAGGCCCGCACTCAAGGGAAATTGGTTAGCTAGAGCCTAACAGACCTGGAAAAGGGAAACACCGAATTCCAGTCCACCCTAGCCATCCTGTCCCAATAAAGAAGGACAAAAAAAAAAAACTGAGAAACTCTGTGAATTATAGACTCACTAAAAGACTAAGACCTAATCATAGCCAATAGGACATTTCCCCTCAGGTACACCTCACCACACCATTAGTAAAAGACTATTTATAGAGTTCTTTTACCCAGCACAGCATGTACATGTATCAGGGAAAAAATGGCAAACCATACCAAAAGGGAAAAAAAATACAATTTGAAGAGACAAAACATTAGAAAAAAGAATTCTAAACTGTTGAAATGATCAGACTAGGCACTTAAAATAATTATAATTAATATGCTGAGAACTGTAATGGATAAAGTAGACAGCATGCCAGAACAGATGAGAAATGCAAGTTGAGCTTTGTTAGGAAATCCTAACAAAGAAGTGAAAAAAAATGCTAGAGATCAAAAACACCACACAAGAAATAAAGAATGCTTTTGGTGGGCTTATTAGTAAAGTAAATATGACTCAGTACAGAATATTTTAACTGGAAGATACATCAGTAGAAACCTCTAAAACCAAAGAGCAAAGGGTTTCCTGGGTGGTTGAACTCTATGAACCCTGGGTGGGTTCAGTTGGTTGAGCATGCAACTTCAGCTCGGGTCATGATCTCACAGTTCATGAGTTTGAGCCCTACAGCTGATGCTGCTATCAGCACAGAGCCCACTTTGGATCTTCTGTCTCCCTCTTTCTCTGCCCTTCCCCTACTTGTGTGCTTTAAAAAATAAATAAAACATTAAATTTTTTATGTTTTTATTGTTAATTAATTAGTTTTTAATTTACATCCAAGTTAGTTAGCATATAGTAGTATAATGATTTCAAGAATAGATTCCAGTGATTCATCCCAACAAGTGTCCTCTCCAATGTCCCTTAACCATTTAGCCCATCTCCCCACCCACCACCCTTCTAGCAACCCTCAGTTCTCTGTATTTAAGAGTCTCTTATCTTTTGTCCCTTTCCTTGTTTTTATATTATTTTTTCTTCCCTTTCCTTATGTTCATCTGTTTTGTATCTTAAAGTCCTCATATGAGTGAAGTCATATGATAGTTGTCTTTCTCTGACCAACTAATTTCACTTAGCTTAATACCCTCTAGTTCTATCCATGTAGTTGCAAATGGCAAGATTTTGTTATTTTTGATTGCTAAGTAATATTCCATTGTGTGTGTGTGTGTGTGTGTGTGTGTGTGTGTGTGTATACCACTTCTTGTGTGTACATATACATATATATATACCACTTCTTCTTTATCCATTCATTTGTCGATGGACATTTGGGCTCTTTCCATACTTTGGTTATTGTAGATAGAGCTGCTATAAACATTGGGGTGCATATACCCCTTCGAAACAGCACACCAAGTGAGCAGCCCTCACTTGGATAAATACCTAGTAGTGCAATTTCTGGGTCATAGGGTAGTTCTATTTAAAAAAAAATGTTTATTTAATGTTTATTTATTTGAAGAGAGAGACACAGAGCATGAGCAGGAGAGGGGTAGAGAGAGAGGGAGACACAGAATCTGAAGCAGGCTCCAGGCTCTGAGCTGTCAGCACAGAACCAGACATGAGGCTCAAACCCACAAACCATGAGATCATGGCCTGATCCAAAGTCAGACACCCAACCAACTGAGCCACCCAGGCACCCCAAGTAGTTCTATTTTTAATTTTCTGAGGAAACTCCATGCTGTTTTCCAGAATGGCTGAACCCATTTGCATTCCCAATTTTTTTTTAATAAAACCAAAGAGCAAAGAGAACAAAGACAAAAAAAGAAAGAAAGAAAGAGAAAAGAGAGGAAAAGAAAAGAAAAGAAAAAAAGATAAAAGATAAAAGAAAATAAAGAAAAGAAAAAGGAAAAGGGAAAAAAATATCTGAAGAGTGTGGGACAACAACAAAAAGATATAACATATACATAATAGGAATGCCAGAAAGAGAAGAGAGAAAGAAACAGAAGAAAAATTTGAAACATTAATTACTGATAATTTTCCCAAAGTAATGTCAGACACAAAACCACAGATCCAAGAAGTTCAGAAAACCCCAAGTAGAATATGTTGAAAAATTACACTTAGGCATACCACTTTCACTACAGAAATCAAAGATAAAGAAAAAATCCTGAAAGAAGCCAGAGGGAAAAAACACCCTATATGTAGAAGAACAAAGATAAGATCTACATCTGACTTCTGAGAAATGATGAAGAACAGAGTGACATCATCAAGATGGCAAAGTAGGAGACCTCAACCTTCACCCCCACTACAAAGAGCAATTGGACTGCTATCTGAGCAAAAATAGCTCAGAGTCCACTTAAGAAGCATCAGGACACACTGGAATATAAAAACAAAATAACAGCGCAATAAGGGCAGGAGAACAGTTTTATTTTGCCTAAATCCTCCCATTCCCTAAATCGACACTGCTCAGAGCCAAGAGGGAACTTCTCAGCCTGAGAGAGTTTCAGTCACCTGGAAGAAGAGAGAAGAATGACTGACTTCCCCAGCCTTTTGGGAAAGGACCTGCTTCAGTTTGACTCCACCCAGAGCCCAGCAGAGCTGAGAGGTCTAGAAATGGATAGAAACAAGGAAGAAATTCAGAACTTACCAGTCCTAACTTTGTGGAAGAAGCAACCACAGTTCCCAGTGGCTTGTACTGTAGAAGATCCTAGTAGCCCTCATTACTAGGGACTTCAACAACCTTTTCAGACACTGAAAAGCCCAATAGATAACATCACTGAGCCCATCATGAACCCCAGGAGACTGCTCCACAGAGGACCCTAGCAAAATCCACTGAGGAGACCAACATCCATCATGGCTAGCTGCTACAGACCCTGTGTGGTTTACCACTGAGGGCCCCATGGTATATGGCACTGTCGGATTCCATCTGCCTGAATCCTCTTGACTCCCACCCTCCCACACTGGAGACACTTCAGCCAGCACTGCTGTGGATTTGTTGGGCCCCAGGATCCACATTACTAGCAAGCTCCAGCCTAAAGTCCTGCGTGTGTGTATAATGACAGCACAATGCTCTATGTCTGACCCTGACCACTTGGTGTGTGCTTGTGGTTGTCCCAACAACCAAAAAAGGGCACATCAACAGCTTACGCACCCACCACTGCTCAGATCCCAGGGCCAGCCCAGCTCTGTTACTGATGGGCACTACTGTACATGCCCAAAGTTAGCTTCTATAGCTGTGCACTTAACATGCCAGCAGCCCTCACTTCTGTCGCTGACCTCCAATGCCATGTACATACTCACAGCTAGCCCCTACAGCCATACATGTGCATTTTTACAGCAAAGGTCACTGGAGCTGCTTATGAGCCTATCTAGCCCCAACTCCTGCCACTGGCCCTTTGGATATCCATAGCAAGATACTATAGCTGTCATCTGAACCCAGCTTGGCTCAACTCTTATCATGACCTTCCACTGGCATGTACACTTTCACAGCTAACCTCTGTAGCCATCTGCTGTCCTGACTCTGATAAACCTCCACTACCATGCTTGTACCTGTGAGTAGAGACTGCAGCTGCATGAGTACATGGCCAAAAGCCCAGGCCCACTTAGCTGCTCAAGCACCCATCCCCAACCCGATTCCCATTACCAGTCCCCATTGCCATGACATGACTGTGACTAGTCCCCATAGCCATGCAACTGAAGGCTGACAACCCAGACTAACATAGCTGTCCATGTGCCTGCAGTTGACCCCAGCAACTAGTCCAGGCCCCTGCCACAGTATTATGTGCCTGCAAGCAGCCGCTGCCACCACAATAAAAAAAAAAAAAAAAAAAAAAAAAAAAACCTGCAGCCAGCCCTTTCAAGTGTACATATGCATGCTACAGTTCTGGACACCACCACACCTACCTTGTTGGACTTAGAGGGACAGCTGAGGACCCCAGAATCTCTTGCAGCCACCAAAGACCCCCCGCAGCTCTTTCCACCACAGATCATCCATTGTTGAGGTCATAGATACCAGCTGCCTGACCTAATGAGACACTATTCCTCACTGGTCTGGGATCCTCCACCACCTGCACTTGGCTCCCCAGACCAATAGGTCCAAGGTCATGACACACTCTAGCATCTCCCCACTGCCGGTAAAATTCTTTCCTTTATCAAAATACGCAAATAAAATCTGGACTGTCTTTAAAATCATAGACACATACACAAAGCCACAGAGATCACAAAGAATTGGGAAAACATCACCAGCAAAGGAACACAATAAAATTTTAGCAACCAACCCCAATATATAGAGATACAAAATATACCTAACAAAGAATTCAAAATAATTATTCTAAAGAACTTCAAAGGACAAGAGATTGCAGTTAACAACTTAACAAAATCAGGAAAACAATACAAGAATAAAATGAGAAGTTCAACAAAGAGGCAAAAAACAGAAAAAAATTAAGAAGTAACCAAACAGAAATTTTGGAGTTGAAGAATATGACTGAATAAAAAGTGCAACAGAGAGTTCCAAAAGCCAACTGCTCAATCAGAAGAACAGTGAACTCAGTCATTTGAGGGTATCCACTTAAAGACAAAAAAAAAAAAAAAAAATGAAAAGAAGTGATGAAAGCTTACAGGACTTATAAGACATTATCAAGCAAAAAAATATACACATCATGAACATACTAGAAGGAGAGAGAGAGAAAGGAGCAGGAAGCTTATTTATAAATTAATGACTGAAAATTTCCCAGCTCTTGAGAAAGATGTGGACATTCAATTACATAAAGTACAAAAATCCCCAATCAGGTTTAATCCAAAGAAGATTAAACCAAGACATATTATTAAAAAAAAAAAAACTGTTAAAAATCAAACAGATGCATTGATTTCTCTTTCTTCTCATTTTTTTTAACGTTTATTTATTTTTGAGACAGAGAGAGACAGAGCATGAATGGGGGAGGGTCAGAGAGAGGGAGATACAGAATCCGAAACAGACTCCAGGCTCTGAGCTGTCAGCACAGAGCCCGACACGAGGCTGGAACTCACTGACCGTGAGATCATGACCTGAGCCGAAGTCAGCCGCTTTTACCGACTGAGCCACCCAGGTGCCCCTCTTTCTTTTCATTTTTTATTGGTGTATAGAAATGCAACAGATTTCTGTGTATTAATTTTGTACCCCACAAATTTACTGAATTCATTTGTTAGTACTGATAGTTTTTGGTAGAGTGTTTATGCTTTTTTTTTAAATCATAATATCATGTTTGTTTTTTTAATCATAGTATCATGTCTTCTGAAAATGGTGACAGTTTTACTTTTTTTTTAGAAATCTGGATGAATTATTTTATTTGTCTGAATGCTGTGGCTTGGACCTCCAGTACTATGTCAAATAAAAGTCATGAGAGTGGACATCCTCGTATTTTTTCTGATCTTGTGTGAAATGCTTTCAACTTTTCACCATTAAGTGTAATGTTAGCTGTGAATTTTTCATATATGGGCTTTATTATGATAAGGCATTTTTTCTCTATACCTATGTTATTGAGAGTTTTTATCACACATCCAAGCTGAAATTTGTCAAATGTTTTTTCTGCATCTATGGAGATAATCATATGATTTTTAACCTTCATTTTGTTAATATGGTGTATGATGATTGATTTGCAAGTGTTGAACCATTCTTGCATCCTGGAATAAATCCCACTGGATCATGATGAATGATCATTATAGTGTATTTTTTAAATCAGTTCTATTATTTTGTTGAGAATTTTTGTATCTATGTTGATCAGGAATATTGATCTATAATATTCTTTTTTGTAGTTCAACCACCATGGAAAACAGTATGAAGGTTCCTCAAAAAAATAAAAATAGAAACACCATGTGACCCAGTAATTCTACTTCTGGGTGTTACCCAAAGGGGAAAAAATTAGTAAAGATAGTGCACTCCAATGTTTATTACATTATTTACAATAACTAAGATATGGAACAACTTAAGTACCCAGCTACATTACTCAGCTATAAAAAAAATGAAGTTTTTCCATTTGCAACAAAATGGATGGACCTAGAGGGTATTATGCTAAGTGAAATAAATCAGATTGAGAAAGGAAAACATCATATGATTTCACTTATATCTAGAATCTAAAAAAAAAAAACGAACAAACAAACAGAAATGGACTTACAAATAAAGAGAACAAACTTCTAAATTCCAGGGAAGAGGGATGTGTTGATAGTCAATTAGGTAAAGGAGATTAAGATGTAGAAACTTCCAATTATAAATAAATAAGTCATAGGAATAAAAAGTACAGCATAGGAAGTATAGTCAATACTGTTGCAATAACTTTATATAGTGACAGATGATAACCACACTTTGTGGTTAGTGTGGTTAATGTAGTTAATGTAGTAAGCATTATGTAATGTATACATTCTTGTATACAAGAATTGTAATGTATACAATTCTTGAATCACTGTGTTGTACACATGAAACTAATACATACTCTATGTCAACTATATTTCAGTTAAAAAATAAAATTAAAAAGACAAAATTAAAATTTTGAAAGTATTGAGAAAAAAACCTCATCACATGCAAGGTAACCACATAAGGCCATTTCCTAGCAGAAACCCTTGAGATGATATACTCAAATTGCTAGAGAAAAACATGCCAATGAAAAATACTATACCTGACAATTATCTTTCAGAATTAAAAGGGAAATAAAACATTCCCAGACAAGCAAAAGCTAAAGGAATTTATCACCGCTGGAACTGACTTACAAAAAATGATAAAAGGAGTTATTCAAGCTGAGAAGAAAATACATTAAGTAGTAATGAGAAATCATATGAAAGTATAAAACTCAATAGTAAAGGTAAATATATGGTCAACTTCAGAGTAACTGATACTGTAATGATGATGTGTAAATGACATAACTCTAGCATAAAAGTTAAAAGACAAAAGATTAAAAATAACTATAGCAACATTAATCTGTTAATGGATATACAATATAAATAGACATAAGTTGTGACATCAAACACATTTATGTGTACACATTAGCGTATGGTGGAGTGAAAACGTTGAGCTTTTGTATGCAAAAAGTTAAGTTGTTCTCAGCTTAAAATAGACTATTATAAATATGTTATTTGTAAGCCTTGTGGAAACCACAAAGCAAAAACCTATGCAAGATAATACACAAAAGAGAAAAAGAAAAAAATGAAAACATATCACTGTAGAAAATGATCAAATTAGGAAGGAAAACAGCAAGAGACAATGAAAGAAACAAAGAATCTAGAAAATACTTAGAAAAAAATAAGCAAAATGGCAGAGTAAGTCTTTACTTGTCAATAATTACTTTAACTGTAAATGGACTACATTCCTTAATTAAAAGACATAGAGTGGTTAAATGTAAAATAAGATAATAAAATTAAATTAAATAACCCAACTATATGCTGCCTGCAAGACACTCACTTCAGCTTTAGGATACACAAAGATTCAAAGTAAAGGGTTAGAAAAAAGATATCCCATGCAAATGGAAACCTAAGGAGAGCAAAGATAGCTATATTTATCAGACTAAATAGACTTTAAGTCAAAACTATAATAAGAGATAAAAAAGGTCATTATATAACCATATAAGGATTGATTCAACAATAGGAAATAACAGTAGAAAATGTATATTTACCCAGCAATGAAGCACCAAAGTATATTAATCTACCAATGACAGATCTGAAGGGAAAAAAGAAAGTACTATAAAAATAGTAGAGGACTTCAACACCCCACTTTAAACAATGGATACATCCAGACAGAAAGTCTATAAGGAAGTATTAGAACATAACCTTTAGACCAAATGAACCTAACATATACAGAATATTTCATTCAACAAAAGCAGGATATAGTTCTTTGCAAACACAAAAAACAAGACTTAAGAAGATTGAGACTTCATCAAATATCTCTTCCATGACAATGGTATAAAACTAGAAATCAGTAACAAAAGGAAACCTGGAAATTCACAAGTAGGTGGAGGTTGAACAATCTGAACAAGTAATTGGTGAAAGAAATAACATATATGTATATATATATATATATATATATATATATATATATAGAGAGAGAGAGAGAGAGAGAGAGAGAGGGAAACAAAAATGGAAACACAATGTATCAAAACTTAATACATCACAACAACAAGTCTGAGAGGGAAATGACAATCAATGTCAACATTAAAAAAAAAGGGGGATCTAAAATAAGCAACCTAACTTTACATCTCAAGGGTCTAAAAGAAGGACAAAAAAGCTCAAAGTTAATAGGAGAAAGAAAATAAAGATCAGAAAAGAATTAAATGAATAAGGATTAGAAAGACAACAAGAAACAATCAACTGAGTAATTTTTTAAAGACAAAATTAACAAAATTTCAGGTAGACTAAGAAAGAAGAAGAGAAAACTCAAATAAATGAAAGTAGAAATGTAAAAGGAGATATTATGACAGATATGACAGAAATGCAGAGGATCAGGAGACAAACAGCAACAAATCCAATAACAAAATAATATCTGCACTCTCATCTTTAGGGAAGCATTATTCACCTCAGCCAAGTGTATGTGTGAGTGTGTGTGTATACAGTATAATATAAATAGATATATGTAACATAGGATATATATGTAATAAAATATTTAGCTTTTAAAAAGGAAAACTTACCACTTGCAATATTGATAAACCTAGAGGACATTATGTTAAGAGAAATTAGCTATACACACAAACTCATAGTAAAAAAAGTAGAACAGTGATTATCAGGTGATGAGACTTAGGAGTAAAGGGAAAATATTCATCAAAAGACACAACTTTTCAGTTATAAAATGAATAAGTGTTGAGCACTTAAGGTACATAATACAGTCACAGTTAATACTAACTTGAAAATGTTAGGACTAGATCTTAAGTGTTCACACTACCAACAAAACAAAACAAAAAACTATTGTAAATGAATATATCATTTATTTTGATTTTGGTAACATTCCACAATGTATGCATAAATTAAAAAATCATGTTGTACATCTTAAATATGCATCAATTTTATTTGTCAAGAATAAATAAACACAAATAAACAACAAAGTGAAGGAGAAAGTCTTTCTCAGTCAAATAAAAATTGGGGGAATTTGTTGCAGTGTATCTCTTTCAAGATATGTCAAAAAAAGTTCTTCTAGAGAGAAGGAAAATAAAATATGATTCAGAAATTTGGGTAAAAGAAGAGTATTAAAAAGGAATAAGTAATGGTAAAATAATTATATATATCTTGTTAATTTATATAACAGATAACAGTATGTTCAACATAATAAAAGCAATGGGGTGCCTGGGTGGCTCAGTCAGTTAAGTGTCCGACTTCAGGTCAGGTCATGATCTCACCGTCCGTGAGTTCGAGCCCCACGTCAGGCTTAGGCTCTGTGCTGACAGCTCAGAACCTGGAGCCTGTTTTGGATTCTGTGTCTCCCTCTCTCTCTGCCCCTCCCCTGCTCATACTCTGTCTCTCTCTATCTCAAAAATAAATTAAAAAATTAAGAAAATGAAATATAATAAAAAAATAAAAGCATCAATATATTAAATGAAAAATAACAATGATGAAAGGGACAAAAGGGGGGAATATAAATTATTTTGTTTTTATAAGGTACTCATAATACCTGAGAAGTGGTATACTATTATTTGAAAGTGAATTTATATTAGTTCTGAAAGTATATTGCCAATTCTAGGAAAATTGCTTAAAATAAAAAGTTAAATAAATGAATAAATAAAATGCTAAGAAATGAGGGAAAATGGACAATAAAATGCACAATTACTGTATAAAAAACACAAAAGGCAGGAAAAGCATGAGAGACAAAAGTTAGAGAACAGGAGCAACAAAAGAAAAACTGAAAAAAGTATGATAGACATTCATCTAACTTTATCAATCATTTTAAACATCAGTGCTCTAAAAACACCAATTTAAAAGACAAAGGTTATCAGAGTGGACCAAAAACTAAAACTCAGCTATGTGCTGTCTACAAGAAACCTACTTTACATATAAAGACACATGCGGATTAAAAGTAAATGGATGGAGAAAATATATTATGCTAACACTATTCCAAAGAAAGTTGAAATAATTTTAATTAGCTAATAATAATAAATTTCAGACTGAGCTTACTTCAAAGCAAGGAAAATTATTAGAGTTAAAGAGAGGCATTACATAGTAAAAAATATCAATTCTCCAAGACGACACAATGATCTTAAAAATGTATGCACCTAACAACAGAGCCTTAAACTATGTGAAGCAAAAGCTGATAGAATGACAAAGAGAAAAACATGAATCCACTATCATAGTTGGAGCTTTCGACCCTCTTCTATGAGAAATAGATTCAACAGAAAGAAAATCAGTAAAGGCAGAATTGATCTCAACAGCACTATCAATCGCCTGGTTAAAATCAACATCAAGGAGTATTTCACCCAACAAAAATAGAATACACATTTTTCTCAAGCTCATATGGAACATTCCCCATGATAGAACACATTCCAGGGCATTAAACATACCTTAAATTTAAAATAATAGAAATCATACAATGTCTGCTCCCAGACCATAATGGAATTACACTAGACATCAGAAACAGAAAGGTATCCAGAAAACTCCCAAGTATGTGGAGATTAAACAGCCAACTTCTGAATAACACATGGGTCAAAGATGAAATCTAAAAATAAATTAAAAAGTATTTTGAACTAAATAAAAATAAAAACTCAACTTACCAAATTTGTGAAATGCAGCAAAAGCAGTGCTTAAAGGTAAATTTATACCATTGAATGCATATATTAGAAACAAAAAAAAAGCACATTAGATCAATAAACTAAGTTTCCACTTTTGGAAACTAGAAAAAGGGCAAATTAAAGTCTAGGTAAGTAATAAAAAAACAATTACAAAAGAAATAAGTTACTGGAAACATAAAATAAATAGAAAAAAAAATCAACAAAACCAAAAGTCAGTCTTGGAAAAGATCCACATAACCAAAAAATCTCTAGCCAAGCTACTTAAGAAAAACAGAAGACACAAATTGCTAATATCAGAAATGAAAGACATTACATCACTACAGTTCTTCTGGGCATTAGAAGGATAATAAAGGAGGGGTACCTAGGTGTCTTAGTCAGTTAAGTGTCTGACTCTTGATTTCAGCTCAGGTCATGAACTCATCTCACAGTTCGTGATTCAACTCCCGCCATCAGGCTCTGTGCTGAGGGTGCAGAGCTTGGTTGGGATTTTCCTTTTTTGCCTCCCTTTGCCTCTCTCCTGCACGTGCTCTCTCTCCCCCCCCCCTCTCTCTCTCTCTCTCTCTCTGTCTCTCAAAAATAAATATGTAAATACAATTCTTTTAAAAAAAAGGATAATAAAGGAATATTATGAACAACTTTATGGCAGTGTATTTGATTACCTAGATGAAATTAAATTCTCTGAAAGACACCATCTGCCAAACCTCACATAAGAAAAACTCACATAAGAAACAAGCCAAATGGACCTATATGTACTAAATAAAATGAACCCATAATTCTCCAAAAAAGAAATATACTGGATGGTACACTGGTGAATTCTACCAAACATTTAAGGAAGAGATTATGCCAATTCTCCATAATGTATTTCAGAGGATAAAAGCAGAGGGAACAGAGGGAATCCTAACTCATTCTATGAAACCAGCACTACTCTAAAACAAAACCAGACAAATATAAGAAAAGAAAACTACAGACCAATATCTCTCATGAATAATAATATAAAACTTCTCAACAAAATATTAGCAAGTTTAATCTAAAAATCCAAAAAATAATTATACACCATGACCAAGTAGGTTTTGTCTCAGGTATGTATGCAAGGCTAGTTCAATATTTGAAACTCAATTACATCACATCAGTAAGCTAAATTAGAAAAGATAATATGATCATGTCAATACCTATAGAAAAAGCATTTGACAAAATCCAACACCCTTTCATGATAAAACTTCTTAGCAAACTAAGAATGGAAGGAACTTCTTTTTTTTTTTAATTTTTAAAGTTTATTTATTTATTTTGAGAGAGTGAGAGAGTGGGGGAAGGGCAGAGAGAAAGATAGAGATAGAGAGAGAGAGAGAATCCCATGCAGACCCCATTATGTCAGCATGGAGCCTGATGTGGGGCTCGAACTCATGAACCATGAGATCATGACCTGAGACAAAATCAAGAGTCAGATGCTAACTGACTGAGCCACCCAGGCGCCCCTAGAAGGAACTTTTTCAACCTGTTAAAAAAAGTCTACAAGTAATATTATACCTAATGGTGCAAAAGTAAAAACTTTCTCACTAAGATCAAATATAAGGCAAGGATGTCTCTTCTCATCATTCCTTTCCAACATTATACTGGAAGTTGTAGCTAATAAAATAAGACAAGAAAAGGAAATTTAAGGTATACACATTTGGAAGAAAGAAATAAAACTGTCTTTATTCACAGATTACATGATTGTCTATAGAGAAAATCTGAAAGAATAGAATGTTTAACCTCCTGGAACTGATCGTAGCAAAACTACAAGATATAAGGATAATATACAAAAGTCAATCACTTTTCTATATACCACCAATAAACAAATGGAATTTGAAATTAAAAACATAATACCATCTACATTAATACCCCAAAATAAAATACTTAGGTATAAATCTAACAAAATACATTTAAAAAATCTACATAATGAAAACTACAAAACTCTGATGAAAAAAGTGGAAAAAGAGCTACATAAATGTAGAGCTACTCCATGTTCATGGAAAGGAAGATTCCGTAAGGTCAAGATACTAGTTCTTTCAGGGGCACCTGGGTGGCTCAGTCAATTAAGTGGCCAACTTCAGCTCAGGTCATGATCTCATGGTTCATAAGTTCAAGCCCCACATTGGGATTGGTGCTGACAGCTCAGATTCTGTGTTGCCCCCTCTTTCTATCCCTACCTCACTCATGCTCTGTCTCTCCGTCTCTCAAAAATAAGTGTTAAGAATTTTTTTTAATATATTAGTTTTTCCCACTTGATTACAGATTCAGTACAATCCCAATCAAAATTCCAGCAAGATATTTTGTGGATATTGACAAACTAATTCAATATTTATATAGAAGAGCAAAAGACCCAGAGCAGTCAACACATTAAAAGAGAATAGTATTAAAGGACTACCACTGTCTGACTTCAAGATTTATCACCAAATTATAATAATTGAGACAGTGTGCTATTGATGGGGAAAAAATGGACACATATCAATGTAACAGAATAGAGAGCATAGAAGTAAATAAATTAAACTAATAAATATAGTCAACCTCATAAAAACTGATCTTTGACAAAGGAAAAAGGCCAATACAATGAGTTTCTGTTCAGAAAAGTGCTTTCAATATAAAGCTGGGACATTCTAATGGCAGGCTCCATTTGTTTTCCTATCCCCTGGGTTCATGCACCATCTGACAGGTTTCTGATTTTGTTTATTTGTTTATGTTTTTGTTCTGTTATTAATGCAGGATAGTAAGTCTGTTCCTGGTTACTGCTTCATAGCCCAAACCAAAAAACTATACTGAATATTTATGGAATTAATTAATGTATAAAAATGTAAAATGTAAAAAAAAAATGTATAAATTCAACATATTAATGTTGAATTTGAAGGGTTTATGAGATATCAACTTGAAAGCAATCATCAACGATCAAATATTTGACAACCTGTGACAGTGATTTTGAAGGATGAATATTATAGATTTATTTTCATGGACCTGAAAATTTAGGGCAGAAGAGCAGAAGAATGGGAACAATTAAAGTTAAGTGATAGACACATAAATAAATAATTAGGTGTTAATGAGTGTTTGGAAGTAAAGAAGTAGTGACTATAGCTTATGAATTAAAATTTTATAAATTTTGCTATAAAAATATGGATATGGTGATAGAGGAAAATAGCTATGCTGTTATAAATTATTTAAGTTAGTAATTACCTGTGCTTCCCATCTCACATTAGAATCTTTATTTACATTCTGGAGTTCATTCCACTTCCTGTGGATATGTTGTTCAGGAGCTTAACCGAAATGGAAACTACATCAACAAATTGATGTAAGCTAAAACTGTATTTAGACTCTATAGAACTCAAATAATATGGACATATCCTATAATATATAGGGAGATTTGAAATGCTTTGGGTAGGTATAAAGTATAATCTAAGATCAGGTTTTTTTTAAATATAAAATACAATAGTAACAAACAACTAAAAACAACGGCCTTTTTCTGGGCATTGATCTTCCTTTCTTTTTCTTAATTATTAATATAAGTTTACAGCCTATTAGCACCAGAAGTTTTCTTAGGGACCAGATATTATAGTTTATTATCAGTATGAAAATCAACACTGGGGACATTAACCAAATAGAAAGATAAGGTATTACGTTACTGGCAGAGCCAGAACTAGGTAGAGTTCAATCCTTCTGACTTCCAGACCAGATCTTTTTTCCTTCAGTAGGCATGTGCCAATAACTGACCAGTTATTTACTAATTTGCTTCTCATTCTTCTTGAGTACACAATTCAGATAAAAACTTGATAAAGTTGAAGTTAGGCAACTTCATCTGTCATTTTGGCCTGCATACTAAACCATCCTACAACATACACTACTCTTTTCTTCCCCTATCTGCTAGTTTATATCAAAGACCAAGGTAATCCCTAATAAGCCTCATGTTGAAAAGGCAGAGCTTCTGTTAGTGTGGATCCTACATAACTGTGAGGATCATCCTCTCTCCTCTATCACCTCTTTTGGACTCTAAGCGAATGAGAAATAAACTTCTATTGTGTTGTCACTGAATTTATTGAATCATCTTTCATAGCAACAAGTTCTGCCTTAATTAATAAAGCTCTATAACTTCATGTGTAATAATAATCTGGGAGCATGTTTTAATAGTCTAAAAATAGAGGTCACTGGGAAAATGGGGACAGAGAACGATACACTTAAAGGAACACCTTCTATGCATTCCCTCTGTCTTGTATGAATCTATTTCAATCATAAGGAAGGAGACTGGCTCAGGTAGGGATGGTTTCTATACAACCCTGAGTTGAACTTGTAATCTTTATTCACTGCATAGAAGATGCTAAAACTAGAATAGAAAGCTAAGCCAAAAGCTGTGTAGGAAAGCATAATTTTGTACTTGAGTGGAAGAGTCCTAGGAACAATAGTCAAGAGCAAATACATGTGAATGTGATAAGTGGGGTGAAAAAAAACAGCTTCCTTATAAGAAAAGAAAGAAGACATCAGGGTCTTAAATTTCTCTTTATGAATCATCTGGGGTATGGTATACAGGTGGATTTTGTTTTCTTCACCCAATTTTAGAAAAAAAAAAACATTCATAACACATTTCTTGATGTTCACTGACCTAACAGCATCCTCCCTTCTTCTGAAAATCACCTCTGAAATCAAGTATTCATCATCCTTTCCTATCAGAAACTTGGTCATCCATTCCCATTAGCAACCAGTCCTAGTCACTCAACATCACACAACGAAGGCACTTAAGACAAACTACAGAACTGGTTGGTGTGGACTGGACTACCACATCAATTTCTCCTTGTGTTAGAATTTGCTCACCGAATTTCATCGTCTCCCTTAACACAGTCATCTATCTGGGCTCATTGGCTGGTCTGGATTTACACAGGTTATTTGAAAGATAAAGGTCAGATACACACCAGACTGCTATAACCACATTTACTAACCACAGTCCCCCCCCCATCCCCTACCCCCACCTGCCTCACTGACTTTCAACATCATCAGTGTCATCTGGAGCAAGAGAGCAGTAAATTAAATGTGGCAGATCATGAAACAGGAGCCAAGAATAAAGCCACAGATTAGTGATAAATGATGCCAAGTTCAACCTTATTAGCCTTTGAAAAACCACACTGTTCTGCCAAGCCAGTATCTAAACCTTGTTATAGACAGAACATCTAGATGGTCCAATTGCTGCTGGTTTTAATCAGAGGATGACAAAGAGGCAATTAGATATGGCTTGGAGATGAAAATGAAGTCCTTCCTCAAGGGGATTTGCTGCTGGCTGAGAGTTCGGGCAATGAAGTTTGGAAAATTCTATCTTCACTCTCTTCCCTAGAGTCTTGCTAATTTTATACCGCTAGCCTTCAGACTTTGATTTTCTTTTAAGATTCACATGTATGCATTCATAAAGCAGGGCATCCTCAAGAAAGAAAATATCAAAAGTAGCTTCAGTGCAAGAAAGGAACCAGCTTGTACTCACTAGTTCCATCCAACTATAACTTTGATGCTGTCCTGTGGGGACAGGATCTTTCTTGGAGGCCAAGAACAGATAGAATTGGAACACATCACAGGGTATAGATTCTGTAAGATATGGTTGGTACTCATCTATTACTTCTCATCAAGGCCTACATTCGTCTGTTTTTCTTTTCTCTCAATTAATATTGTGAGAAGTAGCAAGTTATTCAAGGGGCCAGGGTGAGGATGTTGGGATGTCCTAAAAACTGACTCAATATCACAAGGACCTAAAAGCTAGAAAGAAACATGATTAACCTAAGATGTCAAAAGGCAACTTAATTAAGGGTGATTATGAGAACAGTTCTTGAGAAGACCAGAGCATGCCTTAGCTGGCAACACTATAGCATGTATAAGATCTATAAAGTGAAGAGAACCTAGAAATGGAAATTTTATTTAGAAGTTAAAATTCATTGTACCTAGCACTTGGGTCTATTCCATCTCCTATCCAATGTATATTCTAATACTAGTTTTAAAAAGAGTACTGGGAGAACAAGAAAGTTTCATTCACTTATCATATTGGATATTGTGGGAAAAACTGAAGAGAGAGAGAGGAAAAGACTTCATGTCAAAAAGAATAGAAGAAACCCGAGCTCAGGATGCCTGGGTGGCTCAGTCTGCTAAGTGTCTGACTCTTGATCTCAGCTCAGGTGATGAGCTCAAGGTTGGTGAGATTGAGCCCTGCAGTGAGAAGCCTGCTTGGGATCTTCTCTCTCTCCCTCTCTCTCTGCCCCTCCCCCACTCACATGTGTTCTCTCTCTCTCTCTCAAAACAAATAAGTGTTAAATTAAAAAAGAAAGAAAGAAAGAAAGAAAGAAAGAAAGAAAGAAAGAAAGAAAGAAAGAAAGAAAGAAACCCAAGCTCAATGCATACATGGAAAAAAAATTGAGTGCTTGGTTGTTAGGAACAGAACCAGAGGAGCTAGAAGCTTAGAATGAAGGAATTCAAGGAATAGAATAATTCAGGGTATTGAATTAAAGTCTTGTTACTGAAAGGGGGGGTTCATGGACTAGTAGCATCTATATCACCTGGGAACTTTTTTAAGATACAGAAATTTAGGCCCCACCTACTGAATCAGACTTCACATTCTAACACAAGGATTTGAAGGTCTCTAAGGTTTGGAAAGCACTGTATTCAAGATCTGCATCAGACAGAGCAGAACCACTCTGACTCAATAGCAGCCCCATAAGTATTTGAAGAAGGGGAAGTAGCAACCTCGCCTTTTGGCTAAAACTCTAAACTTTCTGTAAAGCAAGTGAACTGTCTGGCTGGATAGGGCTTGGGAACTAGGAGGGAAGCTGAGCAGTGTTCTGGTAATTGTGGCCTTCTGTGATAGGGAAGGGGAAACCAAGAAAGACTGTCCTGCTCAGGAGGAATTATACTCATGACCACATGCTTTCCTTGCAGAATCCAACTCTGCCAGCACCTGGTCATCTGGAAATTAATCCTGGTTATCCACATGCCCCAATCTCTTGTACAGAATCCACATTTAGCTCTACATGCCCCAGTCCCTGATAAAGGACCAGTTAGCCATTGGGAAAAACAAACCAATGCAACTTCAAGGAAGTTGCCTTCACCAGTGCTCTGTATTTACAATTATTAAAAGACAACCAAGTCACCAGATATCTGAGTAAAATAAATGTTGTAAAGAGAATTAAAATGAAAGTATTTAATAGTTAAGATGGCATGAACTTCAATGACTTAAAAAATGAACTAGCCAGAAATATCTGGAAACACTACAGTGGAGCCAAATAGCAGAGTGTCATTTACAACCTTGAAAGAAAACAGTCAAAATCAGTGGTTCTCAGCCACTGATTAGAGTCATAGAGAAGGCTTGTGAAAACCCTAGAATTTGGGGTTCCACCCAGAGTTTCTATTTCAACAGTTCTGGGGCAGAGCGGGGAAATTTTCATGTCTAATAAGGTCCCAGTTGATGCTGATGATGCTATTCCAGTGACCATACTTTGAGAACCACTGGCCAAGAAAATCAAGCATGGCAATCAATCAACCTGGGGATAAAAAGAGGAATTATTAAGGAAACAGATGAACAATTCTAGGTCTGAGAGTGAGACAAATATGTCTCCAGATACTGCCAAAGTTCCCCATGGAGTGAGGGGAGCACACTGCCCCCAGATGAGACCACTGACTTCATCCAATCACTTGTGAGAATATTGGGGCCAACATCATCAGTGTAGACACACATTAGCATGTGTCAGAAACACCTGAAGTGCTTGCTAAAACATTGGTTACGGGCTCTTCCCAGAGTTTCTGGTTCTCAGTTGATGTGAATGCAGCTGGTCTACACACTACAATTTGAGAAACACTGGTGTAGTCCATCAAGAGTTTAACCAATCAGTGTTTACTCCCTGAAACTGGAGACAGGGCTTCCTTCCTTGGAAGCATGTGGACTTAAGGTGGAGGGTAATTCTCTGCATATCTGTGTCCTGTTTGAAAATAAGAAGATGGAGAGAACATTATGAGGCAAGAAAACAACAGGCTTTGTTACTGCTCAGATTTGTAGAACTGGTCTGGCTAATGGACCTTAATGGCAAGTGGTAGGCTGGAGCACAAGAGGAAGATATCAGAGATCAGAGCAACAATTTTGATTGTGTGAGGTAGGAGCATTACCAGGAAACCCTGATGCAGAGATCTGTGAGGGAGGGATCAGAGAACCCAGTTTAGGGCTAAGACCTCTACTGTCCCTTTTCTCTGTTTCTGGTACTGCACTCCAATCCTATACATTAACATCCTTACATCTCGGGCTCTTCTTACCTTTTGCCAGCCACAAGTAAAAAGAAGTTGGGAACAGACAGAGCCTGCTAGGGGTGATGGCAAGTCCATTATCCCACAATAGGATCTCCTCCTATTTCCAAGCCAGATCTCACCTTCCTTAATGGCCCTGCTTAAGTTCTACCTGCTTAATGTCTGGACCCATTCAAATATTATCTTACTCTTCCCTAACTTTTGTATATTTAATTCTGTGCAGTTTTTCACTGTTCCATTATTTTTTTAGGTGGAAAGTCTAATTTCTCTGGCAAAACTCTATATCACTTAAGGAGTAAATTGCGTCTATTTTTCTTTTTGTTTCCTTTGTTCCAGGACAATGCACTATGTTCAAGTAGCCACATCCATCCCTATAGTGAAAGAGAGGCACCACATAAAACTCATGGAAATCAAGGACAAAGTTATGGAGCAACTATGCATTGAAGCTTTCATTCATTCACTTACCCACACAAACTTGGGCATTTTAATCTGCTGCTCTGTATTTTACTATTCTCTTCTTCTGGAAAGAGGATAATGATTATTTTCAGAATCAGACATAGTTCATGCAAAAAGCCTGGTACCAAGCCTTACAAAAAATAGGACAAAGCAAATTCAACAATTATCATTATTAAAAAGATCAACATAAGTTTACACCCTTTGTTTACAAACTGGCTCCTCAATGACACAAGCCAGTGTATTCTTTACATCTTTTTTTGTTTGTTTATTTATTTTGAGAGAGAGAAAGAGAAAGAGAGAGAGAGAGAGAGAGAGAGAATTCCAAGCAGGCTCAGTACTGTCAGCTCAGAGCCCAATGTGGGGCTCAAACCCATGAACTGTGAGATCATGATCTGAGCCAAAATCAAGAATCAGAGGCTTAACTGACTGAGCCACCCAGGCTCCCTGTGTTCACATTTTATCCTAACTCATTATGTTCATAATAAATTTGCCTGACCCACCACACATACCTCTGTCTCTTTCTTGCCTATTTTTTTAATGTTTATTTATTTTTGAAAGAGACAAAGACAAAATGAGAGTGGGTTAGGGGCAGAGAGAGAGGGAGACACAGAATCTGAAGCAGACTCCAGACTCCGAGCATTGAGCTGTCAACACACAGCCCGATGTGCAGGTCTAACTCACGTCCTGTGAAATCATGACCTGAGCCAAAGTCGGATGCTCAACCAACTGAGCCACCCAGGAGCCCCTCTTTCTTGATATTTCCAATGCAGTTTTCCTCTTTATTCTGGAAATGGATCATTCTGTGGGCCTTCCCTGATATCGCACCTTCCAGTTATATTCAGTCCACGTGCTCCCACTGGGACCCTTGTACCTGAATATCCCTGAGGAGAGATCTCACAAAGACATCAGTACACATTGAAAACGGGACCTCAAGTCTCTATGTATCCTTAGGTTAATTCTGACATCATAACAAAACTTTTCTACCAACTCTTCAGTTAAAGACATTGAAGCTCAGTAAGCAAGACAGAAACACGTGAACTAAGGCAATGGTTTTGCGTTCTGAAAAGTCAGCTTTCTCTCAAATACACACCTCTTTTACTTCTGCCTCTCCTATTATTCCCCTATTCTGTACTGAGAACCATTGCTAGAATGCCTTTGGACTGGGTAGATAAGCTCCCATTTTTGTCCATGGCTATTTTTTATCATTATACTTGGGCTTCTGCTTGGTGGGTTCTTAATCGGGTCTTGCACCACACGTAGTGAATCAACCCATGTGGTTTCACAGGAAGTGAGACATCTGTAGTGGGCCTAGAACATGATGTTGCCAAGCCTGCTCCTGTTCAATGGCCAGAACTGAAGAAATGTATTTATTCTCTGTATAAGGTTCCCAACCTTTACAATCTCTCAGCCTTCCAATTTATCCAGATAAAATTTCTCTATCTGAAATATTCAGACCTCCAAGAACTTAGAAGTTAGCTCAAACGTATATCTCTGGAGATTTAAAAGGGATTCCAGGGGCGCCTGGGTGGCTCAGTTGGTTAAGCATCTGACTTCAGTTCAGGTCATGATCTCACAGTTTGTGGGTTCGAGCCCTGCATCGGGTTCTGTGCTGACAGCTCAGAGCCTGGAACCTGCTTCAGATTCCATGTTTCCCTCTCTCTCCGCTCCTCTCCTGCTCACACTCTGTCTCTCTCTCTCTCAAAAATAAAATAAACATTAAAAAAATTTTTTAAGGGATTCCAATGTTCCCATACACTCCAGCTCATGGATTTTGTTTATGAGAGTTGTTCTGACTTTCATTCACATACTCCATTTATTCATTCTGGCTACTCTTGCAATAAACTTGAGTATCTGATAATGTAGTCCATGCCCAGTTAGAAATAACAAATTAGCGAAGGTAGTAATCTTCCTAGAAGTTTGGTCTCTAACAAGAAAAGATAGCTGATAGGAAAGTAAGAAGAACAGAAGATCTGTAAAAATAAGATACGAGAATGCAAAATTTAATCCTAGTGACTGATTACATTCAGAAGCACTTCCAGCTTCGCCACCATCCCCTTCAGCCCTCATTATTGTTCTGTTTGATGATTACAACTACCTCCTACTGGTTATCCTGCCTGAGACTTCCTTCATGCTATCTGATTCTGCCAAGTGTTATTAGAGCTACCTTCCTGTGAAAGAAGCTATACTTACTTTAATGCCTCTGTTGCACTGTGTTTGCCTTCAGGACACTGTTTTAAAATGTGCCAAGAATTTTGTTCTTGTTTGCAGGTACGGTGAGGTTAGCAGCTCGGGAATTGACTGCCACTGAGACAATAGTTTGCTACTCACAGTTCCTAAAAAGAGGGGTCATGCCACACCATGCAGGGCTGCACAGAGAAGCACCAGGGTCAGTCAGGAGACAGAAGGAACAAGAAGGGAACATGGGCAAGAGGCTTTGTTGTGGTTTTCATAAGAAGGAATGGGTGAGGCAGGTTCAAGCTGCTGACCAGGTATAGAATTGGATAGTTTGAGTAATTTCAGCATGCTTTGGGCTCTGGGGCTGCCCCTAGTTTTCCCATCTGAGAGCTGGCCCTGGAGTGGTTTAGGGAAGAGGAATAGCATTCTGGACTGCAGGAGCCCATAAAAGGTTGCAAGTAGGAGTGTGAACTTGGCGTTGATTGATTGCATCTCAAAGACATGCTCATAGGCAAGTAGTTTACTATTTCTAGGAATTAGCTGTACCTGGGAGGGCAGTGTCTCCCCTGTCAGCAAGGCCCTAAGATGTCAAAGCATTATAAAATACATGATATAAAGCAATAACCCACATGTTCATACAGACACATCCTTCTTCATTAGGACCTGAGGTCAGTCACACTCTGCTCATCTCTCCTAACTTCATCCCCAGCCAATCTGCAGTACCCTCCAGGTCCCAGGCACACCATCATCCTCCACTGGGAGCAAGCCACTCATACTCTCCCTCAAGCCACTCCTGTGGCTTTTCCCATGTTGTTCCATGTGTTGAGAACTTCTTTCCTCACATTCTTCACCTAGTAACTTGTCTGGAGCCTTCAGAAACCCTGCTCATGTTCCCTGAGTCCCTCTGGTACATGCACATGTTCTTTCCTGTCATCTGCTATTCAATTTTGTTTATATCTCTGTTGTGTTTAACATTTAATTAGTTGTGTTATTTATCTGTTAGCGAGTGTGTCTCTTCCACCAGAGTAGGCATCCTATGAGTAGAGACCATCTTATCTGTCCTTGCCTCCTCCTCGTTGATAGCATGTATATTAGATGTCATGGGCACACACCTAATATCTGTTGGGTCCATGGTACTCTTGGGCCCTGTTGTGTAGAAGCAAGCAGCCATATGAAGTTAAATAACTCCAAATGTATTATCGTGTTAAAGTAAAGCTGCTTGGCCTCACATTAGGACTTAAACTTGGAGGCAAGTAATCTGATGAAAATAGGATTTATTAGTAAAGCCAAAAAGCATCCTTAATCTTAGGAATTTGATTAGCTTGGATTATGGAAAGCTGATTTTTTTTTTTTTAATGAAAACTAGTTCCTCCCCATATCTCAGAGCTCTACTCAAATGTGTGTGCCTGGCTTAAAGGTGAGAAGCGGAGAGGTTTAACTTAAGTGTCTGTTGGAGATTTTGGAACCAATGCTGCTTCATTCAAATTGTGAGGTTAGAGAAGTTTAGCTTTTCATTGGATGGAGAATTCTAGGGATAACCCTGCAGAGGAGAGAGGAAGATTTGGCACAGCAGTGGGCTTTCTCCAGTCACCACTGAAATCTTACTCTGTGGAGAGTCTGACTTTGCCTTTGAATTATTGAGCATAAAGTAATTGTTCATTTAGCCCTCCTTAGCTCCTCAGGACATCTATTAATGGAGTGTGGATGACACATGAGATTGTCACAAATGCATTATACCACTCTTGTGTTTGCTCAAATGATGGCGTCCTTTTTGTTTAGCCCAGTTTATATGAGATTCTCCACAAAGCAGTTTACAAACCCTTCTTTACCTAAGGAGCAAATGCTGATCCTGAAGGCCCAGAGTGCTTATTCCTGTTAAAGTGTCAATGAACTTTACACACACACACACACACACACACACACACACACGTGTATGTATGCATGTATTAGTAGGTATATATACATGCATATGAGAGAGAAAGAGATAGAGATAAAGCTGGGATATAAAGATATATCTATTTTAGGTTCTTATTCAAATTATTCAAAATAATTTAAGAGATTTTTAAACAAACTTTTTTTCTGTATATTTTTTTAAATTGTAAATGGATTTTTATTTTTTGTTTATTTCAAATTTTTATTTAAATTTTAGCTGGTTAGCGTACAGTGTAATATTTGTTTCAGGAGTTGAATTTAGTGATTCATCACTTACATATAACACCCAGTGCTCACCATAACAAGTGTCCCCCTTAGTACTCATCACCCATTTAGTCCATTCACCACCCATCCCCCTCTATCAACCCTCAGTTTGTTCTATATAGTCATGAGTCTCTTATGGTTTGCTTCTCTCTCTCTCTCTCCCCCAATCTTTGCTTTTTCCTTCCCATATGTTCATCTGTTTTGTTTCTTAAATTCCACATGAATGAAATAATATGGCATTTCTCTTTCTCTGAATGACTTATTTTACTTAACATAATACATTCTAGCTCCATCCACATAGTTGCAAATGGCAAGATTTCATTCTTCTTGATGGCTGAGTGATATTCATATATACATATATGAATATTATATATATACATATATATAATATTATTTGTCCATTCATATACATATATGTGTATATATGTGTGTGTATATATATATACACTATATCTTCTTTATCCATTCATCAGTAGATGGACATTTGGGCTCTTTCATAGTTGGACTATTGTTGATAGCACCACTATCATTGAGGGGCATGTACCCCTTTGAATCTGTATTTTTGTATCCCTTGGATAAATATCTAGTAGTGCAATTACTGGGTCACAGGGTAGTTCTATTTTTAATTTTTTGAGAAAACTCCATACCATTTTCCAGAGATCCTGCACCAGTTTGCATTACCACTGACAGTGTAAGAGGGTTCCCTTTTCTCTGCATCCTCACCAACATCTGTTGTTTCCTGATTTGTTAATTTTAGCCATTCTGACAGGTGTGAGGTGGTATCTCATCGTGGTTTTGATTTGTATTTCCTTGATGATGAGTGATGTTGAGTGTATTTTCATGTGCCTGTTAACTATCTATCCTCTTTGGGAAAATGTCTATTCATGTCTTCTGCCCATTTCCTAACTGGATTACTTGGTTTTTGGGTCATGAATTTGATAAGTTCTTTATAGATTTTGGATACTAACCCTTTATCAGATATTTCATCTGCAAATATCTTCTCCCATTCTGTAGGCTGCCTTTTAATTTTGTTTATTGTTTCCTTTGCTGTGCGGAAGCTTTTTGTCTTGATGAGGTCCCAGTAGTTCATTTTTGCTTTTGTTTCCACTGCCTCCGGCAACATGTCTAGTAAGAAGTTGCTGGGGTTGAGGTCAAAGAAATTGCTGCCTGTGTTCTCTTCTAGGATTTTTACAATTTCCTGTCTCACATTTACGTCTTTCATTCATTTTGAATTTATTTTTGTTTATGGTGTAAGAAAATGGTCCAGTTTTATTCTCCATGTAGTTTGTCCAGTTTTATTCTCCATGTAGTTTGTCCAGTTTTCCCAGCACCATTGGTTAGAGAGACTGTCTTTTTTCCATTGGGTATTCTTTCCTACTTTGTCAAAGATTAGTTGACCATACAGTTGTGAGTCCATTTCTGGTTTTTCCTTTCCATTTCATTGATCTATGTGACTGTTTTGTGCCAGACAGATCATCTAAGCAGAAAATCAACATGGAAACAATGGCTTTGAATAACACACTGGACTGGATGGACTTAATGGATCTATTCAAAATATTTCACCCTAACGCAGCAAAATACACATTCTTTTTGAGTACACATGGAACATTATCCAGATTTTATCACATACTGGGTCACAAATCAGCCCTCAAAAAGTACAAAAATATTGAGTTCATATAATTTATATTTTCAGACCACAACATTATGAAATTTGAAGTCAACCACAAGAAAAAATTTGGAAAGACCACAAATACATGGAGGTTAAAGAACATCCTACTAAAAAAATGAATAGGTTAACCAAAAAATTAAAGAAGAAATTAGAAAATACATGGAAACTCTTCTATAACTTAAAATGAATGTGACTTGATATGTTTGAAATAGAGTGTAAAAGAAATTTTAAAACATTCCAAATGACATAGTCTGAGGAATTCTCTTTATTAATGAGATTCTTGTAGATAAAGTGGATAATCATGGGGATGGAGAACATTCTACTGGCAAGAATGACCTTGACTGCAAAAGGAAGACCCCAGCTTTTTGTCCTGAAGCTCACTCTGGGACTTGTGGCATTAGATACCTTACCTCCAGCTTCCTCCAATGCCACACTCCTCACTGGTGAGGGCCCCATTTGGTCTGACACTACGCTTAAGAGAAAATGGCCAATTGTTTCATGGTTGCTCTGCCCTAAAGTATTTCTAACCACAAGTGATTTGTGAAAACAAAAGGATATAATTAAGTGCTGGAATAGATTTGATTTATTAAGCATGGGATTATTTCTGACATTTATAGTGTGACTCAAAAAGAGTCCTGAGCTGGAAAATATGTACTCATTACTTTGCATGATGTTTATTTAAGAGAGGGAGATGTGACCTGAGGCAAATGTGAAAAGCTGGAAGTTTTTCTCCAGTTCTCCTTTCCCTGAGGGTTCTTGTCAGGTCTATTCCATTTCATCATGAGCTCTTTACAAGAGCCAAGGTGCTCATTTGCTTTCTCCACACAGACCAAATCAGAAACATCATTTTTACTTTAACTGAAAAGAATTTTAAATTTAAAGAAAAATTGCAAAAGTAAAAGCAGTGTGAAGAATACCTATGTGTCATTTATCCAGATTGAACTGTTGTTAACATTTTACCTTATTTGCTTTATCATCTGCTTAAATCTGTTTACCTATTATCTATCTATTATCTATCTATCATCTATCTACCTATTTATCTATTATTTATTATCTATCTATCTATCTATCTTCTATCATCTATCTACCTATTTATCTATCATCTACCAATCTGTCTAATCCATCTTCTATAATCTATTATCTATCTATCTGTCTATCTATTTATCTATCATCTGTCTATCCATCCATCCGTGCATCCAACCATCTATATTCTCTTTTTTTAAAGTTTATCTATTTTTTTGAATGAGAGACAGAAAGAAAGAGAGAGACAAAGCACATGAGGGGAGGAGGGGCAGAGGGAGAGAATCCCAAGCAGGCTGTGCATCGTCAGTAAAGAGCCCAACGTGGGGCTCAAACCCATGAACTGTGAGATCATGACCTGAGTCTAAGTCAAGAGCCAGATGCTTAGCCAACTGAGTCACTCGGGGACCCCTAACCATCTATATTATCTATCTATCTATCTATCTATCTATCTAATCTATTTATCTATATCCTTCTAGCTATCATATATATATACATATATATATACACACATATATATAATATACAAATATGTGCATATGCATGTACACATAAGCATGCATGTTCACATGTTTATACATGTTTTAGAAAATGTGAGAGTAAGTTAAATACACCAGTCTTTGTCTCCTAAACACTTGAATGTGCATTTCCTAATAACAGGGATATGCTCTTATGTAAGCACAGTACCATGATCAACTTCAGTAAATTTATGGGTGTTGTGCTTTTACTTAGCCTACTGTTCTGTTCCAACTTTTTTAGTTGGCCTAATAATGTCCTTTATAGCATTTCCCCTCTCTTGTTCAAGGGTCCAGGAGAGAGTCAGGTACTCCATTTAGTTGTCATATCTGTTTGCCTTCCTTTAACCTCAAACATTTCCATAGCTTTTCCTTGACTTTTATGACATTGTCAGTTTTGAAGAATACAAACTCACTTTTTCCCCCTCCTTTTTGATTAAATGCAACTATTCTCATTCTGGATCTGTCTGATATTCTTTCATGATAAGATTAATATTATGTATTCTTGCAATGCAGCAAAGTTGATGTTGTGTTCTTCTCTGGGTATTGTGCCTGCATGTCCGTCTGTCTTTCATAGATGATGTGACTATTGGTCACCCAGACAGGGAGTTTCCCAATTTCTCCACCACATAAGAACTGTTTTTCCCCTCCTCAAAACTACTAAGCAGACAGTAGAGAGACATTGTAAGACCATGCAAATATCCTTCTCCTTATCAAAATGTTCCTACATTTGGCATCCACTGATGATTCTTGTTTGGTGCAATCTTTACCATCCCAGTTGCCAAATTCTAGACACTATCTCCACCTTTAACAGATGACCTTCAGTATTCTACTGTAATAATGCTTTACCAGTTACCTATCTATCCATCAGTCTTTCAGTCTATTATCAACACCAACTCATACATTTCTATTTTAAATGGTTTACAATTCATTACTGTATTTAACTATTTTGTTCTTAAGTTGTGCTATATTTGGCTTGCTGAAATCCCCTCTATGCCCTTGCAACATGCTTGTATTTTTTTTTAACATTTCTTACTTTCTGGCATACAAGGTGCTCCAAACTCTTTATGTAACCTGACAAAACTTGATCACTGATTTCTCTGTTTGGCCCAGGTGCATTTAAAAAAAAATTTTTTTTTACATTTATTTATTTTTAAAAGACACAGAGAGAGATGCAGCACAAGTGGGGGAGGGGCAGAGAATGAGACACAGAATCCGAAGCAGGCTTCAGGCTCTGAGCTGTCAGCTAAGAGCCCAATGCAAGGCTCAAACTCACAAACCATTAGATCATGACCTGAGGCGAAGTTGGACCCTTAACCAACTGAGTCACCCAGGTGCCCCATGCCCAGGTGCTTTTTAGTGTGGATGGTATTAGAGACCCAGATCCCAACATCAGGTGTGATAACTTCTGCTAGGATGGCTTTGCTTCTTGGCTTTCTCAGCAGACAGGGATAGGAAACACTACATACTTTTCACATAAAGATGCACATACATACAAATATGCATGCATACGCACAGATGTATGCATATACCTGTGCATATAAACACACCTGTGCACATGTATTATATGTATTTTGGAAACCCTGAGTTCACACCAATACCTTCAAGCTTAATCAACCTCCTATCCATATTTGAATGTTGCTTCTTCCACAAGGAGTATCTTGGCTCCCAACAGCTTCAACATGTTTACTTATTTGCTCAACCCTGTATTACACCTACAATAACTCAAGAATTATGCCAATAAAACTAAAATAAGCAAACTAACTCAAAAGTTTATGTCTGTGTGTTGCACCCCCACACAGAGTCGAACACTGTGGCCATTAGCTACTAGAATTAGTTCTTTTCTTGTTTTTTTTTAGCTCCCCCCTCAGTGTGTTTATTTAAACAAAATTCATTTAAAACATAATTACATTCATTTGTTTCAGTTTTCTTTCAGTTTTAGATATATTCTTCTCATTTTTATTGACTTGACTTGAATTTTTTAATATGTAAGTTACAGAGAGACTTTTAAAAAGTCAACCATGATGAAAGTTATATTCAGAACAGTGATCCTCTGTGTCATAAGCCTTCAGCCCAGCCCTCTCCTTACTGTCTTCCTATAAGTAACCAACTTGATTTTTAAACATATACTCTCCCAATGTTCTTTTTAACCTAAATCAACCTCTTTAACTAACCCTTCCCTTATCCTGAGTGGCAGAAGTAGAAGAAAAGCACCCACATTCCTCAAGTGTCTGGAACCATCAGCCCTCACAGCATCCCTAGGGAAAAAGTATCATCTCAGCCTTAGATAACGGGGGGATCTTCACCTGGAAAAATGCTACTCATTCTGCAACAAGAAAGGGGAATGGATTTGGCATATCTTCAACATTAGGGGTTAGGAGGTCAGGAAACAGTAATGGTTCAGGGCCTTGGGTGTCTCTGTGACCAACAACCTTCCAGACCCAGCCATTCTGAAACTATGGCCATGGTCTACACAGATGGCTACATAGAAGGGTAAAAATTATAAAATTGGGCTACTAAAGAGCTGTAATCAGAGCCAATACCTATAGTGTGATCTTATAAGTCACAGGTACATACCCTAACACTGTGGAAGGGAGATTCCTTCTTCAGACCCAAAGTCCAACAGCAGTCATAGACTCCTAAGCCCCATCTGTAGGGGATGGGGATACACCTGGCTTCCCAGCCATCAGGCTCCAGTGGTGATCCAACAGGGACAAACAAGATGATGTGAGGACCAACTGACTTATAGCAATGACACTGTGTGGTCATCACAATTGGCAAAAGGGCTGTATATGCCCTGCTACCTATGGTCCCTCCCTTGGAGGTGATGATACCCAGAACTGATTTCTTGGATGAATAAACACTTGGATTCCTTCCCAGCAGGAAGGACCATAAGGACAGAAAACAACATTCTCATGATCGCTTGAGAGGGGGAAACCTTGAATCATTTGAGTATTCCAAAGAAAGTAATTGTAATTCATACCCAATCAAGAGAAGGCTATGCCAAGTTTATACATGCTTGGGAAAACAGGCTCAGGGATACCAAGCAGTTGGCAAACATCACACGCTTAGTAAATGGCATAGCTAGGCTTAGAATCTTCAACCTTCTGAACACAAAGTCCATGCTCTGAGGACAATGCAGAGGAAGTCAGGGACCTGGGTTCCCTCTCTGTATATCTCTCAGCAGCTCACATCTCTTCTCTATGCCTCATTTTCCCCACTTGTCTACTGAGGGGGTGGGTGTGACTACTTCTAATGACCTTCCAGTTCCAAAATGAACATTTCACCCTTGTGTATGTTTGGGGCAGGGGGCATTTTCCAGTGACAAGGGAAATAAATAAAAGAAACAAATCAATTTAAGTAATGAAAGTTCAGAAAAGATGGAGGAAAGACATGGGTTGGCTGAGGTGTGGATACTGGAGTTTTCTAGTTCCTAATGTCATGAGTGTGGTGGAAAGGCACCAGCAGGGCACTGGGTGACGATGCATGGGATCCACAGGCCTCAGGCTGAAACCAGCATGGCAGGACAGGAACCACTGAAAACCTCCGTGGTGTCCCTCTGGCTAGGAGCATTTTGTATATGTGTCCACATTTAATTCTTATAGGAACTTTATGAAGTAGGTGGTAATACCCATCTATGCTACAGATGGCCATATTGAATCTCAAAGAGGTGAGGATCTTGCCTTTGGCATGTAGCTGGATAAGGAGGGAGGCAGAATGTCAGACCAGCCAGTCTGAAGGACTCATTCCTTGCTGCAGGCTCCAGGCCCCAGGGGAAAAAGGCCATCACAGTCAGCAGCAGGAAAAAAGCCACACGGTGTGCCAGTTCTTTCTGGCTTTTAAGATATTACTGTGTAAAAGGGGCCCCTGGCTCTCACATTCTGCTGCTTCCTTTTCTCTACCTAGTTTTGTAAAGTATGTCATTTGGTAATTAATTTTTCAGATCTACAAGGCTGGTGTATGAACAGCTGTAAATTAAACAATCTCATTTTCATAACATTACAGACCAAAGGGCATCACTTGGTGACACATCTCTGAAGCAGTGATGCATAGTTTTTACTAACCAACGACCCAGAATCCAAAAGCCCCTTGCCCCTGCTTTGTGATGGAGTTAGGCATGCGAAACAGAAAAATAATTGGATATGTTTATCTCCAGATTTGTTTTTTTTATCTGAATGTACTCAACAGGACTGTCAGGGACTGTTTCCTAAAACAGGTCTAGTGTATGAAACAGGATAAAAGAAAAAAAAAGGGTATTTCCTGTGTAATTTCTACTTCATTCCAAGATTTGAAGTGGGTCCCACAATGTATCAGTAGAACATGCTAGAAAGAGATGAGGAGATCAGGGAGAAAGAAGATCCCAGTATAGCAAATTAAGAAGCTGACAGTACCAAAGTGGAGAGAGATACGAAAGTGGTCTCTTGACAGTTCAAAGGATGAGGGGACAAAGTGAGAGCCACAGACACAGAGGACAGAGTCAGAACTGGAGGATCCATGAAAGGAATTAATTTCTGGGTGGTTTATTGTGTTTGGCAAGACTGGTCACAGCTGACTGGGGTTTGGTGGTGGGATAAGAAGACAATCCAGAGAAATGTGTCTCCTGAGGCCAGAGGAACAGAGATCAGCTACAGATCAAGATGTCAGGCAAGTATGTGGCAGGGTCAGCCCTTTGACCTTTGGCAAAGGTTAGAGTTGATGCTTTAGCCATTCCTCATCAGGGCCAAAAGAGGCCAGGACGAATGAAGTCAGGAATACACCAGGAACCTCATAAGGAAGACTCAAGTCAAACAAGGAGCGGGAAGGTGGGGAGAAGGGGGCCAGGCCAGGCCAGGCAGAGCCAGGGGAGGAGGAGGGTGACCATCTTGCTGGTCCAGCCACCAGAACGCAGTGTCTGCCTTGCTGTCCACATCTGGCCTCCCTGGACCCTCACAGAGCCTGGAATGGACACTGGAAGGGCAAGGAGCAGGACAAGTCCTGATATTAAAAAGAAACCAGAATTTTAAAAAGCCAAACTCATAGAAGCAGAGAGTAGAATGGCAGATGCCAGGGGCTGGGAGCAGGGAGACTGGGTAAATGTTGGTCAAAAGAGTCTGGAAACTCCCAATTATAAGGCAAATAAAATCTGGGGATCTAATGCTCAGCATGGTGATGTTAATTGTCACTACTTGGTTGCATGAGTGGCTCAGTCGGTGCAGTGTCTGACTTTAGCTCAGGTCATGATCTTGTGGTTCATGAGTTCAAGGCCCACATCAGGTTCTGTGCTGACAGCTCAGAAACTGCTATGTCTCCCTTTCTCTCTGCCACCCCCCCCCCACTTTCGCTGTCTCTTGAAAATAAATAAATATTTAAAAAATTATATTGTCACTACTGTATTATATATGTGAAAGTTTTTAAGAGAGCAGATCTTAAATGTTACACACACACACACACACACACACACACACAAATCATAATTATCTGAAGGAAAAGCAGTGTTGGCTCACCTTATTGTGGTAATCATTTTGCAATATATACATGTGTCTAGTCATCACACTGTCCATTAAACAAATATGTTCTATGTCACATATGACATATGTTATATGTCAGTATCTCAATAAAGTTGTAAGAAAAAACGACCCTAGCTGAGTGCCCCTCATTAATGGGATGTATACAGTGAGTGGGGGACACCTAGTATATGCCTGAAGCTGTGCCAGTTTCTGGGAATATAGAGAGAGATAAGACTGGGCCCCTAACCTGTGTTAAGAACATTAAACATGTGCATAGGTTATTATAGTGACTATTTTGTATACACAGAGAACTTTATTTCTGCCATGAGGAGTCTGGGAGAGTCTGAGTAAATGTGATGTTTACACTGGGTCTTGAAAAATAATAAGGAATTTTTCTAAGAGCAGAGGGAAAAGAGAGGAAGGCCATTTTAGATAGAAGAAACAGTGTGTTTTAGGCATAGATTCCTGGAAGGATCAAAGTATGTTCACTAGACTTTCCTATTGCAGGAAAATTGAACTAGATGTTTCAGGAGAAAAAAATATATAGATATTGACCAGTGTTGAACTAGAACCCCCAGTTATCCAAAATATGTCTATTAAATAGAGCTCACATTCTATTTTTTAAAGTTCTTTATTTTGAGAGAGAGAGAGAGATCAGGAATAGGAGAGGGGCAGAGAGAGTGAGGGAGGGAGAGAATTCCAAGCAGGTTCAGCACTGTCAGCATAGAGCCCATCATGTGTCTCGATCCCATGAACCATGAGATCGTGACCTGAGCTGAAATTGACTCAGATCCTTAACTGACTGAGCCACCCAGGTGCCCCAAGAGCTTACATTCTTTAAGCAGGCTTTTTCCAAAGTGTTTCTCATAGCTATTTATAATTATCAAAAAATATGTGGATATGTCAATAACTGTGAGGAAATGTTGGGGTGGGCATACTGAAGGTCATTTCTTTTCTGCAGGGCTTCTCAGATCTTTTTAAATATTTTTTTAATGTTTATTTATTTTTAAGAGAGAAAGACAGAGTGTGAGCAGGGGAGGGGCAGAGAGAGAGAGAGGGAGACACAGAATCCAAAGCAGGCTCCAGGTTTTGAACTGTCAGCACAGAGCCAGACACGGGGCTCGAACTCACAAACCATGACATCATGACCCGAGCTGAAGTTGCACTCTCAACCAACTGAGCCACCCAGGCACCCCTTCTCAGACTTCTAATATATAAATGTGCCTTTTGAATTTCAAAGACGAGGTGTAGCATGAAGCATTTCTCATGTTTATTAAAAGATGGAATAATCTTTTTTTTTTCCTCCAGCCCAGACTGTCTAGGAAACTGTGGCTAACAACGTGAGTAATCTAGGAGTTTAAAAGCCATGCCTCCATTCATTGTACCTTGTGAAATTTTTGTCCTAGCACTTTTCAAATTGTATGATAATTGTTTATGTCCCTGTGCCCACCCAAATCTGTGCTGTCCAGTTTGGCGGCCACAAGCCCTGGAAATGTGACTACTTTGAACTGAGAGGAGCTGTGAGTTACTGGAAAGTTGCCAGAAAGTACGTTATGTGCCTCGCATCACATTTCCACTAGACAGCCCTGCCCTTGGCCATGAGCTATGTTGGTGTGAAGATCTTAGTCATCCATACATTCTTGATGCTTCAGAAATTTCTTGTCATACAACAGGCATTTGACATTCACTGGATGAATAAAATAACAAGTAAATAAGCGAGGCCCTATGCATAAAGTACTTGCTGCACTTACAGTCTGGTGCAAAAAGCATGTTCCTATTATCACACTTTCATCTTAAAAGGCTGTTTCTGCTTATACACAAATGACCCCTTTACTGATGTAAATATCTCATTTGCATGTGTGAAATCTATCTCCTAATTGTTTTAACATAGTCAAGAAGCTAGCCCTCCAAGACATAACATTTTCTTTTGACAGAATCCAGAATTCTGAGCTATGAAACCATTTGTTGGGGTTGGGAAACTGCATGTGAGCATCCAGCAGCTCTGTCTTCTACCTTCTCACTTCTGGCCTCATCTCTGTCCCCTTGCCCCCAAAGAAGTTTACGTCTGACAAAAACAACAACTTCCTGTTCTCTAAAGCCCTGTCTTGAGCTCATGGTTCGAGACCTTCTGAAGCATTAATTCTCTCAAACAAGCTTCTGACTGTTGTAATGCCCACCCTCTGGCCAACGCTCATCTCTTTCTGCTCTACCTCCTCCAATCATGGCCCCTTATGTCTCTCTTCTCTCTTGACACTGATTTTTTGGGCAAGCCTCGGCCATCTTTGAAATGGCAATAACACTGTGTGTCATGATTATCAGGCACTTTGAAAGTTAAGTGAATGAATGAAAATAGGGAGCTGTGTAGATTGCCAAGTGTGAATCAAGTGTGAAATGCTATGCTTACTAATTTGGCATGGAATGAAGTAAGACACCTTGCTACATTTCCCTGGATCTATGAGCCTTCCTACTCCTTTAAAAGACTTCAAACCTATCTCTGTGTGCCTAGAGATGAGCCATCTATTCTTTCCACCAAATTGACACTTTTAGTCACCATTCCAATTCCTTTTTTTTCTCAACATCTGAATTAGAGAAGAATATGACCATATTCTATAGTAATGTGTGACCTTTCTTCTCCCTCTGTCCAAAATATCTTACTGTCCTCATCATTATGCAGTTATAATGATCTATGGCAGAGAATTACATTTTACTTTAATTAGCTATAAACATTAGTTTGTATTTGAAATTTAATGTAATTTTTTCTAGAAGATTCATTGGCCATGTGGATTTTAGTGAGACGTTTAACCTGAGGCCGTGTGGAAGGGGTCAGGTAAGGTTTCGTTGTAAACTGAAAAACTGGTCATATTTCATCTCATTCCATCAGAAGGTGGATCCTGTTTCTCCTGCACTTGAATTTGGGTGGGCCACATGGCTGGCTCTGGCCAATGGAGCGTTACCCATCACGAGATAGGCAGAGGCATGCAAAATAATTGCTTGGTGAGGTTTGTCCTCTTGCTATTTTGGGAATACTTCAACTACCACCGTGTAAGGAAGCTTGAGGAAGCCTACTAGAGAGTGATACATGTGTTTCCTTGTCTCCCTTATTGTTTCAGCCAACTGCCAGATACGTGAGACCACCCTAGAACATCCATCCACTGGCCAACCCACTATCTCAGCCCAGACACATGAAAGAACCAAATAACTGCCCAGGTAGCTAACAAAACCTGTAAATTAAATATATCACTATTATTTTAAGCCACTGTGCTTTGGGGTGGTTTGTAATGCAGCAAAAGGAAACTAATAAGGAAGCACTTACTTAGAAGTGGGGTGCTACTGCTGAAAACAAACCTTCAAACACTTGCGTTGACTTTGCAACTGGGCAGTGGATGGAACCAGGAAAAGCCGTGGGGATACCTTAGCAAGGGAAGCAAACTTTTAGTAGAAGCCAGTATACCGGTGAGGAAACTGCTAGAGCAGCTAGAAAAATAATGATACATTTTGAACAATAAGGCCACTTGCAAAGCTGTTTCCTGAAGGTGAGGGATAGAGCACATAGCTTATAACTTTTGATCTGGCTAAGGATATCTACATAGAGAATGCTGTAGGGTCAGTTGGATGTAGCAATGGTAATAAAGTATTGCAAGAGGAGTAAGCTAAAGAAAAATCTGTTTAGACTGAACGAATGAGTAGAGGATATACAGAGAAACCCATAGTTGTTGAGTTAGAAAATAATACTGTACTCATCCTTAATCCTCAAGTGGGAAAAATTCTAAGTCATGTGAAGTCTAAGGCCAACAATAAAAACAAATGTGGCTTTACATTCCTTTGTCAAGGCTTGTGAAAGATTCACCATGGTGCCTACTAGATCATTTCAACAAAACAAAGATGCTGTAAACATCTTAAGGGTTATTCTTATAGAAAGCTACTCCCAAGATAACTATTTTATTTTATGCTGTTATGTTATGTTATGTTATGTTATGTTATGTTATGTTATTTCCAGTATGGTTAACATACAGTGTTATATTAGTTTCAGGTGTACAATATATAGTGATTCCACACTTCCATACATCACTTAGTGCTCATCATGGCAAGTGCACTCCTTAATCGCCATCACCTATTTCGGCCATCCCCCCACCCACAGCCCCTCTGGTAACCATAGGTTTGTTCTCAATAGTTGAGACTCCGCTTCTTGGTTTATCTCTACCTTTTTCTCCCATTTGTTCATTTGTTTTGTTTCTTAAATTCCACATATGAGAAAAATCATATGGTATTTGTCTTTCCCTGACTGACTTATTTCACTTAGCATTTTAATCTCTAGCTCTGTTCATGGAGCTTGCAAATTGCAAGATTTCATTCTTATTTATGGCTGAGTAATATTCCATTATATATATTCCATTATAATATTCCATTATATATATTCCATATATTCCATTATATACATTCCATTATAATATTCGATATATATATATATATATATATATATATATATATATATACACATCACAGCTTCTTTATCCATTTATCAATCGATGGACATTGGGCTGCTTCTGTATCTTGGCTATTGCAAATAAGTAAACATACAGATGCATGCATCCTTTGCATTCATGTTTTGTATTTTCTGAGTAGCGTCATTACTGGATTTTTTGAGTAATGTGATTACTGGAATAGTGTGGTAACTGGATCATCAGGTAGTTCTATTTTTAATTTAGATGCAAAAATCCTCAACAAAATACTAGCAAACCAAATCTTACAATACATTAAGTAAATCATTCACCATGATCAAGTGGGATTTATTCCCAGTATGCAAGGGTGGCCCAATATTTGCAAATAAATCAATATGATACCTCACATCTATAAGATAAAGGATAATAACCATATGATCATTTCACTAGATGCAGGAAATGTATTTGACAAAGTACAAATCCATTCATAATAAAAACCCCCAACAAAGTAGGTTTAGAGGGAATATATCCCAACGTAAAAAAGGCCATATATGAAAAACCCATAGTGAATATCATACTCAATGGAAAAATAAAAACTGAAAGCTTTTCCCTTAAGGTCAGGAATAAGATAAGGATGTCCCCTCTCACCACTTTTCTTCAACATGTACTAGAAATCCTAGCCACAGTGGTCAGACAACAATAGGAAATGAAAGGCATCCACATCAGTAAGGAAGCAGTGAAACTTTCGCTATTTGTAGATGACATGATACTCTATATAGAAATCTGTGAGGGGCGCCTGGGTGGCTCAGTCGGTTAAGCGTCCGACTTCAGCTCAGGTCACGATCTCACGGTCCGTGAGTTCGAGCCCCGCGTCTGGCCCTGGGCTGATGGCTCAGAGCCTGGAGCCTGCTTCCAATTCTGTGTCTCCCTCTCTCTCTGCCCCTCCCCCATTCATGTTCTGTCTCTCTCTGTCTCAAAAATAAATAAACGTTAAAAAAAATTAAGAAATCTGTGAAGACTCCACCAAAAAACTATGAGAACTGATAAATGAATTAAGTAAAGTCACAGGATACAAAATCAACATGCAGAAATCCGTTGCGTTCTTATACACTAATAATGAAGCACCAGAAAGAGAAATTAAGAAAACAATCCCATTTACAATCACATCAAAAATAATAAGATATCTGGGAATAAGCCAGGATAACTATTTGTAAGGTATAAGAGAGAAGCATGCCTCAAACAAGTGTGGGTGTGGCTTTCACCAAATGAATTGGAGTACAATCTGATGACTAGAAAGTCCACAAGGTTTTTTAAGGAGTTCTAACAGTAAAAGGGCCAATAGCTTGGACAAAATGGAACTGAGATTCTTCAAAATGTCAGAAAACCCCCAGTCCCTAATTTTCCATAGAGGGCTTAGGCTGACAAAGTTTACCTCGCTGTGGCATGGACCATTTTTATAGAGAAGAAATGATTTCTGAGAAATCAAAGCTGAGTCCAGAGTAGGAATCTACTCAAGGAAGCAGAACCAGGCTGTAATCTGGACCAAGGACTTTTCAGCTCATACACACAGTTACGAGCTAAATAAATTGTTGTTTTATTACGTGTTCAGGTGGTCTGTCACACGGCAAAATCGAACTACCTGATAGAGTTTTCAGTTCCAGCTCCTCAATATTCTGAGATAACCTCCACCACTGTGTGACTCAGACAGAAAAATAATTCCCTTTTTAAAAATATTTTAATTTTCAGAAATATAAAATAAGTCTACTATACATGCCTCATAAGCGTGTTGCATCCTGATGAGATAGTACATGCTGTGGACTGTACCAAAAAATTTGGTTTCTATAAAAATTGCAATTTTTGCTATTTCAGGAGGCTTCATTTTCTCATGTGTGCATGGTGATAATAATCACAATCTCTTAATTTTGTTTTGAAAACCAAATTACAGAAAGACAAATCACACATCTGAATATCAGAGATCAATACATCAGATTGTGATCAAGTGTGTGGTTGTGAACCTTAAATCATGTCACCCTCCCTGACATGGAAAATAATATTATATAAATATAATTAGATATATATTATATGTTATATGTTTATATTATATACAAAGGTATATATATTATATTTTGACATTTATATTATATTTTAATATTTATATTATATTATATATAAAGGTATATATATATATACATATATACATAAAGGTCTATAAAGGTATCCTTCTGAATTTCAGATATGGTCTCCTAATTTGAATGGATGCATGCTGCATTAAGAATATCTAAGTCTTTACAAAATATGATTCTTCTGGTCCCAGACTCTGCTCTTTCTAGACTGACAAGATCTCAGGATTCTGTTCAGTCCTCCTGTGAACCCATACTCCTTCTCCAGCATCGCCCTCTTCTCTGGAATTATCTCAGTGCCCCTTCTCCATTGGTCTTTGGCAGTCTCCAATCACTTCCCTTGCAAACTGATATGTCCCTTCCCCTCCATCACTAGCATCATCGAGAAGCAGCCTCATCAAGAAGCAGCCTTCAAGTGAATGGACATTCCAACCCAAGAGAAACACAGGAGGTGGGAACACCTCAGTGGGAAAATGACAATTAGTAGACCACACTTAAGAGACAAGAAAGCACAGAGGGAAAGCTCCTTACCGCTGCCTGGAAATCAGACATGGGATACATGCAATGATGCTAACAAAACAATGTAGTGGCCACAGATACACATAGGAAGCACCAAGAAAATCTGTGAGGGCTTCCTAGAGGAGAGAAATGAACAGGGCTTTAAAAACAAGTATTATAGAAAGGGACATCCATACTAATTTAATAATTATGTAATGAGTATCTGCTATGAGCCATGTGCTATGCTACATAATGAGGGAAAATAAATAATAATATTAATAATAATGTCATGTTTTTGTATAGCATTTTAGAATTAATAATCTAGTCAGGAATGATGGTGTGAATATTAGGTAAAGAAAGAAAAGGGTTAGGGGCACCTGGGTGGCTCAGTAGGTGGACTGCGGCTCAGGTCATGATCTCACGGCTCATGGGTTCAAGCCCTATATCGGGCTCTGTGCTGACAGCTCAGAGCCTGGAGCCTGCTTCAGATTTTGTGTCTCCCTCTCCGTCTGCCCCTACCCTGCTCACACTCTGTCTCTCTCTCTCTCAAAATAAATAAACATTAAAAAAAATTTTTTAATGAAAGGGAAGGGTTAAATGGGAATTGGAATCGATTAAACATATCTGTATTCTTAGAACTGTGCTGCATTTTACAGTGCTCAGTAAACCATTCTCTGAGATCAGATCAATTATCACCCCAGTTTGAGGTTGAGGAAAATTAAATCAATAGAATAGTAGGTGACCTGACCAAGTCACAAAGCTTGTGCTGGTAGAGCTGGAAACTGAAGCAAGACTGGAGTTTCTCCTAAGCAGAAGCTCAGGCTGGAGGAGTCAGAAGGTGTAGTCAGCATTTGATTTGACCAGAGCCCTGGGGAGGACAGAGAGAGATTTGGGGACAGAGAGCAGGAAAAGGAGACAGAGAGAAACAGGCAGGAAGGAAAAGGGATCCAGACCGTTTTCTATGGAAGCCAAGTGCATTCACCCGCAGAGAATCTCCCTCCCAGGGGAAGCCTGTCATTACAACTAGTCAGCACCTGGTGCATTTCTTGTAGGTCCAAAGATATTCTTTCCTATAATCACCAATTAGCACCTGCCACAGCCGTTTTCCTGGACAGTTGATGAGGATTGAGATTGGGCAGGTTGGTGATTTCACTAAAGCCCTGCAGTTAATAACGGCATGATATTCAGAGCAGAACTAATAGCTCACTCTTGGAATGGATTCCCTCTTTCAGATGACCAGATTCTCCCAGGACCTGTACAGTTTGATTTTCCTGTGCCCAAGCACTTGAACAAGCTTTGTTAGCCAGTAATAACTTGTGGCGCCCCCCTGGCCAGAGAGCAGAGCACTCCATCACTGAATAATCTAGCTGATTTATTTTATTATTTGGGGAGTTTGTAAAAGGGCTATTCATTTTTCCCCTGCTCTCAGGTGATTCTCTGAGCCATCCTTCTCAATATTGCCACACTGACTCCCGTTGCCAAGCAAAGTCCTGTGTGCAAAGGACCCGGACCGGAGAGACAGTTGCCAGACTGTTGGCTCTGCAGTGAAGGTGGTGCACCTGGCTCTCTATGCAAGAAATTAATACGTCATCGCTGTGGAGGGATGTCCCCCCTCAGGCCACCAGACCCTTTCCTCTTTGTGTGTATGCACCACAACACCTGCAAGCCTGTTAAGCTGGTTTTCTTGTGCGTCTTCTCCACACAACCGTGTGTCTCGAAAGACTGTGTGATTTAACTCTTGACCAAACCCAAACCTAGGCCCAACCCTGAGTAATAATGACTGGAGGTAGCCTGTTCATTCACCTGCCTTCCCAACATCTGCTGTCCATTTTCCTGATGAGAATAACACGTCAATTTCCCTTGCCAGAACCAGCCTGTCCCCATCTCAATTCCTGTTGCTGGGTGGGGTTGAAATTTTCTCAGGCAGTGGAGTGGGAGCAGGACACAGGAGAGGACTGGCCAGGCCACCATCATTGGTTGGGCCTGGGCACGTTACCCAGTTGGTGTCAAGGAGAGCAAAGGGCAGGGTTTTTCAGGAATTACTGAGAAAGAAGTCTCTCTCTGCAGGAGCTCCTAACTTGGCAGGAAACAAGGCTGAACTATTTGTGGACATTTTTGTCATCATACTCAGAGAATCTATCTAATGATGAAGAACAATGGAGGAAGAAACTCTTGGAGATAGAGAGTGACAGAATCTTAATGACGTTGTCTGAGCTTCTAGATCCACCCCTTCCTGAAGCCCTTGCCCCTTGACTGAAATGCACTCATCAGGTCTTCCCTTATAGTATAGGTCCATTATCCATTGCTGCAGAACAAACCATCCTAAAACTTAGTGATGTTAAAAAGTCATCCTGTTCTATGCTCAAAATAACCCAAATGAGCTAGATACTGTACAAATAGGGGAAAAGAAGCTTAACTAGGTTCAAGAACTTGCCCCCAAACAGTCAGCACATGGCATAATTGGTGGTCACTTACTATCCTTAAAGTCAGCAGGTTGCTAATATCATCCCTGGAGAGAACACATCTCATTTACTCTCATTCAATTCTCAGCTTCCTGAGAAGAAGTTTCCTCGTGTATCTGGCTCCTCCCTGCCTGATGGATTTGCAATGCTCAGTGTTTCCACTGCCTATCAACTTCATGCTGAAATGTGGGCTCTGGAAAGCATCTGTCCTGCTCAGCACCAGACTTTGCTAAAATGCACGTTCATCTGCCACCGTGCATCCCACTAGCTCACAGGCTCTGGCACCACAAGGCCAACACCTAGTAAGCAAGTCCCTTTTCCAGGCCCATCTCCAGGGTCTGTCCATGCATGCCCTCACAGTCCTTTTCTGCCATCCCTGTGTTGGGAGTCAGGGCAATTCTGATGGGAATTAGCTGAGTGGAGAAGCAGAGACAATTTCCATGGGGCTGGAGGGGGACCGTGGTTCATCCCATCCATGAAAGCACGGCAGCCAAGTGCCCAAAGAGACAGAAGAACAAGCATCCACAGGGAGAGCCAAGCTCCGGTGACTGGGGAACTCATATAAGACACCACACCCAGAGGAGCAGCGCCAGTGCCATGACTTGGTGAGGGAGAACTGAGCTCCAGGTAGCAGCACCCTCATTGCAAATGACTTTAGGGATGTGGGAAGGATTAGGGCATCATGAGCAGGGGCACTGGAGCCAGGCTACCTGACTTTGAAAACAAGCTCAACCATCTGCTGTGTGGCCTTGAACTAACTAATCAACCACTCTATGCCTCAGTTTCCTCACCTGTAAAATGTGACTAATGATGGTGTCCACCAATTGTCCCCATTGAGGTTGCTGGGAGACTAAAAAAAGAGCGAATGTATGGAAAGGGCTTACCCATAGCAATGTTCCACGAGGGTAACCACGAGTTATCACCAGTGTTGTGACTGTTTCCCATAGCTCTGTGTCTGGCATCTGGGTGTGCCCCACTGGTATACGTAGCTGGCCTCCTTCTGTGTCTCCTGATTCCACAACTTCTGCCCTCTTGCCTTTTAGCCTTGCTTAAAACGAACCCTCCTCCACTGTAAGTCACCTACAACTCCTCTAGAACAGCCTGGACTTGCCTCCATCAGATAGAGCAAATCACTTCTCAGATCCATCCAGGCTATGGGACCCTACCCAGCATGGGACCATCCAAGTAGGTAGCTTTTCCACAGAATGGAAATCCACTCAGAAGTATGGCCCACCAACATGTGCCCTATCCCAGTGAAATCTGCACCATAACGTCATCAGAGACTTGACATAAAAGCCATTTCTACTGTTACTTTCAGAGACCATGGTAGGATTTTAGTTTTCAGCAGCCAGGTATTTCCTGGTTTTCATACTATGCACACAAGTGCTTTATCCCCATCTGTGGGAGAACAGTTTTGTATAACTAAAGGACCTAGCTTCAGCTCCTCTGGAATTGTAGGAAGGGGGAGCTACTGAGTCAGGATTTAAGTAATGGTCCCCTATGGCTGTGAGTATGCATCCGTAACTGTAGATTCTGTCAGGTCCCTTCTTTATAGAAACACATGCTGCATAATGGATTCATACTGTCTGTGTGATATAATAAAGTATATAAACTGGTAGATAGGAGCGTGTCTATATAAGCACAGATATATTTAGCATTATGCTATTAAAGTGGAATTAGTTAAATATCCATGCAAGCATGATGTCATGCTGGAACCATAGACTGACTAGTTGGTTGTCAAAAAATACAAAAAGGGAGGAAGGGGGGTGGGAGAGAGGGGAAGAAGGAAGGAAGAAAGGGAAGGTGGAAGGGAGGGAAGGAAGGGAGGAAGGAAAGAAGGGAGGAAGGGATGGAGGGAGGAAGGGAGGGAGGGAGGGAGGGAAGAGAGAAGGAGTGGGGAGGGAGGGTAGGTGGGCAAGTGTGGGGCCAGTATTGAATCGTTATGAGCACCAGCCCCCAGTCTCTCAGCTGGTATGAACTACACCATGCTACCTGCTACGGAGGATGCTACTAAGGAAGTTCCTTAGGACACCTGCCTGTAAGTGTCGCAGATCTGCTTCTGAGGGCCCTGAGTGAGCATTCATTTCCAAATATTGGCTACTTCTTGTTAGTTCTAAGTTCCCTCAGGAGCTTCCTAGATGAAATCTGAACCTGGACCCTGTACTCGGAGGACGGGGAGAGACTGAAGACAGGTGGACCCTCCAGATTGGTAGGTTGTGGGCTTATTAAGCAAGAGAATTTACGTATGAGACTTGTCTTGGGTGGCAAGTCAGTCCCCATACCTGCCAAATCCCCAAGATTTAAACTAAATCTTGTTTATGAAGAGGCCCTAACTGGGTTCAGTCTGTATAGCCTGCGGGTGTTCTCAGCCCCACATCACCGTCTCAAGGTCATGTCCTTGGAGCAGCCTCTGGAATCAGGGAAGCAAGCGGAACCTGAGTTCCTAGACAGGGGAGGGGGTGAGGAACCTCCAAGTGCCCGGATCCAGCTCACCAGTCAGCTGGTGGCCATGTCCTCTGGATGACGTCCCCCAGAACCCCTCCCGTGGTGATACAAAGGGGGCGTTTGAGGTTGACAAACGTGTAATCCTACGTGTAACCCACGGAGAACTACGCTGGCCCCAGCCACGTCTCTCAGACATGAAAAGATTTCCTGATGCACGCTATACCTGGAGTGGGAATTGAAACACTCCTGTACCAGTTTCCTACTGCCGATGTAACAAATTACTACAAATTTAGTGGCGCAAAACAACACAAATGTATCCTATCCAGTTTCTGGAGGTCAGAAGTCCAGCAGGTCTAACTTCGCTAAAATCAAACTGTTGGTTGAGCTGTGTCCTTCCTGGAGGCTCAAAGAGAGAATCTGTTTCCCTGCCTTTTTTAGCTTCTAGAGACTGCCTGCATTCCTTGGCTGCTGGCCCTTCCCTCCCTCCTCAAAGCCAGTGGTTTCACTTCTTCAAATCTCTCTTACTCTGACCTCTGCTTCTGTCATCACATCTCTGTCTCTGACTCTGAGCCTCCTGCTTCCCTCCCACAAGGATCTTTGTGATTTCTCTTGGGTGTGCCTGCTAATCCAGGACAATCTCCTTATCTCAAGATCCTTAACCACATCTGCAAAGTCCCTTTTGCCATGCAAGGTGACACAGTCCCAGGCTTCTGGGATTAGGACCTGGACACCTATAGGGAGCCATTAACCTACCGACCACAGCCCGCTGTCATTCAAGGGGCCGGTTGTGTATCTCCAGCCAACCAAGCCACAGTACCCACCATATGCCAGAAACTGATCATCACATCACATTTTTCACAGCGCCAATCTCATTTTCATTTTCACAAGAGCAATGTGAAGCTGGCACTGTCATTCTCTGTGAAACTAGGGCACTGAGGCTCAGGAAAGTCGTCATTTCTCCTTCAGCTTCAGCCAACATTGCTGTGACCTCCAAATCCCACCTTCTCTCTTGACACAACTCCAAAAAAAAGTTCCCAAATACGTGCCAGAAGGGAGTGCTTCCACTCTCCCTGTGGCTCTGTGTCCACTGAAAGTTTGGGAGCAGGGCCCCGCATGCTCATCAATGCCTTTGTCCCTTACTGCAGGCACAGCGTCTGTCCATGGCAGGTGCTTCAGAGATACTCGCTCTCCAAATAAACATTCGAATAAGCCCCCTCCAAATATGTGGGTCAGAGCCTCCCAGCATCACTTTTCCCTAAACCTCCAATGTCGTAAGCATCAACACCCCTCACTGAGTCCCCGCCACTTGACACATGGTGCCTTGGGCCGGCAGGAGACACCGAGGCATATAAACACATTGAGGCTCACGTCGAGTTGGGATCCCACCACAGGAGCCCATGGATCGTGTGCAGCCTTCCAGGTGCAGGTGAAGTGAGCAGGTACAGCAGCCTGGCAATGAATGAGAGAGCGCTCTGAGCCCTGGATGGTCACGACTACCCACAACCCCAACACTGTCTGGACACGTGGCTCTGCTCCCCGGACGTCTCGCAGGCTTCTGATGAGGGTAGTTGGACAACCACATCTCGAGAAATGCTCTTCTGCATATTTAAACAGATCTTGTCCCTGAGTTAGGGAGGGGCACTGTGGCTTTTCCTAGAGTACCTCTCTCATTTACTGTGGATGGGAGGGGCCTCTCAGAATCTGGGAAAAAGCAGGAAACAACCAAATGCCACGTTAATTAGCAGAAATATACTGAGCCCATGAGAGCGGCCCTGACTTACCTCAGTACCTGCACGAGGCATCCTCAGCTCAGACACTAAGCGAGTGCAAGTTGGATGAAAGAACAGAAAAAAAAGGAATGGTTGAGTGGATGTTCTAGCTAGCTCACTTCCAGGGCTATGTGTTATCTCCTATGCAAGGAAGAAGCATTCTATCCTAGAAAATCTTTCCCCCCTCCTCCCAAACACACACACACACACACACACACACACACACGCATGCAGCACACACACAGACTTACATGCACACATGAATGGATGCACATGAGCACACGTGAACACAGGCACACATGCACGTGCATACACATACATATATACATGTGCAATCCTTTACATCATTAGACCTTCCTCCTCAAGTTCTTCTCAGGCAATTAACTTCATGAAGAGCCTCAGTCAAAATGTTAGCCCCCACCCCCATCACTACAAAACATCAGAATGTGGGGGTTACCCTTGAAGTTCTCACAAGATACCTGTAACCTCATGTAACACACCACCAGAGCATTCAGAGAGCTACGTCAGTGGTGTTGTAAGAAGGGAGAGCCAGGAACCCATATTCATCAAATTACAAGGTATGTTTCTTGCTGACATATGCATGTGCTTAATATTGAGGCAAATGCTAAAAGCCTGGAAATGTGAAATGACCTCAGAAAACACAAAGCACTGTGTTTTATTTTGTATATTGTATATTTTTAAAAGCCAACAACTCTTCATTTTCTCCACAAAACATTTTTTTAATGTAATGTCTTAGTTTTTTTTTTTTCTTTTTTCACTTTGCAGGAACTGTCTAATTCTACCTACTCCACTGATCTTGGTTTATTGTTAAAAATAAATGCCTTCCTTTAAAGTAACCTCCCACCTTTTGTACTGTGCTTAGGAAAGAAAGGAGAAAGTTAGCTATAAAGAAAACAATGACTGTGGCTGGCGTAGGTGGGAATGATTTAAAGTGCTTCCATTCCATTGAGAAGAACACCCATGGCCCTTTAAAGTTGAACTCTTGGAAGCTGCACTGCACATAATTGGAATCAGTGTGAATATCACATGCAGCAAAATGAGAAAATGTCACTAACTCGTCCTTCTTCAGTGAAGAAATGCTTGCCTTTCTGTTTTAAGGGCTTGAAAAGGATCAGCTCAGATGAGAGCAATTTTTTTTCCATGTTCTCTTATTTGTGAGTTCCATTTTCCTGTGCCCCTGTGGAAAGGAAGCCTCGAATCAGGAAAAAAAAAAAAAAAAGGAGATGGAATAATATTACCTCTCCATTTTCTTTATAAATGTCCATTCACGATGGAGCAGAGGATTTGCCTGCATTAGCAAGAGTGTTCCCCAGCACGGAACCACACAGTACGGGTACTAGAGAGAGCAAATTGTGGTGGGGGTGGTGCTGGGACTGAGATTCCTTTGGACCAATGAAAAGCATACTGGCAGTTCCCTGAGTGAGAATTAAAACTTTTAAAGCCACAAGTGCCTCAGGGTTTAGATGGGGGTATAAGATGGGTGGCTTGGGAACCAGACTGCCTGGGTTCCATTCTGTTTTGCTTAGGATTGCCAGATAAAATACAAGATGCCCAGGTAAATGTGGATTGCAGATAAACAGTGAAGATGGTATGGGATGTACTTATACCAAAATATTGTATGTTGCCGGGGCGCCTGGGTGGCTCAGTCACTTAAGCGTCTGACTCTTGATTTCAGCTCAGGTCATGATCTCATAGTTCATGGGATCAAGCCCTGCATTGGACTCTGCACAGACAGCACGGAGCCTGCTTGGGATTCTCTCTCTCTCCCTCTCTGTGAGCCTCCCCCACTTGTGTGCTCTCTCTCTCTCAAAATAAATAATCAACTTAAAAAAAAACACATTATATGTTGTCATAAAAGTTATGTGGCTAAATCTGGCAACTCTAGTTTCGCCACTTATTCACTATCTGATCTTAGCCTTTCCAGGCTTTGATTTTCTCTCAGGGATAATAACATCCCTAAATAGAGATAATAATAATAATGATGCCCATTTATAGGATTGCTAGGAAGATTAAACAAATGAATATTTCTAAAGAATTGGAATACTACCTGACACATAAGCACTGTGTTGATGTTTGCCAAATAAAATGGTAAATGTATTTGCAAAAAAAAAAAAAAAGAATTGACACCAGACCAGCTTTACAAAGTGATGCACCAGTTACTTTTATCTCAGAGTCCTATAGACTGACTGACAGATGAGGTGAATGGGGTGTCAGTGAACAGGCGTCGCTTCACACCAGCAGGTGCTGGAAATGAACACCTTGCTAGAGCCATGAGGATTATGGAAATAGTTGGCAAGCCAGCTAGATCCACTCACGGCTCTATCAGAGTGGTGTGTCCTGGATGAGAGAAAGCCCCTCAACTTTGTTCCGAGGGAGGAAATGGCAGAAAGTTCATCTAGAAAGTTGAATCTGTTTGAGGTTTTCACTTTTCATGTTAAAAGTGGAAGGAGGAGAGAAAGTAGAAATACTGTGGATTAAGATGGTTCCCATGGGGGTGCCCAGGTAGCTCAGTCGGTTAAGGGTCCAACTCGATTTTAGCTCAGGTTATGATCTCACAGTTCATGGGATTGAACCAGGCATGGGGGCTCTGTGCTGACATCGCAGAGCCTGCTTGGGATTTTCTCTCTCTCTCAGGCCCTCCTTCTCTCTCTCTCTCTCTCTCTCTCTCTCTCTCTCTCTCTCTCTCTCTTTCTCTCTCTCTCTCTCTCTTTCAAAATAAATAAATAACCTTTAAGATAGTGCACAGAGCTCATGTGAATGGCTGCAGAGCTTAAAATGGTTGGGGCTTTGAGGACCAGGGTGAATAGGGAAGAGGGAAGCATCATTCCAGACCCTCTAATCCACTGTGCCGGCCACTCCTGCACCACTAATGCATTACTTTCCTGAGTAATGGCTTCAAATCAGTTACATGGCTTGGTGCTCTCCTTGGAAGTAGGTGAGATAAGAGTGGACACTTGGGGTGTCAATGCTGGGCCACTGTTGAGGGAGGTTGTAGTTTCGTAGCCAAGAAGCTATACCACATGTAATGAGCCTGAGGGGGGCAAGAGGACAGAAACAGGAGAGCGGGCAGCCTCCTCACTAGCTGGGAGGACCACAGGCAAGGTGAGTTGAAGCCAGCAGCCAACAGACACAGCGAGCATTTGCGGCCACAGTCTTGCATGGTGGTCCTGAAGTGGACAGGGGCACTGGGCTTGGCTCCTGCTCACAGGACAGAGAAAGCCATGGCCTTTCCTGACCAAATATCTCACTCCTGGACTTGTATCTCTCATCTCGTTTTTAATCTTTCCATTGCCTTCTGCCTTGGACGGTGCTTTTCTTGGGTCTTTCCCTTTATACTCATGTCAACTTCTATCAGTTCTGAGAGGAAGGGATGTCCTCAGACATATCCTCACTCTGGCATCTGGTCTCACCCTCACTCCATCTCTGGGTGTAGGATGAGTCCATGGAAATTCCCCAATGACTAGATATTAGGCCCTTGCCAAGGCGGTGAGTGCCTCCCACCAAGTGGCTCTCTCTGGGCCTCACAGGATTGGTGGTCCTCTGTTCAGTTTTTCTGAGCTCAGCAAGCATTTAATGAGTGTCTACCACCTGCCAGGCCCACTGTCTAACCTGCAGACTCAGTAATACATCACTTATTATTTATTGAACACTGACTATATGCCAAGCCTATAAAGTATTTTATAAACATCATTTCATTTTCTTACAACACATTTCTGCAGTAGATATAATGATTAATCCTATTTTACTGAACCTTATCTAATAGGAGCTCATGAATGAGCAGGAAGCATCTAATTACAATATAGTATGAATATTATACTAGTCAAAAGAGCGCTTTATCCCACTTACCTGACAGGCACTTTCTGCTAGGTACCAAGGCACAACAACAGACAAGACAGGCCTGATCTCCACCCCCACTGCACACATAGGTCACAGAGCAAAATAGGTAAGTCAGGACAGCAAAGAATGTTTTGTGAGAGGACAGCATAGGGCAGGGACATCCCACCTAACCTGAGGGAGAGCTTTCTAGAGAACGTAAGTGATCCAGTTTTCTATTCCAGACTCTAACATTTTGAAGCTTAAAACAACCATGTATAACTATTTCATACCACTTGATGGATTCTCTAGGCTCAGTGGGGCAGTTCTCACTTGGAATCTCTCTGATGCCTGCTGTCAGATGTTGGACAAAGTTGTAAATACCTGAGATCTTGACAAGGTTGGATGTTGAGATGGCTTCCTCACTCACAGATCTGTCCCCCAGGCTGGGATGGCCTAACATCTCCACCTTGATGTGACCTCTCCTCGTGGCTAACTTTCAGCATGGTGGACTCAGGGACTCAAACATCATACATGGTGTCTGACTTCCTCCAGAACCAATGTTCCAAGAAATTGCTGTAGAAAGCACAAGGTTTCCTCTAGCCTAGCCTTGGAGGTCATGCCAAGATACTTAGGACACATCCCGTTGGTTATAAATGAATCCCAGACCAACCCAAATTAAAACAACAGTCCTATATTCAAAAGGTATGACTGCAGAGGGCTGGTTCATGAGAGAACTATGGAAACTAGCTACAACAATAAGAGATGGGGGCCATGATCCATGCAATGATAGGAGAAACCATGAGTTCCTAAAATAATTGTGAAACTGTTATTGTAAAAAAAACAAACAAAAGTTATCACTGCATGAAAGTAAAAGTTATTATTAAGGATCTACTTGCTAGGCAACAGATACTTCATATATGTTATATATGAATATGTTGTGTATACATAATTAAATATAATATCTTTCTAATTTATAAGCATCTGATAAAGTGGGAACTCACATTCAGAGAACTTAAGTAACTGTGGGCAAGGTCACATTTCTTTGAAGCGGCTACTTTGGGATTTGAAATGAAGTGAGGTTGATTCTTGAGACACACTCAGGGGTCACTTCTGTTTAGACAATTAGCAAAGACTTCATAAAGGAGGTGATGCCTTAACACTGTTTTTAAAAATAAATTAGGAGCCTCTCAGACAAATGAGAAGAGAAATAATTACAAATAAAAAAACGAAAACAGGGCGACTGGGTGGCTCAGTCCTTTAAGCAGTCACCTCGACTCTTGATTTTGGCTCAGGTCATGATCTCACAGTTTGTGAGATTGAACCCTGCATCAGGCTCTGCACCGACAGTGTAGAACCTGCTTGGGATTCTCTTTCTTTCTTTCTCTCTTGACCCTTACCCAGCTCTCTCTCTCTCTCCCTCCCTCTCTCTCTCTCTCAAAATAAAAAAAAAATAGACATTAAAAAAATGACAACAGGATTTCTTGGGCTGAAATCTGTGTTCTGTTCAATATTGCTAAAATGTGAAATGTATAGCACAGAGATAGAAGATTAGGATGCACAGGAAGGCAAGGGAAGATCATGGAGGATCATGTGTACCAAGCCAAGTCACTTTATTCCATAGCAATAGAGTCACAGAATCATTTTAAGCAGACGAGTAGCCTACCCTAGTCCTCTTGGCCTTCCTAGACGTATTTGAAGACCTGGTTCTTAGAAGGATCCATGTCCCTTCCTTGGCAGACAGAGGAAGAGATTTCTGCAGCTGATTGCAGAGACTGCACTCCTAGATCACAGGAAATATACCTGGTCAGCACTATTTCTCTGATTATTAGCACTAAGCTTGCCACACATTGGGTGGCCAGTGAATGATGGAAGGATGGATGGATAGATGCATGGATAGATGGATGGGTGGATACTTTTAATAAGCAAAAAATGACAGAACTTATAGCTCCTGAGAAAGAAATCTGAAGACAAAATTCAGCATTGTCCTTTCCTATGAAGCTAATCAGAGCAATCACTCCCTCTGCTAAAAGTAGGATCTGAGCTCCTGGCCCGAACTTTATGTCTCTGTCTCACTTTCTGCTTGCATTGAGTCCTCTGGTCTGGCCATAACTGCTTCCTACCAGCAGTCTGCCTTGATGGCCTGCAGGCTTTTCCTTCCTTCCCTCTCTCCTCAGGATGCACAGCACCAGTGGATTACCACATTAGCTACTGCTATGTGTGATATGGAAGTTGGTCACTACTAAGTTGATAGCCACAGTCCTGAACACTCTCTTCATCACCACCTAGTGGAGGTCTCAAGGTCAACACTCGGATCAGAAATTGTCTCCAAATCCCTGCCTTCCACCCACAATGAGTTCTTCCTAGCTGAGTCAATGGTACCACCATCAGTAAGTAAGAAGTTTGAAAGCTCACTAGGGCTCTTCCTTTTTATTCACCATAACATAAAATTGGTCGATGAGTTGGGCAGTTTTGCCTTCTGAGTAGCTTCTAAGTATGTCCTCTCCTTGCCAATGATGCTGCTAGGCCCCATGGCAGACTCTCATCTCTTTATAGCAATTCTTCAACCACTTTCCCTGCCTCCAGTTTGACTCCTCTGGCTTATCTCCACACTATATCCCCCCACAATTCTAAAGGGAAGACTCCCTGAAATTCAATGCCTTACTACTGTTGAGAAGTTTAAACTCCAGGACCCACCATTCTGTTTTCCAGAGTGGCTGCACCAGTTTGCATTCCCACCAACAGTGCACATCCTCACCAACATTTGTTGTTTCCTGAGTTGTTAATTTTAGCCACTCTGACAGGTGTAAGGTAGTATCTCATTGTGGTTTTGATTTGTATTTCCCTGATGATGAGTAATATTAGGAATCTTTTCATGTATCTATTGAACATCTGTTTATCTTCTTTGGAAAAGTGTCTATTCACATCTTCTGCCCATTTCTTCATTCGATTATTTGTTTCTTGAATGTTGTTTGGTAAGTTTTTTTTAGATTTTGGATACTAACCCTTTATCTTACATGTTATTAGCAAATATATTTTCCCATTCCATCGGTTGTCTTTTAGTTTTGTTGATTGTTTCCTTCACTGTGCATAAGCTTTTTATCTTGATGAGATCCCAATAGTTCATTTTTGCTTTTGTTTCCCTTGCTTCTGGAGACGTGTCAGGTAAGAAGTTGCTGCAGCCGAGGTCAAAGAGGTTGCTGCCTATTTTCTCCTGTAGGATTCTGATGGTTTCCTGTCTCACATTTAGGTCCCTTATCCATTTTGAATTTAGTTTTGTGTATGTTATAAGAAAGTGGTTCAGATTTATTCTTTTGCATGTCCCAGTTCTCCCAACAATTCTCCCAACACCATTTGCTGAAGAGATTGTCTTTTTCCCATTGGATACTCTTTCCTGCTTTGTTGAAGATTAGTTGGCCATATATTTGTGGATCCATTTCTGGGTTCTCTATTCCATTGATCTATGTGTCTGTTTTTGTGCCAATATCATACTGTCTTGATGATTACAGCTTTGTAGTATACCTTAAAGTCTGGAATTGTGATGCTTCCAGCTTTGGTTTTCTTCCTCAATATTACTCTGCTACTTTGGGATCTTTTCTGTTTCCATACAAATTTTAGGATTGTTTGTTCTAGCCTTCTGAAGAATGTTGGTGTTATTTTGATAGGGCTTGCATTGAATGTGTAGATTGCTTTGGGTAGTTTTGACATTTTAACAATATTTGTTCTTCTAATCCATGAGCATAGAATGTTTTTCCGTTTTTTTGTGTCTTCTTCAATTTCTTTGATAGACTTTCTGTAATTAAAAATAGAACTACCCTATGACCTGACAATTGCAGTACTAGGTATTTATCCAAAGGATACAAAAATGCTGATTCGAAGGGGGACATGCACCCCAATGTGTAGCACTACCAGCAATAGCCAAATTATGGAAAAATCCCAAACATCCATAAACTGATGAATGGATAAAGATGTCACATGTATTTATAATGGAATACTACCTGGCAATAAGAAAAGAATGAAATCTTGCCATTTGCAGCAATGTGGATGGAACTAGAGGATATTATGGTAAGTGAAATAAGTCAGTCAGAGAAAGACAGATATTACATGGTTTACTCATATGTAGAATTTTAGAAACACAACAGATGAACATAGTGGAAGGGAAGGAAAAAGAAGATAAAAACAGAGAGGGAGGCAAACCATTAAGAGACTCTTAAATACAGACAAACTGGGGGTTGCTGGAGGGGACATGGATGGGAGGATGGGCTAAATGGGTAATGAGCATTAAGGAGGGCACTTGTTGGGATGAGCACTGCATGTCATGTGTAAGTGATGAATCACTGGATTCTATTCCCGAAGCCAAGACTACATTATATATTAACTAACTTGAATTTAAATTTAAAAAAAAAAAAGTTCAAACTCCATAACATAATTTTGTGAAAGGTGTTTTGCTTATTACTTGTGTCCCATCACCCACCACCCTTCCTACTCACATACCTGTTTACTTGAGTCACCTGTGAGTCCCCAGACAGACCCCACCTTCATTCTTCATTCCTGCGTGCCTTGCCTTTGAGCTTCTGTATACACTCTTCTCTCATTCTTTCTACCTGGAATATCCCTCCATCTCTTAAATTCTGGGTGAATTCCAACTCCTTCAAGCATCAGCTTACACTGTGGAAATCAACATTGTCCCACCCTTGCTGCCACCTTCTATAATATACCTCCAAATCAATTGAAGGCAACTTCTACTATGTGCTTGCTTTTCAGAGACACTCTGAGGGGTAAAGAAAAACATGTTTGAGAGGAATTGCTTTCCTCACCTGTTCCTTAATTCCTAAAATAACTTGAGCATCCACGCACCTGCCCTTATAGGATGTCTGGGACTTGCACTCATGTCCATGGGCATAAACTAACCTTTCCTGTGGGCAATTTTAGTGGATACAGGTAATGAGGGCACTAGAGATGCCTGGATATGGATATAAAAACCCAAGTTTTGATAATATCACAGGTTTGCTCAAAGCCACACCCGGAGCTTTGTCACCTTCAAAATCCATTGTACCTCAGTCCACGACTGGGTTTCCTTTTGAGTGATCAGCTGCTCTATAAACAAAACTGTTCTACTCCAAACCACACTTTTTGTGCCCAAGGTAGAATGCTTCAATCACAAAAGTTTGTCTGTAAAGAGATCTTGTCAAGCTGTTGTCCATGCCCAGAATGTTTCATTCCTTGCCCCTACATTCAAGGTATTTTCTGGTCCAAATGTTCCAGAAGAAAGGGAGACCTTGGGGAACTGAAATTTGGTAAACATAGATTACATTTCTCTGGAACTTCCCTAGGCACTATTTCAAGTACTATCTCATTTAAACCTCTCTGAATTTGAAATCGTTTGGGGCGCCTGGGTGGCGCAGTCGGTTAAGCGTCCGACTTCAGCCAGGTCACGATCTTGCGGTCCGTGAGTCCGTGAGTTCGAGCCCCGCGTCAGGCTCTGGGCTGATGGCTCGGAGCCTGGAGCCTGTTTCCGATTCTGTGTCTCCCTCTCTCTCTGCCCCTCCCCCGCTCATGCTGTGTCTCTCTCTGTCCCAAAAATAAATAAAAAACGTTGAAAAAAAAAAAAAAATTAATTTGAAATCGTTTTATCTGCCATTATTCAGGTGATCCCAAGACCCAGAAAGGTTGTAACTTGCTTCCAGTCACATGACCAGTGGCTGAGGCAGATGCCAGCTCAGGTCTCTTGGACTCTCTGCTCTACCAGCCATGCTTCTTTGGCTTGTTACCTGAATTCACAGAATATCCATACCAATTCCCCATGTCCTTTTTCACATTACCTTTCTCCCAGCTTCAACAATGATGCTATTATTGGTTTTTATTATTTACAGAGAGTGAACGATTTCTTTAGGGGAACACCCCATCACGCCATGATAGGGTACGTGTACCTAAAGCTCGCTATTGACTTTTCCACCTTCTTTGTCTTTTGACAGTGGATACTTTTCAGAGCCCCACATTACTGCTGGTATTAACAACATCCAATTTTTAGGAAATTATTTTTTTTAGGATTCTTCTAATGTACCAGAAGCTGCTCCTTTCATGATGCACTTTCCATTATAAAGTCCTAGTAGCAGATGTAAGAGGGCAGGAGATTAGTAGTTTGAAGAGCCACTGAGGAGGTTTTAATTGAGCAATGAAAGAGGAGGTCAGGATGCACTCCTCCAATTCAGCATCCAGAACACAAGAAGCTGTATGTAGCATTTACAAAGCAAAAAATGCTAAATCGGTCACCCACAGCCAGTCACCAAGGAGAAAAATCTCAATTTGACAGAAGGATGAGAAGTAGACAGGTATTCTAGGAAAACACTTGGGAAAAGGTGGTGGGGACCCAGATAAGCTGGCATTTCCAATCCTCAAAATAAGTTAAGAAAAGCACAAATTCACAAAATTGCTTTAATTAGGAGGTGGGACAATAGAAATATTAGTAGGTATTTCATTGAGCTATTTTTAAGCAGTTTTTCTTGTTTTTATATCTCACTTTCAAAATCGGAGATTGCCTGTGAGGAAACACACTCTAAAATCATAAAATATAAATTTTAAAAAAGACTGAGCAGTATTTGTGTCACACATGGATGCTTAATAAATATTAATTTGAGCGAATGAATAAATGAAGAATGAGGATTAACTAGACTAGGAGATTAGGTGGTCTGTATGGAGGGGAATAAACCACAGAGAAGTAGGGTGTAAGATATACATTGGGGATTGTTCAAGGACCAATTTGCCTACCACTTTCTGGAAGCTCAATGTGGAAAGGGAAGCAGGATCCTGGATTCTAGCCCCATCTCTGCTACCAACCAATTTGGAGTTTTGATTGTGTCCTTTCTGGAAGCCTCCTTCTTCACAAGTGGCAAGATACTTGTGTGATCTGCTAGCAGGCAGGAAACTTTCCATTAGGGGCCACCCAGAGGAAGCTTGGTAAACATTTGTGGAATGAATAATCTGCATCTGTTTTATGGACTAACCTCCTGACTGATAATTTTCTCTTGTTTTACCTTTCCCTTCCCCAGCACAATACTGCACAGAGTCTAGACTGGACTTCACTGCACGCCAGGCAGAAAAATGACCCACATGGCTGTCTCCAGGGCTTGCCTTTAAGAGACAACCCCTGATGTCCTGTGTGTTGCCACTTTTCTCTATGAGCTGACATTTCCAAGGGGATGTGGTAAAAGGGCACTAGAACACAGACTCTAGAAAGCACAAAGTACTTTTCTAGGATGCTGGAAAGAAAACTAAACTTTTATTTGATCACCTGTGTTCTTGAACCTTTTATGAATATTCTTGGGGGTGCCTGGGTGCCTCCAGTCAGTTAAGCATCAGACTTTGGCTCAGGTCATGATCTCATGGTTTGTGAGTTCAAGCCCCACATCAGTCTCTGTGCTGACAGCTCAGAGCCTAGAGCCTGCTTCAGTTTTTGTGCTTCCCTCTCTCTCTGCTCCTCCCCTACTTGTGCTCTGCCTCTTTCTCTTTCAAAAATAAGTAAACATTAAATAAAAAAATAATAATAATAATAAATAATATTCTCAGTGACCACCAGTCGAATAACTTGCTGGGATTGAGGCTGAATGGAATTTCAGGGACATCTAATGCCCACTTGTACTATTGCCATTTTTTTTGAGCATAAGCAAAAGCTATTCTTTAGAGGAGTACCTCATTCTATACAATAGATGAATGTATATTAAAAAATCATCTAACTATGACACCCCCTCTCCTCCCACCACCACCACATACTCTGATCACAAATTCTAAACTCAGAGATATGTTCTGGGAAACCTTTTGGTCTGGTGGCCACATTTATGCATACAAACAACTTCTTGATATATACATATCGGAGGAGAAAAGCATTTTCTAATAAATAATTAACAATGCTCAAAGCTAACTGTTCAACATGAATGCAAAAAAGCTAAGCTTTTTAAAAACATTTTTAAACATTTGCCAGAAATGCTTAGCAATCTAAAAGGAGTAAAAACAAACAAGGTTGTCAGTTCAACTAAGCAAAATGTTTGGGATGATCTATTTTCTCCAGAGTGTTCCCAGCTCCCTCTCTGGAGCAAAGAACACAGTCATGTATTTAGTGGTAGACTAGCACTCCAACAAGACCCGACTGAGATGAGCTGCTTTTGGAAATGTGTATACAGTCATAGCCAGAGCAAAACACACACACATCAAATGCACATCCTCTCACATGCATATCCATGTTGTCAACTTGACAGAGTATGGGGAGAATCTAGGTTTTGTGTTCATTAAAATGTAACAAAAGCCTTCAGGGAACGTAAAAAATATCAGTTCACTTATAAAGGTTATAGGAATTATTTTTCAGCCACCCTCTATGGGCAATGCTACATGTGTGAAGACAGACATGTCAATGGTGGCAAAACTATTAAACTCTGGCAGAACCAACAGAAAATGTTAGAAGGCAGCAGGGAGAAAGGGAAAGAAGCTGTGCGTTTAGAGGACCGAGGGAAAGGATGGCCCAGTGTCACGGTCCTCAGCCTGATGCCACACAGATGGAGGTTCAGGAGCTTCAGTTTCAACGAGCAGGGGTTGCAAATATGCTTAAACTTCAAGGAGGAGGCATTTGGGTGGCTCAGTTGGTTAAGCGTCCGACTCTTGGTTTCAGCTCAGGGTTCCTGAGATCGAGCCCCACATAGGGTTCCATGCTGACAGCAGGGAGCCCGTTTGGAATTTTCTTCCTGTCTCTCTCTAACCCTCCCCTACCTGTGCACTCTCTCTCTCTCAAAAATAAATAAATAAATAAATAAGCATTTAAAAAAAACCTTCAAGGAAAATATTTGACATTCAAGAGGCTACAATGCACTTGAAATTATTTAGTAGGGTCATACATGACAAATGTATTTTTTTATACTCACTACTAGTAAACACATACATAGATACAAGGATATATAAATTTATGTATATAATTAAGGCATGCTGCCTATAGAAAATATTTACGCTGAGCAATAAAATAATTAAAAAATAGAATTCCCTGGCATGCCTCCATTCCAAGTGATTTCTCTGTAGTACTTTGGTGTATTCTGGGGAGGCTACCTTTTCTGTGTAGTTAGATAATAGGAAAACAGAATAAAAATATGGATCTAGTACATAGATCAACAGAAATAAATAATTAAAAGGTTGAAAATATAGATTATATAATATGTTATAAATATATACACATACACATATATATTAACATATATGTTATAAATCATGCTGTATCCACAATTCTACATTTTGGTTTTTTTCACATATTATGTACCTTCTTATGACATTTTTTGAATCTTAGTTTTTGAAAACAGAATTGTTAAGGGATGATTGTATTCCTACATATGGATGTAATTTATTTAACTAGTATATTATTATAGATCATCGTTCCTGTTCCTATTTTTTTGCTGTGATAAATAATATATAGTTAACATCCTTTTTTGAAGTTTATTTATTTATTTTGAGAGAGAGATAAATCATGAGCAAGTAGGGGAGGGGCAGAGAGAGAGAATCCCAAGTAGGCTCCACACTGTCAGCATAGACCCTGAGGCAGGGCTCGATCTCATGAACCATGAGATCATGACCTGAGCCAAATGATGAGTCAGACATTTAATCAACTGAGCCACCCAGGTGCCCCAAAATATTTAATTAACATTCTTGTACAAAAATAACTTATTGAGTATTTACCATCTGAAAGCTATTTACATGAATAATGTCATTTCAATTACGTCCCTTAAAGCATTGTGTGATATTACTTAATATATCTTGCTGAATGCCTCTAATAACTTCCTTAGGACATACTCTCAGAATCTGCAACACTCAATAAAATTATAAAACCGTTTTAAGTATTTTGAAGCATAAGGCAAATTTCCCTCCAGAAAGACTACATGCATACACACATCCTCCAGTGAGTGAAATATCTATGTAGTTAAAATATCACCAATACAGTATCCAATTTTTTAGCATTTCAAACTTAATTGGACAAATAGGATTTTCATAAGCTTAATGGCCACTTGTGTTTTTTCTCCGTAAGTTCACGGTCTCTGTTGTAACAAGAGCTCCAGTTCTACACCACCTTGGTTGACTTCTGGCACCTCTGATACTAGCTCTGTGACTTTTAGCAATTTAATTAAATAATCTGTGCCACAGATTCCATATTATCAATATTTATAATGTCTGTGAAGAGTAATGCATAAGCACTCATAAGTTACATAGACCACGGCCTGACACACAGTAGGAGTTCAGTAAATGTTAGCACAATTACTTGTTATTTTGGGGAGAAGATTGTCTTTGTACTGAAAGTGGTTTCATGTTTGAACATCTTTTTACCTATTGCATCATATGATCTTCTCAATTCCCCATGAGGTGGGTATGGCAGATAAAGGCTCCCACTGGAAAAAGTGAGGAAAGTAAAACTCAGAAAGTCAAAATATTTTGCAGTTTAGTGATAGTCTTGAGATTGAAACATAGGCCCCTTGGGGTGGTGATTCCCATAGTGGTGGAGTAGATGATTTGGGACCAATATGTGAAAAGAAAACAAATAAAAAAATAATTTGAATATGTCAGAGGACTACAAAGTTACAGAGAATATTTACCACTAATATTTAGGAAAACGGTGTCAAGAGAAGCAAGCTCAGTGATATGGCTGGTTTCAAAAACAGCTTCAGAGATGTGGAGAAGCTGAAAGGGTCATGGGGCTGAGGGCACCTGAACTGCCAAGGACAAGAGTATCTGGCAAACAGAAAAGGGTTTTAACTGGGAGTTGTAAAAGCTACATCTTCAAAGTCAAAAAGACTTTGAAATAGACAAGCCCTCACAGAAAATGGATACCAACTTTGAATCATCTTAATCCCTAATTATGTTAAGACGTTTGTCCTCAGCCTAGTTATTTGCCGGGACAAACACAGATACTCTATGAGTAAAGATAGCATTATTAAGAGCCTCAAATTATCTCCAAATATTTTGAAGTGCAAAGTCCAGCCTTAAAACAAAAATCATGCAGGGGCTCCTGGGTAGCTCAGTTAGCTAAGCATCTGACTTTGGCTCAGATCATGATCTCATGGTTCGTGGGTTTGAGTCCCATGTTGGGCTCTGTGCTGACAGCTCGGAGCCTGGAGCGTGATTTCGGATTCTGTGTCTCCCTCTCTTTCCATCCCTCCCCTGCTCACACTCTGCCTCTCTCTCTCTCTCTCTCTCTCAAAAATAAATAAACATAAAAAATTAAAATAAAATCGTGCATATAAAAATACAAAATTTGATTTTAAAAATACACAATAGAAACAGGGACATGAGACATCCAGTATACTGGAGGGGTACTTGAGGAGATAGTAGTTGACAGTGTTAGAAAACTGACAAAACACACCGAGCCTCAGACTGATAAGTATAAATGCTATGGACTGAATTTTGTATTGCTCCCCCAAATTTATGTGCTAAAGCTCTACCCTGCAGTGTGACAATATCTAGTGAGGGGGCCTTTGGGAGGGCATTGTGTGTAGAGTAGATCACGAGGATAGAGTCCTCATGATGTGATTATTAATTTTATAAGAGGAAGAGACATCTGAGCTTCTTCTGTCTTCCATGTGAGGACAGTGAGAAGGCAGCTGTCTGTAAGCCAGGGAGGGAGCTCTCCACAGGAACTCAGTCGCCAGCACCTTGATCTTGGGCCTCCCAGGCTCCAGAATTGTGATAAACAAATGTCTGCTGTTTGAGCCACTCAGCCTGTGGTATTTAGTTACAGCAGTGCCAATATACTAAGACAATAAAGAAAGCCCAAATCCAGGAATATCATAATAATAATAATGAAAACCAAAGAGCAAAAGACATATGACCTTCACAGAGTCATAATAAAACTGAGAAATAATTTCCTCAACGAAAGTAAAAAAGCCAGAAGACAATGAGACACAAAATGATATGCTTAAATTCATGATGATAGAAAAGAAATGGCCAAATAGGAATTCTATATCAAGCAAAATGCCCTTGGAAAAAAAAAAGGTGAAATAAAGATGTTTTTACCAAACATTAAAAAAAGAGAGAATTTACTCATAAGTACACATGCACCAAAGGAAATACTAAAGCAAGTTCTTCAGGCCAAATGAAAATAATGTCTGTTTGAAGTTCACATATGCAAGAAAGATGAAAAATAGTAAATAGATAGATAAATATAAGTAATTCATAAGACCATAACACAGTAACGATAGTGACAAATATAGAGAATATTAAAAGACACTAAAAGAATAGCACAAAAGGTGAAAGAGGGTAAATGGAGTTACCATGTCCCAAGATTATGACCTTATCAAGAAAATGATAAAAACAAAAACAAAAACAAAAACAACTAATAAGCAGTATATTTCCGTGGGTTAAATTTTTCATGTTATAATATCTACAGTAGCCACTGAAAGGGCCAAGTATCTCTATGATGGGGGTTTCCACTTCCAGGTAATATCTGTGGGTTTCAGAGTCTGTGTCAGAGACAGACCAGAGGTGACTGGGGAGCCTGAGCCTCCAAGAGATAGAAGACAGCTCATTTCTTAATAACTTAGCACGAGGCTCCCCTACTTTTTCTAGCAACAAGTCTGAATGCCAATCCCAGAACTACAGCCCACCTTTCACCCCTCTACAAACTACATGGATACAGGAGATGGCCAATGAGAGTATCAACTCCAGAGATGAGTCCAACAGCAGGAATCATCCAGTATTTGCAGAAAGTCAAAAGTTTGGATAAATGAATGCACAAAATGCACAAAAAAACTCAATCGTGTCAGCAAAGTAAATAGAGAAAAATTGAACAGGCCGGTATTCTCAGACAATAAGAAAAATAATCACAACCAAAAAGTCTACTAGAGATCATGAAAATTTAAATGATATTTACTAAACAAAAATAATAACTCAGACAAAGGGTAGAATAAACACAGCTGAAACCAATAATGAACTGGATGCCTAAGGAATACTCCCTCAGCACAGCAAACATGGTAGAAATATTTTTTAAAAAATGTAAAGAAACACAACAAAAATGAAAATAAGCCAGAAGTTTCACTGTCCATCTAAAAGAAGACTGAAAGAGAAGAATTGAAATAAACCACTAATAAATGAAATACTGGTAGAGATCTCAATTTCTGACAATAACTTGAAAACAATCTTGCCCATTAAAAAACATGCAAAAGTCTCCAATGAAATATAATTTTAAAAAATTAAAATGGCTCTATATCTTTGCACAGATGAAAGGAAAAGGCTCTTGCCAAACCAAGCAGGAAGCTATAAATCCTCTAAAGTTGAGGCTGCCCTCAGTTCGTGCATTCTCTGTAATACAGATAGTAGGCCACAGAAAAAGGCCACAGAGAAAGACGTTGAAGACATAAGAGATGGAGTATAAGGACTGGGACTCCAGCGTCAATACAGGCCCTGCAAATAACTTTAAACACAATGAATGGTGGACAGCAGAAATTCCATTATTTGAAAATGGGAACATCTAAACAAGCCTAGTTTTAAAAAAGATGAATCTATCTCAAACTGGACTGTAGGTGGGAAAGAAAATGTCTCCTCTGAGCTTTTCAAATCACAAGTTTGGGAGAGGAGGTGCAATTTCATATTCCTACATGATTGATTCAATGTCACCACTAATAAGAACTTAATTTAAAACACTCCTTGATTAGCGCCACGTCTGGGGCAACTGGCAGGACACAAAGTAATGAGCCTCTGTGGGTGGGGCAGTCAGGCTTCGCTAAATTTACACAATTTACACAAAGATACCTATAATCTGAAATGTGTATCTGTGTGTCTAAGAAAGTCACTATGGATATACATTAGCAGAAACAAGGGGCCAAAGTTTCAAATAATAGAATTATCATATATAAAACATAAAAAAGCATGTTTAAAATAACAAAAGAAATTTAATATTTATTTATTTATTTATTTATTTAAAACGTCTATTTGTTTTTGAGAGAGAGAAACAGAGACAGAGTATGAGCAGACGAGGGGCAGAGAGAGAAGGAGACACAGAATCCGAAACAGGCTCCAGGCTCCCAGCCACCAGCACAGAACCTGACGCGGGGCTCGAACTCACAAACAACGAGATCATGACCTGATCCAAAATCAGATGCTTAACCAACAGAACCACCTAGGCTCCCCTAAAATAACTAAAGAAATTTTAAGAATAAAATTCAAAAAACGAAAAAAATGCCCAAACAGTTGCACACCAACCAGAATAGTTTAGATTACAAAGAATGCCAAAATCAAGTTTGCTGAGAGTGTGGCACAGTTAGAACTCCTATACATTGTTGGTGGCATTTTAATTAGCATAATAACTTTGAAATACATACTAAGTCTAAATGTACACCAATTCTACAATTCAGTGTAACTCTGTCTTGTTCCCACTTATATGCCCCCTTTAGAAATGTACAGAATATTCACCAGATGAAAGGATTAGAATCTTTATACCATCACTATTCAGAATATCCCCCATCTGGAAACTAAATGCCCTTTACCAGCGAAAGAAATAAATACATTGTGGTGTAATTACACCTAACAATTTGCGACTGCAATGAAAAATAATGGAGTATTGCTAAGTGCAGTGACATGATAAATCTCATAAAGATAATATTGAAGGAAAGAAGACAGACTCAAAAGAGTGAACACTGTATTGGCTCCCAATTTTTTTTTTTTTGAAATTGAGAAAGGCAAACACAATAGATTATGTTAGGAGAACAGTGATTACCTACAGGGAAAAGGGCAGGTAACTCTTGGAAGGAACTACAAGGAGTTATCTGTTAATGCCGTATATTTAGGAGTGCCAGGGTGGCTCAGTAAGTTAAGCATCCAACTTTGGCTCAGATCATGATCAGGTCAGTGAGTTTGAGCCCTGCATTGGTCTCTGTGCTGACAGCTCAGAGCCCGGAGCCTGTTGGATTCTGTGTCTCCCTCTTTCTCTGTCTCTCTGTCTCTCTCAAAAATAAATATTAAAAATTTAAATACAATTACATAGAATTATTATTGATGTACTACTGTATGATGAAGACTAAGAATACATAATAATAGTTCTGGAAATTCTATTTGGTGTGCAGCACAAAGAGGCAAGGGGATGAAAACATATGAGAGGTTAAGAGAGAATATAGAAAAAGAACAGACAACATACACATCATAACAGACTTCCAAAAGAAGAAAGTCAAGAATGCACCATATTCAAAAAGACAATTGACCATCCAAACCATCAGATTCAGGAAAAACAACAAATTCCAAGCGATGTATGTGATAAGAAACCTATATCAGTACAAGTAGAGAGAAAGTACACAGCACCCAGAGAAAAGAGATGAGCTCTAAAGTAACAAGACAGGAAAAACAGATTCATATGAAAGGCTGACAGAATTATATCATCAAAAGATTTCTCATAAACAACAAAAGCCAAAAGATAATTGATTCCATCAAAGTCTTTGGTGAAAATAATCATAAATACAGAATGTCATACCCAGAGAAAGTACTGAGAAAAAAAGTAAATAAAAGCTACTCCGGAAAAACAAAAACCCAAAGCAAAAATCTAGGGATGTGTTATGGAAAAAGGAAGGAAAATGATCATGCAGACATTAGTAACTGCTAAGATAATACAAAGACAGATTCTTTTCTGATTCAGGAGACAATTCTGAAAACAATTATAATTTCCTAAAAAGCATGATTTTAAAAAAGCAATTGAAAATTAAAATACTCAATAAATCTGTAATAAAGGTGATCAAAAATAAAGGTCATCAGTTTGCTGATGTAGGTTCTAATCTGTTATTATTGTCCCAGTGCAAACATTAACAGTGACTTTCTTCACTCTTAAAAGTACACTGGTTTGATGTTTATTCCGCAGTATTACCAGACCTAGCCACAGCAATCAGATGAGAAAAAGAAATAAAAGGCACCCAAACTAGTAAAGAAGAAGTAAAATTTTCACTATTTGTAGATACTATAGATTAGAAAATCCTAAAGACTCCACCAAAAAACCACTAGAACTGAGAAATGAATTCAGTAAGGTTGCAGGATACAAAATCAATTACAGAAATTCATTGTATTTCTATACTTTAATAATGAAATATCAGGAAGAGAAATTAAGAAAACAATCCCATTTATAGTTGTACCAAAAACAATAAAATGCCCCAGAATAAACTTAAACCAAGGAGGTGTACTCCAAACACTATAAAACATTGATGAGACAAACTGATGATGATACAAGCAAATGTAAAGCTATCCCATGATCATGGATAGGAAGAACAAATATTGTTGTTGGATTTTAAAAAATAAAATAAATAAATAGTTAAAATGTCCATGCTATCCAAAGCAATCTAGATTTCTTTTGTTACATTTTTTTAAGTTTATTTGAGAGAGAGAGAGAGAATGCACAAACAAGTAGAGGAGGGACAGAGAGAGAGGGAGAGAGAATCCCAAGCAGGCCCTGTACTCCCCAGAGCCGGAGTCAGGGCTTGATCCCACGAACACTGAGATCATGACCTGAGCCCAAACTAAGAGTTGGACAACTTAACCAACTGAACCACACATGCACCCCAGCAATCTAGAGTTTTAATGCAGTCCCTGCCAAAATACCAGCAGCATTTTTCACAAAACCAGAGCAAAAAATTCCTCAAATTTGTATGGAACCACAAAAGACCCCAAATAGCCAAAGCAGTGTTGAGAAAGAACAAAGCTGGAGGTATCACAAATTCAATTTTCAAGACACACTGCAAAACTGTAGTAATCAAAACAGTATGATACTGGCACAAAAATAAACATGCAGATCAATGGAACATAATAGAGAGTCAGAAACAAACTCTCCATTATACGGTCAATTAATCTTTGACAAAGGAGGTAAGAATATGCAATGGGAAAAAAGTCACAAACTGTGTTGGGAAAATCGGACAGCTCTATGGAAAAGAATGAAACTGAGCCACTTTTTCACAACATACACAAAAATAAACTCAAAATGGATTAACAACCTAAATATGAGACTCAAAACATAAAAATCCTAGAAGAGAGCACAAGCAGTCATTTCTCTGACATCGGCAGTAGAGTATTTTTCTAGGTGTCTCCTGAGGCAAGGGAAACAAAATAAAAAATAAACTTTTGGGACTACATCAAAATTTTTGCACAGCAAAAGAAACAATCAACAAAACTAAAAGACAGTCTACTGAATAGGAGAGGATATTTGCAAATGACATATCCAATAAAGTGTTAGTATATCCAAAATATATAAAGAACTTCCACAACTCGACGTGCCTGGGTGGCTCAGTCATTTAAGCCTCTGTCTCTTGATTTTGGCTCTGGTCTGTGAGATCAAGTCCCGCATTGGACTCTGTGCTGATAGCATGGAGCCTGCTTAGGATTCTCTCTCTCCCTCTCTCTCTTTCCCTCTCCGGCTTGCTCTCTCTCTCTCTCTCTCTCTCTCTCTCAAAGTATAAATAAACATTTAAAAATATAACACCAAAAACAAATAAATAAATAAATAAATAACCCAATTAAAAGGGCAGAAGGAAGACATAAAGAGACATTTCTCCAAAGACACGAGATGACCAACAGTCACATGAAAAGACTCAACATTACTTATCACCAGGGAAATGTAAATCAAAACCACAATGAAATATCATCTCACACCTGTCAAAATGGCTAAAATCAACAACATAAGAAACAGTAAGTGCTGATGACATTATGGGAGGAAAAGAACCCTCTTGCACAATTGGAGGGAATGCAAACTGGTGAAGCCACTCTGGAAAACAAGTATGGAGGCACTGCAAAAAATAAAAAATATAATAACCATATGACCCAGCAATTCCATTACTGCGTGTTTACCCAAAAACAATATAAAAACAAAAAGTCAAAAAGATACATGCACTCCTAAGTTTATTGAAGCATTATCTACAATAGCCAAATTATGGAAACAACCCAAATGTCCATCAATAGATGAATGGATAAAGAAGATGTGGTATATACACAAAGGAATATTACACAGTCATAAAAAAGAATGAAATCTTGGGAATGCAAACTGGTGCAGCCATTCTGGAAAACAGTATGGAGGTTCCTCAAAAAACTAAAAATAGAACTACCTTACAACCCAGCAATTGCACTACTAGGCATTTATCCACGGGATACAGGTATGCTGTTTTGAAGGGACACATGCACCCCCATGTTTATAGCAGCACTATCAACAATAGCCAAAGTATGGAAAGAGCCCAAATGGCCATCGATGGATGAATGGATAAAGAAGATGTGGTATATAAATACAATGGAGTATTACTTGGCAATCAAAAAGTATGAAAACTTGCCATTTGCAACTATGTGGATGGGACTGGAGGGTATTATGCTAAGTGAAATTAGTCAAAGAAAGACAAAAGTCATATGACTTCACTCATATGCGGACTTTAAGAGACAAAACAGATGAAGGGAAACAAAAATAATATAAAAACAGGGAGGCGGACAAAACAGAAGAGACTCATAAATATGGAGAACAAACTGAGGGTTACGGGAGGGATTGTGGGAAGGGGGCATGGGCTAAATGGGGAAGGGGCACTAAGGAATCAACTCCTGAAATCATTGTTTCAATATGCTAACTAATTTGGATGTAAGTTTTTTAAAATAATAAAGAAAGAAAGAAAGAAAGAAAGAAAGAAAGAAAGAAAGAAAGAAAGAAAGAAAGAAAGAAAGAAAGAAGATAAAAAATAAATAAATAAAAAATCGGGAGAGAGGCTAACTCAACCAAATTTTGAAGGCCAGACCCAGGCTATATCACTTATTAGCTGTATGGTGGTGAGTCAATGGCTTACATTCGTGGTGCCTCTGTTTACTCATTTGTTCACTAGTTCATTCATTCCTTCATTCTACAGAATAAGTATTATCTTTCAGACATGCTCCTAGGTATTGTTGTCTTACTGGCAAAATGGGAATAATGAATATCATTTTCAGAGTGGTTGGGGAGATTTGAGATAAACATGAAGTATAGTGTCTAGCATGTCATATAGTAATGGTTTGTGACCAAAGTAATGGTCCCTCCTCCTGTGAATGTAAGCCTGTATGGATAGGAAGTTGGTCTATGTTTGTTTACTTCTGAATCCCAACACCTGGAAAGAGGCTTGTACTCAATGGATATGTGGGGAAGGAAGAAAGATGGAAGAGAGGAAGGGAAGAAGCAAGCATGGTACGTTGGTCATTGCCATTATTGCTACCACTTAGGATGGCCCAGATCCTGGGCCCAGATCCTCAGCAAAGCCCCTGGGAACAGAAGACTATAGTTGTTTGAGAGACTCCAGGTAAACTCTAGACTGACCCATGAGGCAACTGAAATTTCTCTTTGACACTCTTCCAACTTCACCCCTGCTTTAGGTTTCCCCTCATTCCTGATGCCAGGACCTTCTTGTTAGTCACAGATGACTCGGACCCCTCACCCTGAAGGAAAGTGAAGGTGGGAGAGGCCAGACCTCTGAACTCTGCTGCACTGTGCCTCCAACACTTCACAAGGCTGGTCTCCTTCCTGATAATCCTAGACATCACGTGTGTGGAATCGTCTGACAAACGATTCTCACTGTGGTGTGAATAAACATGCAGCATGTTGTTACCCCACCCAAGGGCACCTGTCCTACAGCAGGGCCCATGCTTTACCAAGGACAATTGTTATAGCAAACTAGTATAGGGAGAGACCTTACAGGCCAACCAGTGTGACCCCTTTACCTTCAATGACAAATTCGCAGTCCCATGAAAACAAAAACTAATACTGAGCCCCTAAACAGAATGTCGCATGTGACTTTTGACTACCTGAACCCAAATTTCGCTATAAGTCAGGCTATTGGTGCTGACCTACATTTTTGGCTTGGCAAAGACAAGAGAAGAAATTCTCTCTTCTGTCTTACTGCTTTCTCAATACCCTCAAACACTGCCAGGTATTGCCTATTATCACCTCTAATTTGACAAACAGTAATTTCCTGACATGTGGAGCTCTCCCAAGAAACCACTCACACAGAGCTGTCAAACTGGAACACCAAAACACCAGCCACACAAGACATTAGACTTCAGCACCCCTCCTTCTGCACACTCTTCCTTTGGACCATAAGAGGAACAGAATTTGCCTCCCTTCTCCTTGGGGCAGAAATCACCAGAATGGGGACACAAGTGGTTCCAACACTGTTTTTAGAACAAGAAAATGGAGGGCCTGCATTTCCTGCATTTTAGCAAAGGAGCTAGCGAGTTCCAAGCAGGTCTGGCCTGCTCTGTCCTGGGCCCATGGCTACACCGACAGCAGTCCCAGTGCAGAGGAAGCCATATGGAGGCCAGTTCCCGTCACACAGGAATCTGACACAGTGGCTAACCCCAGAGCCGGGACCAGAAGAGGCTCTGCTTCATACCCACAAACTGGGCAGGTGCGGAGGGGGATTTACACTGAGGGTGATGAGCCTTCAGTGCCAGGACGCTCCCCATCAAGGCTTCTGGGAAGGGTCCTGGCGATGCCCTCACACATTGTATGTTTTTTTTTGTAAACAATGTAGATGTGAAATATTTTAACCTTAGTCAATGAAGATGCCTTCCCTTCTGATATCCCCTCGGTCACACTTGTGTAGAGTGGTGCAAGGCACTCCGGGCATCAGTGGACAAGGAATTGAGTGAGGGGTCCATTTAATTTGGGTTTCACTGGATATTTTATGTGCGGTTCCTTCCAGGTGTTGTTAGACTATTGCTGGCCACCCTGAGGAATGACCTTCAGGAAATCTCCTGCTGCCCACTGGGTGTTCTCATTTCTCCTCCCGACACAAAGGAGCAAAGCCAAGTGCTGTGTAGCAGTGTCAGCACATTCTGAAAGTGTGGGGTAGTGAAGGAGAACCAAGATCTGGAATGTATGAAGCCAGAAGCAAGTCTGGAAAGTTCATCCAGTTCTTACAGGTCACATATAAAAGAAACTGGATAGCAGTTTTCAAACATTGACGACAAGTCTAAAAATGTAAATGAAGATGCTAACTAACTAGATTAAAATTAAAAACAAAGTACCCTTGTTTGAATAACAAATTTTACTGTCACTATGTCCATATAGAGTACATATACATAATAAAGCTTTAGTGTCAATTATTAGGAAGCATTCAAATTAAATTATATCAAATACAGTTGTCCCATGAACAATGCAGAATTTAGGGGCACTGATCCATCATGCAGTCAGATATCCATGTATAACTTTTGACTGTCCTAAAATCTAACTACTAGTAGCCTATTATTGGCTGGAGGTCTTAATGGTAACAGAAACAGTTGATTAATGCATACTTTGTATGTTATATGGATTATATACACTGTATTCTTATGATAAAGTAAGCTAGAGGAAAGAAAAGGTTATTAAGAGAACCATAAGGAAAAGAAATTACATTTGTACTACTGTATCAAAACAAAATCCCTGAGTCAGTGGGTCTACATAGGTCAAACCCATGTTGTTCAAGGTTTAAACTGTATTTAAAAGATTTTACAAGAAAAAGCACACATGACACACAGTTAATGTGAGGTGATAACACATTGGAAGACAATGCCTGCATAATAAAGGGTAATTACGAGTCACTTATATTTCTGAATATGAATAAAATTGCTACACAAAATGTAGCAAGTAAAATCCAGCAGGTTATAGTAAAAAAAAAAAAAAAAAAAAAGGAAGGGACAAAGAATGATTTAACATTGGAAAATATATTGATATATTTAACGGATTAAAAAATAAATAATATGATGGATTATTTGATATGGATAAATTATATTTGAACGGATAAAAAAATAATAATATGATGATAAATAATATGATATTTATACAATATCATATAATGTATAAATACATTATATGAAATTTGAAACATACTCCTAATTAAAAAGCAAATGACTTTTAGTAAGTTAGGCATACAAGGACCACCCTTAAAGATATCTATCCAACACCGATACTCTAGCATTTTATATGCAACATCTTATCAGCAGTGCTAGCCAATACTATGAGATATCTTTATATTAATTAATATAAAAGATAAAATCATAAAAGATAATTTTATACATATAACATAAGTATATAGTTATATTTAGCTATATATAAAAAATAAAAATATTGTCCAATTCTAAGTTAATCTATGTGTAAAATACAAGAGAATCTAAATAAAAATTATTGGAATTTTTTTTTAAGTTCAAAAGGAATATTGGCAGCAAAATGGCAAACTAGGCAACTCTAAACACCTGGCCCTCCACAGAAAAGTTGAAAAACAAACAGAAATCACCCAAATCAACTTTGTCAGAACTCTGGAAAATAGGGAAAGGCTTACAGCAACCATATGAACACTGAATCAAGAAAAAGGTACATTAAAAATAGTATGAAAACTTTGTGGTGTTTTCATTGCCTCTGCCCCACCTTCTCCCAGCTTGGTGGCAATAGAGTGGATGGCAGACCACATTCCCAGTGTGGGACCCTAGGTCCTGGTTCCACAGGGAGCAGAGCAGACCTTATTCACTGTTTATTCTGTTAGTCTGTTGCAACCTGGCTGAAGGCTACCTGAAGGACTGACACAAAGCACATGTCCCTATTGCACCTACCTTAGAATGCAGTCAGGATGGAAAAGCAGTGGACATTGCTTGAAAACACTGTAATGTGAACAAAATCCCACAACTTCCTGGGACAAAAAATATACATACAATAGACTACAAAACTAGGGATGAAAACCCAGGAAGTGTTTGGTCATGCAGTATTGCCTGTGTGTACTAGGGATTTAGAAAGTCACCTAGATGTCCAGAGCAGGATAGATGTTGGAAATTACCTGAAAGGACCCTAATCTTTTACCTCTGATTTATTACTAGACTTGGTGTAATAGGAACTAAGTGTAGGCTACAGCAGAATTGGAAACATCCTGCCTAAGTATTGAAAAAGTGTCACAGTAGAGAACCAATCTGAAAGACTAGGGAAGGTGGGGGTGGTAGTGTTGATATATTCTTTTAGTTAGTTATTTTAGCTGTAGGTATTCAAGGAAATTTCTGTTAAACATTACTGAACACAAGCTGCAGGAACAGAGACTTTGTGACTACACACATTGAGGAATATAATCTTTGCAGAGATCGTTTGGAAGGATCACTAGATGAGTGGCCAACTTCAGCCTTCATCAACCAAAACCAGCAAAACCAAGGGCGCCTGGGGACTTAGCGTCCCACTCTTCATTTCGGCTCAGTTCATGATCTCACAGCCATGAAATTCAGCCCCATGTCAGACTCCGTGCTGGGTTTGGAGTCTATTTGAGATTTCTCTCTCTTGGCCTCCCTGTGCCCTTCCTCCCACCTCAAGAAAAACAAAAACAAACAAACAAACAAAAAAAACATATTCATTTAAAACTCAGGGAAAGGGGAAGAATATAATTTCCTGAGCTACCATATCGTAGCCTTCAATGTACAGTTTTCAACAATAACAAAAAATGACAAATCATAAAAAAAAGGAAATGTTGTCCACTCAAAGGAAATAAAATAACTTGACAAAATATCCTGAGGAAGCTCAGATAATAGACTTACTAGAAAATTTTTTTTTTTACTTTTTATTTTGAAATAAACTTTGACTTGCAGAAAAGTTGCCAAAAATTACCCATCTCTCAGCTTCCCTGCATGTTAATGGTAACATCTTACATAATTCAGTGACCAAAACCATGAAATTAACATTAGCAGTATTAATGTTACTATTTGTGCTATTATTATTAATTAAATTATAGGCCTAATTTGAATTTCACCATGTCTTCCCTCTTATGTGGATCTCACATTGTATTAGTTGTTATGCCTCCTTAGTCTTCTCCAATCTGTGACACTTCCTCAGTCTTTCCTTGTCTTTGGTAACCTTGCCACTTAAAAAAAAATTCCGGTCAGTTCTATTGTAGAATATCTTAGACAAATATTTTAAACCAATGGCCATAATTATGTTCAAAGACTGAAAGAAACTCATAGACAAGGAATTAAAAGAAAATAGAAAAACCAAGTACAAACAAAATTATAAAATTAATAATGATACAGCAATTATAAAAAGGAAACAAACAGAAATTCTGGATCTGGAAAGTGCAGTATAACTGAAATGAAAAATTCACACGAGGGTTTCAACAGCAGATCTGAGCAGAAGAACCCATGAATTTGAATGCAGAACAATTTGGTATCCAGTCTGAGGAGCAAAAAGGAAAAAAAAATCATTGTTTTCTATAGTTAATATAAATTTACATTGATCTGCCTTCTCCATGTGTACTATTTATTCATTTCTGTACTTCCATACTTCCATCTAAGGTTATTTTTCTTCTGCCCAAATAACTTCCTGTGGAATTTCTTTTCACAGAGATGTGGTTATGAATTAATTGTCTGAAGTGAAATTTTGTTTGTCTGAATGTATTTATATTTTCTTCTTTTTTGAAGAATATTTTTGTTGGAAATAAAATTATATGTTGGCACATATTTGCTCAATCTGATACTATCTTCCTTCCACAATCTATTTTGGGTAGCTGGCCTCAGTTCGGTCTGTTTGGAGCTTATTTGAAGGTGGGTTTCAGAGTTTTCTGAGATCTGGATCATATCTTTACTTCTACCACTCAATATTGGCCTTACTCCTACCACTGGAAGTTGGGGTGTTTAGGTGGACCACTTCTCTTTGGTGGGTTTAGAGCTTCTGTTTATCTCCGCAGTGCAGCAAGGCTGCTGAAAGCTCCACCATCTCCCTGTACTCTTATCTATCGCTCTCCTCTTGCTTCTTAAGCCCTCTGCCCAAGGATGAGCAAACTACTGAAGGGCAGGGGTGGCAAGATGGCTGTGCACATCTGGACTCACTTTCCTTTCCTCTTGTGTCTTGGTCTATCCTTAACTGATAGGACTGACTTGGGTCCAAGTTTAATTTCCCAGCCTCATGAGACTGCTCAGTGTTCATGTCAATTTCCCAACTAGTAGTCACTGATTTCTGTTAGGTTTCGGAGCCTCTGAGCCCCAACCCACCTATGAACTGTCAAATGCCTCAGTGGTAAAATCCCTTTGCAACATTGGACCCATCCCAGTGTATCTTCCTTCTCTCTCAGAATTTGGCCTTTCAAATACTGGCTGGTTTAGTAGTCCTCTAATAGTTTCAAAGAAACTTGGTTTTGTATTTTATTTATAATTTGAAGTTATCCTTAATAACAAACACTCTGCTCTTATTAGAAGAAGAGTCCACAGGTTACTTATAGACCCCAGCTTTTATGACCAATATTCTGATAGTAGTTGGATTCTCCCAAGTGTTCTGTGAAATGTCAGCTTCCTGCTTTACTTTAATGCCCCAAAAAAGACAAAAATATTTTTCTCCCTCTCTTTGTTCCGTGTAATTTCCATCCCTGCCCATTTACTCAAGTAATTATTGTTCTACCTTCCATTATCCTTTAGTCTGTGATGATAATACAAAGGGTTGTAGTTCATACTTTCTTATGGGAAGAGTCATTGCCTATTTGGGGTCTGGGCTGAAAACCACCTTTTTGAAGAAACATGGATGCTTTACCCCATTAAATCTTCCTTCATGGCCATAAAAGCTTAGCGGTGCTATTGCTTAATCATTGCCCTTCTAGTAACATAAAAAGTACACTGTGTACCGCCTAACACTATGCCTCCCTAATTTACTGATAGTGGAGTCTCTGGAGCTCCAAGCAGATCGCTTCTTTGAGGCCAAAAACACATATCCCAGCTGTCAGGACTTTGAGATCCTATATCTATCCTATATCTATCACTGGGTACTACCTTCAAGTTCGGGTACCGCACATCCAAGTTCATGTCACCACCAATGAAGTTGATGCAGGGAAATAAAGGCATCGTCCCTATGAAGACTTGTGCCAGCTTGAGAGCTTCCCATGGCATGGCTGTAGCTTTGGTTGAGACCGCATTACAGGTCAGCTTTCCCCTCTGCTCAATTCTGACTTCTCACTGCATTAGAGGTTTATCTTTGGTTAATACACCCCAAAAACTTACTCATGCCACTCTCAGCTATTTTCAGGAAAGTTACTCTATGACATTTGACCTAATCTTTGCTACAGTCTGTGGCTACAGCACTTTCTGGTCCCCATATCAGCTTGGGCATCTCTTTCTATGTCATCTTTAGCTCTAGGCAGGTGGCATCCAACTTCCCAGATTTGGCCTGACTGCTCAGGCAATTCGGGTCAAAGCAGGAAAAAAAAAAAAAAAAGTTGGTAGGGAAATCGTCGTGACATGCCCACCTAAGCTAATTTTTAATCAGCTCAGCTCTGGAGTTTACAAGATAAACACTGTAGACTGAACAACAGGGATTAATTGAAGCTAAATGTCTATTTACCAGCTTTGATAATGAGCCTATTATAAAAACAGGCACACAAGAGAATGTGGACTGAGCAGATAGACTGTTCAGAATAGACTGGTAAAAGTTTCCTTCTTGCTCTCTCTAATGATTTCTGAGCTCAAAAGAGCACTAATTATAATTGGTTTTATTTACTCTTACCTTCCAGAAACCATGAGGTTAAGGCACACCACTAGAGGAAAACACAGAGCAAGATTTCACTGCAGAGAAAATTTAAAATTAAAAGGTAACCAAAACAGTAATAATTGACCAGTTGACTGAAGATATCTACAACTCTCAGTTATTTGGTATCTTACAATTCTGACAAAGAGTAATTGGTTTTCATTGATTCTGTGCAAGCAATTTGAACAGAAGGAAAGTTAAACTCATTGCAAACTTTGTTGGAAATCTCTGGACTTAACGATTAACAGTTGATTTGGGAAGAAACCAATATTTCTATAGGTACAGGATTTATCTTCAATCAGGTTGTAAAATGTTCTTTTGAGCTAAATGCCAAGTGGCCTATATTACACAACTTGCTTCATTCTCTTTGTTATTTCTTCAAAAAAAAAAAAGACTTGCATTCGGTATAAATACTTTTAAATCTATATTCTGATATAAGTTTAAATTATGTTACCTGAGACCGCTGACACATTCAATCTGTTTCTGAGAGCTGCTTTATAAAATGTTCAGCGTTATTTATAATCAATCAGGAAAACTGGTATCTTTGTAAATAAAACCCTCGTAAGACTAAAGTTCGAAGACGGAATAATAGATTTTGCAAGTAGGGAATGTGGGCAGTTTAAGAAGCCTTTACCAGTGGAGCTGTGGAAATCATGTAGGTTTATCTGGATAGTTTTAATCCCTCACTAGAATGAAGGTCCATGAAGATAAGGACTTTCTTGTCAGTCACTTAGACTAGTGCTTTGTACCTATAAGGTCTCAATATGTGATTGAATTAATAAAAGAAAAGCTGGATTAAATCTAGAAGACTAGTTTTCTTTAGCAGTGAAAGAGAAAAAAATGCATCGAATTTATTTTAAAAAGTAGAAAGAAATTCATAGAAAGGGCATACAGATCTTATATGTTCACTATTCTATCCATGGCAATAAAAACCACCACAGGAAAAAAAAATCCTAAGGATTCTTACACCTGCTAAAGCCAACATTAGTGTTGACAGTGAAACATTATTTGTGGAACATGTTCAGAAAAGCCTGGTTCAAGATGGCAGAATAAAGATACCTTCTTAGAAACACACTTGGAAGCAAGAAAAGCAGCAATTAAAGGTAATTACAATTAAAATAAGAAGTACCTAAAATGCAATGTATAATATGTGAAGAAAGCATGCCAAATACTGTAAATATTTGTCCAGGATGATACAGGTGATCTAATGAAAATATTGTGTCTTCAAGTATATAAAAGGATTAGAAGTCTAGGGGTTCCTGGCTGGCTCACTCGGTTGAGCATGTGACTTTTGATGTCCTGGTGGTGAGTGCAAGCCCTACACTGGGAGTAGAGATTACTTTAAAAAAAGGATTAGAAATTTTGAAAATATATTTCATACCCCAAGGAACAAAATAATAATTCCCCTTTGAGTTGAAACAATAAAAAAGATTAAGTAACCCAACAAACTAGAGGAACATCCCTGAACTCTGTTTGACACTATGGAATGGCAAATTATGTGATGCTAGAAAAGAAGGTACCAGATATTTGGAGGGTGGGGGGAATCACTATTGACATGGAATGATGGAGGAAGCATTGTGGGTGGTAAAAAGCTCTGTAGCTATTGGATCTTTGTTAAGTCAAGAGACGTCTGGATTAAACTGCATACACAGTCAAACACACACACACACACACACACACACACACACAATCCCTTTTCTTAGCACTTTATAATTATTCCACAGAAGAAGCACGCTTGAAGGCAGATGAACTTTAGGAATAAGCAAGTGTCCCTCAAATTGCTGAATTTTTGTAATAAATATTTCTAGTATTTTCTTAACTTTTCAAAATGTTAATCCATTAAGACTTACTTGTCTTACTTGTCTCCACTGTCTCCTTTCTCCACAGCCTTTAAGATATTAGTGAGAATTTAAATTTAAAAGAAAACATCAGCACACCAATTTAAAATATCCAAAGTAAAAAAAAAAAAAAAAAAGAAAAAGAGAAGAAAACACTACCTGGACAATTAATGAATTTACCCAATATATTACACAATCTACATGATTCAAACTGTGATCACTAGCTCTCTACGAAATCAAAGAAATATTATGTGGTCTCTATGAAGCACGAACTCAAAAAAAAAGATACAAGATCTCTGATAAAAAAAAAAACTATAAAACATCAAAATAATACAAAGAGTGGATTGTAAAATATAATTATATTAAGGTTCCAGGAAGATGTTGGGAATGGCAATAGAGTTTTATAATTTCTTTGATTCCTCTAACACACACACACACAACACAGTAGCCAAAACAAGCTAAATAAAAATATACAGACAACGTATAGGATAAAATCTGGCGAGAAGTTATCCTACAGTTCCGAAAATAAGAGCAAGGAAAAACCACCAATGCCTCTAAGATCTATATGCAGAAAGACAACAGGGCTTATCATGACCATGAGAACAAGCAAACTCCCAAACTGACAAAAATATTCAGTGTCAAAGATGACAACCCTACTGAGAAAAGCAGCCAAACTTGGAGGAAACCCCGAAGTGTCAAGTCAGATTGCTGACAGAGAGCCTTGATGCTGCTCAATATCAGTCCTACAGAAAACCAAAACCATATCAGGATCAATCTCGCCCATTAGGAGAAACTACTGGGGACAGAGCCTACATTTAAAATGGAAACAAATAGGGGCGTTTGGGTGGCTCAGTCAATTAAGCGTCCAACTTCAGCTCAGGTCATGATCTCACGGTTTATGAGTGCAAGCCCCACATTGGGCTCTGTGCTGACAGCTCTGAGCCTGGAGCCTGCTTCAGATTCTGTGTCTCCCCCTCTCTCGGCCCCTCCCCTGCTCATGCTCCGTCTCTCTCTGTCTCAAAAATAAATAAAAACATTACAAAAAAATTTTTTAAAGAAACAAAAAAATATTCAAATATAATTAGGAATAGAAGCAGAGAACAGCATGGAACTATCTCAAACAGCATGGAACTATACCTTTTTCTCTTTGCGAAACTACAGAAATGGGATTTCCAGAGAAATAAAGCTGTAAAAGTTATCCTGATGCATTTCTCTCTCCAAAAGTATAGGAAATTTAATGTAATGAAAACAACCCCAGGAAGATGTGTCTACAAAATGAACCAAGAGAAATTAAGAGGGAGGTAGATAGCAAGCAAAGGCAGCATAAATTACAATTAGAAAATGCTAAAAGAAAAAAAAAAGTAAGTGATTCAACAAAGGCTGATTTAAAAACAGAGGTGATATAATTTAAAGTTATAAAAAAGAGAAACACATAATTTAATAAATGAATAAGTCACAAAAAGAATATAAGAACAAGATAAACAAGCATTACAGATCATGATTTGTGATACAGGAAATTAAAGTTTTTTCAAAAATGAAATAGAGACAAAAGGAATTCAAGACAAAATAATAGATATTGAGAAGAGGCTAGAGAAATGCAGCATACCTGAATGTGGCATTCCCAAAGGAGAAAAAAGGAGCAATGTATAGAACAAATACTAAAAATATGATTCAAGAAAACTTTTCTAAATTAAAATATTATTTGAATCTACAAAGTAGAAGAGCACAGCTCATACTCGTGGAAATATGCCCAGAACAATAAACACTAAGACATATTGAATTAAATTTATTGTAACCAAAAAAAGAGAGCATCTTTTGGCAAATGGCCAAATAGTTTACAAGGGAAAGAAACTTGTGTGGCATTTAGATTTTTTGATAGCAACATTTTGTATCACAGGATATTTAAGGAAATAGAATATAAGTGAACATGTTGATATTCATTCAAACTGTTATTCAAGCACAAAAGTCACAGTTTTGTTTTTATACAAGAACATAGGAAATATTGCTTTCATGATTCTTTCCTGAAGAATCTAAAGAATGAGCTTCAGACAAGATAAGTGACTGAAATTACGACATTAAGACAGGTTTTGAATATAAAATACATGTTTTCAGGGTGCCTGGGTGGCTTAGTCTGTTGAGCAACCAACACTTGATTTCGGCTCAGGTCATGATCCCAGGGTTGTGAGATCAAGCCTCTTGTAGGGCTCCGTGCTGAGCATAGAGGCTGCTTGAAATTCTCTCTCTCTCTCTTTCCCTCTGCCCCTCTTCCCCACTTGTGCTCTTTTTCTCTCTAAAATAAATAATACTACTAATAAAATAAAAAAAATAATAAAAAATAAAATAAAATAAATAAAATAAAATAAAATACATGTTTTCCCAAGGATGTAACTCATGATCATAAGGAATACATATGGGAGTGTAAGGAATATGTATAAGGAGTCTGTACTAACAATATGCTTTGAAAATGAGTATTTAATTTAAATATCAAAAATAAGTGGGAGTGGGAAAAAATAAGTGGGTGCGATTGACAAGAATAGTGGAGTGATGACCTCAGTGAACTGCTTTCACACACACACACACACACACACACACACAATGAAAATAATTTGGCAAAGCAAAATTAACCATTAGCCATTTTAGAACTCTGGAAATTAACCAAAGCTATTTGAAAATCGTTGAAAATCATTTATCTAGGAGAAACTACTGAACCCCAGTAACATAGTGGGATATGTGGCCTTTTAACTTGGGGTTATACCATATCTCTTCATACCAGTATTCTTGCGGCCAACCTAGACAACTGACTTCTTAAATTCCATTAAAAGCACCATCTTCAGAGCACAAAGAATGTGTTGTCCGAACTTCCAGCTGCCAGGAAAATCTTTATTCCCAGGCGGAGTGGCTATTCAATTCAACTCAGAGCTCAGCTCAACAGGGGACAAAGCCTAACCTTTAGGTTATTACCAAAGTGACATCAATCTCTGGACAGCATTGCAACCACCTAAGACCATGATTTGGTTTTCTCGTGGCAGGCAAGAGCCTAGCCAGGAAAATAACAGGAAATGGCATAGAATAAAATAACCATAGGAAGCTTGAAAAGCTCTGACATATTCCTGGAGATCAGCCTGTTTTCATGCACCAGGCTGTGCACATGTCCAGGAAAAAGCTGGTGAGAGATCGACTCTCTTCTGGCTGAACACGAAGCCCTGAACATGGAGGAGGTGAGAGCCAAGTCTGTTCTGTAAACTTCCTAAAGTCTGAAGGTGTGCCTTCTTACACAGAGCCCCTCGGCAAATGGGAGAAGACAAATAGGTATTTAAGGAAATAGAATTCTAAGGCAATACCACAAACAACTGTATACCAACAAGTAAACTTAAATAACATGAACAACTTCCTAAAAAGTAAACAAACTAGGGGCGCCTGGGTGGCTCAGTCGGTTAAGCGTCCGACTTCAGCTCAGGTCACCATCTCGCGGTCTGTGAGTTCGAGCCACGCATCGGGCTCTGGGCTGATGGCTCAGAGCCTGGAGCCTGCTTCCGATTCTGTGTCTCCCTCTCTCTCTGCCCCTCCCCCGTTCATGCTCTGTCTCTCTCTGTCTCAAATATAAATAAACGTTAAAAAAAAAAAAGTAAAAAAAAAAAAAGTAAGCAAACTAGTGAAACTGACTCGAGTAAATAAAAACTATGAACACTAAGCAGTAGAGAGATTGAATTAGTAACTTAATAACTTCCTGCAGGAAAAGCACAAGCCCATATGGTGAACAAGCGACTTTTAATGAATTTTACCTAACATTTAAACAATTATGAAAACTAATAGTTCACTAACTCTTCATAAAGTAAAAGAAGGGAGAGCCCTTTCTAATTTTTTTATTAAGTCAGTATTATTCTCATATAAAAGCCAGATAAAGACATCACAAGAGAACAACAGACTAATATTTTTTATGGCTATAGATACAAAACTACAAATTACTAGCAAACTGAATCCAGCAACATAAAAGAGAATTTCACATGATGACCATCTCAGATTTATCTCAAGAATTCAAAGCTGGATTAACACCCCAAAATATGAGGCGTCTGGGTGGCTCAGTCAGTTGAGTGTCCAACTCTTGATTTCAGTTCAAGTCATGATCCCAGGGTCGTGGGATCGAGCTCCACAACAGGCTCTGTGCTGAGTGTGGAGCCTGGTTGGGGATCTCTCTTTCTCTCCTTCTGCCCCTCTCCCCTGTTCACAAACACTCTTCCTCTCTCTAACTTTTTTTTAATTAAAAAAATTTTAAAAACACCCCAAAATACACAATATTAATAAAGGACTAAAACCCAATGATCATCTCAATTGATACATAAAAAAAGGCATTTGAAAAAATAGAAAAACATTTTATTGATAAAAACATGTAAGAAGCTAGAATAAAAGGAAACTTCCTCAACCTAATACAGTGTCTAGTAAAGTCCACAGCTAACATCATATTTAATGGACAAAGACTGAATGCTTTCCCACTAAGATCAGGAAAAAAAGAGGGATATCCATTTCTGCCACTTCTATTCAGCAATGCACTGAGACTCTATCCAAGACACTTAAAGCAAGAAAAATAAACTTTAAAAAAAACAAGTTGGAAAAAAAGAACAAAGGGTAATTTCTTTACAGAAACCATGATCCTATGCATAAAAAATCCTAAGACAGTTACTAAAACGCTATTGGAATTAACAAACAAGTTCATTAAGGTTAAAGGATATAAGATCAATATATAAAAATCACTTATACTTCTATATATTAGCAATGAACAATCTAAAAGTAAAATGAATAAACCAATTCCATTTGCAATAACATCCAAAAGAATAAAATACCTAGGAATAATTCTTTAAAAGTAAGTGCAAGACTTGTATATTGAATGTCACAGAACATTGAAAGAAATTTAAAAGATCTAAAGAAAGAGAATGGCTTCTTATGTTCATGGAGCAGAAGACAGTAATATTGTTAAGATGGTAATATTCCACAGATTCATCTACAGATTCAGTACAATTCCTATCAAAACCCCAATCAGTCATTTTGAAGAAATTGACAAACTGATCTTAAAATTTATATGGAAATTCAAGGGACTAAGACAGTCAAAAACAATCCTGAAAAAAGAGTAATAAATTTGGAAGATTCACATTGCCTGTTTTCAAAGCTACAGTAGTCAAGACAGTATGATACTTGCATAAGGACAAATATATAGATCAATGAATGCAATAGAATGGAGAGTCCAAAAATAAACCCTTTTATTTATGGTCAATTGATTTTTTACATACATGCCAAGACAATTCAATGTGGACATTGGAGTCTTTTCAATAAATGGTGAGAGGACAACTGAATATCCACATGCAAAAGAACAAAAATGGACCCCTTCCTCATGTCACTTATTTGTGTGTGATTTAAAATGAGCCACAGACTTAAATGTAAAAGCTAAAACTTTTTAAGTTGCTGGTAGAAAACACAAGGTTGTCATGGTGCTGGGTTAGGCAATGACTTCTTAGATGTAACACCAAAAATAAGCATCCAAGGAAAAGAGATAATTAGACTTCATTAAAACTAAAAACTGTTGTGATTCTGGGGCGCATGGGTGGCTCAGCTGGTTAAGCATCTGACTTCGGCTCAGGTCATGATCTCATGGTTCCTGGGTTTGAGCCCCAGATCAGGCTCTGTGCAGATAGCTCAGAGCCTGGAATCTGTTTTGGATTCTGTGTCTCCCTCTATCTCTGCTCCTCCCCCACTCATGCTCTCTCTCTCTCTCTCTCTCTCTCTCTCTCTCTCTCTCTCTGAAATAACGAATTATAATCAAAAATAAAAATAAACATTAAAAAATTAGAAAAAAAACTTTTGTGACTCAAGAACCTTAAAAGTATGTCACACAAAATAGGAGCAAATATTTTAAATCATATGTGTATATGTATATGAAATTACTTGTCTCTAAAGAACTCTTATAACTCAATAACAAAAAACAGATAGCCCAACTAACAATCATTTCAACTGAAGTATCTTCAAAGATGATAATACATAAAGCCAATACACCCATGAAAATATGGCTGACATCATTAGTCATTAGGGAATTCAAATGGAAACCACAATGAGATACCACTTCAGACCTAAGGTGACTTAATTTTTTTTTAAAAAAAGCAGCCTAGAATTAAACATCCCTCCTCCCTTTACTATATGAACTACATCTCAAAATAATCAAATATTGATAAAATACATTTTCTGTTTATACAAATATCCCATCAAATAAGAAATGATAGAGTAGGGATATCAACAACTGGAATCCCCAATTAATCAACGGATCTAGACAATTATTACCACTGGCTACCAATATCATGAAAAGAGAGAAAACCAGACATTACTAAAGGAAGTAGCTTGCAACTCTAACGAAGTAGTGTTGTAAAAATAAAATTAAATGTAAATTTAATAACGTCTCTAGATTTGAGCATAAATTTATAGGAAAGACAGGGTACAAAGGAGTGTGATAAATGACACCAGATGTCACAGGTTCCAGATGAATTCTATCCATGCTTTACCTAATAGATCATCTAAGTGCTTTCAGTTTTTTTTTCCCAGAAATGAAGGCAGAAAGTTCCCAAATAATATTTACAAAACCATCATACTATGGATATGAACATGTGACAAAAAATAGCACAGTGACAGAATGATATATGACATAGACAAAACTCACTAATAAATGTCATCGTAAATGCCCCAAATAATGTATTAACAAACAATCCTGCAAGACATTAATACAGGAATATATAGCCACCAAATGCTTTGCACAATATATATCTTAGTAGCAGAAAAGGTATACATACTTCTGTAGCTACTGGACAAAAGAAAATTCAATAAAATTCAATACCCATTCTGGATTTTTAAAGTGAAAATAAAGCTCTTAACAAAGTACCAATAGATTAAGCCAAAAGCCAGCATTAAGCTTTGTGATGAAACACTAAAAGCACCCCTATTAAAATGAGGAGTAAAACAAGATTGGCCATTCTCCTCACTATTTCTATTATCGTTCCAGAGGTCCTGGCCAGTACAAGTAGGCAAGAGAAAGAAATAGGAAACATAAAACTGGAAAAGAGTCAAAATTATTGTCATTTGCCAAAAATAATAGAGCATATCTAGAAAACCCAAGAGAGCTAGCTGAAGGCAATTAAGAACTAAAAAAGAACCCAGTAAAGTGGTTGGTTATAAAATCAACATATAAAATTCAATAGCTCACCACTATAAAAAATATCAACCACTTAGAAAACATAATGAGAAAAATACTGTAGTTACAATAGCAACAAAGAATAAAAAATATAAGCATTAACGAGGAATATCTAGGGCTCTATGAAGAAAAATTATAATTGCTAGTGAGACTTATAACAAAAAATGTCTTAATAAATGGAAAAACATTCTCTATTTTTGAGGGGAAAAGTCAATACTAAAAGGCTTTCAAGAGGCTATAAATAAATCTATACAAATCTATAAAACTGTCAAAACTCTATAAATCTGCAATGTATCTTACGATGATATTGACATTTTCAAAGGGAAGGAGAGGTAGTAGAAGGAGACAAGCTAATTCAACAGTTTATAGGGAAAAGTAAACACAAAAGTATACCCAGAATAATTCAGAAGAAGATGATTATTACAAGGTGTAGTAACTGTAAGTTTAATATTGGCACAAGAACAGAAGACAGACATCCATGAAACGGAAATGGAGAGTTCAAAATAAGTTAAAATTTAGTATGAGGTATAGTGCTAGGTCAAAGTAGTTGGGAAAAGAGGAATAACTCAATAAGTCACGTTTGGACAAATAGTTCACCTTCTGGAAAGTAATGGAAGATGGGTCCTTCAGTCTTTGTATCAAAATTATTTTTATATGAATTAGAGTTTAACAAAAGAAACTGTAAAATATTAAAACAAATGAGAGATTTTGAAAATAATATCATCCAAATTAATCTATAAGTCCAAGGCTAATTTAAAAAGCCCAACAAAATTTTCTGTGAAATTCGATTCCTGACATTCTTACAAAACAAACATGCTTAAGAGCAGCATGAAACTTTTAAATGAAGAAAAAGGTAGATCAGCCTGCCCTACCAGGTAGTAAAAATAAAGTTTATGTCTTCTACTCACTTGTTTCCCTTTCTTTAAAAACAAATACTCATTCTGTGAGTACTGGATCTATCCTCTTAGACCTTAAACTTTCTGTAAAATAAGATCAGTAACAAATTTCCTAGCATAATTCACAGGTTATTTTTTTTTCCAATTATGTATGAGACAAAAATATATATAACGCCTTTGAAAATACGTGTTTTCTATACTTGTGGTATTTGTGTAAGAGTAATGGAAGTGTAACCATTTATTATCACTAGAAAGAGCCTACTAATGAGTTATTAGCTTCGTGATATCTCAAGCAGGGTCTGAGCACATGTCCTATTGAATTCCCATTGACAGGGAGTGATAAACACACCCACCACTAAACCAGAGTTTTCCTTCTGTAAACACAATCCTTCCCCTGGTTAAAAAGCGAGCCCGTTGCATGGTGCCTGCCTAGTTTTGTTTATTTTTCCCAGTGCTTTGTTGACAAATGAGATCATGTTTGACACTAACTAGCCATGAAATATGCCTCCCAGTGTTGAGGTGACATGTTTGACCCTCTCTGTTTTAGTGATGCATATTACTGACGGCCCTTCAGGACATTTTACCTCAAAATGAATTTTTTTGTTGTTAAAGAGGGAGAGAATGTGTTGAGCAGATTTATGAGCCTTGCCTCTCCGCCTAGGAAACTAGGTGTTTTGACATAATCGCCAGGAGATGCCTCGGGTATTGAATTAACTCAACTGCAAGAGGCAATCACATTGGACAGTGGAGCTTTATTCGTTTTACCAGCCCAAGCTGCGTTAGCATCGGAGAGAACTGCTAGGATTGGGTGATGACTGTCCAGGCACTCATTCGTTTTTGATCATTCATTCATTTAATGTTTACTAAACACCTAAAAAGTCAGACATTGTTCTAAGTGCTGGAGACACATTGGTAAACCCATCAGGCAAAAATTACTACTCTCAAGGAGCTTACCTTCTAATATGACCAACAGTGTCATATTAGTAACTATATGTGTGTGACCAAGTAACAGTAACTATATGTGTGTGACCAATGCCAGGAGGTAAGAAGACAAGCAAGCCTAGATCTTCGCAGACGAATTGTATAGCATGGAAACAAGAAGCAGGTGAAAACTCAGCAGACAGTTACCCGTGTGATCCCTTCTTTAATAGGGACCTTTGTTAGGTACATTCTTGGGTGTATAATGCACCCAGTTGTGGTAGATAAATACAGAAACGGTGATGCTGAGGAAGTTATGAGTAGAAAGTGACAAATTCAAAATAGGACACCAGTTTGCGTGGTTGTGGAGTTAACATTTCTTGTCCATTCCCCATCACTATCTCACCTCATCCCTAGAGATTCTTGACTATTTGCCACTAGGAAATCATGACTTTAGGCTGAACATAGTTGGATCAATAATTAAGCTCCATATGTTAACTCATTCACTTCTCATCGTGTCATTTCATCCTGATGATAAGGCCTGATGCTATAATGTAGCTATCTGGTATCCTCACTTTCTCAATAAGTGTGCACAACTTCCCATTTCTGCGAGGGGATAAAACCAGAGGAAGATGCAGATCTCTCTGCCTCACATCTGTGTTCTGATCCATGCGGTTAGATGCTGTGCTTCTACATGATGCTTTCAGAAGCTGTGAGGGGTAGCAAAAATTAATACGCCATGATCCTTGTCTTGGTGCAGGTTATAGTCTAGTATGGAAACAAAGCATCCACGCAAATAATTGCAAGGCAAGACCATAGATATATGTTTACAACAATATATATATATTACTAGTATATAATACATATTATATATGTATATATTTTTAATAATGAAAACACTTATGTCTAGATAACCAAGAAAACACGATCTACAAAGTTCATGTTACAAGAGAAGGCACGTGAGAGCATATGCCATGTCTCAAGTCATTGTGATTGGCCACGAGGGCTACAGACTGTAGTTCATACACCTCTTAAGCCACTGAGAAGTCTGGCTGTTAGGCGGAATATATCTAGAACTTTTCTTTGTCCACGTTGGAGTTGTCATAAGCCTAACTCAAGCAGAAAGCGGAAGCCCTGGTCTTCCTCCCTCTTTCACAGCACACGTTCTTCCAGAAAATCCCTGTCACCTCTCGTCCACCCTGTTGTAACCATCACATTCAAGACTGTGCAAAATGAGCTTCCCCTCAGCAGCTGGTCTGCCCCGGGCCTGAGACGGGCTGTGGTGGGGAAGGCTCACCGCTGTGAGAATCAAAGCAGCAGGACAGGGTACCGTGTGGTGTGCACGAGGGGCCTGGGCGGATGCATGCTGTGGTCAACATGTGGCCAGAGAAGCCGAGCAGCCTCTGGGCTCAGTGAGAGAAATTTCCATTCTCATCCTGAGAATAGGAATTAATTTTATTTTTGACCACCTTAAGAGAAGTTTTGTTTTATCCCCTTCTCTTAGAACTGTTACAAAATAGCTTGCGGGGGGAGGGGTCTCTCTTGAGGAGGAAATAATTCATGGGATTCTTGTTTCCTGTTGCTATGAAATCCTCAGGGCCTCAGGAGTGAAGCTAACAATTTGGATTTTGTTCTGCAAGGTCTGTTTTGATCATGGAATTATAGAGTCAAGTCCAAACCCTCATAGTAATGATTATTCCGTTAGGCATTTGTGTTTCAGGTCCAGCGGCTAATGGACTGTAGGAGAGAAAGAATACCCTCAGGCTGGTGGCTCGAGGGATGATTCAGAAACTGGGAGAAGTTTGCAGCGATGAGACACCCCTATGCCATCCTCATGTCACACATGTGTCTCAGACACACAGACCAGGTGGCCTTCACATTGGTTCAGGGCCATTCCCATTGCCATGCCCCATTCCAGCCCCCCATGGCTTCATGAATGGATTGTGTCAAGAGCTCCTCGCTGATCCTCTGTCTCCAGCCTCAAATCCATCAGTCATCCCCGAACCTCATTGCCTCACTAACCCCCTTCTAATGCTTAATATAGACTTAAGAACAGAAAAGTCCTGGGGGATCTTGATCTGGATTGCTTCCCTGTCCCAACACCCTTCATCCCTCATCCCACCAGGATGCAGTGCAGAGCCCTGCGCTGTGAGGCTGCCACCTCCTGCCTGTCTAGTCCCAATGAAGCCAAGTATCTCTCAGTTCTCCAGACTCTCCCTACTCGCCAGGGACCACAGGTTAAAGGCAGGGCCATCCATACCTGGCTCCGAGCCCTCTTCCCTCGCCACCCTCTCCCCCAGCTCAGAGATTCCCTTGTCTCAGTGTAGATGAACACATGGCATGAATTATCTTTAAAATTCCATCTTATGTCTTATCACCCTGGCCTTTGTCCCCTAAATAATGGCCTGAATACTTTGTAACTTTATGGTAAGGTTTGCTTTGGACCAGTCCCTCCTGGGCATAATGGCTCCAAAGAGAGCAGCCATGGAAGAAAACGAAAGGGCTGATGAATGTCCAGATTCCCCAAATTATTGGGAATATGTTTTCCTCCTAATAGGAGGAAGGGGGTATCCCTCATATGAGACACTTTGGACCGGAATATGTCACTCAACAAAAGAAAAAAATCTGATCACGCAAGTAAGTGTGAATATGTGAAGTCATTAATATCAGCTTCCATGCAGCAAATTGCTTGTCATGCTTCATTTATACTCGTTTATGACTAAACAGGAGTATTTGCAGAGACACCCATAAATATATTTTACACAGCTCTCTGGAAGTTTTCATCTCCTGGTTTGCAAAGTGTCTGACAGAGTTGCAGAACCCAGGCCAATTCCAAAGGCAGAGCAGAGTGGGAGGGGGAGCTAGAAGGGCTGAGGAAGGAAAGAAAAGGAGAAAAAAAAAGATCCTGGCCCAGCAGGAGTGATAAAAATGTGAGCTCAAGGCAAGCTTGGATTTATGCATTTAGACAATTCTGTTAAACTAAATGGGAGTTAATCTGTTGTAAATCTTTCCGCTGCTCGGTGATTCTGCAGAAATTCACTTACAGTAATTGGGAATAAAAAGAAACATAATGGCCACACTGATCAGTATATAGCCACGGTCACTATGGACATAAGAAAGTGGTTGGCCAGCACTTGAAAGGAGACATACCCATGGACATGTGCCCTGTCACAGACAGGTACGTCCTGACAATGAGGTGGACAGAGCAAGTATGTCTGCCCCCACCAATCCATTGAGTGCCAGCATTGCCTGCTTACACTGTTTTTCTGTGTCTTTTTTTGCTTATTGCCTCAGTCCTCAGAAATCCCACCTGGGTGAGGTCAGCTGCCTGTCTCTGGCCATTGTCTGTGAACTCCACTGCTGTTTCTTCAGCTGCTGATGGGCAAATGCCTGTGATTATAGGCACCCAGCTGGGGCGATGTGCCCCAGGCTTTCTGTGGCTGTTCTCACTCCCCTCACTGCCAGCCCTCTTTGTCTGACCCCGAACCAGGTTCAGCCACTCAGATAAGTCCTTCATATTGTCATGAATCATGTTCAATCTTGTATAACCAGTATATTAGGCCATCTGTAGCCACTGGAGCCCAAACATGTAAACACTCTATTTTTTTCTAATACTACTTTCAACCAGGCTCCATCAAACTCTCTTCTGGTCCTTTCATGGCATCTTGTGCAGAACGTATAAGTCTCAGTCACTTCTGGTTGTTGTAAGCTAACACAGTTTAAAACTTTAATCTTACTTTGAGTCTCTTGAGCCAAGCATCAGGCTCCCAAAATGCAGAATGGTATGGAGGCATGGTTGACTTTTTCAGGTGTGCTCCCCTTCTCTGCTTGAGGCTGAGAGCCATCAGGAGTCATCCAATGTCCCTGCTGGGGATGAGGAATAACCAGGTCTGTCTCTGGTTCATCTAGCTCTATCCACCGGAGGCTGCTGCTCTACAGAGGACCCCAAGAATGACATCCATGGTCTTGAGTCTGTGCTCATCTATGCCCCAGCTCCTTCCCTTGCTGACAATCCCCTTTTGGTTCCTGTGGTCTGTATCCTCAATATCCATGGATTTAGGACTTTCACCTGCTTGGTGGCTGCGTAGGCTGCCCCATGGATCTTGCCCTCCCATTCCCCATGCTTCTTCATGTGTAACTGTTGCTGTCAATGCCCCCTCCATAACCCTTTGCTCATCCCCTTCCAAGCACACTGGCCTGTTCCTCTGCATATGCAATAGTACCTCTTGTCTTTCACAATCTGTTCTTCCCTAGCTTGGAACAGTCTGCCTTTCTTCTCCCCCAGTCTTAGTCCTAATTGTCTTTTAGGCCAAGTACAAACCTGCTTCTCTGGAAAGGCCAATAGTCCCCCTTCACCATCCTGCCCTCCCTTATGGGATCAGCTGTCCCCTGAATCCATAAAGCACTTCATTAAATTAGGTATCATGCTGGACTGTGTTTTTCAACTTGTCCATCCTCCCAACTAAACAGTGTTTTCCTTGAAGGCATGGACCAATAATACTTAAATGTTCTCTTTAAGTATGTCCACAGAATAGTTCTGTGCATGTAGGCATTTAGTGTTTACTCATTGAATGAATGAACAAATAAATGACAGTGCTGGACTAAGAAGAAATTAATGAAGCTACCTGGTCAGCTTGCACTCAGCATTCTGGTCAGATAAGGTGGAGGGTAACTTTGAGGCAGGGCAAGAATGCAGCCAGGCAGTGAGTATGAACAGGTAAGATGAGCTGAGTGTAAGCACTGAGGAGTGGGGCGGCGGGGGGGGGGGGGGGGGGGGGGGGGAAGGGGGCAGTGGACACAGGGAAGTGAGAGCTGCTTACAGAGGCAGCTACTACTTACCTCTGGTCAAGTGTTGCTTCAAGAAAATGTTGCCAGATCTCATGGTTCCATGAGCAGATATACAAGGAAACCATAGGTAAATTTTCTAGATTTTAAAAACAAATGCCCACATGGGAACTAAATCTAACCTCTGCACACTTAGTCTGTGACAGTGACTTTTAAAAAATCGGATAACCTAACAGATTAAAAATAGTGGCCTGTAGTGAGACTAGCTTCACATGGTGGTGGAGATGGCTGGCAGTTCTCCATGAACGTACTTTAGGGTGTTCGTACCTCCCAGCAGCGTATGTGACATCTAAACCCGAAGGCTCTGGGTTCTAGATTTGGGGTCTACACAATAATACCTTATATTATATACATGGGGATCTGTGTTTTCAAATCATGCTTCCTTTCATTTCTCATGAGATTCCAGATAACTGACATTGAGGAAAGGATTTTCACCATAGCTCACAAAGGGCTGTTGGCCCCTTCTGAGGAGTGTGTCCATCAGTATCTCTTCCCAATGGAAGGTCAGCAAGGTTTTTCTCTCTGCATATGACTGGTTGGACCAGAAATGGTAAATAGTTTGGGACAAAGGAGGCCACATGAGCTGAGTATGATGTGGGGCTCACCCAGCTAGGCCCCCAACCCAGTCAAATACTCTATCTTAGAAAATGTGAAAGTGATGTCCATCCAGATAAGCCAGCAGGACCCAGTCCCCATCCAGTTCCAAAGGCAGGTTAAATGGCAGTTCTCTAGAGTTGCTGCAGAATCCTAACCCAGGGAGATCCAGGGTGTTCTAGACATTCACCATATCTCAGAGTCTGTCAGGCTTGAAAACATCACAACCCAGTGGTACAGACCATGTGGGGGCTGAGATAGTTTCCATCTCTTCTCATTTTCCAGGCTCCCCACAACTAGGATTGCCAGATAAAACACAAGATGCTCAGGTACACTTGAATTTCAGATAAACAACAAATAATCGGCTGGTAAATCTATGCTCCATGCAGCTGGGACTTGTATTTAGCTCTTGAGACCTTAACTTCAATTCTTTCTCTTCACCTCACCATCGTCCCTAAACACAGCTGCCAATCTGCCTGGAAGGGGTGGTGCCAGCAGGTCCAATATGCAGATCTGTGGGGCCTGAGAGCAGAGACCGTATGTGTTGGAAAACCAATGAAAGGTAACACCACCCTGGGCTTACATTCTCATTCACAATCCCTTAGAAAACATGACAGGAAATACCAATGGAAGCAGTAAAATTGAAGGTCACAAGGCTGGTAAGATCACAAGGTGACAAGTCTGATGGCTGGCCCCCTGGCCTGTGCATGGTGCCTTGAATGGTCATGCTGGCCTTTTAGGTCCTGTACAAAGTCCAATAGAGCAGACAAAAACATATTGTAGACTTCTTATGTGGCTGGGCAAGTCTCATAACCTCCCTAATCAGTTTTATTTTCTGAAAACAAGGCAATTGAATCTCTGGTCTCTGAAACCCTTCGCTGCTCTAACGTTCTGTGCTAGAGCCCCCTGGGTTCTTGTTCCCACTCTGCCACCTCCTAATGGTTTAAGCTCAGGAAAGGAGCTAAGTTCTTCCCCTTCAGAGGCACTAAAAAGGAGACATTTTTGGACAATGGGCCTCAAGATGTTGGATCAAAAAGTAGCAGAGGGCCTCTGAGCACACTTCAGTGCCAGTAGGATTGCACTGACCTTGCTTGCAGTTGCATATATGGAGTTGACACAGAGGAACTCCCAGCCCCCTTCCTCAGTGCTCTCCACCCAGACTTGAGCAGTAGGGCAGAGTGTAGTAGGAGATATTCTCAACATTTCTGAAATGAGGTGATTTTCTGGGTGCAGAACTCTAACTAAGGTATCTCCTTCTTCTCTTTTGGAAGTCAGAGAGGAAAGTGCTCATGTAAAACAACGAGGATCAACCCAGAATCCAAGCTTCCAGAGTAAAAAACCTCCCTCAATGGAAGTCTCCCAACAGAGACCAGCATGGAAAATCCCAGGCCACCTCCAGAGAGAAGAGTAATCATGGACTTTCTGGGATATAACTGGGTGGTGGCAAAATAGATGGCAGGAGAGGGTGTGTCAGTCACTAATAATCCAGCAACCTCCAGTGCACTTAAATTGTACCAGAAGAACATACATTCTTGCCTCTGTGGGGATAGAGCAAGAATGCAAATTAATATTTATCAGATTCCAGGAATAAGCCACACTTCATGTATGTTTTCTTATTTCGTCCTTAACAGCTCTGGAAAATAGATGTCAGTATCTCACTTTTGCTGATGGTATAAAAATGAGAAGAATAAACAGAAACCTCATGGCCACACATTGTATGAGGCTACGTGAAAAAGAAAGAAAAAGAAAGAAAGAAAGAAAGAAAGAAAGAAAGAAAGAAAGAAAGAAAGAAAGAAAGAGAAAAAGATGCAAAAACTTTAGCGTTCAGATGGAGAGTCTAGGAGGTGTTGGAATGGACATTCTGGTGGCAGGGAGCTGCATTCATTTGGGAAGGGAAGGAACAAAAGATTGTAGTGCACGGGAAAGGAAATCAGGACTAATTGCCTAGAAAAACAGATGGATGTTGGTGCCCATGAGCACTGAGTTTACAGGTAATCAGTCCCTATCTGCACAGAGCTGTGGCTACCTGCCTGGGGCTGGATGGACATAATGCATTAGGGAGGGAAACACCCAAGGGTCACTGCAGGAGCATCTGAGGACATAAGTACCTTAGAAATCTTCTTCACCAGAGAGACCTGTTCACCAGAGAGACCTCTTGAAGGAGGGGGAGTTCCAGGGGTCACTGGACGACCCCGGAATTGACACAGACTGAATTAAAGGCTTCAGTGTACCTCTGTGATTAGGACACCGGACCCATCTATTAGATTGTCCCAAGAGCTCTTGAAATGGGATGGATGGTATGCTGAGTCAGCTGTTTCTTGAAAATAATTACATGATGAAGTATTAAAACTTAACTACCATCAGTGGATGTGGATGGGAGGACATTGAGGCCCAGAAAGGTTAACTGAATGGGAGTTCAGTTCATAGAACTAGTAAGTGGAAGGTCCAGCACTGGCTCAGGTCTACTCCATTCCAAAGTCTCTGCTCTTCGCTTGGTGCCTACATAGTCAGAGTTCACTGGCCCCGGCAAGACCTTCCTTCCCCAAAGGATAACTTAATAATGTCCTGATGTCTAACATAATGCAATTTTATGTGGTAATTTATTCTGTGAAAGGTGTGGTTTTCAGGATTTAAGTCCCATTAATCATTAGTACTTCTTTAAAATGAGCTTCTCAGTGGATGGGGTGTATTAATAATACCACGAGAGGACTTCAAGCACAGAGATCCCTATGGATTCCCATAAGTGTTCTGACAATTCTCTAACACCTACAGGGTGTCCTACAATTCAGTTCAATTCTGACATTAACTATCCAGCATTGCCAGGGACCCCACAGTTAAGGGCAAAGTCTTTCACAAGACTGGGCCCACTTCAGACACCAGCCTCAAGTTCAGGTATCCCAAGCTACCCACACCCCTTCCTGGCAAGGTACAAATCCCAAAATGCCCCTTTTCTACCCCAACAGGGTAATCTGCAATTCAGATCTGCCACCCAGAGTTAGTGTCAGATACCACAAGGGCTCAGTCCTTCACAGGATTGCCTTGTTCAGACACCCACTGTTCTTGGGGGGGCCAGGGGCACATACCCTTCTGACTGTCCATAAATTCAGAGGTTCCCATAAGCAAATTTATATAAGCTTTGATAATTCACTAGAATGACTCACAGAACACACTTCAAGTGCTTATTTATGATTATAGGGATTACTATTATAAGGTATTTAGATCAGGTTTAGCCAAATGAAGATATGCATAAGGCAAGGTCTTGGGGAGGGTGAAGACGTTCTGTTCCCCTTCCTCATAGAATCAGTGCATGATACCCAACTAGCACACCAATGTGCTCAACCAGGAAATTCCACCGAATGTGGTGTCCAGAGTTGTTAGTTTTTTTTATGTTTATTTCTTTTTAAGAGATAGAGAGACAGAGCATGAGCAGGGGGAGGGGCAAAGGGAGAGGAAGACACAGAATCTGAAGCAAGCTCCAGGCTCTGAGCTGTCAGCATAGAGCCTGATGCGGGGCTTGAACTCACAAACCTTGAGATCATGACCTAAGACAAAGTCGGAGGCTTAACTGACTGAGTCACCCAGATGCCCCCAGTTTTTATTAGAGTTCTTATTAGAGTTTCATTATATATCAACTCACTTGCCACCTGTTTGAACTCAATCTCTAAGCCCCTGAACCCCCACTCAGAGGTTGAGTGGATAAAATTCCAACCCTCTAATTACAAAGTAAGTGTTTCTGATGACCACATCCTATCCTAAAGCTACCTAAGGATCTACCATTTGTCACCTGATTGGCACAGCAAACACTCTGACTCAGGAGATTCCAAGAGTTTTTAAAGCTCTGTGCAAGGAACTGGGCACAAAGATCAGATATATTCTTCATTATACCACACTGTGAGATGGGGAGATGATTTCACTAAAAGGGGGAAAGAGCCTAGCAGAGGAATCAGGGGTTCTCAAACCAGGCGATAAAACAATGAGTAAAAACAGATGTGGTCTTTGCCTAAGACCAGGGACTCTAGGAGAATCAACATGGTGTTGTGGTTGAGAACACGGCTCTGGGCACAGATTCTAACTCTCTACCTCTCACCAGCTATCATATTTTAGATAAAACGACTGTGTAATCTCTCTGGTCTCATTTTCCATATCTGCTTGATGGGGCTAATACTAAGCCTAACCTCAAAGTCTTGTCATGAAGATTTAACAAGACAATCCATGATATGCACTTAGTGTTTGATAAATGGTAAGATATTTGGAATAATAGTATCATAATCACCATAGTATCATAATAACCATCATTATCATAGTGGGGAAGATAGACATGGAATGTCTGTAAAATAATTATTACACAATTCTTTATGCAATGAAGGAAAGCAACTAAGTTGTATTATAGTTGTGTTTTTTACATCATGGGTTGTAACCCATTGATGAATCATAAAATTAGTTTAGGGAGTTACCACCAGCACTTTTGAAAAGTGTAAAAGAATAGACAATATCAGAGAGCATTGTTTACTAAAAAATTGTTTCCATTGCATCTATGTGTATGCATTTTGAATATGTTGTACTGAGTCACCATGGAAAATGCACTGTTATTTCAATTTACTGAACTAAGCTCTTTGAAGGCAGAATGACATTAAAATCATCTTTCAATTCCTAAAAGTCAAACACAAGGCTCAGTACAAAATAGACACTAGTAAATCTGTTTTCAATAAAAGGAGATTGATGGGTAGATGAATATAATTGAATTCTAAATGTCTTCATTGAGTATGGGATATGAACCAATGTTTTTGCTGTGTACTGAATGGGACACAGAAACTCTTAAGTCCAGGGCTCCATCCTATAGACTTGAATGTAAAAAAACAAAACAAACAAACAAACAAGCAAAAACCATAAAAACCGTGAGAGTACAATCCAAGAAAATATCGTTATGTTTATTTGACAATTATTTGATGGGTCCCTATTATATATCTAGCACTATTCTAGGAAAGGAGAGTAAAATACTGACCAGAGAACCCATCCTCATGTAACTTAAATTCTGGTGAATGAGATAGAAAATAAGCAATCAGATACATAATATAATGTCAGCAGTGATAAGTGCCATGAGGAAAAACGAAGGAGGAGAAGAGGAAGGGCAACATCAGCTGCCCTTTTGGATGGCAAGGTGAAAATTTGGTGTGCGAGCACAGACCCAAATGAAGCAAAGTGCTGAGTCATATGGCCATCTTAGGAAAGAGTGTACAAGCAAAAAATAATCCAAGGGCAAATGTCTGAAAATGGGCCACATTTGATTCACTTGAAAAAGAGCAAGAAGGTAGGAGCGTCTGGGTGGCTCAGTAGGTTGGGCGTCTGACTTTGGCTCAGGTCATGATCTTGCTGCTTGTGGGTTCGAGGCCCACGTCGGGCTCTATGCAGACAGCTCGGAGCCTAGAGCCTGCTTCGGATTCTGTGTCTCCCTTTGTTCTGTCCCTCGGATTCTGTCCCTCCCCTGTTCACACTCCCTCTCTCAAAAATACATAAACATTAAGAAATTAAGAAAAAGAAGAAGAAGAAAGAGCAAGAACTGCTGTAGGTGGAGACCAGGGAGTGAAGAGATTGTGTGTGTGTGTGTGTGTGTGTGTGTGTGTGTGTGTGTGTGTGTGTTTGTGTGTTTAGCTACCAAAATGCTATGCATGATAAGCTCGACAAAGAGGACAATGAAGACCTCTTTGTGAGGCAAGAAAGGAAAATGTGCAATGAGCAACGGCTATGTACTAATGACAGTGTATTCCCTTCTTTAATCCTCACAATAGCCACCATGACAATCATAATACCTAATAATATACTGATTACTGCCTTCAGCACTGTGTGTACAAACTCATTGATAAGAAGCCTGTGACACTTTATAGAGGAGGAAACAAGCTCAGATATTTGAAATGATTTGCCCAAGTGGCTGAAGCCAGCAACAGGCAGACCTGGGTTTTTAATTGACTACTGTGTGACCCTTCATCCCAATTGACCCACCCCACAGACTCTTGGGGGGGATATTTCAGATTAGGTCATGCCTGGGTAGATCTGGGAGGAGAGAGCAGGGGTGAAAAAAAGGGCCATTTCAAGTACACTAGTTCAGACTAGAGTGATGTGGGTGGATGAGGCCTTAACATGGAGACTGCATAGCTGTAGTAGGAAAAGGGACCCAACTCAGGTGGCTCCACAGTCAGTGCTGTTCCCACCCTCTCTTTGTCAGATGCCAGCTGTCATCACAATGGAAAGGCAGCAACCTGAACTGTCATGGCCCAGAGGAAATTCACAAGCAATGCAGGTACCCTCCAACAAAGCTAACAACTTTTTGGTCAGAAGCAATGCGGAATCCGAAGGATCCAGGGTATTGAAGTAAAGTAGTTACCTTTGTGATGGTATAAGAATATTTGGGGTGACTGGGTGGCTGATTTCGTTAACCAGCCAACTCTTGGTTTTGGCTCAGGCCATGGTCTCATGGTTTTGTGGGATAGAGCCCTGCATCAGGCTCCGCGCTGCCAGTGAGCCTACTTGGGATTCTCTCTCTGCCCTTCCCCACTTGTGCTGTCTCTGTCTCTCTCAAAAAATAAACTTAAAAAAAACGTAAAACAAAAAAAGAATATTATTTGTTGCCTCCCTTACACTTTGACCTTTCCGAATAGAGCGCTGTGTGAGGGCAGCCTGTCAAGGATGTTTTCTATCATGCTCCCAGATTGACTCCCATGCAACCGCCCACCAGCATCTTCTCTGGAGTCCGAAAACTTGGCAAGGCAAGAAAAGGTTCCATCTGAGGTGAAGAGAGGTGCTTATGCCCTTGTGCTCCTCCCACTGCAGGGAAGCACCTGTTCATTACAGCCTAGCCACACACCACCCACACTGCCACCCAACACATCCTATAGGACTAAGAGAAGGGCAGTTGTGTGTGCCAGAAGCAATGTCCAGTGGAAATGTATAGCTCCATGTGCAATCAAGACTTTAACCTTCCCAAAAAAGAGGTCTGGCCTTTGCCCTTGGCTACTAGAAAATGATCTATGGGCCCTTGGAATGTTTGTTTGCCTAGGGATCTTGGGTCACACCAAGGTCACATTGGATAGCCTAACAATGTGATTGAGGGTAGGGACAGGATGCGCTGGATAGTAACAATGTGATTGAGGTGAAGGCTTTGAGTCATGTAATATCAGTCAGTCTTTAGGAGGGGCTGGAGACAACGGTTACCTGCATGTCCAATTGATGAATCATGCCTAACCTAATGGAGCCGTAGTAGAAATTCCAAATACTAAGGCTCAGGTGAGCTTTCCTGATTGGTAATAGTCCATGTTGATTGTCACAAGTCATCATCAGGAGAGAGACATCATCCTGACTCCACAGGGAGAACCACTGAAAATCCCACATTTTGGACCCTCCTAGACTCTGCCCTCTATGCTTCTTGCCTTGGCTAACTTTCATATGCATCCTTTCCCTCTAATAAACTGTGACCATGAGTGTAACAGCCTTCAGTGAGCTCTGAGTTTTTTCTAGCAAATTATTGAACCTAAGGTTGGTTTTGGGAACCCCCAAACTTGCAATTGGTTTCAGAAGTAAAGATAGTCTTGCATGGACTGCTCCCTCTCATACTTACCTGCAAATGGACGAGGCATGGGCGTCTTTCCTCTTCCCTTGGCTAGCTACATCATCTCAAGTAATTCACTTACTCTGGAATCTGGCTTGTGCATCTGCAAAGTGTGCATAATGTATATCAGATATGGCTGCTAGATAATTAAATCATGAGTTAGAGTCAGGCTGACCCACAGAATAAAGGGCAGGAATCCAGAGACCATCCACTACTCTTCTCTTACTCCTTCTGGCCTTTCTGAACAAACCAGGATAACTATTTACTTCCAAACTTTAATTTTCCTGCCCTTTACTGGAAAGAACTACCCCATACCTCCCTGTGGCCGAGTCCTTCCCAACACGTAGGTCTCTACTCAAATGTCTTCTCTTCCATGCTATCCAACTTAGTGCCTCACTTTGGGCACTTCCTACAACATCTTTCTGCTTTACTTTCTTCAGAGCAATTATCTCCAGCTGTAATTCTCTTGATCACATCTTGATTCATGGGTTTAATCTCCGTCTTTCCCTCTGAAATTAAACTCTGAAAAAGCAGGTCCAAATAGGTCTTGTCCATGGCTATGTCTCTAGATTCTATAGTCGTACCTGACCTGTGGTACAATGGCTATTTGTTGAATTAGTGAACTTCTTCCTTTAATTGGAGAGAAAATAACAAAAGACTGGAATAGAAAAGGAGTCTGCCACATAGCACACATCATCAGGGTAAGCATATTTAGCTAAAGCTTTTCCCTGTTGTGTCCAAGTTTCCTCACCTTTTAAACAGATTTGAATTTTGTTAGAATTAAGTGAGATGAATATAAAATTGTTCCAGACAAAGTCCAAGTTTTGAACTCATGCTAGTTGCTCCTATTGTGAAACCAGTAGTTGGTGGTGGTGGTAGTGGTGGCAGTGGTGGTTTGGTTTGATTTTGTGTCTTTTGGGTTTTGTTTTTGCAGGAGAGAGGTTATTTGTTTGGTTGATCATGTTTGGTTTTTGTTTGTGTTTTTGTGATGAAGCGAAAAAGAAATGCCACAGTTATAAGAGAAGTGTGTCAAAAGAAAACTTTAGCATGTAAGTGGAGGAGGCAGATGAAGAGGGTGGACTGGGTGTGTCTGTGCTATGCTTGGCTTACCAGGCAAAGTGCCTTCCCTGTAAGCCCCTTTTGGGTCTCTTTTAGTGTGGCTCCTGGGAGGGTTAAGGGTAGCAGTGTGCATAAATCATTGGCACATCATGAGGATCCACAATATTGGACCTCCCTAGGTTTTGTCCTGGCAAGCGAATCAAGAATTCAAACACTGGCATTTCCCTGCTTTGGATAGGAGTTTGGCACTTATAATTTCTTTTTTTTTACAGAGTGGGAAAGAAGGCATTAGACAGTGACAAATGTGTCTCCTGAAGGTAGCTTAATGCAGATTCCAAAAGCAGCAAATTGGCTTCTCTGGAGAGTTGGTCCCTTTCTGCAGACTGACAGAGACACAAGCAGATGTTGGTACTTTCACTTTTACCTTGATGGCAGGTTATGAACAGAAGGTCAGATTAAACTTGGAGATGTGTGTGTGTGTGTGTGTGTGTGTATGTGTGTGTATGTATACTGTTACTTTATTTTCATAAGGAAAAAGACAATGAGAAAGAACCTCGAATTCAAACAGAGCCAGGAATAAAAATCCAGAGTCAACACAGCCACATGAGCTACTTTTGGGCATGTCCCTTCCATTTCGTTGTAGTCACCATGTTTACCCCCAATTCCCATCCTCCCCTATTTAAAATAGCCCTACTTGCTTGGGCATTCACATCTCCTCCTGTGTTTTCCTCCAAGTCAATTCCACACAGCTTTAAGGCAGAGCACGTGACTCCTCAGCAAATCTCACCTCCCCCACATAAGTTACTGGTTCAGGAGGGGCCACTCAATCCAATTTGGGTAATAAAACTGGAAAATGTTTACCTAGTGGCTTCCAGGGAAAATAATCCTCTCTCTTAAGAGAGATTTGAGAAGAGAAACGTCCTCTCTCTTGATATGGACCCAGAAACCTCCCTCACTGAAGCTTTGGGCAGCCACCTTGCAACCACAAGGGGGAGCCAGGAGATGACAGAGTAGAGGGAAAGAACCCAGGTCCTGCCATTACCTAGCTGTTTAACTATGCAAGCCTGGGCCTCAAATGCCCAGAGAAACTTTCCAGGAAAGTTGAGCTAATAGAGTTGATTTGTCTATTTTTTGAATCGAAACACATTTACATCCTACCTAATGCAACTGGTCGGCTCCTGGACTCATCAATTTATTCTTCCCACATCTTTTATTCCTTCTTTTATCCATTTATTCGTTCAACAAACAGATCACGATTACTTAACTGGGGACTTGCAATAAACTCTTTAAGCTCACAGTTTAGAGATAAATACAAAACTAAGTTTTATTAAAATAAAAAAGGATTCAGTCCAGTAAGATAAGTGCCATAAGGAAGGTGATATAAGATACAGAGTGGCACAAAGAGAGCATCAATCAACTGTAACTTGGACGGAAAAAGAAGAGTCGTCAGGGTCTTGAGCAGTGAGGAGACATTCTTTCCAGGCAGAAGGAGGGCAATGTTACATCAGGCAGAAAAATAAACATGTTTAAGGATTCAGAGGTGCAAAATAGCAAGAAAGAGCTCAAGGAAGAACAAGCAATTCAGTATGACTGGAGTGTGTGGACATGAAAGGGAAATGTTGGGAGACAAAACTGACAGCTAGAAAAGGGAGGATTTGAAGGACTTTGCATGCCACCATTAGGGAGACACTAATGGGTTTTAGGCAGTAGTTTTCCATTCTGTAGGTTCTCCCAAAGTCACCCTTCCTCCAGAAGCCTTCCATGACTACATACATATTTCAGTGAGCCTTGAAATGCATTCTATCCAACTATCCAATTTGGTAGCACACAACACTAAGGCATGACATGTGTCCAAGACCCAGAGAAGCCAGTAACCAGTGTCTCACTTCTCTCTCTGGAGTAAGTGAGTACTCCACTAAGGCAAGTCAAACTAAATGGAGGACCCCTAGTGACTTCAAAGTTACCCAATGGCATTTGCCTTTGAAATAAATTAAGATCTCTTGGATCCATTATTGCCAAGAAAGTTTTTTGTGATATATTTCCAAGGAGTCATTGGCAAAATAAAAGCATTTATTTTATTTTATGTGTTCGATCATACATTCATTTATATGACAAACTCTTAGAGTTTGGTACTAGATAAATTGCTAAATGATTAAAACCTGTATTATTATCTTTGACTTGATTCTTTTTCTCAGAACTGTAAAAGCTTAGCAAGTCCCATAAAAATGTATGTGCCTTCCATGGCAGCCAGGCTGCCAGGGCAAAAGGAGCCCTGAATATGCAATCCCCATTCATCCCCAGTGCCTTTGCTCAAGATGTTCTCCTGCCAGGAAGGCCCTTCCTTCTGTTTACTTTTGCTTTTGCTCATCAAGGCCAAATTCAAGACCTACCTCTTTCCTGAGATCAGATTACAAAGAAAGCACTAGACTGGCAATGAGGCGATTTAGTTGCATTAGGTTTGCAGAGTCACTTGAAAAGCTGAGCATGTTTCTCCAATAGTAAAATAAGAGATTTCAACAGATCAGTTCAAGATACAGGTATTGAGCAATTAGCTTATAGATTAGACTTTAATAGAGGCTGACATATAAAGATAAGTATGATACTATCTCTTTTTTTGAGGATTTCTCAAACTGCATGGGGAAAGACATACAGAGATACATACAAAAATAATTACAATAGCTAAATATTATTACACAGTATGGGAGACTGTGTCAATGTTTTCCAAAAATGCACCAAGCTGGTATTCTGTAATCCCATCCTCTGATAGTTTTTTCAACATTTTATACTTAATTCATCACACTGTTTATATGAATTAAACTTTTTTTTTAACTCAACTAAACCATAAATGTATTTTTTAAAGAAACACATTTGCAATATGGTTTAGAGTTAGCAAAAATATTTCATTTGTGATAGCTAATTAAATCATCACATTAAATTATTAAGCTATATTATTTGTCTTCTATAGAAGAAGAGGATCCAAGAAGATAAGCATCTTATTCAATCTCATACAAATAAGTGGCAGACCCATGGTACAAGATTAACTGGTTTCCTTTCTGTGCCATGATGCTCAGTCCTCATGCCCTTAGGTCAGAGTTCTCCCTCTCTCTTTCTCTCTCCTTCTCTTTCTCCCTCTCTCTTTCTCTCTCTTTCTTTCACACACATGCGCATCTTTTATTTAAAATTTTGTTAAGAGGGGCACCTGGGTGCCTCAGCTGGTTAAGTGTCCAACTCTTGGTTTGGTCTCAGGTCATGACCTCACGGTTTGTGTGTTTGAGTCCTATGGTGGGCTCTACACTCTCAGTGCAGAGCCTACTTGGAATTCTCTCTGTCTCCCTCTCTCTCTCTACCTCTCCTCCACTAGTTCTCTCTCCTCTCTCTCTCTCTCTCTCTCTCTCATTCTCTCTCTCAAAAATAAATAAATAAGCTTTAAAAAACTGTTAAGAAGCAACATTATAGAGATGTGGAAGCCTATACAAATTACCTCCCTTTTACACCACTCTTATCCTAAAATGCCTCTGCTTCTTCCACTTCACCTACTTCATCAGAACAGATATCCTTCTCTTCTCTATGTCTAACCCCTTGTCACACACCTGAGCAATCCCTCCCACCCACATCAAGACTTTTCTCTAGGAGCGCCTGGGTGGCTCAGTCAATTAAGCATCCGACTTCAGCTCAGGTCATGATCTCATGGTTCCTGGGTTCGAGCCCATGTTGGATTCTGTGCTGACAGCTCAGAGCCTGGAACGTGCTTCAGATTTAGTGTCTCCCTCTTTCTCTACCCGTTCCCTCCTCCTGCTCTGTCCCTCTCAAACATTAAAAAACAATTAAGACTTTTCTCTATTGAATCTTCCCTCTTAGTGTCTCTTCCTTTCTTTCACTGAAAAATGTTTACATGCACCCTCATCCCAAATCAACATCATTAATTAAGGTTATTCTATACCAAGCCTTGAGTTGAATATTGGGGTAACAAACATGAATAAAATGTGAGTTTTGTCATTGAAGAACTTGTCCTCAAGGCTTAGGAGACAAGCAAAGTCATGGCATTACTTCATGCAAGGAACTCTTGTTCTCACTGAAGTTCAGACATAGATCAAGAGAAGATTGTAGTTTAACAAACCAAGAACCATGACATTCCTGTCCAAACACCCAATCACACATTCAAAACTAGTCAACTTACCACTACCTATAAAAGTCCCAGTTATTGTTTAATCCCAAAGCCTGACCGCATGGTATTCTCTACATCATAAATGCCTCTTCAAAGATCTTAGGCTGGCAATCGCATCCTGTTCCTCAAAGTGCTCTAGTTTTCTTATAATCATAAGTTTGCTTCCTACATTTTGCAAAATTAAGCAACTTTTGAGGTTTGGCTCACATTCATTGGCATTCTTCTGCTTGACCCCACATGCTTTTGAAGAAGGAGGACTCTGCATTCATGAACAAGAAAGAGACAGGCCCCAGGACAGGGAAGAACTCATCGCACAAGGACTCACAGGTGGCCAATGGGTCTGGAATGAAGGCAGCAGAAGGCAGTGATGTGTGCAGAAGCTGAAGCAGTAGGAAGAAACAGGTTGATACCTTAGAAGCCAAGCTATCAGTTTTTGACTTGATCTTTAAAAGACTGAAAGTCATTTAAGGATTTGGGGTTGGGGATGCTGTGTCAGATTTCCTTTCTGAGGAGATTATTTAGTTTGTTGTACAGAGAACAGGTGCAATGGGGAGTAGCTGGAGGGCAGCTGGTCAGGAAGACATTATAGATGTTGAGGAGAGGCGAAGGTGGCCCGGACTCTACCCTGAGAAGAGTATGAACGAAGTGCAGCCCGATGCCACCCGCAAGCAGAGCCATATGGCTCCCTTCTGTCTCACATCTGGCCCATCACTCTTTCCCGTCTGTCGCCACCAAGTGGGTCCACAGAGAATAGCTAATGACAAATACATTCACACAGGGACTGGGCAAGGCCAGACAGACAGTTGGGGACTAGAAGAATGTATGAAACTCTGAGGCACACACTTTTTGTGAGGATTAGATGAGAAGGGACATATCAACTTTTCGGTGCAGGATGTAGAATACCAAATGTTTGGTAAGCCATCCAGGATTCTGAAGAACAGAACCACTTGAACACAACCAAGTTTACGTTAGGATGAGGCTGCTTAAGGCAATGTTGCTGGTATGGGAAGAGCCACAAAGAACCAGAAAGGCAGGGCACGGCATTGAGCCTGAAGGTCTAGCCCACGATAGAGTCAGGTGAATGAGTAATGAGGCTGGAATCTCAACAACCTGAAAACAGTGTAGAATAAGAGATGAGGGATGGGATAGACAAGGGGTTCAGACCTGAGGCCGTCAGCCAACAGCAGAGCGGAGCTGCCATAGTTGAGCGGCAACCATCGTATGGGGCCGAGCAGGCTTGCAGGCTGAGGAAATTGTGCAGAGCAGATCTCCAGAGCAGAATCCTGGGTGCAACACCTAAAAAGGACAGGGAACGTGCTGCTTCCAGAAGAAGGACACCACTCCCACCACTGGGCTCCAGACCTCATGGACCTCGTGTGCTCACTTACACGATTCTCCCTAGCAGCAAGGTGGAAGGAGTAGCTTGTTAACCTTCTCAGTAGCTCACCTGTGCTGTTTGTACACGGGGATCCAGGAAGCTGCCACTCTCCCAAAGAAGAAAACAAATACTGGTGATACAAAAAAAAAAAAAAGCCTTAATATTCGATTCCTTTGAGATTCGGTGGAGCTCTCTAAGTGAAATCCCTGAATCACGGATAAAAACAGAGTAAGTACAGATGAAGAGGTGCCATCTCTCAGAATGCTCTGAGAAAAGCAGGAAGCCAACCAGGAGGACCACTGCTATGAGAAGTGTCCAACCAGAGATGTGTTCAGAAAGAGGGCCCAAGAAACTCTTACCTACCTAGAAGGTGTTCAAAGGCTGCAACTGAAAGTCTTTGCTGTCACAGGCTGAGGACCAGAAGAGGAAGAGGGGGAAGACTCATGGTCTTCAGTGCTCAGAAGGCAGCAGATTTTGGTGGATGCAGGCTCTGGGGTTAACATGCCAGAGATCAAGACCCTGTGAAAGAACCCAGGTGTCCCTAACACCATGGGGCAGCAGTCACCTTATCTGTAAAGTGTGCACACCCATAAACAATTTTTCAGCAAGATGGCTTGAATTTGAAATAAGATAAAATTATGTAAAGCACCCAGCATGGTGCCTGGCACACTTGAGATGTCCCCTGGGTTCATACATTTAATGAATGCTTAATGAGCTCCTACTATTCACTAGATAGTTCCCTGAGTACTGGGGATGTGGTAGTTAGAAGAAGAAAAAAAATTCCTGTCCATATGAAGTTTATATTTGAGGGAGGATGACAAAAGAAATAGGTCAGCAAAGATTCTAACATGGGATGTGTGTGACGTGTTCAAGCAATTGTGGTGACAGTTTCTTTTCCTTCTCCTCCTGTCCCTTCAAGACCACTCAACACACGTCCTCTGTGGGCCTTCCTGTCTTCGGTCTTCAAGCTGTATCATCTCTTGGGGAGATGTCTTCCAAACCTGTGCCCGTTCTGTGAAAAGTTCCTCTATGGAAGTAGAGCAGGTGCTTCCTTCAGAGAAGCAGATTTCCCTCAGAGAACTAACCTGTCTCCAAGCCTGACAACTGGCAGTGGGCAGGTGGTCCTACCCCCAAGGCCTTGCAGATTTCTGCTTATCACAGCTTCTCAGAATGCCTTCGGATGCCTGTGGCAGCCTGGGCACATGCCTCGGAAGGGAAGCAGATTATTCACAAGAAGGAAGTGTGAGATAGAAGATGTAGTGAGAGCGGGGAAGGGGGGCAAAGAGACCCACAGCCACTCCCCCTTCTGATTTCTGACCAAAAAAAAAAAGAAAAAAAACCCAAAGTCTTAGATTGTGTTCCTCAGAGGCTCTCCCCCCACTGGTTAATGGAAAAGGCAGGTGGGAAGTGAAAAGGCAGAAAGGAAATGTGGAATGTTTTCTTTTGCTTTGTTGGCTTTGGAAAGCTAAAAAAGAATCCACCACCTGTGATTCTAGCCCTGATTGCAAAACACTCTGTTCTTTTAGCTCTGAGTCTGTAGTTAGCAGATTGTCAGTTTAGCCTCACAGCAGCATCGCGGCCAAAAAAGATTAGACATTTTAATTTCCTGAGCAGGTGCAGGCATCGGGACTGGTTTCAGAATACCAGTAAAAAGTGGAATAGAGGTGGAGAAGAAAAGCAAGGACTAGGGTTATATGCTTTTGTGTGGTGGAGCAGGGTGGGGTGGGCAGAGGAGGAACAAATGAGGCAAAAACAAGTCTAATGTAAGCATGTGGAAGAAGAACTACAAGAAATAGAAGAGGGTGGCAACCAGAAGGGGACTGAGGGTACCTCAGGGAAATTACTATAAATTTGGAGATCAAAGGGAAGGGGGCATTCCGTACATCTGCTCCCATGTTAAGCTCAACCTCACATATGATCAGGGTCATAATTAATCCACAGTGGTTGGTGAAAATGTGAAAAGATTCTGTTGCCCCAGCAGACATGGCAGCTGTTCTCACGGCCTGTCTTAGTGAGCAGAGCTGCATTTCACCGCCATACATGCACCATTGTGCAGATCACAAATGTACACCTCTGCCTGATGGCTCCTTTCATACTATAAAATTGATTTTAAGGAAGACAGCAGGACTTTGGAATGTTGAGACAGAGATGTTCTATCATGAGATAAAAGAAAGCAAAGTGGCAAGTGGGGAGAAGAAAAAGGTGAAAGAATGCAGCTCTGAAAACTTGGCTGTGAGAATCTCAAATAGTCAAAGGCCATATCTCCAAAGGAGGAGCACATTTCCTAGAATAGAGCCAATGATGTGGGAGGATTAGAGTCAAGGCACCTGCCCAGGCCCCACCGTCTGGGATTCTTTCCCACCACCGTCTCAATCTCACTCAGCCAATGAACGAAGAAATGCATTTTTGATTCCATAGATCTTATCCCATCCCAGTCTTTCAGTGATGTGGGAAAGGGAGGGAACATGGAGATGATGTAATTATTACCTTATATGTGCCTGAGGTCTGTGTTTACACGAATTTATTTAATAAGCATTTATTGTGCACTCACTATGTGCTAACCATTCCGCTAGGTACTGGCTGTATAACTGCACCAAGGTAATCACCATCTCTTTGCTCATATGACCATTGTGATTATGACACAAGATAAAGTGAAAGCAGTACACAAAATTATTAACATGAACAGGTATGGTAATAATAATAATAATGGTTCCTGTCTCATAGAATTGTTTAATGGCTAAATTAGATGATATGAGTGATTGAACACAATGCATGGTTCAAAGTAGGTTATCCATAGCATTACTTACCTTCCCATATTTCTTCTTCCTTTCCAACTTTAGAAATGAGAAGAAATACTCAGTTTCAGATGGACAAAGCTAGAAGAATGTTGCTGTCACCATTACAATATAAACAATTTCAGGAAAAACCTCAATTACTTTTCTTGCACTCGTTAGGGAATTCAGGTCACAGGACAAAAATCTGAGAATCTAGAGAGTCACCACAGAGAGAAACAAGGCCCACCAAGACACCCAACAGGACTCAATAATGCCAGTAGGAAGATTCAGCGAGAAAATTTTAATGAATTTCTAAAATCTGAATGTGGTCTAGTTTGAGAGTGTGAAACCCCTTTGACCACAGACACAGAGAAGTCCACACTTTCTTTTTTAATTTATTTAGTTAAATTAATTAATTAAATTTTATTTCTAATTTTAAGTTTTCACTTTAATTCTAGTTAGTTAACACACACTATTATATTAGTTTCAGGTGTACAGTCAAGAAACAGACTCTTGGGGCACCTGGGTGGCTCAGTTGGTTAAGCGACTGACTTTAGCTCAGGTCATGATCTCGTGGTTCGTGAGTTCAAGCCCCGTGTCGGGCTGGGAGCCTGGCGCCTGCTTCGGATTCTGTGTACCCTTTCTCTCTGCCCCTTCCCAACTCATGCTTTGTCTCTTTCTGTCTCTGAAAAATGAATAAACCTTAAAAAAATTTTTTTTAAGAAACAGACTCTTAATTATAGGTCCACACCCGCTTGAAAGCATTTCCTCCAGGACCCCATCAGGCATTCACAAGGAAAATCAGAGAACCCTGAGAAGGCTCCCCCACAGAGCTGGCTGGGGGATATGGGGCAGTAGGTATTGCTGAGATCCATCCACAACCATTTTTCTATCTTCCTTACAGAACAGAAACATTAATCTACGGAGAAAAGGTAACAAAAACAGTAGCCCAAGGGCACTTGAGAATACCTCCTACAACTGGTGGAAGGGAATAGGGGGAAAAAAATCTACCCATGGAAGAAGGGTGCACATACATGCTATGCCCACTATGATTTTTGGGAGAACGGGTAGAAAAACTTGTGAAAGCCATAGCCGCAAGACACAGATTCAATGACTGTCTAGAAGGAAGGTTGAATTATAACTTCAGAGAATACCCTCACTCTTACTTCCCACATTGCACTAACAAGCTCTGAGTAAAAATGAAGGGATAGGGCTAGGAGCACCATGAGAGAAAGATTTTATCTGACATGCAGTACAAAGTAAAGATACAGAGCTTAGTAAGTAGAACTAGAGCCAAAATAGGAGCAGGTTTTGAGGAAAATGCTGTGGTTTATTAGCTCATGCACTAAACACAACATTGCACTGGTAGAAGCAGAAGTCTCTGATGCATGAGGACAGTAAAAGTAACAACAAACTTCAAAAAAACTTCATTTTCAACTGGATAACACAAACCTTCCCACACTGAAATCAACAGGAGACAAAAGCTTGCTTTTCTTCCAGCACAAAAATATTTACTTAAGTATACAACATGTCTGACTTTTAACAACAGCAAAAAATATGGGACATGCCAAAAGGCAAGAAAAAAACATAGCCTGAAGAGACAAAGCAATAATAAGTATCAAAAATGGATATGATCCAGATTTGTGTAGGTTTTTCCTCCATTAATCTCATCAGGTGCTCTTAGGAAAGGAAGTATCAGGCTCTGTTAGAAAAGGTAGAAAAAATAGATGACATGAATAATCAGATAGGCAATTTCATCAAAGAAATGTAAACCATTAGAAATAATATGAAAATGTCAGCAATCTAAAATACAGTAACAGAGATTATATATTAAAAGAAGATCTCAACAGGCCTATTAGTGTTGTCAGCATAGCCAAAAAAGTATGAGAGAACTTAAAGACAGGTCACTAGAAATTACTCAGCTGAAACACAAATGAGCAAAAAGTAAAACAACAACAACAAAAATAGAGCACACAAAATATACAAACAATTAGATACCAAAAAGAGAAGAGAAAATCAGAAAGAAGAAATAAGTGCCAAGATTTTTCTAAAATTTGTGGCAGACAGCAAAAAAAAAAATCTAAATAGCTCAAAGACAGTAGGCAGCATAAATATCAAATAAACCACAACTAGGAATATTATATTCAAACTGCTGCAACCAATGACAAAAAGAAAATCTTGAGTACAGGCAGAGAAAACAAAGAACATTGCCTACAGGAGATCAAGGACATTAATTACATAAGATTTATCATTGATAATAATGCAAGCAAGAAGACAATGAAGTGACACCTTCAAAGTTTGGGCGGAGGACATCAATCCAAAATTCTGTACCCAGTAAAAATGTACTTCAAAAGTGAAGAAGAAATGAGATATTCTCAGACAAACAAAAACTGAGGTAGCTCGCTGTAGACTAACATACTTTATAAGAAATGATTTTTTAAAAAGTTATTCAGACAGAAGGAATATGATATTTGACAGAAACTTGGCACTACATAAAGAAATGAAAAGCATTGGAGATAGAGTAAGTAGAGGTAAAATAAAAATCATTTTCTTTATTTTTAATTTCTTTAATTTCTTTAAATTCTTAAAAATAAGTGACTCTTTAAGGCAAAAATAGTAAAAAAAAAAAAAAAAAAAAACCATCTTCTGTGTTTAAGGTATATATGTAGGGGCACCTGGGTGGCTCAGTCAGTTAAGCGTCTGACTTCAGTTCAGGTCACGATCTCACAGCTGGTGGGTTTGAGCCCCTTCTTGGGCTCTGTGTTGATAGCTCAGAGCCTGGAGCCTGCTTCAGATTCTGTGTCTCCCTCTTTCTCTGCCCCTCCCCTGCTTGCTCTCTATCTGTCAAAAATAAATAAACATTTAAAAAAATTAAAGTATATATAACAGTCATATTATGCTAAGCAAAATAAGTCAGAGACACAAATGCCATATGATTTCACTCATGGGTGGGATTTAGGAAAAAAAAATAAATGAACCAAAGGGAAAAAGGGGAGCCAGAGACAGAGAGGGAAAGAGGCAAACTAAGAAACAGACTCTTAATCATAGAGAACAATCTAATGGTTACAGAGGGGGAGGTAGGCAGAAGTACACATTAAATAGGTGATGGGGATTAAGGAGTGCACTCGTGATGAGCACCAGGTATTATATGGAAATATTCAATCACTATATGGTACACCTGAAACTAATAATATGCTGTATGTTAACTATACTGGAATTTAAATAAAAACTTAAAAAGTAAAGTGTATATAAAAGTGACATATATGACAAAAATGGCATAAGTTGTGGATGGGAGGATTTAGGGAAATACTATTAGAAGATTCTGATGAGTGACATCAGCATAATGGTGGCACCAGACATTCCTCCTTTTGCCTTTCTCCTTTAACAATTAGACAATTATCCATGAGCAAAAGAGCCACTGTGGAAGTTGTGAGATCCAGAACCATATGCCAAGGGGCCCAAGAGGAGTCTTGCCCACCAGTGCATCTACTAGTAAGCTCAGAGATCTCAGTATGGGTGGTCAAACAAGTAGGGACAGTGAATCTGTCCCAATGCCTGTCACTCCAGTCAGAAAGAAACATGGAGAGTGTCAACCTAGGAAATTATTCAAGCACAAGAGAGAATTTGTTTCAGTCATGTCTTCCCAAGAGGAGATTCTAGCACACCACTGGAGCAAACATAAATATGAATTTGGACAGCAGAACATGGCTGAAGAAATATACTTCTCTACAGCAGCACCCAGAGTACTGAGGTGGGACATTGTCCTACGCATTATAATGAATATGTCAAAAATCAAAGATAAACAGAGAATTCTAAAGAGGCCAAGGAAAAAAAGTATTATAACACACAAAGGAACCCCCACTAGGCTACTAGCAGATTTCTCAGCAGAAACTATAGGCCAGGAAAGACTGGAATCACATATTCAAAGTGTTGAAAGAAAAAAACTCCAGACAAGAATACTGTATTCAGCAGTTATCTTTCAGATATGATGGAAAATAAGATTTCTCAGAAAGAAGAGGAAGAGGAAGAAGAGGAAAAAGAAGAAGAAGAAGGGGAAGGGGGAGGGGAAGAGCTGCTATAAGACTGCATCACCACTAAACCTGGCATGCAAGAAATGCTGAAAGGAATCCTTCAAACTGACATGAAAGTCTGTCAATCAGCAACATGAGAACATACAAAAGTATACAACACACTGATAAAGGTAAATATACAGCCCGACTTAAAAAATTCTAACGCTGTAATAGGATGATGTGTAACCACTTAACTATAATTTAAGGTCAGAGTAAAGGAGTATTAATGATAACTATAGCTTCTATAATTTGTTAACAAACACACAAAATAAAAAGGTAAATTGTGACTAAAAAATATAAAAATGGTGGTAAAATGATGAAGCTTTTGTAGGTGATGAAAGTTAAGTTCCTATCAGCTTAATTATTTTTTTAATGTTTATTTACTTTTGAGAGAGAGAGAAAGACAGAGAGAGAGAGAGAGAGAGAGAGAGCGAGCGAGCATGGGGCGGGGGAGGGGAACAGAAAGAGGGAGACAGAATCTAAAGTAAGCTCCAGGCTCTGAATTGTCAGCAGAGCCTGATGTGAGCTGTAAGATCATGACCTGAGATAAAGTCAGACATTTAACCGACTGAGCTACCCAGGTGCCCCAAGTTCCTATTAGCTTAAACTGGCCTGTTTTATCTATGAGATATTTTTTGTAAGTTTCATGGAGACCCAAAGCAAAAACCTAGAATAGATTCACAAGAGATAAGAAAGGGGAAATAGAGCATACTACCATGGAAATCCACTAATTTATAAGGATAGAAACAAAGGGAAAAGAAACAATAGAAATGCAAAAAAAAAAAAACAGAAAGAAATTAAATTAATAATATCACATTAGTAAGTCTTACATGTCAATAATTACACTAATATAAATAGATTGAATTAACCAATAAAAATAGCACAAAATGGATGAATGGATTAAAATAAAAAACAAGACCCAACTATGTGCTACCTATAAGAGCTTCACTTCAGCTTTAATTAAGAGCACACATAGGATCAATGTGAAAGAATGGAAAATGATATTCCATGCAAGTAGAAACCAAAAGAAAGTGAAGCTAATTATACTTACGTCAGAGAAAACAGACTTTAATCCAAAAAACAGTAACAAGATACAAAGAAAGCCATTATATAATGATAAAGGGATCAATTCATCAAGGAGATATAACAATCATAAATATATACACACCCAACATCCGGACACTATATACATATATATATATATATATATATATATATATATATATATATATATATATATTTAAATCCTAACAAATTTAAAGGAGAAATACACAGTAATACAAAATTGTAGGGGAATTCACTACTCCACTTTCAACAATGAATAGGTCATCCAGACAGAAAATCAACAAGGAAAAACTGTACTTAACCCATACATTAGACCAAATGGACCTAACAGACTTTTATAGAACATTCCATCCAACAGCAACAGAATACACATTCTTCTCAAATGCACATGAAACATTCTCCAGGATACATCATATGATAGAACACAAAACAAGTCTTAGAAAATTCAGGAAGAGTAAAATCATACCAACTATCTTTTCTAACCACAGTGGTATAAAACTAGAAATCAACCAACAAAAAAAAAAAAAAAAAAGGAAAGCTGTAAAATCTACAAATATGTGGAAATTAAAAAACACACTCCTGATCAACCAGTGTGCCAAAAAAGAAATCAAATGAAATTTTTAAAAAGCTCGAAACAAATGAAAGTGGAAACACAATATATCCAAATCTATAGGATGTTGCAAAAGCAATCTGAAAAGGAAGCCGATAGTGATAAATCCATATATTAAGAAAATAGAAATATTTCAAATAAGCAATCTTACTTTACATCTCAAGAAATTAGAAAAAGAACAAAGACCAAATATAACAGAAGAAAAATAACAAAGATTACAGTGTAAATAAAATGAAATAGAAACCAGAAAACAATAGAAAAAAATTAATAAAACTAACAGTTGTTATTATCAAAAAGACAAACAAAATTGACAAACATTTGGCGAGACTAAGAAAAGGCAGATAAGATTCAATATATAAAATCATAAATTAAAGAGGAGACATTGCAACTAATATTACAAAAATGCACAAAATCATGAGACCACTATGAACAATTATACACCAACAAATTAGATAATGCATAAGAAATAAATAAGTTCCAGAAATCTACAACCTACCAAGGCTGAATCAGAAAGAAAAAGAAAATCCAAACAGACCAGTAATGAGAAAAAAGATGAAATCGGTAATCAAAAACCTCCCAACACAGAAAACCCCGGGACCAGGTAGCTTCTCTGAAAAATTCCATAAAATATTTAAATAAAAATTAGTGCCAATATTTTTCAAATTCTTTTAAAAAAATTGAAGAGAGAGAACACTTCCAAATTTGTTTTATGAAGTCAGAATTACTCTGATATCAAAGCCAGATAAAAACTCTACTAGAAAAGAAAACTGTAGACCAATATCCCTGATGAATATAGATGCAAAAATTCTCAACAAAACATTAACAAACTGAATTTACCAACATATTAAAAGACTTATACAAATGATCAAGTGGGATTTATGATTGGGATACAAGGATGTTTCAATATATGCAAATCAATAAATGTGATATACCACATTAATAGAATGAAAGATAGAAATCATATAAGAAAACAATATAAAAAAATCTCAATACATACAGGAAAAGCATTTGACAAAATACAATATTCTTTTATGACAAGATCCTTCAACCAACTAGGTACAGAAGGAACATGCCTCAATATAATAAAGGTCATATATGACAAACGCACAACAAGCGTTATACTTGGCTGTAAAAAATTGAAAACTTTTCTTCTAAAATAAGGAACTAAACAAGGGTCAACATAGTAATAAAAGTTATAGCTATAGCAATTAGGCAAGATAAACAAATAAATACATTCAAATTAGAAAGAGAAAAGTGAACTCGTCATTACGTGAAGATGATATGATCTTATATACAGAAAACCCTAAAGATTCAACCAAAAAACTGTTTGAACTGATCAACAAATTCAATAAACTTGCAGAATATAAAATCAACGTATAGAACTCAGTTGCATTTCTTTACAGTAATAATGAAACAACTGAAAAAGGAGTAAAGGAAACTCCCCAATTCACAATCACATCAAGAACAATAAAATACTTAGGAATAAATTTTACCAAGAAAATTAAATATGTATACAATAAAAAATATAAGACCTTGATAAAATAAATTGAAGAAGAGACAAGCAAATGGACAGATATCTTGTGTTCATGGATCAGAAAAATTAATACTATTAAAATGACCATATACTACTCAAAGCCATATGTAAATCAATGCATCTCGGTCAAAATCCCAATGACATTTTTCCACACAAATAGAAAATATAATCCTGAAATTTGTATGAAACTACAAGAGAGCCTGAATAGCCAAAATAATCCTGAGAAAAAAAAAAGAACAAAGTGTGAGGCATCACATTTCCTGATTTCAAACTATACTTCAAAACTATAGTAATCAAAACAGTATAGTACTGGTATAAAAATAGTCACATAAACCCATAGAACAGAAAAGAGAGACCAGAAACAAATGCCTACATGCATGGTCAACTAATATTTGACAAACGAACTCAGTGAGGAAAGAATAGTCTGGTTAATAAATGGTGTTGGGAAAACTGGCTAACACATGCAGAAAAATGAAACTGGACCCCTACTTTACACAGCTCACAAAAAAAAATTAACAAAATCAATTAAAGACTTATAACCCCACACCAAAAAACTTATAACCTAGACTTATAACCTTAATACCATAAAACTTCTAAAAGAAAACATAAGAAAAAACTTCTTGACATTAGTCTTGGCAATATTTTTGGATATTAAACTAAAAGCATAAGCAAAAAATAAAATATAAAATAAACTACATCCAGCTAAAAAGTTCCTGCACAGCAAAAGAAACAATAAAAAAAATTAAAAGCAACCTTATGGAATGGGAGAAAATATTTGCAAACTATATATCAGATAAGAGGTTAATATCCAAAATATACAAAGAATTCATACAATTCAATAAGAACAAAACCTGGTTAAAAATTGGGCAGAGGAACTAAGTAGACATTTTTCCCAAAGAAGACATCCAAATGGATATGAAAAGATGTTCAGCATCGCTTAATCACCAAGGAAATGCAAGTCAAAACCATTATCAACTCACACCTGTTAGGGTAGCCATCATCAAGAAGTCGAGATAAAAAGTGTTGGCAAGGGTTTGTAGAAAAAGGAATCCTAGTACACTGTTGGTGGGAAGGTAAATTGTACAGGCACCATGGAAAGGTTTCCAAGATAATTAAAAATAGAATTACCATACAAACCTGCAATTTCACTTCTGGATATACACTCAAAGGAAATAAAAACAGGATATTAAAGAAATTTATGCACTTCTATGTTTATTGCAGCATTATTCACAATAGTTGATGAGAGTAAACAACCTAAGCATCTGTCAGTGGATGGATGGATAAAGAAGGTACGGCATATAGGGGTGCCTGGGTGGCTCAGTCGGTTGAGCAACCACCTTCGGCTCAGGTCATGACCTCATGGTTCGTGAGTTCGAGCCCCGCATCAGCCTCTGTGTTGACCACCCAGAGCCTGGAGCCTGCTTTGGATTCTGTGTCTCCCTCGCTCTGTGTCCCTCCCCAGCTCATGCTCTGTCTCTCTCTGTCTCTCAAAAATAAATAAATGCGAAGAAGAAGAAGAAGAAGAAGAAGAAGAAGAAGAAGAAGAAGAAGAAGTAGTTATGGCATATAAACACAATGGAATATTATTCAGCCATTCTAAAGTGAAATTCTGCCATTTACAACGACATGGATTGATCTTGAGGACATTGTACTAAGTGAGATTAGTCAGAGAGAGAGATAAATACTGTATGATATTACTTATATGTGGAATCTAAAAAAGCCTAACTTGTAAAAATGGAAAATAGAATAGTAATAACCAGGGACTAGTTGGGTGGGGGATTTGGGGAAATTTGGTTAAGGCTACAAACTCACAACTAGTAGATAAGGAAGTCCTGGAGACCTAACTGCAACATAGTGATTCTAGACAATAATACTGTGCTATAAACTTCAAAGTTACTAAAAGACTAGATCTTAATTTTTCCCACTACAAAAAAGAAATGATAACGTGACATGATAGAGATGTTAACTAATCATATTACAACATATATAAGATGTATCAAATGAACACATTGTATGCATAACACTTAGTTTTATATGTCAATTATATTTTAATAAAAATAATAAAGATAGGTAGATGATATATGATGATAGATGATAGATAGATAGATAGATAGATAGATAGATAGATAGATATTGGCACATAAAAAGAAGAGATCTATGCCACATAAGCAATTGTATCATTTTACTTAAGAGTAGAATTAGAGTATTTAAAATATGTAAGACAATTTTTTAAAAGAGGAATAAGTCAATTAAGGATATAAAAAATGTTTTAATGTTCAAATAAGCCCCGGGAAGGCAGCGATAGAAGAAAATACAGGACAAATGGAACAAATAGAAAACAATTAGAAAGATAATAGATTTCTATTGGCTATCAATATTAGTATCAATAATCACTTTAAATGTAATAATCTCAAATTGGCATTTGAAAAACAAATTATAAGATTAGATTTAAAAGTCAAATACCAGCTTTACATATATTGACTATAAAGAGCACACTTTAAATATAAAAAGTGGGAGACATAAATGGACAGTGGCAGTGAGGGGTCATAAATTAGAGGGAAAATTGCTCATAAAGCTTAGAAAGAAGTGGAAACAAGACTGTGGTGTATCCTAATTCCCTGAAAATGTCTGGGATGTCTCTAAGGCTGTGTAGAGGCCCTAATTAATTTGATAATTTAAGTATATTGACTTTGATTTGTATTTCTTTACAACAATTGGTAGGTTATTAGAATGCCTATAATTAGCTGAAAATGGAGGCAAAAATATCATTGGGTCACTCTTTGCTAAAATTCTTCCATGAAAAGCTAGAAAGAGTATAACTCTCACCTTTTCAAGAAGAAAAATAAACTGAAAAATCTGAATATTTGCAACTCTTCTTTAACCTACCATAGAGCCAACATCACAGGGCACTGAGTTATCTCAAAAGTTAATAAAAGACAGGCACCTTCAAGGAGATACAGGATGTGAGCACCTGCTTACCTGGGACAGATGCTGGTCGACACTGAAAAGAAGAATACAGATAAAAATTTTAGCTAATTGTTCAATGAGGAGTATGGCCTAGTGAGAGAATATAGAACCTCAGGTTCCATAAAAAGAAGAGGTATTTATATTCACTTTAAGGCCCTTCTCCATGGTTCTCATTGTATGCCCACGATAGGTAGATGATAGATTAGATAGATGATAGATAGAGATAGATAGATAGATAGATAGATAGATAGATAGATAGATAGATTATAGATAGATTTAGAGAAGGAGGATAGTGATAAAATGCCCCCTCACAGCACAGATTTTAGGGAAGGAAAAGAAGTAGCTGCAGGAAGGGCATGAAAACCTACCTATATTCTTCCCTATTCCTCTTATGGCACAAAGACTAAACAACATTAGAAGGGCAAAAGCCAAAACAAAATGACATTCTCAGTTATAGAGAACTGAAGAAAACCTATTGTGGGCAGGAAAAGGGATTTAAAAAACTAGCCTGATCCATCCATGTAGTTGCAAATGGCAAGATTTCATTCTTTTTGATCGCCGAGTAATGCTCCATTGTATATATATACCACATATTCTCTATCCATTCATCCATCAATGGACATTTGGGCTCTTTCCATACTTTGACTATTTTGATAGTGCTGCTATAAACATGGGGGTGCATGTGTCCCTTCGAAAGAGCACAGCTTTATCCTTTGGATAAATACCTAAATATTGCTGGGTCATCAGAGAAAGACAAAAATCATATGACTTCACTCATATGAGGATTTTAAGAGACAAAACAGATGAACATAAGGGAAGGGAAACAAAAATAATATAAAAACAGGGAGGGGGACAAAACATAAGAGACTCATAAATATGGAGAACAAACTGAGTGTTATGGGAGGGGTTGTGGGAGAGGGGATAGGCTAAATGGGTAAGGGAACTAAGGAATCTACTCCTGAAATCATTGTTGCACTATATGCTAAGTAATTTGGATGTAAACTTAAAAAAATAAAAAATAAAACAAGTTAATAATAATAATAATAATAATAATAATAATAATAAACTAGCCCGAGAGATGTGCAAAAATAAATACTGGCTCAGACATAAAGCTAGGGGCAGGAAAGGATTTCTGACAAGGCATAGGCCCCAAGAATGAGGGAAACGACAGTGAATTAATAAAAACACATAATATACCCATCCTACCTCCATACAAAATTAACAAAAATGAAGCAACAGTTACCACTGTTCTATTGCTGGGACAGAGTCAAGAGCATGGAGAAAGTCTCTTTCTGAAACACAGCACAAAATTAATACCTACAACTGAGAGTGGAATAGATTTAATGAAAAATCATCTAGCAAACCAGAACTTGCCCCCACACAAGAAATTGCTAAAGGAGTTTCCAGTCTGTGGTACATTGAAAGTAACCATAGTAACACTAAATCCCAACCCAGATTAACTCCTGAAGAGACAGACTCAACCCCCATACTAAAGGTTTAACATAAGGAAAACATGCTAATTTCCAGATTAAGAAAAGGATTTATCTCAGTCTCTATTGCACTCTGCAAATATTTCCAACTTTCAATAAGAAATTATGAGGCATAATAATAAGCACGGGAAAAAGATACAATGTTAGGAAATGAAGCAACCAACACAACCAGACTCAGATAAGATACTAATTTTGAAAATATGAGAAACAGGATTTAATAGCTATGATTTATTTCTTAAATGCTCTAAAAGAAAAAGTATTAAACATCCAAGAACAGAAGGGTAATGTTGGAAGAAACTCTAATAAAAAAAAGCAAAAGAAAATGTTAGAATCACCAAACACTACAACAGAGGTGAATAATGAATTTGACAGTCTTTTTTTTTTAAGTTTTTTTAAAGTTTTTTATTTATTATTTATCTTTGAGAAAGGCAGAGAGAGTGAAAGGAGGGAAGAGGCAGAGAGAGAGGGAGAATCTTAAGCAGGCTCTGCACTGTCAGCACAGAGCCAACATGGGGCTTGAACTCATGAAACCATGAGATCATGACCTGAGCTGAAATCAAGAGTCAGATGTTTAACTGACTGAGCCACCCAGACGCCCCTGCATTTGACAGATAGTCTCTCATCAGTCTAGAGCTAGAGCAGATAGGAAAGAAATAGGAAAACTGGAGATAGTCAATGGAAATACACAAACAGAAACACAAAGAAATGATAGAGGAAAAATAAAAGGACAAATCATACAGAGGTGGTAGGACAATAACAAATGGCGGAGCATAGCTGTAATTGGAATCCCAGAAGAAAATAAAAATAATAGGGTAGAAGATAATATTTGAGGAAATAATCTTCAAAAAAAATTTTTAAACTATGGCCAAACCATAGCTCCAAAAACCTCACAGAACACCAAGAAAATAAGCAACAAAACAAAAACCGAAAACGCCTAGACATATATCCAGCATGCTGAAAATTCAATACAGAGAAAATGAAGATAAGCACATTATCTACACAGGCAGAGAGATAAGAATCACAGCAGATCATGGGGAGCCTGGGTGGCTCAGTGGGTTAAGCATCCGACTTCACCTCAGCTCATGCTCTCGCAGTCAGTGAGTTCGAGCCCCGCATGGGGCTCTATGCTGACAGCTCAGAGCCTGGAGCCTGCTTCAGATTCTATGCCTCCCTCTCTCTCTGCTCCTCCCCCACTCACGCTCTGTCTTTCTCTGTCTCTCAAAGATGAATAAATGTTAAAAAAAACAATTAAAAAAAAAGAATCAAAGCAGATTTGTAATCAGAAACTATACAATGCAGATGAAGAGGGAATGGCATCTTTAAAGTGTTAAAAGGAAAAATAAAAGCTATTAATTCAAAATTATATATCCAGCCAACATATATTTTTAAACAGAAAGACAAATAAAGAGACATAAATCATTTTCTCAGAAAAAGATTTACACCACAGGAATATGCAATATGTTCTTTAATCAGCCAAAATTGCACTGCAGAGAATTTAAATCTACACAAAGTGATTTTTGTGCTATAAATAAAATCAATGAAGGTAACTACAACATTCATTTATTTCTTATTTTAATAGCTTTAAAAAGCAACTGTCTAAAGCCAAAATAGTAGCAATGTATTATATGATTGTAACATCTGTAAAAGTAAAATGTATGAGAAAAATAGCACAAATGATGAGAATTAATAATTGTAAGGTACAATGTACAGCTTATAAGAGATAAGGTATACAATGTTATTTGAAGATATATGCTGATTAGTTAAAAATTAAACACAAAGGTTATCACTAAAACAATTTTGAAAAAAAGTGTAAACATTAAGCCAATAGTAGAGATAAAATGGAATCCTAAAAATGAACATTTAATCTGAATAAAGAGAAGAAAGGGAAAATAAAATGAAGTGCAATGAAACTATAGAAGATAGCTCACAGACATTAACTTATGATATAGCTTACTAAGATATAAAAAGATAAAAGATTTTCATCTAATATTATCAATAATTACATTAAATAGCAATGGCATAAGCACAGCATAAAGACAAATATTGATGAGTTGAATTAAGAAAAGAGCATCTGTTTACAATAAACACACTTCAAATATAAATACAAAACTAAGTTAAAAGTGAAAGAACATGGGGCGCCTGGGTGGCTCAGTCGGTTGAGCGTCCTACTTCAGCTCAGGTCAGGATCTCACAGTTCGTGAGTTCGAGCCCCGCATCAGGCTCTGGGCTGATGGCTCAGAGCCTGGAGCCTGCTTCTGATTCTGTGTCTCCCTCTCTCTCTGCCCCTCCCCCGTTCATGCTCTGTCTCTCTCTGCCTCAAAAATAAATAAACATTAAAAAAATTAAAAAAAAAAAAGTGAAAGTATGAAAACACGGATACCATATAAACAGTAACCAGGAGAAAGTTGGATAAGGTATATTAATATTTATAAAAGTGCACTTAAAAAAGAATACCAACAAAAATAAAAAGGAACATCATATAGTGATAGAAAGGTCAATTGTCAAAGAGGACACAAAAATCCTAAATGCTTACACACTTAAAAAGAGATTCCAATATAAATTAAGCAAAAAATGATATATCTGAAAGAAGACACAAACAATCCTCAAATATTAGCAAATATCCAATACTTACCTCTCAGAAAGTTACAGAAAAAGTACATAGAATGTAAGAATACAGATGACCTGAGTAGTGTCACTAATTAACTGGAACTGATATTTATAGAACATTTTACCCCAAAACAACAGAATTCACATTTTTTTCAAATGCATATGGAAAAAAAAAATTTACAATACAAAATGTATTCTCTAATTTTGTCTCAAAAAAATAAACCTTAAATTCTTGAATTTACAAGAAATTCAGATTGTGTAGAGTATGTTCCTGGATGACAACAGAATTAGAGAAGAAATCAAGATATCTGGAAAATCCCTAAATATTTGTAAATTAAATAACACATTTCTAAATAGCTAATGGTTAAAGAAGAAATCTCAAGGAAAATGAGAAAATCATTTGAAATGAAAAGTTTATGAAAAGGAAAATGCAAGACATATCAAAAATTTTACCCTGTTGAATGTAGCTAAACAGTTTTTACAGGAAAATTTATAACATTAAGTTATAAAGAAGTAAAATCTCAAACCAATAATCAAAGTACCTTAGAAAATTTTTTTCTAAAACTCAAATTAAACCCAAAGTAAACAGAAGAAATTAAATAATAACATTAGCAGAGGGGCACCTGGGTGGCCCAGGGGTTGAGTGTCCAACACTTGGTTTTTGCTCAGGTCATGATCTCATGGCTCTTGGGATGGAGCCACTCCTCAGGTTCCATGCTGACAATGCAGAGCCTACTTGGGATTCTCTCTCTCTGTCTCTCTGTCTCTCTCTCTCTCTCCGTCTCTACCCCTCCCCTGCTAATGCACGCATGTGCACGCGCTCTCTCCCTCTCTCTTAGATTAAATAAACTTAAAAAATAATATTAGTAGAAATCAATAAATTGAGACCTCCCTCCAAAAAAATAGATAATAAAATGAGAAATTGGAGCTTTAAAAAAATGAATAAAAAATGATAAATCACTAGCCAGACTAGTCAATTAAACACACACACACACACACACACACACACACACACACACACAAATTTCAAACGTGAATGAAAAGAACACATCCCTCACTGCATCATTGCACATTCTACAGACTTTTAAAAGGATAATTAGGAAATACTCAAATTCTGTGCTCATAAATTTGACTCATTAGATGAATCTGAAAAGTGCCCTCAAATATTGTAGTTACTCAGGAAAGCATAGATGAATTGGATAGCAAAATACATATTAAAGAAATTAAGCTTGTCATAAAAACATTCCAGAAAGAAAACTCCAGGCCCAGATGGTTTCACCATTGAATTTTACCACATTCTTAAGAAGGCAATAATACCAATTTTATGCAACTATTTTTAGAACATAAAAAATGAATACCACTTCTTAGTATATTTTATTAGTACAAGTGTTACTGTGACACAACATAATGGAATTATAAGAAAAAACTAAAAAGCAATATCCCACATGAACATAGATGCAAAATCCTCAACAATATACTAGCAAATCAATTCCAACATTTCATTAAACAGAAGATACATTGTTACCAAATGTGATTTATTCCAAAAATTTAAGGGTGGTTCAACACGCAAAGTTCAATCAATATAATTCATTCTATCAATAGACAAAGAAGCCTTTTATGTGAAAAAGAAGACTTTGACAACATTCAATATCCATTTAGAAAAAAACAAAACAAACAAACAAAAATCTTCCAGAAGACTGGGATTTAGGAATAGAAGAAAACTTTCTCAAGCTAATGACACAGGCAAAAAAAAAAAAAAAATCAACACTACAGTTAATTTCATATTTAATAGTGGAGGATTGACTTCTTTCCTTATGAAATTGTGAACAGCCCAAGGATGTATTTTTTTATTTAATATTGCATCAAAGGTATTGTTTGGTCCAATAAATCAACAAAAAGAAATGAAAGGCATACAGATATGCACAGAAAGAAGCAAAACTGTTTCTATGCACATATTGCATAATTGTCTATGTAGAAATTTCCCAAGAATCTAAAACTTTACTGGAACTAAGGTCCCAGGAAACAGAGTCAAAATATCAACATTCTATATATGATTCAGTACATGACTGAAAAGTTGAATCTATGATTCTTATTGACAAGAAAAGAAAGTAGAATAGCCAAAACTATTCTAAAAAAAGAAAGTTGGAATATTCATGTTACCTAATAAGGTAAAACTACAGTAAAAAACATATTATTGGGGAAAAATAGAATGGAATAGACTGCTCAAAAACTGACTCACATTTCTATTGTGAATTGATTTTTGACAGAGATGAAGATGACTTAATGAAGAAAGAAAAATTTTTGTTTAAATTTTTTTAACATTTATTTATTTTTGAGAGATAGAGAGAGATAGAGCGTGAGCAGGGGAGGGGCAGAGAAAGAGGGAGACAAAGAATCTGAAGTAGGCTCCAGGCTCTGAGCTGTCAGCACAGAGCCAGATGCCTGGCTCTAACTCACGAACCTGTGAGGTCATGACCTGACCCTAAGTCTGACGCTTAGCCGATTGAGCCACCCAGGCGCCCCTAAAACTGTGAAACTTCTAAAATAAAACATCACATTTTCCTTTCCTTTGCTTCCCCGATGTTCATCTGTTTTGCTTCTTAAATTCTACATATGAGTGAAATTATATATTTGTCTTTCTCTGACTGACATATTTCACTTCACATAATACATTCTAGTTCCATCCACATTGTTGGAAATGGCAAGATTTCATTCTTTTGGATCACTGAGTAATATTCCATTGTGTGTGTATATATATATATATATATATATATATATATATATATATATATACCACATCTTCTTTATCCATTCATCAGTCGATGGACATTTGGGCTCTTTCCATAATTTGGCTATTGTCAATACTGCTGCTATAAATATCAGGGTTCATGTGCCCCTTCAAATCAGTGTTTTTGTATCCTTTGGATAAATACCTAGTAGTACAATTGCTGGGTCATAGGGTAGCTCCATTTTTAACTTTTTGAGGAACCACCATACCATTCTCCCCAGGGGCTATCAGTTTGTATTCCCACCAATAGTGCAAAAGTGTTCCCTTTTCTCCACATCCTCACCAACATCTGTTGTTTCCTGAGTTGTTCATTTTAGCCATTCTGACAGGTGTGTGTGAGGTGGTATCTCATCGTGGTTCTGATTTGTATTTCCCTGCTAATGAGTGATGTTGAACATTTTTTCATGTGTCTGTTAGCCATCTGGATGTCTTTTTTGGAAAGATGTTCACATCTTTTGCTCATTTCTTCACTGGATTATTTACTTATTCACTGTTGAGTTTGATAAGTTCCTTATAGATTTTGGATGCTAACCCCAAAGAATCCAATATATTCTTTGCAAATATCTTCTCCCATTCCATTGGTTGCCTTTTAGCTTTGTTGATTATTTCCTTCTCTGTGGGGAAGGGAAGGAAAAATAATAAAAACAGAGAGAGAGGCAAGCCATAAGAGACTCTTAAATACAGATAACAAACTGAGAGTTGCTGGAAGGGTGTTGGGTGGGTGTGGTCTAAATGGGTGATGGGCATTAAGGAAAGCACTTGTTTGGATGAGTACTGGGTGTTATATGTAAGTGATGAATCACCAAATTCTACCTCTGAAACCATTATTACACTATATGTTAACTAGCTTGGATTTAAATAAAATAAATAAATAGATAAAAATAAATAAAAATATATTATGGAAGGAAAACCTAGAAGTGAGAAAATCTTCTCCATTCATTAAATTTGTTTCTTCCAGTTGGGAGAAAAAAAATCAAACTACTCCATATAGAAGAATGTGTTTACTTTATGTAGCTCATGTTGCAAAATAGTTTAAAAACCATTGCCCTTTTCCCATCTATACCACTTCCTTCAAGAAGTCTTTCCTGATACTCCAGACAAGGCTTTTCTTCTGAATCTATGCAATTCTATCTTCACAGTGCCTATCATACCTGTAATAACATAATTGTGTGTGTAATTATTTCTTTGGTGTCTATCTTCATCTCTAGCATATGAACACTATATTCACGTGCATTCTTTTTTCAAGGAGTTCCACATTATGCCCAGGTATTCAATAAATATTTATAAATACATGAGGAAAAACAAAGAACATCAGAGACAACTTTCATGAACTTGAGTTGGGCAAAAGTTTGTTAATACTATGCTGAAAGCATGATTAAAAATTCATCAATTGCATGTCATTGAAATTAAGAATTTCTGATGTTTGAAAGATATCCTTAAGAGAATGAAAATAGCAGGCCACATAGCTGAAAAAATATTTTCACTTCATACATCCAACAAATGACTTGTATCCACACTATATAAATACTTCTCAAAACTCAATAATAAGGAAAGTGTAGACCTAATATATGTAATTGGCAAAAGTTTAAACAGATACTTCACCAGAGAAAATCTATATATTCCAAATAACACACACAAAGATGATCAACATAATTAATGATTAGGGAGATACAATTAAAACCACAGTGAAATACCACTAAACACCTATTAGAATGTCATATATATGGCACACTGTGGCAGAATGAAGTCCCCAAGGATGTTCACATCCTAGTCCCCCAAACCTGTGAACATACTGTACTGCAGGACATGTGGCTTTCTAGTTCTTTCTATTATTAAAGCAGAGTATAATCTCCTGTTCCTTGGCTCTGGGTTTGGCTATGTGACTTGCTTCAGCCAATAGAATGTTATTGAACATGAAGTGATCAAAGCTTGTAAAGCATATTTGTGATTTTCTTACTTTCTTGGATCTCTGCCATTACCATAAAAAGAATTTGCCCCAGCTAGTCTGCTGGCCTTTTCAAAGGGCAATAGACTCACAGAGCAAAGTGCAAGCTAGATTAGCCAATTTATCTATGAGGATAATTGTTTCTTTTAAATTACTTAGTGTTTGGGTAGTTTGTTGCACAGCATGTTTGTATTTACCCAAAAAAGGTGAGCAGATATGGTTTTCTGAAAGGATATGGTGTGGAGTGGAAAATAGTATATTACGATTGGGTCAGAAATATGTACATTTGAATTATGGCTCTACTTGCTATTTGAGAATAAATAAGCTTTGAAAACCCTCTTAGCCTTTGTTTCTTTGTCTGTTAAATTGGATACTACCATAGAATTATGTGAGCATTATATGTGAGGCAATATACTTAGAAAAGAGTGGGATCTTATAGATAAGATGTACAACTTTATATTGTCAGGATTTGAAAAGAACAAGAAAGGCTTTTGGATCCCATTAATACTATTAATAAATAAGAGATAGTGAGGAACCAGGAGTTTATTGACTTAACTTCAAATTGGATTTCTGATTGACTCCCAGTGGAATGTCAGAACAAATCTTTGCTAATGCAGGGTAATGTGAAATCATCTCATGCATCAATCATCTTAAAGAGCAAGATATCAAAGCAGTCTAGATCAACAGTGACAGATCCTTCCATGAAGCTGAAAGTATTGGCTAGTGGCAGTCACTACCCAAAGCACAACTCCTTGCTTTCTGACTCTAATGCTGCCAGTGAACATATTGAAAACATTAGCTTTATTTAGTGATGCATTTCCCAAAATGTGATCCATGGAACAATGCGTCCTTAGAATGTTACTAGATATTTCATGGAGGAAAATTAGTTCTATATTCGAAGTCGTTTTAAAACTTTTGGACTAAGCAAAGTTTTGTCTTTAATATATTTACATGTTCAGAGCCTCTGCAGAAGAGCAGGATAAAGGAAAGTGTCATATACGGCATACAAATTATTCACACCCATTGACCATGAAGATAATTTTTCTAAGGTCTATCATGTGGGACTGCATTTTGGAGAATACAGTTAGGTAAACACTGGATTTTGAAAGTACCAGACTGGAACACTCAATAAAACTTCAGCCAAAAAAAAAAAAAAAAATGGCTGGCTTTCTTACTAACAATAAAGCACAAGAACATTCCTATAGAAAGATAAATTTAACCTATTACCATCATTGTGGAAAGAGATGATAGTCTATGTCCTTAGTACTTAAAGAGAAATCAGAATAAATCTGATGAAGATTAAGCAGGGTATTTAAAACTAAGAACTTTTAGTATAATAATGTCTATAATTTATTGATCATCTCTCAAGTTCCAGACAGGCTATAAGAAACACAATATATATTATTCCACGTATTATTCCCATGACAACCCTGAGAAGTAGAAATCATTATTCCTATTTTACGCACAAGGAAATTCAGACAGAGTGCTTATGAAACTGTCCTGTGGTTACACTTAGTAAATGGCACAGAGTAGGCAATAGAATTTGCATTAACAATTCCCTCACTCATTGTGTTCTAAGCTTGGGTCTACAAGCCCACCCAAGTGAAGTTGTTCAGCAGCTTCTCCTAAATTTCATAAGTCAACTGTGATGCTCCAAAATACACACACACAGACACACACAGACACACACATCCCACTTGGGTCTGGCAGCAAAGGGAGGTACCATTTCCCCCAGGTAGTCGTGGATGAGGTCGTTGGTGTTGACGAAGTAAACATATGGTGCCAAAGAAAGAATGGTCCAGGTCCCTAAGTAGAGGTGATGGGAAGACATCACACAGGACAAAGTTTGGCAGATTATGAGAAATAATTCAGCCACCACATGGCTTCTTGGAATAATGCCTTTAACAGTAACCCTTCCAACCATGAAACCTTCCTGGGTAGAGGGCCTTCTCTCATCTGCAACAACTGTCTCAGGAAAGACTTCAAGGTCCTTGCTGGTACTGCCCTCCATCCCTCCCTTAGCTCCACTCCTTGCCTCTCGCCTTCTTATAGTCTAAGGAAAACATTTTCTCCTTCTACCTGCATAGCTTTTACTTCTTTTTCAAATCTTATCTTCTACTTACCAAATTATTTCTCCCCTGCCAAGAGGCAGAGAAGTTTAGTGTTCAAACTCTACCAGTTTACGAAGAGTTTTGGGAAGCAGTTTCGATTCAAAATGCCCATATGAGAAAACCCTAATTATAATTTATACTTCTTTAACTTTCTTAATGGGTATATGGAAATCCTTCACAATAATTATTGTATGTTGATCAATATCTCTTTAGATTTTCAAAACAAATTGGTGAAAGTTTATCTATGAACTCTTTAGCACACAAAAAGTTATGATAATTCCTTTACATAACATAAAATAGCATAATATAACAACATAACATAACAACATAACATAACATTATAACATAAGAATACTGAGCACACCAGGCTCTGTTCTAAACAGTCTATGTATGTTATCCTATTGTGTGATATTGCTCTTTACCCTGTTTAGTGTTAAAAGCTTAAAATATAGCCCACATAAAATGTATAGTACCACGTGTACTTTCTTCTAATTTGTATTTGTTTGTTAACTCTTCCACCTTTCCATTTTCAAATGTTCTTTTTCATTTTTATTTATAATTATAAACAGCACATAGATGTTATTTAACCCAATATTTGCTCTTTTTCTTTTAGGGGAAGAATTCAATCCACTTACACCAGGCATGATGAGTAACACACTTGATTTTATATCTTCTATATAATATTTTCATATGATAAAGAGATATTTGAGGGGGGCGTGCCTGGGTGGCTCAGTCGGTTAAGCAACCGACTTCGGCTCAGGTCATGATCTTATGGTTCATGAGTTCAGAGTTGGGCTCTGTGCTGAGAGCTCAAGGCCTGGAGCCTGCTTTAGATTCTGTGTCTCCCTCTCTCTCTCTACCCCTCCCCCACTCATGCTCTGTCTCTCTGTATCAAAAATAAATAAGCATTAGGGGCGCCTGGGTGGCTCAGCCAGTTAGGCATCCAACTTCGGCTCAGGTCATGATCTCGCAGTCCATGAGTTCGAGCCCCGTGTGGGCCTATGTGCTGACAGTTCAGAGCCTGGAGCCTGTTTCAGATTCTGTGTCTCCCTCTCTCTCTGACCCTCCTCTGTTCATGCTCTGTCCCTCTCTGTCTCAAAAATAAATAAACGTTAAAAAATTTTTTTAAATAAAAATTTAAAAACCTTAATTTTATTCTTTTAAACAAAAGGATATTTGTAGACAGCTTACAATGTGAGGGAAAGACATGGTGGTAAAGACAGGGACAACAGCCCTAAAGGAAACAGAGTAATCATGAAACAAAAGTAAATGAGTAAATGAATAAATAACAAAATACATCTTCTAATCAGTATTTTTTAGGGAAAAATCCAAATACAACAACAAAATGAATATCAGAGAACTGAAAGATTTTTACAAACTATGATTGTTAGATATTAGGAATAATTTGAAAATAAAGTCAAGGATATCTAGCTTTTTGCAAAAAGAAAAAAAAGCAAATATTAGACAAAATACAAAGGCAAGGACAATCAACCCAGGAATTCCAACTTCTGAGTAACAGAGGTGAACAAGATCATGAGACTTCCCATTAAAAAGTTTATTTATAGAGTTCCCAAAAAAGAACTATTTTTTTTTTAATTTAGACATATCATTACAAATTTCTCAAACACAATGAACAAAGCTCCTGGAAGAAGGGAAAAAAAATTCCTATCAAGGAGAAACAATCCTACTGGCATCAGACTTATTATCAGAAATACTGGATGTTATAAGATAGCAGTGATTTAAGTGATCAGAGTAAAAATAATTTTTATCATAGCTTTCTATACTTAGCTAAATAATCAGTATAGCATACTTGGTGAATACAGCATATACATACATTCAAAAATTCAGAAATTTTATTCTTCTCCTATTCTTGATTGGAAAGTTACTTGAGGAAGTACTCCAGCAAAACAAGAGACTACATAAATAATCAGATACATGTGTAATCCATGAAAGGATGGATTTAACCCAGAAGAGCTAGTAAAGGAAGTTTCAGGAAGGCCGTTATGAAGCAGACTCAGAAATAATGAATGTAAATTAAAACAGGAATATGGAAGTCTATGAGAGAGAGAAAGGTCTCTGGCAGAAAGATAGCAGAATATGATAAAATAGCTAGAGCTCATTAGAACTTGGTAAACTTCGTAATATACTAATGACAGATGATGGGGTTAGAAAACAAGAAAAAAAACTCCACTCTACTAAATGCACTAGAGATGACAGAGAATGCCTACGTATTGAACTCCCTCACAAATCAGAATAATAAAATAATAGTAAACCGTCATATTATAGCCACATCTGCATTTTAAAATAGTTACTTGGAACAAAAACCTAGTACCTAAATTAATGTTAGAAATAAAACTCAAAATGTTATCAACATTTTCTTAAAAATGAATGAGCCAAGAAACACTTTCCATATGATTGGTGGGAAGAATTAGATGCCTGGGGATGTAGCTTGAAGCTGCAGAGGGGAAGTGGGGGAACTAAGAAGGACCTAATTATAATAAAAGAAAAGAAACAGGAAGATATGGGGGGAGGGCAGTGAGAGGGGCATGAGCAAAATCACCGTATTCACCATAGGATAAAAATCAGTGGACTTGTATTCATTCAAAATAACTTAAGTAGCCATACGAACATATGATTTGTACATGTGTAAAGAATCATCAGAAGATATTCAGGCAAACATATTTAAAAGTTATTGCCCCTAGAGAATCAGACAGGGGATAAAAATTAGGAGCACTCGAGAAAGTAACAGCTTATTCATGTTATGAGATTTTACAAATCCATTTTAGCATCATGTGGATGTATTGCCTTTAATTTAAAAAATTAGAGCAAGATTATGTAGAAATAAAATTGTGTGATTATTAGCTAATGATGTAATGGGGAAACTTAGTATACTATCAACACAGTTGCTCAACCCATTAATCAATTTCTTCAGTCCCTCATCTTATACCCCCAGTTACCAAGTTCAATAAGATCCGCATCCTTGGATTCTCTCAAATCTCTCTCTCTAACCAATCTCTCTATCTTGGTTCAAGAACTCTCTATCTTGGTTCAAGAATTCCCCATCAGCTTCCTAATTGATTTCCTGCTCACAATTTTTGGCCACGCAAATCCTATCATCCAAAACTCAATAATAACCTAATTATTTTGCCATTCTAGTCATTTTGTGACAATTACAGTTAAAAACTGCCGAGTTTAAGCATTTTGACATCATCTCTATCTGAAAACATTAAAAAGAGTAAAAAAAAAAAACCAAAAAGAAGAAAACCATTTCATTTTTCTTGAATACCCAGCTAAATACTGATCAACACATACATGGAAGGCAACTACTCAAGGACATGTAAAATAACTAGTATAAAAGACCTGAGGAGTAATCCCCAGGGTTCATAAGGGCCAACAATTTGAAAAACTAACAGCCAGAGAGAGGGAAAAAGCCTCACAAGTCATGTAGAGTCATGTAGAGATGGGTATTGTTTCAGAAGTGGTACCAAATTATCCCTAAACAAAAGGTTACTCCCAACCTGTATTGCAAAGCTCAAAAGTGAGCTTTGAAAGGATTAACTTCCTTTCAAGTTGCATAACTGCATCTCAGAGCAAAGCTCTATAGTATTTACACAAAACAAAAGTATCCAGCCACCAATGATGTAAAATTCACAATGTCTGTAATCCAATAAAAATTACCAGGCATGCAAAGAAGCAGGAAATAATGAAGAGAAAATTCAATCAATAGAAATAGATGTGAAAATTAGATGATAGAATTAGTAGACAATGATATCAAACCAGTTATATAAAACTATATTATATATGCTCAAGAAAGTAGAGAAATGCTTAAATATATAAAAACTTGAAAATATAAAACAATCCAAATCAAATTTCTTGGAATGAAAATGTAATATCTAAAATTAAAAGTACACTGGATGAAATGAAAACATTAGACACTTTAGAAGAAAAGAATATTGGTCTTAAATATAAATAAAAACTATCCAAAGGGAAACACTGAGAGTAAAGATACTGAAAATAAATCTTTCAGGAGAAATTATAAACAACTTCAAATAGGACAAAAAAAATGTATAACTAGAATTTCTGAGAAAAGGAGAATATTTAAAAAATAATGTTTAAAAATTTTCCAAAATGACAAACATTTTAACTTTGTAAATTCAAGAAATTCAACAAGCCCAAACCCAAGAACATGAAGAAAACTATAGGAAAACACATAATAATCAAATTTCTTAAAACCAGCAGGAAAAAAATATAAAGCTTAAAAGCAACCAGAAAAAAAAAAAAAGATACCCTACATACAGGAGAACAAATATGAGAATGATACACACTTCTCTAGAAATATACATGTCAGAAGATAGTAAAATAACATTCTTAAAAGACTAGTAGAAAAAAAGTCAACCTAGAATTTTATACTCAATGAAATATACTCTTTCAAAAATAAAGAATTTTTCAGATATACAAAACCTGAAGAAATTTGCTACCATCAGACCTGCACTTAAGGAAGTCTTTTAGACAGAAGGCAAATGGGTAGGCATCTCCAAGAAGGAATGAAGAACAATAAAAATGTTAAACACATGGACAAAAAGACTACTTTCCTTAAATATTGTCTCTTTGAAAGATAATTTAGGTGTTTAAAAATATAATAAAAATGAATACACTGGCAATATAGCAACAACATACTTGGGTCTCAAAAGAAAGCTGACCATTCTTCCAAAACATGTGCATTTATATGAAATTTCCATTTATATGAAAGTCTTATGAACATACTTGCAAAAATCCTCAACAAAATATTGCCAAATCAAATCTGGCAAAGTATAAACAAAATTATATACCACAACCAAGTGAAACTTATTCTAGGTATGGAAGGATGAGTAAACATTAAAAAATAATAATAATGCAATCCATTGTATCAACAGGCTAAATAAGAAAAATGATATATATATTGTTTTTCTTTTTTAAGTAAATGGAACTATTCCAGGGGGAAGAAAGATGAAAAGGAAATTCCCAGTAGAATCAACAATATGAAGTTAAGAAACAAAAAGATGAGTATAAGCACCTATGAGTAATTCAGTATGGTATAATCTGACATTTCCAAGCCAGAATTTGTAGGTCAAGAGATTGGCTAGGCAGGAAGTTAACAATAATGTGTATCATGCCAAAGGACTTAATACATGGGGTGATAGGGAACCACTGGAAGCCTCTGAACAGGAGAAGAACATGGTCAAATATAGGTTATATATTTGGTGGATCTAGCCATTAAATAGATGGTGGAAGCCTGAAATTAGAGGCCAGTAATTAGGAAGTCTTGTGGAGGAAATCCAGCCAAGAGGTGGTAAGGGTCTGTGTACTTTAGCAGTAGTAATAGGCATAGAAATAAGAAGAATATTTAAGAAATATTTGGGTGATAAAATGGGAAGGACCAGATGGCTAATTGACTTCCATATTTTCAAGCTGGGTGTTTATGTGAATGCTAGCACCCCCATCTGAGACCAAGAGGGAATCCCATTCAAAACAAGTTCTGTCTAAATCCTTGAAAATTTTGGAATATTATGGTGGGCTTTCCTGAGATAGCAACTTTCATGTATCACACCAAAAATATATCTCAAGCATATAGTACAATTCACCAGGTTGCTACTACTCTTCAGGAGCTGAATTCACCCCAGTCCTAACTCACCAGTGCCCTTTTCCTGGGAGGAGCCATTATTCCAGAATTTACTAACAAAGAGGCCTGTCCACTTCACCCATCACTTAAATACTTGTGGTTGATTGCCAACACAAATAGCTTTATAACCTTTCAATTGGATGAAATGCCATCTGCTTTACACTGTGCTTAACATCTGGCTATTCTAACAAAGCATATAATTATATTTAATGGATGAAAAGCTTCTGATGGATTGTAGCCAAGTGTCTGAATAAGACAGGAAAGCATAAAGGCAATTTTGCAGGGATTTGCTTGATAGGATTCCAAAGCAAGGGGACAAGGTGCTCTTTTGTCCAGGTATACTTCTTTGTGTTCACACCATCTCTAGTGAAACCATTTCTTAAGCCTCCACCCTGGAGTACACACCATGTTAGGTCTTACTACACACTGCTGTCTACCTTCTAAGAACTTCTAATCCAGAGGGGAAGGCAGATAAATCAATAGCACTAAGAACATGAGAAAAAATAGAGACACAAACCACAGACTGAAAGAGCATCCAGTAATGTCACTCAGATAAGTATGAGAAAGTAGACATCAGATGAAATTGAAATGAAGAGAAAAAATTCAAAGAGTAAGCAGCACTTAATAAAACAAAGAAGTAGACAGAAATTTAGGCAGAGGCAGCAACACATGTGAAGTTACGGAGACCTGAAGCAGCACAGTACTTTAGGGAACTATACCTAGTTCCTTAAAGCGGGAGGAAAGGCTGCTTCTAGGGCCAGAGAAGGAGCCAGAAGGTTATCCAGTTCCAGGTCATTGAAGGCCAAATGGTCTGAGGGAAGCCTTTTGAGTGATATCCGGCAAGACTACTGAAAGATGATCAGCAGAGGCATGATGTGGATAAATTTTCTTTTCAAAAAGCCCGTTTGGCTCTGTGGAGGAGAGGTGAGAGAGGTCTGTTTCAGAAGCAGGTAGACCAAGGAAACATCAGGAGAGGACTTGGAAGAGCCAAGGGAATGGTGGTGGTAAGATGAGAAGGAGTCAGATCTGTGTGAGAGGCATCTATAGGACTGGTGTGACCTTGGGAAAGATACTGTTCTGAGACTCAGTTTCCTTTTCAGCAATGTAGAAAAATAGGATCTAACTCATAGGTTTTTTTTTTATATTAGGCCCACTAAACAGTAGCCATGTTTGATGGTTTTTTTGTTTACTATTACATAAAAGGAAAACTCCTTAAAAGGCATCATACGCAGATTGACTTTAGGTGTTCGCCAGTCATGGAAAAGAACAAGAAACAAGGTGATTCGAATCAAGCATCTGCGATGTCTGTGATGTATGTTCAGATGGTAGAGTAGACCCTCATCTGGAGATCTTGAGGCAGCAAAACAGTGTGGGGAAGGATGTTGGGGGCCTTGGAGCCTGGACCCTTCACGTCAAGGCTGTGCCACCTGTTCTGAGTTACAACGCCTTGAGTATCAGTTTCCTATTTTTAAATGAGGATATTGTCCTTGGAATTAAATAACGTGGGACAAATATGACTCTTATCACGTAACAAAGGCTAAGAGACCAACTGATTTAGAATTTGCTCCCACTGCCTCCCACACTCTAATGCCCCTTTCTCTACCTGCTCTATTCTGCTTTTTACTGTTCCATCCGGTAGCCATTCACCAATATTTATATTACACTGTACAACATACTGAATAGTATATTTAATTATGAGTTTTTGCTTATAATTTGTCTCTTCTCTCTACCCTCCCCCCAACACACACTGAATATAAGCTCCATAAGGGCATGGATTTAGTTTTGTTCACAGGGCAGTGCTTAGCATAGTCTAGATGCCTAGTAAATATTTGCCGAAAAGTGGGTATTTTTATTAGCATTAGTATTAGATTTATATGTGTTAATATTATTTACTACTAATATTTGAACATCCTTTCTCTCTGAGTTGAGCCTAAAACTCACTTGATTGGGGCCTGCTGTTGGGGTGACAGCCCGTGCCCCTGCATGTTCAGTGGTGCTCCCCGCTCAGATATTTCTACCAGTGGCACCAGCTGCATTTCACCCAGTCCCCAACCTGACTTCGTTTTCCTGTCTTCCCTCAAAGCTATTTAAACAAGGCGATCACATCTTTCCAAGGGAATCAGGGGATACCCACCCTGTTATTGCTACAAAGCCTGCCTCCCATAGACCCTGTTTATTCACTTTATTTTCTAGTATAACCCTTATGCGACCCTGCTTCTCAGGTGCTGTCTTCCTCCTCCTTGCTGTAAACACATGTGTGTCTTAAACTGCTATAAACCTCACCGGTCCAAGGTCAGGTGTCTTGTGTTCAGCCATCTTGTGCTATTTAGGGCAGGGAATCCCACTCTCCCCAGTGGAGTGAATATAAGGGAAGCAGAATACAGGCCCTGTGGCTTCTGGTTGAATTCAGCGGTGAATAAAATAATCAGCAATCATAGGGAGAAAGGGGAGAGATCAGGATATTTCTTTGAGCTCCCTCGTTTCGCCTCCCTCTGACCACAACACATGCCAGGAGCTACTCCATTCACAGATCTACACCACCCCTCAGCCAGTGGCTCTCCTGCTTACTCCCTGTCTCCCTCCAGCCTCAGGAATAATGTGGCCCATCGTGACCAATCCCCGCTGCCACAGCATCCTGTTCCTCTAACCCCCACATCTCTTCAAAGAGCCCCCATACTAAAAATTATCTTCAAAATCTCAGCTGTTTTCTGCCAGCCCCTGTCTTTAAAAAAGTGGGTTATTAGCACTTATATGATATTTTGAGCCCCAATACAAGGTGAAGCCACATAGGCAGTAAGTGTACAAAAAGAACAGCTCCACATACCGAGCCCTGGAGTTGACTGACATTCAGAAATCAGGAACCTGAGGAGGAATGAGCAAAGGAGACAAAGAGGAGGAAAACATTTCAAACAAGAGGAGCTCAGGAACCGAAGGCCCCAGGTGAGAACCAGCCCTTTCCGTCTGCAAACCTCCAAGATGTCCATGTGGATGTGGCTGGTGTGTAAATAGGAGTGTAGCAGGGAGGGGCTAAAGAGTCAAGCAAGAACCATTTCAGGATGGCCTTGTGCACAGGGAGGGAAACCAAAAGACCAGGACCTTCCCTTTGTAATGTCCTCATATTTCCTATAATTCATGAAGTTACTTAAACTTCACCTTTATTATTTTAGTCACGACAACAGGGCAATCATTTGAAATGATCATTCAGGACTGACCATACTCTTCCACAAACTGATCATCTTTTCAAAAAATTTTATTATGCTCATGCATCTGTGGGTTAAGAATCAGACATGGCATAGAGATAATGACTTATTGTTACCCAACATGTGGGCTTTTCGCATGGATCAATGAACAGATGGAGCTTGAATAATCGAGAGGCATCTTTACTCAGGTATCTGGCAGTTGCTATGCATTGGCTGGGACCTCAACTGGGATTGTGATTTAAAACAACACACAACATTGCTTCTCCCCCGGCCCCTGCTGAATTTGCAGCGTTCCCGAGGCTGGGGGGCATGCCACTGAGGCACAGCTCCTCCTGTAGGGCCTGGGTGGGTGCCATCCCGTTGTCTTTCCTCTCACGAGATGAGTTAATTCTAAGATGGAAACAATATGAAGCACACGTCCAAGCTTTGGAGGGCAAATACACAGATCTTAATTCTAATGATGTAACTGGGTTAAGGGAGTCTGAAGAAAAACTAAAGCAACAAGAGTCTGCCCATTGGGAAAACATCCTTGTAATGTGACTAGCCACCAAGGAGCAAGAGATGCCAGAGTCTACTACTCAAATCTAGTACCTCAAGCAAGTCCAGCGGCCTAGCGTCACCCAACTGAGATCAACGATGGTAGACCCAGCAGTCAACTTGTTTTTCCTAAAAATGAAAGGTGAACTGGAACAGACTAAAGACAAACTGGAACAAGCCCAAAATGAACTGAGCGCATGGAAGTACACACCTGATGGGTAAACAAATCATACTCCCCAGTCAAGACTTCCCGGACAGTCCCACTGCAAGAAAGCTGTGGGACAGCCAAGTACTCATTTCCACACCAAGACTCAGACTTTCTGAGCCAAAAAAAGCCACATTCTTATACTATCCAGCTTGTAATGGTTAGCATAAAACTTACCAGATGAACCTTGTGTTTCAGCTTTTTTCTCTTCCCTCTCCCCTTGCTTCAGAGGCCTGATGGCGTCAGACTATTCTGAAGAAGTGGTCACCGCCAAAAAATTCCCCTTCTAGAACATGTAGACACTTGAGAAACGTTTCTGTTTGAAGAAAATAGAGGGAGAAACAGAAGTCTAAAGTGTGTGGCACACTGTGTCTTCAGACAGTTTGGAGGAATGAAAATCTAGAGATTTAAAATCATGAACTGAACATGAAAAATTCCAGTAAAATGTAAAAATGGAATATGCATCACTCTTAACCTTGAGCATAGTGACTTAGAGACACTGCATATCAGTTTTGCCAATAAGACTGTGGACTTTGTGATTGTTGTTGAACTTCTGGGTCAAAATTCAAATGAGGTGAATTTTGCCTTTAAAGAGTTTCATTTGCTAAGAACCAACTTAATAGTTGTGAGAGAATCAAATAATAGATGTCAGTACAAGTAGTTCATATATTTAACCATTTAGTTTGGGGCTCTATATTACTTGATTGAGCCTTAAATCAATGTGGGTTTAATCAATGGTTTGTTCTTTGAATGGTTGCTAATGCTGTAGATAATCTTATTGAGGACTGTACAAACACAAAGGTGTGGTATCAAACTTCAGGTTGAAAATGTTTGAAGCCTTATGAACATTCATTTCACTACTAGATTATATAAGGATATTGCCTGTGATGAGACTCACCATGTTATTTTTTTCAGTAGTTAAATTAAATCCCCATTCCATTCAACAGGCACATGTTGAAAGAGCATTATTGTTGTTGTTAATGGGGCAATGTGTTGCCTTCATTGTATTTGGGCCTTTTGTATTGCACTCTTGATATTAAATTAAATGTACCTTGAAAAAAGAGAAAAACACCTGCAATACGCTTTTCCATGTGCCCTCTGTTTTCTTACATCATAGTGTCCTCAGAGAGGTAATATTTCTTCTAAGAAAGGTCTCTACTCCAATCACTACTGTTCTAACTAAGAAGGTAGACTCCTCAAGAGTTGTACAACATCACATTTTATGGGTTACAATGGAGCCACAAACCCACTCAGATTCAAAAGGAGGAGAAATAGATTCCACCTCTTGATGGGGGTGTGGGAAGTTCTATAAACGCATATGGAAAAAAAATTATTATAAGCTGTTTTGAAAAATGCAATCTACCATGTTTAGGATTGTTAGGATTTTTCCAAACTTCTTGTTCTCTTAATCTATTTGTTCTCACTGTTTCTAGGCCATGCTAAGTATTAAACCTAATAGTGAAATGTTTATGACCACCATGTACTTATTATCTAGAAAATTAGAAAACAAAACAACACTAACAGGGTATATGACTTAGGTCAAATAGACAAATTCCCAGAAAGACATAAACTATTGAAATTGACAAGGAGAAGTAGAAAATTTGAATAGATTTAGGAATTAGAAAGATTATATGAACAATTTAAAAAGTACCTACAAAAAAATTCCAGGCCCAGAATGATTCACTGGTGAATTCTACCCAACATTTAATAATCAATTCAAATTCTCACAAACTTTTCTAAAATAAAAGAAGAGTGGGAAAGAATGTTCCCAACTCATTTTTGGGGACTAGAATGACCCTGGTATGAAACCAGAAAAATATATTACAAGAAAAGAAACCTTTAGATCAATATCTCTTATGAATATAGACACAAAAATTCTCAACAAAATACTAGCAAACTGAATCCACCAACATATGAAAGGGATCATATACCATGATCAAGTGGGAATTATCCCAGGAATGCAAAGTTGGTCTAACATCCAAGAATCAATTAATGTAATCTATCCTATCAATGAAATAAAAGACAAAAATTATGAGATCATCTCCATATATATGGAAAAACCACTTGATCACAACGAACACCAAATTATGATAAAAAAGAACACTCAACTAAGATTAGAACTTCCTAAAACTAATAAAGGGCATGTATGAAAATCCACAGCTAACATCATACTTAATGATGAATGATGAATGATTACCCAAATGTTAGGAATAAAACAAGGATGTTTGCTTTTACCAATCCTTTGCAATATTGTGCTGAGGTTCCAGTCAGGGAAATTAGTCAAATATATGTATGGAATCCAGATTGAAAAGAAGGAAGTAAACCTGTACTTGTAAGTACCTGTTCATGTTATAGAAAATCCTAAGAGATACACTAATATATGTATATATATTATTCAGCAATCTTGCTGAATTTATTATTTGTTCTAATATATATATTTTATAATATACATAGAATATATATATGATATATATATTCTATATATGTTCTAATATATATATATATGTTCATATATATATGATATATATATTCTATATATGTTCTAATATATATATATGTTCATATATATATATAGATAGATATTCTATATCTATATATAGATAGATATTCTATATATATATATAGAATAAGAACCAATAAGTTCAGCAAGATTGCAGGGTACAAAAGCAATATATATAAGTCAATTGTATTTCTATATACTTGCAATGAACAATTTAAAAATTAAATAAGGGAACAATTCTATATGCAATAGGCTCAAAAAGAATAAAATATTTAGGAATATATTTAACAAAAGAAATGCACAATTACACACTTAAAAATATAAAACATTTTTCAAATAAATTTTTAAAAACATAAATACATGGACAGACATCCTATGTTCATGGATTGGAAGATGTAACATGGTTAAAATAGCAATACACTCTAAATTGATCTAGATATTAAGGGCAATGAGTATCAAAATCCTAGCAGAAATGCAGATGGATAAGCTAATCCTAAAATTCATACAGAGATGTAAGGAACTCAGACCAGCTAAAGCAATTTTGAGCAAGAAAAACTAGGAAGACTCAAATTGCCCAATTTTAAAACTAACTACAAAGCTACAATAGTTCAAACAGTATGGTACTGGCATCAGAGTAGACATAGAGGTAAATGGAATAAAATTGAGAGTCCAGAAATAAACTCATTTTCAAAAGGTAAACTTGTTTTTCCAAAAAGGTATTGAAACTGGGAAAAGAGCAGTCTTTTCAACAAAAAGTGTTAATATAATTGGATACCTGCAGGCAAAAAAAGAAAGTTAAACTGTTTGCATCATACCCAAAAATTAACTTGGAATGGATCATAAGGCTACATATGAGAGCGAAAACTATATAACAGGATCTTAATGACCTTGACTTAGACAACTTCTACTTAGATTGGGCACTTTAAGCTCACATGACAAAAGACAAATGAGACTTCATAAAAATGTAAAACCTTGTGTCTTAAAGGACACCATCAAGGACTGAAAAGACAACACACAGAATGGGAGAAAATATTTGGAAATGCTACCTGTAATAAGGGACTTGTATCTAGAATATATAAAGAATTCTTACAACTCAATAATAAGACAAATATCTCAATTTAAAAATAGCCAAAGGGTGCAAATGGTCATTTCTTCAAAGAAGACACATATATGCCCAATAAGAACATGAAAAGATGCTCAATATTACTAACTATCAGGATAATGGAAATTAAATCACAATGAAATACCATGTTACACCCACGAGGATGGTTATAATAAAAAAAGATAATAACGTATGTTGGCGGGATGTAAAGAGATTGGAACCCTGAGACATTACAGGTGAGGATATAAAATGGTGCAGCTGCTTTGGAAAAAAAGTTTGGTAGTTCCTTAAGAAGTTAAACAAGGCATTATTATTTCATCTGACAAATCTACTCCTAGGCATTAGCCAAAAGAAATGAAGACCTATGTCTACACAAAAACTTGTACACAGATGTTCATAAGAGTATTATTCATAATAACCAGAAAGTGAAAACAACTGATGAACGGATAAATAAAATGTGACAGGGATGCCTGGGTGGCTCAGTCAGTTAAGTGTCTGACTTTGCTTCAAGTCATGATCTCAAGGTTCAAGAGTTTGAGCCCTGCATCAGGCTCTGTGCTGAAACTCAGAGCCTAGAGCCTGCTTCTGATTCTGTGTCTCCTTCTCTCTCTGTCCTCCCCCACTCGCACTCTGTCTCTCTCAAAAATAAATAAACATTTAAATAAATAAATAAATAAATAAATAAATAAGGCATGCCATATGACCAAATATTGTTTGGCAATAAAAAAAGTACCAATACATGCACCTTGAAACTATTTTGCTAAGTAAAAGAAGCTAGTTACAAAAGACGCCATATTATACGATTCCATTTATCTGAAATGTCCAGAATACGCATATAGAGAGACAGAAATTAGATTAGTAATTGCCTAGGTTGGTGAGGGGGAGGGAGTTTGAAGGGCATGGAAGTGATTGAGAGTGCTTACTGGGTATCATTTAGGGAGTGATGAAGTGTTCTAAATTTGTGGTGATATCTGTACAACTCTGAATACAGTAAAAGCCATGCAGTTATACATTTTAAGTGGGCCCATCAAATGATATATGAATTATATTTGAATAATATAACAGGTCGCCTGGGTGGCTGGGTCAGTTAAGCATCCAACTTCAGCTCAGGTCATGATCTTGCAGTTTGTGAGTTCCAGCCCCACGTGGGGCTCTGTGCTGATAGCTAGGAGCCTGGAGCCTACTTCAGATTCTGTCTTCCTCTCTCTCTGCCCCTCCCCAACTCATGCTTGCACTCTCTCTCTCTCTCTCTCTCTCTCTCCTAAAAACTACGTAAACATTAAAAAAATAATGTTTTATTTTTAATAAATAAATAAATATTAAAATATTTAATATTAAAATATTAAAATAAATAAACAATATAATTATTGCAAAAATAATAATATAATTATATTAATTAATAATTAATAATAATATAGTAATTATTATTGAAAACAGTAACAGATGCCTGTTAACAATAAGGTGCCTGGGTGGCTCAGTCGGTTAAGCACCTAGACTCTTGATTTTGACTCAGGTCATGATCTCACAGTTTGTGAGTTTGGGCCTCACATCAGGCTCCACACTGTAGGATTCTCTCTCTTCCTCTCTCTCTGCCCCTCCCTCTTGCGCACACATACTCTCTCTCTCTCTCAAAATAAATAAACTTAAAAAAAAAAAAAAAAAAAACAGAAAAACCCAAAGTTGTTAACTAAATGATTTTTATTTTTGAAATTTTGTCTCACTTCACAGAAAAAAGGTGACTGACATCTGACCTACAGAAGCTGTCTTGCTCCCCCCAAGCCAGAAGACACCTGATAAGTTCCTAATCCTGGTGATGTCCACTGTCTGAGATGCTCTTCCCCACACCTGCACTCCTAGCAATGTCTAAGGGACAAGCTGTAGAGTAGTAAGTTTTTAGTACCCTATTAAAATGGTCCTTTTTCACCACTTCCAGGACAGGGAAGCATCTTGCTATTAAAAAGTTTTAAGAATTTGTCTCTAAATTGTTAACTTCTGATACAAAAAGAGCTGAATGTATCCTACTGCCGTAAATAATAATCCCTCTTTTTTATAAAAGATTTTATTCTTAAGTAAACTCTACACTCCACGTGGGGTTTGAACTTACAACCCCAAGATCAAGAGTCACATGCTCTACCGACTGAGCCAGCCATGATCACTTTTTTTTATAATGTCAGCTTTTTCCCCGAAGGCATACAGAGGGACAATCAGTGTGTACAGGATGTGAGTCATAGCCAAACGGCCATGTGAACCTCCCATGGGCTTCACACTGGAAATAAAGACACATTTTAAACTGACACTAATTCACCAATTCCATCCGTGGTATTCTTTAGGATTCCCAGAGAGGCAAAAATAGCACATAAACCGTAATTGTTTTGACTACGTGAGCCCCTCCCCCACCAGAAGCAAAAGTTTGCCTCTGAAGCATGAAAATCTGGTCATTCTCACCACCGCCTTTCTCTAGGCTCGCCTTAACTTCCTTTTGGCCCTGTTTTAGGTGGGCCTGCTCTACACCATTGGGTCAAGAGGCTAAGCAGACACCTGCTTCCACTCGGAACGTCCCTCCAGAACAGCATCAGGTTGTCTCCAGAGCTCCGGATGGCAGCGCCTACTCCTGGAAGCCCCGAGACCCTGCTGGGGCCATGCAGCTCTGGGCATGCCTCTGAACTTCTCTGGACCTCCCACAACTTTTTATTGTGTTGTCACAAATGCTAAATCCTAGTCTAGTTTCTTTATAGGGCCACTGCGGAAAATAGAGCCGAAGTGTGTGAAAGCGATTAGAACACGTTTAAACTGCTTTACAAATGCCTACCAAGCTGCGGGCAATAGTGCCAAAGTGCTCATCTCACAGATGAGGCACCTGGGACCAGGGCTGAGTTCCTGGACCACACAGTGGCAGCGTCAGGCCTAGAATCGGAGTCTTCACGGCATCCCTTTTCCTCCAGATGGGACTCCCGCTCACCCACAGGCTGTTCTCAGAAGACCAAACCTGTCTCCTTGCAAATTATAGGAATCGATTTCCTTGGTAATCCTTCCATGTGGTTTTATAAATCGATTAGCTTTTAAAATATACTGTAAATTTCTGCATCTGCTACTTTAGAATATTGATTGTATCTGTCAAAGATTTATTGTGGGTCAGAAATTTCTGTTTGATGAGGCTCACTGAAAAAGATTAGGGAAGTATCTTAAGTAACCATCAAATGGACTGCTCAATTATCAATAGGCAGATTGTCTGAAATGCTTTTTCTCTTTTTGCGCATTGCCCCCAGGGAGAGAACAAATAAAGAGGTCAGGATCAAAGAAGATAATTTCTATCAAAAGCAATCCGTGACCATCAAGCTTGTGAGGATCAATATGTTATTTAAAAGAGTTCATGATAACATAATAATATGTACATTATGTTATGTTAAAAAGCAGGATCCAAAAGTGTCTGTTAACTACATGCAAAGATATATACATACACGGAACAACAAAGAAAACTGTAAAGGGTCCCCCTGCTGCCCCTAAGTAGCCCTCATGCATCTATCTGGTAAGCTACCTCCCTGCAAAAGCAGGCCTGGCTTTCGGGGATGATGAAGGGTCTGAGTGGAGCAAGGAAAAGGGCTGATCTTTGTGTCCCACATGAGCAAACCTCCCCCGTTTCCCTGGATGGTTCAAAAGGAAGACTCTCATTTCTTTGCTGTCCTTGCACATACCTGATGTCCACGTGGCTGTGCTGACCTTCTCAGGGACACAGATACACAAACAAGTCGGCTTTTGTGGGGGCCCCTGTAGTTCCAGAACTTTACAAACATTCGCACATGTGTAGACTGCGAGCATTCGGACGTGCAGCGGAATCCTCACTTTGCTTTCCTCTCTTGACATCAAGTCTTGATACTTTCATCCAGAATAAAGGTGGGGCCTTCTGACGCTCTACAACAGCCCAGGACTCCAGGACTCCAGTGCGTCTTTATTTTACCAGTCCATAACAGAGGGGATTTGGGTCCATTCCAGCCTTTTGACATTACAAACGAGACTCCCCTTGTATGCAGCAGGCATATTTTTTATTTCAATACATCATACCGGGTTGTTTTCCAGAAATATGAAACTCACACTTCCATCAGGAAGATTAAGCATACCTATTTTTCCAACATTACCAGCCCCATGCCATGTTCTTTGGTGACAGGAAAGGTGCTTTGCTTTGCATTCCTATAGCTACTGGAGAGGTTGAGCATCTTTTCGCATAATTTTTAGGCTTTGGTGTTTTCTCTGTGAAATCTGTAAATGTTCCATTCATCGTACTTTCCCATTATTCTCTTGGAGTATCAGTTTTGCAATTTGTTAGAGCTTTGAGTACAGAGTTTGTCAAATGGTATGCAGTAATATTGATACACATGGATTAGAAGCACGCTGAAATGTAGGTCCTCAGGCAGCCCTGTTGCTCAGGCTGCACACAGCCCCATTCACTCACCCCAGGACACTGAACTCACACCATCCACTTTTATATGTGCTATGATATGAAATAAGTTGGCAGATGTGCATTACACAGAAATCTATGGCATATGAATGGCAATTTGTGTTTACTCGGTCTTGGTGTTTATAGTGTTTGCCTTTGTCCGTGGCATCACTTAATATAAACTCTTTGGGTCATTTTATATAATGATTTATATCTACCTTCCCTCTGAACATTTGATATTCCTGTATAATTATTTAAATATAGTTTCCCAAGGGCAGGGGTTTTTGTTTGTTTCCTTCACTGCAATATCCTTAGTGCCTAGAACAGTGTCTGGCATGGAGTAGATGCTCAATAAACAGTAGTTAAACTAATTAATTAATGACAATGCAGTATGGGAAGTGCAATGTAATGGATAAATGTATACATATACATATATGTATATGTGTATTGTGTGTGTGTTTCTCTCAAAAAGTAAGGCTCACCAATGGGGATGATGAGTGGTATATGTCTTTCACAATCATTGTAATACATCTCTCCTCTCTCTTTATGTTCCACATGTTTGCCTGCTCAATGCCTCCTTTCTCTGTGCTGAAGGATCAAGGGTGAGGCCACAGGCCACTCTGGAGCTTACTGGAACTCTAAGAGCCAGTTCCCAGTGGATACTTTCTCCAGATCCCTTTGTGGCACTGAAGGGACCCTGTTTGCCATGGTGAGGCTCTTCCGTACCTAGCTGTCCCCAGTTGCCACAATACTGGAGCAATCAGCTAAACCCTAATGTCCTCAGCTACTTCCAGTATCAGGATGCCTAATGCTACAGAGAAAATGAGCATAGGTAATCAGGACTCAAAGAGCACTATTCTTATAGACCACTATAGGACCACTCAGGACTGTGTGAGTGGTTGTACAGAACATCCAGAGGGACAGTGAAAAGCAGTCAGGCAGGCGTTACATTCAAATCCCGTCTCTGTCCATTACTGGTGCACAATCTCAGGCTTGAATTTCGTTGAACTCGGGTGTCTGGTATGTAAAAAGGTAACAACAATACCTACCACCACGTTGTGCTAATTACATGCTGTAAATTCTGTAAAACTTTGGGGTAATCAATAATCACTGTTACTGCTACAGCAGCATTTCCAGAGAAACTTTCTGCTACTTCTGCACGAGGCATCCTTTGACAAGACTTTACGTATTTGCAAACAGCCTCCCACTGTGTTTCCATCGCAGGTGCAGAGCTACTGATAACACCAGATGTGTTATCACAAATTATCATTGGATTTCCTCACCGTGTTTAGAGCATGCTTTATCATTTCTGCTGACAGGGTGTTTGCAGGGTGAGGGGGCTGCAGTCCAAGAGGCCCTTCAGGCAGCAAACTGCACTGGGACTCACCATCCAGGACCCTGCTCCAGACTCAGGGCTGTGCCTACCCCCAGGAAGAAGCTAAATCAGTATCAAATCATAGAATCAAGTCAAAATGCTGGAGAGGGAACAGTATGTGGGGAACAAGATCATTACTCCCCATTCCTTTCCTGTTCCATCCGCCTCTGATGTGGCTGTTGCCCTACCACCCACAGAGCATCAGAAGTCCCCATCTCACCCTTGTCTCAAACACTCCATGCCCTTCATAACACTGGTTTCCCTTCAAGCCCCAGTCCTCACACCACCTTTCAACCCCCTCCCTTCCATACTCCATCACAGACGTCCGTCTCCCTTATACTTTTACAACGCTGCTAGCAAGTCAACTGACAACGAGACTTGTATTCCAGACGCCTAAGTACATACATTGGTTTTGTTTTCTCCCCTAAGACCCTCAAAGGATGGCAGATGCATAAATGGGAATAAATCTATACTAAAACATGGAACCATGAGAAGGTGCTCATCAGTAAGCAAAAGACCCAACACACTTCTGGAAGGTGGGGCTAAGGCTTCTACCGTGGCTGCTAGAGCCACGGCAAAAGCCCACCTGATCCTGGCAGTGGGACAGGGGTTAAGGTGGGCAAGAGGAGGTAATGAATGGCTCTTTCCATTCACCTTGAATCACACCCTGCCAGTCACAGGCACAATAATGTACAAACCACCTGCCTCCCTAGAAAACAAACCTATCATTGTAGGTGATTCAAGGGACAAAAGGGAATTTGGAGATTCCAATATTCACCCTAAAATTTGTAAATTAAATATCAGATTTCATTTTTGAAAGAATTGGATGCTATTGAAAAAAGGAAGAAAGTATAAACATGCTATGGGCTAAAGAAGAAGAAAAAACTAGGTTTCCCAAAGTGTTTCCTTAGAATGCCGGAAAAATCATGTTGAGGAAAGTGTCCACGCCATGAAGGTAAAGAAGATGAGAGCACAGAGACAGGGAATTTCAAAACAAGTGCCCTAAAGAAAATAGCATAAACTGGAGGTGACATAATTTTAAAGAAATAATAGAATAACTTCCCAGAGCTAGAGAGAGGCATAAGCCACCGGATAGAAAACGTGCATCAGGAACTGAGCAAAATGTATGGAAAATAATTCCCACCTTCACACATTTTATAAAACTCCAGAATACCAAAATGATAGAAGATCATAGAACTTCAAGAGAATGTGAAAGTTCCTTAGAAACCCATGAGAATCAGTATTCCATACTTCAGCAATATCATACGTCTCTTTAGCAAAAGATACAATAGCATAGCAGTGTAAGATCCTAAGAGAAATGATTCCAATCCTAGAGTTCATACCAAACCCAAAGCCAAATTAAGAAGGCAAAATAAATGTGTTCAAGCATAGAGAGATTCAGAACATTTACCTCACATATATCCTTCCTGAACACATTACCTAAATTCCTCCAACAAAATAAGAAATGAGACCCAAAATAAAGGAAAACATGGGTGTACCCCAAAAGTCCAACGGGGATAAATGGGAACAAGTCTGCATCAGGATACAGTGAGATGGGCACTCAGGAGGAAATCACCAAGAAACAGAAACTGGTCCTTACTCAGTAAATAAATGCATAAGAAGCTAGAGATTTCTCACAATGTGATAAAGGAAGTACCATTTTCTCCTTTATAAGCACATGTATATGCTCTGAGAAAAAAAAAAGTCTAAAACAAAATATAATGGCAAACTACCCCCGGGAGTGTGGATCCCTGTAAGGACGAGGGAGGGAAATTCAGGTGGAGGAGGTAAAACTGGGACCTCAGCCAAATATATACATTTTCTTTCTTAAAAATAAATCCAAAGCAAAAGAAAAGGTACAATTGCTTCTGAGAAATATGGTGGGACGTGATAAAGGATGAGGCAGGATAAGAAGGGGTATTGTTCTTTTTTGCTATAAGACCTGTGTCCCAATGGTTTCCTTCCTAGGTACACATGGTATCCAGATAAGGGACTTAAAATTAAACAAATTTATTTTAATTAAGAGTCTAGATATTCCAACTATGTTGCTCTAGGTAGAGTTTAGGAATCTTTCTTTTCAAAAGACCCCCTGGTGATTCTAATGGCAGGAAGTCCCGGAGCTGGCATCGAGGAAACTGCACCAATAATTTCTCTGTTGGGGGTACCTCTTGAGTCAATCCCTTGCATGTGGACAGATAGCTGGTGTCCCCCACCCCTCCTTCCACAGTGGTTTTATGGGTAAGAATCACAGCTTCCAAAACGGACAAAAAGGTCCTCTGAGAGGACCAAGATTGGGCCTAGATTTCTCTTTTTCCATAGCACTTTGAGCTAAACACACAAGGACATTTGAGAATCAATCATCTCACTCTTGAGGTTAGCAAGTTGTTAAAAGATCATAAAGTTCTTAAATTCCCACTCTGATCAACAGTGAATTAGTAAAAGATATGAAAGTAGGGCTTGAAATAATTTCCCTGGTGACTACTAATCTGCAAGACAAGTTCACTATCCTCCAACTATCTACCCAGGAAAACCAACTTCCCAGGGAGGCTCTGGATCCAGAGGACCATGGTACATCGATGCCCATTTCTTCTCCCTCCCAGAACTCCTATTCATTCTTCAAAATCCAATATATCAGTGTCTTTTAATGTACCCAATTCTCATTCCATTTAACATATTTTTGTATGTAAGTTAGGCTGCAATAAAACTTACACACTCAAATACATTATGCACAAGAGAGTCTACAGTATTCTCACATGGGCAGCTGGGTAACAATCCTCTCTTACCATCCCCAACCATATATTTAAACTTCTTGAAATTTCATCACCAACCAGGAAGAGATCCATTCTGTAGTGATATTCGTTTGAAGTCTGAGCTGCACATCTGCTTACATAATTTGTGGAGCTGAGGACACTTCTCAGCACTCCTCGTGCCATGCTCAGCTGCCTGCTGGGCACTGCTCCATCATGGCGTGTTGGTCATGCATGCGATACCAACTGAAAAGGGGCAACACTGCACTCTACAGGCTAAAAATGCAAAGTCACCGCATCACTACACCCATGGCAGCAAATAAAGTGATGAATGAACTTGAAAATCAAAGTTTCTACAGAAACTTTGAAACTTTGAAAATCAAAGTTTCATATAGAAAATAGAAAAAAAGAATTGACCATTTTCACATTGGAGTCGCTGTTTAGGAGAGAAGCAATGAGGAATCACAGGTTCCAAATACCTGCACTATTTAACTTTACTTGATATTTAAATTATTTCCTACGAGTAATGAAAAATTAGATTAGCTGAGAAATCATTAGGAGTAGATGTTTTCAGTCGTAAATGCTGTTAAGACATCAACTTTGAAACAAGACATTCCTGTTGCCTTTCGTCCGGTTTCCAAGCTTTGAGATTGACTTCAATGACCTAAGACCAAAAAAGGAGTTACTATAAAAGAACCTAGAATTTTCGACTGGTTATATTTTAAAATTTGAGACTTTCAAATAACATGAAACTGAAAAATAAATTGGATGCTGAAGCTAATAAAAATCTATTAATTATATTTAGTTTTTTCCAGTGTTTGTGATTATCTGAATACCTTAATTGTTCTCATTGATTAATTTTACCAGTTAATGATATAATATATATTTATAAAATGAGTATATACTAATGCTCCTTTATCCATTTTTTTTTTACATATTGATGTTTCCTGACAGATTTCTCCTAAGGACAAAGTTTGCTTTACTTGGCATCGGTCAGAACTAGGTGAAATCCAAGCCTTGCCATTTACTAGTAGAAGATGGCAGAAAAAGAAATAAACTTGGTGACACTGGACAGCTTTATTAACTCCTGTAACCCTGCTGTAGAAATGAAACAGAGAGGCTTTCCTGAGTGTTGCTGTGATCGCTGCCTCAAAGGACCAAGAGAGACCAGGACTCTGTCATTCACTGTCCGCCTAACCCTGGACTGTGATTTCACTTGTCCTGAGCTTTGGTCCTCCCCACCATTGTGGGATCCACCATGGCCCTTCAGCTTCACAGCACTGTTGTGAGCATCAAAGGACATAGGACCCATTACACTTGATGCCATTGCCTTATTCTCAGTGTGCCATGAGTGTTACTTCATGTTACCCTTTCTCTTATTCCTTTCTCAGAATGTTGCTGTGAACAGAAATGTCAGACCACAGTTATCACAGCTGTTGGAGCACGAGTTGTCTTCAGGGGCCTCTGACTGCATGTGTTTAGATTCCAGCTCTTCCACCCAGGCACACAGTGTATCCGGATGTAAGGTTTCAGTATGTGTGTCCCTCCATCTTTTGGCACCACTTAGGCTGAGAGTTCAGAATGACATAGATTATAATAATAATAATAATTATTATTATTATTATTATTACTCGCCCTCAGCAATAATGATTAATGAAACGCAAATAAACCTCACTGATCTCCAAATAGCGGTACTTTAAGAACCAAAAGAGTAGCTTCCACTTTGCTATGCAGAAAAATTCTTCTGATCCATACTGAGAAATTATAAGCTTTCTGAGACATATTTGACAACCACGAAAAAAATAGAACTCCATATTTTAAAAACCAGATGAACAATATGTAATTTAAGGCATACTTATGTCAGGGGAAAAACGTCTTCCACTCACTCATTATGTAATTCACTTTTCGGCGCCAGCCCCTTGACATATGATACGTGAGTGACAGATTAAAAGGAGCTGGAAATTCACATACTTGCTTTATTCCAAAAGGAATAAAAAATTTACGTGACCCCATTGGATAAAAAGGCCTTTATTATTTTTAAAATCTCTTTGGTTGAAAGGAGTTTTGTTGGCTTCTCTCAATAAACTTTAACAAAACGTGTCAGGTCCCCAACGTCTTTTAACCCATGCCCCTCCTGAAACAAACGTTCCCAAGAAAGCTTTTTATTCTCTACCCCTTTTCCCTGGTCACTCCAGAAGTACCATACAGGGTTGGAAGAAACCACAATTTCATACCATCTTGTGCAAGCATGCAGAAGCCAGGTCCCAATGCGGTTGGTTAACTTATGGGGTGAAGAATTACCAAGGGGAGTCGCGGACAAATCTCAGGAGTACACACGGCCCTGCGGAGTGCAGAGTTCAGACAGCCCACCTTGACCATCCTGTGAGGAAAATAACCTGAACTCACCAGCCAAGCAGCAGTAAGTTCCCACTATAAAGTCAGTGACCAAAAGGGCAAGGGACAGTTAGCACAAAGACAACAGCATAAGAGCTCCAGACAAATACATGCCTCCCTCCCATCACCCTGAGGACACAAGCACAAACCCCCATCGTGGGTAGGCAAGGAACAGAATGATTCTGAGAGTCACAGCATTGACCTAAAGGAATACATGTAAACCAAAAGGATGCTACCCAAAAGAAATTTAGATAAGCTTTGTAACTGACAAGCGTCAGTTTCCCCATTAGCAGGCCAGGTCAGAGCTCCTGGGGAAACTGAGTTAGGTTTTAGGGAAAGGATGAGCATTGTTTTGTCTGTCAGGGCAGCAGTGTGTGAGAATATCCATGTAATATGCATGTATCCATTTACAGGCATATGTACACATGCATTTGCTGTGTAGTCATTGATCAATAATCTGTGGGCTAGAAGATCACCATCCATTCATTTGTGAACGAGCCACTTGTACTAGACACTATGCTGCCTTTATACACGGCCTTACCTACAGCAAGGGAGATGTAACTTCCTGCATTTATAGATGTGGACACTGAGTCTGGAGAACTGAAGACACACATGCAAGGTCACTTGCATGTAAGTGGAAAAGTCAAGTTTCCAATCTAGATTTCTGACTCCAAAGTGTGGACTCTTTCCCTGTGCCATGCAGGATTCAAATGCAAAGCCACACAATGGGAAGACAATGTGACAATGGCAGTGGCAAAAAGGTGAAAAGAGGATCACACTTCAGGATGAGCAAAATCGACATGCCAGGGCAGTGACTGGGGTGAAATTAGGGAAAGGAGGGGGGGACAGGTATGGGATGGCCTGGTAGTTCTAGTGTGACAAAGCATGGAGGAGGGGAATTTGCCACGTACAAGGCTACAGAAGGAGAAAGCATCTTGTAGGCCTGCTTAGGAGTTGAACATGTAGGCAGTAGGGATCGCAGGAGGCCCTTCTTCCCCGGGTTAGTGAAAGTTTGCTGCTTCAAATGGTAACTGTAGGGTCAAACAGCCATCAACTTAAGAGGTAGAAGTTTGTGTCACCACCGGTAGCCACCCCTACAACATAATTCCCCTAACACATACCTACAAAGGATGCACTGATACAGAAGAAGGGGTCTCCATCTGTCAAAAATGACCACCGAGGGGATTTCAGCCCAGGCCTCACTCTATATCTATGCCTGCCAGACCTGTAAGACCAGCCCACATGTTACACCAATCACAGGTACCCATTAGTGTTGACATAGGAAATGGATCTCAACAGCTAATGTGCTGAAAATGCACAATATGGCTGAATTGTCTGAGGTTGTATGATCAGGTCAGGGGTCATCTACCTGGCCTCAAAGCCCCGCTCCACCTCCCCTAGTTGTGTGGCCTTGACAAAAGTACTTGCTTATCTATAGAGTTTAGAGTTTCCCACTATAAAATGAAAATAATAGCATCTACTCCACAGAGTTGTTAACAAGGAAAAAGTAAGCTAATTTCTGTAAGACAGCTGCACACGTTAGCTATTGTTAGTAAGTTACTCCTGCCTATAAAACTTCACATTCATGGGAGATAATAATGATTCCCTCACAGCCAGGAATGAGACTTCCAGTGATTGATGGCAGCATGTGATGGGTGGGGGAGTGGGGGGCATGGGGGGTGGACTCTGATGTCAAGCAGACAAGAGTTACATGTGCACATGATCTTCTCTTGAGTACAGTGTGACCCTAGGCAAGTGTCAACCTCACTGCAACCTAGTTCACTCATTCATAAACTAGTGAGAGTAATACACTTCTGGGTTCACAGGACGGCTTGTTTGACTTACGTCAGCATCTTGATGCCTTGGTTTCTCACCTGGAGAATGGAATAATAGTACCTATTTCACTTTCAAGCAGAACCTTTCAGAGGAGACGGTGCAGTTCACCACATTCCCTCTCACAGGTGATGTGATAGTGGGAGATTCTATCAAGATAATGACTCCAAAATGAATTTAGATCTGTAGCATGAGCAAGAAATAAACTTCAGTTCTGTTAATCTAATGATATTTGAAATTGTCTGTCAGTACTGAGGAATCTAGGCTACCTTAATTGGTTAAGGTCTTATAAGTGTGTGGATGGTATTTGAAGCCATGAACATTGATTGATTGGATCACCTAGGACATGAATACAGGTAGAAAGAGGAAAATAAATAAATAAAGACAGGGAAGAGAAGAAAGCAGAAAAGAAGAGAATGGAAAGAAGGGGAGTAATGGAGAGAAATGGAGAGGAGAGAGCTTGGAACACGAACAAATGACTTCTTTCCACTTGTTTCTTGGAACTCTGAGATCAAAAGCTGCTCTGAGCTTTGTTTTTCTATTTTATGTAGATCGTATTGGTGTGGAGAAAGTGTGAAAAAAAGACAACTGTGGTCTCAGTGGAGTGTTTTGCTACCTTTACTGCCTTCCATTTCTGCTATGTAATCAGCACTGCCTATAAAGAGACCACAGGGCTAGAACATTTGACTTGATGAGTTTCCCTTAGACATGCATCTTGGGTGTCTTTGGTTTTAATTTTAATTTGCCCTCTCCTGAATGAGAATGTAGAGAGGAATGCAGCATGGTCCAACCTCAAACTATCCTCTAGCTTTGGCAATGACCCTCTCACATCTGGTCAAGGTCATGAGCACTGGGTGTCACTATCACTAGCTCACTCTACTTCCCTCTAAGCAAGTTAACACACTTCCATGGGCTATTGAAAGGCTCCTTCATTTGTGTTTTTGCCCCCAGTCTTGCCCTTTCCACCCATCCTTCATTCAGCAGCCAGAGTGATACCTAAAAACCTGGAAATGTCCCTGTTGATCACATGCTTAAAACCTTACAAAGTTGAAACAAGATAAGGATGAACACTTTTGCCATCACCGTTCTGTATAGCATTTAAAAACTCTAAGTAGAGAAAATAGGCGCAAAAAGGAATGAAAGCAGCAAAACTGGAAAAGAAAGAGCAAAGCTATCACTTTTCAAACACCACACAACCTTAGATGTAGGAAGCCGTACAGATTACACATGCGCACACAGACACACACACATACACACAAACACAACAACAACAGCAACAGCAACAAAACTGTTAGAACCGAAAAAAGAATCAGCAAAGTTGCAGGATATAAAACAGACACACAAAAATTCTTACACTAACAAAACAATCAAAAAAGAAAATTAAGAAAATAATTCCATTATAAAAAAGCATCGAAAAGAATAAAATATGTAGAAATAAACTTAAACAAGGAAGTAAGATATTTGTACATGAAACTACAAAACATTGTTGAAAGAAATTAAAGAATACACTAACAAATGGAAAGAAATCCTATGTTCATGGATTACATGATTTAGTATTTTCAGATGTCAATACTACACAAAACCACCTACAGGTTCAATGCAATACCTCAAAAATCTCAATGAGAGTTTTTCAGAAATAGAAAATCCATCCAAAAATTCATATACAAACTCAAAGGACCTGGAATAGCCTAAATAATCTTGAAAAAGAAAAAGTTTGGAGGACTCAGATTTCCTGATTTCAGAACTTACTACAAAGCCACAAAGAGATATTTCCTTGGGTACCAGCCAAAGGATGGGCATATGAAATATGGGCATATGGCCAATGGAATAGAATAGAAATCTTAGAAACAAGCCCTCACATATATGGTCAAATGACTTTTGTCAAGGGTACCAATACCATTCAATAAGGGAAAGGAAAGTCTTTTCAACAAATGGTGGGAAAACTGGTTAACCACATGAAAAAGAATAAAATTAAATCATTATCTTGCACCACATACAAAAATTAACTCAAAACGGATCAAAGATCTAAATGTAACACAGAAAACATAGGGGAAAAGCTTCATGGCATTGCATTTGGCAATGATTTCTTGGATATGACACCAAAAGCATAAGAAACAAAAGAAAAAAGTAGGTAAATTGTGTCTAAATTAAAAATTCTTTAACATCAGGGATGCTAGTAACAGAGTGAAAAGGCAATACATAGAGTGGGAGAAAATATTTGCAAATATCTGATAAGAGATTAATAGCCAGAATATATGAAGAACTCCTAGAATTCAATAACAATAATAAAAACAATCTGACTTAATAATGAGAAAAGGAAGGAAAACTGGGTGGCTAAATTGTTTAAGTGTCTGACTCTTGATTTTTTTCTCAGGTCGTGATCCCTGGATTGTGGGATCGAGCCCTGTGTAGGGCTGTACGCTGAGTGTGGATCCTGTTTAAGACTTTCCCTCTGACCCTCCCCCCTTTCTCTAAAATAAAAAAAAAAAATGAGAAAAAGACTTGAATAGATAGTTCTGGAGATAAGATATACAACAGTCAATAAGCACATGAAAAGATGTTCAATTTTGCTAATCATTAGGGAAGTGCATATCAAAACTACAGTGAGATACCACTTGACGCACATTGGGGTTACTATTATATTTTAGAAATTAAATTAAATTAAATTAAAAGTTAAAAAACAGAAAATGACAAGTTTGGGCAAGGATGTGAAGAACTCAAAACCCTCTGAATCACTGCTGGGAAGGATGCAGTCACTGTAGAAAGCGGTATGGCAGTTCTTCAAAAAATTTAAACATAAAATGACCACATAATCCAGCAATTCCACTTCTGGGAATACACGCAAAAGAATCACAATCAGGGGTTCCAAGCACACCATTTGTACACCCATGTTCATAACATTATTCACAATAATCACAAGGTGAAAGCAACTCAATGTCCATCAATGTATGAATAGATAAACTTGTGATATACATACAATGGAATATTATTCTAAGTTAAAAAAGAGGGAAGGGCGCCTGGGTGTCTCAGTTGATTAAGTGTATGACTCTTGATTTCCGTTCAGGTCATGATCTCGTGGTTTGTGAGCTGAGTCCTGGATCAGACTCCACACTGACAGTGTGGAGCCCGCTTTGGATTCTCTCTCTCCTCTCTCTCTCTCTCTCTCTCAAAATTAATAAACTGTAAAAGGGGGGGGGTGTTCTGACACATGCTACAATGTGGGTGAATCTTAAAGACATTACACTAAGTGAAATAAGTCAATCACAAAAAGGCAAACAGCACATGAAGCACATGAACCCGCTTATATAAGGTACCTACAGTAGCCAAATTCATAGAGACAGGAACTAGAATGGTGTTTTCCGGGGCTGAAGGGGTGGATAAATGAGTTGGTATTTAATGGGTGCAGAGTTTCAGTCTGAGAAAATGAAAAAATTCTGAAGTTGGATGTTAGTGATGGTTGCACAATGAACGGTACTTAATGTCTCTGAACTGTTCGCCTAAAACTGAAAAATGGTTAAGATGATAGCTTTTAAGTAATTTATATTTTAGCATAATCTTCAAAACTTCCTGAAGTCTTGCCATGCGAATAAAGGTTATGCTCTTCAGCCAAGTGTGGGTCCCATCACAAGTCCAAGTGCCGGTCCCATCACAAGTTGGTCCTATGTACTAGCCTGCTGCTATCTCTCCATTCCCTGTCTGTAACTCGGCCACAGGGAGTTCCCTGATAGTCCTTTAGTGTATTCGTCCCTCATTCATGTGCCTTTACATGTGCTTTGTCCACTGGCAATTCATTTTCCTCCTTTTTTTTTTTTGTCAGTACTTACCTTTAGTTGGTAAATGAGTTCAGGTGTTATTCTACTCAGCCAAAAATCCATTTTGAGTTCCATTTTGTTATGATAGTTTCTGTCCCCAGTGTCTCCCCTTCCATGTCTATCTTCCTTTCTCAACCACCAGCCCTGCATACCTGAAGCCCTTGTACCAGGCACAGAGGTAACAGCTCAACAGACTGCTTAACAACTTCCTATAATTGCATAAAAATCCAATAACTGCAATCAATCCCTAATTCTACATTTCTTTTGATTCTGCTCCTCTGATTGAGCCCTGGCTGTTACATACTGTCACACGATGCAAAGTGAAATCTTAAAATACGTCATTTACATTTGCACTGAAATCACAAAATACTTAGGAATGAATTTAGTGAAAGTACAAGAGCCATACACTGCCAAGCACACAACTTCACTGAAGCATATTAAAGAAGAACTGACTAGCTGGAGAGGCATGATATGGTCATGGGTGACGAGACTGGATATTGTTAATATGTCAATTGTCCACAAATTGATACAGATTCAATGCAATCCTAATTGAAATCTTTATAGGCTATTCCATAGAAATGCTGACTCTAAAATTATATGGGAAGCTAAAAGATTTACAAGAGATAAAACAATCTTGGAAAGGTGACAAAGTAGAACACATACTTTCTGAATTCAAAACTTCCTTTAATAAGATGATAGAGTGGTAATGTCACAAGACTAGCCAATATCATCAATGGAATTGAGTCCAGAGTTCCAACAGAAGAGAGTCCTTGAATAAAATCACACACTTATGATTAATCAATTTTCAACAAAGGTGCCAAGGTATTGGAACAGCTATATACCCATAAAAAGAAGAATTAATCTTGACCTTACATCCCACTGTGCACAAAATTTATTCAAGAAAGATCATAGCCTTGGGGCCCCTGGGCAGCTCAGCCGGTTAAGCCTTTGACTCTTGATTTTGGCTCAGGTCATGATCTCACAGGTTCATAAGTGTAAGCCCTGAGTCTGGATCTGCAGTGACAGCACAGACCCTCTCTCTCTGTCTCTCTCTCTCTCTGTCTCTCTCTCTCTCTGTTTCTCTCTCTCTCTCTCTCTCTCTCTCTCTCTCTGTCTCTCTCTTTCTCAAAACTAAATAAATAAACATTAAAAAAGAGAGAGAGAAAGGGGGCTCCTGGGTGGCTCAGTCTGTTAGGCGAACAAGTCTTGATTTCAGCTCAAATCATGATCTTGCAGTTTGTGGATTTGAGCCCTGTGTCAGTCTCGGTGCTGACAGTGCTGACCTGCTTGGGATTCTTTCTCTCTCTCCTTCTCTCTCTGCCCCTCCCCTGCCCATACTCTCTCTCTCTCTCTAAAAATAAATAAATATTTTAAGAGAGAGAGAGAGAGAGAGAGAGAGAGATCATAGCCTTAAATGCAAATGTTAAAAGACTGAAGCTTCTGAAAAAAAATACAGCAGAATATCTTCATAACCTTGAAGTAAAGATGGAATTTTTAGAAAACACACAAAAATTAAAACCATAAAAGAAAAAAAGATATATTAAATTCCATAAAAACGGAAAATTTTGTTATTCGAGAGACGTAGTTAAGAAAATGAAAAGACGGAAGAGCCTGGGTGGCTCAGTCGTTAAGTGTCCGACTTTGGCTCAGGTCCGATCTCCCCGTTTGTGAGTTCCAGTCCCGCATCAGGCTCTGTGCTGACAGCTCAGAGCCTGGAGCCTGCTTCAGATTCTCTGTCTCCCTCTCTCTCTGACCCTCTCCCACTCTCTCTCTCTCTCTCTCTCTCTCTCTCTCTCTCTCAAATAAATAAATAAACATTTAAAAGAAAAGAAAAAGGAAAAGAAAAGACAAACCAGAAAATGGGAGGACGTGTTCACAAAACACATTACTGACAAGGACTATATATGGAATATATAAAGTCTCTTAATACTCAGTAATAGGAAGAGAAACAACACTATAAAACTGAGCAAAAGATTTGAACATATGCTTAAGAAAATAAGATATTAATATCCAATTAGCACATGTCTTTAGTCATTGAGGAAATGCAAACTAAAACTGGAAGGAGTTATCAAGCAAGCAATCTGCAAAACTTAAAGTTTGGCAACACCAAATCCTTATAAGTACTTTTAGAAGTTTCAGACTTTTAACAAAATTGTTGTAAAACTTAAAAGAAATAGGGGCGCCTGGGTGGCTCAGTCCGTTAAGCATCCAACTTGGGCTCAGGTCGGGATCTCACGGTTCATGGGTTAGAGCCCCGCATGGGGCTCTATGTTGACAGCTCAGAGCCTGGAGCCTGCTTCAGATTCTGTGTCTCTGTCTCTCTCTGCCCCTCCCCCGCTTGTGCTCTGTCTCTCTCTGTCTTTCAAAAAAATGAATAAACATTAAAAAATAATTTTTTTAACTTTAAAGAAATTAATATTGTGCAGTGCTCTGTGTTCTGGGCAGTGATTTCCAATCAGTAGGGACCCAAAAGATGCACACTCCCCTCCTCCTGCTAGTCTTTACCAGCTAAGACTGAGAGTGACCAGTCCCAGTGATCAGATGGACAGTTCTCCATGAACATATGGAATAGAGAAAGAATGCAACATCCCAAAGTAGGAAAGAACAAACAAATGAATTCATTAGACGGCTGAGCCTCCGGAAGAAGGAATCTTCTTTTGGGATTCATCTCTCATTCCACAAAATAAATACACATGCAAACACGAGGTGGCAATCTCGCTTCCTTAGATTTCCGGGGACTGCCACTAACAGAGCATGTTTATTGCAAACAGCTAATTATGGACTCCGTTAACATTCACACTCCTAATTAAAGACATTTGTTCTTTGTGAAATGTGTCCCGTAAGCTTGCAGGAGCCCAGTCATGAAGCTTTCCCTGGGCTCCTGAATAACACATTCATAAATCAGGGGAGTCTCCAAGTAAAAAAAAAAAAAACAAAACAAAACAAAAAAACACCAATTAAAAGATTAGTTTCTTATTAAATATAGTTCATTTTCAGTTATGCCTTTCACTCTCTCTGTCTCTCTACCCTTTCTTGCAAGGACAGTCTTCTAAAAAGTAAATATCCATGTTCAATGTGTACCGCATGGCTTCAAGAAAAACTGCATTTAAAACATGAGAGGAGAGGGCAATTTATTTTACCAGTTTGGGCCATTCTCCCACAGTGAAACAATTGACTCAATCAGGCCTCACAAGCAAGTCACAGTGTCTAACGACTTTTCAAACCATGAGTTTGGTCTGTGGAGCCCTTGTTAGGCAGGATTGGGATGGGAAAGTGGATGGATTTGGGGTCGGAGAGGTCCCATCTAGGTGGGTTGTGTGTGCAGAGTCCTGCCCTGTCCTGCCTTGTCTGTGCAAAGGAATGACAGCCATAGCCACTGCCAGGGCTGTGCAACAGATTAAATGGAGCATGTGGCACTCAAGAAATGAATGCTCCCTTCCTGTCCTTCCCTGTGGAAAACCTGTGTCTTGCAAACACCAATCATTTCTGGCATTCCTTTTGGGATCAAGGGTAACCTCTCTGTGCATATTTAATTTCAAAATAATATTATGGGAAGTTTGCAAGTGGCGGAAACACCTCACCCTAACTCCACTCTCCTAATTGAGTCCCACATCCAGCCTTGTGACACCTTCCCGAGAGTTGCAACTTGTAACTGTGTACTTTGGGGGTGGGGGAATCATCCCCACAGCAGTACCCAGAATCTCTTCCTTTCCCAGGTTTCCCCCCTTCTCCAATGTGGATGGCCCTTTTGTCAGCTGTCCTAAGAAGTCCGTGGGGGTGAGGCAGAGGGAGGCTCCAGAGTGGAAGTCTGGCTCTGGGCAGGCCCCCACCATCTCTGGGCTGCATACCTGGAGGTAATCCCCCACTGCCGATGGGCCCTGTGAGGTGGAAATCCCCATAGGGACAATTTCACCCCATCTACTGGGGAATTGTCATTGGTGTACATCTATCACTAGTACCTCTGTCTTGCCTTCAAGGATAGACATCGTTCTTTTTTTTTTTTTAAGTTTATTTATTTATTTTGAGAGAGAGAGAGAGTATGAGCTGGAGAAGGGCAGAGAGAGAGAGAGAGACAGACAGAGAATCTGTGTGCTGTCAGCACAGAGCCCAACCCAAGGCTCAAACTCACAAACCGTGAGATCATGACCTGAACCAGCACCAAGGGTCAGACGCTTAACTGACTGAGCCACCCAGGTGCCCCAAGGATAGACATTGTTCTTACATGGCTCTGACAGGCCACATACAAGTGACTGACTCCTTCTGGTTTTGCTGCACTGTTTCCAGTTCCTCACCATCTCATCCAGGAAGAACAAAGGAGTCAGAGTAACAAATTATGCAGACTGTATTTTAAGAGGGGATCTTTTGATATAGATACTTTTTGTTTGTAAGTGGGAATGGTCTTCCCTTGGGTAAGGGAGTATCTTCTCTCCTACTTTTCTGGAGATGTGGATCTCTCAGTCTGTCTTTCATTGTCACACTGTTCATAGAGACATGCAAATAAGGAATATCTTACAATTCCAGATTTATTAGAAGAACGAGAACCACGGAAATGCCTGGAAGCTAACACGTGCTGGATAATAGGGAAAGTGGGAAGTAGGGAGACAGGAACCCCTGCCAGACTCCAAGAGCAAGTGCTGCTCTGCTCAGCTAGGCACCGCCCACAGGAATGCAAGCTGTGGGTCCAATAATTCAAGAAAATATGCGTCTGGATTTCTAATGTTGAACCTGCCGAGTGTTAAATGGCAAAGTAATCAAATGATCACAGAAGACTACGTTTGCAGGACACCTGCTGGCTGGATTTGACACAGGGACCACCAGAGTGTTCCCTCGACACTGGTCCATCTTTCCTATGGCTTTCCAACTCAGAACCCTCCCAACACCCCATAAAATAGACCCAGAACTCTTCACCCTGGGCATCAATTATACCTGCATTCACACACTCGTCTCATGTCCAACCTTATGTCCAACAGCAATCACACTCAGCATCTACCATTCAGCCTCCTACTGAAGCCAGGCTGTCATATGAATTCTTCCTCCCTAATGCTTTCCACATTGTCTTTGCCCAAACAAGTGATATTCTATCTTCTTGCCATTCTGCCTAGAGAGGCATGCCCCACGCTTCAAGCTCATATTCTCCAGCTTAGTCGATAGAAGAGATTTCTGCCTCTCTTCTGAACTCTGAGAGTGTTCACATTCACTTGTGCAGACCTCAGAAATTAATTCCAACCTGTTTAATGCTGTTCCTTAACTACTTGCTGCAGGTAATGTTTCTTACTGCTTAGAGCTAGATTATAAACTCTCTGAGATCTGGTATCAAACTTATTCATTATGATTTTCATGGTGTCTTGCTCAACTCAGACCTATTTCAAAACTTGTAGCTCAGATACTGTGACAGAATAGAACCACTTCTTAACCCTCCAGATGAGGAGGAAAAGAAAAGAATAGAAATGTTAAAAAAAAATATTGAAATTTTATTTTTAACATATTAATTATAATATTATATATTATATATATTATACTTCTATATATAATATAATTAATATTTTTAGTGTGTTGACTATTTTTCACAGAAGTAAAAGTAATTCATATGCCAAAAGCCAAAGGAAATCCAGAACCTAGAGGGTTAAGTCAAACACAGAAGCAACATTTCTCCTTGAGGACATTGAGCATCCATTAATGACATTGTAGGATTCAGGGATCAAGATATAAAGCCTGGAGTCTGCCAAGGGGAGAAGCCTAGTTTCATGAAGCTGGAACCCAAAGTGCCACACCTTCAGTGTAAGAGTGAACAAGAAATAAACCCACATTCCACACTCACAGTCACTTACTCAGGCCCATATGCACAGAAAGGAAAACAATGAAACACACTTGTCTGAGTCATGGCACTGAGTGAAGGAAAAAAAAATCTATCCTGAGAACTGTTAACAAAATCTTGTCCTCACTCCAATTGCAACACGAATCAACACGACCTGAAAGGTCAAAGAAAACTCAGAATGAAAGGGTGGGTAATGGGCATTGAGGAGGGCACCTGTTGGGATGACCACTGGGTGTTGTATGGAAACCAATTTGACAATAAATTTCATATTAAAAAAAAATTTCTATTCCAGGGGCTCCTGGGTGGCTCAATTGGTTAAGCGTCTGACTTCAGCTCAGATCATGATCTTGTGGTCCATGAATTTGAGCCCCACGACAAGCTCTGTGCTTTCAGCTCAGAGCCTGGAACCTGCTTTGGAGTCTGTGTCTCCCTCTCTCTCTGCCCCTCCCATGCTCCTGCTCTGTCTCTCAAAAATGAATAAATGTTAATTTTTTTAAAATAAATAATATCAATTATTTATCAATTGCAGATAACAAGTAGCAACAAATATTCGACACAAGCTTGATAGATCCCCCCCATATGAACTGCCAAGGATTCTGATTTCACAGTCAAAAACTTTAAAAATTCACAAGGAAAACAGGCATTCTGAGTAATAAGTGGCAACACATTTTCACCAACTTCATATCCAGAATTACCAGCCACAATATAAAATATGTATATTTAATAGGATTAAAGGAAAAAAATAGGAATTGATAAGATGAAAATATGAGAGATTATTAACATGTCCAAACCATTTGAAAAAAAAAAAAAAAAAAAACTAGAGTGGCAAAGAATGTACAACAATATAAAGAGCATGATGGATGGTTTTAACAGAAAAAAATTTAAGTTGAAGAGATATTTAATATTAATAAAAAGCTAAATCTAAAGACACTTTCTATAATGCAGTATAGAATCACAGAGTCAGGGGGTGCCGGGGTGGCTCCGTCAGTTGAGCGTTGGACTCCTGATATCAGTGCAGGTCACAATCTCATGATTTGTGGGATTGAGCCCCATGTCAGGCTCTGTGCTCAGCATGGGGTCTGCTTGGGAGTCTCGATCTCTCTTTCTGCCCCTCCCCCGTTCACACACAATCACGTGTGCTCTCTCTCTTTCAAAAATAAATAAACTTTAAAAAAAAATCACAGAATCAGGAACTAACAAAGGAGGATGAAAAGACATGGGACATAGAGTAAAGTAGCCTAATATTTGTCTAATTGGAGGCCCAGAAGGTGATGTGAGACATGGGGGTCAATCTTTGAAAAAACTGTGAGTGAAAAACTTCAGAACTGATAAAAGACATTACTACTTACATCATAAAAGCAAGTGTATCTCAAGCAGAAAAAATTTTTTTTTAAAAAAGAATAAAATCCACACTTGGAAATGTAACTCTGAAACTGCACAGTACCAAAGGGAGAAAGAGACTATCATAAAAATCTTCAAAGAGAAAGGACAGATAATCAGTAAAGGAATGACAAAGAGCAAATGGGAGTCAGAAGACAATGGAATAATACCTTGAACATGCTGAGAGAAAAATAGGTTTTTACCCAATGAAAATATGTTCCTAAGGAGATGAAGTTGAAAGAAAAGAAAGAAAGAAAGAAAGAAAGAAAGAAAGAAAGAAAGAAAGAAGAAGAAAGAAAAAAGAAAGCGAGAGAAAGAACATTCAGACTAACAAGGTACTTGAAAGACCTTCACATATGATGTTGCAAAGGTTATTCAACTGACAAAATTAAAGCAATCAGATGGAAAATCTGAGATGTAAGAATAAATGAAGAGCAAAGAAAATGGTAAATATGAAGATGAATCTACTCATACATCGACTAAATAAGACAATAATAATATTGTCTATTAAGAGTAAGGGAGATAATAAAATAGATCTAAAACACTAACCCACAATAATATATCATAAAGAGTAAGATTACTGTTAATTTATTACTCAGTTATTGTATTATCCAGTAGAAAAGAAAAGGTAGTAAGCATTTTAAATTTTCTAAAGTAACCATTAACAGAACAAGAAATAGACTTAATCAGTTACAAAATAGTAGAGAGGTAATGGTACAATGAGAAAATGTGCTAAAAATAAAAAATAAGAGGGGAAAAGAGAAAGAAAAAAAGCATAGGAAATGTATAATACACAAAAAGATAATAGGTATACATGTAATTATAATAATAATTAGAACAAATACAACATTTAAATTAAAAAATTAAAAAAGATTTCCAAACCAAACAAATAAAAGCTAGCCTGATGCTATTTGTGAGAAACATTTCTAAGTCATAAATATTAGAAAGAATAATAGTAAAAGAATGCAGAAAATTATACCAGGAAAGTACTAACCAAAACAAATATATAGTGACAATAATAGCACAGAAAGAAAAAAAAAAAAAAAAAAAAAGACTTCAAGGTATAAAGCACTAACAGAAAATCACTATGAAACAATTAAAGGTTTAATTCTCAAGGCAGATATAATAATTGTAAAAGTGTATGCACACAACATAGCCTAAAATAAAATAAGCAGAAATTGAGAGATGCCTGAGTTAGCTGGTTGGGTGTCTAACTTCAGCTCAGGTCATGATCTCACGGTTTGTGAGCTTGAGCCCCACATCAGGCTGTTTGTTGACAGCTCAGAGCCTGGAGCTTGTTTCAGATTCTGTGTCTCCCTCTCCTTCTCTGCCCCTCCCTCATTTTCACTCTATCTCTGTCTCTTTCAAAAATAAATAAACATTAACAACAATTTTTTTTAAATAAGCAGAAATTGAAAGGACGAGAAGGAAGAAAACCACCACCACCACCATCATCATCATCAACAGCATCATAGTGAGTGATTTTAACACAAGTTTCACAGTTCATGATGGAAAGTCTTAACAAATTTTCACAGTTAATAATAGATCAGGAAAAATACTCAGTATTCATACACAAAACTTGAGTAATGCAACAAGTAAACTTAAACACACTTAGCTAGCACATTACAACAACCAGCTGAGAATATAAATCTTAATTAAGCAACTATGTAACACATAAAAGTTGATTAATAGTACCATAATTCAATTATCAAAAAAATTAATGCAATTAGTTAGATACGAATAACAAAAAGATAAACTCAAAAATTCTTGATATTCTTAAAAGTAGAATCTTTCATATATTTTTATCTGTTAGAAATTAGAAATCAATAACAAAAGATAAGGAAAATTATTTTTAAAATACAGTTTAAGTAATTTACAGATAAAATAAGTCATAATTATGCTAAAAATACATACTGTTGACCATTAATGAATGTTACTGCTTAACAAAACTGGAATTCAGCTAGAATAGTATTTAGAAGGAAATGTGTAACCTAATAATTTGTATTAGAAAACTAAAAAAAAAAATGAAATTTAATGAGCAAAGGATCCAAATTGACAGCTGATAGCATAAATGGAAAGAAGAAAATGTGGAGCAGAGAGCAATCCAATTAAAAACTGACACTTTGTAACATTAATCAGTTGGGAGGAAATAATCAGTGTTAGAAATAACAAATGTGTATAACTACAGATTTGCACAAAGTAAAAACATTTTATGAATAACTTTATGCTGATAAATTTGAAGACGGATCATATAGACAAATTAAAAATATAAAAATCAACACCAGAAGAAATAGAAAATGTAAATAATCCTATAAATATTTGATAAACTAAATCAGCATTTAGGAGTCTTTCTACAAAGAAAATATAGGTTTCTGATAGTTCTTCCCAATTAGTTCCAACTGTCAAGGGACAAATAATCTTAAACCAATATTACTGAGGATAAACAGTGAAAATACTTTACAATTCACCTTATGAGAAAACAAAATTATAGACTCAATTCATGAACCTATGCAAAAGAGCCAAATAAATGTTAGCAAACTGAATCCAAAATGTATGGACAAGGTAATGCAATATGCTGATAAAGATGCAGGGTAATGTAACATAGAAATCAGTTTAGGTAAGTTCTATGTTAATAGTTCAAAAGAGAACAAAGAATTTTGGCAAAAAGAAAATTCCATCTATATTTTAAAAATTAATATTTCACAAACTGAAAATGAGGTGAATTCTCTGAAACTGGCAAAATACATCCACAAACACCTTCAAGCAAACATTATACTAAATAGAAAAATACCAAAACTATTTTCTTTATGAACAGGAAAAGAAAGAGTACCTGTTATTACCACTTCTGCTGAACATATACTGAAGATTTACCATGCAATACAATAAGAAATATAAAGAATAAAAGAAACAAGGAAGGAAGGAGAGAAAGAAGGAAGGAAGTGGAGAGGAAACTATAGCTAATGTGATTGTTAAAGTAGACAGATAAATTGATAGAATTAAAAAATATATTTAGCACCGTAGGTTGATTTAAATACACACACACACACACACACACACACACACACACACACACACATATAACAGCAGCAAACATTTTATTTATTTATTTTTTAATTTGTTTAATGTTTGTTTTTGAGAGGTAGAGCATCAGTGGGGGAGGGGCAGATAGAGAGGGAGACACAGAATCTGAAGCAGGCTCCAGGCTCTGAGCTGTCAGCACAGAGCCCAATGCGGAGCTCGAACATGAGAACAGCAAGATCATGACCTGAGCAGAAGTTGGACACTTAACTTATGACTGAGCCACTCAGTCACCCCCGGCAGCAAACATTTTAAAAGTGCAATTAAATAAAAATACTTTTTAAATACCTTGAAATTATAAATTTCCTATGAATAAATCTAGTGCAAGATCTTAAGCTTTTTATAAACTAAATTATAAAACTATGATAAAAGATATAAAGGAAGATCCAAATAAATGAAGGAATAGACTATTTTCATGACTCAGAAAACTACACAGTCTAAAGATGACAATTAGTGGGGCACCTGGGTGACTCAGTCGGTTAAGCATCTGACTTCAGCTCAGGTCATGATCTCACCGTTCATGGGTTCAAGCCCCGTGTCAGGCTCTGTGCTGGTGGTGCAGAGTCTGCTTGGGATTCTCTCTCTCTGCTTCTCCCCTGCTTATGCTCTCTCTCCCTCTCTCTAAAAATAAATAAATAAACTTCAAAAAATTTTTAAAAAATAAAGTTGCCAATTATTTCCAAAACGATAACAATTCAGTGCAAATCCAATTCAAATCCTCAGCTATTTTGTGGTTCTTGACAAGCAATTTCTAAAATGTATATAGAAGAGCTAAGGAGGAAGCATCAGCATAATACCGCTAAAGAAAAAACGAGGTAGGGAGTCCCACCCTCACCCGACTTATCAAAAAGCCATAACTAAGCAAGTGTGGCATTGGTTCAGTGATGCCTTAGTAAACAGACGAAGCAGGAGGGAAAGCCCATACACAGATGTTTGCATGGGAAAAATGTGATGTATAACAAGAGGGGGAACACATGAGCTTCTCAATAATCTGTCCTGAGACAATCAGTTATCCACATAAGCAGAAAAAAAAAGAAAAAGAAAGAAAGAAATTGGAGTATTCCCTCCTACCATACATAAAAATTAATTCCAGATGCTTTAAAGATGTAAATGTATAGCATGAAGCTGCAAACATCCTATAGTACCATATGGAAGTCTATCTTTATGACAGCAGGATAGGAATGGATTTCTTATGATTCAGAGAAGGCAAATCATAAAGAAAAAATAAACATAAACATATTAAAAATAACTTCTCCCTGTCATAAGAAACCATTGTAAAAATGAACATAAGCCACAAATTGGGAAAACATATTTGCAACATATATAACTGACAAAGAATTAGAATGCAAATTACTTAAAGAGCTGCTATAAATCAACAGGAAAAAGATCATCCAAAAAAGAAATGTGCAGAAGACTTGAAAGAATACTTTGCAAAATAAAAAAAGAAACAACATAAAAAAAAACCCTCCAGTGGCTAATGAAAATATGAAAAGATGCTCAACTCATGATTAATCAGGAAAATTCAAATGAAAACCACAGTTAGATGCCATTTTACACCCATCGGATTGGCAGAAGTTTCCAAGTCTGACAAAATCAGGTTTTGGCAGGGAGGTTCAGAAAAACCCATCTACGGCTGTGGGGTAACAATCTGGCATCATCTCGTAAAATTGGAGTTGTGCGCTCTCAAGATACAGGCATTCCTTTCCCAGGGTTGAATGGAAGCCCTGGCTGCAGATGCTCTGGGGAATATCTGCAAAATGCTCACAGCAGCACTCCGTAATAGCAAAACCGCAGAATCGAGCGGAACGCCCCAAAACAGGAGGATGCATAGAGACTGGCACGTTCGTGCCACACGGTCCTGCACAGAGTAAAACTAAATGAGCTGCAGCCAGGAGCATCTGGTGGCTCGCTCCCAGAGAGTACGCTGAGCCGCACAAAGCAAGCTGCAGATGAGCACAGATGGTTCGATGCCATTTAAATAAAGTTTAAGATTTGCAGCACTAAGCACTATTTTGTTTTGGAGGCTTCAAGTCAGAGCTGAGCCAGCCCCCTGGGGCGCCTCGGCTCCAAAGCATTAGGTGGCATCACTGCTATAGACGCAGCCGTAGTTGTTACAACTATGAAGAGGTGCACGAAAAAATCACACATTCTGTAGAGCGACTCCCTGTGGGGAAAGAGAAGACAGGGTTAGAAAGAGATACTCACTGGGCTTCGAAGATCATGGTATAACGTTCTGTGCATTCTGTGCATTCGCCGTATTATTATTTTATATTTATTATGCATATTTCATAAATATTTTGTATCTAATACATAATACAAGAAAAAGGCTCGGCCAGTTGTGGCCTTACGTGGACCCTAGGATGTTATTTTTCCGATCCTCCTGTGTGTTCTCCGGACCCTCCACTGCCTTCTCTCACTCCATCATGAGTGAAACTTTACTTTCCAGAGGTCATGAAAACCAGTGACCCGGAGAGAAGCCGTACAGCGTGGACAGTGAAGCAAACAGAGGCTGACCTCGGTCAAATCCCAGTTGGAGAGTTTGGCACCTGGTGGCCTTTGGAAACTTACTTAACCTCTCTGACTCCAGCTCCCTTCATCTTTAAGATGGACGTGACAGCATAGAGCTTGCAATGCTGTGGGGAACTGAACTATACAGGCAGATATATACTTTATAGATAAGGTGTAAATTAGATACAGCATTGTTTGTGAACAATTTATAGAAACTTATTAAAATATAAAATGCCCCTGTCACTGAACCAGCAAGCCAAGTAATTCAAATCTATTCTAGAAAAATGTCCTCCAAACTTTCCATAGATTTATAGATAAGCTAGTTCACTGGAGCATTGTTTTGGGTAGAGAAGAAAATGAAAGGTAGCTACCAATAAGAAAAGAGTTAAATAAATTATGGTACATCGATACACATTCCAAATATAATGTATTTGGAAATATATCAACAGTCACTAACATGAGTAAGGTAGACAGTGTCTTGACATAGGAAAGTCTCTGTGAAAGATGGTTGCGTGAAAAATATCCTCATTCATATGTGAAGAGTGTCCCCAAAAAGTTCAAAGATGTTCAGTTTCCCCAGCCAGTAAGGAGGCGGGACAGGGATGGCCATCCATATAACAGTTCTCAAGTAAGAATTATTCCTGCTCCAACACACAACCATCCTTAAGAAACCTACAGATAGCTCTGTAGGTTTGATAGCTCTTATTCCATCCCCCTAGGTTTCCCCCCACTAAGTTATTCATAGTTACAAGTGCAGCGATGAAAACCTAATAATTTTAGGGACTTTCTGAAACCTAAAAAAGCCGCTTGTGAAAGACAGGTTTTGTGAGGTGAGGGCACCTGTGTTAGGAAAAAAAAATGGGAAGGAGTTTCTACATTTGGGGCATACAGTTTGTTCTCATTCACATGTTCACCGCCTGTGGGACTATTTTTTTGCCTGAAAAACTGGGTCAGAATGTCACATAAGGCATGTCCAAGGCACTCAATTGAATGATTTTGTAATTCGCTGGGTGTTTCAGTGGTGCTGAGACTTTCTCTGAAGTCTGGTCGTAGAAGGGAACTGGGAGGTTACCCTGACCCAGTGCCTTGCTCTGTCACAGCTCAGTCCACCTACCTGTCTCTCTTGACCACCAAACCCTCAAAGGCAGGTTCAAGGAATAATTAAAAGAGTTGCTGGAGAGAAAATAGACGTTCACAGAAGGGGTTTCTTGGACTCCAAGGAGAGGTCACTGAAGGCCAGGGAACCATCCATCCTGGGTCCCCACGGCAAAGAAGATGCCCTCAAAATTAAGAGGTGATTATGTTTGTGTGTTTTGGCTTTAAGCTTTTTTAAAAGTTCTTGCCATGGAGTGGCCTAACCATTTTCAAAGCTAATCGTGATATTTCCAGAAAATTCCCTTTTAACAGGTGCCTTTCCGTTGCAAGAGACTGGCAAAGCCTGGAGGTGTTGATGTGTGGTTGTGCATGTCTGGGCAGGCAGGAGCATATGCCACGTCCAGGTCACGGGAGCATGGAGGAGGCTGACAGGGACTCCAAAGCCAGGCTGGCAGACTCCCTGCCCAGTGCTCTGTCTCAACCCAGAGCCCTGGATCAGAGCACATCTGAGACATGAGAGAAAAGGCCTGGTTCAAGACTGGGCTCCAGGAGGGTCCTCCATTAGCCAGCCTGTGGAGGGACTGATGGTTAGTGGTGTAAGGAAATGACAAGCTTCATGAGTGAGGACACAGGAAGTGGGGCCATGGGTATTGTGAGCTGAGTACACATGTCATCTCATACAATCCACACAGTGATTGCACAGTCAGTGTTTATACCCTGCTTTTGTAGACGAGGAGTCTGAGACTCAGAACTTAAGGAATTGACGGGATTTTTCTATCTCTGTGTGGTGAGGTTAGAATTTGAATCCACCCCATGCAATTCTAAAATCCATGCTTTTCCTATGACTTCTTCCGTGGACATTGATGTGGTCAGAGCTGTTCCGGGCCATCATGAATTAAATCCCATGCACAGCATTTTCTGAAAATTCCAGCTAAGTTTGAGAGATCGCTGGATTGAAGTCTCACCTTATGTCCCCCAAACCAGAAAGCTCCGTGGAGGTTAACTGCACCTGGTCTCACAGCAGGATTTCATTGCCTGGAGACAGAGGCTGCACTCCCCGGCAATGAGTGCTAACAAGGATATCCCGTGCAGACAGCTTCTCCCCATGAAGTTCCCATTAGTCCAGGACAGCTTTGTGACAGGGTTCCAGACTTGCTATTTCTTACAAGAAAAATAAAAATGTTGTTTCAACTAACCCTGTCCTGAAACATGGGGTTGGCCAAGTAACTAACAGGATATCTACTTGCCATGAAATGAAGTTAGGTTACAGCAGTGCCCCAGGACTCAAAAAACACTTAGCTTCTCTATGCCAAGAACTATTCTAGGAGCTTCATAGGATTTAAGTTCCCATGACCCTCCAGCGTAAGCTTGGTCAGCTCCATTTGACATGCGATGAGACTTTGGCCCAAGCCCATGTTCTACTTCCTGATGCATCATTGATCCATCATCCATTTTGTGCACCTAAAGGTTTATGAACCTGAACTGTGAGCTGATGAAGACCCAAAAACGTATAAGGAAAGGTCTTGTCCTCAAGATGCTGACAATCATACCAAGGACAGAAGTGATACACCATGCAAAAAAATGAGCTATCCATGCCACACCAGGCTAGAACGCTTTCCTGGTCAGACAGCACCGTGGTAGAGTCCCCTCCCTAAGGAAAACACACACACTCACTCACACACACACACACACACACACACACAACTCAAGACAACCTGGCTATACACGTTTGTGACAACATCTCTCACGACCTTGTAACATGAGACCATTTAATCAGACTACATGTTTGTGTGTTACCATATATTAGAGACAAAAAAGTAAAAACTATATTTAAAAAACTACACCACATAGCGTTTGGGGGCTCAGTTCTTTGGGTACAAACCCAGCTGAGCCGTGCCGGCACGAATAAAGTTGCTTCCTGGAAAAAAAAAAAAAGCCTCAGTGTCATGACTCCCTGTGAGAGAATCATGCTATGACACCCCTTCCGAGAGGCTTTCCCAGATAGCCCCAGATAACAACTACTCTTGTGAACATTTGTGCCTCCCCATTTCTCTGCACGTTTCTGTCTCTACACATGGCAATTTATTTGGGAGAGAATTTGCTTACTTGCCTCTTTCCCCCAGTGGACTCAGAACTCACTGAGGGCAGGCATTGCGACTTATGCTTTCTGTTGTCCTAAGATCCAGGAAAAAAAAAATTGGCATCAGAAGAAAAATCACTTACTGGTGTGGGATTTGGATAGTGAGAGCGGGTTTTCGAGGTCTGGCTCAGGCTGGGTTCCTTGCAGAGGGAGAGAATGTGTCACTGTGAACATGGCTGACACCCTGACCTCACCGCAGCCCTGTTCTCCTTACCGTCTCACTCCTGTTACGTAGCTCTGTCTGTGTTTAGATACTAATTCACAGTGGTGCGTGAATACAATTCCTTTATATTAAAAAATGCTCCAAAATGACAAAGAAGGACACACTAGATTTGGAGCCAAGGGATCCAAGCTTGAATATTGTTTCTGTCACTCACACATTCTGGGACAGCGAGGCGACCTCAATACCTCTTGAGCCCCAGCTCCTCCATCATACAATGAGAGGATTGAGCTAGTCGAAACAGAGACCCTTCCAAGGTTCAAATTCTATCAACCTGAGAAGAACGTTCTGCAGAGGCCAGCTAGGCCCCCTGTAGCTGGCAAAGGACGGTATTAAGCCTGGACATCAGGGAGCCTTTTGAATAATGACTTCGCAGATAGGCATTGGGGCATCGTAAAGCTCCCTCGCCATTCTCCAAGTTATAATTCCACCTCGTTTTCACTAACATCCTAGTTTCTGCAGTAATTTCATTTAGTTTTATGGCCTGGCTCCTCCAGCCTTCCTAGTCAGATAAGCAGGTCTGACAGTGCCTGAGGACGACCCCAAGCAATGATTTGCAAGGTTGGGAGCACTGAACAAACCAGCCAAGCCAACAGCATAGGTGGGTGGAGGGAAGCGCTTTACCTCTGGAAGCAAGAGCCAGACCGCCTTGCAAGCAAAGTGGCTGGGCCAGTGCGGTCGAAGCTGGCTGGCGAGGGGCAGATGGTGCGCTCCCTTGGACAGGCATAAGGAAGGGCTCATAAGTGACCATCAGGTACAGAGAAGTACTGGGGTGGGAGAGCCCCAAGATGCCTGAGCACAAGAGCAGGAAGAGGTAGGCAGTGAGGTGGGGCCCACTTATTACTGTCATGTGTGGAAAGGCAGGCAACTCCCATGTCCTGCTCCCTTGGGCAAGTTACTTAACCTCTCTGGGTTTCCGTTTCTCAGTGGTGAAGGGGGCACAATAACAACTGTCACCAGAGCTGTTGTGAGTGTGATATTTATGAGGAAGATCGGTGGTCTACCCAATACAGTAGCGGTGCAAAGGAACTGGCCTCCTCTTGTCCATCCAGACCTTCAGCTCCAGAATTTCAGGCCCAGATTCTGGAAGTTTGATCGGCTGAGAAGGCCTCGTGTTGTGAACACTGACACCTATTCCATATGTTCAGCTTGTCTGCAAGTTTCCTGTGGAAAGACATTGGGCACATCTTATTTTGCCTTGTATCTCCAAGGTAGAGCAAAGGGCCTGACCAGGAAGACCTCAGGGCACATTTGAAGTGGGCTGGAAGCACCCATAGCACCCAGGGGAGTGGTCAGAGAACAAAAGGTCAAGGTGAAACCTACCAAAAGCCAACTGTAAATGGCCAGGTGGGTTTGAAATGTAAATGAGGGACAGAGGAAAGGGATCGTCACAGGGTGGGACAGGCCAGTGAGGCCAGGAAACCAGGAGGCCAGGCAGCATGACTAGAGCCCAGCAGAGTGGATGTTGCATGGAGTGTGGTCAGAGGGACAATGACTCCCCAGGTGCCCTAAACTCCACCAGGAATAGTACCATGTGTCCAGGAAACAGTCACCGATCTGTTCTAAGCACTTTCCATGTACTAACCCATTTCACCCTCCTGTAGCTGTGAGACAGGTGCTCTCAGTGAACCCGTGTTACAGATGAAGGGGCCAGCCACAGAGAACGTAAGAAACCTGCGTGGGGTGCATGGCTAAGAAACAGAGGGAAGGGGTGTGATAGTAAAGCTTCTCCACTGCAGCACTACTGACATTCAGGAACAGATCATCCTTCCCCTGTAGCGCTTCCCTGTGCATTATCGGCACCCCTTTTTGTAACAACCTTGTAAAAATGTCTCCAAACACTGTCAAATGTCCCATGGGGGACAGAATCACCCCCATGGAGAATCATTCTCCTGGAAAAGAGCAGAGATCGACGAGGAAACATGATTTCAACATCCAGTTTGCCACCTGTTCAGATGGAAGCTGGAATTTGGGAGGGGGGGTGCGGCTGAGAACACAGGGAGGGGCTCTGAGCTCAACCTGCTGCATCAGCTGGAGGAATGAGCTGAGCTGAGAATGAGGAGGACTCAGCAGGGGTGAGAGGGGGGACGAGAGGTGTCCCACACCAAGGGACAAGGAGCTAATGGCGCATCCAATCCTTCTGGGAATTTTTCATAGATCTAGCAGTTGTCCAGAGGTGCGCTGTCCCCATGCCCACTGGGTCAGATCCCAGTGTAGATCCTGGGATCTCCATTTGAACAGGTGCCCTAGGCAGTTTGTGTGCAGCCAGCCGGTGCTGAGGTTAGGGAATCACAGGAGCTTTTCATGGTTGATGCCTTAAAGTGTAAGCAGAGGTCTCCAGAGCCTCAGAGGACCCTGTGAGGGACTCTAGGCAGCTCAGGTTGGAGAGGCACTAGGTGTACAGGCGTGGCTATGTCCTACTTCTGTTACCCCGTGACACAAGCTGCTCCCTGCCTGAGATCTAGTTGTACCTGGGCTTTCTCACCCTGGGTGGCTCAGGTTGGAGAGGCACTAGGCTGTTTCCTCCTTCTGTTACCCCATGACACAAGCCGCTCCCTACCTGAGATCTAGTTGTACCTGGGGTTTCTCACCCAACCAGACAGCCTCAGCACAGCCTGTGTGTGGTGTAAGGGAAACAGCATAAATCCGGTAGTCAAACAGAACTGAGTTTGAATCTACTTTTTATGGTGTATCATTATTGGCTTTTTTGAGACTCAGTTTTCTTATCTGTACTATGAGTACAAAAATATATACCTCCTAGGCATTTTAAGGCTTGAATTATATATTTGAAGCATGATAATGTAGTTATGGTCAAGACTTTTTGCTGGCTGAATCCAGCACTAAGTAGCTATTCAATACACAGCCCTCCCAGTGTTAATGATGCTTCTGAAATTTACACAAAACACACCATCAGAGTCTCTGGGAAGATTTATTAAAAACCAATGTCCCGGTGTGCCTGGGTGGCTCAGTTGGTTGCGTGTCCAACTTCAGCTCAGGTCATAATCTCGTGGTCTGTGATTTCGAGCCCCGCATCAAGCTCTGTGCTGACAGCTCAGAGCCTGGAGCCTTGCCTCAGATTCTATGTCTCCCTTTCTCTCTTCCCCTCCCCAACTTGCTCTCTCTCTCTCTCTCTCTCTCAAAAATAAATAAACATTAAAAAATTAAAAATAAATAACACTAAAACAGAGTTGTCCAGATTAGAACCAGGTCCCCACTGCCTGAGGCTTTTCCTCCAAACCGATTTCTAGTTTTATCCTCACAACTGTATTTCTAAATCACGTTCCAGATCTGTTCCTGCCTGGGTAGAATGTGATGGATGAACCCAGACTTATACCTCTGCTTTGATGACCAGAGCCAGATGCCCACTCAAGACCCAAACCCATCTTCCAGGCAGGCTGACCTTCAGAGCTTCTCTCTGAGCCTTGAGAGCTCTGACCATCACACCATTCACTTCTCAGGGTACTCTTCATTCAATCTCTCCTGGGTATGGGTCTTTCTTCCACCACCATTGAAAATCAAAACCAGTTCCTTTATGTGGACATTTATCTTTCACTTTCCCTGCTTCTTGAGGACTGCATTTTTATCAGAAGCTTTGAAATCCTTCCACAGTAGGCCTTTGGTTCTAAACTCAGCAATCAGTGGCCCTAACTGGCTTAGTTTTCTCTGTCATATATCCCAAATCTGCTGGTTGCACCCAAAACCCACATTGTAACCATGCATTCACTTCTGGGTTAAAAAAAATTCACTTCCTTCCCCCACAAATAAAATCACAGCTATCAAGCATAATACATGTTATTTTTTAGCCATACTTGCAATTTGTGAATGAGTCCATTAAATTGTGAAAGGAAATGCAATATTTGAGGCAGCTTTGAAAATGATATCATCAGGTTTGCTTTCAATTTTCATCCATTTCAGTGACTAAGTAGTAAAATCAGGAACCGATCCGTTGTCTGTTCCAAACCCAGCAAATGTCTCCTCCCACAGACATGAGTACAGGGTCTCAACGTAGAGGAGTGATGGGACATGGAATTGATCGAGGGTGAAGGGTGTGGGGGTCAGGGGAGATGTCCTAACACTAATACCACCGAATGGTTGAACTGAGCTAGGCACTGTGTGAACACTTCCAGCATATGTTAGTTGAATGCTTGTTGTGTTGTTCTCAGAGAACGGTAGGCAGTACCTGGAGCTATTTGGTGTTGTCACAATTTGTGGGTATTGTGGGCATTTAGTGGATAGAGACCAGGGATGCTGCTAAACATTTACACACAATGTTTAGTACAGCACAGCCTCCCCCACAACAAAAAATAATCCAGTCCAAACTGTCAATGATGTCAAGATTCAGAAAACCTGGCTCACGAAGTATCCTGTTGTCTAGATGGGGAAATTGAGGCTCAGAAATACTAAGTCACTTCCCAAAGACCAGTAAGTGAAGGAAGTGGGATGAAACTTGAGGTCTGTCTGACCTCACAGCTCCAGAATAAAATTGAGGAGGGTACTGGGGCACCTGGGTGGCTCAGTTGGTTAAGCACCTGACTTCAGCTCAGGTCATGATCTCACAGTTTGTGAGTTCAAACCTCAGCTCAGAGCCTAGAGTCCACTTCAGATTCTGTGCCACCCTCTCTCTCTACCACTCTTCTGCTCATGCTCTCTCTCTCTCTCAAAAATGAATAAGTGTTTAAAAAATTTTTTTAATATATATTTTTTTTAATTGAGGAGTCCACTGTCTCATTCATGGCAATGCCCTGCATCCAGCAAAGAGGTGTTTGCATGGCCTTTTTTTAGTACTTTCTCAAGCTATGACTCCAGCCACACACCTAAAGGAAAGCACAAATGAACAAATGTGCACACACAGGCACAGTATTTAAAGTGCAGGAGCACTACTTGCACAGCTGTGTTATCAAATTGCTGAGTGGCATTAGTCAAATCTCTTAACGTCTCTAAACTTCATTTTAGGGAAAATGAATCGCTCTGAGGTTATAATGACTGAGAATTCCCTAATATCACCATGCTTGTCTGCAATCCCTCCAGCTAATTAATCAATGTGAACATTTATTAGTCCTATCTAAACTTGGTTTGCATGTTGGAAGGAGCCATGCCTCACCACAGAGGAATGAAGAGTGAATGATGACAGTTCAGGAAACATAGCAAACGGGCAAAAGAGATACTGTCGAGTGGAAGGTGTCTTTTCTGTTTTTCCTGGGGCTACTGCATCTATGTTAGGATCAAGTGGAAGCCAGCTTGAAGAGAAAGCTGATGTAATTGAAGAAGACAGAACCTGCCAGGACAGGTGTAAACCTTGGGAGCTGGACCTTGATCGGTAGCATACTTGACTGCTGCCTTCAGAGGTCTCTGTGCCTACTCTTGGGATAGCAGGAAGTCGCAGGGTGCTTGGCTCTGTACATTCCCCGCCCCTACCCCTCACACACCCCCACCCCCTGTGCACTGCACACCACTGCCACCACGCCCAAGGGTTTGGGCTAACCTAAGTAGGGAACTGAAGGCTCTTGAGGTCCTGTAAGTGGTGGACTAACATCATCACGTGTTTTAGAACAAAATGATTTAGAACCTAATTGATGTAAATAACATCTTGATGTAAAATTAGAAAGAATTGGGGGAGGCTATACACAGACAGATTCGGGCCTACTCAAAGGGCAAACTTCATTTCAGAATTTTGTAAGGATGAAGTTGGCTGCTGCGGTCATTAGTGACTTCCCCATCGCTGGAGAGATTCAGACAGAAGTTAGATGGTTTCTTGCCTCTTACCCACCAGCATCTGTGTATTAATTGAACTATGGGTGAGGATATGGGACCACTTTTCCCAGGCCCCCTGGTAGCTGGGTGTGGTCATCTGATAAGGGATCACCAATAGGAAACAAACCTTTGCTATTTCATTGCAAGTGTTTTCCCCTGTATTAGTTTCACCTCATCTGAGCTGGAACCTGGAGGTGCCTGACCCAGATAGCCACAAGGATGAGAGTAACAGAGGGAAATCCTCAGGATTCTTTCAACAGATGCAGGAAAAAAAGAAATCACCCAAACCCAACTTCCATTGCTGAGACAAACTCAGGAAACTGAATAGAAGAGAACTTCTAAACCTAATTAAGAGCCTCTAAACACCTACAGTTAACATCATACCCAATTGTGAAAGGTTCAATGCTTTCTACATAACACTAGGAGCAAAGCTTAATGTTAGCTCTCATCACCTCATTCAACACTTTACTGGAGATCCTAGCCGGTGAGATAAGAAAAAAAGAAGAAATAAAAGCCACATAATCAGAAAGGAAAAAATAAAACTGCCCTTAGTTACAGACAGCATGATTGCTTATGTAGAAAACCCCAATGGAACCACAAAACAAAAACTATAAAAAACTTACACATCTAGGAAATGAATTTAGCAATAAGGTAAGAGAAAAGATCATACACAGAAATAATCTGATTTCTGTAGTTAGCAATAAACAATCAGAGAAGGAGATTTGTTAAACTCCATTTACAATAGCATTTAAAGTAATTAAGTACTTAAAAATAAAGTTAATGAAAAGTGCTTAATGCCTCCACACTGAAAACTATAAAGCAGACCTAAGAGATCTTAAAGACTAACTAAATAAATGGAGAGATGTACCATGTTAATGGATTAAAACTATTTGTTTTTAAGATTTGATGTCTTTAATTTAATTCCTCTCAAATTGACTTATAGATTTAAAGAAATCCAAATGAGGGGCACCTGGGTGGCTCAGTTGGTTAAGGGTCTAACTCTTCATCTTGGCTCAGGTCATGATCTCACAGTTTGTGAGTTTGACTCCCATGGACTCTACACTGACAGCACAGAGAACACTTGGGATGCTCTCCTTCTCTCTCTGCCACTTCCTCGCTCTCTCTCTCAAAGTAAATAAATGTAAAAAAAATTAAAAGAAATCCAAATGAAAATCTTAAAAGGCTTTTTGGAGACAATGATAAATTAATTCTAAAATATAAATGCAAAGATCATACAGTACCCAAGCCATATTGAAAAAGAAGAAGAAATTCAGAGGGCTAAAATTCCAAAATGTCAAGATTTTCTCTTAAAAAGCACTAAAAGTGTGGTATCTGCATAAGAAATGACAAATAAATCAATGGACAGAATAGAGAACCAGAAATAAACCCACATTTCTAAGGATATCTGATTTCTACAACAGTGCCAAAAAGATGGAACTTTATAATATACTATTAGTGGATTTATGAAATGTACAACCAATTTAGGGAAAAAATTCCAATAATTTCTTACAAAATTAAACATTTTCCTGCCTTATGAGCCACCAAATTCTGATTCTAGCTATACCGATTCTAATGAATTATAAAGGATCTTCAGACTGGCTTTATTCATAACTTTCAAAAGCTGGAACTACTCTGTTTATCCATTGATAGGACAGTAGAAACATAAAATGTGGTAGATTCATGCAATGTATCATTATTCATGAGTAACAATGAATGAACTACTACTACACAAAAATGACAGATGAATCTCAAAAACATTACACTGCTTGAAAGAAGCTTTACCCAAAAGAGGAAATATTCTAGTATTTTGTCGTACGAAGTTCTAGAATAGAAAAATCTAATCTATGTAGGAAAAAGTCAGAACAGTGGTTACCTCTGAGGGACTGGAGGTGGGGGTAGACCGAAAGGATCTCAAGGGAATGTTCGTGTGATGTTAATGGTCTGTATTTTAATAGGTGCTTGGATTAATGGGTTATGCTAGTATGCATTTACCAAAACACAGCGAATATACACCGAAAATATGTACAGCTCACTGTGTAGAAACTGTATACCAAAAGAAAGATAACAGAAACAAAAGATTAAATTTTAAGGCTATGCATGCTGAAGTATTTAGGATAAAGTTCAGGATAAATTAGGATTATTGTCTACAGTTTACTTTGAAATGTACCAAAAACTAAAATGAAGTGATGATGGATAAAGAAATGGATACACAATTAGATTGTGATAAAGCAAGGATAGTAAAATGTTAAAGGTAGATTCTATGTGATGAATACACGGGTGTTTACTGTAGAGTATTTGTGATGTTTGGATATTTTCATTAAAAGAACACATCAGGCCTGTGCTACTTCAATGCCCTTCCTTGTTCAATATCTAGGGTAAGGAAAGTTTTCTATGGCAGAATTTATTTTTGCCTATTTCTCTCCTTTTTCCTTTTACTAACAGATGGCCATATACTCCAGAGAAGGTGAAGTCCCTTTTCACCCGTGGGGAGTGATATTTTATTTATCCAATCTAATCCTTATAATTCTATTTCTCTTATTAGTGGTCGATTAAGAATGTCTAGCGAACAATATATAAAGAGAAGCCCTGTGCAGGGCTTCTAAGGAAGTGTTGCATATTCTGAAAGGGGAATTAGGGAAGGAACATTCTTTACTCTGGCCTTTCAACATTGATGTCTGACCTTGAGTCTTAGAGCTGCTGCAGCCATCTTTCAACCACAAAGAGACAGGCGCCGAGGCAGAGCAGAGAGAGCAGAACATGGGTTCAGGACGGCATCGAATGAGCTGGAACCATACTTCTTCTGAACTTCTTATGAGAGAAATATGGGAGTTCACTGGACTTCCAGTTGTCCTCTTGCCATGAGGCAATAGGCATGAGAACAAAAAGCAAATGTGCAAAGGATAGTAGAGCAAAAAGAAAACAAAAAGAGTTTGGCTTTTAATATCATTATTGAGATGCTTATACTCTCCAGACTGCCTGTTAACCAAACACTAAACCTCTGTTTGAGTTAGTTGTGTCTTGTGTTACTTGCAGCTGAGAGCATTTTGGGGGTACATTGCCTTGGAAACAGAAAATACATGCACACAACCATGAGAAAATGATGTCTACGTTTATTTCTTTAACTTTTTAATGTTTATTTTTGAGAGAGAGAGAGAGAGAGAGAGAGAGGGAAGGGCGGAGAGAGAGGGAGACACAGAATCCGAAGGAGTCTCCAGGCTCCCAGCTGTCAGCACAGAGCCCGACGCGGGGCTCGAGCCCACGAACTATGAGGTCATGACCTGAGCCCAAGTAGGACGCTTAACCAACTGAGCCACCCAGGCGTCCCTGGTGTCTAAGTTTATTAACTGAGGTCATTTTATTGACTGTAATTCTGTCAGTGGCTTCATAAAAATAATTTGTTTTCACTTGGAGTCACAAGGAAACATCTTTACAAGGAGGAGGGAGCTGACTGAGGCTCTGAGGGAGGAGTGAAATTTCACAGGATAGAGAAGTCAGAGTGAGAAAGTCCCAAGTAAGGGACGTAAGATCCAGGACTTAAAGCTCAAGTGGCCAGCTGAAGTCCCCCGCCTTACCTTTAGTTCAGAGACAACCCAAAGTGCTTTCTCAGGATACAAGAAATCACCCCACCAACTATCTATGGGAGAAAATGCTTTCACTCAATAAAATGGTCACATAGAATGAAAACTAGTCCCTTTGAATAGAATCAGTGGTGGTGCTATATCCTAAGTAATGGGAAAACCAAACTAAAATAGTTTATTGAAGAAAGAAACTTATTAGCTTACAAAACAGGAAGTCTGTTGCTAGAAGAATAAGCTTCAGGATTAATTGGCCATCTCGGAGATGTCTCGGAGCCAATCTTTTTTCACTTTTGTGTTCTCTGTTGTGGGTGCATTGATTTTGTCACCAGGCTGGATCCCCCTCATGATGGTAAGATGGCTACAGTGGGTGGTCCTGGTATTTTATGATTTCCCTTCCTTCTCCTCATCTTGAGTTTCATAACTGCTTTAGTCTCCCTTTCTACATACAAGTTCCCTCTGCACCCAGTTTGCACACAGTCAAATGTGCTAGTGTGGCATTTCTGGTCTCCATGTTACCAGTTCAGCACTGCCCATTCTCATTCATGGTCCCAACACAGCATTTCCTGAAAAGGAACTCCAATTGGGACAGTTTGAATGCCATGTACAGTAGACTGCACAGGGCTGAGGAAAGAACCCCTGAGTTTGAAAATGTGTCAGAGGAACTTCTCGAGCTGATACACAAAGAGAAATAAAGAATGGGGAGAAAAAAAAAGGATCATAACATCCAAGAACTGTGAGATAATCACAAAAGGTGTGACATTTGTATAATAGGGATACCAGAAACGAAAGAAAGAGAGAAAGAAAGAAAGAAAGAAAGAAAGAAAGAAAGAAAGAAGAAATGTTTTTAGTAATATTGGCAGGGAATTCTCCAAAATTAATGACAGGCAACAAACTACAAACCCAGGAAGCTCAGAGAATACCAGCCAAGAAAAATCCCAGGAATAAACAAATAACATACCTAGTCTATCCTATTCCAATGCAAAAAGAAAAAAAACAAAAAAAAAACAAAAACAAAAAAAAACAAAAAAAAACAAAAAAAACAAACAAACAAAACAGCAGCAACAACAACAAAAAAACCCACAAAGAGAAGATCTTGAAAGAAGTCAGGAGGAGGTGAATTGGGGGAAAACACATTACCTTCAGAGAACCAATGATAAGAATTACATTAGACCATTCTCCAAAAACCAGGCAAGCAAGAAGAGGATGCAATGAAATATTATGTTATTGAAAGAAAAAACCCACCAGCCCCAAACTCTAAACCCGGTGAAATTTTCCTCCAAATGTGAAGAAGAAATAAACATACCTTCAGAAAAACAAAAACTGAAATAATATGTCACTAGTAGTCCTGCCTTGCAAGAAATATTAAAAAAAGTTCTTCGAGAGAAGAAAATTATATGTCAGAAAAATGTGTTTATATGTAGAAATAAAAAAATTTTAGAGAAGAAATAAAATAAGGTAGATAAAAATAAAATCCTTTATTTTTCTTATTCTTAACTGATCTAATAGATAACGGTGTTTGAGGCAATAATAGCAACGATGTGTTGGGTGATTATAGCTTATGGGTCAGTGAGATGAAAGACAGCGATGTCAGGGGAGGGGAGAGAGGCATTGAAGTTACCTATACTGCCCAGGAAGCAGTTCGATGTTATTTGTAAATCAACTCGGATTAATTACAAATCTAATTTAAAACATTAGGGGGCGCCTGGGTGGCTTAGTTGGTTAAACATCTGACTTGGCTCAGGTCATGATCTCACAGTGTGTGGATTCAAGCCCAGAGTTGGGCTCTGCACTGACATCTCAGAGCCTGGAGTTCAGATTCTGTATCTCCCTCTCTCTCTGCTCCTCTCCAGCTTGTGCTTGCTCTCTCTCTCTCTCTCTCAAAAATGAATAACTAGACATTTAAAAAATAAAATAAAATAATACCTTAGAGAAACCACTAAAATGAAATTTAAGAAGAATAATTGATATGGCAAAAGAAAAAATAAACGGAACAATATAAAATTCTCAATTAAAATCTGAGAAGGCAGAAAAAGAAGTGAACACAAAAATAGAAACAGAACAAGGGCAACAAACAAAAAGTTATAAATATGGTAGATATTAATCAAACTATGTCAATAATCACTTTAAATATGAATGTTCTAAACATACAAATTAAAAGTCTTGTTTCAAAGTGAATTCTTTTTTAAAACTCAGCTATATGTTGTCCATTAGAAACATAACTGAAATAGGGGTGCCTGGGTGGCTCAGTCCATTAAGCATTCAACTTCAACTCAGGTCACAATCTCAAGGCTCCTGAGTTCGAGCCACGCGTCAGGCTCTGTGCTGACAGCTCAAAGCCTGGAGCCTGCTTCAGATTCTGTGTATCCCTCTCTCTCTGCCCCTCCCCTGCTTGTGTTCTCTCTCTCTCTCTCTCTCTCTCTCTCTCTCAAATAAATAAATAAATAAACATTTAAAAGTTTTTTAAAAAGAAACATAACTGAGGGGCACCTGGGTGTTTCCTTTGGTTAAGCATCTGACTTCGGCTCAGGTCATAATCTCACAGAGTTCGAGCCCCTCATCGGGCTCTGCACTGACAGCTCAGAGCCTGGAGCTTCCTTCGGATTCTGTGTCTCCCTCCTTCTCTGTCCACCCCGTCCTCACCTTGCACTCTGTCTTTCTCTCTCTCAAAAATAAATAAAAACATTTTTAAAAATTAAAAAAAAAATAACAAATATGAAGACACAAATACATTAAAAGTAAAGGGGTAGAGATAGATATGCCAGGGTAACACTAACAAAAGAATGCTAGAGCAGCTATATTTATTTCATGCAAAGCTGACTTCTGGAGGGAAAATTGTCATGAATAAAGAGAAGCATCACATAATGATAAAATGGTTAATCCTCCAAGAATATATAACAATTCTTAACAGGTATACACTTGACCATAGAGCATCAAAATATATGGCTCAAGAGCTGATAGAACTGCAAACAGTAACAAAGTGTGCTGTTAGAGTTTAAGACCCCATCCTTAATTGACAGATCTAGCAGACAGAAAATCAGGAAGGACATAACTGAACTGAACAACAATATTGGCCTACTGGATCTCACTGACATTTATACAACATTTCATCCAACAGGAAAACGTACATTCTTCTACAGCTCAAGTGGAACATTCACCAAGATAGATCACATTTTGAGGCACAAAGCACTCACCTTAACAAATTCAAAAGAATTAGAATCACACAACCTCTGCCCTTCAGATCATAATGGAACGAAATTAGAAATCAATAATGAACAGAGAGCTGGAAAATCTCAAAATACTGGAGATTAAACAACACACTCCTAAATGTATGAGCTAAAGATGTTTCAAAAGAAATTTTAACGTATTCTGAACTAAATGAAAATGAAAATACAGCTCATTAAAACTTGTGGAAAGCGGTTTTTAAAAGGAAATGTATAGCACCCAAGGCATATATTAGGAGAGAAGAAAATACGAAATTCTATAATCTAATTTTCCACATTAGGAAACTAGGACAAAAGAGATATAAGCCTAAAGCAAGCAAAAGAAAAATAATAATAAAATTAGGACAGAAATTAAGGAATTGAAAACAGGAAATAATAGAGAAAAATAAATAAAATAAAAAAATGTTTTTTTCAGTAAAACTGACAAGCCTCTAACTAGGCTACCTAAGAGGGTGGGGAAAAGAGAATACATAAACTATGAGATATGAGATATGAAAGAAATATAAGATATGAAAGAAAGACTATCACTATTGATACTGTGAATACTAAAAGGATAATAAAGGAATATTATGAAAAACTATATGCCCATAAATTTGATAACATGAATGAAATGAGACAATTCCCTGAAAAGTACAATCTATCCATATTCAATAAAGAAAAATATATATATAATGTGAATAAGCCCTATATATTAAAGAAATTGAACCAATAATTACTAAACTTCCAAAAAAGAAGGTGTCAGGCCCAGATAGTTTACTCTGTCAAACTCTACCAAACATTTGAAGAAGAAATGATACAAATTCCCTATATTATCTTCCAAAAATGTATAAGTTATGAGGTCATCATTACTCTAATAGTGAAACCAGATAGAGACCTTACAAAAAAATTCTCATAAAATTTGAGATTTCTTGAGATTCAAGAAAAATCTCAACAAAACACTGACAAATCAAATTTGACAGTGTATAAACAAAATTATACACCACAACAAAGTAAGATTTATTCTATGTATAGAAGGATGGTTCAATGTTCCAAAAAAAATCAATTAATTCAATCCATCATATCAATAGGCTAAAGAAGAAAATCATATGATCATAACCAGGAAAGGCTTTCTTCTAAATTGAACACCCTTTTGTGATAAAAACAAAACAAAACAAAACAAAAAAAAAACACACAAAACAACAACAAGGGGCCCCTGGGCAACTCAGTCAGGTAAGTGTTAGTCTCATGATTTTGGCTCAGGTCATGATCTCCCGCTTACTGACTTTGTGCCCCACATTGGGCTCTGCCCTGATAGTGCAGAGCCTGCTTGGAATTCTCTCTCTCTCTGCCCCTCCCCAGCATGTGCTCTCTTTCTCTCAAAATAAATAAATAAACTTTAAACAACAACAACAACAACAACAACAACCAACCTCTTAGCATACTAAGAATAGAGATTGAAGAGAATCCTTCAATCTGATAATGAACATCTACAAAAACAACCTACTCATAACATCATACTTAATATTGAGAAACTACAGCCTTCCCTCTAAGACTGGGAAGAAGACAAGCATATCCCCTTTCACCGTTCCTATTAAGTATTGTATTGGCAGCTAATGCAATAAGACAAGAAAAGGAAATAAAAGGCATACAGATTGAGAAGAAATAAAACTGTTTTGCTTTTTTTTTTTTTTTGCAGATGACATGAGTGGCCTATGCAGAAAATCCTAAAAACATCACCCAAAAATTTCTGAAACTAAGTAAATATAGAAAGTCTGTAGAATGTATGGTTAATATGCAAAAGTAAATTATTTTCTTATATATCAGCACTGAACAATTGGAATTTGACATTAAAAACGCAATACCATTTATATTAGCCCCTAAAAAATATTTAGTTACAAATGTAAAAATATGTATGTAAAGAATCTATATGAGGAAAACTACAAAACTCTGATGAAAGAAATAAAAACAAATCTCCATAAGTGGAAAGTTATTCTATGTTCATGGGAAGAAAGACTTGATATTGATAAAATTCTAATTCTTCCCAACTTGATCCATTTACTCAATACAATCCTAATATAAGTCCCAACAAGTTATATAGTATATATTGACAAACTGGTTCTAAAGTTTATATGGAGAGACAAAAGATTCAGAATGGCTGACACAATACTGGCAGAGAAGAGCAAAGTTGGGAAACAGATACGACCAAACTTAAAAACTTAGTATAAAGCTCCAGTAAATGACACCATGTTTATTGGTGAAAAAATAGACACACAGATCAATGGAACAAATTAGGGATTCCAGAAATAGAGCCACACAAAGATAATCAACTGATCTTTGATAAAGCAAAGACAATTCAAGGAAGAAAAAATAGGCTGTTAAACAAATGGTGTTGGAGAAATTAAACATCCATGTTCTACATAAATAAATAGTCATCCATGTGCTACACAAATAAATTTAATAAATAAATAAATAAGTCAGCCATGTGTTACATGGCTACATGTTACATGGTTACATAAATAAATTGAATAATTCAGTAAATAAGTCATCCATGTGTTACATAAATTAATTAATTAATTAATTAACTAAATAAGTTTAGCTCTACGCCTTACACCTTTCACAAAAAAGTTAACCCTAAATGGATCCTAGACCTAATATAAAATACAAAAAAAGTATAAAACTTCTAGAAGATACCATAGGAGAAATTCAAAGCTCCCTGGTTTGGAGATGAGTTTTTAGATATGATACCAAAGTCATGACTTAAAAAGAAAAAATGCTAAGTTGGACCTTTTTAAAATTAAAAACTTCTACTCTATGCAAGGCAGTATTTTAAAAATGAAAAATATAAGCCACAGACTGGGGGAAAATCTTTGAAAACCATATCTGGTAAAGGACTCTTACCCCAAATACAAAGAGCTCTAAAAACTCAACAACAACAACAAAACAAACAACCCAGTTAAAAATGGGCAAACAAGTCTAGACAGACATCTCACTAATGGAAGCATACAGATGAAAACATGTATATGAAACAATGCTCAGTATTAAAACAATGAAATACTGCTACACACCTATTAAGATTGCTAAAATTCAAAAAATCAACAGTACCAAATGCTGGTAAAAACGTGAAGTAAAGGGACTCTCATTCCCTGCCACTGGGAATGCAAAATTATACAACAGTTTGAAAGGCAGTTTAACAGTTTCTTACCAAACTAAACATACCCTTACCATATAATCCAGCTCTCCTACATATTTACCATTTGAGTTGAACACTCATATCTACACAAACTCTGCACACAAATGTTTACAGAAACTTTATTCATAATTGTCACAAACTATAGGAAACTTAGATATTCTTTAATATGTGAATAGATATCCTGGTACATCCATACAATGGAATATCATTTAACAATTAAAAGAAATGAGTTACCAAGCTACGAAATGGCATGATGGAAGCTTAAATGCATGTTTGCTAAATGAAAGAAAATAATCTGAAAAGATGGCTTATACTGTATGCTTCCAACAATATGACATTCTGGAAAAGGCAAAATCACAGAGACAAAAATGATCAGGGGTTGTCAGGTGTTCGGGGATGATGAATAGGTAGACCACAAGGAATTTTTATGGCAGTGAAACTATTCTCTACAGCAATGTAATAGTAGTGCATAATATTATTTGTTTGTCAAAACCCGTAGAAGTGCCCAACACAAAGAGTGAAACTTTATGTAAACTATGGACTTTATTTAAAAATAACATATCAGTTAAGTTTCTCAGGATCCACATAAGAGTGAAAACATATGGTATCTGTCTTTCTCTGTATGACTTATTTCACTTAGCATGACACTGTCCAGTTCCATCCACGTTGCTACAAAAGGCCATATTTCATTCTTTCTCATTGCCAAGTAGTATTCCATTGTGGTATATAAACCACAATTTCTTTATCCATTCATCCCATGGGGGAGGGGAAGGAAAAAAAAAGTTAGAGAGGGAGAGAGCCAAACCATAAGAGACTCTTAAAAACTGAGAATAAACTGAGGGTTGGTAGGGGGTGGGAGGGAGGGGAGGATGGGTGATGGGCATTGAGGAGGGCACCTGTTGGGATGAGCACTGGGTGTTGTATGGAAACCAATTTGACAATAAATTTCATATTAAAAACAAATAAATAAAAGTAAATAAAATGAAAATATTCACTAAAAAAAAATTTACAACTGGCTACTACATCATTTACCACCCCTTCTAAATTTGCATGTAAATAAAAGCATAGACTAGAAAAAAAAACATATATAATGTAATGGGGGTAAACAGTAAAATTGGTATTTAGGTCACATATAAAAAAATGAGAATAAAATAAAAATAAAAATAATGTATCAATATTGGTTCATCAATTGTAACAAATGTGACTCACTCATACAAGACTTTGATAATAAGGGAAGCAGTGTGTGTAGGGAGGGATGTATATAGAACTCTCTGTACTATATGCTCAGTTTTTCTGTTAATCCATAACTGCTCTAAAAGCTAAAGTCTATTAATCCTTAAAGTCACTTTTTTCATATCACACTTTCTAATATTTTTGTCCGAGGATGCACTTTTTTCCTTCAAAATAGTTGCCTCTGAAGCCTGGCAGTTATTCCAGTGTTCACGTGAGCTGCTGTCAGACTTACAGGGTGTTCTTTTCTACCTCCTGCATTGGTATGTCTCCTGGGAAGTTTTGACTTGAAGAGCAGTCACCAGTTTTTCTGAACTGAAACTGACGAACAGCATAGCTGATTGGATATATTTGTTTTTCTTTTTGTAAGGCCTGATTTTCTTAGTTGGCATGTAAAGTAAATCTGCAATTTGCCAAGTTGAGATGAGACAGAAGACCATTTCAAAGATGGGCTACATCACTGGAATATGGTTGTCGCCTCTACATCTGGATTTTCCCCTAAATACAAATACCTTCATATTATATTTCTGCCTATCATTTTAAAACTATACAGACAAAAGGAACATCCATTTAAATATTTAAATCCATTTAAATGTGCTTCCTCTTTGCCAATAGGGGGAAAAAAGTCAATTTTCAGTCTAAGTATTATTCTTTTGAAGGTAAGATGCCCTTTTTCTCTAGCTGCCTTTAGGATTCTCTCTGCCTTTTTCTCACCAGTTTTCCTGTGATGTGTTTAAACATAGGTTTATTTATGGCATTTATTTTGCTTAAGGTTTAAAACACTTGTGGAAATTGTGACTTGATGTCTTTTGTCATTTGGGGAAATTATTGGCCATGATGTTTTCAAGTATAGCTTCTACTCCATTTCATTCTCTTCTACCTCTGGGACCCCAGTAACTCTGTGTCATATATTTTCACCATGTTCCATCTGTCTCGTATTCTTTTCCTGTATTTTGTGTTTTTTCTCTCCGTGCTTCAGTCTATTTATTTTCTACTGACCAGATTTCCAGCTTACTAATTCTGTTGTAAGTCTATCCAATCTGTTATGAAATTCATCTATTGAGCTCTAAATTAATATAGGTTCTTGTATTTTTTTTTATTTCTAGACTGTTCATATAAACTTTTTTATAGTTTCCTTATCAAAGTCTTCATTTTGTCAGCTAACTCCTTGAATATATGAGTATAGAGTTCACGTCTAATAAATCCAATACCTGAATTTTCTGTGGGTCTGTTTCTATTGTCTGATTTTCTATTTTTAAAATATTTCCCTGGATTATAATTAATATGCAGTAAAGTGTACAAATCTTAAACGGACATGTCATTGGTGCATATATATATATATCTATATATATATAGATATATATATATAGATAGATATATATATATTCTGTAACCCCCACCAGATTGAGATACAATAGTGATTAACAATATATAAAGAGTTCTAACAAATCAATAAGATTAGAGAAAATCACCACAAGGAAAAATGGACAAAAGTTCTAAACGGGCAATTCACAAGAATACACAAATAAGCTATAAAAGAATAAATCTGACAGATGTGCAGGCTCACTTTTAATCAAAAATTGCAAGTTAAAATAGCAATCAGATGCTATTTTTCATACATTTCATTGAAAGTAATACAATACATCATTGATCTATGGTGGTAAAGCTGGAACTTTCATGTCTTAGGGAAGTGGAAATGACAAGTTTTGGTTACCAAGTACCTCTCTGTGTTTTAAGTTTATTGCTCTTTCAGCATTTCCATTGTTAAGGCTCTATCATTTCAGAAATTTTCATAGAAGCACACAAAGATATATTAGCTAATAATAATGTCAACATTTTTTCAGAGCTCACTATTTGCTAGACTCTTAGTGCTTTTTGAGTATTAAGATATAATTCTCAAAATGACATAGAGGCAATAGATATTTCCCGGTGTGAATGGTAAGTTGAATAGGACACTAAAGCTGAAAAGGGAATGTAGGGCTTGCTTTTGCCTCACTCACTAGGTAGAAGAAGCGAATGTCTTAAAAGGAATGGATGAGTGGTGGCTATTAGGCACAGATCAGAATGTCGCCCAGGTGGGTCACAGGGCAATGGCATAGAACCATGTAAATAAAGCCATAGGACTGGGCTAGCCAGGTCCCTAAATTTTGATAACTGTGGGAGAAGATTTCACTACCTCCACATCAAATAATGTCCATCACCTGCAGTCTCTGTGTGCTCCACTGTGCCAACTGCTGTGGGACTTACGAAAGAATGACAGGGCTTAATCTGTGTCTAAAAGTCTGGACGTGATGTAAGAATAGCGTGTACTCTGCTCCAGACTCTCAGAGAAGGAGCCCTGCCCAGATATCTAGCAGCATCGACAGCACACTGTGGGGACGTTCTGACACGTGTTTCTCTCCAGTGCTTGTCTATGTTCTTCCTGATGGTAACTCTCTATTGGATTCATCTCTGTTATCTTCTACACCTAGTACAGTGTCTGGCAGACAGTGGGCAATCAGTTCAATAAATGAATGATTGGATCCAGGGATAGGCAGATGAAAAGCTGAGTGGATGGGTGGAGGGGAGGGTAAGCGAATACCTCCTACCAAGTATCAACCCTTTCCTCATGACAAGAAGATGAGAGGGTCACCCTAGATAATGTCTAAAGTCTACTATAAATAGTTCTATATTCTGATCTAACTTGTGTCCATACTTCAGGATTCCAGTTTTGTGGAATTTATTTCCACCCTATAAGTTTCATCATCAGCACAGAGAAAACTATAATTAAATCGGTGCTGTTTCCTTTAGCTGTTTTTTTTTTCTCTTTTCCAAGCAGAAAGCTCTTTGTATTTATTGTTTCCTGTTTCTGAGAAAACAAGCACTAACAGCTTCAGGGATGAATATGAGAATATCTGTCCACTGTCATATTAATTCCTCTCTGCAAAGAAAGTCTATTTCATGTTTATTATTTTTTATTGTTGCCATATACAATGAAATTCTGATATGTTTCAGACTGTCATCATTGTGAGCAAATCTCAACACAGGCATTCACAGCTGAATCAAGGCATCAAAATGGCATAGTAAGAGCCAGTGTGGCTTCCAAAGCGTGACTCAGGCTGAAGAGTCATCATCTACCAGGGGCACGCTCTTCCCATGGTGGAGGGCTCGAGGACAAGAGGTCAGGCCAAACCATGCAAACTTATTCCAAGCCTCCACTGGGATGCGGCTTAGGTCATGTCCACTCACATTCCATTGGCCAAAATAAATCTCAGGACCAATCCCAATATCCATAGGGCAGGACAGCATACTGGGCTCTTGCTGGGGAAGGGAAGAGTAAATATTTGCTGAATAGTAATACAAGCTATCACAGGGGGTCATTCAAAAGTTAACTCTCAAACTCCCTGCTGCTTCCTTACAGTATCCTGGAGCTCTGCCCACTTTTTATGCTTTGGTGACTTTTAATTCAATGAGTAAAAATAACAACATAAAGAGTCATTATTTCTGGAGTACCCACTATGCTTCAGCCACTTCACATGTATCATTTGTAATTCTCACCACAGATCTACAAAGAAAGAGTTGTTATGCGTATGCTATGTGTATCGCATATGAGAAACCTACAGATCCAAGAGAGAAAGTATCACATCCAATGTCACGAAGTGCATGCCAGAGATAGACACCAAGACCATTCTAGCAGCCCAACTCACGGACCATGGGCCCTTTAAAATTTCTTGGGACGCTCAACCTCACTGATCATCTTATCTGATTTATTTATTTGTGTCATTTAAGACCACAATGAAATACTCCTACACACCCAACTGAGTAAGTAAATTTAAAGGACTGAAAATACCAAGTGTTTGGAAGACAGAGTATCAACAGCTCCCTACACTGTTGGCGGCAATGGAAATTGGCACTTTAGGGATCAATTTGACATTATCTATTAGAGTCAAATGCATATTGTGTTAATACCCAGCAAGCCCGCTCCTCCTAAATACACTATGTAATATGTAGACATATAGATGTAGGCGTATAGATATAAATATAGAAGTAGGTATTGATGTATGTGTGTGTGTGTACAAGCAAACAATAATTAAAGAAAAGAATCCTCACTTAAAAGGACAAAAGAGGAAGAAATGCCCTTAAAGAAAGCCATGCTCCTGAAAGAGCAAGAACAGAAAAGTAACATCTGACAAAAAGTTGAAGAATACAAGGAAATCTGCTGCTAGGAACGTGAGTGTTGGAGCACCAGTAGAAGGGCTGGGAGAGTCAGAGGAATGGGCAATGGGCTCCCAGTAAGGATTTAAGAGCTGGGTAGGTGAAGAGCCTGGGAAGCTTGAACTTGAGGAAACAAGAATGCACAATGATACTGATCTGGGTGATCCACTGGGAGGAGGAAAAGGTTTCTGCTTTAGAGCCTCAGCTGGAATTGATTGGTGGTGGGGCAGCGGGGAGGGGGGGCGTTGAGGGGCTCAGGGCCAGTCCTTTAAGGAGACCACAGAGATTGAGACACCGCCCTTAGCACACACCCTGTAAATCATGCCGCGAGCAGAATTGAGGCTGAGGACTGAGCTAAATTATGTTTCCGTGGTACCATCCATGTGCATGATTTTGAAGCAAGGTCAGGGACTTAAATTAATTTGCTGCTAAATTTCATCTTTCCAGGTTAAGCCCATTTTCTAAGCCGCCTGAAGGATTTTTGGTTTTGGGTGGGTTTTGTTTTGTTTTGTTTTGATGTTTTAGGTTTTTCCTGTGGTTTACAAGTGTTTTTCAAAATTTAATAAATAAATAAATAAATAAATAAATAAATAAATAAATACATACATACATACATACATACATGATTCAAATAGCACAGAGGGCTTTTGTCTTAAAAGCAACCGCCTCCCACCCCATGCCCCTACCCACAGGTCTGTTCTCCAAATGCTCTTTTTACCATCACAGATAGCGGGTCTCCAGTTGGCCACATCATTTTTCTAGATAATATGCTCATTATCCTGGTTTGTGACTTGCCAACTTCAGACAATGCATTGACTTCTTGTAATGGTTACTGTCCATTTACCCATCTCCCAGACCCATTCTCCCCTACTCACACCCAGAGGAGGGACTTGGGGTGTAAAGGAGTAATCTTTTCTTGTCCTCCATCAACAGTCCCCCAAAATGCCATATTTTAGCAAGCTTTGTATTTGGCTTACTTGTACAGCTTTTTGTTTGTTATTCTGGGTTTTTAGCCAACATTTTTTTTTCCTCTGTGGAAAAGCAAAGTATGCATTCTTAGTTCATTTTCAGTTATATCCAGCTGCTCAATCATCTCATCTCCTACAGCATTCTCCCTCCTGAATGTCACCATTTTCCAGAACTCAGCAAAAGCCCTGGAACCTCACTGTCCTCCCTCCAGCCACACCTACTGTCCTCTGCATCCTGGGACTCCTCTGCCTGGTCATTCTCCCTTGGTCTGACAGATCTTATTTTCCAACAGCTTTCTTCTGCATAAGAACTAAACTTGTTGAGCCTTTAGATATCCAAAGACCTCTTATTCTTCTCTCATGATAATTTATTTATTTCTTTTTACTTAAACAAAATTTTAATGTTTATTTTTGGGAGAGAGAGAGAGAGAGAGAGAGCAGGCCAGGGTAGGGTAGAGAGAGGGAGACACAGAAGCAGAAGCAGGCTCCAGGCTCTGAGCGTCAGCACAGAGCCCAACACAGGGTTCGAACCCATGAACAGTGAGATCATGACCTGAGCCCAAGTTGGATGTTTACCTGACTGAGCCACCCAGGTGCCCAGGCATGACAGTTGATTTTTTGACCAGGTGTAAGATATAAGGTGTGAAGTCATCTTTGCCTCTTAACTTCTACATTCTGTATTTTTGATAGGCATCCTGATGCCAGTCTGACTTGAATCTTCTGCAGAAGATGCCAGCTACCCTCCCCCACCCACCTGTCTGTGGAAGCTTTTAAATCTCTTCTCCATATCATTGCTGTTCTGAAATTATATAACACATAGTTATATATAATTTTTTAAATGCAGTCCTTTCTATTTGAAAACCTGTATACTCCTTTAGCTCCTCATGATTTCCTCCTCCTTTCCCTGCTCATTCTTCTCTGTCTTCTTTATACATATTTACATGTAAATTCCTCTCTTTCATTTTCTCTGCTGTTCTTTGAGAAATTCATATAAGTTGGACCTCCTGATCTCATCACTCATTTTTTCTCCAATTTTCTCTTGTTTTGTTCTTAGTCTAAAATTACAATTGCACCAAGAAGAATAGAATACCCAGAAGTAAACTTAGCCAAGGAGGTAAAAGATCTGTACTCTGAAAACTATAAAACATTGATGAAAGAAATGGAAGATGATGCAAACAAATAGATATTCCATGCTGATGGAATATAAGCATATATTTAACAATATCAGTATTGTGAAAATGTCCACACTACCCAAAACGATCTACACATTCAGTACAATCTCTATCAAAATACCAACAGCATCTTCACAGAACTAGAACAAATAATACTAAAATTAGTGTACAAGGGCAAAACACCCCAAATAGCCAACGCAATCTTGAAAACCAAACTAGAGGTATCATAATTTCAGATTTCAAACTAAACTGCAAAGTTGTAATAATCAAAATAGTATGGTATAAGCACAAAAGTAGACACATAGATCCAACAGAACAGAATTAGAGAGTCCAGAAATAAATAACTCCACACTTACGTGGCAAATTAATCTTTGACAAGGAGGCAAGAATATCAAATGCACAAAAAAAAAAAAAAAGACAATCTCTTCAACAAATAGTGCTGGGCAAACAGGATAGCAACATGCAAAAGAATAAAACTGGATCCTTTCTCACAATATATCCAAAAATAAAATCAAAATGGATGAAAGACCTCATTGTGAGACCTAAAATCATAAAAATCCCAGAAGGGAGCACAGATAGTAATTTCTCTCACACCAGCCATCACAACATTTTTAAGGCCAGAGAAACAAAAGCAAACACAAACTATCAGTTATTCCTTCAGCTTTCACCTTCTTGATTGGATTTTCATTTTAGCCATTACCGATGGTCTCCAACCCATCATGGTTCAACCTAGGATTTTTGGACTTTATGATGGTGCAAGTAATACACATTCAGTATTCAGAATTTTGAATTTTGATCTCTTCCCAGGGTGATGCTGTCTCATGATTCTGGGCAGTGATAGCTCCTAGTCAGTCACATGATCACAAGGCCAAACAACCCCCACACTTAACCACCATTCCGTTTTTCGCCTTCTGTACAGTAGTCAATGAATTATATGAGATATTCAATATTTTATGAAAAAATAGGCTTTGTGTGAGATGATTTCACCCAACCATAGGCCGGGTAAGTGTTCTGAGCATGTGTAAGGTAGACTAGGCTGAGTTATGATGCTCAGGAAGTTAAGTGGATTAAATGCATTGACAACTTATATTTTCATCTTACCATGGGTTTACGGGGATGTAGCCCCATTAAGTGGAGGAAGATCTATACATCGTTAATTGTATAATTAATCTATATGTTGTTACTGCTAACTGTCAAAAATTCCTTTCTCATTATTTGCTTTTTATTTTACATAGAACACCTCTCTTATATTATGGTTTTATTATTTTCCCAAATTTCTGAGTATTAAAGTTCTGCCTTGTCCCTTGGTTTTCTTTAGATCCTCGTCTTATTTATTTCTGTTTCTTTATTGAAGTTAGCTTTTTTCTTTTGTTTGGCTCGGCCATGTTCTGGCTCTTGTATGTGACTTGGTTGTCATATACAGCTGTCTATCGATGCTTAAAAAGCAAAGGCCAGGTCGATCATTCTAAAGCGTTGTTAAGGATTCTCTCTTCCATTGTCTGAATATGTTTCCTGATTAGTCTTCCTTCTGGGAGGGAGAAATCTGGCTGGGAGATCTGTGTTTCTGGACTAAATGGTCTCTGCCTTAGGGTGTGTGGAAAAGACCTTCTTGACAAATCCCAGAAAGAGGAGGGTTTCACCAAAAGAGGCTCCTTCCCACACTAGTAGCCTTAACTCACTTACACAGTTTCTTAATTTTCTTAGGGACATTCACACGCTTTTGTCCCCAGGGGCAAACTTTTGTGGTTGGCCTGACATTTTGTACCCAAAGGTAGGGAAGCAGGGAGGAGTTGCTTCCACAAGGAATAAACCTTTAACCAATGTCCTTGTCTGTATTCTCACTTCCAAACCCCATGCTCCAACCTGCCACTCTGAGCCCGGGCCCCTGCGGCTCTGACAGGCTGAGCCCAACCCCTCTGCCCGCACGCACCATTGCGCATGCGCGCGCGCACACACACACACACACACACACACACACACACACACACACACACACCGGCCACCCTGCAGCCTCCCCTGGGCTTCCCCTGTGCTGGAACCTCTATCTCTCTATTTCCTTCCTTGACATACTCCATACCCCATCTTCCTGGAATTCTGGAAATCTCATACACTCTGAAGGATCCCCTTAGAGCCCCTTCACTTTATGAGCTTATTTCTTTACTATACCTATAATGTAATTGTCATGTGCTGTAAAAAGAGTACAAAATACACTAATTCTGTTGTCTCGAGCCTTACACTTGAAGGGACTTAAGATGAGAGAAATAGGTATACAGTCACCTGCGTCCCTGTGGCCTGGACAGAAGACATGGTTATGCCTAGTTGTGTTCATGGCGTACTATGTCTCTCTGTGTATTACACATGATTTATTTTAATTTTTTTTTCTACAGTGCTACAACACTGTACATACATTTACATCTTGGTAAATGTGTGAGCTTCTGGGGGGAATCTGCACCAACCCCTTCAGAGCACATCGGATGTAGGGGTCATTAACCCCCTTTTGCACGTGAGAAATTTTGGAGGCAAAGTCACTGAGCAAAGTTGCACATGGTGAGCCAAGAATGAGAAGCCATCTCTGCCACATTCCAAACCCTGTTCTTTCTTTGCTCATGAGATTGTTTGGGGTATTACAAGAGATAAAATATGCAGAGCTCGTAGCAAAAGTTTGGCAAATGTAATTACCATTCTGGTTCCCTCTTCTTAGTCACAGCTGCATACCCCAAATCCCTCTGTCTTCTTGGCCAAAGGGAATAAAAGCCACAGCAAAGACTCTAAGGAAGAAACTGCCTCCTCTCTTAGTGGGCCCCAGACCTCAGCTGGAAGCAGCTAGAGTACAATTTTTTAGTTCAGGTTCACACCAACAACTTACTCACAAAGGGAAAGGGCTGTGACCCAAACAGGACTCTCTGAAAGTTAGTAATTCATTCTCTACCTCCTGGGAGATAATAATTTCCTTATGTGCTGGTGGGAACCGTTGGAGACTTATTTAGCAACTCCTTGCCTCCTTCCCTTGTGTCTCAGGGTTGCCAGCATGAAGAGTGCCATCAAGCTGGGCAGTAACACCAGGGAGTCCACCAGGGGCACTTGGATCCTCCAGGGACACTTGGATCCTCCAGTGACAGTGGGGTCCTCCAGGGACACTGGGGTCCACCAGGGACACTTGGATCCTCTAGGGACACTGGGATCCACCAGGGACACTTGGGTTCTCCAGGGACATTGGGATCCACCAGGGACACTTGGATCCTCCAGGGACAGTGGGGTCCTCCAGGGGCACTGGGGTCCACCAGGGACACTGGATACAGGGATACAGGAGGGGTGCCAAGGAGACTGAACTGGTAGAATTTCCCCCACAGCAGAGCTTTAGGGTTGGACAGTCCTTGTTCCAATTCTAGCTGTCACTGAGTAGCTGTGTGAGCATGAGTAGTTACCTCTCCTCTCTGGTCCTCAGTTTCCTTTTCTGTAAAAGGAAGAAAAGGGAAAAGGAAGAAAAAAAAAGTCAGAAACAAAATGCCACCTACCCTGTAAGGATACTGTGACATATCAGTAACTTCACATGGGAGGGCCCAACACAGCACCAGGCCTGGCACATTCTAGGTCCTCAGGAAATTGTTACTATCTGTATATTCCTATGTCTGCTGGGATGTGTTTTTCTGGAAAAATCACACTTGCTTAAGTGTTAGAACCACCCAGACTGACTTATGTGCTGGCTGTGTCCTTTTCACTGATTCTTCCCTGCCTGAGATTCAAACCAACCCCATCCTGACATTTCTCAATGTGGTCTTTCTTTCTTTCTTTCTTTCTTTCTTTCTTTCTTTCTTTCTTCTTTCTTCTTTCTTCTTTCTTTTCTTCTTTCCTTCTTTCTTCCCTCCCTTCTTCCTTCCCTCCCTCCTTCCTTCACTGACTCCTTTCTTCCTTTCTTTCTTCCTCTTCTTTTCTTCCCCCACTACCAGTCTGAAGCCTCTTCATGTGTCTCAATCCTAGTCTGTACTAGGTGGACTCTCAGAGCTGTCACCAATGCATAAGATTTTGCTTATGGTCACTTCCAACTACCCCAGCCCACCCAGTGTTCCTGCCGGGTTTCTGTGCTACTCTTCCGCTCTTAAAGATACTGTTAGAAAGTTACCAGAGTCAGACCATTCTGGATGCTTACAACCTATCGACTCCCGGATGAGGTGCTGCTATAAGCTAGGGGCCTAGGCTGCAGCTCTGGGTCTAGCATGAGTCCCACAGCCTCACTGACCTTGGGCACCCTCTGTTCTGCCTGGCATGGCCAGAGCCAGCCTTTAGTAAAGTCTAGACAGAAGAGAGCCTAGCAGCTCAATCGTAGCAGACAGCCTTAGACCTTCTTTCTCTCAGCCTTCAAACATCCTCACTCATGGATTCTTCTCAGAAAGATGTGTGTCCTGAGGGGAAAAGGGAGAGGCTCTTGGCCAAGGCTGCAGCCATTGATGTCTTTGTGTTCCTCTAGACCCCACCCTCCCACCTCCCAGCCCATGTTCCTCATTACTCACAGCTCCCCCTGCTTCTTCTCTCCACGCTTCTTAAAATATGCAGAGCCACAGTGTGGTTTTCTTAAAAGCTGCCAACTTGCCAATCAGATAAGTCAAGCTATGTTTCTGTGCTAATGAGAAAGAACCAGAAAAGGGCCCAAGGAGAAAATGTTCGCAATACACATGAAAAGACGTTGTTGTCTTTTGTGTATAAAGAGTTCAAGGAAATCAATAAAAAAAAAAAAACATAAAACACCTTTCTGAATGAGAAACAGCATGAACAAAACATTCAGCCAAAAGAACATGCACTTTGTAAATAAGCATGACAGTATATTCAGCCTCACTAGTAATCAAGAAAATGCAAAGTCGAATAATTACATATTTCCTGTCCACAGAATTATCAATGATTTAAAATCTAATGCTTGATTCTGTCAAGAGGCTCTGAGAGGAACGCTTGACTGGGGAGAAGGCAAATTGTCACAGCCACAACTCATGAATGTATCAAAACCCTAAAACATAGTCCTAGCCTTTGATCCAGCCATTCCACTTGCTGGAATACAAGCTAAGGAGAAATATATGAAAAGTAGATATTTATGTGCATATGGTTTATCCCAGCAAAGAAAAGGAAACAACTTAGTAATTAAATCAAAGAGCTTTTATACTTGTATATGGGAAAATGGTCATGCATAATGTTTGGTAGTGAAAACACAGCACTTAAAATCACACATTCAGTAAAATCTCAGTAATATAAAGCAAATGCCCACAAATGTGTAAAAGAGATTAGCACTTAATGTGCTAGACATTATGAGCAATTGTTAGAGTTTTTTTTTTAACCTCTCCATTACATTTTTTTTAAACAAAGAACATCTTTTAGTTTGATACAGGGCAAAAATTTTAATTAGAAATTTTAAAGGACCCAAGTAAAATCCGCCTGCCTCTACCTGTAAGAGCTCACAGACAAGGACTGCAGTAGGTCCCCTCCAAGAGGAAACCAGCACTATGCATGTGTGTGCATGTGTGTGTGTGCATTTGGGTGTACGTGTGTGTGCATGTATGTGTGTGTTTGGGTATATGTGTGTGTGTGTGCATGTGTGTATGTGTGTGTGCGTGTGTGTATGCGTGTGTGTGTGTGCGTGTGTATGCGTGTATTTGGGTGTGTTTGGGTGGGGATAAGTCAGGCAGGAATCCCCCTCACATGCACAACTCCCACCCTATGTAGTTCTGGGAAGGAAGTGAAAGTTCCCCTCTGGGGCCCCATCACACCCTCTCTGTCTGTGGTGAGCTCAGCAGGGTATCCCAACCACGTCCTGCACACATTACAGAGGCTGCCAGAGCTGAGTCCCAATCCTGGCTGCACTCCGTCAAACAAGTTCTTGTCACTGCTGCCAACCTCAATTTTCTCACTTTCAAATGGGCCGTTGGCAATATTCTCTTCGATGGTGCTTATGTGAATTAGATAACTGTTTTATTGTTATAAGATATAGCTGAGTTCTTGCTACTCCATTAATAAGCACCCAACACATCAAGATACACTGCATTTCTGTGACTTAGTATCAGACCCTTACCATAGAATCTAATTTTTCATGTTATGATTTTACCTTCTCAAAATACTCCTCATTTCTTTAAAATTAGACACTTTTAGGATTAAACCTTCTAAACTATATCAAATGTTTCTCTGCTAGCTAAATGACTACTCACTATTAAACACTATTTATCTTCTTTTCAGAATGGCCTGAAGTCCTTACTATAAAGTGTGTCCATCAGGGGACAGGACCAATGTCTTCGATAACTTACACTTAATGTCTTTAACTTATTTGTTGAGTAAGATATTGTATTATTACATTATTATCTAATGCATCAGTCACAGCGACCTCACTTTGCAGATTGTTCCAGTTTCACAGATGAGAAAACTGAGGCTCAGAGGATTTGAGTAAAATGTTGAAGGTCAGCCACATAGAAGGCAATGAGGACTCAAACCCAGATGGAGTCCCAAAGCCTAGGTTCCTTGACGGTCCATGGTGCAGTCACATCCTCCACTTATGGCTGGATCCAAGAAGCTTTCGTTGTATAATAAATGCTACTCTGTTTTTGTATCCGACCTTAGAGTTTGTGGAGCTACCTTTCTTTAGTTTTTTGGCTTCCTCTCTGTAAAGGATTCTTGTTACATTTTCGTGCTTTAAATTTTTTTTTAACATTTATTCGCTTTTGAGAGTGAGAGAGACGGAGCATGAGTGGGGGAGGGGAAGAGAGAGTGGGAGACACAGAATCCGAAGCAGGCTCCAGGCTCTGAGCTGTCAGCACAGAGCCTGATGCGGGGCTCTCACTCACAGAAGGGGAGATCATGACCTGAGCCAAAGTCAGACGCATAACCAACTGAGCCCCCCAGGTGCCCCATTTTGGTGCTTTTAACCTGTCCTACTTTGGGAAATGACATAAGCAAATGTCTTATGATTATATCTAAAGGCCAGTTGGCTGTCAGTGAGGATCTAAAAGTCTCCCCACAGGTGTTCTCACAAGTGAGATGCAATGACCTGGCGACTTGTTCTTTGGTTACCTAGTGGCTCTTTTGGCCTCCTTTGGGCTCCCCAGCTGCATTTCAGATCATTGAAGTTCTTTAAATTATGAACTCTGAATACAGGGGATTCTATCATCTAACAAGGACTTATATGCTAAATTGTTGCTAGTTTCTAGTAAATGCCTTTTCTGTCCCACTGTTATTTATAGACATTGCTTCTGCAACTTTGAAATGCAAGTGCTCCTGTCTGCATTTTCTAGGCGAAGAAATGGAGACTCCAAAGTTTCCACACCTGGCCCAAAGCATTCCGTTGAATAGTTCCCTTCACATCAACATGTATATGTAGCATGGGAGTCTCACTAAGGATTTACAAGCAGTGTGGGTTTCTTCATCATCTAACTAATGAGAATTATGAACATTTGCCCACTGTGTCAAACAGGCCGTCCTCATCTTAATGCCTGGAGTTGGTCTAGCCCACATAGAGCTGGGCAAGGAGTCTGCTCTGCACACCTCCAGGGGGCAGCCTTACATTGTGTTCAACCTGGTTGGTACTCCCAAGGGCATATACATCGTGCAGACATCTGAAATGGTGCCCCGGGACTGCAGCAGAGCATCCTTACCTGGGAGAAGGGGAGAAGGTGTCACAGCTGGTGCATTGGAGGACCATCAAGTAAACAACATGAAAAGCCCCACAGGAAGGACCATCAGACATGAGGACAGGATGTGTCTTGGATCTGAGATTTAAAACCAGCCTGACATGGTCTCAAACTCCCTTGCCCTTCTCCCTGGTGGGGAGAGGGGAGAGATCAAATTTTGCATATAACATAGCATTCCTTCTCTGTGAGGTAGGCAGACTCCATTTAACTAACCAGAGTGTCAAAATCCATCTCAAAGTTTTTAACTGTCCAAGTAAAGTGAATTCTTTACAAACTCAACTATGTCTGGAAGCCTCAGACAAAAGTGATCCAAATAAATCATACGACCTTTGTCCAAGCAATCCCTTTTTCTAAGAATCTTTTCCAAACATCAGCCCACGGATGGGGACAGCGCCCTTGAGGAGAGCCAGCCAGGCAGGGACTTCCCAGGCCAACGGTGCCCCTCAGCCCTGAGTGGCCACACAGCCATCGAGTGGCCAAGCAGCCTGCCAAGATTCAAACACAGGTCTGTCCCTATTTGGTCACTGGCCCTAACAGTGCCCTGCAGGCCATCCTGTCACATCTGGGAGTTTTTCAGTCCTCACCCAGGGGAATTCTCCACCACAACCTCTGAGTCTGATAGCTGCAGATGGAAACAGAAACACAGAAAATGTGATTCTTGCGCAGGAAAGTTGGAACAGAGAAGAGTTCAGACGTGGGCGGGTGTGTGTGTGTTTAAAAAAAAAAAAAAAAAAGGGTGGAAACCCCACCAGCCAAGTCTGCAGAAAAAAAATAAATGCAGTCTGCCTATCTGGGGCCAGAGCCCCTCCCCTCGGGCCGCCGGAGACCGTGACACAGGTGCCGCTTCCTCCCGGCTGCTGAGGGTCAGAAGCAGGCCCGCGCGCCCCTCGCCACCGCTCGGCTTCTCAGTGCCCCTGGCCCGACCGGCGCCCCGCACCCGCTGGCGATGAGCAGTCTCAACAGCACGTCGCCGCCCGACCAAGGTGAGTGCCCGCCGACGCCCCGCGGGGTTGCGCCCCAAGCCCCCGGGTCCTGCCGCTCCGTTCGTGCCTCTGTGCGGTGGCCGCGCGTATCCGCCGCGGGAACTTGCCCCAGGCCGGGAAGTAAGGAACCCCTGCGCGGAGGGAGGGGACAACGCCCGCCATGTGGCTCGGCCGCCCCGGGACGTGGGGGCAGATTCCGAGTAAACTTCAGGAAACTCAGCCGGTGCCCTGACTCCTCTCTGGGGCGGCGGGAGGGACGTGCACGCGGCGGGGGCATCTCTGGCCTTGACCCCCAGGGCGTTGTAATTCCTCTTTCTTGTTAAGAAGGCACATGCTTTCCTGCTGACGGGAAAGAGAAATCGGATACCCCGAGCTTCTCTGTAAGGGTGTTGGGGGACCTGGCCTGGCCTCCCCCACCCCTCCTCTGCCAATGGGCTTTTGCAGTAACAATATCAACAACAACAAAAACTTAAAATTTTCTTCTTAAAAAAGTGAATGTTTATTCCTCTTATCCCCAACTCTGCCCAGGTCTGCTCATTAGAAACTGTCAGAGGAGAGACATTCTGAGTCAGTGGTGTCATCCTGTTAAATAATTAATGTGATAATAGGGGTACTGGGGACACCCGCTCCTTTACAAGTCTTTAACATCCAGGTGGTTCTGTGGCCTCACCAGCGGAACTGGAGCATAGTGTACTGTGGCTAGGTCTGTGGTTGTGCACTATGTGCCTGTGTGTGTGTGGCCACTGGCATGCTTGTTTGGGGGTGAGTGGGGACAGGAGTCCTGGGGGGAGGGCCCCTCCGCCTACATTGGCATCAGGCGTGCCACTGATTAGCCAGGGGCCTGAGGCAAGCCAGCCTCTGTCTTAGCTCCAGCACCGTCCTCATCATCCGTGAAATGGGAACATAGGATATTCTTCTTTGGGTCCTGGGAAGGAAGCTCTGTGTAAAGGTCCCAGCATGGAGATGGACCGCTAAGGGCCCCATAAATGTCAGTCATCTTCATTTTTCATTTTACAGGAGACTGGATCTGGGAGCTCATGTTGGCTCCTGTTTACGTGTGTCCGTGAGTGTGAGAGTCAGACACTAGTGTGTGTGTGTGTGTGTGTGTGTGTGTGTGTGTGTGTGTGTGTGTGTTGGGGCCAGGGGTGAAGGGCAAAGCCACTGAGGAAGTGCAGGCAGGCTGCCACTCCCCCTTCTGGAGAGGCTGGCTCCCTCCCCAGGAGCCCTGCCCCGCCCCCTCCCTTAAGCAGTTCTCTAGGCTTCAAGTTTCAGACCATGACCAATGGCTGCAAACACTTCCCTTCTGGAGCTCAGAAGGATGCAGCCATCACTTGCATGCCATTCTAGATTACCCTTAGGACTCCATTTATGGCAGGCTCTTTGCCGTGAGAGAACTGTGGGGCCCTCTCTCTTGCTGCTAACTCAGGCAGGATGTGTCTATATCCTGTGTCAGTTTACATCACTGCTTCTCAGAACCAGAGGTTAGGAGAGGACCGCTTGGGCTCCGCCAGGCCTGTCCCCTACCCTCTGGCCTCAGCCAACTCCCGTAAGCCAGAGTGCCACAGTTACTGCGTAGGAGTCATGTGCAGAAATCCATTGCTTTGCCCTTGGATGGAAGGGGTGATTGCTCAGTGAGGAGATGGTCAGGTTTGTAGACTTTATTCAGAATTCACTGCCTCCGGCAGAAGCAGAAAGGGTTGCGTTAAGTGCCAGGTGAAATTCCATCTCAGACGTTGCCCAACGGCTCCAGATATATCCATGGCAGGAGGAGTCACAAGGCATTGGCACAATCAGCAGCTGGACCTTTCCAAGGGTGTCTGGGGTTGGGCAATTATTCCTGGGTGTTTGGGCAACAGAGGGGTGTGGGGTAAGAGGCATTCTGTGTTTGCAATGGAAACACGTGAGCCCATCGATAACGAGGAGGAAGAGGCAGTGCAGGGAGGTTGGCACCCCAGATCAGTTTCCCTCTTTGCATGGCAGATATTCATATATCAAATGGCCTTCTGCAGCCCCAACCAAAACACCTTCCAGAGACTGTGTGGCCACAGTGAGCCCAGCAAGCTCAAACTAAGAACAAATTTGAACAATAAATCAAGAGTAAATAATAGGAAAGAGAAAGATACCATCCCACCTCCAGAGCAATTTATCAATTTGTGAGAATCCTTCTAAAGTGTTATGTGTATACACAGCTACTTTCTGTTTTACAAAATAAAACTCACTTTATATATTCTCCTTCATCTTGCTTTTTTCTCATAAGAATATATGTTGAAGATTATACTTCATCGTCAAATATAGACTAACTCATTCTTCTCAGGGCGTTGTATGAATATATAAATAAATTGGTTATTTTATTTAACCAGTTCCTACACCAATGGGCATTTAGGTTATGGACAATCTTTATTTGATTAAAAAAAAAAAAAAAACAGACACAGTGCAGCCATGACAACCCTTGTAAGCAGGCTTTATGTATTTACACCAATAGGTATAAATACATGTGTTTGTATAAATTTCGGGCAAATGCCCTCACACACAAATTTGATTTCTGGGACAAAGAGTGTGAACATTCAAAATGTTGAAGATACTAAAAAAAAAAAAATGCCCTCTAAAAAGTCACATGAATTTCTAATACTCACCAGTAGCCCATGAAAGTCATTATTCCCCGCCCCCCATTCACCCTGTGTGGTTTACCTCTTAGCCAATCTAGTAAGTGAAACAGGTTGCCATTTTTGAACGTGCCTCTGTAATTCTAAGTGAGGTTCTGCATGTTTTCATATCTCCATACTGGATTTGATCCCACCTCCAATACCTGTGGGCTTTGAGGAGGTACACACTATAGCAGAGCCTCAGTTTTCTCATCTGTGAGTGGGAATAATAACAGTGGCTTCGCAGGGGTCACGTGATGAATGAGAGAATAAGGGTTTGGCATCATGCCCAAGAATGGTGGTGACTGTGGCTGCTGTTGTGAACAGAATTTATCACAGTAGACCTGACCTGTGAGTGCTGGTAATCTCCAAAGTCTCCTTTACAGACAGTTGCTGTTTTGGCTTCTGATAACATAACAAGGATATCAGTACCCACGTGCTGAGCCTTGTGGTAGGGCCTTGCGTGGGTCACCTTTCCATAGCCTGGTCTCATGGGCATTTTCTTACCTGTTTTGCAGATGAAACACTGCAGGCTTGGGGGACGATGTACCCCAGGCCCCCCAGGCACTGAGGAGGGCACAGCCAGGCTATGGACACAGGCTTTCAGACCCGAGAGCCAGCAGGGTCCAGCCTGAGGGGTGTGTGCAGGCAGGGCACTGTGGGGGCTGTGCCTGGGAAGTCACCACTGTAGTTTTGCACACAGAGGAACTGCATGTGGCACGGGCGCTGAGAACCTGCCAACCAGGCACAGTTCCTCGGCCGAGCCTGTGTTCTAACCACAGTCTATGACCTCAGTCTACCACTGCCTACTGTAGTTCCCTGTTCTGTGGTTGGGCCCGACCCACACCAGGCCAGCTGCTGCCCTTCACCCTGCCTTCCACAGCCTGCTGAGGCTGTCCCCTGGAGCCTTTTCCTGTGGACTCTCCTGATGCCCAGACTGCCCTGCCTCTCTAGCTTCATTTCCAGGGCTCTCTGGGTATCCCCACCACACATGTACCCATGCCCGTGCACTCGCACATTCACACCCACATACACACACACAGCCTGCCTGCCTCACTCCTGTTCATCCCATAAAGCCAAGTTTATGACCCCCAACCTCCCTGGGCCTTCCCTGAACACTAGAAGACCACCCACCGTGGCCCTGGGGACACTGTAGCCACCCCCCAGATTCCTGGATCTGTCTGTTTCCTGGAAATTCTGACCTCCTAAGGGGCTCCATGACCTTACCCACTCCCTCCTTGAGGCCTGGTCCAGAGAGGTGAATACTCCCAGGTCTGCATCCATTCCACACGCTGAAATTGCCTTTTAAAAATCATAGGGGCTCCTGGGTGGCTCAATCAGTTATGTGACAGACTTTGGCTCAGGTCATGATCTCACCTTCTGTGAGTTCAAGCCCCGCGTCGGGCTCTATGCTGACGGCTCTGAGGCTGGAGCCTGCTTCTGATTCTCTGTCTCCCTCTCTCTCTGCCCCTCCCCCACTCATGTTCTGTCTCTCTCAAAAATGAATAAACATTAAAAAAAAAAAATCATTCACTCAATAGCTCCTAGTCCAGCACTTGGCATATACATGGAGGTCAGTGACTAATAAGTTAAAATGGACAGAAAGTCAAAACGAAACAAACTCTAAGAACAGGACTGCTGGGCCCTGGCACTCACCGCCTGGCTCTTTCGCACTCCTGCACTGATTCTCACCTCCTGTTCTCCCCCGACACCCCAACACCTTGCCTAGGGTTTTCTCCACATCTCTCTGTCATCTGAACTTCCGAGGCAGTGCTGGCTCCTGCCTTTAGTTAGTACGCATTTTCACTCTTGCACATTCTTCCAGAACAAATAGCGTGCAAAAGTGTAGCCAATGGCAGATGCTGACAAGAGCGGTTTTCCTCTCGTGCCAGCAGGCGCTGAGCCCAGGACACTGGATTCCATCACAGGTCAGGCGGGCGTGGCAGGCTCTTTGCATGACTCCCTCAGAGAGCCTGCAAGGTTGTCACCACTGCACACACAGCCCCTGTGGCCCCAGCCACAGTGGCCCAGCGGCCCGGCACAGCGGTCTGAGCCCTTCCTCCCCGCCAGGCATCTTTACCCCTCTTGTTGGTAACTCTGACACTGACCGGTTGCTGGAGGCTCAGTGTGGACCACTCTGAGAAGTAGAAACTCCAGGGGGACCCGGTCAGAGGGAGCCCCCACAATTACCTCTGAGAGCGCGACCTGGTTCCCACAGGAAAGAGAGGAAACTTCCCTCAAGCTTCTTAGCCGGGGAAGGGAAAGGTTCACATTTTGATATCGACCAGAGCACCTGTTGTTAACAAGGCCTCCCTCAGCAGAAGCTACGGCTAACTCTTGAACACCAGGGCTTTGAACTGTGTGGGGCCACTGTTACGTGGATTTTTTTCGATAAATACAGTACACGCTGTAAATGCATTTTCTCCTACTTATGATTCTCTTAATAACCTTTTCCTTCCTCTAACTTTCTTTGTTGTGAGGAAACACTACATAAGCCATATAACATAACAAAATCTGTGTCAATGGACTGTTGAGGTTATTGGTAAGGCCTCTGGTGAACAGTTAAGTTTTGGGGGGAGTCCAAAGTTACATATGGATTTTCACCTGTGTGCGGGGTCAGCACCTCTCACCCCCTACGTTGTTCAAAGGTCAGCTAACCCCCCAAAGGTATCATTAGAACCTATCTGACCTGGAGGAAGGGACATAACCAACACCAGCCCACCCCACCCATCCTGTCCCACCTGAAGGGTGAAAAAAGAATGAGAAACACTTGTGAAGTTCACGGTCCAGAGGCACAGGCTCCTACTCACAGAACCGTGGGCCACTTCCTCTGCCCCACCCCACCACGCTGTCACTGCGGTTCCTTCTACCCAATAGGTCATGCCCGACTGTCAACAAAATTACAAGACCCACTAAAAGGCAAATAATACAAATTGAAGAGACAGAACAAGCCTCAGAACCAGACGTGGCAGGGATGTTGGAAGCTGACCCGCACGTCACTTGCAGAGCCCGTGTCCCCTTTACCTGCACACAAGGCATGTTTTTAAGAGGGGTACAAGCATACAGCCGCCCAGCTGACCCCAGGCCGAGCCCTACCATTTCTTCCCCTTGGAAAAATTTTCTCCTGGAATGGAGAAGCTTTGCGTTTTAGCCGTGGGCACATATATTCTCACCAGAGTCTTAGAGTGAAGGACATTACGGTTTGCTAAATCAAACCCAGGTAATGCAGTCATGCCTGCCTGCCTTTTGTGTTGGGCCCCAGTCTGTGATTTCTGCATTCACCAGGCAGCATGGCCCACTGGCTATGACATGGTACTTGCTCCTGAGAGGCTCACCAGACTCCAGGACCTTGCACGCCACCTTCAGCCAGCGGAGGCTTCGCGTTCAGGTCCCCCTTCTGCACTTTTGAAAACCGTTTGACTAAATTCACTTTGTACCAATTTGCTGGTGATGAAGAGGTCAGACTGAAGAGGTCAGAGGTTTGAATCTGAACCCGTTCTGACCTGCCTGTGGCCTTGAACGTGTCGCTGGGCTCCCTGCGTCCAAGTTCTTCCTCCAGGACAGTGCTGGCTTTGTCCTAGACAGTCGCACAGGACCCCCACCCTCAGAGGGCCCCACACTCTCAATGCTCTGCAGTCACTCCCTTGAAATTCTTCGCTTTTGTAAAGGGGCCCCTGTTTTCAATTCGCACTGGGCCCCACAAATTCTATAGCCAGTCTTGAGCCACTAAATGGGGATAATAATAATTTCTACCTCAGGAGTTTGTTCTGAGGATTAAATGTATTAGCCTAGATAAAATTCCTCCCGTAGCACCTGGTGTATGTTAATCACTGCCACTTACTGAGTGCTCGAGTGTGTTGTAAATGAATGCTGGCTCACTCCCCCTGCCCAGCTCCCTCCACGCTCCTCAGTCTCGTCCAGGTTTGCCCATTTGCTGTTGAAAATAGTACCTGAGGCCAAGATGGCAGAGTCTGCCCAGGTCTGTAGGGCCTGGTCGAGGACCTCTCCAATAGCTCTGGCAAGCTGCTCCCTCCCGAGCTGTGAGTGAATCAGAGGGGGTGCAGTAGGGGGAAGGTAGCCCAGAGAGGGTGTGCAGACCACTGTGACCTCAACACCAGCTGTGGCCTCAGCAATGGGTTTCCTTACATGGTGCCTGGTGGACCCTCCTTGTTCCATTAGCCTCATCTGAACACCAGCCCCTGAACAGTAGGGGCTCAGCTGTCCTGTTCTCCATGGGGAAGAGTAGACTCCTAAAAACACTGAATGAATGAATGAATGAATGAATGAAAAGGTCTAGCCCATGCAGGCCAAGCCTGATGTACACAAAGTGCAGTGGGTCCCAGTACTCACCTCCCCACCCCCATCCCCTAAAGTGGCCTCCGAGCTCCTCTTGGTTGAGCCCACCAGCTTGTCCCAGCCCTGCACTCCTTACGCACCCTAACCTGTGTTACCCCCCTACCCATCTCACCCACCACCTCTCAGTGCCTTCTCTCCTGGCTCCCTTCTCTTTTTCTTCAATGCTGCCAATTGTGTGGGTTCACAGCCAGGACTCTGCCAGGTGCTCCTTAATGCCCGGGCTCCCCTCTCTCCTGGAAGGGCTCCCCTTGTCCAGCCTACAGCCCACCCCTGAACTCCTGCAGGGGACCTGAGCCTTGTTTCCTCTGAGACTGGCTTGTCATTTGAATTGCCATCCTTCCACTTCTACCAAAATTCTCGTTTTAGTGAATTAATTTCAGCTATGGCTGACAATCCCGAGTGATCTTTTTTTTTTTTTAATTTCACAATCTCTTTTTTTTCCCTCTTGTTACAAACTCTAAATTATCCTTACTCACTGTCCTCTTATGGTGATGGTCTCCCTGACTCAAAGGACAGAAAGTAGACTTCACTTCCCATATGCTATCTCATTTTGCCTTGTAGCCACCCTAACTAAGGGAGGTATTTTTATCTCCATCTTGCATATGATGGCACTGAAACCTAAGAGGCAACCAGCGTGGCTTGCGGAGAGAGCCACAGCCAACCCCTCACACTCAGGCTCACATACGGTGGATTCAGGCTCACGTTCAGCGAGTTTTTCTAGGAAGGCTCAGCCAGGATTAACCCACACAGCAGGCAAGTGCTTAGAACCCAGGGTGCTTTTAGATATCCACAAAAATGTACATTTCTTTTACAATGAAAAGGAAGAAAGGGGTGCCTGGGTGGTTCAGTCAGTTAAGCATCTGACTCTTGATTTTGGCTCTGATCATGCATGATCTCCCAGTTCATGAGTTTGAACCCTGCATCAGGCTCTGGGCTGACAGTGCTGAGCCTGCTTGGGATTCTGTCTCCCTTTCTCTCTTCCCCTCCCCTACTTGCTCTCTCTCTCTCTCTCTCTCTCTCAAAATAAATAAACATTTAAGAAATTTTAAAAAGAAAAGGAAAAAATGAACTTTTGAGACTAAACATTACATTTGTCTTTATACCTATGCCACTGTAAAATACAGCTTTTGGTATTTTGGGGGAGAAGGGACCCATAAACATAAAGCACCGAGGTCCAAAACGGTCACCCTGCGGCCCTGCCTGGCTCAGCACAGCTGAGGCCAAGGGACCGGGTGCCTGCCTGCTGCTCCCTGCACTGCCGTTCTCCCCGCCGGACTCTGCCCTGCTCCCAGCACTGTGACCCCTGCTCCCAGCACTGTGACCCCTCTGCGCATCTGTCCTGCCTCAAATCCTCACACTTTTTTCCCCTGGCAGTCCTGCCTAACCCAGCAGAGCCCTGGGGGCTGCGCAGCGGTAGTGGCTGCTTCTGGGCCTGCCCTGTACCCCAGCCTTCAGGAGATTTAGAGTCAAAAGTAAATGCTTGAGGGAACCTAGGTCTCTCTCTCTCTGTCTCTCTTTCCCATCCCACCCCCCATCTCTCTATCTTTCTCTTACTCTCTTGGCTATTTAAGCCATGAAATTAGGTTGTTCTCCACTTTAAAAAGTTTTGAAAAGAATAAGTTTTCTTTGCCCTGTTTCACTATAACAGAAACAATCACGTTCGCTGGAGAACTATGTGTATGACCAAGAGGAAAGGTATAGGACGACTGTTTCTAGAGCGGAGGTGACTTGGAGATGCATGTGTGTCAGGCAGGTGACAGCTGGAAGGCAGTTTCAGAGAGAGATCTGGGCAAAGATAAAGACGGCCTGGGGGCCCCAGTGAGGAGCTGGGGGCTGTGAAGAGCCTGCTGGGGCTGCACGGATCACCCCAGACAACGTGGGTCTTCACACAGGCACAAAGGGGCCGGGGGCGGGGGGGGGGGGGGGCGGAGAGCACTTTGCTCCATGCTGTCTCTGTTCCCCTCCAGACCCAGCGACCATATACGGGATACCTTGTTTCATCCTGAAGGCGTTGCACACACGTAGATGTTGTTTGTTCCAGTTTAGGAATACGGAAACTGAGTTTTAAAAAGTCGTGTCCCCAGGCCCTCGCCATGCACCACAGGCACTGTCCAGCCTTGAGCTCCGTGTGTCTCCCTCTGCCTCTTGGATGTGGCTCCCCGCCAGGGCAGAAGGGGGGCTGCCCGTGACCCCGTGCCCTTCTGCTCAGCTCTATGCAGCTCCGAGGTCACTATCAGAAAAAAAAAGGCCTTTTTTTTTTTTATCCACCCACCCCAGGCCACTTGTGCTCAGCTCTAACCTCCTCTGCCAGCCCACACCTGCCAGCCCAGCAGCTGCTAATGAAATGCCCGCAGTGGCACACAAGGGCCGGGCTGTGGCTGTGAGTGCCTTGCCAGCCAAGGCCAGCCCACACATAGGTCTCACTTTCCCCCAGGGAAGCAGTGGGCAGCTGCCTCTCAGGTTCACCGCAAGGACACTGGGAGAGAATGAAGCCCCCACCAATTCCTCACCAATTCCTGGGATGCCTCCACCACAGAACCACCCCTGGGCTGGCAGCTTTGTCTTCTGTTAAGATACTGTTAAGATACTAGCAGCCGCAGGACCTTTCCTGCATTGTGCGGTACTTTGCCAGGCACTTTCAAATCTGTTCCCCTTCTTCATTCAAGAGAGACTGTTCTCCCTCTCTATGAGGAAACAAAGTAAACCTCGGAGAAGTCAAGTGACTTTTAAGAGTTCCCACAGCCAGGGGTAGTAGATGGAACAAGGCTGTGACGCAGGCTGAATCTTCTGGGGGTGTGTTGTTTGTGCCACAGAAACTCATTCATCAGGTTCTGAAGGGGGTGATAGGATGCAAGGACTACAGGGTCACCGAAAGGGAGACACTTTGACACTGACCCTACATTCTCCTGTATATCCACATGTACACACATGCACAAGCACACACACACACACACACACACACACGCATACTCACGTACACACGTGCATGAACAGGTGCACACACATACACACACACACACAGTCCTTACCACTTCCTTACAGTCATCAGCAACAGACTGGTGTCACCCCCAGGTTCAAGGTGGGGAGGAGCTCTTTTGGGTTCTAGTTTGGCCTGGGGCAGCGTGGACAGGCGTTTAGTCTATGGGTCCTATGACCTCACAGAGACAGCTGGAGACAAATGTGAGAAGTGCTGTCTACAAGCATCTTTGGCCTTAGGCATGCTTTTGAAACTATTTCCTCTTCCACTAGTTTTCAGACAGCATCCCATTTCTCTGCCTTGGTCTGGTATCCCTGCAGTACATCTGACTATCAGCGGTCTGTTCTGTCTGTGATCTCTTTTGAGGTCAGTGTGATGTCCAGGCCGGATCCCCTTTACCACCACCCACCCCCCATTGTGGCAGACAGGGACACACAGGTCTGAAGAAGGCAGCAAGGTTGTTTTGGTTATTTGGGATTTGGACTCAGCATTGCCTCTCCCCATTGAACCCATCCCAAGTCTATTAACAAAGGCAACAGTCTATTAGTAAGTCCATTAATAAAGACAGCCTTCTCTCTGGTGGGTTATCTATGCAGCCCATACATGTACCAGTAGTTAAATTTAGGGCTGGTTTCCAGATTTGATCCTTACACACACCCTCTTCACCCCCAGTCTATCACATGATCTGGATCATGTCTTCAGGGATCCCTTGGGTAGCTGGTGACACAAGCCATGAGCCTTCTGGTGAATCCAGTCCAGAGCACAATCTTCAGATCACCATAATCAAATCTGATGCACTTTGATTCTGATCCAATGAGCACCACCGTGCAAGGGGCCACACAGGAGACACAGGGGACCCTGTCTTCAAACGGTCTTCAGCCTCACTGGGGAAGCAAGACCCAGGAATATCAGAGGGCAAAGGAATTCAGAACACCCTTCAGGTTCATGCAACTGTGCAAGTCCCCTCTGGAATAAAGGCTATGTATCCCTGAAATTCCAAAAGAAGTAGCTTCTCACCTCGGGTCTCCACTCCAAACACACACACACACACACACACACACACACACACACAGACACACACAAAATGGTGTCACAACTATAAATCTCCATTGCAGTTATTTTCAGCAGAAAGGACATTCCCCCAAAATAAATTATCAGATAAAGTCTAGAAATACAAAAGAGATAAAAGTTTATTTGATGTCTGTTGACTTGAGGAGAAGAAGTGAGTGACCACACTCCAGGGGCCCCTTGTAATGGTTCACTCTCAAGTTATCACTGGACACCGAGGGCTTTGTGAAACCCAGTCTGCAAATTCCTCCTGCCTGGTGCCAAAGCCATAATGGTTCACTGATGTCCAGTCACTGTTGGTTGTCAGTGATGATACCTGGGAGCTTGGATCTCAGAGGATCTTTCCATCGTGGATGTTTCCATCACATAAAGCCAGAAAATGCTCTCACTGTGGTTAAATGTTTGCCTATGGCCAGATTGTAATGGATGCCTAGCTGTCAATCACTTTACCAATGAATTCCATGGGGACAGTTCTTACCAACTTCAGGACCACTATGCTCAGACTCCATGAAGAAAACCTGAAAAGTGGGAAGGGAAATTGGATGGAAGAGTCCATTATGAAAGCGATTTATGCACAAATTTTTACCAACCACCATATACATTCTTGGTTCTTCAATAGAAACACACATCTTGTCATCTGTCCTAGGGATTAAGGAGGAAACAGATAAAGTATAAGACAATATCCCTGCCCTCAAAGTATTTTTGTGTTTGTTGGAGCAAACAGACACACATCATAATAGGAATAAAAAGTGACCCATCCTCCTAGGGGGAAATTTCTTATCACATAAATTCAGGTTGCAAACCAAATTGCCTATATCTTGTGATTATTCACTGAAATAGCTAAATATATATCGAGATATTTAAAGAGTAACTTAAAGTAATATAGCCCTCAGATGTAAATTATGACCTAATATTAGCTAATATTGGTAGGTAATATTAAATTATGATGAATTTCTACTTAACCAGATAGAGTTTTATCTCGGGTTAAGATTTTGTGCTTGAAAAAACAAGTTGTCAATGATCAACATTGATTCTTGAGAATGTTCTAACTTCGGGGAATGACTTCGGGAAAGATACATTGCAAGGATGTAAAAAGGAAAACTGGTGCAAATGTATGCGGTCCCCACGATGTGCAGGGATGATCTGACCTGTCAGAAGAGCTGAGAAAATGTTCACTGGTCATACTCACCAGTAGCCATCATCCTCACCATCACTGTGAGGTGGGTGCTGTGGGTGACACCCCCATCTTCAGGATGCAAGACATTGCCGTGAGTGGTAGGGCTGTGATTTGAACGCGAGGGGTGGACCCCTGGGGTGGGTGCAGAAAATGGGGAGTTTGCAAGGAGAACAAAGTTTTCTTTCATAGGAGGAGGGAAAGAAAGTTGGTTCCAAAGGATTTTTTAATTACATTTCTGGATGTGGGTCTCTGGTAATTACCCCAGGTCATCTCCTATTTAAGAATCATGGAGCTTCTGAAAAGACCTTTCAGAATGTGCTATTTTTAAACAACTCATTTGAGCGAAGTGACGTTTGTCACTCACTGAAAAAGCAAACAACTCTGGGAAAAGTCAAAATATGTCTTGGAGGACAGGGCAGTCAAAGGGGGAGGAATCCACAGTTTTCCTTCAAATTTCAGAGCTCTGAGGCTGTGTTTCCCATTCTTGAGCCCTTCTGGGCCATTTGTTTCCTGAGGCTTTGGTCTCGCCTATTTTCCCTGTTCTTCCTTTTGTTTCCAGGGTGGTGCTTCTGGGGCAAGCCAACTCTGAGATTCCACTGCCTTGGAGGCACAATTATCTGAGTTCCTGGCTTTATCTTGCCCTCCTTGTCCAGGGGCTGTGGAAACAGAAGGCTGACTGTCTAGGCAGATAAAAGGCTGACCTCCCACTGCCCTGCCTCCTGCCCACCCCCACCCCCACCGGGGTCCCTCATGGTTTTCCTTTGAGCTCCTATGAGAGGGCCCTCCCCAAGGGGGAATGAGTGCTTGGCAGCATTCTCCTCTGCTCAGTTCATGATGTCTCTTTCTGAGCCGACAACCCCCTACTCAGGGATGTTCGGACTGCAGCAGGCCACTGCCTGGGCCTCCTCTGGCCTCCCTCGACCCAGCCCTTAGAATGTAGCCAGGCTGTGGCCATTTCTCTTCTTCTGGGACCCAACACCCTGGAGGCTCAGGACTCCCTGGAGAGTCCCTATGTGACAGGGCTGGGACAATCAGTGCAGTTGACCAGAGAAGGTACACAGGGCCAAATCAGAGAGGCCCAGGCCACTGCCCTCACCAGCAATGATGGCTTCAACCCCATGCAAGGTTTAACTCAGAGGCAGGACCCCACCCCACCCATGCCACCTTGTCAGCTACTGTCGGCTCCACCACTAAGCAGTGAGGATGACTTTGGGTTAGTCACCTCGCCCCCTTTGGCTTCCGTGTCCCTGATGCTTATGTCCTCACAACTTCATGGGATGTCCAGGATGCAATGAGCCCCAGGTGCCACCAAACTCTGCAATCTGTGGTAGCAGCCATGGCAGTGGACAGAGGGCCTGCATTCGAACACCTGAGCATTGCACAGGTTAAAGTTCACGCCTCAGGTGTGACAGACCTGGGTTCAAGGTGGAACTGGGTCACTCGATAGCTTCCTCCCTGCGGGCACCTTAAATGAGAAGATGTGGGTAAAGGCCCAGGCCAAGGGTGGGACAAATTCTTGATAAATATTAGCCTGAGTGGAAAGAGAGAGACTTAGTGACACAGACTTTAAACCAAGGGTCTGCAAATTAAGGCCCATGGCGCAAATCCAGCCTGCCACCTGCTTTTATAATTAAAGTTTTATTGGAACACAGCTGCACCCATTCATTGATATAGTGTCCATAGCTGCTTTGTTGTAACAGAGACCATATGGCCCTCAAACCCTGAACTGTTTACTACCTGGCCCTTTATCAAAAAAAAAGTTTGCTGACTCCTGACTTAAACCAACAGAAAAATCTCTAATGGCTCAACTTCCAGGCCTAGAGCCCACCTGGGCCCCATTGCCCCTCTTTCTGACAAGAACCCATGGAAGAAAGACCAGTGCTGAAGGTCAAGGACCAGACATCAGCCAGGAAGGCTCAAATGGGCCAGGCTGGGGACACACAAAGTGCCTTGGTTCCCATCACTTGATCTACCAATGCCCAGGCCACCAAGGAGAGGGCCTTTGTTATAGTCTTTACTTTCTCTTGTCCTCCAATCATCTACCTGTCAGTACAGGCACTCAGAGCTCTGCTGCTGCCCTGCAGAAAATCCTCACCTTACCTTGACAGGGGTGAGAGGAAAGGCAATATATCAGACAGGGCCCCCTGGACCTACAGCGAAGGAGGGCCAGCCAGCTCACCTCCTGAGTTCAGAAAACAGTGCTTCTCACCCAGGGCCCAGGCAAGGGAGAGGGACACCTCTCAATTTGGGCAGGAGTTGGGCCAAGTACATTGCCTCCTGACCTTACTGAAACCTCCTACCCCTTTGGGGGGTTATCCTGTCACCCCTCTTTTCAGATTTGGAGCTGGATGCTCAGAAGCGTGTCCACATTTGACCAGTTATAAAATGGTGGATCCCTGAGTCTTCACCCATCTTCTCCTGTGCCACCTATACTAGTTAGCTAGTAGGCCAGGAGTCACATTCCATGACCATGTAGTGAGGACCAACTGTGTGCCAGGCCCTACTTGAGGTTCTGGGGAAATGACAGTGAACAAACCAGCAGTAATCCCAAAAGGGAGTTCATATTCTTTTGGCGTTGGACAGGTAGACACCAGACACATGGGGATAATGCCCAGTACATCAGATAGTGCTGAGTGCTAGAGAGGACAACCAAGCCAAGAAGGGATATAAGGAAGACCAAGGGATGAGGGAGGTACCATTTTAAAGACCATGGCCAGAGAAGTCTTCACTGGGAAAGATGATGTTTGAGAAAGACCTAAAGGAAAGCCAGTGAGTCAAATGGGAATATCTGAGAGAGGACATAATAGGCAGAGAGCACAGCAAGTGCAAAGGCCCTGAGGTAGGAGGAGGGCTGGTCTGATCAAGGAATAGCCAGGAGACAGTGTGACTGGGTAGGGGGAGGGGAGGGCAGGAAGTGGTCAGAAGGAGATGAAGTCAGACAGGTGAGGTGGCAGAGAGACAGTGGGACCATCTGTCAGCACCTGTTGTAGCAGCTGGAAGCCCACCATCCTCCTGAGTCTTGGGGCCTGCAAACCTCCTGATAGAACGTTCCAGACCCTAGGAAAGGAGCCATTGAGCACCTCAGCTAATGCTCCAGCAAAAGACTAAGGAGCAAGGCCCTGGGCGAGCCCTGGCAAGTGGTGAGAGTGAACAGGAGGGAAGAAGGAGGTAAGGAACTTCTAAGGGGTGCCTGAAATACAAGAAAGTGGGAGACAGGAGGGACTGTACCAAGAGCTGCATTTGTCCTCAGCCGTCCTGAGAGGTGCCTTAGTGGAGTGCACAGGCACACGCACACCCAAGCCAGCTTCCAGAAGCCTCTCTGAAATTGCTAGTTGCGTCTGCTGGGTCTGAAGGTTTTTCTGCTGGATTGTGCTGGGCCCTACAGGGACTGAGTGTGAGTGCGGGGTGGCAGTGGGGGGCAGGCCCCATGCACCTGCAGTTCCCAGGGCACTAGGACCCCAGAGGAGCAGCTCAGAGCAGAAGGATGTGGATCAGCCCCACACCTGCAGCTCTGGGTCCACAGAAGCCCTGGGGGCAGCCACCCAGCAGAGAGCACAGAGCAGCAACCTTCTCCCCTGGGGTGGAGGGTCTGGCCTGGAAGGGGGTAGAGAAGACGACCCTGAAGGGGTGTGGACAAGGGTGGTCTGCCCTGCTGCTCCTGGGGTCCAGGCTGCCACCTTGCTGGGGAAGGACGTCGCTGCGCCCTGTTCAGCCTCATCCAGTCTTTCCTGGCAGAATGAGAGCACAGCCCAGAATACAGGCTCCTTCTCCCTGAAATCAGAGAACTGAAGAGACAGCTCAGGCTCAGACAGCTCAGGTTAGAGCCCAGGATTCCACCACCTCAGGTTCTCCCAAGCACACCCCCACCACCCATGTGCAAGGTGCAAATTCATACAACTCCCTGCACCCCCGGAGGTCCGGTTCATAAGACCAGGAAAGATGTTGAGAGGCTATTTACACCTGCTTTATATTTGCACGCTTCTCTGTTGAGTCTGATGAGCAGTCCAGACAACAGTTCAGTTAAGTGACCAAAGCCACTTGAACACGGACACAGGAGCTCATCCTGTGTGCCTCCTCTCCTCAGATAATATGATCCCAGTGGGAGAATCCAGTTTCTTTCTTTTTTTCTTTTTTTTAAGTTTATTTCTGAGACAGAGAGAGATAGAGCATGAGTCGAGGGAGGGGGATAAGAGAGGGAGACACAGAATCCAAATCAGGCTCCAGGCTCTGAGCTGTCAGCACAGAGCCCCAGGCAGGGCTCAAACTCATAGACTGCAAGATCATGACCTGAGCCGAAGCCAGATGCTCAACTGACTGAGCCACCCAGGTGCCCCTGAGAATCCAGTTTCTGCTGGAGTGACTGACTTCTCACTTGCTCCACCCGAGGGCCTGTTGGAAGTCAGGCCACCTGGGCTGTACCTGGGCTGTACTCGGGATGGCTGGCACACACCAAAGCCATTCACATTTCCTACCTCACTCTGTCCTCACCCAACCTGGAACAGCGGAGCGGGGAGGGCCAGAGAGGCTGTTGGCATTTACCGAGCTCTCTGTATGCCAGGGTGCCAAGGAGGACCATCCACGTGCCCACCGGGAAGGACAGTGCTGTTACACACTGCTCAGAAGAGAAGCCCGGGGTCCCCATACAAGTTGGTATCCTGAGTGTTCCTGGAAAAGATATAAAGTCTGTCCCAAGGACGCACGGATAGCACAGGGCACAGCCAGCACTGTGATTCAGGTGTTACCTGATCCGCTAACCTCCTCCCTGGCCAGGCTTATGGGCGGGCAGGCAGTGTGCCGTCCTTATGACACCATGCACTTTATGTGCTACAGTTTCAAAGGGATAAATGCTTCATGCTTAAGCACTGTCTGCTCCCCCCAACACATACACACACACACACACACACACACACACACACACACACACACAAGTCCAGGAGACCTGAAAGGCAGCACACACACCAGTACTGAGCTCAGGTCTCTGTGAGCTTGAGACCCGGTGTGCAGGAGGGTCCCCACTCACTCCAGCATGGGGAAGCCTGTGGTGCCTTGTCCTGAGTCCCCCTCCACCTGCACTTGACTGCATCTGAGTGCGAGCACATTATATTTCTTCCAGGGGCCTTTTTCTCTCCCCTTCACTCGCATGGCATGGAGGAGAATGGGGCCTCCACCCAGGCCTGCCTCAGATAGGACTCTGGGCGGGAAGAAAGCAGAGTTGAGCCTCTTATCAGGCAGCTGCAGCGAGACGAGATCCGGTGCCCCGCCTGGCAGGCCTGGGGCTGATAAAGTGCATCTGGGCCCAGGCGCTCACCAGCTGCTCTCTCAGACCTGTCCCCAGGGCCTAACCGCTCAGAAACAGGGCCAGTGAGACCCAGGAAGCTTCTTTCCGTTCTTCCCCAAAGCAGACTTCTGGTGGCCACAGGCAACAGGACCCGATAGGAAGCAATTGGGGGCAAAGGTTTGGCAAGGAGGGTCGATGGAGAAGGGGATGCTGGAGAGTTCTTGGGGACTTGGACATGGCAGCGGGAGTAGACACCTCTCCTGGACATACTCAGAGTACTTCTGTGGTTTGAGCCCCCTCAGGACCCCCTGGGAGGCACACAAGGGTTCCCATTTCTTTAATGTTTTGTTTATTTTTGAGAGAGAGAGAGAATGCGCAGGGGAGGGACAGAGAGGAGGACACAGGATCTGAAGCAGGCTCCATGCTGACAGCAGAGAGCCTGAGACGGGGCTCGAACTCACAAACCATGAGTTCATGACCTGAGCCAAAGTCGGACACTCAACCAACTGAGCCACCCAGGCACTCTCTGTTCCCATTTTTTGGATCAGACACTGAACCTAGGAGAGGGAAGGTGTTCAGGTACTTCGTTGACTGTGGTGTGGTCAGGTTGAAAGCCGGTTGGCTGACCCCAAAACCTCAGGTAGCCTCCCTCTTTCCTGGGAGCTCTGGTTTGAAGGAGATCAAAGACTCATCCCACCACCCCTCACACACACACACACGCGCGCACACGCGCGCACACACACACACACACACGTGCGCACGCACACACACACACCTTCTGGATGACAGCCAATTTTACCTTCAAAAGTTAACTACTTTTCCTTTAGGCTGTTAAACTTCTCATCGTTGGGATAGGGCAGACTGGGTTAGCAGACTGTGATGTTCACCAAATTGTCTCTCTGGCCTTAGTTGTCCTGTCTGTAAAATGGGCTGGTCACCCCTGCCTCACAGAGCCGCTGTGTCCAGTGCCCTGCCAGGAGCACACAGGCTCCAGAGATGAAGGGCATATTGTGTCACTGGCTGCCAGGGTCCCATCCCCAGACTCAACACTACACTGGGAGACAGGGCCAGGGGCTTTCAGGGGTGGACAGCAGTAGACCTTTGGGCTTTGAATCCTGGTTCTGACTTCGGCAACTGAAAATGTCTCTGAGCCTCAGTCTTTTCATATATAAAGCAGGGATGGAATATAAAAATATATATTTTGGGGGCACCTGGGTGGTTCAGCCGGTTAAGAGTCCAACTTTGGCTCATGGTTTTCATGGTTTCGTGATTTCATGGTTCAAGAGTTCGAGCCCCGCATCAGGCTCTGTGCTGACAGCTCAGAGCCTGGAGCCTGCTTCGGATTCTGTGTCTCCCTCTCTCTGCCCCTCCCCCTCCTCCCTCTCTCAAAACTAAACATTAAAAAATGCTTTAATAATAAAAAAATTAAAAATTAAAAAATATATTTCATATGTAAAGCAGGTTGTTTGGGGGAGTTCAGCTAATGAGAGGTGCTCATGATTTATGTCTGTCCCATGACACAGTATTTTGAATGAGAGAAGCATCATGAGTGGCTGGAGGTACAGTTGAATTCCCAGCATGGAACAGACCATACAAAGCAGTGGCATGGGCCCGGCTGACTTCTAGCTGCCCTTTGCCCCAGGCTCTGATGCACACGGATACAAACAGAGTCTGAAGGACCCTCCAAGACAAGGCAGACACAGCGGCCTCTGTGCAGGCGGGTCAGGCAGGGCCTCCTGGCACCCTGGCCCAGTGACTAGAGGCTTCCCTGGAGGGGGCGGCCACCCAGAGGGGGCGGGCGAAATGAGAGCCTTCAGACCACCTGCCAGGACGGTTCATCACAGCAGACCTGATAGGAAAAGTGCATCTCCTGACTCAAATCCCCAAATTGGGACCATACAGGTGGTATGCCCTGACATGGAGACTGAGCTCAAGGCCTGGGATTATAGCTGGACTGTGGAGAAATGAGCAAGTTTCAGACCCCAAGGCTGACAAAGCCTGACGAGCTAGAGAAAGGGCAGATCAAGGGCAAGGGCAGAAGGACTGACAGCATAAGGGAGGAACAAGGCGGGGACTCCTCTGATCTCTACCCTGGAACGAGCCAAACCATCACCAGACATCACTAGTGCTGAAGGATTAGTGTATGTAAAAAGTTCTCTGCACTGTGGGGCACCTGGGTAGTTAAGCGTCCCATTCTTGATTTCAGCTCAGGTCATGATCCGAGGGTGGTGGGATTGAGCTCACGGGATCTTGGTTGGGATTCTGTCTCTCCATCTCTCTCTGCCCCTCCCATGCTCGTTCTCTCCCTCTCTTTCTCTCTCTCTTTCTCAAAATAAATTTAAAAAAAAACATTTTAAAAAAGTTCTCTACAGTGTGGAAAGATAGATGCAAGAGATGGTTTTACCACCTGGTACCTAGTAGGTGCTCAGTTAAGTTGGTTTAGCACACTCCTGCTTCCATTGCCTGCTGCATTTCGATGTGGTCTGCTGAGAGGAGCTTGCTCTCAGTAAGCTTTTGATGACCACCTACTTACAATGTGCAAGCCACCTTGCAAAATGCCAGGATACCGAGATGAAGTGGCATGGCCCTTCCTGCACCCCCAGAGTTATTTTGACATGCTTTGCGAGTCTGTCTGTAGTAACAGGAGGTCACTTCCACTGGGAGGTCAGGACAGACATCCTCCTTGATGGGTAGACATCCATTCACCAGGTAAGCTGGGTGGAGTGGACATTTCAGGCAGAGGGAACAGCATGAGCCAAAGTCTGGAGGTGTGGAATAGAATTAGAATCCGTGTTATGTACAGTAGGCTCACCTGGGACAAGTAGGAGGGATGTGAGCGTGTGAGATAATAATGTAGGAATTCAGACTGGCTTATGCCTGTTGTTTTGGGCTCAGGCCCAGGAGATCCCAGGGCTCTCCTCTGGGTGTATCCACGGTAGGAGACCCCCAGTCTACCTGGTAAGCTGACAAAGAACTAAACAGTCTGTGGAGCTGGCGTGCAATATTTGGGCCATACTTATTATACTAAAAAAATTGTTGCTTATCTAAAATTCAGATTTAACTGGTGCCCTGTATTTTGTCTGGCAACCCTAGGAGGGTGGGACCTGGACAAGAGAGTTTTTTAAAGGGTGTTGTGTGGTTCTAATATGCAGCCAGAGTTTAGAACCACCAACACACACTCAGTGCCCCAACTCCCAGGCCAGGTTGCCTGGGTGCAAAACCTTCTATGTGGATGGAGCCATCATAATCTTCAAAAGCATCCTCGTTTCAAGCAGTGTCGAGATCCCCTTGTCATTCATTCTTCCCATCCATACATGGATGCTTCACGCAATAGTCAAAAACGTACTTTTTATGTAAATTTGAAAATCCGAAACACAGCCTAATATTTAATACTTTAAATGGTATATTTATTTGATAATAAGTTATGTTATGTAACTACAATATAATTATTGTGTGATTATGGAAGTTAGTCATTAAATGGATATATTTTAATACAAAATAATAAATCATTGTTCATAACCCTCCAACCTCTTCAATTACACTGTCTCCTTCATTTAACTTCTAATCATACTCCTGCCAGAATCTCAAACTCTCCAACCCTCAAGACTCCTAGCCTTGTCGACTGGGCCTTGCTAGCCCCTCATTTCACCTCCGTACCTCTCCGCTCATGTCCACTTCTCTCAGCCTTGTTGGTCTCTCATTGTGTCATGCTGATTCTTTCTTGTATTCCAACTGCTCTTCTAAACTTGGAAGAGAGAATGCTCTCCCTCTCTCCATCCCTGTACTACTTCAGGATTTCTAGAGAATCCCTTTTTTTCATAATCTCTCATTTGCTCATGGCCTACAGTAGTAGACACAGCTTCTTTAGCCTGATATTTAGGACTCTCTACTTCCCATAATGAGTTGAATAATGAATAATGAAGTTTATTAACAATACTAAATGTGGTAGTGATGGTGGAAGAAGTAATAAGACACGGAAAAGGAAGAGAGGAAAATAAACCCAAGATATATACTGGATTTAGCCATTCATGTCTCTCCTTCCTTCCTAAACCATAGCTTTTATATTTCCCCCTCAAAAGTTAAAAATAGATATTTGGAAGGCACAGAATTACAATTTGACAATTTGCATTGGTTTACATATGAAACCATCCCTGCTAAAAAAAAAAGGGATAAAATTATTTGAAATCTGCCCTTGGACCATCTGGCATATCTGGGAGTCCTAATCCTAACCACTCAAACAGATCCAAGTCTATAAGTGGCTGATGTCTCTTTTGGTAACTCCATTTTCACTCTGTTACTTGGTTTGCTTAAGAAAGTAGTACATCAGTTTGATGGAATAGTAAATTGTGTCTGTACCTACCCTTTTCCCCTAAGGTTACATGTTAGATTTCAACCCCACATTTTGAAATGCTAAAAACCTTGATAAGGAAAGATGCACAAAGTCTGCTTTCCATCTCAGCTGTATTAAAACATCCAATTCACCAGTCCTGTTGGTCATGCGATGTAACCAGTTGTTGGACTTTAACCACACCACCTGCAAAATTCCGAAGTGAAACAAAGTCTAACTTTGTTGGCTTTCTTGATTGGTCTCCAGGGCATTTATCACTTTCTGTGAAAGAAACATTTAATTTAGATGGCAGTTGATTTGTGTCATGGGATTTCAACTGACGGGAGGAAGAATTATGTATGTGTTTATAGCTTCTTTGCTTTTAAAAGATTAATGTTGGAGAAATATAAATCACAAGACCTTAACGGGGGGCTGGGAAGATAGAACAGGAGTGTGCCCGCGTGATGGATTGAGACATATTATAAAGTGTCTCCATCAGTCAGAAACACAGTGGGAGGATGGGGTGGTGGGGTGGTGGGGAGTGTGCAGTGAAGAGAAATGTTTTTTCCTCCCCAAGCACAAAAACAGTGCAGTGGCCTGACTGGGGGCAGTCAGCCTCCTGGCTCTGGTGCTGGATACAAAATGACGTGAATTGGTGCCTTCCTAAAGTTCCTTTCCTGCCCTGATACCCAGAGGACAAAGGAGGAGTAAAAGCAAAGTGGGAAGCATTGGGAAGCCCATTTATCCCAGGAGATAAACAAGCACTCCCTGCCCCCCAAGTCACAGGAACTGGGCCCCTCTGCTTCCCCACAGGGGCCCTGCATCCAGGGGCCATGTGGGCCTGTACACACATGCAGGAACCATGCTCAAATAAATGGGGATTATGAGAAGAGCTTGCATGTGTTGGAGACCGCCTCTCTTGGAGCCATGCAGGTGCATCGTTCTGTTCTGGCAAGTGAGCTGAGGGTTAGAGAGGGTCACATGCCAGTGGGACTCAGAAGCCAGGACCCACAGCTCTGGCATCACTACCCACATGACAGTGCCCCCGTCAAGGGCTGTAAGATGGTTTCTATAGATGGCGTATTGATATGCATTTGCCCTTTTCTTCATTAACACCCCAGGATTACGCTTCCTATATATATATGTCAAAATGCACCTTCCCTTTCAAACACTGGTCCAGCCTAAAAAACAAACCACAGAAGTATCACTCACAATACTAGCTAACAGGTATCGTGTAGCAAATCATACCTCGCCATCGACATGCATCATCTCATGCCATCCTCATAGCTGCCCTCCGAGGCAGGTTCTCTTATGGTCCCATTGCACATGGAAGAACAGTGAGTATCAGCACACCTCCATCCAGTGTGGAAAGAAAGCAGCATCCCTCAGTGTGGGTGCCCTCACTGGCTTAGGAGGAGGAGAAATATTCCAGGGAATGGGGGAGGAACTACTCATGCCTCTTACTCCTGTGGCTTGCCTTCTTTCCAAAATCCTTACCACATCTCTACCCTTCTGGTCCATAACCTGGAGGTCCAGCTGTCTCTGGATCACTTTGGCTTCCCTTAGCACGTCCTGGGGGGGAAGTGACCTTGTCTGGCTTTAGAATGTGGGTACTTTGACAGGCTCTACCTGAGGCTTTGAACCAAGATCCCCAGGCAACAGGAATCCCCCCAGCTCCCATTCCCCTCTCCACCCTGCTCCCCTCCTGCCACTCCTGCCTGTCAAACCTGGGGAGGGAAGGAGAAAAACATTCTCCACATCCTGTTCACCAACTGATGAGCCTTCTGGAAAGCCAATAACAAAGCACGGCTAACTAAATCATCATTATTTACACATGCAGCCTGATCGAGGACATTTAGTCATGTAATTAGGTACCTAATTATGCTGAAAATGCAATTATATGATTTTTTAAGTGAATTAAGTCCTCCAGAGAAGTGGGAAGGATTAGCACACGTGATCCAGCTAGAGTGCAGGGAGCATGGAGGGCATGTCAGCGCGACCCTGAGCTGCACAGCGACCCAGTGATCTGTACCTAAGTCACATGCATGAGCACATGCACGTACATGCACACACACACGCACGCACGCACGCACGCACACACATGCACACGCACAGTATGGTGGCTTCACTTTTGTGTCCATAGGACTCTACATTGGCCTGCTGCATACCGGGGACTTAATAAATGACATCCATTAATATCACTGAAAGCTTGGTATGCATCTGTGGAGGGACTGTTTAATGACTGACTTAGAGACTCTTAGGGAGGTTGTTTATTTAACATGTGAGAGGCAGGTGTGCAGAAAAATGATAAAAGAGTCAGCTGGGACACGTCAGAGGATATTTTATGCAACATCAGTTATTCATTCACGTAGCATTGTGTCAGATGTGGAGGTATATAAAATACAGTCCTTGCCCTCTAGTAGTTAAAAGTCAGTGCAGAGACAGACAACTGCAAAGCATTTTAATGGCGATTTGAACGAGTTGTTCAGCAAACTGCAGCCTTCAGGCTAAACCCAGCCTGTGGCCTGCTTTGGTAGAGTCAACCAGCTAAGGATGTTTTTTACATTTTTAAAGTATTTAAAAAAAGCATACAAACCAACCAACCAATAAAATAAAGAAGAATATGTAATAGAGACCATATGTGGTCTGTAAAGCCTAAAATATTTATGAGGAAGTTTGCAGCCTTCTGCAGGGGTAGAGGAAAGGAGCGCACAAGCCATTTGCAGAAGTCAGGGAAGGCTTCCCGGAGGTGACGTGGTCTAAACTTGATGGCAGAGAGGAGTCTGCAAAGGCCCGCAATCACTGTGGCATAGTGCAGCACCTTGGCCTTCCAGAGCCTCCTGCCAGCCAGGCGGCCAGCAGCACATGAGAAAAAAGAAGAGGCAAATTTAGAAGACTTGCCCCTGAAATAAGAGCTGTAGGCACCCAGAGGTTCTGAAATGTCAGGCAATGGAACTTGGACTGGATCTTCAGCAGAAGGAGCACGAGGCATCCGGCCAGACACAGCTGGCCTGCCCCCAATGCCAGTCAGAGGGGAGGGACAGACGACTCAGCTTCTTAGGCCCCTTGTGGCCCAGATGCCACTGATTTAGCCCTTGAATCATCCGAGGGTCCCTTCTGGGGATGGAATGACAGGGAAGAGAAGAGCGGCTGAGTGGAAGAGACAGGCACACACAGATAACTCTGTGTGAGGGTCCCCGGCCCTCTCCCTGTGGCTCAGTGCTCCCCGCACAGGGCCCCGGACTGCATCACCAAGCTTCACCTTTCAACCTCTTTGAGCACAGCCTCACCTCCTCCCCAGGGGAGGAAGCCTGGCTCCCCGAGGACACTGCGTTTCTGTCCCACACTCTTGTGCGCTGGGTGCAGGATAGAGACAGAGGCCTTTCCCAGGCACTGTTACCCTTCCTTCCCAAGTGCTCCTTCCTTCCACGAAGCACACCTCCTGTCCTCCTGGGTGAGACGGGCACCTCTGCCGTCCCTCGCACACATCGCCACCGCCATCCTTAGAACCGTGTGCACACACAGGTGACTTACTTCAACTCCTGCCTCTGGCACCCTGCTCCTGCACTCCCTCGTTGCCATGGGGGCAGTGCCAGGGACCCCAGTCTCCATTTTGGCCACCTCGCCCCCCGACGGCCCACACCACTGCTAGCTCGTGCTGCTGTCCGTTCCACGTCTCCCCTCCCTCAGTTCCTCAGCCCAGGAACACCTCCCCTCCGTGGCCTGGCTGCCTCCCTTCCTTCCTCACCTCCTCCCTCTCACAGCTCAGATTCCATAGCCCACCATTGTGGTCCCTTGTTGTATGTCCTCAACTCCTGCCAGCACCACCTAGAAGGTATATTCAAGCCCACCACCTCTCACCTTTTCTGCTGGAGTCCAAGCCACCATCCTCTCTACCCTGGGTTTTACCACAGCCACCCCCGCCCCCCGCCCCACGTGGGTCCCTTCCCCTGCATAGTATAATCCTACCAACATGTCGGTCAGTTTGTGTCCCTCTTCTGCTCAGAATCCTCCCATGGCTCCCGTCTACCTCAGGGTGAGAGCTGACGCCCACACAGTGCTCTAAAGGCCCTATGTGGTCTGGCCTCCATTCATGCTCTGACTGTCTTCTACAACTCACTTCACTACGGCCACCCTTCTGGCTGTTCCTGAAATATGCAGAGCTGTTCCCACCTCAGTGCCTTTGCACTTGCTGCACCTCTGTGTGCAACACTGTTCCCCAGATACCCACATCTTCCCGCCATCACCTGGCTCAGGCCTTAGCCATATGCCGCCTTCTTCCTGACGCCCTCCCGGCCACATTTTTAAAATTGCAGCTCCCACCCAGAGCCCCATCCTTTTCTCTAGTTCATTTTTCCTCTTAGCACCATCTAGCACACTGCACACCTCATTATTTCTCCTTTGCATCATCTGTATCCCTTCCCTAGAATGTGCACTCCAGGAGGACAAGACCTCTGAGTTGGTTTTTCCCTGCTGTAACCCAGCTGGATTTGGTTGAATACACTCTTAGCCTTTTTTATTCTCTCTGTCTTGTCTCAGTCTAGATTCATCCAGCTCCTCCCTCCTGCATGCCTGCACCCAAACATGGCCATGGCTGGAAACTCACACACACACTTGCACACTCACACACATTCACACTGACCGGCCTCACCTCAGCGCCACAACCACAGCCCAAGTGCACTGTCCAGCAAACCACCACCTTTCTCTGGCCAAGGCCTCCCCCTGCCTCCACTCTCTCCAAGATTCCCACATTCTGTAGAAGGCTCTGTTTCAGTTTATGTCACCAGAAGACAAAGAAAAAGAAGCACTTGAAACACCAAAAGTATGTAGAGAAGGCCTTTTGCAGAGCTTTGCTGTGAAGGGAACAGGAAAGAGGCCAGGAGCAGGAGGGAGACAGGCCATGGTGGGGGGCAGGGGGGTCCCTTTCCTAAGTTCGGGAACAGACATGCTGCCAGAGGTGATCTGGTGGAGGGGGAAGATTCCGTGATACATGGGAGAGGGCAGGATCTTAGCAGAGTTTGGGCAAAGTGAGAGGAAATGGGGCTAGTATAGACATGGAGGCCTGGAGCACAGGAAGCTCTGGGCAGCAGCAGAGGGAAGGCTGGGATCTTCCTGACATGGTGCTCCCTGCTTTCCTCCTGGCCCTCTGCCTGCTTCCCCCCGGGATGCCCTATGCAAGACCCCCGGCTCCTTTTCTTGTCCCTTCCCATGGCTGTCTGTGCCTTTGAGATGCTGGAGGTGCCAGCTGGGGCTCCAGCCCTCACCTGTCCCCTGAGCCCTAGACTCTGTGCCAGTGGCCTACCCTGCACCTGTGCTGCACATCTGATGGGATCCCTGGGCATAGTAGAGGTCACCCTACATCTTTGCTTGCCCTACAGCTAATTCAATAGCAACTCCTGTCAGCCTCAATTCCAGACATGTCCAAAATACCTCTGTTCCTCGTCACCAGTGCCACCACTGTGCAGGCCTAAGCACTTGCCTGGACCGTGGCCAGAGTGGCTCCCAGCACAACAGCCATGGAGATGCTTCTCAAATAGACACAACCCAAAAGGCTCCTATGATGGACCCTCCCTGGCCTCTCAGATGGAGGCCACACTTCTTTCTATGGTTGAATGCTGCACCTTCTAGCCCCATGGTCTCTGGCTCACCATGGAGCTCACCCAGCCTGCCTGCCCCAGCCTTCACACTGGCCCATGTCTTCCTGGAACACTCCTCTTTCAGACTCAGAATGAGCAGGCCTCTTTCTGTCCCTGCTTCACCCTGTATGAGTCAGGCTGCTTCCACAGAGTACTGGTAGACTTCAATGACAGACATTTACCCAAGAGCAAGGCACTGACAGCACCTGCATCTGATGAGAGTCTGCTTCCTGGTCCATAGACGATTGTCTTCTCTGTGGGCCCTCACAGGGCAGAAGGGGTGAGGGAGCTCTTGGAGTCTTTCTCTAAAGGCACTAATCCGAGGGCTTCACCGCCCAAAGGCCCCATATCCTAATACCATCCAGTGAGGGCTTTCAACCTAGGAGTTTTGGGAGGACACAAACATTCATTCAGTCTCTACCACAGCCCAAAAACACCTCTTCTGAGAGGCCTCCCTGATCACTCCCTCTCTTCTCCTTTCTTTATGTCTTATAGCATCTATCACCACCTGGCCTAACAACATGGGTCCACATTTTTTATGAGCTGTTGACTGTTCCCTCCCCTAGAATAGAAGGCTCTGTACTGTGCACTGTTGGATCCTTGGGCTCCAAAACAGGAACACAGTAGCTTCTCAGAGACTTTTGTTAGACAGATGATTCTGGAAGGAGTTTTGGAATCAACAGACCTGGGTTTCAGTCCCACTCTTACCCATTATGTAACCTCGGGCAAGTGACCCAACCTCTCTGAGCCTCAGTTTCCTCAACTCTAAAGTGATAGGCATTATAACACCCTCCTCAATGACTTTGGTGAGAAATTGGAACAATACAGGCAATTATAAAGTGAGCCCACAAAATGATGGCAATGGCATCATTATCCATATCAGGAAAGGAGGGTTTCAAGTAGAAAAAGAGAGACTCGGGCAACCTGGATCAGTAGGCAATCGGGATCCCAGGGGAAGTAGAGGGTGTGGAGGCCAGAGGGGTGGTCCAGGCTTCAGGCCACGAAGGGGAGAGCAAACAGAGGCCAAATAGACCTCTGGAGGTCTGGGCAAGCCTGGAGAAGGTGACATCCTCTTCAGAAAAGCTTCAGATGTAGCCAGATGCCCTGGGTTGCTGTAGAGAGAAGCTTTATAACACCGACCTCTGTTGTGTCCTAAGCTGGATACGTCAGGCGCTCCCTAGGTCCCCTTGCCTGAAATCAGGATTGGGGAGAGTCTCACTGGCCCACTTCCTTGGTGAGCACTGTCATTCTGAGCCTCACACCTCACTGAGAGGCACAACTGCTCCTTACAGAATTATCTTCCCCATACATGGCTCTCGCTCATCATCCATGCACTTGACCTTGGGCTGGGACAGTCACATAGCTGGGAAGCTGACAACCTGCCAACGAGTGCCAGAGCCTGTGCCTCAGAGAAGCAGCTGCATCAGCCAAAGGAGGGGCCAGACAAGGCTGCAGGTCCCGGAAGGCTGTGTGTGTGTGTGTGTGTGTGTGTGCGCACGTGTGTGTACATGTGTGTCTGTGCCTGTGCACCTGCGTGTGTGATGTAATGCAGGAATTTCCATGAAGACTCAAAACTGAGGATGGGGAGCAGTAAGCACATTCACATGCCAAATGCGCACTAGGCATAGCCTGAGTGGAGTCCACACTGGTGCAAGCACGATTACCCACAAGCCATGCTCGCAGAGTGGATAGATAGCCACCCGGAGCATCCCTGAGGGCTGTTGCGGGAGAATCCCACATCATCCTCATCTGTCTGCATGGTGCTCAGCTTCTCTCTGCCTCGAGCCAAGTGAGGAGGGCCCAAGAGAGCCCCAGAGCAAGCAGGGCTGGCGCCACAGGGGAGCCAGCTCCCCGTCCGTCTGTCCATGCAGCATTGGAAGCAGCAGCACATCCTCGACACCCCCGCCTGTGCAGGACTAGGCCCAGAGGGGCTGGGTGTGAACCATCTTCAAAGCAGCCCACTCCCAAGAGCCCTGTCCAGGCCGCACAGGGGGTTGCTGAAGGGTCAGTCAGCTTGAGGCCCCCCAGGGTCAGGGGCAGTGCAGTGTGGACACACCTGCCTCAGTTCTCCCCAGAGGCTATCACTCTGTCCTCAGAAAGAGCCTGCCCAGCCTAGGGCTCCCCCCACCAAGACCAAGTAACCAGTGTCACCCATGAGGGTGAAAAATGGTTTCCCTTAGCCTCACATCCCTTTCCCACTGCAGCTCTGAGGGGCTGAGCTCAGAACTGGTGGGGAGAGAGGAATTAAGGAGAGCAGGCCAGGCCCCCTATCTCACTGTGGCATGAACACTTACCACGAGATCTACTCCCTTAACAAATGGTCCAGTGTACCATGCATTATAACTGACCATGGGCACAATGTCCGAAGACACATCTCTAGAGCATCCTGCCTTCCTGTTCCGAAACTGTGCTCACTGATCCGCAAGCCCCCATTTCCCCCCAGGCCCTGACACCCGCCATTCCCTGCTTGGATTCTATGAATTGGACTCTTTCAGATTCCTCACATAAGTGGAATCATGTAGCATCTGTGTTTCTATGACTTGCTTATTTCACTTAGGAGCTTTAAAATAGATGTGAGACCCTAACTTTTGTTTCCGACTGGTTTTTTTCCCAGAAGGGACTGGAAAGTTATAGAATCTGCCCACAATGCAGTCCCAGGTTAAGAGCAGCCACATAGAGCCTGTTCTGACAACTCACAGGAAGGACATAAGCTGCGTCCCCATTGTAGGGCCCCATTCCTTTTCCTGCCTGCCTCTCCTGCACCACAGAACCCTCCTTCTCCCGAGGTCTCTGCTCAACTCAGGGCCTCCCTGCTGCAGCCATGACCTGGAGACCAGAATAAAAATTACATTGTGAATGAGTGGTTGCTTTGAATACCCATGTGCTTAACAGGGCGAGAGAATGTGTAAACTTGCTAACAAAGCATTGCCGTACCCCATACGTATCTCATTTTCTACCCAAAACAATGGGAAGTGGTGGCGACAGCCCCATATGCCAGCTCATGAAACTCTCCCGGACACATCAGGCCACAAGACAAACGCCAGATGGAGGGTTGTGTCCTGAGGCCAAGGAGCCACCCAGCTCAGGTGGAAAGAGGAGGAATCCAGGACTGAGTTGATAACCCCAAGAAGTTGTGGACACAGTGTAAGCGTTGTGGTCAAGGAGGCTGTAGAGTGATGGAAGAACAAGACAGTCATAGCCAGAATGAGCATTCAAGGTCATTTCCAACCCATAGCTACTGTGATCCCAGCAACTGATGAGTACATGCTCACTGCATGCCCACAATAGATGATTTTAACTCCTCCAACACCCTCCCCACAGGCACTTTGAAAGACAAGACATTCTGTGACCTTAAGGCCCAGTCCTAACAATCCTGAGGTTCTAATGTTTGGCTTTCAGGGACTACAAAGATCTTTCCAGATTGAGCTCTCTGACACCCACACAGCTAAGTGCACCTCTCTGCAAGGCAAGCTAGAAGTCATTATTCCAGATGCTAAACTCTACTACTTCTTTATAAGTAAGAGAATAGACACAGCCTGCAAAAGTATAGGGGCAAAATCATTGATGGAAGATTCATTGTGCTTGAGAAAAAGAAGCAAGAGATATGGATGAGTGTGAAGTGACTGACATTGGCCACAAAGATAAGAAAAAAGGAAGAGATGCAGGAAAGAGGAGGCCAAGAGGGGAAACTGAGTCTGTGCATTTCCATTATAAGGTCCCTTCCCCTGAGACTGAAATTAAAGGGACAACTGAGGCCTCCCTTCAGAGAATCCTGTCCAGAGGGCTCTAACCAGTCCAGGAGGTGAGAGGGACCCTTCCAGGGTCTTTAAGAAGATACTCAAATCTGAGGATCCTTGGGAGCCCAGCTGAGTAGGACACCCACAATGACTCAAGGAGCTCCAGAAAAGCAAAACCTGGGCTCGAGCAGCCACAGGTTGCTAAAATCCAGGCTCTGACCCATTTCCTGAGAGGGCCAGAGCTTGCTCCATTTCCATCTGCAGAAACAAGGGTGTCTGTGAGCACTTTGGGACTCAAGCCACATCTGGAACTCCCCCATCCACAACTGCAGCCCAGGGAAAAGGCAGGGTGAGCTATGGGTGTCAAATGCACATGCACTTGCACTTGTCCCCGGCATGCACCTCTTTATTGGAAGGGAAAGTGTCTACACGGAGCTGTCCCTGACCAGGTCAGGCAAAAGGTATGTGAGAACAAGACTCAGATATTCGGGAAAGTGCAACCATAGTTGCACTGGGGTGGGGCGGGGGAGACCATAGCGGGGGATTTAGGGGGGAACTTCATGGACTTTCCAGTCTGAGGCTTTGAAGACTCTGTGACGAGAGCCAGTTCTGAAGATCCACTCCCATTTCTTGACCTGAAGAGTAACATGTTTGTTGGAGATGATTTGGAAAGTACAGAAACTGCATGTTAGAAGAAAGCAACACCACCCCAACCCCCACCCACCACCCAAAGCCACCACCTCAACATGCTATTTCCTTTTATTCTTTTATCCAAGAATTTTTTTTAATATTTAACAAAATTTATATTTACAGGGTCCTGGGTTTTTTTTTCCTTTAAATCACACTGTAAGCATTTCCTCCTGTCACTGAGAATTTCCACACATCACTTCAATAACTGCATACTATTCTATCACATAAGTGTATTGGAATTTACATAACCAATTCCCTAATGTGGAACATTTAGATGGTTCTCTCTCTTTTATTTTCCATTTTACACCAAGTTGCAGTATACATTTCTGAGCATGAATTTTTGTTTCCTTTTCAGGTTATGTCTCTAGGGCCCATTGCTAGAAATGAGGTTTTTGATGCTCAGGGTGACACATTTGCCAAATAGCATATGAGAGAATTAAAGGTGCCGTTTTTGGAAATCACACTTGGAGGCCATTTTGGCATTGCTGACAACAGTCAGAATGGTGACAATGGTGTTACCAACAGTGAGAATCACACTGCTGCCCTGTGCTGGCCACTGCACTCTCCAGGATGGTCCCGTGTGGTCTAAGTGGGAGTTCAGTCATGCTGCGGGATGGCCCATTGCTCTGGACCTCACTCCCTCACCTGTTCACTCTCGCACCTGGCCGACTCAGCCAGTGTAGGCAGGCAGGCAGGCCCCCACCCCGAGCCCAGCAGGTGGAGGCTTCCTGCACCCTCACTCTCCCCCAGTCTGGACAGAGCTGGGGCTGGAAATAGGTGGATCTAGGGCCTTCTGTGCTCCAGTCACTTCTGCTGACTGGAGCTGGAAAGCCAAGCGAATGCTGATTGGGATACACTGTCCCCTCTTGACTCCACAAAATGTCCCCAAGCACCCATTTCCTTTGCCACTCTGGTGCCCCAGACACCTTTCTTTGGAGAAGCGCTTCCCTGGTGTGTCATCAGAGCCCAGGGATACTGAAAGAAATCAGCAGAGGTTACTTTTCCTTTCAGGGGATAGCTGAGACTTTTGGAGTTTCCAAAGAACGAGGCAAAAGAGACTACAGTCTCCTGATCAGGCATTCATCGGAGGCCAGTGCACCTACCAGACGCTGGCACAGGGCCTTCTGTCCTGTCTCCCAGCTCCAGTCGCTGGGGGCAGGCAAAGGAGCCAGCGCAGGGGACAAGTCCGCAGAGTAACCACTGTACCAGGTCTCAAACTACATCCACTGGTCCTCAAAGAAAGCACACAAAGCTCAGAGTTGTGGCCTGGGCAGCTGTGACTGTGTCTTCTTGTCTTCATCACTAAGAAAGTACGACCCATCCCCCGTACTTTCATTTACTGGAGCCTGCTATCACCTCCTTGCAAACAAGAGCTGTGTGATAGCACTGGAACTGGGCACGTGACCTATAAGCCAGTCTCACCGTCATGAGCTCAGGGGTCCTCACAGGGCCAGCGGCATCAACAGCACATGGGAACATGTTGAGAAATGCAGATTCTGGGGCCCACACTAGGTGTCAAAATCTGGGGTGAGTGCAGGGATCTGTGGTGTCACAAAGCCCCCAGGAAATTGCGAGGCACACTCAGATTGAGACCCCACACCTTGCCGGCAACCCCCACTAACCCTATCAGGAGCAGGTTTCACTCCCTACTTTACAGAAATGGTAAGGAGGCTCCAAGAGGTGAGCTAACTTGCCTGAGAAGTTCTGCCTCCCGCAAAAGCACAGGAAGAGGGCCCTGCATCTCACATACGATGACCAGGTACCACAGCAGTTATGCCCACACAGAAGTCCTGGCCACTCCACTGCGAAGTTCCCTTCCGTGCTCTTCTCTCACCACTGCACGCAGGTCCCCCTGCTGGCCTGTCCATCCCACCATCTGAGCAGGCCAGTCTTGGGGGGGGGTCTCCTCCTCCAGGAAGCCCTTCCTTAAACTACCCTTTCTGAACTTACCCACAGATGCATTTCTCTCAGTCTGTCACACAGCAAGCTCCCTAAAGGCAAGGGCCTGGACTCAAGTAGAGAGCTTGCTGCTGTAAAAGTAGGTGCTAGAGACACTTTGCTGAGGAAAGAAAGAACAAATAAAAGCATGAGCAAAATCAAAACCACTGTCACAGAATCTGGGAGTCCTGCAGCCCAGGGTCTGATGGGTGAGTGCCCTCTGTGACACCCCCAGGCATATCTTTATTGCTTGTTTTGACACCTTACGACAAAGACAGTGTCGGCAGTCCCTTTTCACATAAATATGTCACGTGTCCTCAACCAAGTCCTGAGCTCCCTGTGGGCATGTGCCATTGGGGCTGGGTGAATGCCACCTACACAGCCAACATGGCTGCCGTGCGAGAGACATGGACAGACAATGTGTAATTGTTGCTTTGTCACACTTCCATCCTGAGACCAACTCTTCCCCAGTTGTAGCTTCAGTGTTACAACCTTTCAGGCTGTGATAACAACAAAGCATCCAAGAAAAGGAAATATGATTGACCTGTTTCTCACCAAAAAAAAAAGGCAGTTCATAAACTTCAGCCGTCAACTGCTTTCTGCTTGACTGGCATGAGGACTTGGAGGCATGAATCTAGTGCAGGAAGAAGAAACCCCAGTGGGAGCCAAGGAGAACTTTCTGCAGCCACAAAGTTTCCTGTCCCTCCCCCCGTCGCTGGCCTCATCCTGAACCCAAATCAGACTCACACAAAGTCACAGCCAGGGGAGAGCAGCTCTTCTAACCAGATCCATAGTTTCCTTGAAATAGAAGTCTGGGTGAGTGGCACGGAACTTGGCAAACCGTAGGCGGTGGTGTGGCAGCCTCTGCACTGCTGTCCTTGACACGGTTGTCATGGGAGGAACTCTCCAAGGACTCTATGACTTCCCCTTCATGGTTTTAAAGCTGAAACAATCTCCTCTTCCCGGAACATGTAGGCCGCCTAGTCTGAAGGCATTCTCCCCCTTGACTCGAAGGAACTCACTCTCCCAGAGTCCTCTGCCCCAGTTGGGCAAGAGAAGCAGGGAGCAGGCATTTCCTCCATAACCTTGAGGCGCCAGGAAAACCATCTGAGGTGGGCGGGAGGTGGGAAGATAACACCTCTAGGGGAAGAAGATTGCCCTTGGCACAGCTTCATCAGAAAACACCAAAGAAGGGAGATTCTGGACCTGTGTCCCTGGGGCCAGCACCTGACCTCTGCTCTCTGTCAACATCTGGGAAGCACCCCCAGCCCCCAGGGTCCAGCTGCGGCTAAAGTCCTGTGTCCTGTTGGCCGTGCCCAAGCTGCCAGCCAGAACCGGGAACATCACCTTCAGTGAGGGGCAGCACCTGTGTGCCCTGCTGCCTTTGACCAGAAGACAGGCAGCCAGCCACCCTGTGAACTATATGGAGGGTCGACAGCCTTTTGGCTGCAGCCAGATTGCAGACTGCACAGGAGAAAACCATTCCCAGCACTTCGGAGGGTGCACACTCTGGTTCTGGAGAATCCTCTGATTGAACACAGGCTCTGCCCTTGGTTGGCTGTGAGTCTCGCCCCATTATTTGACCTCTTTGGCACGCATGTCATTTTCTGTAACTTAGAGAAAGGGAAGGGAGTTCCCTTTTGCAGGCTTGCTGCAGGATGAAATGCGGGGACTTCCGTGGAGACCGTGCCCAGTGCCCAGTGCCTATGCCGGCCGAGTGGCCTTCCTCCTCCACACCCTCTCGAGGCTAAACCCCCAGGACACGTGGCCTCATCCCCATCATGAGGGAATGTTCCTCCCACTCACCACCCCACCCCTGCCCCCACAGAAGGGCAACTTCCCTGAACAGTTTAGGGCAGTAACAGCTCTTCCCTTTCCTCTCTCCGCAGAGACCCACCAGTTCAGCTCACAGGAAGCATCTGTTATCCCTGCACTTGGCTCATGGCCCAGGCCCTGGCCTTGTGGCGAGGACTCTGGCTGGCCACACTGGGGTTCAGAAGCCTGGAGCTGTCACACCCGTGGCCACCTTCCCACCTTGGCCCACGTCAGCTTTTGTCAGAGTGAAGCTGTGTTTTCTTCACCATCTGCCTGCTCAGAGTTGGGCTCCCTTGAGCCCAATGCTGCAGGACTAGGGATTTGTTTTTTTCCCTTTTATGGTGCTGTGGTCTAAGTCACGGCCTCCAAACAGTATGGTGAATGCATTTGGTGTGTGTGCCCAAATGAAACCAAAGCCCCACCAAACAGTATTTACCCTGGCTGAATGATAGAGCCTAATGCTTTCTGAGCTCTCCTCTCTCTCTCCCTCTCTCTCTCTTCCTCTCTCTCTCTCTCTCCCTCTCCCCTCTCTATTTCTCTCTCTCTAGTTAGGACCCACCAGTGGGTTGGGATTTACTGTTTGACAAACCCTGCCTTAAATAAGTTCTATGTCACAGTCGTATCTCCCAGAGAGAGACTCATTCTCTGTTTCCTGGAACTTCCTCTGTGCCGACGGGATCCCAGGAACACAGAGATACTCAGCACCTAGATGTTGATTTACTGTCCACCAGGCCCGTCCTAGGAATCCATGACCAGTGCCCATCCTCTGCATGGACTCCAAACATTTGCGAGTGGGTCACTTAGGTGATTGGCACTGAATTACGTGCAAACCAGAGTAGTAATGAGGATGAGATCAAAAGAGTGGAGACAGGATATGAGTACCATCTGGCTGCCACCTCTGTGACAGCAACCCATTGATGGCCCGGGTTGATTCAGCAAAACTGCCTGGCTAGGCGGGCATCCCCTTCCTCCCTCACTGCTCCCTGTGCGTCCCTCCGAAAGCTGCACACTCTGTTGAAGACGATGACCTTCCCCGATAGAGGAGGACTGCTCTTCAGTCAAGGGCATATGAGTGGCTGCACTGTCTTGCTAGAATCTCCAAACAAGGTCTCAAGGTCCATTTGTAGGAGAACATAGGCTCATCAAGCTTCCAAGAGCAGATACACCCAAATGAGGTGCTGCACATGGCAGTCTGCTTTTCTTTAAAAAAAAAAATGATGACAACTTAGTAAATACCTATTCTGAGCTATGTGCCACGTAGGTCTTGTCTACACAACATACATAAAATATCATTATCATGCATATCTTTTCTAATCCCAACCACAGGGTGGGTATGGTTAATCTTGTTTTACATACACAGAAACTAAAGCCAGTCAATGTTAAATATTTTGCTGGATGCACTACTGTGAAACTGGTCGAGTCAAGACTTGAACCCAAAGCTTGTCTTCACAATGATGTGGACAGCTCAAAGGGCAGTTTGATTCTCAGTTCCTCCAAAGGGGCCAGGTTTCAAATAATATTCAACAACCGTTCTTGGGTGCCAGGTACACAGCCCGATGCTGGGCATAGAACTGTGAGCAGGGCTAATGTGGTTCTGGGGTTTGTAGAGCTTTCTCTCTGGCGAGGGCATTGCAGTCTTGAAGGGAGCCAAGAAAGAAAACCACAGGGTACCTGGGATCTCTGTGAAAAGGTTGAGGTCTCCAGTGCCTGTCCAATCTGAGGGCTACACAGTTACTTTTTTTTCTGATCTCGGACCCCCACCTAGCCATAAATAACACCTACCTCTGCCATAAATGCACTCCCTAAGGCTTCCCATAAATCCCTCTGCCCCAAGTCCTGAACTCAGAATGATGCCATCTCCAATCACATACTCACCCTTCAACCCCAGCCGGGGGGGTGGGGGGGGGCAGCTTTTATTCCAGGGTCCTTATCTGCTTGCACACTAGCCCATCAACTTCCTTGGGCAGGATGGAGCTGGTTCCAGCTACTCTTCCAAATATCCCTTATCATCACCACCGGCTACAGGGACCCAGGGCAAGAGAGCATAGCCGATAAGCATTCTAACTCCATCTCCAGAGGCAAGAGATGAAAACGTAGGCTTCACAAGCCTCAGTGTCATGGATGGCGAACAGACATTTAGAGGGAAAGTGAGAGCTACAGAGAGGTGAGCATTGTTGTGGGTGCTGAGCTCTCTGCCTACAACACTTATGCTCCTGTCTGTGCAGCAAACTCCTATTCATCCTTCAAAGGCCAATCCTAACGACTTCCCTCGGGGAAGCCTTCTCATACACCAACAGTTCTCAGCACAGAGCATGCATCAGAACCACCTAGAGGCCTATCACCACAGATTGTGAGATCCGGGTCCTTGTTTCTGATACAGCAGGTCTGAGATGGGGCCCAACAATTTGCGTTTCTAGCAGGCTCGTTGGAAATGCTGTTGGTCCCAGGACCACGCTTTGAGGACCACTTCTCACACCATCTCCATCCTCCCAGACAGGCCTGAGCTTCCTCTGCTGTGCCAGTTCTGAGTTCTATAGCAGTTCTGGTCATGCTGAAGTGTCACCTCCCTGGGATCAATCACATTGTGCAAATCCAGTTCCACACACCCAGAGGGGTAGGGCATGGAGATGAGGCATGCCTGCCCACCTTGCTCCCGGGCACACATGAGCTCAGAGGGAGCCCTGTTGACCCCTCAGAGACCTTAGATCCCTCCTGTTCCCACCCCACTGGCCTGCAGGGAGAGCTTCCAGTGTTCCAGTATATAGGTTTGGGTGCAAGGTCCCTAAACACAAGCTAAGAAATTCACCCCAAGTGGTTCAAGCCAAATACCTCATCTAGCACTTAAGCAGTACTGGGCAGTGCCAGGCAGGGTTCAGCACACTGACCCAGAGCAGCCTGGGCTTGACTTGGTTGACCTCTGACTCTCTTTCAGCTATAAGATCCAGGGAATACAGTAACACTTTTCTGGCACTCCGATTCCAAATCTGTAAGATGGGAATAATAGTAACTTCTACCAAATGGGATGGCCATGGGGGCCAAGCCCGGTAAATGCTGAGGATGGCGCCTGTCACAGGCTAAGCCGTTGCTAAGTGTTTTTCAAAGAGGAAGAACCAGCAATCCCTTCTAACCCTGACTGGGTTGGACACACTGGCCTAAGAAATGCTGGTCTTCAACCTGGAAAATCCCAAGTGGCAATTCTAGGTATTTGAACTTCTATGGCCATCCGTGCCAACTTCAGGAGGGGGCCATTCTTTATTCTTCCTGAACTCTGAAGTTCTTGGTGATTGAATAAGGTCTGCAGTGCCAGCATCTGAATCCATTCACTCATATATGCCTGCATTTATGGATGCAGTCATGCATTCAGCAGATGGTTATTGAGGACCTACTATGTGCTACATGCTGAAATCCAGGCTGTTGTTGTCCACCCTGAATCTCAGAGTCAGATGCCACTTGCACTTCCTGCCCCTCCTGCCTCAGTTCTCAGTACTATGAAGCACTTAGAAGGCTGAACTGAGCTCTCCTCCTGCCTCCCCCTCCCTCCCCTGCCCTGACTCCTGCTGTGTGCTTGCTCTGTCTCTTTGCTGACTTGAGGGACCACTTTTACCCTCTTCACCACCTCCAAACTCTAGGCGGGCTCTCCTCCTCCTCTGCCTCCAGCCTGGAGCCTTCCCTTTACTCACCACACTCTCCTTTCTCGCACCACGGCCAGTCCCTTCTCAGAAAGAGGCGTCTGGAAGCTGGGGAGAATGACCTCATCCCACTATAATTAAAGTGATTATCTGAGCGGAAAGGACTATTACGAAGTAGCCTTCTCTGCTTTAATATGCGTAGCCATTATAATGGGAACATGAGATTTCCATGTTAACACTGAGATTTCTGTGGTCTAATAAATCCTTCTCCTCACTCATCTCCCAGAGGAGAGAGGAGACACTCTGTGAAGCAGCTGGAGGTGATGTACAGCTTCCTATTCCAATTGAGATGCTATCCCTGTGGCCAGACCAACCGGTCAGTAACTCTGAGAGTGCCCCAGTGCGGCCCTTCCCACAAGAGAGCCAATCGGAGACCACAGAGGGGACTCGGGGAGGAGCCACCAGACAGGAGCCCTCCTGGGAGAGCGGCTTCAACAGAGAAAGGAGAAAGTTGCCCCCCAGATGCAGGAGTGTGGGCTGACCGTCCTGCCAGTGTGACCTGGGCACGTTACTCCCTCACTCTCAGGGTCCCACCTGTGAAATAGGCTAGTAATACCATCCACCTCATGGGACTGCTGGGAAGACCACATGATATGATGGGTGAGAGGCAACTGAACCAACACCTGGCATGTTTGGACCCTCCACGTGTGGGGACACTTCACAAATGGTCTGTTTTTACCATTATTGTGAGAAAGCTGAGGCCCAAAGGCAGATGCTGCTGGTACCGGGCACATGACTGCCTACCTTCATGCGCACTACTGAGCTAGCCTACCTAACGTGTCTACCAAGCACCTGCCCGATGCAAGGAGTCCGCCCCTCACCCCACTCAGAGACGCGGGAACCAGGTCAGCCTCCACTGTGGTTCCCACGTCCTCTCCAGGCTGGTCAGTGGCCAGGCAGAGCCAGAAGCCTGTCCACACACACACTGCCCTCTGTCCACTTGGCCCATTCACAGTGCTGTGCACCTGTGAGCGGGGGGGTGCAGATGCGCTGCTGAGCATGGGAAGATTTCCTCTCCCCACTTAGGCTCTTCTCTTCTGTTCACAGAAATGGTCGACTCTGACCACATTTTCATGACGTTGGGTGTGAACATCGCCATCATTGCAGGTGAGCTGTTCTGGGCTTCCAAGCAGGAGAATCAGAGGGAGTGCCCAGGGGAGAATCCACCCAAGGCTTCAGAGCAAATGCCTGAATGAGGGTGAGGCTGCATAAGCCCATCTAAAACTCACTGGTGTCCCCTCACCCCATCACTCCCAGACCCTGACACTCAGAGATCCTGAGTGACCTGGCCCTTACTGCCCAGCCTCCAAGCTTCACCTCCCAACCGCTCCTGAGTCCAAACAGAAATGAGGGGCTGACTGCTGTTCACACTCCACGCCTTTACTGGGTGTCCTGCAGAACCCCCTCCCTCTCCAGTCCTCTGCTTGGCTGCCCCTGCTCCTCTGGCAAACCCATGCAGCCTTCACCTCCGGAGAGCGTGCCAGAGCTAAGGTAGGGTGATGAACAGTGAGCCACACTCCCCCCAACCTGTCCCAAGTGCTTCCCATGGCCCTGTCTTGTTCCTCCTAACAGTGCACAAGGGGGGGCAGCCACCAGGGCCCAGCCTTCGGGGCACTTTCCTAGATTTAGTACCAAGTCTCACGCCCTGGGGAACTTCTCAGTTGAGATCGTTCTGGATTTAAAACTGCAAGTCCTGAGGCCATAAACCTCTCAGTTTTAGGTAAATTCATGTAGTTGATTCTGCAGGGTATGCACAGAAGTCTGTCTTCCTCAGTAGACTGAGTGACCCTGAGCAAGGGTCAGTGCTGGAATCCTATCCCAGCCTCAGTCTGCACCAGTCTGAGTGGAAGGAGGGGGAAAGAGGAAGGGAGATCAGAGTAACTCAGATGGGTGCGGATAAGGGTGAGCACATGCCAGGCAGGAAGGAGAAGGGCAGGAATGAGCCAGCCTGTCTGGGGTTGGTGCTGACTGTAGCAGTGTCTGTCCTGGCACAAGCCCTATGAGTCCTGACCCCAGTCCCAGGCGCCTGCCCCAGACAGAGCCATGCGTTTGTTTCCTCTGCAGGCGTGATCACCGCGATAGCCATCATCCTGATCTGCCTGCTTGTCATCACTCTACGCTACTTGTACGGGCACAAGGGCACTTACCACACCAATGAGGCCAAGGGCACAGAGTTTGCTGAAAGTGCAGACGCAGCCCTGCAGGATGACTTCTCCCTCCAGGACACAGGTGGGGACAGCAGCAGAAAGGAGTACTTTATCTGAGGGGCACCAGGTCCCCTCTCCCCCAATGCCTTCTTCACAAGAAAAGATACACCCCACAGCCCACTCTGCTACCTGGACCACCAGGCAGACCATGAGAGCACCCATCTCATCCCAAGATATGCACCTGACCTGAGAACTCTGGGTGCCGGCCTGGGAACAGGAAAGAAAGAAGGGGAAACTGAGCCAGGAGAAGCCTGTCCCAGGCACCCAGGGATGCAGTGGTCACCCAGGAGGCCCACCTTTGCTCTGCCAGAGGGAGAAAATCTGGGTCCTCCTGGTCAGTGTGGTTTGTCATCAGCATGGTGTGAAAGTCCTTGCTGGGTGGGTGGGCCTGAGGGCTGGGGAAGCAAGGAAGTGAGTCATCTGTAAGCTGACTGGGGATAATGGCATCAAATGTCAGTCCTTGACATTTGGGGGGAACAGCAGGTGCCAGCGCTAAAAGGCACCTTTGTCTCCCATCGATCCAGTTCTAAATGATTGGAAATAAATTTGAAATGTAACCAAGCATTCAGTCAAACAGCATTACTGTAATTGGGGAAAGATAACTACCACCCAGGCCTTGCTTTTCACCAGTGTGACATTGTGTTCTCCACTACAGTCTGCGTGTGTGAGGCTGGGACCGTCCACTTCTGGCCCCATTGGCCTGTCCTCAGCATAGACAGTGCAGAGGGCTTCTGGGCCTCCCAGGAGAGGAGGGCCCAGTGACCAGCCTTCTTTTCCCCACAAAAGTACCAGCTTCATGAAACAAATGTAAACATGGAATGTTCCTCAAGATAGGTTGCCCTGGCTGTGAGGACACTGGCTGAAGTGATGGTTTTCTAAGGCACAGTTTTAGAGAAATCGGTCCCATTAAATAACTATGAGTGAACCCATCCTTCCCCTAATGACCATGGCTGGAGCACAGACTGCAGAGTGTCATTGTCTTGGGTTTGGGCCCTGGATCCTCCTTTCCTGATCCTAGGTCCTCAGTCAACTTGCTTGACATTTCTGGCTTCAATGTTCTCATCCCTCAAGTGGACATGGCTCCATGGTAGTGTTGAGGAGGAAAAAATTTTCTTCTATGTTTCAAGGTCCTTCTGGCTGGTCTAAGGATCAAGTTGGCATGAGACAGATTGGCCACAAAAATCACATTTAATTTTGTATGTCCTGGGAATCCACATAAACGTGGGATTCCAAAGACAGGCAAAATGAGATATATATGTCATCCTGAACTAAGAGGAAGGAGGTAGGGGTCTGGGACTTCAAAGGGAAGGAAGGCGATTCACTGGAAGGTGAAAAGGGTAATTATTTGGTAAACAAATGTGTACTGGGCCCCTCAGAAACAATGGGACAGGGAGAGGAATTTTAACAAAGATACTTTGCTAAACTCCTCCTTTTACTTCCTCTGGATAATGTAATTGTGATGATAGCTCCATTCCTGGAGTAGGTCCTCTATCTAAATTCTTAGAGATAGTTGGGGGAAGGTCAGAGTTTCTTCCTTGGTGTTTTGGGCACCAATTACTTTCAGCTCAAAATAATCTGCATGGCGAAGTGGCCCATCCTGAGGGACTCCTTCTGAAACCCTCTAGTACCAAGCGTCAGGGTTGATGGTGGGAACAGATGCATCAGGTGCTCAGTGCTGTCTTCTGATGTCAATTACTAGTGCTGCATAGGTAGTGCATATGTATTGGTTAATGAAACTTCCTCATTGTACCACTTCTAAACATTTCCTGAGGAGGAGTAACTGTCACTTAAACTGATGGGGACATCTGGGTGGTTCAGTCAGTTGAGCATCCGATTTCAGCTCAGGTCAGGATCTCATAGCTCATGAGTTCGAGCCCCATGTCAGGCTCACTGCTGTAGGTGTGGAGCCTGCTTCAGAACTTCTGTCCCTTTGTCTCTCTGCCCCCACTCCTCTCTTTCTCTCTCTCTCTCTCTCCCTCAAAAATAAATAAACATTTTATGGGGCACTTGGATGGCTCAGTTAAGCATCCAACTTCGGCTCAGGTCATGATCTTACAGTTTGTGAGTTCAAGCCCCACATTGGGCTCTGTGCTGACAGCTCAGAGCCTGGAGTCTGCTTCAGATGCTGTGTCTCTCTCTCTGCCCCTTTTCTGCTCATGCTCTGTCTCTCTCTGTTTCAAGAATAAATAAATAAATAAATAAATAAATAAATAAATAAACAAACATTTTTAAAAGATAAAATGAACAACAGGGAGAGAAGATGAACTTACTAACCATCCTCTTTCATAAGTGTCTTTCTAGACTCCCCGCAACTCAGCAGTCACTCAGAGACCAGCAGGTCCAAGTTTAAGCCTGCAGCCTGAGCTTCCCTGAACTCCCTACAACTCAGGTTTCTTGAGGCTGCACCATCTATGCCCAGGAGTCAGCAAAAAGGTCCCCCATCACTCTCCCTAGGGGATAACAGGATCCAAGCCCTGCCAGGAGTGGCCACCAAGCAAAAGAGCTGGAAGTTATAGGGTTGACATGGGAACAGGGGGAGAAATAGAAGGAAAGGAACTGGTATCTTCAAACGGTGAGACCTTCCGTGGAGTAACCCAAGTTCGCTGCCCCACCACTTTTTCATCTGTAAAACCAAGGGTTTGACTACACCCATGTGTCCCAAAGTGTGATCTATAAAATACCAGCCTGGAAAAATGGTGATAAACAGCCCAAACAAAAAGGGTGTTCCGTGTGCAAATAGATGTGTAAAATGACATGTGAAGCAAATCTAAAGCCATGTGAGGCCTCTTGCCATCCTGTGTTCCAATGTGTGCCATGACTCTTGGGGTGTGGGCATAGGGGGATGAATTCAGCATTTCCCAAATGTATTTTTCCAGACACCCCATTGCTTCCCAGAATACCTCTTACAAACCTGGGGGCCAAGAGTCCCCGGAACACATTTGGGAAACAACTGTACCAACCAGCTACCCAACATCCCTTCCTGTTGTGACATCACTTCAGGATTTTGAGAACATACGGGCATATGTCCTCATGTTCAAGGATGATGAGCACTCATCACTGCCCAATGGGCACAGAGGAGGCACCCAGAATCCACATGCAGGCATGCCTTGCTTTACAAAAGTCTCCAGGGAGAGGGTCAGCCCAGAGGACCTGGGCCCCCTGATGCTGCCACTGGTGTCTGTGCTGGAAAAAGATGCTGGTGGCTCTTCCCCACTCTTTCTGCAGCAGCCCCAGGGACCCCCTACTCACTGCTCTCTGAGAACTGGTCCCTCCCTCCCCTGGTGCTTGCCCTCCATGTCCACCGAATGTCCTGGAAAACCGTACTGAAGCATAGCCCACTCCCAGCCCTCAGTCCCAACCAGAATCAGATGCAGAGGTGACATGGATGTTGCCAGGCTGGGTCATCCAAGGTGGCCTATCCAAATGTCCCCAGAAGGGAGCTGTCACAGGCTAACTGTAGAGGTGAGCGAGAGCATCCTACCAATGAGCATGCACATGCTCACCCCCCATGGGCATCCAGTGCACACTGGTGTGCAAATAATGGTGCTCCCTCTGGTAAGGGACTGCGCTTTCCTTTTTATCCCTCCCCCAGCGATGTGTAGAGTCACCGTGTAGCATGTCTGCAACAAATGTGGATTGGGGCGAGTGTGCACTCCTATGCATGCGCCCATTCTCCAAAAGCCATTAAGGAGGAAGGAAGTGGAGAGGAAAGGCCGAAAGGGCAGATAAAACAGGAGAGGTGGAGAGAAGGAGGGCTGGAAGAAGAAGGAAGGGGAGCTAGCACACTCTGTATGCAATGTCCCCTTCCCCACGCATGTTCCTCTTAGCCTCACCACAATCCTCGCAAGCGAGTGGCCTCATTCACCCTTCACACCTGCAGAAACTGAGCCTCAGGAAGCTTGGAGGGCTTGCTGGAGATGACACAGCGCCTAATGGCCATGGGAGCATTTGAGCCCAGGCCTGTCTGACCAGAAGGCTGGAGAGAGGAGACTCTTTCCTTCTGTAGGCTGAGGTGAATCAGCGAGGACTCTTTCTGGGAACAGAGCAGGTGGCACCAGGACTCAGGGACCCTGGAATGACCCAGTGCTGGGGTCAGAGCACTCCAGGCCGGGGCTCCGTGCCAGCAATGACCTGGGCTCTTACACTAACATCCCCATCCCTGTCAAGGGCCGGCCTGGGACAGAGGCAGCCCTAGAGTCCTGGGCTGTTGGCGCTCTGCAGGATGATTAGCAAGATAAAGACAGCAAGTGTTTTCAGGTTGATCACACTTGATTCATGTGCTAGGACCCAAGAATCTTGCCATCCAGGTCACTCTTATCAAAGAGGAAAATGATTGGGTAGATTACATCTTGTCAGAATATCCATAAAACATCTGTACTAATCCTCCTTGGATGTTTTGTGCTTTTAAAAAGTGCTTAACCCCAAAATAAGAGTAATGGTAAAATTTCAGATAGAGAGATAGATCGTGTGTGTGTGTGTGTGTGTGTGTGTGTGTGTGAGTGTTTCTGAGTCTTTAACTGCAAGCCACAAATATGAGCAGCCCTGTTTCAAGAGCTCATGGCTTGGTGGGAAAGATAAACATATCAGTGTAGATAGCTCCAAAGTGTCACAGATTCTGTGAGAGAAGGGAAACAGACAAATGTGGAACACAAAGGAAGGACAGGCCGGTTCCACCTGAGGCATGGGATGGATTAGGAAGCCTTCAGAGGAGAAGGGAAGGTTGTGTTGGCCACGCAGTAGACTAGGGCTGGACCATGGAGGGTCTTAAGCCCCAGCTAAGAAATGGGGCTTTGTGTCACAGGCCACAGGAAGCCACCGGAAAAACAGGTCACTCTCTATCATAAAGATAAGGCAATGATCAAATTAAACAGGATGAAAATGCATTGTGGAAATGTACAAGGTCATTCTGTCATCCTGGAGTAGTAGCCCATTACTCCGGCCACCCCATTGCCCCATCTGAAATTCACGTGACTCAGCCCATCCTGCTCATTGGGAAATGGATCCAATCCACTCACCAGAAGAAAGGACAGTAGGTCGGAGCTGCAAGCCAACTGTTACATAAATATCAGAGAAAAACTTCTTCAATGGAAGCAACTCCTGATGGTTTTATCTTGTTTATGTTCTTTTGGAAGAGATGCTGTTTAATTGTTTTCCATTTCTCACCTGAGCTTTCTTATCATCATAGCAACAGAGATGCCTCAGAGGTCAAGGGGTTTGGGGGAGGGGGAAGGAGCTGTGCCACAAATAGAACTACAGGCACTTGAACATCTGCGATCATGTCAACATGTTATGGAAAGTTGTGGTTCTGGAATTGGACAGAGTTGAACAAAAACCTCCCCACTAGCACTAACCACCTCTGTGACCTAGGAAGAGTTAACTTCTCTGATTCAGTTCTAATCCACAAAATGAAGATTAAACTATTTTAATTTATGGTGTTTTGAATGTGAAATTCAATAAGGATATAAGCTTGTCAGGAACTGTGAGGGCACTGAGATTTTACCTGCTTGTGAGGTAAGCCAAGGTTGTAACAGTTCCATGGGTGCTGACAGAAGACACAGGGCAGAGGGCTTTCTTACTCACAGCAAGGGCATAGACATTGGCATATTTGTGTGGGCACTTCCTGTTCCGTAGCCCCAGGTGGACAATGTGGGTGGTCCCCAATGGATACTTGTCCACATGGTAGGTTGAATTCCAGAAGAAGAACCCTGAACTAAGAGAACCAGAGTCTCTTCTGATGGGCAGTAAGCATGTCTGCCCCTCTGATCTGGAGGAATGTACTAGCTCAGTCTTCCAAAGCTGTTTGCTATGCAAACTTCCTTGAAAAGATAGTCCAAAACAGCCAGGTCATACCTCACAAGATGTAAGAAATTTGAGAGACGCACAGAACATTTTTACCCCAACAAGGTAGGCACTGCCTAACAGTACCTGGTGGCCCATGAGTGTTCGGTACTTACTGAATAAGCGTGTACATACATTAAACTCTAGCAATGTGCTAAGTAGCTGGGCTCAGAGCCCATTGAAATATCCCCACCTTGTCACCAGCCAACCAAAAAGCATATTCTGCTTCCTAAGGCACGTGGGGGAGTTTCAAGGGGAAAACTTTTCTCCATCCTTCTGCTAATCCCTGAGAGATGTAGCTTCAAGTTTTGTGGGTTTTATTAGTTTGCTGTCACAGGAACAAATAGAGGTATACACCGTGGGAATGTCTCAGTTCATGGGTGAACTCATAAATCCAGAGCCCTGACAATGAGACTCAATAGAATTCTCCAGCTTCTATTTCTAAGGCCACCCAGTGATCAAGAGGTCTCTCTTACCAACATTATAGATCTCAGAGGATGCTTAAGATAGGCAAACCCCCCACCCAATCTTTAACTTTAAACCAAACACTTTGGCCACCTTTTATTTTTCAGATAGCTGAAATCGTTCTTCTTTTCCCCCCAAGTCAAAGAGTAGGAAAGTGTTCTACAATCAGCTCTCCAAAGATACAACACTCTGGGGGCTCCCTTGGCTGCCCCAAGAGCAGGCCGCCCCTTCCTCTGGAGCAGGACCATTTAGGTCACAGCCGCTGCTTGTCGGACATTGTCCTCTAAGGGTGACAAGTGGAGACATTAGGACAAAATGATGGTGAGCATCCAGAACTCAGCATCCAGGCAGTGACATACCTTCATTCAGTCCCCAAATGTCCCCTGAGTTTATACCACACAGTAGGCACCATGCCAGGGACTTAGGGCGAGCAAGGCACTGCCACTGCCTGGAGGACACTCATCACAATAGGAAATATGTTAAAACTGCTCAGGTTGCATGGGGTCCACACTGGAAGAAAACTGAAGAGCCTAATGGAGGCCAGGGAAGCCTTCTTGGAGGAGGAACTCTAAGCCTAGTTCTGAAGGAGTCAGCCAGTCACAGGGGTCAGAAATGCAAAGAAATAAAAGTGAGTCCAGAAACTGCCAGTGCCATGTTCTTCTGGAGCATGTGGTCTGAGCAGAAGTGAAGGATGAGGCTGGACCCAGAGACTGCAAAGAACCAAGTAATGAGGGGTCTGGCCATCATACTGTGGAGCCTAGATGTCATCTTGTAGGTGATGGAGAGCCCTTGGAGGGGCTACAGGAGGAAATGGGGTGTAGATGTGGTCCGATTTGCACATTACATTGGTAGCCAGAGGTGAAGATGAATTAGAGGCCTGGGGAGAAAGATGGCTTAGAAATTGTTGAGGCCTGGATAAGGAAAAGCACCTTGTAACAGATCCCTTGGGATCAAAGTAAAATTCTCTTTTGACACAGTTGTGAATTCACCTGACTCTGTATTGGTTATGGCATGCCAGGCACACAGAAAACTACAGCCCCTGGAGCGGAAGTTCATACCAGATTTATTGGGTTTGTAGATGCAGACTGTTCATCAGCCATTGTCATTAAAATCTACAAAGAATGAATCAACGTCTTCTGGCATCTTACAGTCACATCTGCAACTCCTCTGGGACAAAAGATACTTGACTAGAACCCCAGAGGGGAAAGAAAAACAAAGGATTCAGAAGGGCTACCTCTTAAAGCCTGTCCATAGAGCACTTGAGATGCCCAGGGAAGGCATTCTACCCAAACTTCCCACCCCAAGGAAGTCAGAAATTCTGCTACTCAAGTTTTATTCTTTAGGATGAAAAGTTGCAAAGCCTTCTGCCACACACATCCTTCCAGGCACAGGAGAAATGGTGGGTAAGCCTCTGCACATCCTGTCTCTGACCAGAGGTATAGGGCATGAGAGCCTGGAGGTGGGAGAGCAGAATGGGGAGCTGAGGCGTGTTTGCGCGGTGCATGGTGGGATAGAGATGGAAGGGCAGAGAAGGAAGACATTTCTGACTTAATTACTTTGCAAAGGTTCAGCTCTGAAGCCTTTCTCGGGTCAGAACCTTGTCCTGGCCCACAGAGGACTATGATACAGAAAAGAGGCTGTGCCTTGAAGTCCAGCAAAATAGCTGCACATGTGCCAGACAAGGCCACAGAAACCAATCTGCATACTTATGTCCAACCTTCTAATTTCCCTTGGAGAGGAGAAATGGGGTATTGGAGCCTCCAAAGGGGGCAGGCTCCACATATTTTGTAAATACCAGCACCTGTGCCATACTAGGAGCTATGCATATACCAGCCTCTGGGCAATGCCCAGCACCTGTGCAATACTAGAATATATGCAATACTGATATCTGAGCAAAACTTGCAGCTGGGCACCACTGGGTACCTGGGCAGAAGTGGGCACCTGTGAAGCCTTCCCACTCCTTATGTCCCTGGCAGTCATTGTTGACTGACTGTGTTGTTCTTCCACTGGAACCAGGCTGGGCTTCACCATCTTCCCCACACCTCACTCTCGGCAGCCTGAGCCAGACTGGAAGTGACCTTGCTGTCATCTTGCCACCATCTAAAGAAGATAAGCTGGTTCCTGGGAGTTGACGTGGAGCCGAATCAGGAGGCTCCCCTCTTTGAGTCTTCATTTTCTCATCAGTAAAAAGGGAATAAAAAGCCCTAGCTTCCCTGCTTCATGAAACTATTAGGAGTAGGCATAGCCAGTGCTGAGACAGCGTTGCTAATGTGTGACGGGTGGAAAGCCTCCACCACCGGTCCTCCTGTCCTTGCCAATACCCTGTTGAAACGTACCATGCAAAACATATGGAGGGTCCCCCCACCTACACACAGACATGTTCGATTTTCAAAATAACAAAGCTGGAGAGTTTCAACAGCCAAGCTGAACTGGAATTCTTGGCAGCCAACAGCAGCTCCCCGCCAAGGGAGGTAGAAGGAAGTTCTCTAACTTGTTTATCCCACTTATTATTAATCACCTGCCATTGAAAAATGATTCTAAGAGGAAAAAATGTGCCGCTGAGTTGCAAATCAAAGAAATATGTATATGCATTTTATTTTATTAATTAAGGCAGAGATTATCTAAAAGAAGCTTACTCAAAGCCACTAAGGGTACAAAGGGCCCACACTGGAAGGAGTAGACTTGGCAGTCCCTTTGGCAGTGTGCCAAGAATCTCATAAATGTTCACATTCTTTGACCCTGAAATTCTCTCTAGAAGTCTATCCTGAGAAACTATCTTGAAATGCAGACCAAGATTTCAGTTAAAAAGCATCTTTAATCGCTCTATTTACAGTAAGGGAAATATAAAACTGCTTAAGTGTTTATCATTAGGAGAATGTTAAGAAAATTATGATGTGAACTTGAAATTAGATATTCTGAAGCAATAAGATGATGTTACAGAGAATTGTTAATAAGTTCAAGAAATGCTTGTGATATAATGTTAAGAGGAACACATTAAAATACATGATACACCCCCCACCCTGCCCTGTGCAAACTCAGGCGTGCTAAAAAGGCACAGAAAAGAGAGGAAAGCCCACCTGCATGCTAACAGTAACCACTCCGGGTGCTAAGACCATTGAGAGAAGTTTCCACAAGAATCAAGGAAGCTTTTCTGAGACTCCTCGTCCTTTGGAGGTGGAGACCAGAGCTTCACTGCGGCCTGTTCAGTCTTCGCCCTCGGGGTTCAGTACCTTCGTGGGCTCCCTCACCCTGCTGTGTGTCTCTTGTCAAGGGCTCCACACTGTCACATCATGAGTCCACACAGAGAGACTGCAAACTGGAAGTCTCCCTCTCTGTCTCAGTGACTGCAGAGGACTTTGGCTCCTCTGGACAAGCAGAGGTTCTGCTGCAGGCAGTTACAGGTATGAGTCATCATTTTCGGCTATTTCTTTCCTATCAAGTACATTTCCAAGTCTTCTACGAAAATTATATAATCAGGATAAAAAAAAGTAGTATAAATTAAATGAGCCTCAGCCAAGAATCGGCTCTGCTGTAAAATGCAGAGTATTCTACAGCCCACCTTCCTCCCTGAGCCCCGGGCAAATCCCTATGTGAATTCCCTCAGTGAAGGTTATCTACCCAGGAGAGGTGGTCTGTAGAGCCAAACAGAGAAACAGGGCAGGAGTATTGCCCAAACCACAGACAAGACCTTGTGAAAATTGATTTAGACCTATGCCCAGCCACACTATTCCATGAACACACCATCCATGTTTGGAAGTACTGTGCACCGAGGTGGCAAGACAGAAGACAATGGGGGCCCCTGCTGCTAGAAGGCACAGATGAGGTTATACAGCCCAGCTCTCTCACTGAACAGATGGGGACACCAAGGAGACGTAGGGTACAGGCTTGTCGGATACAACACAATGCCTTGGAACTGAGCTATGACTAACATTTATAAGCTTACTAATCACTGACTGTGTACCCATTGTGATCTACTGACTCACTTAACTCTCACAGCAGTTCTTTGAGGTAGGAACCCCTTTTACAGATGAGGAAACTGAGACACGGGGACATTCGGAAGGTCATCCAGATTGCATGACATGACATGGCAGAGAGCCAGGATTTGAACCCAGCCTTCAGCCCATGAACTTAATCAGCACACAGTTTCTCAGAAAGGGCTGATTCTGAAATGAAAGGGCTGCACTGAGTTTCCGGGAGCCTGATGTTTGTGGGCCTGCAGGAGAATTGATCTAAGAGTGTCTAAATACTCTTTTTGTCTGGCATGAGGAGAGTGGGCTCATCTGCAACCCTGACCCAACCAAGCCAGCATCTCTAGCCCCTGAACTAGCATTTATTCTGACTGATGTAAGTGTTTTCCCAAGCAGACTCCCAGAGGCTAGGCAAATAGATTCTCAGAGACACCCCACAAGGTATATGTTCCTTCAGGGTAGCCCTGCTTCCCCCAGGATGTCTGCATGGGATGGGGCACTAGAAGAGGGAAAGGTACTGCCTTCCAGAAATATCCTACCTGGATGCAGACACTCAGTTCTTCGAATAACGGAAAACCCTGATGATGGTGTTGAGCAAGAGGCAAGCTGAGGAGCTTTGTTCATCAGCCATGGCAAAGCAAACCTGAGACCCTGAGAGAACACAGCAGCACTTGTACACCATAGTAGAACAGGCCTTCATTTTGAGTCACAGAGCATGTACAGAGAACCTTCTGTGGCCTGCTCTTATGTGGACATTTGGTCTACAGAGATGAATGAGGGAGGTCACAAAGACCAATAGTGATAGAAAGGAACTCAAAAACTTCAATACATCTTGCTAAATACAGAGACAGAGGAGACCACAGGATGTTTCCGTATGTGACCCAGGAGACAGTGGGATGTGGGAGAGAAGCAAGGGGAAGGAAGGAGAAGGGATAGAAGAGAAGAGAGGGATCGGTCAAGCAAAGGTCCCTGGGAGAAGAACTCTGCTTGTCAGTCTGAAAAAAAAAGTAGGAATTACTGAGTTACCATCATTTGAATGAACAAAAGAGAATCTTGAAAAGAGGTGGGTGACAGACAGAAATGGGTCTGGTATGCCTAAAGTGCTAGAAGAATGTTCAATAACAGCCTTGAGGGCCAAGCTATGAAGTATGCATTTCACTCAATAATCATTGGGACACCCTGGAAGATTCTGGACAGGAGGAGGCTTAATCAGTCTTGAAATTTAAAAACATCACTTTTAGTGTCATGACAGATGGGCTAGAAGGACTCTTCTCCTTCCACAGGCCAAAGTCATGGAAATTGCCACTACTTCTTAAAATCCCTAATTGAGAAGAATATGTTCTCTTCAGAAAAGAACTTAATAGCACACAAATATGTTCCCTGGGTGCCTCACCATATTTCCCTAGGTATTTCTTAATATTCAGTGATTAATACATTAGCATCCACCAATACAAAAACACCTATAGCATATTAGCCTGTATCCCATTTTCAGGTTAAATGACAAAGCAAATGAAGGCCCTAAAACCATGAAGCAACGAAAGTACATTTAATGTATTTTTAATTTTATTTTTATGTACTTTTAGTACATAATGGCTGACTGAATGGCTCCAGTCAAGATGGTGTAAATAAATTCCCTCTTTAGGTGCATCATATCATAGTTTGAATAAAGCCCAAAAGAGAGAAAGCAGCCTCAAAAGTAAGGAAGGTATTTATTTCTGTGGAGTCAGAAAGGAATAGATATGCAGAGAGGCACCAGCTTGCTGGCTCAGAGATGGTTCTGGCTGGGTGGTAAGAAGTAAAAGTATTCACCTGGAAAGGGAGATCCAGAGTTTAGAAAGTCTGACTTTCAGAGAAAACTGGCCCTCAGAGAACCAAGAAGCATGAACAAAAGTAAGCTCACACCTTGACACATCCTAGTAAAACCACAGAGAACATGGGGATAGAGACCCCCTCCAACAGAATAACAATTGAGCTAATGGAAAGTGTCTTAACAACAAAGAAAATCAGAAAGCAATGAATTACCTACAATGTACTGAGTAGAAATTATCCAGGAAATGAAAAATGTGAACAATAATATGGAAAAGAAGTTTTAAGAGATGAAATATATATAAAGCATTCAGGAAGGATATCTAATATACATCTAGTCAGATTTCTAGAAAGAGAAGAGAGAAACTGAAGGAGACAAATTTTTAGAATTATTAAAAGACACCAATCTTCAGAATATAGAAATCTTAAAGATTCTCAAGTAGGAAAATACAAGGAGCCCACAACTAGGCAAATCAGCAAAATGGCTAAACAGTGAAGACAACAAGACTATATTTGAAATAATGATAGAAAAAATAAAGATTAAATTCAAAAGTATCAGCAATTATTTTGACAGATAACTTCTCAACAGGAAAAAAAAGCATCCTTGAAAACTGAAATAATACTTTCAAAGAGAAAGTAGAGAAAACTGTCAAAATTGGATACTTATCAAAACTACCCTTCAAGAACATGATGAAAGAAAGACATTTTCAGATGAACAAGAAACTCTCACTAAAGGACATTCTAAAATAATTCAGGCAGAGAACAGAATCCCAGATGGAAAGTATAAGATGCAAAATAAAATAATAAGCAAAATATGTGGCAAATATATAAGTAAATCTAAACAAATTCAGACTTTATAAAACAATAATAATAATGTCTTGTGAGATTAGAAATATGGTATGACTAAAATATTGAACATCAACCCCATATTTAGAAAGGGAAGTTAAAATTAAATGTTCTTGAGGTTTTATTGTTTAGGAAAATTACAATGATATTAATTAAATTTTGACTCATAAGTTAAATATGCATATTAAATAACATTACATAAAAATGTATAAATTCCAAATTGTAAGCAAAATATGGAATGAGAAAAAATAAGCAATCAATTCAAAAGAAGGCAAGAAAAACACAGAAAAGATTAGACAGAAAGCAAAAAGGAGGTTACTGGAAGTCAATCTTATTCTGTCAGAAATATAAAAATGTAAATTTATTAAGGTCTCCATTAAAAAAAAAAAGATTGTCAAAATAGAAAAGTAAAAACAGCTATAAACAACACACAAGATGAAAGTAAAACAGGACAAAAAAACCTAACCATTTAAATAACTGATTTCCCCCAAAACTAATAAAATACTTAGAAACTTGTATGCATCTAAAAATATGGTCTCTAAATATATAAAACAAAAGTTGACAGAACTGCAAGAAAACATAGACAAATCCAGCACTATTTTAGGAGATATTGACACAACTGTCTTGGGAATAGCTAGACTAAGCAAGCAAAAAATAAAACAAAAAAAAACAAAAAATAGAGACATTAAAGATCTGAAAAGCACAGCAATCTTGACATAACCAAGATTAGATAGATGATAGATAGATAGATAAATAGATAGACAATTAATATTCATAGCATTCAACAGTTTTGAAATGCACATTCTATTCAAGTGTACATGGAATATTTACAAACTTGTCCCAGTATTAAGACCAAAAACAAACAAACAAAAATGTCTCAAATACTTGTAAAGAATTGGTATCCTGGTATCTTCAAACTACATTCTCTGACCACAATGTAATTAAATTAGAAATGAATAATAAAGACAATTATTGGATGTAAATTCAACAACATACTTCTGAATAACAAGGGTCAAATAAGAAATCATAATGGATACTAGAAAACACTTCAAACTGGAAGAATGTAGAAGAATGCACATCAACATGTAATGGAATGCTAATTTGATATATAGATGGAAATCTATCACCTTAAATACTCATATTAAGAACAAGAAAGGTTAATGAGCTAAATATATGACTTAAAAAAAACCAATAAAACATACCTAAAGAAAATGAAAGGAAGAGTATACTAAAGATGAAAGCAAAAATAACTGAAAAATAATCAAAACAGTATGGTACTGGCACAAAAATAGATACATAGATCAAAGGAACGGAGTAGAAACCCAGAAATGAACCCACAACTTAATCTTCAACAAAGCAGGAAAGGATATTCAATGGGAAAAAGTCTCTTCAACAACGGTGTTAGGAAAACTGGACAGAAACATACAAAAGAATGAAACCGGACCACTTTCTTACACCATACACAAAAATAAATTCAGAATGAATTAAAGATCTAAGTGTGAGACAGGAAACTATAAAAATCCTGGAAGAGAAAAAGGCCATAACTTCTTAGACATCAACAGTAACAACTTCTTTCTAGATGTGTCTCCTGAGGCAAAGGAAACACAAGCAAAAATAAATATAGGGACTTCACCAAAATAAAAATCTTCTGTACAGCGAAGGAAACAATCAACATAACTAAAAGGCAAACCACAGAATGGGAGAAGATATTTACAAATGACACCTGAGAGAAGGTTAGTATCCAAAATATACAAGGAACTTACAAAACTCCACACCCAAAAAATGAATAATCCAATTCTTCTGGGCAGAATAGGCAGAAGACATGAATAGACATTTTTCCAAAGAACACATGTGTCCAACAGACACACAGAAAGATGCTCAAATCACTGATCACCAGGGAAATGCAAATCAAATCTATAATGAGATATCATTTCACTCCTGTCAAAATGGCTAAAATCAACATGTGTTGGAGAGGATATGGAGAAAGGGAACCCCTCTTGCACTATTGGTGGGAATGCAAACTGGTGCATCCACTGTAGAAAACAGTATGGAGATTCCTCAAAACATGGAAAATAGAACTACCCTAAGATTCAGTAATCACACTGCTGGGTATTTACCCCAAAAAATACAAAAACACTAATTCAAAGGGATACATGCACCACATTGTTTATAGCAGCATTATCTATAATAGCCAAATTTTGGGAACAGCACAAGTGTTCTTTGACTGATGAATGGATAAGGAAGATTATATAATATATACAATGGAATATTATTCAGCCATAAAAAAGAATGAAATCTTACTATTTGCAATGACATGGACAGAGCTATGGAGTATAAGGCTAAGCAAAATAAATTGGTCAGAGAATGCCAAATACCATATGATTTCATGTATGTGTGGAATTTAACAAACAAAACAAGTGAGCAAAGAGAAAAAAGAGAGAGAGAGAGGCAAACCAAGAAACAGACTCACTATAGTGAGAAAACTGCTGGTTACCAGAGAGGAGGTGGGAGGGGTGGTATGGGTGAAATAGGTGATGGGGATTAAGGGCACTTGTGATGATGAACACCGGGTGATGGATGTTAAGTGTTGAATCACCATATTATACCTCTGAAACTAATGTTACACTGCATGTTAACTGGAATTTTTTCAAAAAGCTTAAAAAAGAATAAGTAAATAAAAACACTCCCTTCTTATTGAAGAAAAATTAATGAAAGATAAGCACATACAATGAGGAGAAAAATAATGCCAAAGACTGGTTCTTGGAAAAGGCCAATTTTAAAACTTCAGGCAAAAGTAATCAAGGAAAAACATGAGAGAAGGCATAAATAAATAATTTAAGAATAAAACAGAAAATGTAACTTTAAATGTTGCAGATATTAAAAAGGCAATACAAGGACATTATGAGGAATATTACACCAATAAAGCTGAAAACTTAGATGAAATGTAAAAATTCATGAAAAATATAACTTACTAATATAGGAAAAATTTTTTTAGAAAACACAGAAATTCTGAATAGTCCTATAATCATTTTAAAAACCTGACCAGGGGTGCCTGGGTGGCTCAGTCAGTTAAGCGTTCCACTCTTGATGTTGTCTCAGGTCATAATCTCAGAGTTTGTGGTTTCGAGTCCCATGTTCAACTCTGCTGACAGTGCAGAGCCTGCTTGGGATTCCCTCTCCTTCCTTCTCTGTCCCTCCGCTGCTCATGCTCTCTCTCTCTCTCTTTCTCTCTCTCTCTGTCTCTCTCTCTCTCAAAATAAATAAATAAACAGAAAAAAATTTTTAAATAATAAACCTAATAGTTAAAACTTCCCCACACAGAGACCACCTGGTCCATAGAGTTGCACCAAGAGCTATATCAAATATCTAAAAGACACAAAATTCTAATTTTACCCAGACTCTTCCAGAGAAAAGGCAATGGGCTCGTTTTATGAGGTTGGCATGAGCTACACACCAATATCCCACCACAACAGTATAACAAAATAAAATTACAGGTTATTTTTTTATGAATATAGATGTGAGAAATCCTTGAAAATGTATTAGAAACCTGAATCCAGCAATATATAAAAAAACTTACATATCACAACCACACTGGCTTGAATATAAGAGTGTACGATTAATTTAACTTCAAAAATCAATGAATAGAAATCATCTGTAAACATACCAAAGGGAAAACATCATAGGCTTATCTATTAGATGCAGAAAAAGCATTTGATATAATTTAGCATATATTCATTATAAAAATCTTCAGCATGTTAGAAATAAAATGAAATTCCTCAATCTAATATGCAATCATACATAACAGTGTCAAGTTAAAAGCGTTTCCTTAAGACTAGGAATAGTTAAAGGGCCTGCTAGCATCACTTACAGTGAACACCATCCCAGGTGCCACAGAAAGACAAGGAGGCAAATGTTTAAAGACTGGACACGAAGAATCAAGACAGTCATTACTTGCAGGTAATATTACCATCCATATAGAAATCCCAAATTATTGCATTAATAAGAGAGTTTAGCACAATTACTGAATACACAGTTTTTAAAATTGCATTTCTGTATACTACCAACAAGTATTTTAAAATGTCACTTTTGTGTGATTTTAGGTGTCATTCAAAATTATCTCATGAATATAAAGTCCACAAGAATAAATCTAACACAGAATGTAGATGACCTATATGGACAAAATTAGAAACTTTATTAAAAGACATTAAAGAATCCTAGTTATATATATTGTGCTCATGGATTGAAAGAACTAATGTTGCTAAAATGCCCATACTACCAAAAGCAATCAACAGATTCAGTGCAATCTCTATCAAAATACCAATGGCACTTTTCAGAGAACTAGAACAAATAATACTAAAATTTGTATGTAACCAAAAAAGATCCCCAATAGCCAAAGCAATCTCGCAAAGAAAGAACAGTGCTGGACGTATCACATTTCCAGACTTCAAACTATACTACAAAACCATATGGTATTATATGGCACTATAGATCTCTGATCTATAGATCAATAGAACAGAATAGAGAGCCCAGAAATAAAGCCATACTTACATGGTCATTTGACCTGTGTCGAAGGAGGCAAGAATATACAATGAGGAAAAGACAGTCTCTTCAATAAATGGTGCTGGGCAAACAAGACAACTACATGACAAAAAAAAAAAAAAATGAAACTGGACTACTTTCCTACATCATATACAAGAAAGTGAAAATGAATTAAAGACTAAAATGTAAAACCTGAAACCATAAAACACCTAGAAGAGAAACATAAGCGGTAAGCTCTTTGGCATTGATCTTAGTGATATGTTTCAGATCTGTCTCTTCAGGCCAGGGAAACAATGGCAAAAATAAACAGGTAGGACCACACCAAACTAAAAGTTCTTTGCATAGCAAAGGAAACCATCAACAAAACAAAAAGGCAACATACTGAATGGGAGAAGATATTTTCAAGTGATATGTTCGATAAGGGGTTAACATCCAAAATATATAAATAATTCATAAAACAATATTAAAAACCAAACTATCCTATTAAAAACTAGACGACCAGGGCATCTAGGTGGTTCAGTCAGTTAAGCGTCCGACTCCAGCTCAGGTCATGATCTCACAGTTCGTAGATTCAAGCCCTGCATCAGGCTCTGTGCTGACAGCTCAGAGCCTGGAGCCTGCTTCGGATTCTGTGTCTCCCTCGCTCTCTGCCCCTCCCCCACTCGTGCTCTGTCTCTCAAAAATGAATAAATGTTTTTAAAATTTTTTTTAAAAATAGAGGACCTGAATAGACATTTTTCCAAAGAACACAATCAGATGGCCAACAGACACATGAAAGTATGCTCAACATCACTCATCATCAGGAAAATAGAAATTTCTTGATTCTTATTCAGGAAACTGAGATATCACCTCACAGTTGTCAGAACAGCTATTATCAAAATGGTGAAAAATAACTAGTTTTGGTGAGGATGTGGAGAAAAGGAACCCTCAGGCACTATTGGTGGGAATGCAAATTGGTGCAGCCACTATGGAAAATGGTATGGAGGTTTCTCAAAAACTTAAAAATAAAACTACCCTATGTCCCAACAATTCCACTTCTAGGAGTTTATTGAAAGAAAACAAAAACACTAATTTAAAAAGGCATATGTACCCCTATGTTCATCAGAGCATTATTTACAATAGCCATGATATGGAAGCAACCTAAATGCCTATAGACAGATGAATGAATAAAGAAGATGTGGTGTGTACACACACACACACACACACACACACACACACACACAATGGAGTATTACTTAGCCATAAAAAATAATGAAGTCTTGCCATTTGTAACAAACATGGATGAGCCCAGAGGGCATTATGCTAAGTGAAATAAATCAGACAAAGAAGACATCATATATACCAGTGACAAGTTGAAAGTGTTTCCTTAAGATTAGGAATACGTAAGGGTCACTAGCATCACTTACATTGGTATAACCTTCCAGTTGTAAAATACATAAAACACAGGGATGTAATATACAGCATAGAGAATAGTTGATAATATTGTAACAACTGTGTATGGTGACAGATCATAACTAGACTTGATTGAGGCGACCATCGTGTAATGTATATAAATATCAAATCACTATGGTGTACACCTGACCTAATTGTATGTCAATTGTGCTTCAATTAAAAAAGAATCCCAGTTATGTATGTCTTCAATGCATTCAGATCAAAATACACAGAAGTGGTGACAATTTGTGTTTGTTGTGTTGTATTGTGATTTTGTGACTTGATCTGCTATTTCTGATATTTAGAAAGAAAAGCAAAGAGTAAGAATAACCAAATATTCATGAAGAAGCAAAATGAAGTGAGAAGATCTATCCTACCAGATACTAAGAATCATTACATATCTCAAGTAATTATGCAGCCAGGTATTGGTGCAGGAGTGGGGAAAAGAAAAATGGAAATGAACTGAGAGCCAAGAAGCAGCCCCACTCATAAATGAAACCTAATTTGTGACAGAGCTAACACTGCCCTCCACGAGAAAAGCTGTATTGTGAGGAAATAAAGAACACAGAGTTTCCATACATCTTGATCTGTATCCGAACTCCCTGATCTCCAGTGTCTGGTTCTCATGTCTCTGAGCCTGCAGTACAGCCCTGGGCACCTGCTGCCCAGGAGAGGTGCTGTTTGGTGGTGTAGCGAATCTACGAGAATAGTGAGGATGAGTCTGCAGTGGTGGGAAGCTGTACATTGGCCGTGGCCACCACCCAGGAAGGAACTGCCACTGCTCTGTGCCCAAAAGCACTGCTGGGAGATGTTCTCAAGAAAGGGGAGCAGAGGGGCACCTGGGTGGCTCAGTCTCTTGGTTTTGGCTCAGGTCATGATCTGAGTTCGAGCCCCACATCGGGCTCCACACTGACAAAACAGAGCCTGCTTGGGATTCTCTCTCTCTCTCTCTCTCTCTCTCTCTCTCTCTCAAAATAAATAAGTAAACTTTTAAAAAATTTTAAAAAAAGAAAGAAAAAGGAGCTGTGTCTGCTCAAGGGACTGATGGGAAGCAAGTAGCGAGCCCTTTCTCCCTGCTCCAGCCCCAGAGTCACCCCACAGTGACCCTGATTGGCAGATCCAAACAAGCAGGAGCCAGCAAAGCAGAAGCAAGATCTTCAGAGTCCCAACCTCAGCATCACAAAATATATTACTGATGGACCGTTTGGGGCTGAGACACAAGAGCGTGGTATTAAACTGACACAGGCCCAAGACTAAAGAGCCCCAGTGACTTGGTGCCTTGAGCTCCTCTCGCTTACTCCCCCTCACTGTCCGGCTCATATTTTAAGGTAAAAGCCAAATTGTCACTCCCTTCCCAGGTGTGGCCTCAGACTGCTTGGAATTCCTTCCCCAGACATCTCTGGTGCTCGGCTCTGGACACTCCACATCTGTCAGCTTTTGCCTTCTCAAGGCATGAAGAGGGCCCTGGGACACCAGCAGGCTGAGGGTACACTACCAGGACTCAGAGGTTTAGGTGAGAGGCTGTAGTCTTGACGTGTGACCAAGAAACATCATCTCTTCCCACTTGATGTTAAGATGGGCCCCAGCCACCCAGGGCTGCATGACAGCATGAGCTCTGCTCTGACAGTGCAGGTGGACAAGGCTTCTCCCGACACTAGTCAATCAAAGCACCCCATCATTGTCCAATATGGTTCCACCAACTTGTACATACCCTGCTGTCCATTTCCCCAAAGTGCCATGGGACCACTGGCACAATGACCAGTACCAACTACTTTTGTTCCAGAGTAGCACTGAGTTAGCAAAAGAGGCAAAATAAGTGGATTACAGTGGTCGTTGATGCCATTTATAGAACGCAAACCCCAGTTCTCTGGCATCATCCCCCAAGACATGAGGCCAGAAGAAAGAAAATATTAACAAAAGCCATAGCAGTAGTAATTATAACAGGAGCAGGGGTGAGCTATTATTTAATGTGCTAAAGGCTATACTGGACAGTCCATAAGCATTACCTCATTTAATTCTCCAGAAGAATTAAAAGTGAAGAGGAAGGAGATAAATACAATTACCCTCACTAGAGAAATTAAACCTCTGACCCTCAGAAAGTAAAGAATAAAACAAAACAAAACCCACCTGAGGTGACAGAGCCAGTATGTGGCAAGACCTCACACCAGGAAAGAGTGTTTTCACAGTTAGTTCCTGTCCAAGGATGAAAATGACAGGCCTGCATGTCTTAGGCGAGCCTAGTTTGTCTGGGGTAGTACATTCGTCACCTTGGGCTGGTCCAACAGAAAACCACAGACTGGGCGGCTTAAATAGCCTTTATTCTTCACAGTTCTGGAAACTGGGAAGCCCAAGATCAGGGTTCCTGCAGGGTCAGGTTCTGGTAAAGATGGGCTTGCTGGTTTAAAGATGACTGGGTTCGGGGCACCTGGGTGGCTCAGTCAGTTAAGCAGCCGACTTCGGCTCAGGTCATGATCTCGCGGTCCGTGAGTTCGAGCCCTGCTTCAGGCTCTGTGCTGACAGCTCAGAGCCTGGAGCCTGTTTCAGTTCTGTGTCTCCCTCTCTCTGACCCTCCCCCATTCATGCTCTGTCTCTCTCTGTCTCAAAAATAAATAAACGTTAAAAAAATTTTTTTTTTTTAAAATAAATATGACTGGGTTCCGGCCACGTCCTCACCTGGTGGACACAGGGACAGGGAGAGGGAGAAAGGGAAAGAGAGCGAGCTTTGGTCTCTTCTTGTAAGGGCACTAACTCCATCATAAGGGTCCCACCCTCGTGATCTTGAAGGAGTTCAGGACATGACACCCCAAAATAGGTTATGTTACTATATACATTATTTTGAGCTGAAGGCACTTGAAAAAGAGTGAATGCAGGGAGATGCTTTCTGTGAACTCTATCTATGTAAGCACAGAGCCTTCTCCAAAAGGAACTCAGCTATCATAAATCTCCTGGGGGAGGGGGTGATATCAACCAGGGAAACATTGTGACTTCTGTCACAGGAGACTAGAAGTCTACACCTCAGTCAGCGAGGCTTTGACACAGGCTATCACACCTCCCATCTCTTCCTCTAAGGGCCGGTTCATCCTTCCTCAAAATCATTTATTCTCCTATAAGTGGCTTCCAGCCTCCCCCACCTGACCCTATGGCGATGCTACATAAGCCCTCACAGTCTCACCAACTTTTTGGGCATTCGCTTTCTTTCCTGTCAATCTCCCATGCACATAGTAATATATTTGTATACCTTTTCCCTTATTAATCTACCTGTTGTAAGTTTACTTTATAGACCCAGCTATTGAACCTAGGAGGACAGAGGGGAAACGCCTTCTTCCCCTGCAAGCTCATCTAACCCTAATTGCCTCCCATATCCAAATACCACCCCACTGGGACTTACAGCTTCAACATATGAATCTGGGGAAGACACAAACATCCAGGCCATGACAGGAGGGTCTCTCTGTCTCTCACTATCAGGAATATCCCAGACCCTGCCTACCTACCACCTCTCCCTTCTTCAAGGATAGGCGCCTGCCCACCCCGACCCCTGTAATTTACATAGAGCCCTCCATGTACATGGGACTCACCTTCTGGCCACAGTTGATTGGTCCAGAAGAAGCACCTGACCCAAATGGAGCCAATCAGAAGACTTCACCCCCCCCCACACACACACACTCTCACACACATGCATACTTTATAGATGAGGACTTTGGCTCTAGTTGAGTGGACTCTAAGCCTTTCTGTAGTATTTTTTTTTTTTAATGTCTTTATTTACTTTTGAGAGAGAAAGACAGAGCATGAGCAAGTGGGAAGGGCAGAGAGAAGGTGAGGAGATACAGAAACCAAAGCAGGCTCCAGGCCCTGAGCTGTCAGCATAGAGCCCAATGCAGGGGCCCCAACTCCTGAACGGGGAGATCATGACCTGAGCCCAAGTCAGACACTGAACTGACTGAGCCAGTTTGCCCAGGTGCCCCATGAGCCCTTTGTGGGATTTTTAACGAGTCCCAGAGAACATATGCTTCAGTCCTCCTGTGCTGGTGAACAAGGCAGGGTGATGTAGGCAACACGTGCAAAGGCAGGCACGTCCCCCACCTTGGACCAAGTGGAGAAAATCTGTTTTGTAAATGAAACTCTATGGAGGACCAGGGTATTCTGGTCCATGTATGCAGGCATCACACTGTATGCTGTCATGGACAGCAGCTGGAGAAGCTTGGAGAGTGAGTTGGCAAGGCCTCTGTTTTGACCCTTCAAGAAAGAGTGTACATTTCACTGCGGAACTCACAGTGCGGCCCTGCATAGCGCTTTTTAAAAACATTGAGTTACTTGCCCAATTTCAGAAATCGGGAGACATCCCATAAATATCTAGGCATCTGGGTTCTCTTGAAAAATCAGGGCAGCCAGAAACATTGGGCTTTTGTCCCTCCTGGCTTTCTGGAAGCAAATGATGGCTGTTCCCTGCAGGTAGTACATTCTCCTGTCTGACCCCAGCCTTCCTTCTTCCCATCACTTCTCTACCCAATGCCCTGTGTCAACGACCATTTATCATGGCTTCTCCACTGCTTCTTTATGGAATCTAAAGAGCTACACCAGCAAGCCCATGCATTTCAAGAAGTTTGGGAGAGAGCACGTTACTCCGTGGAAGAAAAGTGTGCTTTTACTTGATTATCGGGCAAGCAAAATTGGTGCCCAAAGAATACAGCTGAAGATGCTGTCATGAAGTAAACGGTTGTGAGTTCCCACACTCTTCCCAGTGCACTCTATGGACCCTTCTGTTATTTGGTCCTACAAGAACTGCTCTAAAATGTAAATCATTCTTGGCACCAGTAATTCAAATGTAAGGTCAGCAGTTAGTACCCAAAGGGCAGGATTCTGTGTTTCTTGCAGGGAAACTCTGGGATCTGTATGCTACCTAGGAAGAATTAAAAAAAAAAAAAAAACACTCTGAGAGGCAGAAATATAAATTTTCAAGAAATAGTTAGTGAATATCCAAGAGGTGGTGTGTTTTCATCAGTAGGATCTGGGAGGGCCTGAGTACAAACTTATATATCCTGTTTATCTAGCAAGGTTGGCCTCGCCACCTCAACCTGACTCCTCCTCACTGTGTCTCATAAAAGTTGGAATTCACTAATCTGGTTTTCACCTGCCACCCTGTGCTTTTCCAGCCCCTCTCAGCTACTTCAGAAAACCACTACATCCCACCTCCCCACCACAAACTGCCAGAGGAGGTGGAGGAGGCAGAGAGGTAAAGATTTCTAAAAAGCAAAATGCCAGAGCAGTTCTGTATTCAATGCTTACTATGTGCAAAGTATGTGTTCAAAATGATGGCATGTTGCTAAGGACACATTATCAAATCTAACCCTAAAAATAACTACGTGTGGGATGTATTGTTTTACTCTTTAGGAAACAAGGAAGCAGTGACCCACAGAGGCACATTGCTTCCTCTCCATTCCTCAAGTAAGACAAACTTTCCTACCAGAGGGCCTTTGAATCTGCTAAGTCCTCTCCCGGGAGCATTCCTCTCCCTAATCTTCAAATGACTGGTTCCTTCTCACCCAAACATCACCTCCTCACCAGTCCTTTCTTCCATGGTGTCTGCCTTTCCCTGCCCAGACCTCCATCAGATCACATGTTATTCCTTCCTAGGCATCTAATGCTCATGGGCTGAATGACCGTTGACTCTCAATCTCCTGTGGTTCTTGGGGTTTTCTGTAACTTTCTGCTCAGAAAATTTCTGCTCTGGACTCAAAACCATCAAGTGGACATCAAGTTCACACTGACAAGTACAAAATTCAAGGTACCCATTGTCTAGGACCAATATACCCTCTCAGTATCATCACCCCCACCAGCAACCTTCACCCCTCCACACTGCACAAATAAGATGGGCTTTAAATACACCTCAGGGGCAGTTTAGAAAGGAGAATGGATCCTAAGCAGGTAGGTGGTGTAGGAAAAGGGTCTTTAGCCAAGTGCTGGTCATGGGGACGTGGTAAGGACAGCTGATGGCGTAGGGACATGGGGTGGGGTGGCAGTCATGCTGGTACTGAGGCAGTGACTTGCCAGACTTGAAGCTGGGATGGGCTATGGATGATAGTGGTAGCAGCGTTGGTGGTGGGAATGTGATGGGTACTGATGGGGTGACGGTGATGGCAGTGTTCAGTGGCAGCAGAGCGGCAGAGGGGACAGGGATGAGAGGGACAAAGATGGTGGGCATCACATTTGAACTGTTAGCATCTAACCTCAGGTCACTGAGCTGACACAGCCACCTGGTTCTCCCCACTGCCAAGTTTTCACCTAGCTCACTACCCATTCGGGAAAACCCAGGGGTACACCAATTCCAAGGTCTCTGTAATCACCCCCAGTGAAACGACTCAGGATGTGTCTGTCAAGGAACGCACAGAATTCAGGTGGAAAACCTGACTTCCTGGAGAGTGAGGGGCTGACACGGCCACAGCATCACAGATCCAGGCGCTAGCCCCTGTCAACCCCTCCTCCTCTCAGACTCCCTTCCAGCACCCAGCGCGTGGAGAAGTCAGCCAGGAGATGAAACTGCTTACTGAGTATGGCTCCAAGCAGCTGACCGACAGAGTATAAATAGCCAGCGAGGGCTGGCAATAGCCGGCCGGAAAAAGCAGGCAGGGACTGATGATCCGGCTATGGAGACTCAGGCCTGAGAATGTCACCCCAACTGCCCCGGGAGCAGGAAGTGCCCTGGTATGGAAGAGGGACACCTGCTGAGGAACAGAGGGGGGCAAACATGGCAAAATGGGCAGCTTCAAGAGGCCTCTGTGAGCTGGCGACAATCAGGAAGCACCAAGCAGGGATCAAATAAATCAAAGCCAGCGACCCCACTTGCACATGAAGTCTCAGCCACTTTGCAAAGAGGGAAGGGGCTCCAGAAGACAGATGCGAGCGTGGCTCTTTCCAGGGCGGCTTGCAGTCATTTATTCCTGCTTTAATGTGTTCCTTCTTTCTGTCTGCATGCATTCATATTCATTTTTTTTCTTTTTTTAATATTTATTTACTTTTGAGAGAAAGAGAGAGACAGAGAGCAGGGGAGGGGCAAAGAGAGATAAAGACACAGAATATGAAGCAGGCTCCAAGCTCCGAGCTGTCAGCACAGAGCCCCACGCCGGGCTCGAACTTACAAACTGTGAGATCATGATCTGAGATGAAGTCGGACGCTTAACCGACTGAGCCACCCAGGCGTCCCAATCTTCATTTTTTTCTTATTTCATTTGCTCAATAAATATAACACCAGGCTAGGTGTTCTACGAGATGGAAAGCAGGACCTTTTAAGAGGCGAGAGTCACCTGACTTAACTGGGAAGCAGAACGTGGCAAACGTCCACCCCGGGGGTATAGTTTGTGGAAATAGCCAGAAGTCAGAGGCTTGGAGGAAGTGACTGGGGAGGCTTCCTGAGGATGAAAAGCGTCAGGCTTCGCAGCCGGAACAATGTCACGGGCAAAGGGGCCCCAGAGGGACCTTAGAGAAGCCGAGCTCTGGCAGGAGGTGTGGGGATGAAGACAGAGCTGCCTCCTGCACCCTGAGCTCGTGCTCAGCCCCCCACCCCGGGCCGCTCATGGTTGTGGAGGAGACAGATTTTGAGGATCATCATGTCATGCGCCCGAGTCACCCAGGGAGAATTTCAAAGTTGGCACCTCAGATTCCAGAATCAGAAGGCCTGAGGTGGTCATCGCCCTTGATTCTTAGACCGTCGTCCAGACTTAGATGACGTAGTATCTCAGCCTTCGTACCGACCACCAGCATGCCTTCCGGACTCCCGGGCTGAGCCGGGTCTCTTGGGCGCCGCAGGCTCCTTCTGAGCGCTGCTGCCCACAAGGCCGTGGGTCCAGCCCTCAGCTCCAGCCTCCCACTTCCAAGGGCCCTTGCTTCTGCACCTGCAGGGTGGGGGGCCCACCACGAACACCAATACACTTTCCTTGTGGAGGGACTCCTGCCCTCTTTCCTGCAGCCCTTGTCTTCAGGCCTGCAGTACCTTCCAACTGTCACATCTCAGCCCCGGTCGGACTTTGATCTTGTCTTCTCCCCACCTGCCCTAAGAATGGCCTGCAGTGACTGGTGCTGAGGGGAGTCCACTCCAGGCTCAGCTGAAGGCACCGGGAGAGCCTGGGGACAGAGCCAGAGGGCAGGGAGAACAGAGTCAGAGCCCCACCCACTCCCCCAGGGTTCTCTGCATGGAGTGGAAGGCAAGTTCAAGTCCTTTCCCCTCTCTGACCCTCAGTGTCTGCATCAGTAAAATGAGCTGGTTGTGATCTCAGGTCTCCAGCGCCCACTTACCTCCTGAACCCCTTGGAGCTGCCAGCACTATCTTCAGTTGGCTGTTGGCCATGGGCCTCTCCAAGCAGAAGCAAACTCTTCAATGGGACTTGTGGTTATGCAGGTAAAGCCTAACTCCTCTTCTAAAAAAGAAGAGATGGACAAACGACAGGTATGCATGCTTGCGTAGTGGCGCAAGCCACCAGCCCAGCAGTCGAGGAAAGCTTAGGGGACAACCAGGAGATGTATGAGAGGAACCAGGGCCTAGAGGACAGGACGGGGTGTCTGGGCTTTCTCTTGCTACCAGAACACTGTAGGAGGGTTCTGGGGACTCAGGTAGGAAACTCAGGGACGTGGGGACTCTCTGTGACAGCCAAGCCAGGGACATGACAACATGCCCCCCATGAAGGGCTTCTAGATTATACAAATAGTAGTGTCTGTTTGTTGTTTGTTTGCTTGTTTGGTTCATTGGTTGAGTTGGCAAAAAGACACATGCTCATGGTCCAAAATCCTAAGTGCACAATTCAAACAGTGTAGACCAAAAAACAAGTCTCCCTTTCCTCCTTATTGCCCCCAGGCTACACAGGACCGTGCATGCTTCCTTGGATGCTGTGCCCATGTGCGGGAGACACAGCGTTGCACTTTCCTTTGTTGTGTCATCGTCTCCCAGGGAGGCCCAGGAAGTCTTGTAAAGTGTTCATCACAGTGTTGGTTACACTTTGGGGACACAAATGAGGGGCTTGTTTCCATGCTTCGGGAGGAGAAGTGAAGGCAGGGTCAGGATGGTGGCCAAAGTGGTCAGAGGACAACAAGGGTGACCAACAGAAAGGTCACAGCTCCAGAAAGAGGGGACAAGGGCCCTGTGCGTTCAGTGTAAGTATGACACAGCAACTGCCCTTGTGCTGTGGAATAGTGCCCAGCTCTGGCCAGCAGGGAAGTACCACCCCCAGGCCCTGAGGGGCTCTGCACAGTGTACACTTGTCCTCCTTCCTCCAGGGAGGGGCCCCATGGTCAGGGCATGCCAGGTGGTGTCCTGCATTCAGCCAAGCCCAATCCCGCGGCCACGAATGGACATGACCCTGGTAGCCTGGATGGGGAGAAGGCCTCTGCTGTGTGACGTGATGACAGGAAAGCACCAATTCATGAAAGTAATAGAGATACGGGGGCATCCTTTTAATAAAAGAAATATACACATTCAAACTACAGAAGGAGGGGTGTCTGGGGGGCTCAGTCAGTTGAATTCCCGACTTGGGCTCAGGTCATGATCTCACAATTCTTGAGCTCGAGCCCTGCGTCGGGCTCCCTGCTGTCAGCTCAGAGCCCGCCTCAGATCCTCTGTCTCCCTCTCTCTCTGCCCCTCCCCCACTCATGCTCTCTCTCAAAAAGAGAATAAACATTTTAAAAATGGAGGAGATGGAGGCAAGTCTTGCTTTAATTTCAAAAAGCATTAAGTAGAGGGTGCACAAATCACCTCTCAGCTGGCGTGCTGGGCTCCTGGGTCCAGCACCCTGCAAGTTCACAGCATGGAAAGTCCCTTGGGATAGGCAGTCCTGCACCCTCGGACCTGTACCCATGTTCTCATTTCTTCCTCAGCAAAGCCCCAGGGCCCGAGGTGCGTTACCAGACTTGGAGATGAGTAACTGACCGAGGGTTAGAGACCTGCCCCAGGTGGCTCAGACAGTGTTGGTAAGGTGGTCCTAGTGACCCAGGCTGTGAGGACCCTGTACCCCTCTGCAGAAACCAGAGCCAGCCCTGCCCAGACCACACCCTGGGTCCCAGGTGCTCTGGGAGGCAGGATCACACTCTCCAGCCCTATCCTGCCCCCTCCTCACCATGCCTTCCCCACAGCTTAGCTCCTTTGCCAAGGAATGGGCTACTGTGAACGGCTTGCATCAGGAGCTGGGGCCAGGGCCTTAATGGTGGAGTTTCAGGCAGAAGAACCCTTTATTCTACAGTCAGAGCTTGGTTCAACTGAGTGACTCTTCTGCTAAATGTGTGCCAGCTGAGGTCATTCATGTGGCTTGACTCACTTGGGAGCCCAGCTGGGCTGGAACATTCTAGAAGGCTTCATTCACATGTCTGCTGCCTCTGCTGAGATGGCTGGAGCATTTGTAGGTGTCTGGGTCTCTCTCCCCATGGGGTCTCAGCATGAACATACTGGCCCAAGATTCCCTACATGGCAACTGAGTCCCAAGAAAGAAAAAGCAAAAGTTACAAGGCCTGTTAAACCTAGCTGTGGACATTACTCAGTGTCACTTCTACCACGTTCTGCTGTCAAAGCAGGTCACAAGGCCAGCCCAGATTGGAGGGATGGGGAATGGACCCCACCCTCCTGGGACATGGGTGGGACCAGTCTGTGGAAACGGAAGGATGGAGTGTCTCCCTGGCCAGATAACAGATAATGGCAGGCTTATGGTCCCTATGTTTAAAAACAAAATGTCCTTATCAGTAAATGATGCACATCCACATATTTACAAATGAAATGACATAATGTCTGGGATCTGCTTTACAATGATTCAGGACAAAAGTGGAAGGAAATAGATGAAACAACATGGGTGAATTATCAAGAGTCATTAAAAGGTTGTTGAGGAACATATAGGGATCCATTATGCTTACTCTCTACTTATGTAAATGTTGAAAACTTTCCTTACTACAAAGTGAAAAAAAATCTGATCAGTAGGTAGAACTGTGGCTTCTCCATCTCTAACGGGAGCGACTTGCCCCCCACCCCTGCTGAAATCCAGAGTTCAGGAAGAAGAGGAAGGAGTTCTAAGCAAAGAGTGCCTTCAGCAAGGGTGGGGATGTGAGAAGGGCCTGCCAGCTCTCTTCTCTCTGTCTTCCTTGGCATCAGCCTGCCCGGCCTGACCCCACACACACACACGTGACCTGCCTGACCCTTTGCTTCCGGGCTGACAGCAGCCTGTGTGAGACTGAACTTGGGCCTTTACCAGCTCATTTCAGGAGAGCCTTGTGGTCATGCCCAGTGGGTCTCCAGGATCCAATTCCCCAACATGGTCCCTGCAGGTAGCTATGGTCATTTAAAAACATTTGTTTTAAATGTTTTTTAAACACCTGGGTGGCTCAGTCAGTTAAGCATCTGACTTCAGCTCAGGTCATGATCTCACAGCTTTTGAGTTCAAGCCCCGCCTCAGGCTCTGTGCTGACAGCTCAGAGCCTGGAGCCTGCTTCAGATTCTGTGTCTCCCCCTCTCTCTCTGCCCCTCCCCACTCACACTCTGTCTCTTTCTCAAGAAATAAATAAACATTAAAAAAAAAAATTAAAAAACATTTGTTTATTAAAAAAAAAAATGCCACATGGGGTCAAGCCCTCTCCTGGGCCCTGAAAATGCAACAGTGAATAGGAGATATTTGCTCTCGTGGATCTTACACTTAGGGACATGGGATGAGTGCTATGGGAGAAGCAATGTTTGGTATGAAGCAAGATGTCCTGAATCAGAGCCTCCAGGTAATTCTGAGGCAGCGCCAGCATGAGAAGCACTGCCTGCATCAGGCTGGCACACTAGAGATGGGCTCATGGCCAGGGCAGGAAAACACAACACATCTAAAGACCCAGGCTCCAAGCCGTGAGGCCTGGGAGCTCCCTTAGGTGCACATGGGCCAAATGTGCAGGCTCAGAGCCGAGAGGGTGGGGGACCGGGGGGTTCTGAAAGACACGCAGTGAAGGTGTTACTCCCGCTCAGGCTCCATGGTCCTTCCCAGCAGCAGGACAAGAACAGGGGCACTGAGTGGCGTACATCAGCTGAACTGAGGCCTGGCCAGGGTGGGCCGTTTCTTGGATCCAGCCCTGATTCTCCCTCGTGCTCCTGGGTAGAGATCACTTCTCCTCTTTAGGAGGGAGGGTAGCAGGCAGTGTTATCAAGGCTAATGTCACAAATCAGCCATCAGCAGCCACTGGACCTGAAATGAGACACCATCAAGTTTTCAAATGAGCATCACACTGGTGACCCAGTGACCTGCTGGGTTGAGGGCTTGGAATGTGAGCACTCCATCCCATGCTAGCAGGTGTCAGGGGACTGCACCCCACACCCAGAGGTGGCCACAGGAACTGCCATGTAGAATGGCAAGCAAGCCATTGGCAAAGATTTTGCTAGAAAAGCTGTAGCTAAGTCTGCCTTCAATGTGCAGTGGGTCTTGGGCTCCTCCAGCTGCCCCATGCATGGTCCACACCTACAGGCTGACTGCTCTGTGCTGGCTCAAATCAATTTTATTTCCCCAGAAAAGCTATGGTGACATCAGAGCTACTTAGTGGGTGCCATTATGTGCCAGATTAGAATCACTGTGACTCAGCCCCTGCCTCAAAGAGCTGCCGTCATGACATGGAGATACACATGAATCATCCATCTCAAAATGTCAATCTAAAAAAAGCTACCGAGCAGTGGTCTACTATGTGCTGGGCCCAGCGCTGGGGGTCCAGGACATGACTGTCATAGGTTCACAAAGAATAGAATTGCGTGTGATATGCTCCACAATCACTGTGCATGAGGAATATAGCGATGGAGTGGGGGTCTCCAGTGGCAGATGCACTGGGCCTGGGCGCCCCCACCCTGCCCCCTTCTGGGGCCCATTTTCACATCTATGAACGTGGGGTGGATTCGGGTGTTGGGTCAAAAGGACTAGCAGCCATTCTGTCCACCAGCTCACTCCAGATCCCCTCCCCTCCATGCCACGGGCCTTCTGTGCAAGTGGCATTAACACATGCCAAAGACTACAGCAAGCTCTCCACTTGGAGCAGAAGCTCTAACAGTGAGCCACTGATGTTCAGTAAACACTTAATTACACACTTTTTTCTTTCTACCATTAAATAAGTAACTACAATTAAGTTGTCCCACTTCACTGGCAGGTTCCTGTTTTTACCCTGTTCAAGGCTGTCTCTCCACTAATTAGTTGTCATTTCATAATGTCGTCTTAATAGTTCAATGAGAGCTAAAGATAGGGGCATTTGGACCAGGCAGGAGCATGGTGGTCCTCTTTATAATCCCCTACTCACCAGCAGTGAGTTGCCTCTCAGCCAGCAGCGTGGATCTTCAAGGGGAAAGGCTGTCCCGGTAGGGAGGAAGCGCAGTGCTGGTCTGGAAGGGCACTGGGAATAGGACGGGAGATTCTTAGGGTAACACCGAGCCAAGCACAGTGAAGGGTAATGTGAGGGTGTGAACCATGAGGCACTGTGAGAGGTCAGGCCTCTACCCACTGTGAGGAAGCAAAGGCCATACTCATGCTGAGGGAGCAAGGCTCCACATAAGCATGCCAGGAGGACCATGGGCTGCATGAACACTCTCAGAGAAGAGCCAGGAGGCAAGGTGGCCATAGCTGTGGGCAGAGGAGTGGGGAAAGTCAGGGACTGGGCCCCAAGATCTCAGGCTGCTCTCAGGTCACAGAAACCCTATTACCCCCCCTCACCTCCCACCATGAAGACTCTGCCTCCACCCCGAGGGAGGCAACACCACACGAGAAAAACATCTGTTATTCACAGTGCCACCTTCCCAACCCAACCTCACCCAACCGGAAAGCTCTGCCCCATCCTTGGTGTGCATGTGGGGGGCAAGCTACAGATGCACCTGGACCAGGCACCCAGGTTCCTCTTCACACCAGTGGGGGCAGGTGGAGTTGAGCATTTTGGGGGGCATGGTTAGCAGTGGGAACAGGCTTTCCTTGAGCATCTTCTGTGCCAAGGCCTGTGCCAGGCACTTTGAGTAGTCAATAACCCATGTATTCCTAATAGTGATTTCACTGAATGACAGGAAGGATTCTGAGGTTCAAGGAGGTGAAGCAATGCGCCCAAAGTCCCAGAGGATTCACTTTGTCCAAACCCACAGACATTTTCTTTTTTTGTCACAGCATGCTCAGCAAGACAGCAAGGACCAGGTGGGAAGGGAGCAGCCTTAAACATGAGGCTGCTTGTCCCCAGATGGAGGGGGAGGGGTGGACAGTGGGAACTTGCTGACATTTAGGGCTCTAAGAGAGAGCAACTGAGAGAAGTGATGCCATCTGCTCCCCATCTTCCCAGTGAGATGTGGAGACTTGGTGAAGATGGAGAAAAGGTTCATAGCACTGTGGTTCCAGTGAAAGAAACCAGGTGGGAAGCAGAAGTCTTGGTAAAGCAGGAGGCCATTTTGTTGGCCCACACCAAGAAGCTGTCTTGCATCGTGAAGAGGTACTTGGAGTTCTGGGGATCAGGGGAAGTTCCCCTGAGATGAATCAGGATGCCATGCCTCCATGCAGCCCAGAGCAGACAAACCTGAGTAGCTCCACAGGAGTCTGGATGAGACTTGGAAGTCAGGTGGCTACAGAAAGTCAGGAAGGACTGATACCTGGTGTCCCTATGGGAGGCCTACAGAGGAGAATCTGACTGCTCAGAACACGGAGGAGGAGTCCAGCTTGCCAGTGGCGAGGGCAGGAGTAGGCACAGATGGGCTGGTACAAAGAAGAGTCTAGCTCTTGTAAAGTCCCGGATGGAGTCCCAAAATTCCTCCTACAGTCCCCTCACCCATCCAGTTCTTCAGCCACTCCCCACACACTGACTGAGCACCAGGGTCTGTTCTGGCATGGGTGGCAGAAACGAGTGGGGCATCTGGTGGAAAAGCCGGGCTGGTCCCACAGCACAAGGCAGTCATGGGCTTGCTGAGGTCCCCATGGGCCAGACCTCTGGGAGCGCTTATGGGGAGGAAGACACAATCCTACCCCGCAGAGCTTGGAGTCCAGTGACTGTCTGCAGAGATTCAGGGGGTCTGGAGGAGGGATAGCATATGCAGCCAGGCCTCGGAGGCCAGGGCAGTCTTCCTGGGGCAGTCTTTGTGTGCCATTTTATCAAGTCTTATTAACCAGTCTATATGGAAAGGATTATTATTTCCATTTTTAAGTTAAGAAAACTGAAAACTGAGCTCAGTGTGATGGAATGCTGTGTGTCAACTTGGCTAGGCCACAGCGCCCAGATGTTTGATCAAACATTATCCTAAGTGTTTCTGTGAAGGTGTTTTTTCGCTGCAGTTAACATTTAAATTGGTGGGCTTTGAGTAAAGCACATTGTCCTCCATGATATGGATGGGCCTTATCAAATCAGTTGAAGGCCTTATCAGAGCAAAGATAGAATTAGTTCCAAGCAAGACAGAATTCTGCCAGCAGACTGTCTCTGGAACATATGTGCACATGTGCATGCACACATGTAGGAGCTCACACACACACACACACACACACACACACACACACATCCTATTGCTTCTGTTTCTCTAAACAACCCTCAAACACTCAGAGAGGTTAAGCACTGTGCCCAGAGACAAATAAATTTTCTGAGGCCAGGACATTTGAATCCAGGACAGCCTGAAATCCTCTTAGCTGGCCTGGTCCACAATGAACTGTCCAGGGATCTTTGGAGGAAATTTTTAAAAAGGAAAAAAAATCAGAAATTTGGTCTGTGTAGTCCACAAAAAAGACTATCTTTTTTTCAACCTTGTAAGTGTTTATTTATTTGTTGAGAGAGACAGACAGACAGAGTTTGAGCAGGGGAGGGGCAGAGAGAGAGGGAGACACAGAATCCAAAGCAGGCTCCAGGCTCCGAGCTGTCAGCACAGAGCCCAAAGAGGACCTCAAACTCATGTGAAATCATGACCTGAGCAGAAGTTGGATGACTGAGCCACCGAGGCACCCAAAAAAAGTCTATCCTTTTTTCTGAGATATTGTTTTCCTGGTTTCAAAATGCTCTTTCTCTGGAGAAATGATTAGCTATAGTTAGCAATAGTTGTTTTTTTTTAATGACCTACTTTAGTAAAATTAATAGTTGGAAGTCCTTTCCATCCACCCATTTTTCACTGGCCTACTCAAAAAACACAAAGTCTAGGACACACACACCCCTGTCACCCCAGCCGAAGCACCTCCTTTTATGGGTGCACTGGCTCTGGGTTGTATTTCAGCCATGGAGACAGGCTGGGCTCTGGCATGTGTACAAACATTGGTCACAGAAGAGGAGCAGAACACCTGTATCCAGGTAGGGTGCAGCCAGCAGAAGCCTAAAGTCTTCCTAGCTGGGCTCCCTGGGAATGCTCAGCTACCTCCGTCATTCTCCCTGTCTCCTCCAGGCAGTGCTGTTTACCCTGGCACAGTGTCTTGCTTGCTACAAAAGAGCAGAACTCAATTGCTTTGATTAACTTGTTCACCTCTTTGAAAATGCACTTCACCTCCAGCCCATGGATATTGAACACAGCTAATGATGGAGCCTCGGGCTTCTGTATTTTCTACAGCACGTCTGCCCCCAGCTCATGCTCTGAGATTTTCTCATAAAGGACTCTTTGCCAACCCGTCCCCAGCCCCGTCTTCATACCCGTCATCTTGTGTTGCATCTCCTGGTATATCCGGACCTTGTACCTTCAGGGCCTGAGGGCCCCAAACATCAGATGTCTCAAGCCTGGGCATATCTGATCCAGGCTCCAGGGGCATTATGCTCAGGAGTCAGCTGCATGACCTCCTGCAGGTGCCAGACCACAAAGAAGTCCACAGGTTCTAAAATTGCGAATGGAGATATGATATCTCTGTAAGGTCAAATATGGCAGGTAGAAGCCAAATAACAGAAAGTTATTTCTTTATGATTCAAAACTTCTTTCCCTTTTCTACTTTTATTTAGTAGAAGTAGTCCCTGCCTTCTAGCATCCTGTCTTAAACATGACTGCTTGCCTCACTGTGACCAGGAGTTACCATGATGTGTTGTTCCTGACTATTTCTGGCAGTGAGGTCCCCACCACCATCCCTTATATAGACTTAGACTGTCTGATGACCTGGCCTGCCTGGAGAGCCAGGGCAGCCAGGAGATGGCCTTGCACCAGGAGATTATTACTGTGAGAATCTTACTGTGATTCTTGTTGTGAGAGGAGACAAAGGGCAAACCCCAAAGTGTTGCACACACGGGTCCTGAGTTCAGAGTCTGGCACAAGCACAAGATGTGTGAAATAAAGTATCAGGCGAGACATGGAGTCTGATGGGCAAAACACCAGGAAAACCATAGACACAGGCAAACAGCCAGCCCAAGGATGCCTGAGGCCAAGGGGCTACATGGCTTTTTAAGATTTTCTACCCAACTGACATGGGTGTGCTGGATGTATTTAAAGGAGCAGGTGCATGGCCATGATCATGAGCATGCATCTTATCTTTTCTTCTTTTATTTCCTTTTCTTTCTTTCTTTCATTCTTTCTTTCTTGATTTCTTTCTTTCTTTCATCTTTTTCCTTTTTCCAACTTTCAGCTGAAGTTGCCCACTGTTGTCTAAACGGCATGGGTGGCAGATCCCTCCCCACCATCACCACCACCAACATCACCATGCCTTCTAGGAAACTTTTATGAACTGCAAAGAACACAAATAGAAACTTCTTAGAACTCAGTGTAAAACAAGGACTGGGCATCAAAGGAAAACTTCAGAGCCTTTCCAAATTCAAGTATCTGAGTTATAGTGCATGGCATTTATTACTGCTGGGCAGCCTGTGACTTTAACTTGAAGCCCTTTGCACCTCCTCTCCTATCGTCACCTGCAGAAACATTTTCAACATTGAGGCCATTCATTGCACCCTAGCCATGTGATAGGTGCTCTGCCATGCCCCCGGTACACATGTCTTCTTAATTCCTTTCAAGAGCCTGATGAGGCTGGTAATGGTTAACCCCAACTTCATCATGAGGAAGCAGTCTGGGGACAGTGACATGACTTGCTCAGGGGCCCACATCTGGTCAGTGACAGAAGCAGCATGCAATACCAGATCCTTCTGGCTCCAAAACCGTTTTGTGTGCCTTTCCACCCTTCTCGTGGCCTGCACATGTTCACCAAGCTGATTTTGGAGCTGGGGGAAAGCTCTCTAAGACTGTTGGAGGACTGAGGCCCTTGCCACAATTCCAGCTGAAGTACTGAGGAAATTGGATTGATTCTTCACAAAATAAATACAATGAAGTATTACTCATCAGTCAAAAAAATGAAATGTTGCCATTTGCAACAACATGGATGGAACTACAGTGTATTATGCTAAGCGAAATAAGTCAGGGAAAGACAAACACCATATGATTTCACTCATATATGGAATTTAAGATACAAAACAGATGAGCAGAAGGGAAGGGAAGCAAAAATATATAAATATATATAAAAATAGAGAGGGAGACAAACCATAAGAGAACAACCTAGAAATACAGAGAACAACCTAGAAAACTGATTTGAAGATTAACACAACAATCTGCACAACCTGAACCACAGAACTCAGCAGGTACATGACACAGAGAGGTGAACTGGGGGAGAGAGAAGCTGCAGAGGGCAGGGAGCCGCTTTTGTGTGGAGAGAGAGGACGGAGACAGGGGCAGGGGAGAATACAGGAAAGCACCCCTCCCTAAATGAAACAGCCGCAAGGGACTGAACAAAAAAGGGATAAAGGAGAAAGGAGAGAGCTTAAATTTTATTAAGACTCTATAAACAGGGAGCCCAGAGTTTGAAACTCCGCAGCTCGATTCCTGGCGGTGCTCTGGTGGGAAGGACGAAACCTCAGGAGCAGAGAGTGAAGTCCAGGGGGTCCTTGGGCCACATGGAGAGAGACAGTTCCCCTGCTGGGGCGACATTCAGTAAAGGCTGTTGGCCTCCCCACAGGCAAATGTCCCAGCAGACCCCAAAGAACAACCACATTTGCTGGTGCTGAAACAAGGTCCTTAAGGGTGAAACCTGGTGCCAGATGTGTGTTGTGATTTTCCATAATCCCTGAAATGCTGCTGCTGCTACACAGTTCATGCTACACATGAACTTTTTCTGGGGTGGGCTGGCACCCAGCCGCAGTCTCTGGGCATAGGCAGCAGCACGGTCCCAGAAACGTTCCTGGGTGTGGCCTGCACCTGGCCTGCACTGGCCATTGCTCAGTGAGACCCTCCCCCAGAGGGTCAGAATGGGTTAAAGCCGCTGTCCCTCAGAAGTGAGGGGTCAGGAAACACAGCTGCATCTGAAATAAAACTCAGGAGGGAGGTGCCGCCTGGCAACATGACGTCTTGGTCACAGACAGTGTAAAAGCAGGGAGTAGATGGAAGCCAGAGACAAAGGATGGGTTTGCGATTGCTGGTCAGGGAGAGCACAGAGTTATGATACTAGAGACTGGGTAGTTGGGTAGTCATTTTCACCCCTCCCACGCATGAGCATACACTCCCACGCGCACCACAACAATCCACCCCAGTAAACCCAACAGCACCATCTAATGGAAAACAGAGCCGTTACACTAAGCCATACCCAATTGGGCTAACCGAGCTCTTGATGAACACTCCACCTGCTTAGTTTACAGACAATAAAGTGCTTCATAGTTTGATTTCTAGGGGAAAACGATGTCATTTCAATCATATTTAGGTCTGTTCGCTGGTCCATCTATTCAATGTTTTTTTTCTTTTCTTACTCTTGAATACAGAAAGAGAAGGCAATACAGGCCTTCTTGAATACACAACCTAAACTTACACCTTAAAGAGCTGGAGAAAGAACAGCAAATAAAACCTAAAACCAGCAGAAGACAGGAAATAAAGATTAGAGCAGAAATCAATGCTATCAAAACCAAAAACAAACAAACAAAAAAAGAAAAGAAAAGAAACAAACAAACAAAAAACAAACCATAGAACAGATAACTGAAAGCAGGAGCTGGTTCTTTGAAAGAATTAACAAAATAGATAAACCTCTAGCCAGTTTGATTAAATACAAAGAACACACTGAGGGTTGTTGGAAAGGTGTTAGGTGGGGGGATGGGCTAACCGGCAAGGGACATTAAGGAAGAAATTAAGTCTTTTATCTTTGTGATGTTTGGCCACAGGGACTAAGCCTAGGGAGGAGTTCAATAGTTATTTGTTGAATGAATGGTGAGTAAAGAAATCAGTCCAACTCCTAGAAGGGGAGTATAGGAACTATAAGAATATTTGTAAAGTAAGAGGATATAATCAATAAGAAAGGCTTTATGACCTTTCTTCAAAGAAAGAAGTTGAAGTTGATTGACCAGACTCTGTGTAGTCTGCTGGACTCTCTCCCTCTGGTCCCACTGCCACTCCGCACTACCTCTAACGGACCTTTGACACATGGGGACTAGAAAGTTCACCAGCTGGTGTTTTAGAAGTTGGACTCAACTGGTACAGTAAGAAACTCTGCAGTCTTTACTAAATCATAAGGGAAAATAGGAAGATGATGAAATGAATTTTTTAAATAAAAATACAGCTCAGCTTCCATAGCACAGGCCAACTAGTGATATCCAAGTGAACACATCCTCCAAAACTCCCAAATCCATACTATGCCATGTGTGATGGTGAGGATAAAAAACTTTCCTTGCATTCCCATATTTCAATTATTTTGTGCTGCATAACAAGCCACTCCAAAACTTAGTGTTTATTACAAAAACTATTTCATTTGCTCAATTCTGTGAGTCAGCCATGTGGCCTGGGCTCAGCTGGGAAGTTCTTCTATTTGCCTTGCCTGGGGTCACATTTGACTGCAGTCATCAAGTAACTCTACTAGGGCTAGAGGGTCAAAGATGCCTTCAATCACGTGTCTAGAATTTGTTCAGTTTAGGGGTTCTTGGCTGGGAAGGCTCATCTCTATTCCATGTCTTAATCTCCAGTAGGCTAGACCAGGCATTTTCACATGATTCTTCCAGAGAAGTAGTTCAAGATAATGAAGCCAGAAGCTGCAAAGCCTCTTGAGGCTTGGGCTCAGAATTTATACAACACCACATTCCACTGGCCACAGAAAGTCACATGATCAAGTCTGAAGTCAGTAGGGGAAGAGACTACTCAAGAGCATGTTTAGAGGAAAGGGAATAATGGCAGCCATTTGGCAAATCATTTACCACAGAAAGCAACTACAGGAGATAGTGCTTATTTCCCCTATGTACCAGTCCCTATTTCCATAAAATGGCTACTATCTTTAATTTCCATCCAGGAAAATACTGATCCCTGGGCAATTTCACACACTTAAATGAGAAGACTCTAAGAGATGCAAGAATGGGGGTAGAAATGAAGAATTTGGATTAAAGCCAACTAGATTCCAGAAGAAATCAATGTAGAGGTTCAATCAGTTATAGGTGAATCTGTAATTAAGAGAAGAGGTCTAGAAGGATATAAACATTTGTTAGTCAATATTAAATAGATGGTGTTTAGGACACAGGACTGGATAAAGTCAGTAAGAGTGTGGATGTATATAGAAAAGTGAAGTGATCATAGAACTGAGCTCTGGAGCACTCCTGCCTTAAGAGATCAAAGAGATAAGAAGAAAGCAGCAAGGAGACTGAGAAAGAGTGGCTAATGGTGTAGGAGGAAAAAAGGAAAGGGTGGTGTCCTAGAATTGAAATACAGAAAATATACCAAAGAGGAGTAATCCACTTCATCGAATGCTACTTGTAAAGCAAACAACACAAGGACCAGAAATTTCAATTTTTTGCATGGCAAATATCTGTCCCCAAATCTAGGTGACTTTGGATTTGGTGATGAATTTCAAACACAACACCAAAGCATAATACATAGAATTTTTTAAGTGATAATTTGAACCCTATTAAGATGAAAAACTTCTCGTCAGTGAAAGGCGCTGTTAAGAACACCAAAAGATAAGCCATGAACTGGTAGAAAATAGTTGCAAAATACATAGTAGATACTTGTGTCCAAAATATACAAAAACAAACCAAAAAAAAAAAAACCGCTTAAAATGCGACCCAATTAAAACAAAATGCAATAAAAAAATAGACAAAATCTGGACAGACATTTCACCAAAGAAGATACACAGATGGAAAATAAGCTTAAGAAAAGATTATCAATATCATTTTGCCATTAAGGAATTATAAATTAATACAACAATGAGATACTACTACACACCTATTAGAATGGCTGAAACAAACAAACAACAAAAAAACAAAACCTAAAAATTCTCATTCTTGGCTGGCAGAAATGAAGAATGATAAAGCCACTTCAGAAGATAATTTGTCAGTTTCTTGGAAGTTAAACAGTCTTACCACAATATAGAAATTACCCTCCTCGGCATTTACCAATTGAACCAAAAACTTATGACAATATCAAAACCTACATGTCTATGTTGACAGCAGCTTTATTCATAATGATCCAAAGCTAGAAGAAACCAAGATGAGCTTTTTTTTTAAATTTTTTTACATTTATTTATTTTTTAGAGACAGAGACAGAGCACAAGTGGGGAAGGGACAGAGAGGAGACACAGAATCCAAAGCAGGCTCCAGGCTCTGAGCTGTCAGCACAGAGCCCAACGTGGGGCTCGAACTCACAAACCATGAGATCATGACCTGAGCCACAGTCAGATGCTTAACCGACTGAGCCACCCAGGTGCCCCCCAAGATGATACTTAATAAATGAATAGATTAGCAAACAATGGTAACTCTATACAGTGGAGTACTATACAGCAATAAAAAGAAATATCAAGCCATGAAAGACATGGACAAATCTTAAATACATATTGGTAAGTGAAAGAAACCAGTTGAAAAAGCTGCATACTATATGATTCCAATTATATGTCATTGTGAAAAAGTCAAAAGTATAATGATACCATAAATATCAGTGGTTGCTAGGGGTCTTGGAGGAGAGGAGAGAGTCGAATAGATAAGCACAAGAGATTTTTTAGAGCAGTGAAATATTCTGTGTGATACTGAAATGGCTGATACATAACATAACGCATTTGTCAAAACCCACAGAACTTTAGAGAACAAAGACTGAAACTTAATGTATGAATTTTTTTTAATAGTTATTTAGGAGGTTGGAGATCCCAAGATGCAATGCAGACTGTGACAAAAAAAAAAAATAAATCTAATTGTATTGCAAATGTATGAAACAGCCTCACTGAATAGGGTAAGGAAAATTGCACTGACCTCTGGAAGTGAGTGGAATCTATAAAGTTAAAGGCAAAAGAAATTGTAGATAGTTTTTTAAAGTTTTTTTTTTTCTTACAGAGGTACTCAATAACAATTCTGATATCACTATATGTGTATACTGGAATTGAATCATTAAGAAAAAAGGTGGGGGAGGTGGTGGGATCCAAGTTTCTTGCTATTGGAGAAGGAGGTAGCTGATAAGCAAAAGGAAGAAGACTAGAATGATCAATATGGTAATGGATTAGAGTTGGAAAATCAGAATAAACTCATGTTTGGCTTAATACAGATATAGATGGGTTACATATAGAAATATGTTATGCATGTGCATATATATAAGTTAACACACTGATGTATTTCCTTGCTCTGTCACCTGAGAAGACCTATAAACAATGACACCTATGAGCATACCCAGTGTCCAGATCTTACTTTCTAATATTCCTCTCCAAAAGTATAGGAAAACACTTAGGGACAGGACTGATTCTAGAAATAGGACAGGAACATCATGTAGTACCAGAAAGTAAAAACATGCTCAAAAAACCCTATAGTGATAGGAGTATGCCAAAAAGTTGGAAGAACCAACTGAAAGAACTCCTACTGAACAAAGTTAGAATAATTTAAACAGGGGTGCCTGGGTGGCTCAGTCAGTTAAGCATCCGACTTCGGGCTCAGGTCATGATCTCAAGGTTTCTGGGTACCTTCCCCATGTTGGGCTCTGTGCTGACAACTCAGAGCCTGGAGCCTGCTTCAGGTTCTGTGTCTCCCTCTCTCTCTGCCCCTCCCCCACTCTCTCTCTCTCTCTCTCTCTCTCTCTCTCTCTCAAAACTAAATAAACATTTTTTAAAAACCTAAAAAAAGAACAATTTAAACAACAAACTACAATAATATTAGATTACAACCCAAAGTATAAAGTAAATAGAATATTGTTACAAATAAGTGATTGAATATATCAATAAATAAATAGTGACAAAAGAGAAATCTCCCAAGATTTCCAAATCATTTTTGTAGATACTCAGCTCTCAAGGAGTTGGAGCTTAATTCTCCACCCTTTAGTGCAGGTTGTACCTAGTGACTTTCTTCCGATAGGTACTTTATATAAAGGGGAGAGGAGTAGGGAAGAATCACTTTTACAGTGGAGACACTTGACAAACACTACCTTAGCTTTGATGTTGATTAATGTTAACATCAACAGTGATAACTCATGTTGATAGTATATACCCTTGATGTGATGTGTGCAATTGCACTTTACCTCTGTGTCCTTCCCCTCTGAAAGCCAGAACCACAGTTTAATTATGAGGAAAACATCTGACAAATTCCAATTGAGAGCTAGTCCACAAAATACATAAGTGGTACTCTTCAAAACTGTCAAGAGAATCTAAAACAAAGACTAAGATATTGTCACAGACAAGAGGAGCTAAGGAGATAGGTATCTGGATGTTACATGGAATCCTGGATAAGATCCTGGGACAGAGAAAGAAATCAAGTAAAAACCAAGAAACTCTGAATAACCAAGTAAATAATCAATAAAAAAGCAATTTGAAAGTAGTAGAAAAGTTCTGTGACATTTTAACTTACCCATGTCCCACGCCCTTACAGTTTGATAGTGACCTTAAATACAGCAGACCACACCCCCAGTGTGGGGTCCAGGTCCTTGGTTCAGAGAGAGCAGAGTGGACCTTATTTTAAAATTATTGTGTTTGTCCATTCCGACTGAGTCTAGAGGCTATCTGACAAACTGACACAAGGTCATTGTCTCTATTTCTCTTAACTCAGAAATCACTTGGGTCAGAAAAGAGACAAGCATTGCTAGAAAACAGAAGTCAAATTAAAACCCTGTATCTTCCTGGGGCAAAAGATTATAGTTGATGTATTCAATAAAATGTCTAAAGCCAGGGAGGTTAAGCTGGACAAAGTTTCATTGAGAAATTGTGGCATTCTAAAAGCACTCACGTATACTGGAGAATTCAGAAAGTCACATGCATATCTGGAGCAGGATGCATGATTAAAACAGGCCTGAGAATACCCTCACCATTCACCTCTAGGTAACCTCTGATGCAAGCAGGAAATGAAGGCTAAAGTAGAGTAGCAAGGACCCTGGCTAAGTGATGAAGGAGCGCCACACCACAGAGCCAGTCTGAAAAAAATGGAAGTGGTGATTTTTATTGTTGCTGCTGCTATTGTCTTTTATTTGCTTTTGTTTCGAAATTGGGGGAAGGGGCTGTTTGTATTTTTAATTTTTTTAACTCCTGGCATTCGAGGAAATAGCTTTCAAAACCCTACCTAAATATAAACTAAGGGAAGAGTGTCTTCAGAGACCACACCTGAAAAGGAATGGTCTTGGCAAAAGAATTTTTTTTGAAGAGGTACATAAACAAATGGTCAACTTGAGGCTTCAACGATCAAAACCAGAAACCCCAGGTGTCTGGTTGGCTCAGTCGGTAAGCATCTGACTCTTGACTTGTGCTCAGGTATTGATCTCACAGTTTGTGAGACTGAGCCCCACATTGGGCTCTATACTGACAGGGTGGAGCCTGCTTGGGATTCTCTCTCCCTCTCTTCTGCCCCTCCCCTGCGTGTGCTCCCTAAATAAACAAAAAAACAAATAAATAAGTAAATAACAAAACAGAAATCACTAGGGAAGGGAAGAATCTGAGTTCCAAAGTTACCATGGTATAATATTTAAACTTCAATTTTCAACAACAAAAAAATCATAAGAAATAATAATGCATCATTAATATACAGGACCAAAAAAATTAATGGAAACCATCCCTGGAAAAGCCCAGACATGGGATTTACTACATAAATATTTTTAAATATGCTCAAAGAGCTGAAGGAAACAGGAAAAAAGAACTAAAACAAACCAGGATATGGGGCACCTGGGTGGCTCAGTCAGTTAAGTGTCCAACTTCTCAGGTCATAGTCTCACAATCCGTGAAGTTCAAGCCCCATGAGGTTCAAGCTGTGCTGACAGCTCAGAGCCTGGACCCTGCTTTGGATTCTGTGTGTGTCTCTCTCTCTGCCCCTCCCCCACTCACACCCTGTCTCTCTCTCAAAAAAAAATAAAAAATAAAAACATTAAAAAAAATTTAAGAAACCAGGATATCAGTAAAATATAAGGATTATAAAATGAGCCAAACAAAAATTCAAAACAGAAAAGTGTAATAACTGAAATGAAAAAAATCACTAAAGGAGATGAACTGTCAATTTGAGTAAGCAGAAGAAAGAATCAGCATACTTGAGGGTAGGACAATTCAAAGCATCCAATCTGAGGAGCAGAAAAAAAAAAAAAAAGAATAAAAGTTAGCAAAGCCTGAGGGACCCATAGGACATAACCAAGCAGAACAACATATATAGCTATGGAAGACATAGACAAGGAAGAGAGAGAAATACTCAGAAAAAACATTTGAAGAAACCATGGTTACAAACTTCCTAAATTTTATGAAAGACATGAGCATAAAATCCAGGAAGCTCACTGAATATCAAGGCAGATAAAGTCAGAGTTCCACACTGAGATGGCTTATAATCAAAATATCAAAAGACGTAGACAAAAAGAGAATCTTGAGAATAGCAGGAGAGTACTGATCTGACAGACATATACAAAGCACTCCACCCAACAATATTAGAATACATATTTCCCTCAAGAGTACATGGAACATTTTTCCAGGGCATACCATGTATGTTAAACCACAAAAGAAGTCTTAATAAGCTTAAAAATATTGATATTATAAAAAGTATCTTCCTTCTCTGAACAAAATAGAATATAGCTAGAAATCAATAACAAAGAGCAAACTGGCAATTTCACAAATATGTGGAAAATAAACAACATACTCTTAAACTAACACAAGAAATCACAAGAAAATGAGAAAATACACATGAAAACAGAAACACAACATAGCATGTATAGAATTGTTGAATCACTGCAGTGTATACGTGAAACTAATATAACACTATATGTTAACTATACTGGGATTAAATTTTTAAAGCTTAATTTAAAAAATAAAAAATAAATAAAAGTTCATTTGAGTATTAAAAAACCCACACGATATACCAAATCTTATGGAATGCACTCAAGGCAGGACTCAGAAGGAAACATTAAAAAGATCACAAATCAATAAACTAACTTCACATCTTAAGGAAGTAGAAAAAAAGAATAAATTAAACACAGAGCTAGCAGAAGGGGAAAAAATAATAATTAGAACAGAAATATACAAAATAAAACCTAAAAGTCAATACCATAAGTGAAACCAAAAGTTGGTTCTTTGAAAAGATCAGCAAAATTGGCAAATATTTAGTTAAAGTGACAAATGAAAAAGAAGACATAAATAACTAAAATAAAAAATTAAAGTGGGGCCATTAACCTCAAACTTATGAAAATTAAAAGGATTATATGAACAGTTACATACCAACAGGTTAGATAACTTGAAAGAAATGGACAAATCCTAGAAAAACACAAATTACCAAAAGTGACTCAATAAAAAATAGAAAATCTGAATACACCTGTATTGTGGACTGCATTGTGTCCCACCAGAATTCATATGTTGAAGTGATAACCACAAATGTGACTGTATTTGGAGATGGGGCTTTTAAGAGGTAATTATGGTTAAATGAGCTCCTAAGAGTGGAGCCATAATCCAGTATGACTGGTGTCCTTATAAGAAGAAGAAGATACACCAGGGATGAGCAAATACAGAAAACAAGGTCATGTGAGGACACAACAAGAAGGCAGCCCATCTACTAGCTGGGGAGAGACACTTCAGAAAAAACAAAACTGCTACTACCTTGATTTTGCACTTCTAACCACCAGAACTGTGAGAATTTTTTTGTTTTTGTTTTTGTCTCTCGGTCTGGGGTATTTTGGGTAGCAGCCCTAGGAGACTAACACAACCTCTAATAGGTAAAGAGACTGAATCAATAATAGAAAATAGTCTCCCAAAGTGTTTCCAAGAATGTGGAAAAATTCTAACCTTCATACATTGCTGACGGCAATATAAAATGATTTAGCCACTGTGGAAAATGGTTTGTCTTCTCTTGAAAAAGTTAAGCATTAAATGACTATATGATACCACAATTCCATTGCTAAGTACATACCTCCCCAAATTAAAAGCAGATACTCAAACTAATATATATGTATATATACACATATACACACATATATATACACACACATATATACACTCACATATATACATATATATACACATACATATATATACATATACACACATATATACACACATATATACATACATATACACACACACGTATATATAAACACATACATATATTCACATACACTTATATACACACACATGTATATACACACACACACATATATATATACACACACATATATATACACACATACATATATATGTGGATATATATATGTATATATATGCATGTTCATAGCAGCATTATTCATATAACCAAAAGATGGAAACACCTCATATGTCTGTGAACAGATGAATGGGTAAACAAAACATGGTCTACACATACAAAGGGATATTATTTAGTCATAAAAGTGGGGTACTGCTACAATGGTACAGTAATGACAAACCTTGTAAACATAGTGGTAAGTAAAAGAAGCCAGACATTAGACATCACATATTTTGTGATACTATTTATATAAAATACCCAGAACAGATATATCCACAGAGACAGAAAGCATACTTATGTTTGCCAAATTCTAGGGAGAGGATATAATGAGGAGAAATTGTTGATGGGCAAGGAATTTTACTTTGGGTTGATGGAGTTGTTATGGAACTATAAAGAGACTGTAATTGCACAACATTGTGAATGTACTAAATGCCACTGATTTGTCCATTTTAAGATGGCTAATTTCTTTTATGTGAATTTTGCCTCAAAATTTTAAATTTAATTTTAATTTTTAATTTAATTATTTAAAGGGCAACACAAGAGATTGTTGTATTGATGGAATTTTTTCTATATTTTCACCAGTTGTGACTACATGAACCTACATAGGATAACACTGTAAAGAATAAACACACACACACACACACACACACACACACACACACACAAGTGCAAGTAAAATGGTAAATCTAAATAAGATATGTGGATTACATCAATGTCAATGTCCTGGTTATGACATTGTACTATTGTTTTCCAAGATATTATCTTAGAATAAACTGCATGGGATTTTTCTATATTATTTCTAGAGCTACATGTGAATTTACAATTATCTTAAAATTTAAAACTTCATTAAAAAAAGTCCTCTTCCAAGCTTTCATGACCTGCATCCCAGGGGGCCTCTGGGAACCTCACAGAGATGGCCTGGCCACCATCTCTCTCACCATCACAGGCTAAACAGATCTCCTGTGGAAAAGGTCTCCAGAAATTTTAAAAGATCTGTGATTTACCAGCCAGCAGGCCAATGCCTGTTCACTCCATGCTGCCACAGTTTTCCCCAAACTGCCTGATTTCACATTTTTATATATGCCTAGGGATTTGCCTAACTGAAGACATTACTTTCTCTTTCAAAATCAGTATTTTAATACAGTTCAATACTATAGCTTAATGCTGCCCATCTCGGCTTGAGTGACAACTCATCTATCATAGTACACTTTGAGTTGGGAGAGGAAAAGAGGAATATCATTTTCTTGTGTTATCTCAATTCCCCACCCAGGGAAAAATAAAATAATGAGGGGCATCCATTTTTAGAAATAAATCTTTTTTAGAAAAAGACAAGCAAAGGAAGGCTAGTTATTCAGTAGCTGGTTCAGCCAGCCTGGCTTCAACTCTGGGATGGAAAGACCACTCATGGGGGAGTCAGGAGGTCGGTAATTTAACTTGCACTGAGCCCCTGGGAAGCTGCTTCCTCTTTCCTGACCTTGCTTTTCTCATTTCTACTCTGTGGAAGTTAAATTAGCTCCTTTAAAAATTCCCTTCCAGTTCTAAAATTCTCTGATTCTTCTTGTCTGCTGTTATAAATCCTAGCTCTGTCACTCAATAGTTTAGCAATTTAACCCCTGTGAGCCCCAACAACACTGTGTCCATTTCTATAAAATAATACAAAATAAGTGAATAAATAAATAAATAAATAAATAAATAAAGTCTGTGGAATTTTGATAGTGGTTTATTGAATATATAGACAAATTTGAAAAGAATTGATATCAGATTATTCAGTCTTCAACCCATGCACAGCATTTCTTCAGATCTTTTATCTGTATAGATTTATTTAGATATTTTTAAATTTATCTGGGTAATGTTTACTTTCAGGGTGCATGTCTTTGCTATTCAAAGCTATTTTTATTTCAATTTCTGTTTGTTCATTGACAGTATATGGAAATGCAATTAAATGTTGTATATTGATCTTGTTTCCCGCAAATTCGCTAAACTCACTCATTAGTTCTAGTGTTCATTTGAAGATTCTATAGGCTTTTCTAGGTGGATGATATGTTATCCTCAAATAAAGTACCTTTACTTCTCCCTTTCCAAACTAGATGCCATTTATTTCATTTCATTTTCTTGCCTTATTGCACTAGATAGCACTAGCTACATCCAAGTTTTCTCCTATGGTCTTAGGCCTCCTTCCAATTAGAATCTGTGGATATTACCTTGAGAGGAGAAGTTAAAGAGGATCTTTTCAAGTCAATGAGAATTTCTTAAGAGCTTCCTGCACAGGTGAAATGGTGATTCTGGCAGTTTCTTCCTCTCATGGACGATCTTACAGAGCACTGATGATAATAGGAAAGATAGAATTTAAGGCACAGGTAACTAGGCCAACTCAAATCTTGTGAAGACAGTTACTGAGATTCTGCAGTTTAATTCAAGAAGCAAGGTACGTCCAAGAAACTCAGGTTATCAATCTAACAATACCCACATGTGTTCTTTAATTCAGAATTGTATTAAGATAGCAAAAAAAAATTGAATATAAATAATTAATCCCACAATTTAAAAAGAAAAGCAAAAAAATTGAGTGTAAATAATTAATCCCACACTTTAAAAAGAAAAGTATATGGAGGAATTTATTCTACACAATTAATTTATGCTGCTTTCCAAGACTGGGTTCAACTACATGGCTTTCCACAGAATGAAACCACAGCATACCCAGATTAGGAGGTAGCCCAGACCTATATGGGTGCCCTCCACTACCACTACCTCAAGATCTCCTTCTTTGATACCTGAAAATACCAGAGCGGATTCCTCACATACACACACACCACACTTCTTTATCCATTCATCCGTTGATAAATACTTAAGGTTGTTCCCATGTCTTGGCTATTGTAAATAATGCTCCTATGAACATAAGGGTGCATGTATTTTTGTGAGTTAGTGTTTTCAATTTCTTTGGATACGTTCCCAAAAGTGGAATTCCCATAAGTGTATCATATGGTATTTCTACTGTCAATTTTTTGAGGAGTCTCCATCCTGTTTTCCATAGTGGCTGCACCTGTTTATAATTCCATCAGTGGTGTTGCCCTTTTTACCACATCCATGCCACCATTTGTTCTCTTGCTTTTTGATGATGGCCATTCTAATAAGCATGAGGTAATAGCTCATCATGGTTTTAACTTGCATTTCCTAAATGACTTGTGATTTTGAGCAGCTTTTCATGTACCTGTTGGCTGTTTGTATATCTTCTTTGGAAAAATGTCTATTCAGGTCTTTTGCCCATTTTTAAATGGATTATTTGTGGGGTTTTTTTTTTTTTTTTTTTTTTGGCTATTGAGTTGTATGAGTTTTTTATATATTTGGGGCATTACCCTTTATTGAATATATGGTTTACAAATAAATTCTCCCCATTTCATGGGTTGTCTTTTCACTTTGTTGATGGTTTCTTTTGCTGTACAGAAGTTTTTCAGTTTGACATAATCCCACTTGTTTATTTTTTCATTTTGTCACTCATGCTTTAGGTATGATTTTCAAAAAGTTGTTACAAACACCCATGACAAAGAGTTTTTCTCTTGTTTTCTTCTAGGAGTTTCATGGTTTTAGGTCGTGGTCTTATATTTAAGTCTTTGATCAATTTCAACTTAATTTTTCTGGGTTGTGTCAAGTTTCATTCTTTTATATGTGAATATCCAGTTTTCCCAGAGCCTTTTTATTGATGAGACTGTCTTTTCACTGTCGAATATTCTTGGATCCCTTATCAAATATTAGTTGACCAGATCTGCTTGGATTTATTCTGGGCTTTCATTTCTGTTTCACTCTTCTTGTTCAATAGGTCCATTGGTCTGTTTTCATGTGAGCACCAAACTATTTTAATTACTATCACTTTGTAGTATCCCTTGCAATCAGAAGTATGGTGCCTTCTGCTTTGTTCTTCTTTCTTAGACAGTTTGGTTATTCAGGCTCTTTTATGGTCCCATTATATTTTAGGAGTGTTTTTTTATATTACTGTAGAAAATTCCATTAGAATCTTGATAGGGATTTCACCGAATCTATAGATGACTTTTTGTAGCATTGACATTTTAACAATATTAACTTTCTGACCTGATAACATGGGATATCTTTCCACTCATTTGTGTCTTATTTGATTTATTTCATCTTGAAGTTTTCAAAATAGAGATCATTCATGTTCTTGACTAAATTCATTGTTTTTGATGGAATTGATGTAAATCTGATTAGAACTGTAAATAGTTTATTTCTTTTCCAAAACTTCATTGCTGGTATATAAAAATAATACTGATTTTTTTGTATGTTAATTTTGTATCCTGAAAACTTACTGAATTTGTTGATTAGTTCTAACAGTTTTTTGGTTGAGTCTTTAGGATTATCTCTATATAAAATCATGTTATCTGCAATAAACAATTTTACTTCTTTCTTTCCCATCTTGGTGTCTTTTATTTCTTTTTCTTGCCTGATTACTCTAGCCAGGACTTCCAGTTACATGTTGAATGGAAGTGTTAAGAGTAGGTACTCTTGTCTTGCTTCTGATCTAAGAGGAAACACCTTCAATCTCCCACCATTATGTATGATGTTGGCTGTGCGCTTGTCATATATGCCCTTTATTGTGTGGAGATATGTTCCTTCCATGGCTAATTTGTTAAGTATTTCTATCCTGAACAGATGTTGAATTTTGTCAAATTCTTTTTCTGTATCTATTGAGATAATCATGTTTTTTTTTCTTTCTACTAATGTAATGTATCACACTGATTGATTTGTGTGTGTTCAACCATCCTAGCATTTATGATGCATAATCCTTTTAATGTGCTGCTGGATTCAATCTGCCAGTATTTTGTTGAGAATTTTTCATCTACATTCCTCAGGAATATAGGCCTTTAGTTCTCTTTTCTAGCAAATGTCCTTTTCTAGCTTTGGTACCAGGATAATGCTTGCCTCCTAAAATTAGTTTGGGAATCTTCCCTCTTCATCAATGTTTTGTTAGAGTTTGAAAAGGGTTGGTGTTAATTCTTTAAATGTTTGGTAAAATTCACTCATGACACTATCTGGTCCTGGGCTTTTCTTTGTTGGGAGGATTTTGTTGTTGTTGTTGTTGTTACTGATTTAATCTCCTTACTAGTAATTGATCTGTTCAGATTTTCCATTTCCTCCTGATTTAGTCTTGGTAGTTTGTATTTTTCTATTTCTTCTAGGTTACCTAGTATATTGGTGTATATAGTTCTTCAAAATAGCCCCTTATGATCCTTTATTATACTGTGGTATGATATATGGTATCGGTTGTAATGTCTCTTTTTTCATTTATAATTTTCTTTATTTGGGTCTTATTTCTTTTTTCCTTGGTTAGTCTAGCTAAGAGTATGTCAATATTGTTTGTCTTTTCAGAGAACTAACTCCTTGTTTGGATAATCTTTCTATTGTTTTTCCTTTCTCTATTTCATATATTTCAACTGTAATATTTCTCATGTTCTTCTACTAACTTTGTTCATTCTTCTTTTTCTAGGTTCTTAGTATATAAACTTAGGTTGCTTATTTGAAACATTTCTTGTTTCCTGCATTGACAGGTCTTTGGTGATACAAATTTCCCTCTTAGAGCTACGTTTGACGCATCCTACAAGTTCTGGTGTACCATGTTTCCATTTTCACTTGTCTCAAGCAACTTTTTAATTTCCCCTTTACTTTCTTTTTTGAGCCATTGTTTGTTCAGAGAGTGTTGTTTAATTTCCATGTATTTGTGAATTTTTCAGTTTTATTCTTGCTACTGATTTCTAATTTCATGTCACTAGGGTCAGAGAAGATACTTGGTATGATTTCAATCTTCTAGAATTTTCTAAGACTTATTTTCTTGTCTAACATATGGTCTATCTTCTAACATAATAATTAGAGAGATTTACTCTCTAGCTATTTCATGCTAAATATAAATTAATCTACACTAAAACTTTACACTGAAATAAAAAACATGCATATCGTCTATTTTTGTATCTCCTTTATTGAAAATACTTGGCAGTTGTTTTCCTTTTTTTGATACAGCAAAAAGGTAAAGAATTAAGAACTTAAGCTAGTTGCCCAATATCAGATCTCTGTCTCCACCATTAAAATGAGAATAATAACAGTTCAGGAGGTTGATGTGGATTATTCATGTAAGTAGAGCAGCTACCAAAATGGCCCACAAGCAATGAGAGCTCAGAATCCTATCATTGCTATTACAGGCATGGTTGTCTCATAGCCTATGGGAAAAAGCCAGAGGCAGAGGCAAAACCCTGACTCGGCACCATTTTCTTTCCACACAGACATCCAACTCTTTCCATTAGTGATTCTACACATGAGGGATACAAACCTCTAGGCATGTTTTGGAACTTTGTGGGTGTGCATGGGATTATCAGTATGACAGATAGCAATTCTGCAGCTCATGGAAGGGTCCCAAACTCACTTTTGAACATGGTGCTAGACATACATATAAGTTCTATACCTGTTTATATTTGAATATTACATCATTTTATATATAAACACAAAGTATATTTACCCAATTTTAGATACACTGATCTTTCAAATGCAACAATCACATGAATCAAGGGAAGAAATACTTCTTTACCAAGAATTGCTCTACTTTAAGGAAAATCCCATCACAATGGCAGTCCTCTTCAAGATGTTTGTCATCTTCAGCACACAACACCTGGATATAGCTGCATCTGTGGCCATCACAGTGACCCCATGAATAAGTACATTCCATATATAAGTACTCCTCTGTAGCCCTTCCTCCAAAATGTCCAACATAAAGTCTTCAACAAAGTTATTGCCTCTTTTCTCTTCATCCACCTTTCTTCATTTTAAGTAGGAAGAAATATCTGGGGGCGTCTGGGTGGCTCAGTCGGTTAAGCATCTGACGTCAGCTCAGGTCATGATATCACGGTCCATGAGTTGGAGCCCCACGTCAGGCTCTGTGCTGACAGCTCAGAGCCTGGAGCCTGCTTCTGATTCTGTGTCTTGCTCTCTCTCTGACCCTCCCCATTCATGCTTTGTCTCTCTCTGTCTCAAAAATAAATAAACATTAAAAAAATTTTTAAAAAGAAATATATGAAAACTTCATTATATTATCTAATAGAGTCCATTCAGGCCTGACCACTTATGTATTATAACACATGGCATTTTATTATAGATTGCTTTCCTTTTATTTCTCCTTTTTATTATAGTTATTATGGAAAAGGCTTTATTGACTTTTTAAAAAATGATGTGTACAAGTACTCCTATGTTTGAATGTCATTCTGGTATAGTAAAGGCAGTATTCCCAAATATTTTCTGTGAAGCAGGTACTGGGTCTGACAGTGTTGAGAAGCACTGCTCCATACTTACTAACTCACCCAAGTGCCCAGCCCCTTCAATAAAGGGAGGTTGGGATTCGATTGTGATGGGGATAAACCAACTTAGAGCTGAGAAGATAAAGTGAACTAGACACACATTAAATATTTAGCTGGATTAGAAGAGCTGAGTCAGCAGAAGCCTTGGGTTTTAGCACAGGTAACTGATGAGATCACATTTCCATCAACCATATGTCGGACTGTCAGCTCTCAAGCAGAAGGAAGAGAATTTAGCAAGATTTGGGGTTTCTTGTTGTGACTTAATATTAAACCATCTTCAGAAAGGTTAACCTATCATTTTATCCTTGCAAAGAAATAATAATATTTGGGAGGAGGGAAGACGGCGGCGTAGGAGGACGCTGGGCTCACCGCGCGTCCTGCTGATCACTTAGATTCCACCTACACCTGCCTAAAAAACCCAGAAAACCGCCAGAGGATTAGCAGAACGGAGTCTCCGGAGCCAAGCGCAGAAGAGAGGCCCACGGAAGAGGGTAGGAAGGGCGGCGAGGCGGTGCGCGCTCCACGGACTGGCGGGAGGGAGCCGGGGCGGAGGGGCGGCTCGCCGGTCAAGCAGAGCCCCCGAGTCTGGCAGGCAAAAGCGGAGGGGCCTGACGGACTGTGTTCCGACAGCAAGCGCGACTTAGCGTCTGGGAGGTCATAAGTTAAAAGCTCTGCTCAGAAAGCGGGAAGGCTGGAGGACAAAGGGAGGGAGAGCTGCTGAGCCCCCAGACGGCAAAACTCAGCTTGGCGGGGAACAAAGGCGCTCGCCAGTGCCATCTCCCCCGCCCATCCCCCAGCGAAAATCCCAAAGGGAACCAGTTCCTGCCAGGGAACTTGCTCGCTCCAAGCAAACACCCAACTCTGTGCTTCTGCGGAGCCAAACCTCCGGCAGTGGATCTGACTCCCTCCCGCTGCCACAGGGCTCCTCCTGAAGTGGATCACCTAAGGAGAAGCGAGCTAAGCCTGCCCCTCCAGCCCCCGTGCACCTTGCCTACCCACCCCAGCTAATACGCCAGATCCCCAGCACCACAAGCCTGGCAGTGTGCAAGTAGCCCAGAAGGGCCACGCCACCCCACAGCGAATCCTGCCCCTAGGAGAGGGGAAGAGAAGGAACACACCAGTCTGACTGTGGCCCCAGCGGTGGGCTGGGGGCAGACATCGGGTCGGACTGCGGCCCCGCTCACCAACTCCAGTTATACACCACAGCACAGGGGAAGTGCCCTGCAGGTCCTCACCACTCCAGGGACTATCCAAAATGACCAAAAGGAAGAATTCCCCTCAGAAGAATCCCCAGGAAATAACAACAGCTAATGAACTGATCAAAAAGGATTTAAATAATATAACAGAAAGTGAATTTAGAATAATAGTCATAAAATTAATCGCTGGGCTTGAAAACAGTATACAGGACAGCAGAGAATCTCTTGCCACAGAGATCAAGGGACTAAGGAACAGTCATGAGGAGCTGAAAAACGCTTTAAACGAAATGCAAAACAAAATGGAAACCACGACGGCTCGGATTGAAGAGGCAGAGGAGAGAATAGGTGAACTAGAAGATAAAGTTATGGAGAAAGAGGAAGCTGAAAGAAAGAGAGATAAAAAAATCCAGGAGTATGAGGGGAAAATTAGAGAACTAAGTAATACACTAAAAAGAAATAATATACGCATAATTGGTATCCCAGAGGAGGAAGAGAGAGGGAAAGGTGCTGAAGGGGTACTTGAAGAAATTATAGCTGAGAACTTCCCTGAACTGGGGAAGGAAAAAGGCATTGAAATCCAAGAGGCACAGAGAACTCCCTTCAGACGTAACTTGAATCGATCTTCTGCACGACATATCATAGTGAAACTGGCAAAATACAAGGATAAAGAGAAAATTCTGAAAGAGCAAGGGATAAACGTGCCCTCACATATAAAGGGAGACCTATAAGACTCGTGACTGATCTCTCCTTTGAAACTTGGCAGGCCAGAAAGGCTTGGCACGATATCTTCAGTGTGCTAAACAGGAAAAATATGCAGCCGAGAATCCTTTATCCATCAAGTCTGTCATTTAGAATAGAAGGAGAGATAAAGGTCTTCCCAAAGAAACAAAAACTGAAGGAATTTGTCACCACGAAACCAGCCCTACAAGAGATCCTAAGGGGGATCCTGTGAGACAAAGTACCAGAGACATCACTACAAGCATAAAACATACAGACATCACAATGACTCTAAACCCGTATCTTTCTATAATAACACTGAATGTAAATGGATTAAATGCGCCAACCAAAAGACATAGGGTATCAGAATGGATAAAAAAACAAGACCCATCTATTTGCTGTCTACAAGAGACTCATTTTAGATCTGAGGACACCTTTAGATTGAGAGTGAGGGGATGGAGAACTATTTATCATGCTCCTGGAAGCCAAAAGAAAGCTGGAGTAGCCATACTTATATCAGACAAACTAGACTTTAAATTAAAGGCTGTAACAAGAGATGAAGAAGGGCATTATATAATAATTACAGGGTCTATCCATCAGGAAGAGCTAACAATTATAAATGTCTATGCGCCGAATACCGGAGCCCCCAAATTTATAAAACAATTACTCATAAACATAAGCAACCTTATTGATAAGAATGTGGTCATTGCAGGGGACTTTAACACCCCACTTACAGAAATGGATAGATCATCTAGACACACAGTCAATAAAGAAACAAGGGCCCTGAATGATACATTGGATCAGATGGACTTGACAGATATTTTTAGAACTCTGCATCCCAAAGCAACAGAATATACTTTCTTCTCGAGTGCACATGGAACATTCTCCAAGATAGATCATATACTGGGTCACAAAACAGCCCTTCATAAGTTTACAAGAATTGAAATTATACCATGCATATGTTCAGACCACAATGCTATGAAGCTTGAAATCAACCACAGGAAAAAGTCTGGAAAACCTCCAAAAGCATGGAGGTTAAAGAACACCCTACTAACGAATGAGTGGGTCAACCAGGCAATTAGAGAAGAAATTAAAAAATATATGGAAACAAACGAAAATGAAAATACAACAATCCAAACGCTTTGGGATGCAGCGAAGGCAGTCCTGAGAGGAAAATACATTGCAATCCAGGCCTATCTCAAGAAACAAGAAAAATCCCAAATACAAAATCTAACAGCACACCTAAAGGAAATAGAAGCAGAACAGCAAAGGCAGCCTAAACCCAGCAGAAGAAGAGAAATAATAAAGATCAGAGCAGAAATAAACAATATAGAAACTAAAAAAACTGTAGAGCAGATCAACGAAACCAAGAGTTGGTTTTTTGAAAAAATAAACAAAATGGACAAACCTCTAGCCAGGCTTCTCAAAAAGAAAAGGGAGATGACCCAAATAGATAAAATCATGAATGAAAATGGAATTATTACAACCAATCCCTCAGAGATACAAACAATTATCAGGGAATACTATGAAAAATTATATGCCAACAAATTGGACAACCTGGAAGAAATGGACAAATTCCTAAACACCCACACTCTTCCAAAACTCAATCAGGAGGAAATAGAAAGCTTGAACAGACCCATAACCAGCGAAGAAATTGAATCGGTTATCAAAAATCTCCCAACAAATAAGAGTCCAGGACCAGATGGCTTCCCAGGGGAGTTCTACCAGACGTTTAAAGCAAAGATAATACCTATCCTTCTCATGCTATTCCAAGAAATAGAAAGGGAAGGAAAACTTCCAGACTCATTCTATGAAGCCAGTATTACTTTGATTCCTAAACCAGACAGAGACCCAGTAAAAAAAGAGAACTACAGGCCAATATCTCTGATGAATATGGATGCAAAAATTCTCAATAAGATACTAGCAAATCGAATTCAACAGCATATAAAAAGAATTATTCACCATGATCAAGTGGGATTCATTCCTGGGATGCAGGGCTGGTTCAACATTCGCAAATCGATCAACGTGATACATCACATTAACAAAAAAAAAAGAGAAGAACCATATGATCCTGTCAATCGATGCAGAAAAGGCCTTTGACAAAATCCAGCACCCTTTCTTAATAAAAACCCTGGAGAAAGTCGGGATAGAAGGAACATACTTAAAGATCATAAAAGGCATTTATGAAAAGCCCACAGCTAACATCATCCTCAACGGGGAAAAACTGAGAGCTTTTTCCCTGAGATCAGGAACACGACAGGGATGCCCACCCTCACCGCTGTTGTTTAACATAGTGCTGGAAGTTCTAGCATCAGCAATCAGACAACAAAAGGAAATCAAAGTCGTCAAAATTGGCAAAGATGAAGTCAAGCTTTCGCTTTTCGCAGATGCCATGATATTATACATGGAAAATCCGACAGACTCCACCAAAAGTCTGCTAGAACTGATACATGAATTCAGCAAAGTTGCAGGATACAAAATCAATGTACAGAAATCAGTTGCATTCTTATACACTAACAATGAAGCAACAGAAAGACAAATAAAGAAACTGATCCCATTCACAATTGCACCAAGAAGCATAAAATACCTAGGAATAAATCTAACCAAAGATGTAAAAGATCTGTATGCTGAAAACTATAGAAAGCTTATGCAGGTAATTGAAGAAGATATAAAGAAATGGAAAGACATTCCCTGCTCATGGATTGGAAGAATAAATATTGTCAAAATGTCAATACTACCCAAAGCTATCTACACATTCAATGCAATCCCAATCAAAATTGCACCAGCATTCTTCTCGAAACTAGAACAAGCAATCCTAAAATTCATATGGAACCACAAAAGACCCCGAATAGCCAAAGTAATTTTGAAGAAGACCAAAGCAGGAGGCATCACAATCCCAGACTTTAGCCTCTACTACAAAGCTGTCATCATCAAGACAGCATGGTATTGGCATAAAAACAGACACATAGACCAATGGAATAGAATAGAAACCCCAGAACTAGACCCACAAACGTATGGCCAACTCATCTTTGACAAAGCAGGAAAGAACATCCAATGGAAAAAAGACAGTCTCTTTAACAAATGGTGCTGGGAGAACTGGACAGCAACATGCAGAAGGTTGAAACTAGACCACTTTCTCACACCATTCACAAAAATAAACTCAAAATGGATAAAGGACCTGAATGTGAGACAGGAAACCATCAAAACCTTAGAGGAGAAAGCAGGAAAAGACCTCTCTGACCTCAGCCGTAGCAATCTCTTACTCGGCACATCCCCAAAGGCAAGGGAATTAAAAGCAAAAGTGAATTACTGGGACCTTATGAAGATAAAAAGCTTCTGCACAGCAAAGGAAACAACCAACAAAACTAAAAGGCAACCAACGGAATGGGAAAAGATATTTGCAAATGACACATCGGACAAAGGGCTAGTATCCAAAATCTATAAAGAGCTCATCAAACTCCACACCCGAAAAACAAAGAACCCAGTGAAGAAATGGGCAGAAAACATGAATAGACACTTCTCTAAAGAAGACATCCGGATGGCCAACAGGCACATGAAAAGATGTTCAACATCGCTCCTTATCAGGGAAATACAAATCAAACCCACACTCAGATACCACCTCACGCCAGTCAGAGTGGCCAAAATGAAGAAATCAGGAGACTATAGATGCTGGAGAGGATGTGGAGAAACAGGAACCCTCTTGCACTGTTGGTGGGAATGCAAATTGGTGCAGCCGCTCTGGAAAGCAGTGTGGAGGTTCCTCAGAAAATTAAAAATAGACCTACCCTATGACCCAGCAATAGCACTGCTAGGAATTTATCCAAGGGATACAGGAGTACTGATGCATAGGGGCACTTGTACCCCAATGTTTATAGCAGCACTCTCAACAATAGCCAAATTATGGAAAGAGCCTAAATGTCCATCAACTGATGAATGGATAAAGAAATTGTGGTTTATATACACAATGGAATACTACGTGGCAATGAGAAAAAATGAAATATGGCCTTTTGTAGCAACGTGGATGGAACTGGAGAGTGTGATGCTAAGTGAAATAAGCCATACAGAGAAAGAGAGATACCATATGTGTTCACTCTTATGTGGATCCTGAGAAACATAACAGAAACCCATGGGGGAGGGGAAGGAGAAAAAGAAAAAAAAAAGAGGTTAGAGTGGGAGAGAGCCAAAGCATAAGAGACTGTTAAAAACTGAGAACAAACTGAGGGTTGATGGGGGGTGGGAGGGAGGGCAGGGTGGGTGATGGGTATTGAGGAGGGCACCTTTTGGGATGAGCACTGGGTGTTGTATGGAAACCAATTTGACAGTAAATTTCATATATTAAAAAATAAAAAAATAAAAATAAATAAAAAAAAATAATAATATTTATCCAAATTAATATTATTTAGTAAGACGTTGTCTCAACGAACATAAGGGCCTTATAACTGATGTTCAAGAAGGACTGAAATAATGAAAGCCAAACAAACGAATGAGTGCATGATTACACAAATATTTGAGACTTTGAGGATCAGAGTGAACAGTCATTGAAATGTCAGTAAACACCTCTCATAGGTGAGACCCACAGCCACTTACACTGTGCAGACCCTGGAGTGTGCTTGCTGGGCCCCTGGGTCTGGGCCCACTCCCTTTTACCTGTAACTACATTCCAACAGGTCACAAATCCCTACACTGAAGACAGGTAAGAGTTGTTTCCAAGGGAGGAAACTCCTTCCAAGGGAGAAGGTGTCTAGGTGAGGGGCTTCCCTGTGACAGAACCCTTCTGCCATCCCTGGTTGCCAGGAACTGACCTGACACACCCTGACAGGCTTCCTGTCAGCAAGGACAAGCTAGCCCTTCCTTTTCTCAAAATCCTCTCTCTGGGGTCCCATTGGTTCAAGAACTTGCCAGTAAATTTATGTAGTAGGTATATCTGGGGTATCTTTTGCCAGTTGGTAGGAGATGGGTGGTGAGCCAAGCAAACTTGGTGTCTACTCTCATGGAGCTCACAACCTGACAGAGAGAAGATACTCGAGGGAGAAATAGTCACATAAACAATGTGCAATTATAATAGGACATGAGCACTATGGGATGGAATGTAGAGCAAGGACCATCGAGAAAGATTTCTACAGAAAGTGGTACCTGAGCTGAAAGTTGAAGGTTGGGTAAAGTTAGCTGGTAGAAATTGAAGGGAAGCAGTTGGTAGAGAGTGATGGGTGGGGGGGAAGTAGCCTGTGCAAAGGCCCTGTGGTGGAACACCACCAGAATCAACTGTCCCACAAGCCAATGTGGAGGAATGAGAAATATGGAGGAGAGCTGAGGTGAGGCTGGGCAGACATGCAGACCATGTGGGTCTGTAATCAGGGCAGGAGACTTTAAGAGCATCAGAAAGCCATGCAATCAGGTTGTGCATGGTGGCAAGATGATGGTAAGGGACATGACAGTTTCACATTTTGAAGCAATCAAGCTGGCTGCACACTGGAGAAAGGTGGATAAGGGGCCAAAAAGAAGACTAGGAGATCAATAGGGAAGCCATAACTACAGCAGGCTGGCACTCAGAGCATGTGATTTCAATGATGGGGAAGAGTGGATACAGTCAAGAGATACTGAGGGGAGGGACACTTGGGTGACTCAGTTGGTGAGCATCCAACTTCGCCTCAGGTCATGATCTCCCCGTTCGTGGGTTCAAGCCCCACATCAGGCTCTGTGTTGACAGCTCAGAGCCTGGAGCCTGCTTCTGATTCTGTGTCTTCCTCTCTCTCTGCCCTTTGCCCCACTCCTGCTATGTCTCTCTCTTTCTCTCAAAAAATAAACATTTAAAAATTTTTAATAAAAAAAAGAGATGGGGAGAAAACCAGCAGGACTTCCCAGCTGATAAGTGAATTCTCACTAAAATGTAAAGGGCCGAGTGCCTAGCATGCTAACTCTCAGGCCAATGGACTCTTAAAGTCCAGCTTCTAGTTAATGCCGCTCCTTACAGATCCCCCTCAACTGACCAGCCAGCCTCTGGCCAGGTAATTCTGGCGGGGAGAGGCTGAGCTCTCCTGCCCATCTCTTAGGCCCCCCTACTGTCTTCAGATCTTGAGCATAACTGGTGTGAACCACTAGCCTGAGCGCCCTCCTGCCACTCAAACCCAGAAAGTCTGATTGTGGGAAAAGCACAAGTTTCGGGGTCCCCTCCTAATGGATGGCCTCGGGCAGACCTCAGATCTCAGATCTCATGCCTGAGATCCAGTTCCCTCAGGTGTAAAACTAGAGGAGGAGGCAGCACCCAGAGGGTGAGCTGGCATCAACGAAAAGGCCCAGCAGGTAACAGCTCTCAAGGAGCAGAAATGTCTGCTTTGCCCTGAACACTGCTCGCCTGGCTCAATGGCTGGGCTCTGGGTCTAAGTCACCCTCACCCTTAAGGAACATCTTCAAAGCCTCCAAATAAAGGGGAAAACTCCCCAGAGGGCTTAAGAATGTTCCTCCCCTGCCCCTGTCCCAGCATGAGACAGCTCTTAGGAAGAGCAGCAGGGAGACAGGGAAGCCAGCAGAACACAGGGTAGTAGAGGGGGGGGCAGCGGGAGGGGGCCAGGCACTGAGAGGGGCACTGGTTGGGCAAACAGAAGTGGAGCCCTCCAAGTAGCCACTGCTCCAGGATACGGCCGGGACCAGGCTGGGCCATACAGCTGCCTGACTCCACCAGCTGCCCTGGCCAGTGGGTGGGCAGACTTTGGGACGCTACCCTATGCCCCCCACAGAAGCTACGAGGAAGCTGACCTCACAGAAGAATGACTGACCCTGCTCCCAGGCCAGACTGAAAAGTAGGAAGGTGCCGCTTTGCAGGAAGCGTCTGTGGTGGGTGTTGGCTGTGTGTGAGGAAGGGGAGGGGAACTTGTCTGTGAGCGGGGAACTCATGTGCCCTACCAGCCACACGACCCAGCTCCCTGACCTCAGGGCTGCTCTACGGCACAAGGGTATCAAGGGCTTCCCAAATTGAGCCAATATCCTTCCCTGGTCTGTCCAACTCCAGGAGGGGCACCTGCCCAGCTCTGCTTAAGCTACTTGTGTAGATCGGGAGGTCAAAGAACAAGGGTCCACAATGCCCTGCAAAGGAGTTGGCAAACTCCCAGCCACCCTGCCCTCAGGTCCTCACCTGGAACCCCAGGAGAAGCTGCACCTTACTGAGAGCCCTCTCCCTGGCAAACAGGCAGCTTTGTTATGTGTCTCCAACCTGCCACCTACCTAGCAGGGGTGAGGCCACATGAGATGGGCCACTGGGGAAACTGAACCACTGGGCAGATGTCCTGGCCAGGTCAGAGGACACTTCCCTGACTCATGCAACATTAGCCAGGCCAAGGTTGAGATACAGGTGCTGAGCAACTCACAGGCTCTGTGACTTTGAAGAAGTTAATTTAACCTCTGTGGTAACTTTTCCAAAAGAAGGAAAGGGAAGGGAAGGGAAGGGGAAAAAAAGAAAAGAGAAAACAAAGGTAAAGAAAGAAGGAAGGAAGGAAGAGGGAAGAAAGAAGATAGAGAAAGGAAGAAAGGAAGGAGAAAGAAAGAAAAGAAATAAATAAAGAAACAAGAAAGAAAGAAAGAAGAAAGGAGAAAGAAAGAAAAGAAATAAATAAAGAAACAAGAAAGAAAGAAAGAAAGAAAGAAAGAGAAATAAATAAAAGAAAAAGAAGAAAGAGAAAGAAAGAGATGGAGGGAGGAAGGAAGAGGAAAGAGAAAGAAAGAAAGAAAGAAGAAAGAAAGAAGAGGGAAGAAAAAGGAAAGAAAGAAAAAGAAAGAAAGAAACAAGGAAGAAAGAAAGAAAGAAAGAAGAAAAAAGAAATAAAGAAACAAGAAAGAAAGAAAGAAAGAAAGAAAGAAAGAAAGAAAGAAAGAAAGAAAGAAAAGAAAGGGAGGAACAGAGAAAGAGAAAAATAGAAGAATAGAGTGAGGAAGGACGGGGCTAAGAAATATCAGAAGCAAGGAAAGGGTTATTACCAATAATAAGAGCGAGTGGTTACCCCCACAGGTGGCTACCCCCAGATGCCTGGTTGATCTTTATCACCACTTATTAGCTGTGTGCCCTTAAGCAATCTAATTAACATCTCTAAGCCTTGATGGCTGATCTCTAAAACTGAAGTGATGATGGGACCTACCTCAGAAGTTTGTTTGGAGGATTAAATGATAATCCACCCAAAATGCTTGGTACATTCCACATGTCCAGCAAATATTACCCGTATATCATTTGCTACAGTGGATAGCTGGAGGTGGGTGTTAATAATCCTTAGTTTGAAACTGAAGCCTGGAGGAGTCAGGGAAGCTGGCTGAAGGTCATCGGCTGGACAGTGAGGGCAGGATGGGCAGTGAGGGCCTTTGCACCGCCTGGGATAAGCAGCCAGCCCAGCATCTGGTGGTGTCACTGGCGTCCTTGGGCACCAAATGCGTCAGCTGCGGCTCAGGCACGGCCAAGGGGCCCATGCCAGGGGCACCGCACGCTGTTTTCCCCAGCTGGGCGGGAGGAGTGGCATCCCGGGACAGCGCGTCGCCAGCTGGCCCGCCACCCTTCCCGGTCCTCCAGAAAGACACTGGCTCTTGTCAGAATAACAGGAAGTGGGCAGGGTCCTGCTCCAATCCCCCCTCCCACCTCCCATCCCAGAAAGAGCCTAGGGTGGCTCCAGGGCCTGGGCTGAGGGGCAGAAGGTGCTGTCCCCAGAACTGCTTACCTCCTCACACACGTCCTCGCTCTGAGGCTCCGGGAGGAATCCCCATCTCACGCTCCTGGTAGCCGTGATTTCATCTGTAGCCACAAACACCAGCAACCACAGCTATCCAGCATGTGCCATGGGCCAGACACTCTTTTAAATGCTTTACATGGATTAACTCTATAATCTCATCGCAACTCTGAGAGGGGCACTGTTTTCTCATGTCACAAATAGAGAAGCTGGAGCCCAGAGCTTGGATTCAGATACAGGCAATCTGGCACCAAAGCCCAGGATGTTTGGGGTTTTTTCAATTAATTCCAAGTTTACAGAAAAATTGAAAGAACATGACAAGAAACCTCTATAAACCAGTTATTGACATTTCACCCTTTTCTTGCTTTATCATGCTTTCTGTCTCGCTCTCTCGGTTATTTGAATAACTGATGATGCCGACATATCCCTTTACTCCTAAATGCTTCACCATGGAAATCCTAAGAATAATAACATTCACTTGCATATTCAAAATATGATTATATAAATTGGGAAATTTAACATTGATGCAATGCTATCTGTTACCCTACAGGCCTCATTAAAATTTCACCAATTTCCCAAGAGTATTCTTCTTGGCTACTATTTTTTTATGGTGCAGAATTTTCATGTCTTTTTAACCTCTTTTAATATTTAATGATTCTTTGGCCTTTCTTTCTATTTTATTATACTGAAATTTGTGAATAGTGCAGAGTGGGGATCCCCCCTGCCAAACTTCCCTTACTTGGGTTTGTCCGATGTTATCTCAGAATTAAATTCAGGTTGCCCATTTCTGGCCGGAATCCCCAGAAGTGACAGTATGTTCTCAGTGCATGATATCAGGAGGTACATGATGTGATTTGGCCCAGTTCTGATGATGTTAACTTCCATCATTTGGTGAGGGTGATAAATATCACCCTCCAGGTTTCTCCACCACAATGTCCCTCATTTTCTTTTTGTAATCAGGAAGCAATCTGTGGGGAGACACTCTGAAAAAGTATGTAAATGGCCACTTGCCATCAAACTCACCTGTGTCTTGAGTGTCCCCCAATTCTTCCCTGAATCGAGGGGCACTCTGACGTGGTAGGGGCCAGTTACCCAACTCTGTCACTCCTTCTACATTTATTACTCTTCTCTTGTCTCCCATTTCATTATTTATTGTCAGTATAGCCTCATGGATTCTTTCTTCTTTTTTTTTTCACTTTGGTTAGTCCATTACCATCATTTATTTTGATGTTCACACTGTCCTGGATGTGGCCAGTAGGCACCTGTTCGAGGCGGCTTCTGTTCCCTTGCAGCATCCCTACTGTTCCTTGCATGCTCTCTTTCTAACACAAGATGCTCCAGGCTCGTCTTGTATTTTCTCTGCCCCAGGCTTGCAACCTCATTTCACCAAGAGGCCCTGGTTACTTATAGAGAATAGTATAGAAGCCAACGTTGAGGCACAGCTGTGCTCATGGATACTGGTGTGACATTGGTTCAGTGCTTCTAACCACTGCACATCCAGCCCCTAGAGTTGTGCACCTGCTCAGGTCCTGCCTCACGGGGACATCTAGACCATAGGCAGTCAAATCTGAATTCCAAGCACAGGGTGTGTTCATCACGATGGCTTGCAGTTTGGGGTCCTACTCCTCCCCTGGTTTATCCTGGCCCTTACCTTTCTTGTTTGTTCCTCTTTCAACATGGCCTACTCTGTTCTTTTAACCAGCCCACCAGTCCATCCCTCCCCAAAGGCACCAAAGCTATCTATACCTCAGAGCTCCCGTTGGCCCTGCTGTGGCCAGTGGAAAGGTCATTAAGAGGTATCAGGTCATTAGTAAAACAGATTCACATTTTCCAAAGGGACCTAGTGAGCCCGGAGTGAAGGTAGAAGAGAGAAGGAAGAGTTGACTTCTCAGTGCCGGCTCCACCGTGGACCTGGCAGCCCACCCACCCTCTTGGGGGCACAGACTGAAATCTCTGAAAATCAGTGTTTGTCGAGAGGGACATGCATACACATGAAGGTGTGCGTGTGAGTTAGGCACTTAGAACATGTTAGCTGGTGAGGAGCCCTTGACAGGGATGAGACGGGGAGTTGCAAATCTCACCCCAGACCAGCATGCCAAAACACCACCCCTAATCTTGCAGGGACTTATTCCAGACCTCGCTCTCCAATATACAGCGGCCACCAGCCTCCTGTGGCTGTTTACCTTTTTAAGTCATTAAACTTAAGCTGGATTATAATTTAGACCCCCAGTCACACTAACTACATTTCCAGCATGCTTGGCAGATTCAGAACCCCTCTTTTATCACAGAATGTCCGATCAGATAGTACTGTGGGGGGCTGAGGAACTCGGTGTGTGCAGCATCGTGGAGATGTTAAGGACACCCTCCTGTGGAGGCCATGACCTGAGGCCTAGAGGATCAGGACCCTTCAGACAGCAACTGGAAGCCAGCAACTGGAAAAGCCAAATCCCTCTGATTTCCCTCTCTGCCTGTGTCTGTCACACACAGAGAAGCTAGCTGTTAGCACTGAAGAAGCAGGCCCTCAGGGGCTGGAGCCCATGTCATTTTCACATCAAAGAACAGAGAACCAGGGGCATCTTCCCCACAGCATCTCTCCTTCTGCTCTTTTTTTAAGTTTATTTATTTATTTTTGAGCGAGAGCATGCATGTGCAAACAGGGAAGGGGTGGAGAGAGAGGGAGAGAGAGCATCCCAAGCAGGCTCCGCACTGTCAGCAGCAGAGCCCCACATGGGGCTGGAACCCATGAAACAGGAGATCATGACCTGAACTGAAATCAAGAGCCAGAGGCTTTACCCGGCTGAGCCCCCCAGGCACCCCCCGCCCTTCTCTCTGCTCTTGACACCAGCGTCACCCAGGTGAGCCTTCCCTGGCCACCCGCTTCAAAGTAGCGACCTCAGCATCCCTCACACCTTACATCCTTTCCTGCTTGGTGTTTCTTAGCACGTGGCACTCTCTGAGCCTGTGCAGATTCCACGGACCTGCGTATTGTTTATCATCTGCCTTCCCTATGAAATGTAGGCCCACGTAGGCAGGCATGTGTTTTGTCCAATTCTGCATCCTCAGCCCCCAGAACTGTGCCTTGCTTTCAGCAGCCACGTGATAATTGTGTGCTGGGTGGCTGAGTGTAACTACAGTTGATGCATCTTTGTAAGCCTCAACAATCCCTTCTGGAACCATATGGATAAGTGAGTCCTCTCTGAGGATAAAATATTGTGCGTATCGTCCTCCGACCAAGCTAAACTACCCCTAAGTCATCAAATAAACCATGTTCTCTCTCCCTACCTCCTCTGCCTCCCCATGCATGTGGACACACACTCACACATGCACACCTGTGCACACACACAGACACTTTCTGACTTAGCCTGAACTGGTCCCTCTTCCCAAGCGTCTTTGTCCAGCAAACACTAATATTCCCAGCAAATTCTTACTTCCCCTTTGATTCTCAGCACAAATGTTGCCTCCTCTGGAAAGTCAGCCTTGACTCCTGCAGGACGACCAGGGGACCCGTGACAGCCAGGACACAGTGCACTTCTGCAGTCATCTAGCCACCAGAATTCCCTATTAACAGCCCTTCCTGGGCTGAGCTCCCCTGGACCCGACTGGACTTTATTCGTGAGGTCTTCGTTACATCCATTCTAACTCTGAATCAATTGTGTATTTCCATAGCAACCCCAGTAGTACCCCCAACACCTTAGAAATGTCCTTGGTGCATACAGTTTAGGTGCGCCTTTGCTCACACGTGAAGCCTATGACTGAGGTCCATACAGGAAGCTCTGGTTGTCTGACCTCACACCCTTTTCTTGGCACAGAAGTCCCTAAATGTTCTGTGACTAGCTTCACACAGAGTCAAACTGTTTCTTGGCCACGTCTCAACATAATGTTTTCTTTATACATTCCACTGATGGCAATCTGACCTCTTTTCATGTTATAGCAATGTTGTTTATTCTTGACAAAAGTAATAAATATGCCTGTGTCTGCTTCTTTGCCCCAAGCTAATTGTTAGGTTAAAAATAAACATGCAACACATAGCATTTTTTTACAGAGTATTAAGATCTGAAATTGCATGCATTCATTTATTCAGTCACTCATTAAACATATATAGGCCATGTATTTATTATTATTAGCAATAATTATACAAAGACAACTCAATCACAATTCCTGCATTCAGATAGCTTGTAGTCTGTCAGGAGAGATAAAGTATGCACACAAAATATAAATACAGTTGAGAGGACCTGTTTGCTAAAGGACGACCAGCAGCGAGAGCAACAGCTTGATGTTAAAGGAAAGAGTGAGACATTTATTTTAACTGATGGAGAATTCGAGAGAGAAATTTAATTCGAGAGAGAAATTTAATATGCCTGAAGAGTTTGTCCACTGCCTTTCCCTTGAGCAGGAACACAGTGTCTCCCTCTTGTCTGCTGCCCTGGGCCACACCACTCACCTCCACCGTGGCTCTGCGCTGCTCACACTCAGTCAGTGTGGCTCTGAATTTCAGGGGGTGGCAGGATACGCGCATCTGGGCAGGGCACAGGATGGAGGCAGAAGGTGTGGTTTGAAAACAGACCCCATTCTCAGTATTCTGATGTACTTCCTTACTGAAATGGTACCAGAAGCAAATTCTCTGCCTTTTTATTTAAACCCTATAGTGAGAATATCATCAAATCATCCCCAAAAAGGCCCAAGAGAACTGATTTGTGCAACCTTGAGAGAACTTTTAAATATTGAAAACAACTTCTTCCTAAGATAAACGCATTTTAGAAGTTTCATCTCTGGGCAAACACATAAGTAAAACCACATGTGTTTCTCTGGCATGACATTTGATATATCACCATAAAAATAACAATGAATCATAAAATCTCAAATAAATTAATAAATTAATAAATAAAGCGTGCTACATAACCAATCCCTAATGAGGATAGATAAATAAATCAAGAGACTAACAAAAAGCATGCTCTGATTTTTTGCTTCTGGTTAGACACGTCTGGTTAAAAATCATTTGCATTGTAAATGTTCTTGTCTCTACGCTAAGTGTATGTTTCTCACCACTATGGAGTCTCTTCACTTACCTCCACACACTGGAACTAAGGTGAACACCTCCACCTCTTTGTTTACTTGCCTTGTCCTGTTGAATAATTCACTGTTTGATACAGGAATTTCCAGGGGCTGCAGAGCAGAGCTGGGAGCTGGGGAAAGTAGTGAAGCCCAGAAGTGCCAACTTTTTGCCTTTAATTAAAATTCCTGCCCAGCACCAATCTCATACTCTAGCCAGGGGAGCAGCCCCTCCACAACATTCTACATGAACCCAAACAGCTTTACAAGCCTCAGAGCTGGCTTCCCCTACTGTATCCCACCCCCGTGCTCCTGCCAGCCTCATGTAGTGTGAAATGCCTTATAAATTAGAACACTTTATAGAGAATCATGTTGACAGACAGCAAAGGCTGTCAAAAGCAACAACAACAAGAAATCGTGCAGGGTATGCCAAGTCCCCAGCATCACTGACTGGATATGCAGAATGGAGAGTTTTAAGTGAAACTTACATGTCACTTGCACCTGTGAGAATGGCCCTGAATGTCCACACCCCACACCTCGACAGGTCAATCTGAGAGGGATCCAATGCATCCTTCAGACACTTTCAGGACCAGGGTTGAAAGATCACACACTGAATAAGCATTCACTGCATGTTGGCTAAGTACAAAGCCCCATACTGGGGGTGCAAAGGTAAGTCACATATGACCCTCTCCTTGAGAACTTTACAACCTACTGGGGAAGGAACAAGTCAGTAGGCAAGTACAAAAGGCTGGGATAAAATTGTAAGGGCAGAGAAAGGGTAAGAACTTATGTTTACTTTATGCAACTTTAGTGATCAAAATCTGACTTGAATTATCAAAACGGAAAGTCCCCCAATCAGTTCCCAGACAAGCCAAGTTATGGACCTGGCACCCCTTAAATGAAGGGGAGGTGGTCCTCTTGTGGAAAGACTCCACTATAGTGTCAAGATTTATGCTGTAAATCTTTATCTCAACCTTCCCTAAAGCAACCCTATGGCCATCTTACCAAGGTGACTGTGAACAGGGGGAAGTGAAAAAACAGACTTTGAGGGATTACAGGACACTGGCTCTGATCTAACCCTAATTCCAGGGGATCCAAAACATCATGGTGGCTCACCAGTCAGAATTAGCACATATGGGGTCAGGTGATCAATGGAGTGTTAACTTGGGTGTGTTTCACAGTGGACCCCATCCTGTGGCTATTTCTCTGGTTCAATAATGCATAATTGGAATAGACATACCCAGGAACTGGCAGAACTCCCCACAATGGTTCCCTGACCTATGGTAGGAAAGAGCAAATGGAAGCCACTAGAATTGCCTGCACCTAAGAAAATAGTAAACCAGAGCAATACCTAATTCCTGAAGAGACTGCAGAAATTGTGCTGCTACCAAGCACTTGAGGAATGCAGGACTGGTGATCCCCACCACATCACCTTTCAACTCCCTCTATGTGGCTCATGCAGAAGACAGATGGGTTTTGCAGGATGACAGTGGATTATCACAAGCCAAACCAGGTGGTGACTCCAGTTACAGCTGTTGTACCAGATGTGGCTTCATTGCTTGAGCAAATTAACATGCCCTGGTGCCTGGTATGCAGCTACTGATTCTGGCAAATGCTTTTTGCCCCACACCTGTCCATAAAGCACCAGAAGCAGTCTTCCTTCAGCTGGCAAGTCCAGCAGTACATTTCACTGTCCCACCTGAGGGGATTATCAACTCTGTAGCCCCATGCTATAATTTAGTCTGCAGGAATATCGATCCCCTCTCTCTTCCACAGGCCATCATCCTGGGCCATTACACTGATGACATTATGCTTAGTGAACTCAGTGAACAAGAAGTAGCAACTATTCTAGACACATTGGTAAAACATCTCTATTGTAAAGGGTGAGAAATAAATCCCACAAAAATTCAGCATCCTTCCACCATAGTAAAAGTTGTAGGGATCTACTGATGTAGGGCATAGTGAGATATCCCTTCTCAGTGAAGGGACACATTACTGCATCTGGTATACCCCTACTACCAAAGAAGAGGCACTGCACCTCCTGGGGCCTCTTTGGATTTTGGAGGCAACATATCTTGTGTTATACTGGTTCATTTACTGAATGACCGAAAATGTTGCTAGTGTTTAGTGAGGATCAAATCCAAACCTTCTGCAGCCTGAGTGTAAAAGACTGAGTTATTAGGGAAGATAGTGGTGGAGTAGGAGGATCCTAGGTTCACCTCCTCCCATGAATACAACTAGATAACTATCAAATCATCCTAAATACCCCAGAAATCAGCCTGAAGACTGGCAGACCAAACTCCACAATTAAAGGGAGAGAAGAGGCTACATCAAATAAGATAGGAAGTGTACTGCCATGGGAAGGGGGCTGCAGTTATAGAGAAGAGCAAGAGACAGACAAGCACACAGGAGAAACCACGTGAGGAAAATTAATCCCCATATCACCTGGCTTAGAAAATGAGTGAGTCTGGATTTTTCCAGTTATGTAGCCAGCTGGGCTTAAAGCTTGGAGTGGCATTTTACTGCCTTTGGAGAGAAGGCAGGGCAAAGAGCTCATGGACATATAGCATCTGAAGTGATCTGAACTTCAAACAGTGATCTGAAGAACACCTGGGACACACAGTGGAGAGGTTATTTGCTCATCTCAGAGCATGTCCTAGAAAGGCTGCATTTATGGAGAGACCCCTGTCCATAGACATGTCCTAGAAAGGTAGCATTTATGGAGAGACCTCTGTGGGAACAAAAGAACTGGTAGGTACCATTTTCCTCACTGCTGCTCAGCATAAGCAAAGGACTACATATGGGATCCAGTTTGCTTACACCAAGCTTTGTGCATGCCCCCATGCTCTGGCGGAACTTCTCCTCCTAGTCACACTTACCTCAGTCCCAGAACAGCAAGCCTCCTGCCTCAGAAGGCCAGACCAAACCCCTTCCAATACCATGCCTCCTGATTTGGGAGTTTTGCAGAGCCTCAGTTCCAGTGGCAGTGGTGACAGGTCTCGTTTCACAAGCAAACCAGACCACACCTAGTTAAAACTTGTCACATTCAGGCCAGGGACCAAACACTGCCCACAACAGGCAAACAAAGCCTCTGTAGATGACTGGCCTAAAGGATAAAGTGTCCAGGACACAACAGGAGAATGCATACAGCACACATTGGAGACACTCTCCAGGAAGTGCCAGACCCTAGGAAACGGGACACTACACTGCAGGGTACTACAGGACCTCTTCTGCATAAAGCCATTACCCTCAAGAACAAGAGATGTAGCTGACTTTCCAAACACATAGGAACAAGCAAAGAGACTTAGACAAAATGAGAAGACAGAAGAATTTGTATCAAATGAATCAACGGAAGAAAGCCATAGCCAGAGATTGAGGTGAAACAGATATAAGTAATATACCTGACAGAAAATTTAAAGTAATGATTATGAAGACACTGACTGGACTTGAGAAAAAAGTGGAAGAACCAGCGAGACCTTTAACACAGAGGCAAGGAATAACATTCAGAGATAAAGGGCTCAATGAACAAGATTGGAAACATGCTTGATGGAATGAATAACAGGCTGGAAGAAGCAGAGGAATGAATGAGTGACCTAGAAGACAGAGTAATGGAAAGTAATCAAGCTGAACAAAAGAGAGAAAAAAGAAGTATGCAAAATGAGAATAGACTTAGTCAATTCAGTGACTCTACCAGGTATATTAGCATTCATATTATAGGAGTCCCAGAGGAAGAAAAGAGAGAGAAGGGGGCAGAAAATTTATTTGAAGAAATAAAAGCTGAAAACTTTCCTATCTGGTGAGGTAAATAGATATCCAGATCCAGGAGGCACAGAGAATCTCCAAGAAAATCAACAAAAGTAGGCCCACATCAGACATATTGTAATTAAAAAGACAAAATGTAGTGATAAAGAAAAAAAAACTAAAGCAGTAATGCAAAGAAGACAGTTACATACAGGAGAAAACCCGTAAGATTATCAATGGATATTTCAGCAGAAACATTGAAAGCCAGAAAAGAGTGGCAGGCAAAGTGCTGAATGGGAAAAATCTGCAGCCAAGAATACTCTATCCAGAAAAGCTATCATTCAGAATAGGAGGCGAGATAAAGCATCTCCCAGACAAAAACAAAAAAGCTCATGACCACTAAACCAGCCCTGCAAGAAATATTAAAGAGACTCTTTGAGTGGAAAGGAAAAACCAAAAGTGACAATATAAAGGTAGGAAACACAAAAGGAGTAAAAGCAAATATTTCTGTAAAAAATCACTCAATTAACTCATGAAATAAAAGGATATAAAATACAGCAACATATACCTAAAACGTTGGGGGGGAGAGAAGTATGAGTCCAAACAACCATCAACTTAATATAGACTGCTATATGCAGAAGAGGTTATATACAAACTTAATGGTAACCAAAAATCAAAAACCACTAATAGATATGCAAAGAATATAGATAAAGAACTCCAAATATATCACTGAAGAAAACCAGAAAATCAAGAAAGAGAGAAAGATAAGAAAGGATCAAAGAAAATCTTCAGAAACAACCACAAAACAAATAATAAAATGGCAGTAAATACATACCTATCAATAATTACTCTGAATGTAAATGGCTAAATGCTCCAATCAAAAGACACGGGGTGACAGAACAGATTCAAAAACAAGACCCATCTATATGCTGCCTACAAGAGACTCATTTCAGACCTGAAGACACATGCAGATTGAAAGTGAGACGATGGAGAAACATCTATCATGCAAATGGATGGCAAAAGAAAGCCAAAGTAGCATTACTTTTATCAGACAAAATAGACTGTAGTAAACCAAAGATTGTAATAAGAGATGAAAAAGGGCACTATATCATAATAAAGGGGTCTGCCCAACAAGAAAATCTAATAATTGTAAATATTTATGCCCCCAAATTGGAACAGCCAAATATATAAAGTACTAACAAACTTAAAGAAAAGTCGCTAATAATAAGATGACAATAGTAGGGAACTTTAACACCCCACTTACATTAATGGACACAATATCCAAACAGAAAAATCAACAAGGCAACAATGGATTTGAATGACACACTGGACCAGAGGATCTTAATATATTCAGAACATTCCATCCTAAAGCAGCAGAACACACATTCTTTTTGGGTACACACAGAACATTTTCCAGAATAGATCATATATTATGCCACAAAATGTGTCTCAACAAATTCAAAAATATCAAAGTCATACCATATATCTTTTCTGACCACAGTGTTATGAAACAAGAAATCAACTCCAAGGAAAAATTTGGAAAGACCCACAAATACATAAAGGTTAGATAATATGCTATACTAAACAAGGAATAAGTCAATCAAGAAATCAATCAGTAGATATGAAAGTATATGGAAACAAATGGAAATGGAAAACACAACTGCCCAAAACCTTTGGGATACAGCAAAAGCATTTCTAAGAGGGAAGTATATAGCAATACAGGCCTAGGTCAAAAGCAAGAAAAATCTCACACAACCTAACCTTACATCTAAAGGAGCTAGAAAAAGAACAACAAACAAAACATGAAACAACCAGAAGGAAGAAAATAATAAATGATATAGATTAGAGCAGAAATAAATGAAATAGAAATTTTTAAAAAATAAGAAAAACAGTAGAACAGATCAACGAAACCAGGAGCTGGTTTTTTGAAAAGAAACAAAATTCATAAACCTCTAATGAGATTCATTAAAAAAAGAGAGAGAGAAATTAGCCAAATAAGTAAAATTATAAATGAAAGAGAAGAAATTTTAACCAATACCACAGAAATACAATTATAAGAGAATATTATGAAATACATGAAATATATATACCAAAAAATTGGACTACCTAGAAGAAATGGATAAATTCTTAGAAACATATAACCTGCCAAAACTGAAGCAGGAAGAAATAGAATATTTAAATAGAATGATTATCAGCATGGAGATTGAATCAGCAATCAAAAATTTTCCAACAAACAAAAGTTCAGGACCAGACAGCTTCACAGGCAAATTCTAACAAACATTTAAAGAAGAGTTAATACCTATTCTTCTCAAACTATTTGAAAAAATATCCTGATACCAAAACCAGAATAAAGACACTACAGGAGAGAGACAAAGACAGAGACAGAGATAGAGATAACTACAGGCCAATCTCTCTGATGAACCCAGATGCAAAAATCTTCAACAAAATACAGGCAAACAGAATCCAACAATCCATTAAAAAAAATCATTCACCATGATCAAGTGGGATTTATTCCCAGTATGCAGTGTGGTTCAATATTCACAAATCAATCAACATGTTACATCACATCAACAAGAGAAAGGATAAAACCATATGAATATCTCAATAGATGCAAAAAAAAGCATTTGACAAAGTATGACATCCATTCATGATAGGAACACTTAACAAAGTAGGTTTGGAGGGAACATACCTCAACATAATAAAGACCATATATGAAAAACCCACAGCAAACATCATGCTCAAAGGGGAAAAACTGAGAATCTTTCCCAAGGTCAGAAACAAGACAGGAATGTCCACTCTTACCACTTTTATTCAACATAGTACTGGAATTCCTAGCCACAGCAATTAGAAAACAAAAAGAAATAAAAGGCATCCAAACAGGTAAGGAAGAAATAAAACTTCTGCTATTTGCAGAAGCCATGATACTCTTATAGAAAACCGTAAGAACTCTACCAAAAAATTACTAGAACTGATAAATGAATTCAGTCAAGTTGCATGATACAAAATTAGTGTGCAGAAATCTGTTGCATATCTATACACTAATAATAAGACTGCAGAAATTAAAATTAAGAAAACAATCCCATTTACAATTGTGCCAAAAATAGTAAGATACCTAGGAATAAACCTAACCAAAGAGGTGACCTTCATGCTGAAAACTATAAAACACTGATGAAAAAAATCAAAGATGACACAAAGAAATGGAAAGGAAAGGCACTCCATGCTCGTGGATTAGAAGAACAAATATTGTTAAAATGTCTATATTGCCCAAGTCAATCTACACATTTAACGCAATCCCTATAAAAGACCAACAGCATTTTTCACAGAACTAGAACAAAAAAAATCCTAAAATGTATATGCAACCACAAAAGATCCTAAGTTGCCAAAGCTATTTTGAAAAAGAAAAGCAAAGCTGGTGTCACAATTCCAGACTTCAAATTATGTTACAAAGCTGTAATGATCAAAACAGTGTGGCACTGGCACAAAAACAGACACACAGATCAATAGAACGGAATAGAAAGCCCAGAAATAAACCCATAATCATATGGTCAATTAATCTTCCACAAATCAGGAAAGAATACCCCATGGGAAAAAGACAGTCGCTTCAACAAATGGTGTCGGGAAAACTGGACAGCAACATGCAAAAAGCATGAAACTGGACGCTTTTTTACACCACACACAAAAATAAATTAAAATGGATTAAATACCTAAATGTGAGACCTAAACCATAAAAATTCTTGAGGAGAGCACATGCATTAATTTCTCTGACATCACTCATAGCAACATTTCTCTAGATAAGTCTCCTGAGGTAAGGGAAACAAAGTCAAAAATAAACTATTGGGACTACATCAAAATTAAAAATTTCTGCACAGCAAAGGAAACAATCAACAAAATAAAAGGCAACCTACTGAACAGTAGAGGATATTTGCAAATGACACATTCAGGCTAATACAAATCAACACCCAAAAAACAAATAATCCAATTAAAAATGGGCAGAAGAAGTTAACAGATATTTCTCCAAAGAAGACATTCAGATGGCCAAAAGACTTGAAAAGGTGTTCAGCATCACTCATCATCAGAGAAATGCAAAGCAAAACTACAATGAGATATGACCTTACCCCTGTCAGAATGGCTAAAATCAAAAACACAAGAAACTACAGATGTTGAGAAGAATGTAGAGCAAAAGGAATCCTTTTGCACTGTTGGTGGGAATGCAAACTGGTGCAGCCACTCTCGAAAACAGTATGGGGGTTCCTCAAAAAGTTAAAAATAGAACTACTCTAATCTCTTAGTGATCCAGTAATCACGCCACTGGGTATTTAACCAAAAAAAATACAAAAACTCTAATTCAAAGGGTTATATGTATCCCTATGTTGACAGCGGCATTATTTACAATAGCCAAATTATGGAAACAGCCCAAGTGTCCATTGATAGTTGAATGGATAAAGAAGATGTAGTGTGTGTGTGTGTGTGTGTGTGTGTGTGTGTGTGTGTGTGTGTGTGTTATAATGGAATATTACTCAGCCATAAAAAAGAATAAGATTTTGCCATTTGAAGTGACATGAATGTAGCTAGAGCATATAATGCTAAATGAAATAAGTCAGAGAAAGACAAATACCATAAGATTTCACACCTATGTGGAATTTAAGGAACAAAACAAATGAGCAAAGTAGGGGGGGGGGGAATGAAAGAGAGAGAGGCAATCCAAGAAACAGAGTCTTAACAATAGAGAACAGTGATGGTCAGCAGAAGGGAGTTGGGTGAGGGGATGGGTGAAAGAAGGGATGGGATTATAGAGTGCACCTGCTGTGATGAGCACCAGGTGAGGTATGGAAATGTTGAGTCACTCTATTGCACACCTGAAACTAATATAATACCATATGTTAACTGTACTGGATTTTTTTTTTTAATGCTGAGATTTGAAAGCCTTTTTGATGTCAATGGCCAGGGCCAGAGGTACCTAAATTCAGCCTAACTACTGCATTCCTGTGCTAAAAGAACCACCCCTTGCCTGAAGCCACCAGGCTCATTGGCACAGAAGACTTGGCACCCATCTTGGAGGCTTTGGGGATAGACAGCTGTGCAGAAGCCAAGAGCACAGTAGGCTGAATTACTACGCAGAAAATTACTATTTCTCACAGTCACACACGCGAACTGGGACTTGAGGGCCCCTTTAATGACAGATTAATACAGTGAAATTGAAACGCTAGTGCTTCTGGGAGTTTGCCCTATTCTACATGGCACTCCCTGTGCAGCTGATTTAATGCTGTGGCTGGGAGGCCTTCAGCATGATATATTAATTTATTGGCATTTAGATTTATGAGCTTCAAGACATGCTAACTGAATATAATTAAAATTAGCCAACCTGACCCTTGCTGTCCTCAAGCCTATAAGACAGTTGAGAGAATTTATATTTCTCTGCAATTATGGGAGTGCTTTGGAATCAACCCAGTTTCAGGGTGACTATTTTGTTCCATTCAGTCGGCAGGGGGAGGGGGGAGAAGAGAAGAGAACATATTGGCCACATTTTTAGGCCTTTATTCAAGTTCAGAGGCACTTCCCTGACATACTCTGTAGATTTGATAATGTAGTGGTCTTTTAAAGATTCCGGGAGAGACAGTGACAAAAAAGGAGAAAGATTAATCAAAAGGCAGTCAGGGGTTCCAGTTGGACTGGTGATAGAAATGGACCACAGAATGGCCCTGCCCAGTACCTACCAACATAAGCAAAAGCCAGTGAAAATGTACATCTCTACTCTTCCTCAGAAAGTTTCTCCAACAGCAACCAAAGGAGGAGTGCACAGAGCCTCACGCACTGCAGGTCCCAAGGGGAAGTCACCGCAAGTGACAGAGGAGGTGTGGACTTCACTGCACCCTGTCCAAACTGCCCCACCCCAGAGAACGTATCAGGAAGGCTGCAAAATTCTGAGAATTCCTACTAATGCCTTCCAACCCACAATGAAGAAAACTGGGGGGTAAAGGTAGGTACAGGGTCTTACCTTTCTTTACTGAGGCAAGGTGGAAACGGTTGCTGGCTACTGGGAGAAAAATGAATGTGGATGGATGTAAGGATGGGCCCTCCCTGCGAAAAATAGACACACCTTAACGAGAGAAAAGCTCTGAAGTCAAGGTCAAGGTAATGGTAATTCTCTCCAAGGTTAATACCTCAGCGATCTGAGGCCAGCACTGGCCCTGATGTTCTCAGAGAGACTGAACTCCAGGTTGACCTCTCCATCACATCCCCAGGATACAGAAACTCAGTGAGACACTAAATACATAGAAGCTAGAGACGGGGGGCAAGGGAGTGAACGGGCCTAATATAACAGAGGAAAGTCAGCACAGTGTTGAAAGAGCATGGACACTGTCAGAGCAGGAGCCCCAATGAAATGATTGAATCACACAAGCAACAACAGACTGGCACATTCCTTATGTGCACGCAAATAATAACAATGAGCAAAGGGGCATAGCATGCGAGAACAAAGAACCCAGGCCAGGGAAAAACATGGCTCAAGGAGTGACAATAAATGCCCCACATTTGTTTTGAACTAGAGAGCAACTTAAAAGGCTTGACGTGTATGGCAGGAACACTCAGAGATGGGACGATAAAACAGAATGAAATAAAAAAAGACAGTGCAGACATAAGTAAGCAAATTAATAACAAATCAACATCATTACAGAACTAATAATACATTAGAAACAGCAAGAAAGAGAATATAAACTACTGAAAATAATTGCTCATCTTCAAGGAAAAGCTTGAGAAGATATTTAACAATATGCGCAGCACTTATATGGACCCAGACTATTCTAAGCACCTTACTAACATTAATCATGAAGCTTCATTATAGTCAAACAAAGTAGGGATAATTATTATCTTGATTTTACAGAGAAAGGAAATAAGGCACAGAGATGGTTAGTATCTTGTCCAAAGTCACACAGCTAATATGCTGCAGACTGGTTTCAGAATCTTTGCAATTAACCACTAACCTATGACTCATAATAATTACAATAAAAACCCATAAAAGTAATAATCACTACCACCTGCATATGGCTGGTTCTGGGCTGAGCATTGTTTTAAGAGCTTAACATACATTGAGTCTTTTAATTCTGGGAACTGCCCTATGGGGTAGGTGTGTTTATGTTTATGGTGAGGAAACTGAGTCTCACTGAGGTTACATGACTGGATAATGAACACAGATGAAAAAGAGAAAAATTACAAAAGAAATAATCGTGAAGCAAAACAGACAAAAGAATCAAAACATGTCCCAAAACATGGATCAGATAATAACTCAAAAAGTCTCTAAATTAGGAGGAAAATAATCTGCGGATTTAAAAAGCACATTTTAACCTAGGAACTATATATAAAGTACATAATTTTGAAATATCTTCTTTTCTAGTTAACTATTATAATTGAAGGATAAAGAAATAATTCTCTAGGCATCCCGACCAGCAATAAATAACCAAGAAAGGTGAAAAATACCAATCTGGCTTCAAATTTCTCCATAGCAACAGCAACATCAAAAAACAACAGAGCAACATCTACAAGTCCTGAGAGAGAAAAACTACAATACCCAGCCAAGAGATCATCTAGGTATAAAAGTCAATAAATCTTATAAGATCATTTAAGCAATAGGTTAACATATGCAAACATGAAAAAACTTAGAAATTACTAAATCCCTAAGTCTTTCCTTTAAAAAAAAAAAAAAAAACACTACAAAAAATCTAGACCATTAAGAGATTAATTAAAATAAAGCATTGGTGGCGGGGGCGGGGGGGGGGGGCGGAGGGTCTCCTGGGTGGTTCAGTCAGTTAAGCGTCTGACTGTTGATTTCAGCTCAGTTCATGGTCTCATGGTTTGTGCAATCCAGCCCTGTGTCGGGCTCTTGGCTAAGAACGAGGAGACTACTTAGGATTCTCTCCCCCTCTCTCTGCCCCTCCCATGCTCACTCACACGCTCTCTCTCTCTGTCTCTCTCAAAATAAATAAACTTTAAAATAAATAAATACATAAATAAAAATAAAGCATTCAGAGATGGGAAAATCATTAAAACACTGGTGGTAAGCAATGAATCTGTTTACATCTATAACTAATACTAAACAACTACAGGAATTCTGCTTATAGACTAGAATAAGAATTTTGTATATTCAGATAAAATAAAAAACAAATCACCAAGGGACAGTGATAAGATACCACATAGAAAACAAATGTAAACAAATGCTGATATTCTTATCTTTCCTAGCCGAGAGACAATCAATACTGTATATAATAGAGAAATATAGCCAAAACCTATTTTACCCTCTTAATGGTTTTCATAATCTCTCTTAAACTTGAAGGGATTTGGGGGCACACGGCTGGCCTGATCGGTGAAGTGTGTGACTCTGAATCTCGGGGTCATGAGTTCAAGCCCCATGCCAGGTGTCGAGATTATTGAAATAAGCAAAACTTAAAAAAAAAAAAAAATTGAAGGAGTTTTGCTTATTTTGTTTCCTCTGATGGCATTCATTTATTCCTGATTAGCAGTAAAATAATAAAACTTGGTACCATTTACTGAGCACTCATTTTGCACCAGGCACATCCTGTACTAGCTCCGAATACTTTTTTTGGTCTGCAAATTTGAATGTGCAAAAAAAAACTACATATTTTCCAATATTTTCTATAATTAAATATAACTTCTCTTTCAAGATCTCATCCTGCTGATTCCAGAAAAATTAACCCTATGCATTTCATGTGTGCAAGGATTTCCCCACAGTCCACTCAGAACTTTCTTCCTCCGTTCCTCACCAGGGTGGTACCTGAGCTCTGCAGGGCTGTAAGTACCACCCAGGTCTGAGTGCATAGGGTGTTGGGCTGCAGGAAGGGCCCTCAGTGCCTGTGGTAGCTACTCAGTGACTATCTCCTGGCCTGTCCACCCTCCAAGCTGCACCAACTGAGAAGGTGCTCCCCCACCTAACTGCAGGCTCTCCTCTCCAGCAATTGTCTTTCTCACTGCCAGTACCCCTGTCAGATGCCCAACAGCCTGTGGATGCCCTCCTGCCCCATTCTGGAACATTCCAGGGTTTTCTCAAGCCTAGACCTCAGCCTTAACCTATCTCCCAGTCAGATCCATTGTACTGGATCCAACTAAGGGGTGGTGGGAAGGTAGGGGGCTTGGAGGGCCTTGATGACTCCTTGAGCCTCCCCTTGCCACCGCCCTAGGAAGGAGGACCAAGCCCTTCTCTACCCTGAGATTGATTCCACATCCACCTGACATGGCTGCTGTTCCTTCACCCTGGAAGCCAGCCACCAAGCATCACTTCCTTTGGTCTACAGTGTCTTCCTTTTTCCCCAGGGAGTGAGTCCGACATATTTCAGCTTCAAGATGTAGTTTTAATTGGATGAGGTTAGTATTCTAAATTTAAAGCAGTAGGGTTAAAAGAGGCATCATTGAGAATGAAAACTACACTTGTTACTATGTCAAAATATTGCCAGTCCCTTCCATACAATGTAAGTGATTGCAGGCACCCACACAGCTAAACACAGATAGGCAGACACAAGAGCATCTCTGTGCTCAGAGGGATAAGCTTCCATTTCTGGAAAATCTCTCTGCCCTCCACACTCCTTCATGCAGGATATGCAAGGCTCCATTGTCTTTGCTGTCCTGGCCCACCCAACTCTCTGCAAAGCTCAGCTCCCTGCAGATCTGGGTTTTGTGATGCAACAGCCTCCAGAGACAGTCGAGACACTGAGTGCCCATTGCTGTGCTAGGCATCAGGGACCCTGTCCCTGTCCCCGGGAGAGAGACAGCAGGCAGTATGAACTCTGTGAGGGGCACCAGGCAGCGGGGCCATGAGCAGCCCCTGGATACAGAATCATCCACACAGATGGAGCCAGACAGACCCTGAAGTCTGAAATTGCATCTGAGTCAACCAGCCAATGTGTTCAACATCTACTAAGAGATCGCAGGGCCCAGGATTCCACAGCCACCATATGATGCTTGCTTCAGCCATGGCCCACCTTTCCTGGATTACTTCTGCACAGCCAATGACTCCTCTATGGAAGATTAAATGAAAACATTTCACTTCACAGCACTTGTTACTCCTGTATTTCTTTCTCTCTCTCTCTCTCTCTCTCTCTCTCTCTCTCTCTCTTTCCTGGTTGGATCTCAATAATTAGTGCTCTTCTCTTTCTCTTCTAAATAGGGGTTGCAGGAGCCCTGCCTGGAAGTGAAGCCCCCTCCCCAGGACCATTAGACCCAAAGACACACAGAAGGAGGCCACTCCTGGAGGCCCCCAGCACCTTTTCTCCAGGACAGCAGCACATGGTAGCATTCAGACAAAGCACAGAGACTTGACATCAGACGTGGGCTCAGATCTGGCCCACCTAGTAATTTGCTCTCTCTCCTTAGGGAGCTGCACTTGGCAAAGCCTCGGCCTGCATCTAACCATATCCTCCTTGCAGAGTCATCAAAGTCAGATGAGAACTGGCCCAGGACCACTCGGGAGACATGGCTGACAGAACGGTGGCCCTCCCTGCCTTTCCCTTTTCTCCCTTCCCCAGCCCTGAGCCTGGTCAGCTCTAACTTGTGCATCTTTATTTTACCAAGCTTCCAAGGATGGGGAATTTGAAAAGCATGATTATTTCTGGAACAGTTATTATTCTATGTCAAGAACTCAGATATTTCTAGAAAATGAATTAAACAGACAAATTTCCTTGAAAATTTCCTCAACAGCCATTTCAGAGCTTGGGCTATTGGCCTTTAATGGGCAGGTATCTGTCTGGAAAAGTGGCATCTCCTAGGGAGGTGGGGACTCATGGTTGAACAACCCCACATGGCAGTCTCCTTCCCTACACTCAAGGACAGCAAAGTTCCCAAGGTAGGATGCTCGGGTGGCCACATGACCTGTGTTACTTCATTTAATACTTGCACAGGTATCTTGAGATGAGATGTTACCCATGTTTCACAGATGGAAAACTGAGGTCAGGGGGAAAAGGGATTAGCCAAGGTCCTGGGATAGTAAGTTGAAGGGACAGGACCAGGAGGCAGGTCAGCCTGACCCCAGGGCCCCTGCATGAGACACACTGTCTTGGGATCAGGTCAAGGATGGAGATGGAACCAGACGTGGAGGTGAATGTTTCATGGGCATTATCTTGAACTACCCTCACAGCATCTACCTGTGGTGGGAAGGAACACCTCCAGTTCATACACCAGGGGATTGAAATACAGTTAAGTGAAAAGGCAGGAGTCACACAGATGCCCCTTCCCTGCCTCTAGGTCCAGGGGAAGGAGCCAGATGAAACAGAATTGTCTCCCCCAGCAGCTGCCCTGGTACAGCTCAGCGAGAGGTAGCCTCTCCTTGGTGCCAATACCCAGCAACTTTCCAAACATGCACAGAGCGCCCTCTGCCTGTGCCTGCACATCAGACCCAGCATGCACTGCGGCCGTGTGGGCAGCAAGAAGGCTCACGTTTGCCCTGTCACAGGCCTCGCCTCCCTCCTATACCTCTGAGCCATACCCCATGACAAAGCGTTCAGCTCTCGTGGGACCCCTCTCCCTTTCCTGATCAGTTCACCCCTTGGACCCCTGGTCTGCCTTCACCCCACCATCCAGGGCTCTGGCCGGGTGTCCCACAACTCCTGATGCCTGCATCCTACACAGCCACAAGCCTGGGATCCTCTCACTGTCCTGAACCATGCCTTCGGTTGCTGGTAAGATTGTCCAAGTACGGTGGCTTTAACAATACGGAGGACTAGCCCTCTCACAGACATGAAGTCCCAGAACTGGGCTGTCCAAAGCTGTGTGGTGGCTCCAATGATCATGGAGCCACACGTTGTTTCTACCTTTCTGCTCCATTCTCCTTAGCATATGGCTTCGTTTCTCTAGTAACCAAATGGTCAAATACGGTTGAAGGAGCTCCAGACATCATATCCAAGTTCCAGATGGCAGCAAGAAGGAAGAAGGGAGAGGGAAAAGGCTTTCTCAGAAGCCCTACCTAATGATTTGTTTACACCTTTTTGGTCACTCCAATGTGCTAGGAAGCTGGGAAATGTGGTTTTCCAACTGGGGCTGTTGGGTGGTTAACTACTGGGCACACTTCTTCTCTCCCTTGGCTTCATGAAAACTTGTCTCCTGCTGTCACTGTACCTGTGGCTGTCCTGCCTCTGTCTCTTTCTATGCTGGGAACTCATGGACCTATTCTGTCCTCTGTGGTCAGCCTTTCCTGAGACAATCTCATCCACAGTTTTTCTGGGTAGGACTTCTTCCAGTCCTTCCCAGAGCTCATCATGGTAGCCCTCAGTCCCCTGGTGGCTGTGTGCCTTGGACTGCTGGCCCGTTAGGGATCTCCCTCTCATGACCTATCCACCTTTGTGTCTTCATGAATTCTTCTAGCTCTACTTTTCCTTGTATTATCTACCCTGTGGACCATCAAGTTTCTTGGCAAGCAGAGCCTTTTGCTTGGATGATTTTCCAGCCATGCCGTGTTTTCCCTCCCTGTGACAAATGTGTCACCTTCTGCTACCATCCTCTGTTTTGTCTGTTGTGTCTGTTTTGTCTGTTTTGTCTGTTTGTCAAGGTCAAGAAATAGCTGGAGGACCAAGAGTGATAGATGGTGAAGACTAGTGAAGTCTAGTGAAGACTAGTATGGCCGGCACAATTAGACTCACTGGCCTGGTGTGGGGCCCCCACCAGTGGCCAGTGATTTGAATTCCCCTGTCCCACCATGTGCCTCTTTCCAATAGTGCTAGGTGATGCAGGCACAGGTGGGCAGAAAACAGAATGGAAGTAGGGCTCCCTCAGGAGTGAGGCTTTACCAGACTGGCTTATAAAGCTGAGGAAGTTCGGATAGGGAAGGACGCATTGAAAGGATGTACTGAGAACTCCAAGCTGGGTCAACAGGAACAAGAAGGCAGAAAGGGAAAAAGTGGAGAGGCCTGGACTGAGGTCCCAAAGTGGCTGAGGGACAGTGAGTGGGCAGAGAGGTGGCTTGCAGAGAGCTGAGGAGGGGTGGTGGGTTCTCAGTAACTTGGAGATTCCACAGAGGTGTGGAGCGCGAGTGGCTAACCGGAAGCCCAGGCAGTCTCCAGAGACGAGGAGGTCAAGAAAGCCCAAGGCCGGCATGTATCAGGTGCGTCACCCACCAGAGAGTCAACACCACTGACAAGGCAGAGAGCAGGTCTTGAGAGCGGTGCATGATTCTGGTGTCAACAAACAGCAGTGACTGGACAGCAGGAACAGCACCAGAAGAGCAGCAGGAGGTAGGACAAGGACCTCAGAGGGGCAGAGCTCTGACACGAGGGTTCCTGGGGCTAGGAGGCAGCAGTGGAGAACAGACACCCACTCCCTCTTCACCAGAGATGAGGAAATCAACCATCCCCTGGCAGGAGGGGAGGGGCATTTCCACCAGGGGGAACAGGGTAAGAGGTGTGCATGTGTGTGTTAGGGCTGGACCACACAGAAGGGACTGGCCAGAGTGGCTGGGGTGGGTAGGCAGGGGTCCCAGCATGCTGGGACGCTAAGAGCTGGGGCCTGGTCTGGTAGGTGATACCCCAGGGCTGGCATAAGAGAAGCCCTTAATTAGTTTTCTAAATGAAGCAACTGGCTTTAAACAAGGGAACAACAAAGAAAATCACGAACTGAGAATGATACTCTTGATGGGTATGTGTACGGGCTGTCTGAAGGTGGCCAGAGTGGCCAGAGGAGACCAGTTAGGTGGCACAGTACAGCAGGAAGCCAAGGACGGGAGAGGCCGAGGTGATGAGCTGGAAGGCATCTATGGTACTCGGTCACTGAACATGCGGTGAAGGACATGGATAAGCAAGGGTGTCCCATCTGGCCTCCACAGTCTTACAAGAAGACACAGAGCCAGACTCTTACTGGAGCTCTAGACTGACTGAGAGGAGAGCGTGAGTGTGTGCACACCTGCCCAGCACGCGGCCAGGCCACGCCCACGCAGTGACCACGCCCATACCGTAGCCACGGCCTTGCCGCAGCCACGCCCATGCCCTGTCAGGCCCCAGCGGTTCTCACCTACGCATCCTGATCCTGCATGCCAGCCGGGCTCTAGCAGCGCCATATGAGTCCTAGTCCGGGAGTCCAGGTTCCCATCTGATGATGCAGGGCTTTCCCGTCAGAACCCAGGAACGAACTCCTTATGCCACGAAGGGACACTCGCTGGGACAGAAGGCTTAACCAGGCAGAGAAGCTGATTAAATGAGGACAAAAGCTGAGCAAATGGGGAAGAGGAGCCAATAGGTGTCCTTGGGCAGGAGAGACAAAGGTGAAAACAGTACTCCGGGCCTCAGCTCTAAGAGGTGATAAAAATAGAGATGATCCTTGAGCCTATCCCTGGAAACAAGACAACCGGCTCACAGCAAAATGCTCCATGGGATACTGTGCTGAGATCTGTGCCTGGGGAGCCCCAAGTGGTCGGGCAGCACCAAGCGCTCTGGATCCAAGATTGACTGGGGTTCGAACCTCAGCTTCTCTTCTTGGTGCTGTGGGACCTCCCTTTACATACTATTGCGCACCATGTAAAGACGGTCGGGAATCGCTACCCCTTGGTTGTCCCAGGACTAAATCAATGCTGTCTGTAAAGGTGAGTGATGGCGGCACTCTCAGGCCTCCAGTTTCCCCGACCAGGGAAAAGGCAGGAGTGGAGGTGGTGACGATGCTCAGGGAAGCCCACCAGGAGGCAGTAGGATACCAAGGGCCCAGGCCCTAATTGCGGGGGGGGGGGGGGGGGGGGGGGTGTTGGAGAGTCTGGGGGTTGGGGGCGTGCACGGAACTGCAGGAACAAAGGGATAGAATTACAGTGGCTTGTCCCTGGAGTGGGTCAAACAGGGGGTTTACACAGACCCATCTAGTGTCTCTCCTCTGGCCCTCCGGCCCTGTTGTGGGTGCTCCTCTGGGTCCCTCACAGGCAGCAGAGGTGAAGGTAACTTTCCTCACTCTGGCCTTTGCTTCTTCTTCCTCCATGATCCCTGCTTGGGCCTTAAGGACAAATTACAGACCCCCAAGTGCCAGAGCAGGGCAGAATGCGGTAGAGAGGTCACCCCATGGGGCTAGGTTGGTGCCACGGGAATGGGGCTCTGGGTCTCACAAAGAAGATGCAGCCAAGAGAAGGGTAGGGCTAGGGGAGACATGGTGAGTTCCCACGTTCAACAGCACCCCCTTCAGCACGTGGAGAACCCGCTCCAGGGCCACCTGGTCTAGCTCCGTCCCAGCCCCACACAGAGTTTCCTGGAAACAAGTACAGGTGGTGGGCCCCTTCGAATCCCCAAAGCATGTCACCCTGTAGTTTCTCTGGAGTCTGGACAAAGCCTTCAGGAGTAGGCAGAAAAAGCGGACAGGAGGTCACTCCCCAGCCCTGCCCCGGGGCCCTCCCCGGCCCCCCCAGCCTCACACTCCGAAGTCCCAGCAGGCAGCGCCAGCTCTCCCAGACTTAGGGATTCCTGGGAGGTGCAGGCCCGAGGGAAACACAGGACAACCCTCTCTGCTTTGCGTCACTGCTCCCCCGACCCCGGGACACGACCCAGGCCCTGACCCGTCCCCCTGCTGAGTTCTAGCTGCGTGGCTGAGATGACTCCGCCACTTGTGCTTTAGTCCTGCGCAGCCTCCGGCAAATGGCCTGACCTCTCTGGCTCTCTGGCGCCGCCACAGCACTGTTCACTGGCGAGAAAACGCAGCGGCTCCGCACTCTGGATCACACGGGGTGGGAGGTGAGGGGCCGGGAATGCGGGCGGCGCAGACCCCTCCAGCCCTCCCCACGGTGGGTGGGCCTCCCGCACAGCCTGTCCCATGGTTCTGTGTGGAGGGCGCGGCCGGGCCTCGGAAGCCTCCCCACCTCGCGTCCCTGCCCAGAGGAGTCCGCCCCTGCCGCAACAGCCGCCGTGGGCGCCTCAGGTCCCACCCGGCTCGCGCCGCTGCGGGGCTTCGGGGACCTGCCTGGCTGCGTCTGCTCCGAGCCTCCCAGCGCCCACCCGCGGCCACCTGCGCACCAGCCCCCACCCTTCGTCCTCGCCTGCTCTTCGGGCCTCGGTTTCCCCATCCGTGCAGCGAGGTGTAGAAGCACTGGGATGGCTGGGAGCCCTTATGGCCGTAGTGTTCGACTGCTCCGGGTCTGTTCCCTCCGTCGCCGGAGCAAGGACGCGCCGGCCGAGATGCGCGTGCTGCGCGCGCCCTCTAGTGCCCAGTCCTTGCAGCTGCACGGTCCTCATGCGGAGGCCCCGCTCCCCTCTTGGGAGCTGATTAATCACATTCAATAGGGAAGGGGATGGGATAAATAAACCTCAGAATGCATAAATAATAGGTGAGTGATAATGAGTGAGTGAACACTTGAATGGATGGACATCAAAATGAAAGCATGCACAGAGTAAGTGAGCAGCAGAACCAAGTCAATTAATGGCCTTGTTTGTGACTGCTTTGAAACATGTCGTTTAGAATAAAAACATCAGGGGCGCCTGGGTGGCGCAGTCGGTTGAGCGTCCGACTTCAGCCAGGTCACGATCTCGCGGTCCGTGAGTTCGAGCCCCGCGTCGGGCTCTGGGCTGATGGCTCGGAGCCTGGAGCCTGTTTCCGATTCTGTGTCTCCCTCTCTCTCTGCCCCTCCCCCATTCATGCTCTGTCTCTCTCTGTCCCAAAAATAAATTAAAAATGTTGAAAAAAAAAAATTTAAAAAAAAAAAAACATCAGACAGCTTATCCTGCCTACAAGGCCGTGTGCATGGCATGCAACCTGCCCGTTCTCACCCTACCTGCCTCAGACTCCCAGATGCTCCCCGTTCTCAGTCCTTCTGCACTTACCTTTTTCCCCTGCCTGACCTCCCCAACTGCCACTCCTCATCCCTGGGTTTGGCCCACAGGCAGCTGCTCCAATCCAGCCGCTTCATTCTCTTCCTGGCACTCCATACTGGGCAGCTTCCCCCCAACTTGGTCACCTCCAGGGTCTGTCTCTTCCTCCGACCTGTAGGCTATGAGCCCCAGATATATCCAATGGGCACATTCCCAAGGTCTGCTGGGTGTCAGCATATAGCAGGTGCTTAGGACGAACAAAGCAAAGCAAGCAGTTTGCTAGTGACCTGACTCCACACAGAAGCTGCCTGTTCCCAAGAATGGGCATCCTTTCCAGCACCATCCACCTGCTCTGGAGCTGACTGTCCCAGGTGAAAGGAGGGAGAGGTGGAAGGAGCCAGGGGCATAGGATCCAGGCTAGGAGAGTCCAGGCTGGGGCTCACAGAGGCTGGCACCCTTGCCCCCCTCAGTCCTGGGGGTGGGGAGGGGAGCTGGAGGAGGCAGTGAGTTATTCAATGCACCCCATTCCTCCCACTGGCCTGGCCCCCTCCAGGCTGGGCCTCACCTGGGACAGAGTGGTTCAAGGAGCTGTGTTAATTAGCTTTGATGATAATCAGAGAGAAGCAGCACAGGACGGCTTCGTTCAGCCTCCAGTGATAACGGCACGACCTCCTTCCTCCCCAAGTCCTCACAATCTACATCCCCACTCCCTTAATTCCAGGGAGCCTAGCAGGCTTCAATGCAGCCCAATTAAAGGGGCACCAGCAGATAAAAATAGTGTCTGATTCCAGAAGGGCTCCTACCCTGAGACCCCCAGTGTCTCCGATGATCAGAGCTAGGCAGGGATGTTCCCGAATTCATTTTCATTTCATTTTCCAGTCTGTGCTGTCAGATCCACTTCCTCTCTGCTGTCTTGTGAGCTCCACCTGTCACCTTAATGTCCCCGTTAGTTTGCCCTTTCTGAATTTGCACACAGGAAGGGAAGGACTTGCGTGCACCTCCTCCCTTCATCCAAGGGGGAGAGGCAGTGCCTGGGGTGGGGCAGCTCCTTCAGGGGGGCCCCCAGGGGCGCCATCTAGCAGGAAGCAGGCATGCTGGCTGGGAGGGTGGGAGATCTGGGTCCCCACCCTGGATCAGATACTCAGGATGTCACCTTGCCAGGCCCAGGAAGCCCAAGAGTAGATCCCTGCCGTGCAGCAGGACCACAAAGGAGGCAGTGGCAGCATTGGCCAGTGGCACTGCCTCTGCGTACCTGCAGCTGACCCTCCATTCGCCACCTTACTGAGCATCTCCTGTGTCCCAGACCCCCGGGGAATCCAAGTCCCAAGAAAGTAAACCCCTCTCTGTTAAGGGTAAGGTATCTACAGCTGGACTGGGACTCAAACCCAGGGCCACCTGACCTCAGAGCCTTTCTCGTCTGAACACCTCCATTTCCTCCTGCCCCCAAGCGGCCCACAACTACAGCCCCTCAGATGTCACCACGCCTTCCTTGAACCCCTCCAGTGACTGGGAGCAGGGGGAGGGTGATGGGGAGGAGTTTCTTCCAATGGCGATTCAATGGGTAAGACTCCATTGTAGCAAATGTTTATGTGGAGCTGAGAACTGTTTACAACAGCAGCTCAGAGAGCCGGTTTCACCCTGAGACCTTGCGGCATGTCTGCCCCTGTCACACACAGTGACCCTGTACATAGCGCATAGCCTCTGCTCCACCTCCCCTCCCCTGTCCTCTCCACACTTGGCAACCCTGGGTCCCTTCGTGGAGCCTCGGTGTGAAGTTTCCTCCTCTGCACCCACTTTCTCCCACAATATTGATGTCTTTAAAAGCAGGCAGTCAGCACGGCTGGGCTCACGCTGAGAAAGCCAGCGCTCCCCTGTGATGGAAGGTCATGAAATCGCTATGGGGCTCTTTTAGCCTCAGCTGGACCCCTTGTGGGGTCTGATGCAGGCAGCTGATGCACAGAATTTCCCCCCTCCCCTCCCCAGGCTCCCTCCTCTCTGAGACTTCTCCCCTGGCCTTCCTGCAGCTTTCCTGTTGCTCTGGTCTGTGTCCTGGTTCTTCAACCCAGGGACACCCTGGGCTTCCTCTTCCACATTGGCCAGGGAGGGAAAGCTAGAGCCTGACCCCTGCCTCCCTTCCTCTAGACCCCACCGCAGTGCCCACCTGCTCCAGTCACTCTCCCGTGCCTTCTCATTCTATTTATTTTTGAAAGAGAGAAAGAGTGCAAGCAGGGAAGGGGCAGAGAGAGGGAGACACAGAACCGGAAGCAGGCTCCAGGCTCCGAGCTGTCAGCACAGAGCCCCATGCGGGGCTCGAACTCAAGAACCGCCAGATCATGACCTGGGCTGAAGTCGGATGCTTAACTGACTGAGCCACCCAGGCGCCCCTCACTTTTCTTCCTATAATCTAGCCTGGGTCTGAACATCTCAACTGATCAGGCCCTGTTCCAACAGCTCCCCAGGTGATTGGTTCCAAAGAGTAATCATGGGTGGCATGCTCCCTCCCCCTCACCCCCCCATGATGAAAATAGGAACCAAGCACCTTTCCTGTTGTTTTATTTTAGTATTTGGCCATCAGAAATTCCACCATAGCCCCTATACCGGCCCAAAGCGTCTCAACTGGGGATACCCAGAGTGGCCTCAGTCTGCACAAACCTGTCCTCTATCCACACCCTGTATAGGAATTTGGGGGTGCCTGCTTCCCCTTCCAACCCTACCATCCAGCACCCAGGAGACAGCCCCAGCCCACAGACTCCAGTCACCTCCTGCAACAGGGACTCTGGCGTGGGGCGAGGACCGACCCTAAGTTTCCACCTCTCTGCCTCTGGGCAGCCTCTGGGTTCTTGCCCAGCCTTCCCTCCATGCTCAGCAGACCTGTCTTCAGAACCTTCTTAGGCCCTGGACAGAGGTATAGGGGGCAGGGATGCTTCCTCTCTTTGGGGTCAATAAACCTCACTTTCTATTGTAGCCGACACGATGATGCACCACTCAGACTCCCTAGAAGAAAGGACTGGGCACCAGGAGAGGGGTTTGCCCGCGGCCCCGATGCTAATTCCTGCAGGTCTGCCCAGCTTTCAAGCAAAGTCACTCTCCTTTCTGCTGTCAGCCAATACCTCTGTGTGGCACATGTGTGAGGGCCTAGCCACTTCCCCAACACAGGGCTTTGGGAACAGGCAGAGCCCAAGACAGACCCAGTTGCTCTAGAACCCTTCCCTGCTCCCGTGGGCTGGCGGAGACTTGGTTGGATCTCACCATGGTCTGGGGTCTCCCCTGGCCCAGTTCTTCTCTGCTCTTTTCCTTCCGTGGGGGCTACTCCCCCATGTATCTTTTGTTTCCCCAACTTCATCCAGGTGCCACAACTACCCTGAGAATCCTTTTCCCAGCTGTCCCTCTGTGCCTCTCCATGCCCTGCCTGCAAGCCACCAGCCTCCTCCCTGCACCTGGGTCTCTGCAGATGGATGGCATGGCTCTCCCTGTTTTGCTACCGGCCAATATGCATAACAGCTGAGCTTTGAATGGGCCTCGTTGTCACCATCCCCACTCCTGTGAAATGGGGTATCCGTGGAGGCTGTAGATGTGTCCTTATCTCTCCACAAATGAATGAATGAGCGAGTGCTGCCAGGCCACCCCCACAGAGGAAGGGGAGAGGGGCCCAATGGGGGACGCCCAGGGAGTGTACCCAGCTGCCCCACAGAGGCCTCCGGAAGGGAGGTGATTTTAATCACAATAAGAGAGGGGCAGCAGGCCTCGGGAGTGACAGGTTTTAATTTGTAATTGTTTCCATTCTCATTTCCCGCCTCTGCTCCACTGACAGGATCCTCACACTTAAATCAGCTTTGTCCTTTCTGCCCAAGGAGAAATGTAGAAATCCAAGAGTGAGTGGATGATTTGTGTGGAAGGCCTGGAGGGGAAAGACAGATGTGGGTGACAGGAGACGGGAGGAGCTGGGGTCACCCAGATGCCTGCGTTTCTCAGCGACGGCAGCTGCACCACTGGGGTGTAGGACCTGGCTGGGCACCCCCCTGCACCATGCCACTCTGTGAGCAAGATCTTTCCGCATCCTCTGCCAAGGCAGGAAGGGGCTGCCTCATGTGAGGCTGAACACCTGAGCTGGGCTGGAGGTGAGATGCAGGCACATGGTAGACAGAACAACCCCAGGGCTCCAGCCCCATGAGGACAGCAAGTGTGGGACCAGATGTTTGCCAAGGCCCTTATCCCCAGGCCTCCTTACCTGCTGAGAGCTGCCTGCACATCCCGACGTCTGTGCTGTGCTCCCCTGGGCACTGACTCAGGTGAACTTTGGCGAACGTCCCCTCCATGCCAGATAGTGGACGTGAAGAAGTGTGTGGCTGCTTCTGGAAACCATGCCAGGAGCTCTCTGGGGAGAAGGGGCAAGGCCAGGCTTCCTGCAGGGATGGTCTATGAAAGCTGGTTCTAGTATTGGCATCATCTGACCATGTACCATGAGGAAGTGTGTATGCACAGCCAGGTAGTGCACAGAGGCAGAGAGGGGGCATTTGGAGCTGACAGTGAGCAAAGCCTCGGGGACAAGCTTACAAGGGGAGGAAGGGACCAGTGAACAGAAGTTTCAAAGAAGGAGCTTGAGATAGCTGGGGTGTCACATGGGGTAGACATGCCTTGCAAGGGCTAAGTCAAGTCCCTGAGGCAGATGATGTGTGGGTAGGAAGTCCCTGCAGGTGTCCCTCCACTGCTTGCACCCTATCTTCCTTGCCCCAGGAGTCCCGTGTGGGCTGCAAAGTGTTTACGTTTAAGAATAGAACAATCTAGGAGCGCGTGGGTGGCTCAGTCTGTTATCCAACTCTTTGTTTCAGCTCAGATTCTGATCTGACTGGCCTGAGACTGAGCCCCGTCTCAGGCTTGGCACTGGGTGTGAATCCTAAGTTTCTCTCTCTCCCTTAAGATTCTCTCTCTCCCTCTCCCTCTGCCCTTCCCCCCAACCTCCACTCACTTGCATGCATGTACACATGCTCTTGCTCTCTCTGTCTGTCTCTCTCTTTCTCAAAAGAACATGTTAAAAAAAGAAAGAATACAGGGGTACCTGGGTGGTTCAGTAAGTTAAGTGTCCGACTCTTGATTTCGACTGAGGTCATGATGTCAGGGTTTGATGTCAGGGTTTGTGAGGTCATGTATCAGGCTCTGTGCTGACAGGGCAGAGCCTGCTTGGGATTCCCTCTCTCCTTCCTTCTCTGTCCCTCCCCCACTCATACTCGCTCACTCTCTCTCTCGAAAACATATAAATATTTGGAAAGAATTTGAAATTCTACCATGGTTGTAGCCTCTCACTACCTATAGCCAACCACACTGAGAAGCCAAGAAGGCGCCCACATTGGAAACGGTGTATCAAAAGGTGTCTGTGTTGGGCACTGCACTTTTCCCACCACCCAACACAGTGCCAGGCACATAGCGGGGACTCAACTAATATTGCATGGGTCGGGGGGCGGGGAGGAGGTGGTGAATGAGCGGATGGATGGATGGATGGATGGATGAAAGAAAAGGTATCACACTTATTCTACTGTGGGGGAAACACTAACCACAACTCATCAGTTAACACACAAACACACATGTTCACCAGCACACACTCACTTGAGACAATCACACACCCCTACACACTCACAGATCCATACCCAGGCACACATAAAGGAAGGCCGCACACACGTGAGCCACACTGGTTCCAGAGGTGACTTAGCCACAAAACGCCAATGCAGAGATTCTATACAGAGGTGAGAGGTCAGGCTGGCGGTTAGTGAGGGTCACCCATTAGCAGCCTTGACATTGATTCAGTGGATCTTGCCCCGCGTTCTTTGAAAAAGGACAAAGAAGAAAATAGAGAATCGAAGTTGTCTGGAGGTATGAGAGTAAACGCCAGCTGGCAATGCTTTTCATCATCCACAGGGGACCTGGCTTGCCATGTAATGCTAGTTTCTTACGGTGCAGCTGGGATCAAAACCTCAGAGCCACTGACCAGGGAGCGGCACCACTTGCTGTCCCGGGACCTTGGGTGCCTCTCAAAACAGAAAGCCAAGGTGTTCCCTCAGTGGCTGCAGGTGTTGAAGCCAGGTTTCCGTGAGAACCTCTGACCATGGGTCTGTTGGCCCCGAGGTGGCTGTGGGGTGTGGAGAAGGCCTCTTGCTCAGCCGTGTACACACCGCATGCCTCTTCAGCTCCAGGGAGTAATAGCCCCATCTTCCTGATGGTCGCAGTCAAAAAAATCAAATAATGGGGCGACTATAATACAGTGTGATAAGAGCTACTGTAAACATATATGAAAGGCTTCCTGGGGATCCTGGGGACAGTCTGGGGTCCAAGGACACGCTCAGTATGGATGCGACGTGAACATAAGCCCTGAAAAAGATGGGGAATTGACTGCATGGAAGAGGAGGAGGTGAGGGAGAGGGACGAGAAGGGATAATGGGGAGGGCACTGCACAAAGTATGGAAGCTTAGGGAACATGGTGCTTTCCGGAAGCAGAAGGTGAGCTTGTGTTACCTGAGCATGAGGTCCCCTGGGTGTGTGATGTGAGACAGCAGCTGGAAACATCAGTGATTCACATACACCCTGGGCCCCGGCCCAGCTTCACCTGTCTGGCTCCAAGTGACCCAGGGCAGGCAAAGGCAGAGACAAGTCCATGGCCACCCAGCTCGTGGGATAGTCCCCAGCGTGCGGAGCGCCTCTTTCCCTCCCAGCTCCTCACTCTCCCTATCCTTGTCTGGTGGTCTCTGCTTTGTTTTATGACACCTGTCTTCTAAGGAAGCTCCAGAGGCTCCGGGGCCCTGTCAAGCCCTGCAGACCCCATCTGTACATCAGTCCCCATTGCCAACCTTGGGGAAACAAGAGAGGGTTGGCCCCCAGCAGTCTGGGCCCCCCAGTGATCACGGCCTCATTTCTCAGGACACCACACCAGTAATTCATCATGCCATCTTGGAATAATGCAAGCCAGAACTTTCCATATTCCCATGTGGTAAGTTCTCTGTGCCTCGAGAAATCATCCTGTGTGCTCCTGCATGTCCCATTTTGCAGGTGAACAAACAACAGGAAAAGACCCACGTCTTGGCTCTCTTAAAGCAAATGCAATGCAGCCAGGCCACATGGGGCACGAGCCAGTTGACCATTATGTGAGGTGTAGCTTTGCCAGCTCCCAGCTCTTGACACTCATGAGGGTAAGTTGGCCCCTCCCTCACAGCTCTGCCCACCAGCCCCCCTCCTTCACCTGCTACCCAAATGGATTTTCCTCAAAAAGATAGTTTCTTCCTTGGATTCGTCAAGGTTTTCCAAAGAAACAAAACCAATAGAAGATGATAGGTAAGATAGAAAGACAAGTAGAATAGAAGATGATAGACTGATAGGCTTTAGATAGATAGATGGATAGATAGATAGATAGATAGATAGATAATAGGTGGATGGACAGATGGATACATACATACATACATACATACATACATACGTGATAGATAGATGCTAGAGATAGATAGACAGATGACTGATAGATAGATGATAGGTGGATGGATGGATAGATAGATAGATAGATAGATTTGTTGTAAGGAATTGGATCGTGTGACCATAGAGGCTGGGAAGCCCCAAGCCCTGTAGTTGGAAGGCCTGAGAACCAGGAGAGCCAATGACGTAAGTGTCACTCCAAGTCTGAGTCCAAAGGTGAAAGAAGACCAATGTCTCAGTTGGAAAACAGGCAGAAGCGTACATTCTGTCTTGCTCCAGATTTTGTTCTGCTCAAGCAAGCTTCATGCCCTGGCTCAGGCCCGCCCACACTGGGAAGGGCAATCTACTTGACCTCGTCTCCAGCGTCAAATGCTAATCTCATCCAGAAACACCCTCTCAGACACACACAGACATGATGTTTGACCAATTACCCGGGCACCCAGTGGTCCAGACAAGTTGGATTAACTTAAAGTTAAAATTAACCCTCACTCTCCCTAAAGGTAGGCTTTACCCCAGTGCAAAGCATTTAGAAGGCAGAGCACTATTTCTTCGTTGACCTGTCTGTGGCCTGTCGTTTTCCCACCCAGAACCCATGTCCTGTGGTAACAGGCAATTTTTGTGTCTCACTCATGCTGAACTGTCCAGCTGAAAACAGGACCAGCACACAATAGGGCCAAAAACAGGACCAGCACACGGGGGATACTCCGAAGAGACTTGTGGAGTGAGTCGGTGGCTGAAGGGGCCAGGGTGGTGAATCCCCAGGTACTTTATAAAAATATTCTTCTTAGTATTTTTCAGTATTGTCTAAAATGTTTAAAATGGATCGTATCGTGGAGCACCTGGGTGGCTCAGTTGGTTGAGTGTCCGGCTTCGGCTCAGGTCATGATCTCACAGTTTGTGGGTTCAAGCCCTGCGTTGGGCTCTGTGCCGACAGCTTAGAGCCTGGAGCCTGCTTCTGATTCTGTGTCTCCCTCTCTCTCTGCTCCTCCCCTGCTCATGCTCTGTATCTTTCTCTCTCTCCTTCAAAAATAAATAAAAACGTTTAAAAATTTTTAAAAAATACTAAAAAAATTGACTGTATCCTACCTATAAAATAAAAATCATAATAAATGATGCCATTTTATTTTTTTAATGTCAATTTGTGAAAATAGCTGAGTTCCTTTTCCTGTCAATATTTTCTAGCCTAGGACCCACAAAAGCATCTTTCTTTGCTAACTGACCATCTTGGGGGCCTCCTGATCATTTCTAAATAGTAAGTCTCATTGTTCAGGGATGGAAGGTCTATTTCTTATGAACCCAACATTGTGGCTTTTGTTCTCTCATCTAATCCTCATACCAACCCTTGAGCCAGGCAGGCTGACCACACTTTGCAGACAGGGAAACTGAGGCCAGTAGAGTTGCTGCCACAGCCAATGTGATTTGACAGCCCAGCCACATGGTATGTGACAGACCCAGGTGGCAGGAGGAATCAAAAGTCTCCTGACCCCGATTCTAAAGGCAGCCATTAATCCTGCTATCTGCCAAAAATCCCTTTTGCAATTTTCTTTTCTTATCACTGTCTGTGTGCTTGGGGAGTGAATGTAAGTAAGCATGCTTTTATGTGGTCTGTGGGCAGATGTCACTCACACACAGCCTTGCTTATGGATTCAGACATGTATATGCAGCATGTGGTTGTGTGTTCATGTGTATATTATGTGTCTTGTGTGTGCCCATCTGTGGGTGTGCTTTTCATGTGTGTGTGTGTGTGTGTGTGTTCTACCTTCTGTATCTGTGTGTGTTTGTGTTTCATAGTTTCATACTTGGGGGAAAGCACAAGGGAAAGAAAAATGATACCTACTCCCAAGAAGCTTCTGGTGTAATTAGAGGAAAGACCAAACACAGAGGCATTCGGGTAAGGTGTGGCCTCTGAAAAGTCTGGGCATGTGAGCCAGTGCAGCCCGGGTGCAAGCTTTGGACCAGACATGCCATAGAGCTCATCGGGCTCCATCACGTACCAACCAGAGGATCGTACCCCACCCCATCCCACCCCCGCCTGGACCTCAGCTTCCTCACCTCTACTATGAGGCAAATAGTGCAACCTCCAATGAGAACATCCTGAACTGTAGAGGCTGGCACATGAGAAAGAGCCAGGAGGGTTAGGAGAGTCGGCCTCGGATGTCGTTCTGGGAAAAGGAGATGGCTATGGACAATCAGAAAGGCCATGTGGAACGGGCCAGGGCTGAGCTGGGTCCTGGAGAATTCACTGGAAGCAAGATATGGCTGGGGAAAGCCAGGAGAAGACACCGGCTGACATCGTCCTTCCATCAGGCCAAGTCCCGTGGTGTCACACCTGGTCAGAAAGCAGCCCTCCAGGAAGATACGGAGCACCCTGCGGCACCACAGGGAAACCGGCCCCAGCCAGCCACACAGCCGCACCTGCTCCCAAGGAGCACGGGCTCGTCCTGCTTCTGCATGGCTGGGCGCCCCGAGCCAGCCACTTCATCCCTCTGGTGTCCACACTTTCCCCGCAAAAGCCCTGTTCCCCCCGAGCAGGGCTGCAGGGCTGCAGGGCCAGGACTGAGTTGGGCTGGAACACGTACTTCTCTCAAGGAAAGGAGGAAATAAATGTCATAGTAAAGAGAGGAGCCGTGCTCTCATTTGTCTGTGAAGTCTCATGTACAGAGAGTTTTATCAGCCATGAAATTAGCCCTTCATGCTCTCCTACGCCAGCAGCCCAGTGAGGACCGGGAGGGCACTGCCTCAGCGCCTCCCGTGAGCCACAGGGGACCTGCTCCCGGCCCACCCGCCTCCCCGCTGCCTGTGCAGGATCTAAAACGCAGCCTGTCTGGTGGCAGTCACTCCCGTGGGCCAGGCCACACACAGCCATCAGGGCACACAGCAGAGCAAGGACGCAAAGTCCCTTCCCCGTGCTCCACTGGCCCTGGCTCAGCCCAAGGCAAGGGAAACCCACTGCATCTAAACAAAGAGACTCTCTACATCCGAGGCTTCCTGTGTTACACAGACACAGCTTGGAGTCTTGGCTTCTTGGGCTTTGAGATGACAGTGGGAGGCAGTAGGACACACACAGGCTTTCCAGTAAAATCTGGGTGCAAACCCTGGCTGCCCTACCAAATAAATGTGACCCTGGATGAATTCCTTTGCCCCTCTGAGTCTTGGTTTGTCTCTTACTAAGGGATCACAACCCAGCTTTGCAGGTGGAGGACAGGACCGGATGGGGCAGTGCGGGGACTCAACAGGTTGTCTGTCTGTGCATTGGGCGTGGCATTTGCTCCAGGGGGTTGCCTGCATTTGGGATGGCTGAGAGTGGGCCTGACCCCATAGCTGTCATGCTGCTGAGGGGGTTCACACACATGCACACACACGCACACACACACGCACATGCACATGCACACATGGACACACAAGCATACACACAAATGTATCAACACACATGCACACATATGCACACCCACACATGCACATGCACATGCACACAGGGAGACATGCATGCACACAGGCACATTGGAGCCCTGACCTGTGGAGTGTACTTCCCAATGTCTGCACTGGGCTGCAGTATGACTCTGCACCTGCCTCCCTGAGATGCATCTTGGCAGCATCCACAGAGTCAACCATCTGACCTAGGCATTTCAGGATGGATGAGCATCAGAAATGTTTTCCTCCATTTCTGCCCTCGCCTGGCCCAAGTATTGTTCAGGTGATTGCCCCTTTAAAGGAAGAAAAAATCATTCTTATTCTCCTGTTTTCTCTCTCTCTTCTTCCCTCCCTGCCTCCTTTCTTCTTCTGAGAGGCTTCGGCTGTGGTGGGGAGGGGGCGACCAGAGAGACTCCACACACAGGGCCCTCTCTGGTGTGACCAGTGACACTACAGCACAGGAGCTGGCCTGCCCTGGTGTGGGGGCAGGGCCCCGCATCCCTTAGTGCCCCGAAGTTTCTTGGACCACCAAGACCCCCAGTTTCACTGGATGAGCTTTCAGCCCAGCCCAGAAAAGCCTGAGCCCTACTTTGCTTGGGCTGCATAGCCAAAACTTATCTCTATTAAATGATAATGGCTGAAAACAAGGTTTAACCTCAGCCACCCCAGGGTGTCTCCCAGTCCAAAAGAGTGGGCAGGGCCTCTGAGCTCCCCACATGCCTCTTAGAACCCAGGGAGCACTCCTCTGGCCATCTGCTTCTGCACACCCAGCCCCCCTGCTGGCTGCCCCAAGGTGACCCCGGCTCACCGTGGCCTTTGACTCTTGTTCTGTGGGGTCCCCCAGGCTCATCCCAGCCTTCCATCTGCAGCCAGGGGCACGTCGCACTCTGGGACACCCCGAGCCCATCCAGACTTCTGTCTACCCGTGGGTCCTGGGTTTGCAACCTGCCAATTTCATCTCTATCCTGGGAGAGGGGCCCTTGATGCCGTTTGGCACTCTTCCCACTGCCATGTCTTCTCCACCTTTTAAGCTCTAGATGTAGCATCTTTGGAGCTGTCATCTCTAGCTCTTGAAACTCTTTTTAGATATCCAAAGCCAGGAACGGCATAATACATTTCTCCCTCAAAATTCCAAGCACTTGTACTTCGGCCAGAAAAAGGATTATCTTTATATATGATTGATTGATTGATTGATTGATTGGATAGGAGGCTTACAGAGGAAGCCAGTTTGCCAAGTTCCAGATTCCAGTTCCTCCACTTACCTTCTGTGTGACTTCAGATGAACTGGTGAACCTCTCTGTGTCTACATCTGTAGAAAGAGAATAATTATAGTGAAGTAATACAGTTGAAAGTGCTCAGTAGTATCAGGCACTGAAGAGTCACTCAAAAAATATAGCTATTAATATTTAGAAATGCAATTGACTTCTCTGTTCTCTCTAAGTGATTTGTGGGCTCTTTTCTCCGGGTCAGTAGACACCCCTGAGAGCAACAAGGGGCCCATGGAGGAAGCATATGGGACAGCAATACCTACAACAAAAATATGGCAGAGGAAAACATTAGTGATTATCTCAAATATTACCGTGGGACACTTACTGCTGCTTCACTGCTCCCAACAAGTCAGTGGGTGACACTACCAGGTCCCTTAGATCCCGGAGAGTGGAGGCGTAGACAGTAAAGTCCCCATCATAAACAGAAATCTAGGGTCCGGCCCTCTGGACCCACACTGTCCCTGCAGTGGCCACCGGCTCACAAGCCTTGGAGTGTCACATCAAGAACTGGGCTGTCCTGTGAGTGTAAGATGCATGTTGAATTTGGGTAACTTAGTGCAAAATATGCATGCATAAAATATCTCAATATATTTTATATTTATTGAACTTCAAAATAATGTTTTTGATATATTGCATTTAATAAAACATAATATTGTAACGATTCTGCCTGGTTCTTTACATGTAGCTATGAGAAAAATATTTATCGCTTTTGTGGCTGGCACCCTATTTCCATCAGATACGCTGCATTCCTTGCCATCAGTGGCTGAGTCCATGGCTGTGTTCCCTCTCTAACAAGGGCACCTTCAGAAAGCCTGGCGTCTCACCTCAGCCCCTCTCACACCAGTGCAGGCCACTGGCTGCTGGCTGACGAGGGTGAAAGAACTCTGCCTCCTATAGAACTCTAGGGTGCAGGGAAGACTGTTCCGCAGTGACAGGCCACCCCACGACCTTCTAGCTCCACCCTTCTGTGCATCGCTCTCTCAGGAAGGGGTAACCACAAATAAACTGCCTACCACTCACCTCAAGGTAGGTACACTAGGGAGGCCCAGGGGATAGGGCAAGAGAGACGGAAGAGATTTAGGAGATTTATCTAAATAAAGGCTAGTTTTTCTTGTGCTTTCACCTGAAGCCAAGTGAAAGGGGCGTCATGAGAGCCCCTCGGAGAGTTTGGTGTGTACCCCCAGGCAATACAGGGACCAGAACATCCTGGTCCAACACGAACCCATCGTGTTGGATGGGATGGACCTCCCATCCAACACGAACATCTAAAGACCGGAGGCCTTCTCTGTGGGCCAGATGGGGGTCTGCCCTGGGGAGTCAGAGCAGGGCCATCAGGAGGCTTCTTCACCCAGAGGACAGCCAAGGGGAAGGAGCCAGCTCTCACTGGACCTGGGAAGTGGGTCGGGGACATCAGTGAGAAACTGCCACGTCCCTGGCAGACGAGAGATGCCTCGTCTCATCCTGGGACGATACCCTAGTCACCTGAACAGGTCTTATAGACCAGTCCCAGAGCACCCCACTGCTCACCCTTCCACTCGTACATGCGAACCTGGCAGGCACCGTGGCACGTGTGTGTGCAATGCTGACACCTCCAGTACCCGCACCCCTTCAACCTCAATAAAGACCAACTTCTAGCTGGTACACAGTCACCCTTCCTCACTCCCCTGGCAACTAGAAGTGAGCCTGTCAGGGAGTCCCACGGGGGTGTGCAAACAGTGTGTGGGGCTTCCAGGAAGTCTCCTTAAAAGGGAGCCAATGTAAGCGCCATCTCTGAGTCGACATTCTTCAGTTGGCTCTCTGCTGTGTCTGCTTTTTTTCCCTGCAGATCTGAGTCATATTTCCAACGACAAAATATACTCAAGTGACTGCAAATAGTTCAATATGGGTATGCCCAGAGCAAGTGTGAGCAACAAATGGAGAAGCCGGGGACTGGAGAAGCCGTGGGTAGCAGGGTCACAAGGAGAGACCTTCAGAGAACGCTGTTGCCTCTCAGGAACAGCAGGCGCGTAGGTGCCACCGTAAAGTTCATGTAGCACACTGACACTTACACGTGTCTCTTTCCAGAAGGCCACTCCACAACATGGATTCAAAAATCAAGAGGCAGCTCAGGACACACTGGCAGTGTGCTCTCAGGTACTGGCAGTGACGATGAAGAACAGTAGCAAGAGTTGACAACTATTAAGAAAGTTCTAGAAGCAGATTTGGTCATTGCCAGACCCAGCCTTCTGACTTTGACAGACTTTCATCCAATAGATCCATTCATAGAGAGAGAACGATGGAGAAGATGATGAGCTCAGAGTTAATGGGTGAAGATTGGGATCAAGAGAAGTCCAGTAGACAACTGTATGCACAGGTATGGAGTTGAGGAGGGAGTCATCAATAATCATAGTACGTACCACTTACAGAGTGCTTATGTGATGCTAGATAGTATTTTGAGCACTTTCCTGTATCCTATTATTATCCCCTTTTTAGACATGAGAAAACTGAGGCACACAGAGGTTTTGACCCCAAGCTCCCCCCTAAAAAGGACAAAGGCTAAAGCATCAATAAGAAGAGAAATGAGAATGTTCTGTCCAACAATCAGAAGGCCATGGGGAACACTGTCCAGAGTAGCTTTAGAGGAAGGACGAGGTCAGATGTAAACACTGAAAAGAGAACAGAAATACCAGAGCTGTGAAACAAAGGCCAGATGGAGGGCAATAGCTGGAGAAAGATGAGTCAAAGTAGAATTTTCTTCCTTTCTTTTATTTTTTTTTTTTAGTTTTTATTTACATTCCAGTTTGCTAACATACACTGTAATATTAGTTTCAGGTGTAGAATTTAGTGATTCATCACTTCCATACAACACCCACTGCTCCCAACAAGTGCCCTCCTTAGGCCCCATCACCTATTTCACCCATCCCCCACCCCTGCCCACCTCCCCTCTGGTAACCATCAGTTTGTTCTCTATAGTTAAGAGTGTTTCTTGACTTGCCTCTTTTTTTCCTCCTTTGTTCATTTGTTTTGTTTCTTAAAGTTAAAAATAGAACTATCCTGCCATCCAGAAATTGCACTACTAGGTATTTACTCCCCGCCCCCCCCACATGATGTTTATAGCAGCACTATTTACAATAACCAAATAATGGAAACAGCCCATTAACTGATGAATGGATTAAGAAGAGGTGGTGTGTGTGTGTATATATATATATATATATACATATATATATATATATATATATATGCAGTGGAATATTACTCAGCCATCAATGAAATCTTGCCATTTGCAGCAACCTGCATGGAGCTGGAGAGTATTGTGCTAAGGGAAAGAATGTTCAGAGAAAGAATGTTCTTAATATTAGTGGACTTGAGAAGATTTAAATAACATCAGGAAGGAACCAACACAAAGAGGTCTAATGATACAGGATGGAGAAGGGTTGGCCAATGAAGTCAACTTTCCAAGGATACAGGAAGGGCTGGAACCCAGAACAATGTGGAGGGATTGGCCCTGAGCAGTGGGGCATCCCCACTGATGGAGGAAAGAAGGGAGGGATGGAGGGAGGAAGGGTGGGAAGGAAGAAGGATGGAAGAGAGGAGGGGAGGGCGAGATGCAGGGAGGGACAAAGGAGGGGGCAATTTGTTAATTTGTGGTGGGAGAAGGGACTTCCTGTCTGTTAAAGTCTTCCAATTATTCAGCAAAAGAAGAGGGAGTCACATAAGGAAGCTGGAGGCACAGGGCTGGAGAAGGTTCAAGATGGTCACAGAGGTGGTGACAGAGGAACACTTGCTGGCCAAAGCCTCACCCCTCACTCCTCCTCTGCTGAGCAACACTCCGGGGCTCATTGGTCTGGGGTGCGACCAGAACCTGCAGGCAGGTTCTTTTCTGTCCTGCTTTTAACAAGGCCGGGCCCCTTGGGGGAGGGCTCCTGTGGTTCAGGCAGGTACTCTCTGATTTGGGGATAAAGTACTAGACCCCTGCTGAGCTGAGTACAAAAGTCTTACTTTTCCCACAGCTGGAAACTAATAATTAAATTATGTAATAAAACCACAATAAATTATAACATGGCAAGAAAGAAGACATTATATTGACCTCCCTCTACTTGACCCCTGCGTTGATCTCTGGGGAAGAGAAGGGCCGGACCCGTTTGAGGACAAGGTGAGAATCCCCAAACTGTCTCCCCAGGGGACTGACCATCTGGCCTCCAGCCTCAGGGTCGGTGTCCACCTCTGCAACGTGGCACCTCAGCTCATGCCCAGCCTTGCCTGTCATTGGAGCTGGCACTCAGCGAGATCTCTGCAGTGCTAATTACCAGGCAGAGCACTGATATTCCGTAATTAAATTAATTCAATATGGTCTATAAAATAAAACTAGCATGACCACTCACCGAGCCCCCCAAGCAAGGTCATGATCATCTCATTTCAGGAATATTTATTCACTCCCAGTCCCCGGCACTTTCCAGCAACGCGGACTGTTCGTTCCTATAATTTAGGTCTTTATTTTTTTTCCCCTTCCTAGAAAAATAAATTACCTAAACAAATTGAATAGAATAAACAGCTTGAATTGCAAATTATAAAGTTGCCTAGTCCAGCAGTACAGAAGGTTGTTATTCACAATATGTCACTTTAAGATAAGTTAATAAAGAAATATAGAAGAGAATCCATTTTTGGTCATCATTAGCATATACAGTACAAAAAGCTACAGGGTATTCAATTAATTCTAGACCATAATTATGGAGCAGGAGTCTTGCATATAAATCAATTTTGTTTTTCTTTCTTGCCTTCCATGTAATGGGAAATGCCATTTCCAAGCAGAGTTCAGAGGCAGAGAATGGTTGTTGCCCAGCCACAGGGCTCAGGACCCCCAAGAACTTACGTGGGAGCTTCAACCCTGGAGGTATTTCATAAACTTATCACCTCCAGAAAATCATAATTACCGTCTCTGCAATCATTTCCCATTTCTCTCCAGCTGCCATCTGTCAAGCGGCGCCGGCCACCTAAACCTCATGCAAGTTGCGCGGTTCCTAATTAATCCCAGAAGACCACACAGGCTAAGTGGAAATGCGTTATTTTTTAAAAATGGAAGCAAACCAGCCACCATATGATAGATACCACGTAAGGAGGGCAACCCCATGGGTCACTGCAGAAAAACAAAATGATGGAGGAAATGATTTGCAAAATGAGAGCTCACACTCTGTTCTTCACGTGAGGTGCTGGAAGTCACAGTTCCAGAGCGGAGAGTTTTCCATCATGGTCTCACGGCTGCTGGGCCCTGGGGACGTTTCTCAGGGTTGTGTGGGGTGTTTTTACGCAGGGTTCACTTCTGGATGTTTTTGGAAAATCCTGAGTTCCTTTCTCAACTCTTTCTCTTCGCCTCCCAAATCAGAAGTTCCTCTTCTCCCTGAGCATGGCTAGATCGGACACCTCCACCTCACCAAGCTTCTCTGCTTGCCTTTAAATAAATGTTTCCCAGGTCCTGAACACATGGAAATGTCCCTGAGCCACTTGTTCCCTTTTCTGAAGATGTGGCTGTGGTGGTAAGGTTCCTGTCCCAGAGTGTGAGACCCACCTACTGTTCCCGTTGGCCTGACAGCTTCTCCTCTCTGAGCTGCTCCTTCCCCAGCTACCTTCCCTGCTGCCAAGCAGCCTTGTGACCCCGAGCTGGGCAACCTGAGGCAGGGCTGACAAGTGGCCAATCAGAACCTTCTGGGTGGATATCTATGGAGGATGGGGTGAGGAAGCTCCAGGTGCTAAGGACTCATTATGCCTGGTGCTGGGGACCCACCTAGGCCACCTGCCTGAGTAAAGTATTCCCAGGGCAAAGCTAAGCCTCCAATATGGACAGCCTCTGGGGGACATCCTCTGAGCCTTGGACCTGGCCATATCTGAGCCATCTTGCCCTGGACTTCAGTTCTGGGAGCTAATTCATTCCTTTTTGTTAAGACGATTTGAGTGGTTTTCTGTCCACTGTGAATTAAAAACTCCTCTATAGACACTGCTCCTGGCCCCTGATGTCCCAACACTCTCTCCTTGTTCAGGAAGGTGAGCCTTCAACAAGACCCTGGCTCTTCTCCCCAGTGCCTAGGAGGCTTGCAGACGAGCCGAGGCATGGGCTGAGGGAAAGTGGCTTCTGGGAGAGTGGGGGTTGTTTTCATGCTCCCGACTGCAGCCTAGGGGATCTCCTATAGCTGCCCAAAGTCTGGGAAACACCCACTGCCCCCATTCATCCATCCAACAGACATTGCTGAGCCTGTGGGGCATGGGGGACATGTCCAAAAATAAGACATACAAGGCCCCTGCCCACCAGCCCTGGCCCCTGCCCAACGCCGGAGCTTCCCCTTCACCAGCCTCTCCTTCTCCTGCCCCAAGCCTTCTTTTGCACACACGTGCACACGCATGTGCACACACAGATTCACCTACATCCATAGACACACATGTATGCACAGCTGCATCCATACTCGGCAGCTCCACGTCCGGACACACCTCCATTTCTCTGCCAGGACCCTCCTTACCTCTCCTCCTCCTTTACCGTCCCCAGGCTCATCCTTCTGAAATCTTTATGACTCAAGCTCAGCTGTCACCTCCCCAGGAAGGCTGCATGTGGAACCCCACCTCCTGCGCCCACAGCCCAGGGCTCCCCATCTCCTATTCCCACCTGTGGAGAGCCCCCTCTTCCCTTTGACACTGTGGGCACCTGGCTCATGGCACAGCCCCCGCCCAGATGAGCTTGTCAACCTCTGCAAATGAGTGAGTCCTTGAACCTCTGCAGGTGCCCAGGTGAGCTCTGGGAGCTCCTAGTTGTGGATGATAAACTTAAGGAACTTGAGTTTTGCAGACTGGAAGCGGAGGGTGGAGCCCTTTCTAGAAAAGTTCTAGAGGAGCCCATTCTCGTCCGATTCCTGGTAAGTTATCACATAGTTGGGAGTTTGAGTACAGCCCCTAGACCAATGCCATTCACTCATCAGTGAACGTTCATAGAGCCTGCGAGGGGCCAGGATCTCTCCCAGGCCCTGAGAGGGGGTGAAGGAGCCAGGACCACCACCATCAGGGTGTTTCAAATGAGGCAGTCCTGCCGGCCTCTGTCTGTTTTTCAGGGTCCTCATCAGAACCTGGAGACCCTGAGCTGGAGGCCAAGGGCTGTGGTTTGGAGGCTGCAACCTCGGAACCACAAAGCTTTGGAGCTCCAGAGCCTCCTGGTACTGCTTTCACAACACCCCGTGTGCACACAGGCACTTGGCCCAGGGCTCCAGGGCACTGGTGACAAGCCAGGCTCAAGGCCCAAGTCCCTAATTCCTAGAACAGGGCCCTTACTTCCTCCTCTTGGTCCTCTTCCCCAGAGCATTTACTGAGTATCTGTTCTGCATCCAGCACTCTACATGTAATCCTCCCAGAGACTTGTAATTTACAGATGGGGAAAACGAGGGCCAGAGGGCCTAAGCGACCTCGCAGGGCCTCTGCCCAGCTGGACAAGGGGCATTCAGAACCATGAGCCCAGGCCTGTCTGACTGCACAATTCAGCCCAGTACTGCCTGACCCTGATCCGTTCTGGAGAATGGGGACTTACTGGGGCTGAGCCATAGGACCAGGTGATGGGGCTTCTCTGACTCCCAGGGGGCAGGTGTCCTGAGTGGGGGAGATGAGATGAGTCCCTGGGTGGAAAGAAGGCTGTGGCTTCAGCACCTGGTGGTGGTGGCTCTCCATCCCAGGAGCTTCACAGGGGATCCTGCCTCTGGAGTGCTCAGTCGTAAATCATCACAAAGCCTCACACTGACAATATTCTGTACCCGCTTGCGGAGGCCTGTGGCTTGGGAACATTAGCCTGGATTTCTTGTCCTGCCTGGGTTTTAATTCAAGCAGATATGTTAGGTCCAGACAATGCTTTTCACAAAGCTCCTTACTCTGTCATTCATGCCAGGACAAGAAGAAAACAAAGTGGGACATCCCAAACCATCTAGGATGTGGTCTGGTGCCCTGACCAGGTGAGCTCACCCAGCCTGGGAGTGGTGGCCACCAAGTCCACCACTGAGCTTAAAACCAGAAAAGACAGTGCCACATACCACATCGTACAAATTCTTCTCAAAAAGAGCCTGGGTTAGTGACCCCCTTGTATGAGTCACCATGCTCTGAGTCACCCCATGTGTGAGTCTGTGTGAGTCACCTTGGTGTGAATCAGCCGGTATGGGAATCACCCAGTATGTACCACTCTGGCATGAGTCATCCCATGGGACAGATGGGTTTCACACACAAGTCAGCAAGATGGGTCTGTAAACCACAGGCAGAGTCACAGCTTTGCCCTAAAGAGCATCACTGGGAGCCTTACCCACTCCTGCAGCCCTCAGTCTTACCCCTCCACTTGTCACATACCTGTGGCTGGGAAGCCACCCCTACTCTTTGTTGGATTGTTGCTGGGGGCTTTTGAAGAAGCCAGTACTGCAGTGAAGGAACGACGCTTGGCCCAAAAGCCATGCTTGAGGACCCCCGGGCTGCCTTCTCAGGACAATGCAAACCAGCACCCACCCCACCACATGCCCCGCTCAGACCCACTCCTCCAGTCTCTGTGCTCTCAGAGTTTGTCCACCCCCTTTCCTCCTCTGATGGAAGTCCTTCCTGGGATCCCTGTACGGGGCACGGACCCCCTCATCCATCTTGTGTTCTCAAGGCCTTGGAGCTTCAATAAAACCCAATCATTAATTGATGGTTTACTCAGCACTTCATTCACTTATTCAGGGCTCACATATAGACCACCTACTGCAAGGCTCAAAGTTCAGGTTCCAGGGGTCTGTACACCAGGTGATAATCCTGGGCTGTCTGTGCATTGAGTCCAGAAGCAGCTACTCTTCATCTGAGACCCACGAACACAAAATAAAAGCTGTCCTCTCTCCCCTACTGCACACACAGTTGAGGAACATGGGTGGGACCATCAAAACCCATGCTTCTGCTAGGAAAGGGGGAGCATGGGAGACACAGCCACACTGGGCCACTGGAATTCTGAAATCCTGCTTAAGTGGACTTAAGTGGAATCTTCTTCCCAGGAAGGGTAGTGTTTCCTAATTAGATCCTAAATCTGAGGGGCTTCACGGGCAGGGCTCATGGGGCTCCTTGGCTCTGCCCTTGGGGGAGGACCCTCCTCTTCTGTTATTTTCATTGGCTACACCTAAAGAGGGTGTCAGACAATGTATCCTTTTCTGTCATTCTACCTCCTTTCTGTAGAAGGCTGGAGGGCCAAAGATCATTTTTAACTCTCATTACAAACCATTTTGGTCCAGACTTTGAGTTTATTTGGCAATAGATCTCTCTCAAAAAGCTGAAAACATAGTCGTCGTCTTCTTACCAATTTAATTCTCACCCACCCCATATGCCATCGTCACACCAGAGTTCTTGAGAAGTGCCTCCTTCTCTCCCTCCCTCCCTGCCTTCTCTCTCTCTCTCTCTCTCTCTCTCTCTCCCCACCTCTCTCTCTCTCTCTCTTTCTCTGTATCTCTCTTGGGATAAGCAAACCCTCAGTCCTGTCCTTGCTACAAGTCTGACTCTTAACTGTCTTTTTTGCTCAAGTATTTCTCAACATTAATTTTTACCATTTGGAATTGAAAAGCACTTGCCTCATCCAACTGTACAAGTACCCAGATTTCTCAACTCTATTCTTTTTTTTAAACATTAATTCATTTTTGAGAGACAGAGCATAAGTGGGGGAAAGAGAGAGAGGGAGACACAGAATCCAAAGCAGGCTCCAGGCTCCGAGCTGTCAGCACAGAGCCCGATGCAGGGCTCAAACTCACAGACTGCTAGATTGTGACCTGAGCCGAACTCAGATGCTTAACTGACTGAGCCACCCAGGTGCCCCAACAACTCTATTCTTTTTTATTTTCAGCCAACAGCAGCCAACACATACTATTAACATTTTATGGACGTGAAGAATTAACTCTTCTCTTTAAATTAGGAGTTTTAATTATTTGGACCATTATCTATTTTTTTTGGTAACAGCATAGGTGGTGCCATTATTAAATATTTCACTAGCACCTGGCACATGGACAACCATCCTTCCAGCCTCCAGTACAGACTGTGGTATCCTTCCCTGCAGGGGTGAGAACTCACAGAGGAGTGGACTGGATGAGGGGAGAGAATAAATCAAGAGCCCTATTTCAGCCAAAATAATTTTTGAGACACCCATTAGACATACACTATGAATTTAATGATGAAAACCTCAAAGAGGGAGTCATTGGCCTCTTGCTTGTTTATGTTGTAAGAAACATAAACACACAAAATAAATAATGGGTTTACTCTGAATGAAAAATTTTGAGTTAGGATCTCCTAAATGAGGCATTTTTGCAACTCTACACGACGCTGGAAGACTTTGTTACTTTTAGGCATTCAACACCTTCCCCCTATTCCACTCCCACCTTTCAGCCACAAGAATCATTGCCTTCAAGAGCACTGCTGTCAAGAGAAACGAGGGTGTCCCTAAGGCATCCTGGAGAATGCAAAAGCTTGTGAACTTCCCATCAAGAGATAACTTAAGTCCTTTTCAGGGCTAACAGTCTCTGACGGCATGACTATAAATTAAATGCACCATGCTTCTTTTATTATAGACACTCTGAAATATTAAAGAAGGTTAATAATTAAGGCTAATCTTGAACCAGTTCAAAGCTCCAGCACTAATGATCTGAGCTGCTTGGCTGCTTCTGAGACTTCCCTATCATGCACACATCTCTCTGTCAGTCCTGACACCTCAGACAGGTGGGCTTGGTGAAGAGGCAGTATGACCTGCATCACCTCAATGCACCTATACGGACATTCACAGAAGCTCACAGAGGTTTCGCGCAACTGTCTTCACTCTTCTAGGCTCAAGTAAACAATCAATTTAAAGTGGTTTGGGTCTTTTTTTTTTTTTTTATGGACGTGAATAAGAATGTCATCCATGTATACCAGCAGCTTAACAACACGGCATTAAATATTTCACTGCCTGGGTAAATACATTTGACGTCAGTGTCCCAGCCTGAATTAAGTATTTATTGTGCGTCTTTGTCCAAAGCCCATTTTAAATCTGGGCATTTGTCAACATGTTCAAAGAATGGCACCAAATCCCTGGAAACAGCTGGAGTTCAGTCATAGGCCCTGGCTGCTCCAAGGTGACCTACAAGCATCATAAAACTGAAAATAAAAACGAGGCTGCCACTTTGATTATGTGTATGCTAACAGAGAGCTACTTTGTGGCACACTGAGAACTGGAAGGGACACTAGATCTATTGCCCAGAACAAGCTTCCAAACTAAAAATGCATCCACAGCTAAAGGATAGCAATTTGGAAAAGTCACAAAAATATCGTGGGAAAAATATATGTTCATGTAGACAGGTGCCTGCCATGAAATTGCACGTTCTGCCAAGACTCCCAGCCGGTGCATGCTCTGGGACCCAAGGGGGGACTTCTGTCCCTTGAGACACTGGACCATTCCATCCCTGGGCAAATGGGATTGGTACCCCAGGAGAAGCCATGAGGCTCAGAGGATTTCCAGAGAAGAAAGTAATAGCACAGATGCAATCCAGGCACCTTTCAGTCCTTCCTTCAATCCTAATCTTCTTGAAATTGTCTTGTTCCTTCACTTTCTTGACATTGTTTTCATGCTAGCCATGGGATGAGTCATGGTATCCCTCCTGCCTCATCAACCTTTTCTTCTCAATTGCCTTCTGTACCTTTTCCTCCCTCAGTGTATCCCTCTTGACCCTTCCCCCGGGGCCATTCTGTTCCGTCCCACAACCTCACTGCAACATCAATCAGGAGTCCTCACCTTTGTGAGGTCCTTTGAAATTTCCTGCTTAATTTTTATTATTGAAGTATAGTTAACATGCAATGTTATATTAGTTTCAGGTTTGCAACATAGTGATTGGAGAAATCTATACGTTATGCGGCACTCACCACCATTGTAAGCATAGTCACCATCTGTCGCCATATATTATTACAACATAGACTCTGTTCCCTGTGCTGTACTTTCTATCCCTGTGACTTACTGATTTTACAACTGGAAGTTTGTACCTCTTAATCTCTTTCACCTCACTTGCCCATTCCCGACCCTCCTCCTGTCTGGCAACCACTAGGTCCTTCTCTGTATTGATGAGTCTGTTTCTGTTTGTGTTTGTTTGTTTGTTTGTTTGTTTGTTTTGCTTTCCTTTAGATTCCACCTGTAAGTGAAATCATATGCTTTTGTCTTTTTCTTTCTGACTTATTTCAGTTAGCAAAATACCCACTAGGTTCCTCCCTGTTGCCATGAAAATTTAATGAGAGCTGTGAGGGCTCTATTCAGAAAAAAATACACTTGCTCATACACAGTCACAATTTTGCATTCCCTTCAGAGGAGACATTGACTTGGGAGAAGCCTCCCCCACCTGTGGGGTGGTGCCCCCCCCCCGGTTGTTTCCCCCGGATTCAGGACTGTAAGCCACTATAAGGACATGGGACCTACTGTTCTCCTCTGAACCCCCCAGAGCCTGCACTGTAAGAACCCAATGAACATTTGTTACATGGTAAAAGAAGTTTAACTTGTAAAAATGCATATAATATTTTTTAAATACAGAGAAAAATTCACAAAAGTGCATATAAAATATGATCTTAATGATAGAAATATATGCTTAGAAAAAAAAATGGAAAGGAAACTCACTAAAATGTTACCAAGTAGATTATTTCCAGGTGGTGAAATTATGGGAGATTTTTCATTTATTCTTTAAACCTTGCTTTATGTTACAAATATTTTTAAGCACATGTAGCCCTATACTTTAGTCCAATTTTCTCTCATGAGGTGTTTTGAAGAATGAAAGTGTGAATCCTGGACCTCACTGCACCCCACTCCCTTCTCTTACACAGGACAAATTCTGATGCTCCAAGGTCTGGGGTCTCTCCCTGTCAGGGTCATGAAAGATTTATGTATTTGGGGTCCAAAAGTGAAGTTTCTAGACACCCTGATCAATCTGTACCTTGCCTTATTTAAGAAACCCAGGGGGCACCTCGATGGCTCAGTCAGTTAAGCGTCCAACTCTTGATCTTGGCAGGTCATGATCTCACTGTTCATGAGTTTGAGCCCTGCATTGGGATCTGTGCTAACAGTGCAGAGCCTGCTTGGGATTCTCTCTCTCCCTCTTTTTGCCCCCCACCCTGCTCGTGCTCTCTCTCTCAAAATAAATAAAGAAACATTAAAAACAACAACAACAAAGAAAGAAATCTAGGCCCAATAGACCAGGTGGTTAAGCTAGGGGGGGTACAGAGAGAGGCAGAAGGGAAGGAGGTGGGTGATTGAGGGGAGGGGATGGGTTAGATTTCCCCCAAGAATTTGGGAGCTTCTGAAAGAGCAGAGACTCACATTCCACTTGACTGCAGGATCCCCAGAGGGTCAAACATCTGAGAAATGCAGCTTCTCAGGCAAGTGTGCACTGGGCACTGACTGTGAGGCTTGTGCTTGGTATGCCCTGGATGGTGGAGGCAAGGAACAGTGTGCATGGTGGAGGTAGCTCAGAAGAGGGAGGTTCTTCAGCTGCAGAAAGGCTGAGGTGCTCATAGGAGTTCCTAGACAAAAACAGGGACCTCCAGTAGTGACGAAGGGTACACATCTCCAACAGCCTGATTTAGTTCAATGTACAAAAATAAAACAAAATAATGGTTTCTGTATCAGGAGGTCTGCCGCATACGTGGAACTGGGTGCTATTTGGAGTGTTGATTGCTTGCGGGTTGTTTTCTGCTGCTTTCTCTGGTGGAATCGGCCTCAGGAATCTTAGCTGCAAAAGACATAGAAACAATACCTTAGGGGGGCGCCTGGGTGGCTCAGTCGGTTGAGTGGCCGACTTCGGCTCAGGTCACGATCTCGCGGTCCGTGAGTTCGAGCCCCGCGTTGGGCTCTGTGCTGACAGCTCGGAGCCTGGAGCCTGTTTCGGATTCTGTGTCTCCCTCTCTCTGACCCTCCCCCGTTCATGCTCTGTCTCTCTCTGTCTCAAAACTAAATAAACGTTAAAAAAATTAAAAAAGAAAAAAAAGAAACAATACCTTAGGCCTGAAAGTCACCTTGGAAAGCGGCCAGTCACTTGGCTTTCAAACTATCCTCTGCAGAGCTTCTTCAAGCCCACTGCCAAAGCCAGGAGCCAGAGGACTGGGAAGCCAGGGCTCCCCTCCATACACCAGGTTCCCCTCAATTCGACCAGAGTAATCCTGTTTTTATTTTCACTTAATACATTTCCTGGAGTCCATTCACCACAAGTCTGAGTGTCTTTCCCATGCAGGGGAAACACTGGTCCCAGCCTCCCATCTCACTGAGACCCAGAAGGGAAAATTTATCTCTTGCCTTGGGGAAATACAGCAGAAGCTGAACTAGAACCCAAGGGCAGGAGACATAGGCATGTGCTTCCGTGCAAAGGGATCACCTTGGCTGTTTCTGCAATGCTACAATTCAAACCTCTCTATCTCTCCAGGCTCAGGAGCAAGCACAGAAAGTCACTAGCAAAGAGAAATGCATTTGGACAGATATCTGCAAACAAAGTTATGTTCAAAGAAGAGTAAAGCTCTGCGTTTGTGACAGAGTGATCAGAAGAAACACATTAGGCCCTTCAAGTACCCAAGCCCACTGGTTCCTTGCAGACTAGCGAGGGCAGCCTCCCCCAGAGATGCTTGAGAGAGCCAGTGGTGGATCCATTCACTGGCTTTTCACCCTCTATTCCTGACCCCCAGTACGCCAAGGATGGGGAGCTAAAAATGCCACCCTCCAGATACCTTAGCATCTAGGGCTCCAGACATGGCCAAGTTCCACCAGTCAGATGTACTACCACAAGACGGGTTTGAACCTGAAGCCTGTGAGCAGAGAGGGAAAAACATGAGGTGCCCATTTGGCTGGGGTATTAGAGCCAGCAGCTGTAGTGGTAGCTTCTTTCTTTTCTATCGAAATGTAGTTAACATGCCATATTATATTAGTTTCAAGGGTACAGCATTGTGATTCAAAATTTATATACATTACAAAGTGGTGGCCACAATAAACCCAGCTACAGTTAGTCACCACGCAAAGGTGTTAGTTTCGTGAACTATATTGCCTGTGTTATACATTGCATCCTTGTGTCATTGATTTTATAACCGGAAGTTTGTACCTTTCAATGCCCTTCTATTTCACCTTCTGGCAACCACTAGGCTGTTCTCTGTATCTAGGAGTCAGTCTCTGTTTGGTTTTGTTTGCTTTGTTTTTTATATTCCACCATGAAATCACATACCATGAAATCTTATGGTATTTGTCTTTCTCTGTCTGAGCTATTTCACTTAGTATAATACCCTGTAGGTCTATCTGTGTTGCTGCCAATGGCAAGATTTCATTCCGTTTTGTGGCTAATATTCCAGTGTGTGTGTGTGTGTGTGTGTGTGTGTGTGTGTGTAAAACCTCTTCCTTTTCCATTCATCCACCAATGGACACTTGATCTCCTTCCATAGGCTGGCTATTGTTTTAATGATACAATAAACATAGGGGCGCATGTATCTCTTTGAATCAGTGTCTTTGTATTCTTCGGGTGAATACCCAGTAGTGTGATTGCTGGGTCATAGGGCAGTTCTATTTCTAACTTTTTGAGGAACTTCCATACTGTTTTCCAGAGTGGCTGCACCAGTCAACGCTACGCAATGGCAGCTTCTTAGTTCACTGAGTGGTCTCCCAATTGAACAACGTTTGCAGCAGCGGGGTGGTGGGGCCTCACAGCATTCTGCAGCAGCAGCCACAGCCTTTTCCATCTTGATGGAGTGACCCTGGACATGGGAATTTTTCCTAGGACATGACTTAGAGTCTTAACTATTTTGTAAGCACCCAAACGCCTTCTCAAAAACCATTTCTGCTAATGCCAGCTAGGTGGATTCCACTGTCTGTGGCTTAATGCTTATCGAACTTTGGCATATTTACCAATCCAATAAGTGAAAACAAAATGTATTCATTATAGTTTTAATTTAATCTTCTCTTAACTTGAGTGAAGTTAAAAGTCTTTTTCTGGAGGCGCCTGGCTGGCTCAGCTGGTAGATCGTGTGACTCAGGGTCATGAGTTCAAGCCCCACATTGGGTGTGGAGCCTACTCAAAATTCTTAAAAAATAGTAATAAAACATAAAGTAAACAAATACCTTTAAAAGAAGTATCTTTCTGTGTTTAAGAGGCATTTGTATTTCCCTTTCTGAGAACAATCTGCTCTTTTTTGAGAGGTATGACCCCATTTGTCATACTTATTCTCCCATACTTATTTCTTCCATTAGTTTTATAGTTTTACTTTTCATATTTAGGCATTTACCACATCTGAATTGCCCTACCATATATGGGTCAAGGTAGGTACCCAGTTTTCCCAATACTATCTGCCTGTTGATTTATGTGTATCTTTCATCACATATCCTATATGCATGGATTTGTTGCTGAACCATCTCTACTCTGTCCCGGGTCTATTTGCCTGTTTGTATGCCAATGATTATGTGATATGTGATTATAATAATGTTGCTACCTCTTCATAAATAGTAGGATAAATCCCCCTCCTTGCTTTTTTCCCCAAAATCCTCTTAAACATTTATGAATATTCATTCTTCTCTATAAATTTAAGAATAATTCTTGAAGTCCTCAGAATATCAAGCTAGATTTTGTGTTGGAATTGTATTAAATTAACAGAATAATAGGATAGTAACACCTTCATGAAGTTATTCAATCATGATATTTATTCAGATGTTTTATGTCCTTTAATTAACTTTTACATTTTTCTCCATTAATATTTTGTGTAATTTCTGTCAATTTCTAAATAATTTATAGTCTTTATAATATTTTGAATATATTATTTTATATTGTATATTTTATGGTTATTGATGTTGAAGGTAAATTCTATTGATTTTTGTAAACTGACCTTGTATCTAGAAACCCCAATGACAATTCATAATAGATTTAATTTTTCTCTGTTGACGGTGTTGTGTTTCCTATGTAGAAAATTATCTATACAGAGAGTTTTACCCTCTCCTTCCAGTTCTTATAACTTTTGTTCTTTTTCCATTTGGATAGTATTTTTGAGAACTTTAATACTGTGTAAAATCTGGCATCAAGAGAGGGCATCCATAATTTCTTCTTGATTCTAAAGAGAATGTATCTAAAATTTTTGCTTTAAGCAAATTTTGATGTTTGCTGTTGGTTTTGGTTTGTAAACTCTATCAAGTTAAGGAAACCTCTTTGTAAGTCTTCTTTTCTAAAACATTTTCCATTGTTAAATTGTTGCTGACTTTCCAGAATGGCTAAATTGAACAACACAACAAGGCACAGCAAGTATTGACAAGGATGTGGCTGGCTGATGCCGGGAGCATAGACTGTGGTTGGCTGATGCTGGGAGTGTAGATTGGTACAAACATGTATCAGACACTGTCAGTGCTCCTCCCAGATCCCCTCCATCCCTAGTCTGTGGTTTCCAAGCTTCACTGTTTTGCCCCCAATTGCCCACACCTGCAACTCTTTGTAAGAGGATGGGTCTTATGTTACTGAGATCACTTAGCTCACATGGACAGAGAGCCAGAAATACTCCCATGGCAGCCATTAGGCCAACAAATGGTACAGGAGTGTGAAAGTCCAGCAAACCTGCCTCAGGTTGGGACAACTCAGAGGCATATTTTATACTCACAAGGTCTTTTGTGGAGTCAGTGACACTCTGTTCCACAGAACTTTGCTTTAAATCATGCCCTTGCTTGGGCTCTTCCCCTTTTCTGTCCTACCTACTCCACTACTTTCCTCATTTCTCCTGAGAGCACATCCTTAATAAATCATACATACATAAATACTCATCCCAGGGTCTGCTTCTGACCCTTACCTTACTTCCAACCTAAGACAATCACCTTAGAAAACTGTTTAGCCAAGCTGAATATATACATTTCCTATGATTACAATCCCACTCCAAGGTACATACAGAAGGAGTACATACATAAGGGGGCATCTGTGTGGCTTAGTCAGTTAAGCACCCAACTTTGGCTCAAGTCATGATCTTGAAGTTCATGAGTTCCAGCCCCACGACGGGCTGTCTGCTGTCAGCACAGAGGCTGCTTAAGATCCTCTGCCCCCCTCTCTCTCTCCCTCTCTCTCTCTCTAAAAATAAATAAAAATCAAAAAGAAATACATACATAACTTTAACAATAATCATGTATGAAAATATTCATGGCACCATTATTATTAATAACCCCAAAATGAACACAACCCACATGTTTATCAAATTATTTGACTGGATAAATAAAATGCCTCATATTCACATAATGAAATACTACACATCAGTAAGAATGAATAAACTACAACTGAATTCAACAATATGGATGGAACTTACAGCCCTCAAATTGGGAAAGAAGTCCAACACAAAGGAGGACAGAAACTGTGATTTCATACTGGGCAACCAGACAAAACTAATCTGTGAAGCCAACTTTGTTTTGTTTTGTTTTGTTTTGTTTTGTTTTGTTTTGTTTTGTTTTCACATGGCTACTGAGTTGTCTCAATACCATTTACTGAATAATATGTCTTTGACGATTTGAAGTCAGGACAGTGGTTGCCCTTGTCCAGGGTGTAGGGGTCACACTGAGGGTTATGGGTGCTGGTTGCATGGGTGGTTTCAGTTTATGAACATTAATTGAGCTATCCACTTGTGATTTGTATACTTTTCTGTAAGTATATTATTCATCCTTACATTTAAAAAATTAGATAATAATGAAGTGTTAAATTTTATGAGACTTTTGTCTGCATATATTGACATAATTAAATTGAAAGATTTTCTTTTAACGTTGGACCATTTTCACCACACTCTGGAGATAAACCTTTGAGCATATTGAATGAACTTGTTAATTCAAGTTGGATTTGGTTAAGATTTCTCTCTATTCTAAAAGGTGAAATAAATCTACATGTTTTTTTGTTCTGTTCTCATACAGTTTGGGAACTGTGGCTAAACTATGAGCTTGGCAACTCGATATTATTTTCTACTTTCTGGGATAACTGGAATAAGATAAGAAAAATCTCTTCATTGATAGTTTATGGGAATTCACAAATTATCTGGATTTGGGTCTTTTTGGGGGTAGGGACCATTTAACTATCCTGTCTATTTATTTAGTGTCTATTGAAATGTTACAGCTTTCTATCCCTTCTTCTTTCAATTATAATATTTTGTAACTTTTTAAAAATGGGTCCATTTTTTTCAGGATGTTCAAGTTTATTAGCATAGTTTCTTTTAATTTCATGGTTTTATTTTACTTTTTTGTTTAAAACTCTCACCCACCTGGAATCTATTTTGAGGTAAAGTGAAATTGTGGTTCAAAAAAAGAAAGAAAGAAAGAAAATGAAATTGTGGTTCTAGTTTTGGGTGTTTTTTTTCCACATGGCTACCCAGTGGTCCCCACATCATTTATCAATAGCACCTCTTCTCCTCAGGGAAGCTGAGTGATGTCAGCGGGATGGCTGTGAGTGGCAGCTCCATTGTTCACTGGTAACATCAATGAAGTAAGAAGTACTGGAACAGACAGTGAAGAGGTGAACCCCCTTGCCATTTCCTCCACTGAGAAGATAAAACAAAAGAAGAAACAAATATCCAGATAAGCATGCCCAGACAGACCCCTGCTAGTCTGTCTCCAATGGCAGGGACCCAGTGGGGAACTAGTCAGATAGAATCAATCACACAGCAGGGAGCTCAAATGGGGCCTATATTGTGGTACTTAGAATATGACGTTGTCAGAATAGAGCCAGAATCTCTCTGCTTTCTCCCTCTATATTTTACTCTGCAATGTCATAGTAAATGATCAATTTCCCCCAAGTCTGAAAGTGTTTGTGACTTATTTTGCAGGGTCTCTGTCTTTCAGCTATGTCAGAGAGAATCTCCAAAGCTCCAGATAGGAGGGGGCTCACCTTCCACAGCAGCAGAGAAATAATAGATCCCATCTTCAAGGATCTCCCTGACTCCCTGACAGGAGCCTCAGTAATACCCCCAGCCACCACCTGCAACTTGGACATACAGTGGAACCTATATAATACAAATCCCAAACATAAATGCCTCAATTGTTTTTTTAGAATATTCATAGTAAGATAAGGAATAGAAGGTAAAAGGTCATTAACCCTTCATAAAGCTACTTTCACCCCACCCCACATACATGTCTCCATTTATGAAGTACTTAGCTAGGAAGTATACTCCTTCCAGTGTTCATCAAGAGGAAAGAAGAGAGAAAGTAAACCTCTCATAATGTGATGAATATTCTTTCTCTTTAGTCTGACTAAACCATTTTAGGCTACATGAGCAGCCCCACTAGACCAATAACAGTCCTCAAAGAATCCCATGTATGATTGGCTTAGTCCTCGCTTCCTAAGCCAATCGCTAGCAATCAGGATGGGACCATCATGATTGGGCCACTCTTACCTGGGTCCAGTTTTGGGTGCTGGTTACTGAGAGAAACCAAGGAAACTTAGGTTCCTCAACCAAAGGGTATGTCAGAATGACTGAATATATGTTGAGAAAACAACTGATAGTGTTCATGACAGAATTTTCTTTTACTCTCTAATTTTTTAACTCATAGTAAGATATACATAACATAAAAATTTTCATTTTAACCATTTTTAAGTGTAGAGTTCAAAGGCATTAATTACATTCACAATGTTGTGCAACCATCTGCAGTATATATTTCCAAGCCTTTTTCCTCATCCCAAACATAAACTCTGTGACCATTAAGCAATAACTTAATTTCCCATTTTCCCCTACCTCCAGCCCCTGGTAACTTCTAATGTACTTTCTGTCTCTATGGATTTTCCTTTACAAGATATTTCACATAAATGGAATCATACAGTATCTGTCCTTTTTTTTTTTTTTTTTTTTGGTCTGGCTTATTTTACTCAGCATAATGTTTTCAAGATTCATCTGTGTTATACCATGCATTAAAACTTCCTTTTCATGGCTAAAAATTATTCCACTATATGTATATACAACATTTAACTTATCCATTCATCTTTTGATGGGCACTTGCATTGTTTCTACATTTTGGCTATTGTGAATAATGCTGCAATAAACACTGGCATACAAAAACTGTAGGAGTTCCTGTTTTCAATTCTTGGGGTATATATCTAGAACCAGAAATATTGGGTCATAGAGTAATTCTATGTTTAGTTTTTTGGGGAACTTCCAAACTATTTTCCACAGAGACTGCACCATCTTATAGTCCCACCAGCAGTGTATAAGGGTTCCAGTTTTTTCCATATCCTCACCAACACTTGTTATTTTCCCTTTTTAAAAAAAATTATAGTCAGCCTAATGGATATGAAGTGGTCCCTCTCTGTGGTTTGATTTGCATTCCTCTAGAGACTAATGATGTTGAGCAGCGTTTCCTATAATAAGATATACCTATTGACCACGTGTATATCTTCTTTGAAGAAATGTCTAAGTCCTTTATCCATTTTCCCAACTGCTCTTCCAAATAACTAGAGTCATTTGTCTTGCTGTTCAGACCTTTATCAGATAAAGGATTTGCAAATATTTTCTCCTATTTTTGTGGGGTTTTGCTTCACTTTCTTGATAAATATCCCTTGATGTACTGTCACAGACTTTGAGTCTGGAGTTCTGTCTTGTCCAGTGAGAGAATGGATGCAGAATTGAATATGAGAGAGGCTAATGTCTGGGAGGAGACAAGAGCCCTGAGTAAGGGTCCTTGCTCCATATTTATTAGGATCAGAAGACTTTCAAACGTGATGGATGTGCAGAAAGAGATAATAAAACAGTGATCATTGATTCATGTGTGTGAGAGAAAGGGGGTTTCAAAGGCATGAGGTGTTAGGGGTTAGGGTCAAGACAAATCAAAGACCCAACGCCAAGCAAACGGCTGTTTATTGCAGGCACCAGACACTGTGTCTGTTTATCTTAACTTTTCTAGGGGCTGAGACAAATAGAGAATGATACTTCAGGATTAACAAGGTATTTTTCTTGCTAATTAACTCTGGACGTGTTTGCCCTGCTGCAAGGGCTTTCGGCTTCTACCTGTTCTCAGACGTTTTCATCCTGTGGAAGCGGCTTTCTGCTCTATGCTTTGTTCTATGCTGGGGGTGTTTTCACCCTATGGTTCTGCCTCTACTTGTTCTCCAACGCTTTCATCCTGTGGAAGCAACTTTCCACTCTATGCTTTGTTCTACACTGGGGGCGCTTTCACCCTGAGGTGGCTTTCTGCCCTAAGCCTTGTTAACCCATTGGTGCAAGCTCAGGGAATTCTTAAACTTATTCCCCACAATGCACAAATATTTTTAATTGTTACAAAGGTCAATTTTTTTTTTCTCTTGTTACCCATGCTGTCTTAGTGTCCTTTCATTTCAACCTGAAGGATTCCCTTTGGCATTTTCTATAGGATGGGTCCAGTGGTAACAAACTTCTTCAGTTGTTATTTCTCTGGGAATATCTTAATTTCTCCCTCATTGTTCAAGGACAGTTTTGTTGGGTATAGAATTCTCAAATAACAGGTTGTTTTCTTTCAGCACCTTAAATATGTCATCCCACTCCTTTTGGTTTCAATGATTTTTCATGAGAAATTGGTTGTTAGTCTTATAGAAGATCCTTGTGTATAATGAGTCACTTCTTTCTCACTGCTTTCATGATTGTCTGTTTGACTTTCAATAGTTCGATTACAATGTGTCTCAGTGTTGGTCTCTTTCTTATTTTTATCCTATTTGGAGTTTGTTGAGCTTCTTGGATGTGTAGCTTTATGTCTTTCATAAAACTTGGGAAGATTTTTGGTCATTACTTCTTCAACTATTTTTTGTTTCTTTCTCTATGTCTTTTCCTTCTGGGACTTTCAAGATACCTATATTGGTCCCCCTAATAGAGTTGCATATATCACTTAAGTTCTGTCATGTTTCTTTCTCTCCTTAGACTTGATAATTGCAAATTTCCTATATTCAAGTTCATAGATACTTTTTTCCTATTGTTGAACCCCTTAGTTTATTTTTCTTTTCAGTTGTACTTTTAACCTCCAGAAATTATGTTTCTTTAATCATTCTTACCTCTTTATTGATATTATCATTTTTCATACTTTATTTCTTAATGCCCTTTTTCTTTGTCCATGTTCTTCTTTTGTTTTTTAAGTATATTTAAGATTGTTGTTTTAAAGTTTTTGTCTAATAAGTCCAATGCTAGTTCCTCAGGGAATGTTTCTTTCTACTCATTTTATTTCTTTGTAGGGCCCTTTGTTACTATGTCTTTGTAGGCCTTGTAACTTTGTTGTTGTTGTTGACAACTGGACATTTGAGTATTATAAAATGGTAACTCTGGAAATGAGATTCTCTCTCTACCTCAAAATGTGTTTATTTTTCTTGATTGTTGAAGCCTATAGTCATTTATTTAATGATTTAACAATTTTTTTCATAGACTGTTTTCTTTGTTGTGTGTGGTTACTGAAGTCCTTGTTTCCTAGCTTGTGGTCACCTAATGTTGACATATATTTTCTTGAATTCCACTTGATTGATGTAAGTTTTTTACTGTTTTTCCAGAGTTTTTACATTAGTTCTGACAATTTTTGCTTGTTTTTCAGTGTTTGTGTGGGGAGACAAGGGCTTGGAGCTGGCTACTCCTCCATTTTTATGATGTCCAACTCAAAAGAATTATTTTGAAGATCAACTCCAGAGTTACTTTTGAGTAGTGTCCTAGTAGAACCAAGAGTGAGTAAGTACTAAAGAACCAGTAATTTAACTGAACTCAAATTGAGGGCAGTAAGAGCAGTGGGGATTGTTTAATTTGCTTTGTGCAAGACACTCTCCTGAGTGACTCAGATTTTGTTTCTGAATGTGTTGAGGGAAATAAGGATGTGTAGAAGGTCCTGAGAGTTCCTGGAACATAAGACATTTCTAATGATATGAGTATTTAATATATTTAATTACCATCATTTATTATTACTATTGTTATCATCTGACTCCTGAAGTTGTCATTGACTCAACAACCACATTTTTCTCCTGCAAAGGCAGGGTAGTTGAGACTCGGGGTTAGAAGGAGGTAGAACTGCAAATAAGTTCTAGTCTTTCATTTATTAACTCTGTGATCCTGGTTAGGACAAAAATCTCTCTGTTCTCAATTTCCTCATCAAAAATAGCGGGAATAATTATACACAGTACCTCAATGGGCTATAGTAAGGACTAAATGAGCAGGACTGAGCACCCCCATAAACGTTATGATTGATATTATTGCTCTTTTCAAGGACTTGGACTCAATCCTCAAAATGATAACAGGCTTCCCTCTCACTTTTTCAAGTACAGGTCTCACTGTTCCCTGCCTCTACCTATCATAGCCTCTCTAAGCAGCTCTCAGTCTTAACCAATCCTGACCTGGGACTTCATTCCTGGTGGATGTTTCTGTGTCCAGTCCTCTTTGCCCCTCAATATACCTGAACACCAAAAGACAAGCCCTCCATCTCCTCAAGGGGCCCCTCTCCAACCTCCCTTCCGCATGTCCACCATGGATTTTTCTTCTTTGCTGTGGAGGATTCAACCAACTATTGCTCACCATTTATCAGAACTTCTCCTTCATGTTGCCCAAGAGGACACAGTTGAGGGTAAAGTGGGAGAAAGATAGAATTTTTTTAAGTTATTTATTTTCCGTATGGCTCTTGGTTTTCTTAATCCCTCCAAATTCCTTCCTGGCACATCCAGTCCCTTTCTGGATTTTGAATTTCAAAAATCTATAGGCTCTGAAGGGAGGAGAAAGTGTTCAGGTTGTATTCAATATATTTAGGAATACCCAGGAGGACGTGGAACAGGGTTTTCTACCCCTTACTCCTCAAACTGAGGAAACATTTCCTACTGTAGGGGAAGGGTTAAGAATTGACATTTTGGAAGTCTCTATGAAAGGAAACCTGCTTCCTCTGGGTGGAAAATAACAAACCCCTTAGCTAGGATTTATATCATCAAGAGTTAGGCAGATAATCTGTCTCTTTTCCTAAGCATAGCCCCAAGATAAGTCAGAGAAAAAAGGTCATGTGTTTGTTTAGAGTAACAAAGCAGGTCTGAAATGATTCTGGAAACCACAAAGGATGACTTAGCAGTGGCCTCTGTGGACTGACCACTGAGGGCGAAATGGAACGAAAGGCATATCAATAGGAGCTGCCATGAGAATTTAGCACTGAGACCTTTAACTCCCAAACTTGTAACACAACAAAGTAAGTCCAAACCCAAGGAAAATGGAGGAAGACCAATTTGACTGAAATCAAATATGTACATTCCTGGCAAAATGGAGACATGAAATGAAAATTAAGTCACAAAAACAATGTGGAATTTCTGTCTTTCTTGAGGTTGAGCTGCTACATGAGCATCTACAGAAAGACTTGTGCCTATGACTTTGTTTTCATGATGAAAACAGTTACATGGCTAGCTGGCAAGAAGAAGGAGCAGCTTCCAGAACCAGAAATACTAGCTGAAAGGTTGGCCTGACAGAAACTCCCGTACTTTCACTCACCTACAGAGCCCCCATTGGGCAATTTCCAACTGGAAGCAGAGGGTAAGAGAAACTGTATAATACAATCCATTCAGGTCAGCCACTTAGCACTGAAAGCATGGTGAAGAAAGGTAAAGAATGCATCTGGAGAGCAAAGGCAAGATGTCCAGAACACTATGTGATAATACTGTTATCAGAATCAACAACTGGGAAGATTGTTTTCTTGATCTGGCCTTCTTCCGGGCGCTGAAGAGAGATAAGCACAAGAGGAGGAAGAATATGGAGGCTACTTTGGTCAATAAAGTTACCACTCAAAGGATCATTTTTAGAATCCTTCATCCAAGGTGGAGAGATTAAGGATAGAGCAAGGAAATGGACTCAAATCTTAGAAAATATATTGTGGATCACACCAAAGGAGTGAGATTGATAACAGTGGCAGGTGAGAAGATGAAGTAAAGGAGTCAGGTATCAGAACAGCAAAAAAAAATAATAATAATAACTCTGAAAAGTCTTGGATTCCCATTGATTTCACCATCTCTGTGAGGGTAGGTTTGAATAGGTGCCAACCATATCCAGATCATTATGTTTCTCATAGAAGCTACACCCATGTGAAAAAAAAAAAACTAGAGAACTGCACTGGGGGTATCTTCAGGGACTTCTTAGGATCCATCCAAGTATGCACCCCAGATCAGAGTTGGAGAGCCATGTCAAGGAATGTTGAGTTGAGTTGAGTTGCAATCGACTAGTTGACATGATATTATGCAATTTAGTTAAATGTTTGTTTATTTCTAACTTGTGATTTTATTTTTGGAGACAATATTTTTTTTCCAAATCTCAAATGTTTTCTTAGGACTTTGAAAAGCTCAGACAAGGATAGTGAATGGAAATCCCTGAGCAACAGCTGTGTGGGTGGCCTGAAGCAACTTGTCCAGCTGGAAATTTGAGGGTGGTGGGTTCCAAGAGAGAAGCTGCCAAGAGCTAATAGAGCACCTAATTGCCAGACCAGATTGAGAGAGACTTTTAGGTAGCTCATAGATATGGGAAGAGTTATTCACAGGTAGAAGAAAACTAATCAGTTTCTTAAAGTCAATAATCAACTAGTAGAAAAGTCAAACACTACACAAGAAATGGAATGTATAGCACGCAAGTAACATCAGCTATGAACAACACGTACATCATCATGGTAATGTAAACGTTGAATACTGATTTAACCAAAAATTATCATTTAACTGATTGAATGGTGGGAGAAGGGAGGTGATATAGGCCCTGATGTTTGAGTACTAAAAGCTTATCTTCCATAGTGGGGAATAAATAGATACTAGATAAATTAAATAAGGAACCACAGGGTCAGGCATATTATTTTAAAATATGGAGGTTAATATCAGAAGAAACTCAGCAGCTGCATCTGCCAAGCACATGCTAATATTTAGCTTGTGAATAACAGGAGGCAAAAAGAGGTGTCCATGTGTGGGTCCCCAAACCTGGCCAGGTGGGAAGAAGCCATAAGGTGGCAAGCCCTAGACACTGTAAGTTTCCCGTTCTTTCAGCAGCCTCCTCCTTGACTAGCTTTACAGAATATTTATTGCAGTTGCTTTTCTTTCTGGCAAACATATTTTCAATGGACGTCTAGAAAGTTAAAGTGGAAATCTCAACATAAACCAGAATAGTATACGCTTTCTCTCACATCTTCATTCTCTATCCCACCTTCCGTGGAAGGAAAGAGACAGTCACTCACGGACCCTGAACAACAGAGCTCTGCCACCTTCAACTCAGACTTTCGATGTCACCGTGGTGAGTGCTGAGGTATACTTTCCAGGTACCTCCAGGCCTAGGTGCTGAGGAGCATTTTCTCTTGAGGGGCTCAAGGCTGAGATCCTCTTGAGGTATAGGCAAAGGATGCTGCCTTACCTGAGGTTATCGACACCCCCCCCCCAGGAGAGAGCCCACATCCAGTGACTTTGGATACAAAGCCCCAGCCTCCTTTTCCCAATTGAGGGCATCTCTAAAGGACCAGCCCAACTTCGGAGCAGCCCTTGGGATCAGCTAAGGCCTCTGCTGGGACTGAATTCAGATGAACTCTCCGTCCAGTCATGCTCTCCTGCACATGTGTTGTTCCCGAGAGCACCATGCAATAAACCTACATGCGGATCTCCTTCTCAAAGTCTGTTTCCATGGAACCCAGCCTAAGGAGACACCTTCAGAGTCTCTTTCATTCCACCTGCCAGAAGGGAAAAGGGCATGAAGGGATACAGGGGGGAGTCTTGGATGCCGAATCTAGAGGCAATAGGCATGACTTCCATTGCTTAGAACCCAATCACATGGCCATACTTAATATCTGTGGAGGTGGGAAAATGCAGTCCAGCAGTGTCTCCCAAGAATTAGTGAGCACTTATCTGTCTCTGCCATTTGTACCTCCCTTCTCTCTCTCTCTCTCTCTCTCTCTCTCTCTCTCTCTCTCTCTCAGGAAAAACTCATCTGCAGCATCTGAAGAATTAAAATTTGAGGCACTTAGGCATGAGTCTTCATGGGAGAAGAGACACATGTTGTCGGCATCAGGATCCCTGGACTTTTTTCTCTTATTAAGAACTCCTTCTGTCTTCTACTAAGGACCATTATATTCAGCCTGTAATTAAATCTTGGGTGCTTCTTCTGCCTTCAGAAGAATTTTTTTTTTTTTCAGAAGGAGCAAAGTGAACTTGGAAGACTGTAGAAAAGATTAATATAAAGTTAATCTCTATTCCAAAGGTCATAAATTCCAATGTTTTGAAGAACTAAAGGGAACCGTGTGACCTGGTCCTTTCTACCTAGAGTTGGCAGAGCCCAGCGGGATCAATAAAGTAAAGAAGACATTACCAGCAGCCACCCGATCCCTCAAGGCACAGGGCCAGTTCAGAGAGAAGACTGTATACGTGCTGAGGGGTCCTCAACATGAGCCACAGAAAAGAGACCAGGCACTGAGCAAGTTCATCTCCCCAGAACTGGGACCCAGCAAGTTTTGTTACATAATGAGAGATTGTTTTGTTTTGCCTATAACTAAAAGCATTTTCCAAAACATAAGAGAGCTGGGACTCTTTCATGGAGATCCTCCAAGCCCTGGGGAAGAGTCTAAGACCAGAGGAGAATTCAGGTGGATCTAGGTGCCCTGGGCACCCCCCTCCCCTGTCCAGGGACAGTCCACCACCTGTCAGCCAAGAAGACTCAGTGCCAATGAACAGCAAGTGTTCACTGTCTACCCACTAGTGCTGAAGGTAAGCATAACTGGCCAGCCTCTGAGAAGTGGCTATAATCCCAGGTAAAGATGCTACTTGCCTCTTTAAAGCCCCAGTGCATGTAGGTGGAGAAGTGGCTTCAGAAGACCAGAGCCCGGTGCCCTCCTGTAACTCCCCTGGGACACAAACCTAACATCATTTTGGGTAGCAGTGCCAGTGAGGGTGTTTCTTTTCTTCTTTCTTCCTTTGCTCCTGGCCCCATGCCCTCATTCACCTGCCCTTGTCCCACAGTGGCTAGAGGCAGAGGGTTCCTGTTCTGTGTCTGCCTCCCTCTTGCTCTCTCCCATTGTGCTCACCTTCTCTGCTTCTGCCCAGCTCTCCCTGGCTACTCAGTGCCCTACCATGTGCCTCCTGCCTGTGCACAAGCTGGCCTTTCTTCAGTCACCCTGATACCCTGATGGGAGTGGCGATAGCTCATCTTCTTAAAAGTCTGACACTATGTAGCTTTTCCCTCTTTCGTTAGTTTCCTCTGGAATTTTTTCTCCGTGTTCTGACACTTCTTCTCTTCTCTTCTTCTCCTTGGATCTTTGTTTTTCTTCTCTTTTTGTCACACAGACCCACTGCTGTGTGTCCATGTCTGTGTTTCCTCCCTGTAACCCATACTCAAAGAAGGAAAGTGGGGCAAATCCTCCTCTGGAGGTAACAAGATTCAAAAACAAAACAAAACAAAAAAGAGAGAGCTTCCATACACACACCACATGACAAGACTAGAACTCACACTTGGACACTTAACCACTCTTTGGAAGCAACTATATTAAACTTTTGCTGTCTTTGTACATTTTAGGCATTTGAAAGATTTCCCAAGACTTTGAAGGATAAGCACACAATTTGACCTTGAAATGGGACACCCAACTGATGTGTTACCTTCCACTCGACTCAGAATACCTTTTGAAATGAGCTATGGCTCCAACCTAGCATGTCCTGAGAGAAGAAGGAGCTCACGCACACCCCAGAGCATGCTACATTCTCCAAACGAATCAGACCATTCCTCACCTCAGTCCCATGGAATGAGAAGAAAATATGCTTTCACTTTGTTTTGTTTATGACATGATGTCCAATCTATTGAGTTCCAATTTCTAACTCCCCTTCCCTATCACTGGAGAGAGTTATCATCCAAGCTGATATGAGGAAATGGAAGCTCACTGGTTCCAACCTGCTGTCAAATCTCAAGTGATTGAAAGAGAGGACACCTGGCATTTTTAAGATACATTTCTCTCCATCTCTCTTTTGATCCTACAACAGCACTGTCCTATGAGTACAGGAAGCTGAACTGTCTCTGATTATCCAGTGAGGCCACACCCAGGGGGTTATGCAGACTTGACTGGCTTCTTCAGGGATTATATTCTGCTCAAGGCTGCAGCCATCCACCAACCCTGGAAAAGCAGCCAGTCATGGGACAAGTCATGATTTTACCTGGCAGGTGAAGCCCCCATAAGTCTGAGAAGCCAAGCTGGCCACCCCAGAGCTAACAAGTAGACTGAGGTTCCTCCATGGCCTGGGCCACCTGCCCCTCCAGCCCTTTTCTCTCATGTTCCTTTGATCCTAACCAATCCCAAAGTGATCTGATGGGGAAAAAATGCATTTACATCCAAGAAAACAGAAGCCACAAAGAAACAAACAAACATCTGATACAGTGAGGCTGCCTTTCTGGAAAAGGCAAAGGTTCTAGTAAAACCTACACCCATATTCTCAGCCGTAAGTAAAAATAATCTCTATTTTACAGAAGAGGAAACTGAGACTCAGAGTAGTAAGGTGTCTTTCCCAAGGTTACACAGCAGTTAGCACAGAGCCAGGTTTAGTGCTTATTCTTCTTTAGCCCTCCCCTCAGCTCTCTCCACACCAACTGCAATAAATGATAATATTATCCCTAAAGACGTACAGCACGCAAATAAATCCTTGAGATTAAGCTTTGTGATTTAGGGATGAGGTGATACAGAAAATAGTGATTTTCTTTCCCAATAATGCTTAGTCTAGAGGTTTTTTGGAAGATATTCTTGTTTTATGAATGAGGGGGCATGGTGTTACAAAGGTGACATAGAAAACGATACTTAAATACTTAAATGGAATATCTACTATGTGCTCGTTACTAGAACGTATATTTATCTACATTGTCTTAATAATCACGAGGACACTATGAAGTAAGGGTATACATTTATTACATGGAAAACCAAGGTTCTGAACATTTAATGTACTTCCCAAGGTCCAATCACTTACACCAATGCCCTTTCCATGGCACAGCCACTATCACTCCACTAGAAAGCACAGGGCATATAGCAGGTACAGTGTGGGGGTTTCCCAGACCTGCAGATGGACCTTGGCTCCCCCACAGAGCCCCATCGCCACCCAGCCATGGAAGATTCCTTGCGGCTACACCTCCCTGGTCCGAATGCATCCCACTTGCCTTTACATCTGCCTCTATCAGCCTGCTCCTTATGACCTCCAATGCCAGAAAGTCTTCCACTGGATTGTAAGGACCACAAGGCAGGGTCATATATGCTTCAATTACTAATACAGCCCATAATAAGCACAGGCCCTGCCCAGAGGAGGCACTCAATATGCATTTGATGAGAGGAGGAAAGAGCAGAGTGTGAGCAGAACAGCAACCCTGCTTATCCCTTCCATCTAGACTTTGAGAGATCAAGATTTCCCAGAAGGGATAGACCAGTTCACCAAATCCTAGTTCCATGAGTTATTCCTTGGATTTATAAGAGAAGCCACCTAAGAACCTGTTTTTAAAAGCATTGTTTGTCCATCAAGAAGTGAATTTATAGGAATTTGACACCCAAAAGGCAGGCTGAGGTGTCAACGAACCCAGGAATGATCATGACCAATTGGTGGAGGGGGGAACCAAAGGGTTGTTATGTTAATGGGAACCAAAGGCTATTGGGTTCATACCCCAGTTCTGTCACCGGTGTGTTGTGTGATCTTGACCAAGACACCTAAATTGACTAAGAGATTTTTGGTCTCAAATAATAGAAAATTCATATTGGCCTACTAAGAGGAATTTATGATTCACGTGTATGAAGAAATATAGAGTTAATTGGGGCACTTTGGTCAGGAATATAGCTACTCTTCTCTGCCTGTCTGGTTCTTCTGGGTCAAACTTATTCCTGAGGTCCCTTTGCTTATGGAAGCAAAATGGTTGTGGCAATCTCAAGCCTCACCTTGCCTACAACACAGTCTATGGAAAGACACTGAAAATGTGTCCAAGAATTCATGGTGACACACTGGGAAATTCATTCTGACCAGACTCTTGGGTCACAAGTTCATGCACGAACCAGAGCAGTCACTGAGACAGAATGTGCTGATCAGCCTTAGCTAGGTTGCAGTCTCCTCCCACACCACAGAAAACACATGGATCACCACTGGAAATCTGGAGCCCTTGTGAAGGGAAAAAGAGAAGGACGCTGGAGAAACTACCCACAGAAGTCCAACAGTCCTAGGTCTCTGGGAATGTTATTTCAATTGTTGAATATAAAACATAATAATGACTCTCAACGTATCACATGGGAATCGTGTGATCTCAAGTGAGATAATGAGCAAATACACTTTTTAAAGTCTAAAGCTCTGTACCTTTATCTTTCACAATTTACAGACTCTTGAGATTCTGATAAATATATAAAACATTTATTCCAGCAAAAAAGAAAATAACAAATACAAAAACTTGTAAATGTAATTCCAGAAGCCCACTTGTGGGCCATGCCGGGGATGCTCAATGAAGGCCTGTTTGCTCCATGCCCATTCTTTCCCATGGACTTAACATAAAACCTGGGTGCCAGGATTTATCAATGTAATCCCATTTAATCCTGATGACAACCCTATGAGGGTGGTGCCATCATGCCCATTGTATGAATAAACTGAGACTCAGAGACACTAAGTGACTTGACCATGGTCATAAAACTAATGAGTTGTGGAACTAAGACTAGAACCAGGTCTCCTGATTCAACTCTAATGCATTATCATGGCACTCACTTGGAATGCCTTTCCTCTCTGCTTCCTCTATACAAATTCTACCTGTCCCTGAGGCAGCTCAGAGCTCTCTCTTCTAAGAAGCCTTAATCACATTACAATTCATCTTACATGAATTATCTTCAACTGGTTGTGTCCTGCTTCACCAGAAATTTGGGAAGGACCCTAAAGGCAAAGCCTTGGCTCACCCCACCTCCCGCCCAGGCCCTCTTCACAAGATAGTTCTGTTGGATCATTAATGGGTCAGCCTCAGGTGCTGGGTGAGCTTCTGCCTGACAAGGAAAGGCCACCCAAGGATGCCCCTTCCTTTTGGCATCACAATTGTCAACTGTGGCATAAGAGCCACAGTTCCTAGACATATGTGGGAGCACTAAACACCCGAAGCTGGAGAGAAGAGCCCCGCAGCACTAGGAACTCACATTGGCCTTCAGTGCAGACCCTTCTCCTCTTCCCCCGTGGTCTCCCAGGGACTTGAGCTGTATGCTGAGACTCGCCATACATCTCTATTGTCACGGTGACCGTGGCTATCCCACCCCAACACATTTCCCTTGAAGGGAACTGGCAGTGACTTTCATCATCACTCTTGGGTGTGTTTAGTAAGCCTCTACTTGTGTCAGCCACTGCTATTGAGCACCTGCTCTGAACAGGCTCAAGCATGCTCTCATTGTTTTCTCACAATGACCCGGAGAGAGAAGATGACATTTCATCTGATGGTGAGGACTTGGAGAGCCGCCCACAGTCACACAAGAAGTCTGTCAGGTCCCAGAGCCTTTGCTGACCTTTATACCTCCTTGCTCTGTGCACACAAACATCTAAGCACTCTCTCTAACTCATGGCTTCTGCCACAGCGAGTCTCCATGAGCGTCATCACTGGTGGTTCTGGGCAGAGACGGGGACCCTAGAGGTGCCTTCCTAGCCAGCCCAGCATGGATGCACACCACGACCTGACAAAGAGTTGTGATGAGATGCCACTTCCATCTCCAGCCTCCTACCATAAATATTCCACATGTTCCCATGGCACAGTCCAGCTCTAGCAGGATTTCTGGTCCTGTCCTATTAACCACTCATAGACAGCCTGCCATTGCAGCTAACCTTCCTTGTAAGTTCCTTGAGGACAAGAAAGGTGCCGTTCCCACCTCTTATCCCAAAGCATCCATCTTTAGCCACACAGAACACGTGCAAGTTTCTATGGTGAGAATCGAAGTAGAAAGCAGTTGCACAATTGCAGCCCAAAGCCTGTTCCTGGGCAGGCACGTCTTCTGTGTTGGTCCTCTGGCCTGTTTCCCCTCCACACATGAGGCAATCTCAGGTTTATCCATCTCCCCCACACCTTCCCTGGCTGCTGGATGCATGTAGGGAACAGCAACAGCACTTGCCAACTGAATAGAGAATCCTAGTGCCCCGCAGCACTTTCTAATCATTCCCAGGGCCTGAGGCTGATGAGCTCTGAGAGAGGCTGGCAGTGGGCCTGCTTAATGACCATGGGCAGAGCATCCCAGCAGGCCCTGGTTCCCCATGGCCCCAGGGTACGAGGCCAGCCTGCATTTGTTAATAAGGACACAATCTCCTCCCAGTGGGAGTCATGCTGGCAGAGTTCAAACCTCTAGAGCATCTTGTACAAAATGCCATTTTCCCTATAAATCGAATTAGCATCTTATTTTTGTCTTACTACTCTAAAGTCTTTCCCTTCCTGCCCTCAACTGTCCTTCCCCACCCAAACCACACATACTTCCTAATCAACAGCTGCCTCTGGGTGTTATCCCCAACACTGGTTTTCTTCATTAGGTCCATAAGTATGTCAGTCAAAAAGGACACACTTGAATGGGCTCCCACCAGCCAAAGATGAGGCAATCCAAACACCATAAAAGATAAATTCTGTAATGGATTAAAATCTATTAAATACAGAAAATTCATGAGTGTAAAAACATCTATAACTGAATGTAGGGTATATGGGAACTCTGCACCGTCTTTGTAACTGTTTTATAAATCTAAAATTATTCTAAAATAAAACATTTATTTAAAAAGGGACAAGTCAGACACAAAAGGCCACATGTTATATGCTTCTATTTCTATGAAATGTACAGAATAGACAGATCACACTGTGGGAAAGCAGATTAGTGGATGCCTGGGGCTGGCAGAAGTGGGGAACAGGGAGGGAGTGCTTACTAAGGATGGGGTTTCCATTTGGAATGAAGGAGCTCTGGAACTAAATAGTAATGAGGGTTTCACAACATTGTGAATTTACTAAATGTTGCTGGATTGTACTTTACAATGGTTAAAATGGTACATTTTATGTCATGCATATTACCACAATAAAAACAGAAGAATGTTTGAATGCATTCTGAATGTACAACAGAAGGTAAAAATATGTATTAGAATAATAGTAGTTATTTAATTTCAAGATGGCAGATATTCCTGGGAAGGAATACAGAAAAAACAAGATGAAGCCATGGAACTTAAGCTATACATATTCATTCATTCATACATGCAAAAAATGTTTACTGAATGTCTGCCATGTGTCAGTCACTGTTATTTTTTTTTAATTTTTTTAATATTTATTTATTTTTGAGACAGAGAGAGACAGTGTGAGTGGGGGAGGGGCAGAGAGAGAGAGGGAGACACAGAATCCGAAGCAGGCTCCAGGCTCTGAGTTGTCAGCATAGAGCCCGATGCGGCACTTGAACTCCCCAGCCTCGAACTCACCAGCCATGAGATCATGACCTGAACCGAAGTCTGACAACATTTAACCCACTGAGCCACCCAGGCACCCTGTCGTCACTATTCTCAGGGATGGGATACATCTGTGAAAAGGAAACATAACTAGCCTTGTGTTGTATCTATAAATTTATTATGTGTGTCCTGGAACCAATATGGCTACATATTATCAAATATGTGTCTTCATGGCTGGCACTTACATCTTTTATGTTTTTATGAAGGCACTGTAATAAGTTATATGACAAGATTGCCCCATTTAATCATCATCAACCTTATGAAGTAGATTTTAATCCCCCTCCACAGATGAGTCATAGATGATGCTTTCAGAGGGGTTGCAACTTGCACAGTCACACAGCTAACAAGTGGCAGAGCCTGGCTCACAGACAAATAAGGAAGTCCTTATATAAGAATGTTTCTAGCAGGATATATTTGGTCTGTATAGGTTGCTCTTTACAAATAAACTTGGGATTATGGATTTATGGGATGCAGCTGACTGAACAAGACATAGTCATAAAGGCTCTCAGCCTAAGAGAATAATGAAGAATAAACATGAAGAAGTCCAAAATCTAAGTGGCTTTCTTTGTGCTAACTTGTACTGCACACATCATTAGATCTCATCTGTTACTTGGAAACATGTTCCAGTTCAGAAAAAGGGACTTTTTTTCTTTTTTCTTTCTTTCTGAAGCTGCACTTGATGGCTCAGATCTCAGATCTCTGGAAGATATCAGTTCTATAGTGCTATGTCTGTATCTACTGTTTCCTTGTATCCTACCTAAAAATTAGTAAATTTCAGTGTTATTAAGATTTTTTAAATCTGACTTTATGATATTTAGCAAACAAATAAGCAAAAACTCCTCATTGGTCCTTGTAGGAGGTTGCTAGGGAATCAACTCATTTTTCTAAAAATTTATAAAGGGCAAAAATCGAGCATTTTTCTGTCCCTTCTGCACAAACGGTATTTCAGAGTAAATAATATTTCATAAGGAAAATCTCTCTTTATTAAAGAACTCCAGCTAGTAAAAGCAAAACGATCGAGAGAATTTTAAAAGCACCATTTTGCAAGCCCTAATAAAATAATGGATCTGAGTAATGACAGTGGATGGGTGCTAAAATCATTAGGTAGAAAACAGACAAGGGGCATTATCAAAGATGAATAAGGCTGAAAACACAGATCCATCCAGCAGGAAACATAGGACAACAAGATACCTTGAGCCACCTGACATGGCAAGAAGTCCCTAGCACCCCAAGAGTACCCTGCAAAGAGAGCAAACATGAGCCAAATCAGGCATCTAGATCGCCTGCCAGTTTACGAGGAATATGGAGGGAATAACAACCCAGAGAAAACCAGGATGCAGCAAGGAGCCACCATATCCTAAGTCCTATAGGACAAATGATGGGATTTCTTAAACAAAAAAGGGAGGGTCATGTAAAAGGAGCAGGGGAGATTAAAAGAGACATAAGATATAAAGCAACCAAATGTTGTTTGAATTCAGATTCAAATGAGTCAGAGATAAAAAAGACATTTTTGAGTCAATTAGGGAAATCAGAACATATTCTGATATTAAAGAATAAATACTTATTTTGATAGGTTCCTTTTGGTATTGTGACTATGCCTAAACTATAAGCTGGAAATACATGTGGAAGTGGTTACTGCTGAAATAATATGACATATAGAATTTGGATCAAAATACTCAAGGAGAGAATGGATGAAATGAGATTTGTCACATGCCATGAGTACACGAGGATTGCTATTCTTTTCTTGGAATGTTTGAAATTTTCCACAATAAAAGATGAAGTCATTGTTAAATGAAGGAATAGTGAGCAAAGGAATTTTTTAATGTTAATTATTTTCCTGTGCATCTGATGACACCCCAGTGGCTCTCACCTCTCCTAGCAGCACACACTCACACGACCTGAGCCCCCACAATTAGTTCCAGCATCCACAATGCCCTGTGGTCAGATGGGCCGTTCACCCCTAGGATGGCTACCATCACATGGTGGGCTTATATTGTATTTCCTGTGGTGATCACTACCTTGCAGGCCCTTAGTAGGGGCACTGTGGGTGATAAACTGGACCCAGTGAACAGCATGGTGGGTTGGGTAGTTTGTAATGAATCCAAGAATGAGCTAATGTGGACTAGCATGGGAAAGATTAAAAGTTTGAGGCAGATGGTGTGGAATGGAAAGATAATGGATGTGCTGAACTTGGCTGGCTGGAAAACATGTGTGGAATGGGATGATTTGGATGGGATGGGATGGGATGGAATGAAGTGATAATTTAGGTTTTGCTTATGAAAGTAGCAAAAAAAAATGGAATAGCAGTGAAGTAACAGAAACTTCAGAAAACAAATATACACCAGGACCGACAGACTCAGACAAGTTTATTATAAAGTGACTGGCAATATCACAGGACCCAAAACACTAAACACCTGTTGTATTGATTTGATTGATACCAAATCATCTTAATTTTTTGCAGTTGAATCCAAAATATCAAGTACAACTTCCTAAAAGCCATAATGAGAAATGTACATGTCTGTGCTCCCCAGACTCCCAACCCCCACTGAGATGTTGGTTCACATGGATTTGATTATCTTATTCCTCATATCTTAATAAAGAAACTTCCCTCTGACCAGGTGCCCGGGAAGAGTGGCTTCTGCCATGAGGCAAGGTGGGGCAGGAGAGGCAAGACCCTGGGAGGGGTGTGTCTAATATACCTTTCCATTGTTGTGGTAGATCTAAGATGGCCACAAATCCTCTGACACTCCCATCAGGAGATGTGTTTGCTCCCTTTGAACTGGACAGGTTCTGTGTCTGTTTTCATCAATGGAAGATGTCGGAAGTGATGTGGTGCCAGTTTCCAGGCCCCAGGATTCAAGACTGGCAACTTCAACAGCTCATCTCTTAGACTACTCACTTTTGGAGCCCTGGGTTGCCACGTAAGAAGTCCTGCTACCTAGTTAGGGGGACCACCTGGACAGAGAGGAGGTGCCCACCTAAGCCCAGTCAGCCCTCTACCTTACACCCCACCCCAGGACACCAGGCATGTAAGAGAAGCCTCCTTGGAATCTTGAGCTGCCAGCTGAATGTCACTAATCAGTGCCGCATGGAGCAGAAGAACAACGCTGCTGAACCCTGTCCAAATTCCCAACCCTCAGATCATGAGCATAACAAAATGAGTGATGTTTTAAGCCACTGAACTGGAGAAGTTTCTACTGCAACAACAGATCATTGGAACAAGCGGTGTTCTCTAAGTATGTGATAGAGAGTAGCTTCCCACTCCCATCCCCAGGTGGTGGAGCTGTGTGCCGAGAGCCACATTTGTTTCCTGTCTGACTCAACCTTGTCACCTGGGAGGGGCAGTCAGGGGCAGGAACCAGGGCAAGGGCAACGAGCCCACCTTGCTACTGACCCACAGTCCTGAGCCCTGATATAAGAAGCCACAGATGTCAGGCAGGGTCTCTGCCAGGTCTGTATGTTTGCTAAGACACTGACAGACAAAGGAAAATCCCAAAGAAAGGATAAACAGAGGAAAATACATGGAGGTGGTAGACTGAGACCTGCTGAGTTGCCTTGTGCAAATGCCTGATTGTTTCAGCAAATGCTCTCCTTCCCAGCGGCAACAGTGGCTGCCATTGCTGAGCTCCCACTGCGCAGGGAAGCCTGCCAGACCTTACAAGGCAGAAGGGGTTGTGGGCCTCCCTCTCTGGAGCAGCACAGCAAAGGGATGAAACACACAGCCACTGGAATCACAAGCACTGATTCGAAAGCCCACTCTGCCACTTACTACACCTCCCACTTTGCTCACTGATAAGACAGGGGTGAAAAGGCTGACTCTTGAGGCCTGACCTGAGGCTGACATGTCATGGTGTACAAAAAGTGCCCAGCACAATATGGGCTTTTGGCAAGTGTCACTCCCCCTCCCTAAACTCTCAGACAAAACCCCCAACACTTCCAGAGTAGTGTTTATACTTTAAAAAGGAACAAAATGTTTTTCATGTGTTGTTTTAATTCTATCTTTGATCTAGGAAATCCTAAGAGCATCAGGAAAACTCAGGTTGCTTTAAGCAACCTTTACTCCCTGGGCTGTAAACTTGGAATACCTGATGTGTGGAGCCCGGGCTTCTGTGGTCTCTGGAAGTGAAGATCCAGGGGGGGGCTTAAGACTCTGAGAGAGCTGGTTTGGATGCCTACTCTAACACTTATTAACTCTGAGGCTAAGGCAACACCCTGTACCCCTTTGAGCCTCAGTTTCCACACCTGTAAAGTGCTGCTACTAGGGTCTCTCTTGCCAAGTTGCTGTGGGAGTAAATGCAATAAAATTCCAGGATGAAGCAGGTGATAATTAAGTAGTGAGCATCATCATTATCACTGTCATTATCACATCTTCTGCAAAGAGGACCCGCAAGGCTTGAGAGATGAGGGAGACATGTGTGGCATCTCCATGAAGGCAAAGTAAGTGATAGCTGATAGCTTCCATTCACCTCTTGACTCCAGAAACCACCACCGCAGGGACGATTCAGCAGGGAGTAACTTAGGGTACAGGGTATGTTTGTGCTCAGAGAGACGTCCTCCTCTGGTATACAGGCTCATGGGAAGAGACATGCGAGTCTTCTGTGTATGTCTACTAAATGAGTTGGGAAAGGACCACAGTACTGGGACTCAGCAGCCGACGGGTGTCTGTCTGGTGGAGCACTGCTGGGACCCATCCATTCCCCAGGCCCTTGTTACTAACAGTCTTTACCCCAAGTCATACCTGGCAAGCTTCTGACTCTCTCCCTGAAGTCCAAACTCTTCTGGAGTGGAAAGTGTCCCAGCAGATGTCGTCCTAGGAACCAGATGGCTCAGTGAGGCCTGGGATGATGGCAGGAAGGGAGGGATGAAAGAGGGCAAGGTTGAACATAACTCTTGTCCTCTAAGAGAGAGGTCTCAGCCAACTCCTAGTCTAGGTGTAATCAAAAGGGGGAAATATCTTATTTATAACATGGCTGTGTTCTACAGAACAGAGTTACTCCATGGTGGGCCCTGCTGAGTGGAGGACAGAGGAAGCTGGGGAGTTGACAGCTCTACAAGTTGGGTGAGAGGGATGGGAGGAAGGGCAGGTTCTGCAGGAGTCCTTGTGATTAGAGATGGATTGAAGCAGCCAAAGGGTGCTGAAGAAAGAAATGACCAAGAAGGATATTTAGGTAATTTGCTGAAGGCGCTATGATGAAAGCTCCCTCCTGCATCCTCTAAGTCAACCTTCCCTGAGGGCTTCTTTGCTCCCCAGTGCTATTGTAGCAGTGGATCCTCTGTGGAACTCAGAGAAGGCAACTTTTCTTGTCTGGCCAAGGCAGTGCCACACAGAGGTGGCCTATAAAGATCAGGGACCCAAATCAGAGGAAACCAGGAGAGAATAAGACCCAGGGAAATCACAGAAGTCCTGGGGGAATCATGCCAGGTCATGGGGTTGAGAGATTGAAGTAATCCAAATTGACCTCGAGTGGAGAGACCTCAGCTGATATTTGGACTGGACATGCCATTGCACCATTTTCTGTCGGGGACATGGGTGACCTTAGGCATCACATCCTAAGATAATCTCTTGTGATAATAATAGTAGCCAAGGTCACAGAGAATATGACTGTCAAACTCCTGGCCAAAGGGCTAAAGGCCTCCTGCTAGTGATGATGTCAGCTCTCACCTAGAGGACACTGACACTGGCCAGGTTCCCACAGCCAGAAAGAAGGAGAAGGAGCCCTGGGACTTTGGATGAAGTGGGTGGGACACACACACACTTTCTTTCATCCTCATGACATTGTGTGAGGTATCATTATTCTCACTTTACAGATGAGGACACACAGGTGCAGAGACACTAAGTAATTCACTGGAGCCAATACTGGACAACAGGTCTATCTAACTCCAGGGATTCTTTTCTTTCTACTATATTTTCCTGTTTTAGATGCCCAGGCCCCATCACTACTGCCACAACCACCATCAACAGCAATATCACCACCTCCATTATCACCAACACTATCATGATCACCACCACCACCACCCTCATAACTGTCATCAGTAACAACAGTAATATCACCACCTCCATTACACCAACACTATCATGACCACCATCATCACTGTTACCTCCACCACCAGCAGCAACACCAAAGCAATGCACATACCACCAACACTAACACCACCCCCAACTGCACCAACACCAACATTAGAAGCATTGCTACCCCTTCAACCACCACAACCAACAATAGCACAAACACCAGCATTAATACCATATGAACAACAAAAAGACCAAGATTTGTCTCAACCAGCCATACCACTTTGAAGGAAAGGGTAAAGGGACCCTAAGGGAAAATTTAAAAGTAAGAGAAGAATGGATAAACAAGACAAAAAGAAGAACATGATTATAAAATCCCAGCATCAGACTGATGCCTCGGTGTTAGGAGTGTCCCAAGTTAGTCCAAGCCCAGGCAAAGATCAAGCTAGTACTAGGTGGCCCTGGTTCTATGTGTGGGAAGTCCTGAGCCTACTTTCTCCTCCATCTACTTCTAACAACATGGTTCATATTTTGCTCTTCTGACCCCCTTCCGCATCTGCCCTCTTAGGCCTGCACACACCCACTCCAAACCTGGCTCAGCAGAGCTGGTTTGAAACCAGGTCGGTTGGGTCCCAGTCCTGTCTCATTTCACACAGTGAAGCCCAGACGGGGCTCCAGAGAGTCTGCCATGAACCTAGGGGCCCCAGCCTTGATTCAACACTGTGCTGTGTGATGATCACAAGTGAGATGAGTGACACACAGAGACCAGAAATGCCTGAAGACAGACTAGAATGTGAGTTCCAGGGGAGAGTGAGACCTTTCTTACCAGCTGACAGCAGTTCCTTGAACTAAAGATGGCACACCACAAGAAGTCTGACCAAGAAAATGCAAGATGGAACCAGTTCCTTTTTATTCCTTCACTGGCTCCCTCACTATTAGCTATGTGAGCTCTGGCAAGGCACTGAGACCCAATGAGCCTCATTCAGCTTCTTCTATAAAACAGAAAGAACACCTACCTCACAGGACTATGAGTGCACCAATGTCTAAAACTCAGCCAACAGCACCAATGAATGTTGTAGAATATATGAATGAGTGAATGTTTGCATAACTCTGCACTCAGGACAGGCTGTCCCCCTCTTAAGTGGCCTGCCACCTTGGGCATTCGGCCCTGGGAACTACTAAGGTGCCATCACTCATGGCTGTCACAGCCCTGTGGCACTCTTGGCCCCCACAGCCTGCCTGAGGAATCAATTGCACAGCCTGGGGGTTGGATTTATGTCTCCAGCAACCCAGAGGAGTCTCCTGTAGAGGGGAGCTTCTGTTCACTTCAGCCAGACACTGCCTTAAATGTATGCTGCCAGACTTCATTAGGGCTCAGGTTTGCCAGAACCATTAAAGGTGGGGGGAGAGGAAAGGGTGCTTTGGAAATGGAGTGTGAAATAAGGTAAAGAAAAATTTAATGGGGTTAGAATCAAGTTGGCAAAGTACCTTATTAATAGTTATTTTATTCCTTGCCACACCACTTATTAAATACCTCCTGACGCCAAAGTCTCCATGTTCCTGCCTGCAGCCCAGCAGCTCCTATCCTACAGTGGGGACCCTGTCAGCCAATTGATGCTAATTCTTGGGTCCTCTCATGGGCCTTTCCCTTTTGATCTTGGGCCTCTGGTTCACTGGGAAATTGAGGACAGTGAGCTCTTAATCAGGCCCTCACCACAATGGGTGATACAGGGACTGCCACCTGCCCCCTCACCCACTGAGCATGCAGGAAAAAAACTCACAAACCAAACCCCATCCCCCAAAACCATCAACCCTGGGGAGTGAGGTTAAGTAACGGTACAATGAGTTGTCAGTAAGTAGAAGGCATTAGCAGAGGCACCAGGATCCTGATGGAGTCTACGGACAAGTAGTACAAGAAGGAGATACCTTGCTTTCCTTGCAGGAGAGAGGTCTGGGGTGCCTGGCACATAGTACATGCCTTCCCAATGGCTTTCCAGGTCCCTCCTAGGGGGAGCAGAATCATGGGCCTCCATAGCCAAATGCACTGCTAAGAAGATAACACTACCAGATCATTTTCACATCCAAAAAATGTTTACTGAATCCCCATATTCTGGGTCCTAGCTAGATCCAAACCCTCTCCTGCCCAGGAGGTGTTCACAGTGACCCATCCAAACCCTCTAGCCCACCTCTTGCTTACAGCACTGGCATGAGGGTTCTGTCCCACAGTGGGAGAGTTGGCAACTGCATTCACGTCCACAAACTGGCAAGTTTGGCAAGTGGGGACCAACCTTCCTGAACAGCCACCTTGTCCATTCTCACTAAATACAGGCTTGAGATCTTTAGGGTGAGGACCAGATGTGGCACTGCTCACTCCAGACAACCAGATGGGGCTACAAATGGCTCTGGGCTACAGAAAGATATGAGCTCTGGCAAGTCACTGAGACCCAATGAGCTTCATTCAACTTCTGTAAAACAGAGAGAACGCCTACCTCACAGGGCTATGATAAGTATCATGATGACAGGTATTATGAGATACAAGGGAGCTGTAAAGAAGGTGTCCGGGGGTTGGGGGCAGATGGGCAGAAAAAAAAAAACAAAGCTCCCTGGGGTTTATGGGCAGCTCGGAGCCACAAAGACTACTTGCCACCAGAGCTCTAGGTGGCCCAGCTTTGCCACTGAGCCACCTGAATCAAGTATTGCCTTTCTACTCTGCACAGTGCTGTGCTTGCCTATGCTGGCTCAGGACAAGACAGTAGCAGCACCTACAACTTGGAGCACATTGTTAAGACCTAGGTTAGCCATGAGGAAATACAGTAACTGCAGACCTTGGGGCCAGCCCTGGCTTATCATCTATGAGCCAGTAGCCTCAGGCACTGAAAACTTTTGTGACCTTCTGATGTCCACTGATAAGGTAAAGATAAAGGAAGAGGTGTCAGTCCTTATCACAGAATAGCAAAGCTAAAAGACTCCATAATGATCCTAGGGCCAGAAATGACGTCCTTCTAGCAACCTCCCACCTCCCACCATAGCAATAATAATAATACTGAGAGACTTACATTGCTTCTTATGCCACCTGTGTCTTACATACATTAACCCATGAGGTAGGTTCCATTATTGTGCCCACATTACAGATTAGTAAGTTGAGGCACAGAGATGTTAAATAACTTCACCCAGTATCACATGGCTATTATGTGGCAGAGCTAGGATTTGAATCCAGGTGTAATGGCTCAGTCTACTCTCAATTCTACCCTGTATCACTCTAATGTTTTGGCTGCCAACTGGTTGTCCATAGATATTAGGCAACATACTGGGGACCATAGTTGGGATGGGCCAGATGTAGAGGGTGTGGGGATACCCAAAACTAATGTCTTTGAGGGCCTTTTCTGCCTGGGGGCTTTGGCCCAGCCCCTCTTAGCTCAAAGACTTCATATGGACACCTCTGTGTTAGAAGCAAGATGGCTATTGATGCACCACAGCCCTGACAGTGACCTCCCATGTGCTAAAGGCACCCAGAGTTCTTCAGACAACACACATTCCTTCTAAAATATAGGAGAGACATAAAATTGCTACCAGCACACTTACATTCTTATCCTGGTTTGACCCCTTGTTAGCTGTGTCATAAAACAATTGTCATAGACTGAACACCTACAGTGTGAGGTGCTATACTGAGGACTTCACACACATCCATTCTTTCTCTTACCTTTACAGAAACCTTGTGACTCAGACTCATGTTCCTGTTCTTATGTGAGGTCCAGGAGACATAAATGACAAGCTTAGGTTCATGCATCTACTGCAGGAGAATCTGGGATTGAAAATGAGAACTGCATGACTCCAAAGCTTGTGCCTTTTAAGCTCTACAAAGCTGCATTAGTACTGTGTTATGGTTGGTATTATATTTTGCTTGTTAATTTTAACCTTCCAGAATATTCTCACATTCATATACCACTTGGCTGTGCCACTCACTCTGAGTAACTTGCCCTCTTTGAATCACAGCTCTCTCAAAACTAAGAAAGTGAGATCCGACCTCAGCACCCCTTGATCTATTATTGTATAATCATTATGACACCTGAGAAAAAAGCAAGCCAGCAATTATAGTCTCCATTTTGTGAATGAAGAAACTAAAGTGTGGAGAGCTTACTCAATGGATTGACCAATATATTGTGGTGACAATAGCAATAAAAATAGTAACAAAAATAATAACATCAGCTGTTTGAATATCTGAACACTTACCATATGCCAAGGAGTGCCCTAAGCACATTACATACTATCTCATTTAATCCTTAAAGCAGCTGTATAAGGTAACTATTAGGACTACCCTTGATTTATAGATAAGGAAACTAAGGCCAGGACTGTAATGGGATTCCTAATTACTATTTGATGGTGTCTAGTTATATTTTTTCACCCCACTTTGTGTTCTTTTACTTATTGATTGATTCCATACCTCTCTGAGAGCCTACTATATGCCCGGCACAGTACTCAGCCTGGGAATACAGTGCCCAAAGTAGCTTAGAGACCAGTGTTTCATACATTGATATAGTCCCTAAAATATTGACAATCAGTGTCAGGGGCAGTGTCAGGGGCTCATGTGGGAATGGGTAGAAATCCAAGTTCACCATCACTAACCTTTTCCAAGTCTCCAGCAGAAGGTACTGTTTAGCAAGGCTCACTAAAAGAGCCACTTGACCTCAAGACATGAACTTTTTCCTGCCGTGACTGTGTCCTTTTCATTTTAACTCAAACCAGCTTCATTTTAATCTGCACTCAAAGACGAGGGGAAAATAGTATACTTTTAATGAAGAAAAAGAAGAAGATGGGGATGAAGAAGCTGCAAAGTAGCTTACTAAATTTCAGGCTGGCATTAAACTTACTCATGTGATTCAAGCTCATTTACTTCTCCTGAAGTTGGATGACAAGAACATATATTTCCCTGGAAATGTAGCACACTAAAGCCACTGTAAATAAGGGCCTGAAAAACCACACTTTTATCTACATGATGATTTATGAGATTCCCCGTTTTCTCCAGCTGACTGAATCCACAACTCTGGACAGAGCAAGCCATGTTTCCTTTCCAAACTCTAACTATATGATGTGAATTCCAAACTTCAGATCTCTGAATTCAAGCCCTGTGAGTCTGTCTGCCCTCTGGGCTTCTTAAACTGGTTGGGGTCCAGCACCCAGTTCAACATGATGACAAGGGAAGTATCTTTTCTTTCCCCAAAACCTTCTTACCCTTCCTGGATCCACATTTTTAGTGAATGATACTAACATCCACTGAGGCCCGACACAGAGGCCCAGGAGTCATCTGAGACATCTTGCGCTCATGAACCCCTGCCATCTTCCTATCAACCATTTGATCCTTAAATTATACTTGCTCAGATTCTCTCAAATGCATTCCTCCTCTCCATCCCAGGAGCAGAATCCCTCCAACCTCTTCACTGATCTCCCTGCTTCCACTAATTTTTTTCTACTGTGATTATTGCAAACTCACAATCTGATTAGAAAGGTCAGGTTTCTCAGCCCACTTCATCAGTCTCAAATATCTGCACACTGTCCATTCACATTTGTGCGTGGCCCCCACACTTTTTGCTCCCTCTTGCCTCTGTGCAATTCATATACCACGCCCTCTTTGTAACACATACTTTCCCTATCTTCTATGCCTAATATTAACTTGTGTAAGACTGAACGCTTGTGTTCCCTCAAAATTCATATGGTGAGAAAGCCTAATCCTCAGTGTGGTATTAGAAAGTGGGACATCCAGCCTCCAGAACTGCGAGAAATAACTTTCTGTTGTTTAAGCCACACAGTCTATGAGGTCTTGTTATAGCATCCCAAACTGAGTAAGACACACACATTCAACCTACAAGGCTTAGTGATGTCTACACATCACCTCTTGGAAGTTTTCAGACTCCCATCCATGATTGGTTAGACACACTGAATTGCAACTTCAACCTCCCTACCATGGGATTCATCACACTGTCATGTAAATATCTGTCTACTTCCTCTCTGCCATCTGAACTGTGAGTTTCCAGAGAGTATGATCCACTTGTTTTTCAGTATCCTTAAAGGTTAAAGGTCTGCATGATCAATGGTAGAATTCAATAAGTACTTATCAGATGGATCAATAGATGGATGAAGGAGGGAATGAATAAATGGATCACTTGCACGCATTCTTCGCTCCACATTCCTCTCATCTCTTCCAGAGGCCACTTCTGGAGTACAGTATAGGTAGATTTAATCCCCTATCACCTTGGTTTGCTCCTGACCATTCATTCGATGGCATGGAAGCCTCCATAGTGCTACAACACAGTGTAATGTTTTCCAGGCTTTTATACATCAGTCTAAAAAATATACATTTTAAATCATAGTTCAAAACACTTTACACACACACACACCAAAACAAACAAAATATCATAAATAATATTTATCCTTATAGCATTCAAAGCACCTAATATTTTCTATTGTATTCTATTTCATTCTTTTCTATGCCATCTTTTTATGTGCTGGTTAAGGTCCACTAAATCGATTTTTATTGCCCACTCTTTATGAACCACAGTTGGAAAAACATTGTTGAAGAGTAAATTTTTAAAGATGTTGACTTTAAACTTCTTTGAAGTAGAAGCTTACAGCCAACCATTCAAGTTTTGGCAACATTTCAAATAAATTCATAAAATGTATGATTCTGAATAGCACCGCTTCTTAATGAATTTCAAGGAATAAATTAGTTGCATGATGTACCATAAATCATTAAATACATTTTTCACTCTGTAAGGTAGGGGTAAGAAAAAAAAGAAGAAATGGTAGGCTAAAACCCAATCACACCAATAATTGCATTAAATTTAAATGGCTAAACACTCCAATTAAATAGCACAAACTATCAGACTGGATCAATAACAGCAATATCCAACTGCATTCTATGTACTTCAACATTAAAAAGCAGGTTAAAGTGGGGCACCTGGCTAGCTCAGTCAGTAGAGCATGCAACTCATGATCTCAGGGTTGTAAGTTTGAGCCCAACAATGGGTGTAAAAGTTACTTAAAAAATAAATAAACAAAATATTAAATAAATAAAGCAGGTTAAAATTTCAAGTGCTTATATTAGAAAAGAAGAAAAGTATAATTTCAGTGATCTAGGTTTCCAACATAAGAAACTCAAGAAAAAGAAGCAAATTAGAAGCAAAATAAGTAGAGAAAATTATAAAGATAAAAACAGAAATCAATAAAAATAGAAAATAAACAAAACAAAATAACAATAAAACTAAAAGCTAATTCTTTAAAAAAATAACTAAAATTGATAAAAGTCTACAACATTGATCAAAAGAGAGAACACAAACTTTAAAATGTCAAAAAGGAAAGTGAATATCAGTACAGATGCTATAGACATTAAAAGGAAAATAACAACATATTAACAATTATATGCCAACAAATTTGGCAACTCTGATGAGACAGAGTCCTTGAAAGACACAAATTAGCAAAACTGACACAAGAAAAAATTAAAAATCTAAATATATTTATTGTATCAGTTATTTCTTTCTTTCCTTTTCTTTCTTTCTTTCTTCTTTCTTTCCTTCTTTCTTTCTTTCTTTCTTCTTTCTTTCCTTCTTTCTTTCTTTCTTTCTTTCTTCTTTCTTTCTTCTTTCTTTCTTTCCTTCTTTCTTCTTTTAGAGAGAAAGAACAGGAGTTGGGGAGGGGCTGAGGATGAGAGAGAATCTTAAGCAGTCTCCATTTCCAGCACAGAGCCCGACACAGAGCTCAATCCCACGACCTTGGGAGCATGACCTGAGCTGAAATCAAGAGTTGGACACTCAACCAACTGAGCCACCAAGATGGCCCATCTTTTTGCGTATAATAAAAGTTATCCCAAAATTTAGAAGCTTAGAACAGCAAACATTTATGTCACAAATTTCTCCAGGAAAGATCCCAGGAGTATTATATATAAACTATATCTCAATAAATCTGGGGAAAAATGAGATTAAAGCCACATTTAAAATAAAGTATAAAGAACAAGCCGATGTTTACCAGAAGGGAGAAGGAAGGGATGGATGAAACAGGTAATGGGAATTAAAGCGTATATACTTATCATGTTGAGCAACAGGTGATGTATGAAAGTGTTGAAATATTAACCTGCACACCTAAAACTAATATTACACTGTATGTTAACTAACTGGAATTTAAATAAAAACTTAAAAAAATAAAAATACAAATTAAACTTTCTAAAAAGTGAAGGGAAAGAAAAAAAGAGAGAGAACCCAGGGGTAGCTTAACTGGGTGGTTCTCTTTCACAAGATTGAAGCCAAGTTGTTAGCCAGGATTTCAGCATCTAAAGGCTTGACTAGCCTGAAGAATTTACTTCTATGCTCACTCACATCATGGTTGGCAGGCCTCAGTTTCTCAATGGCTGTTGACAGAAGTCTTTTATTACTTGTCACATGGGCCTCTCCACAACTGCCTGAGTGTCCTCACAGTTCAGCTCCTGGCTTTCCCTATAGTGAATGATCCAAGAAAGATACACAGACAAAAGCTGTGGTCCTTTATAATCTTTTCACAAATGGCATTCCATCAAATCTGCAGTGTGCTATTGGTCACACAGATCAACTCTGGTACAATGTTGGAGGACACTACACAAAGCTGTCAATACCAGGAAGTAAGGATCACTGCTGGCCATCTTGGAGGCTATCTACCACACCTGTATCTATTAAAGTAATGTAATTCATAATCAAAAGTCATTTCAAAAAGATAACCTCAGATTCACATAATTTTACCAATTACTTTTTCCAAATATTAACAAAAATATTTCAGAAATATAGCTGCTAAGAATATTTGTCGACTCATTTTATCATGCCATATTAAGTCTGACACCAAAACCTGACAAAGACATTACAAGAAAAGAAAACTAAAGACATTTCCTTCCTGAACATATACACAAAATCTTTAACAAAATATTAGCAATATATTAAATTAATTCACCAAGTGTCATTCATCTCAGGAATGTCAGTTTAGTTCAACCTTCAAAAATCATTAAATGTAATTTAGTACATTAATAGAATAAATAAGAAACCCCAGCTGGATCATCACCATAGTTACAGAAGAAGCATTTGAAACAATTCAACACTTATTCAAGAAAAAACTCTCTGCAAACTAGGGATTGAAAGAAACCCTCTCAATCTTATAAAGATATCAACTGAAATCATACAGCTAAAATCAGACTTAGTGGTGAAATACTAAATGTTTTCTCCACTCCCATCTCTTTCAAGTATATCCACTCCCATCTCTTTTAATCTTTTCCCATTATTCTAGAGGTTCTAGACAATGAAATAGGCAAGGAAAATAAATTATAAAGAATAAATATTGAAAAAGAAGAAACAAAGCCATCTGTTTTCATATGACATAATTGTTACAAGGAAATCCTGAGGAATGTAAAAAAATACTGAAACATAATTAAATTAATCAAGGTCACAAATAAAATGTCAGTATTCAAAATCAATGGCATTCCATATATTGGAAGCAAACAATTGAGAAACATAGCATTTGTAAGAAGCATTTGTAAAATACTGAGGAATAAATATATAACAAAAGACATGCAAAACATCTATATTTAAAACCATAATACAATGCTGGGAGAAATTAAACACCTAAATAAATGACATAACATATTATGCTCATGACTTGGAAAAGTCAATATTGTTAAGATGTTAATTCCTTTAAGTTGGTCAATAGATTCAATGTAATTCAAATGAAAATTTCAATAGGTTTTTTGGTATAAATTTATGTCTTTATTTTAAAATTCATTTGGAAATGCAAGGGTCTAGAGTAACCAAATCAATCTAGAAACAAAGAAACAAGTTGAGTGATTCATACCACCTGATTTTAAGACTTACTATAAAGCCATAGTAATTAGGAAAACATGGTATTTACATAGCTCAGTGGAACATAATAGAGTATCTAGATATAGAATTACATATATAGTCAATTGCTTTTTGTCAAACATGCCAAGAGTTTAATGAAAAATACTTTTCAAAAATTAGTGCTGAGACCAGATAAATGTATGGGGGAAAATTAACCTCAACTTCTACCTCACACCACACACACGCACCCACTCACACACCCACTCACACACAAATTAATTCAAGATGGAACACAGACCTAAACAAATAGTTTAAACTATAACAATTTTAGGGAAAAAATAGGAAAATATCATCTGAGCTTTAGGGTAGGCAAAAATTTCTTAGGAAAGACACAAAAATTACTAGCCAAGAAAGAAGAAAAATGATAAATTGGAACTTCATCAAATTTCTAAAATTTCATTCATCTAATGATACCTTCAGAAAACGAAAATGCAAGCCATCGACTGTGAAAAATATTCAGAATACATTTAAATTATTAAGAGTTTGTTTCCAGAATACATTTTTTAATCTCTCCAAATCAGTAATAAAAAACAGAACTCAATCAAAAAATACCCAAAACACTTGGATAGTTCAGAGAGGATAAAGAAATGGCCAATAAACACATTTTAATGGTCAAGATCATTAGTATTCAAGGAAATGAAAATTGAAACCCCACTGAGATATCACTTCATACCTATTAGAATGGCCAAAATCACAAAGAGTGACAACATCCTACGTTGGAGAGGAAGTGGACAACCAGAATTCTCACACACGGCGGGTAGGAATATACAATGACACAATCACTTTGTAAATCAGTCTGTAAGTTTCTCTACATCTACACATCTTCTATGAAGCCACAATTCCACTCCTAGGTATTTACCAAAGAGAAAAAATATACATCTGCAAGAAGACCTGTAAAAGATTGTTGGTGGAAATTTTAATCATAGTACTCAAAAACTGGAAATAACTCATATATCTGCCAACCACAAAAGAGATTTAAGAGTGATACAGTCACATATACAACAATATGGGTAAATCTCAAACATTTTATTTAATGAAGGAAGCAAGACACAAAAGAATATATACTGTAAGCTTCCATTTATATGAAGTTCAACGACAAGCAAAACTAATGTATGGTGATAGAGGTCAGAGGAGTGGTTGTCTATTGCAAGTGAAGATTGATGTGAAGGGGTCATGAGGGAACTTTCTGGGATGATGGAATTTTCTATATCTTGAAGTGTATGCATTTGTCACAACTCAGTGGGTTATACAATTATGATCTATGCAGTTCACAGGATATAAATTTCATCTCAATAAAAAAAAAGTGCAGTGAGACTTCATTGTATTTATGCTGAAGAGGCAGTCATTTTCTCTGGAGCATAATATTCAAAATGACATAATAAGAGCCCCTAGATCCAGCCATGCCTAAAACCAATGCTACCTCTGGACATGAACCAATAAACTTCCCTCTTTCCTTAAGCTACTTTGTGTTGAATTTCTGTCACTTACAATCAGATTCTAACATGGAAACTGGTTCCTAAAAGTGAAGTGCTACAAGTGACAGGCCTTAAGAATGAGGAACTGGGTGAATCTATGCAAGACGAGAGACCATGGGAATTCTTCCTTGTCCATATAGGAAGTTGAACAGTTCTTCTTGTTAGTCACAAAGCAGCAGATTAAACTTTTGCAGAATGTATCTTAGGACTTAGATCACTTGCCTAACACACATGGAGCTTTGGAGGACCTGGCTCAAGAATATCAGAATTTTAGAGTCTGTTGACTACTACTTGCTGCTTTCAGTGAGGTCTCCCCTGTCCCCTTCCTACACATACATGTGCAAAGACAAGATTTGATCAATCTAGCCCAGCTGAAAGCAGAAAGGAAATGTCAGAGGGCTTTCTGAAAGGTCCTTTTTGCTCACAATGACCCCAGATGGCTGACAATCATGTAATCATGTGCCTGGTAGATCTGCAAAAGGCAAATCCTCCATCCATAAATAATTTCAGGAAAAATCAAAGGCAGGAGGTAGAAAATATCTGGGAATGAAGCCATCTGAGACCCAGGGAAAGTGAGGAACTGGGATAGAGATGACTTCTGGGTCCCCTGCACCCACTTGTAGCTTCCTTCCACTTCCCATCCCACCTTGCCATTTCCACAGACTCTCACCATGGAGAGCCAGACAGTGGAGCAAGCCTAAGATCCAGAAAGGGGTCTATCCAGCAAAGTATTTTGGAGGGACTGGACTTTGTACCACCAGGTTTCTGTAAGAGACAAAAGCACTAAGGCTGAGTCCAGGTTCAAGAAGCACAGCAATAAGGATCTCTGTGCTGGTAACCAGGCCACTGAGTTTGTAGAGTTGTAATACACTGGCAGCCAATGAAAGTCATCTAACAGAGTCATATTGCCAAGGAAACTCCAGTTCCCACAAATATAAGCCTGTGACTACTCAATCCTTAGAGCAAACTGGAGGTTGTGGGTCACATGCCAGTAAGAACCAGGGGCTCAAGACAGTATCCTAGGGAGAGTCCCTAAAGCACTTAAGAGAGAAGTCTTTCCCAAGTGCCCAATAGTAAATTGAAATGTGGCCCCCAAAAGATATGTCCACGTCCTAATTCCTGGAACCTGTGAGTATTAACATTATTTGGAAGAAAGGCCTTTGCATATGTGGTTAAGAATCTTGAGATGAAGAGATCATCCTGGAGTATCTGGGTAGACCCTAAATCCAATGACAGATATCCTTATAAGAGACACACAAGGAGATAGACACAGAACCACAAGAAATGTAGAGACTGAGAGATAGGAGTGATGTGGCCACAAGACAAAGAAACCAAGAAATACTGACAGCCACCAGGAGCTGGAAGAGGCCAGGAAGGCTTCTCTTCCCCAGCCTCCAGAGGGAGTGAGGCCCTCCTTATACCTTGATTTTGGATTTCTGGGCTCCAGAATTGTGAGAGAATAGATTTCTATCATGTTAAGCCACCTGGTTTATGGTAATTTGTTACAGTGCCCTGGGAAACTGATTAGTTCTCCAGCAGATATGGACAAGGAAGAGTCTCCTGAAAAGCAGGTTGAAACAACTGACTGGCTGGCCAAGGCACTCCCTCCATGACCAAGGTCAGGAGGTCTTGCTGGAACTATCCTGCTACCCTCAGTGTTCCCCTGATGAGCCAAGAATGTCCAGGGATACCAGAGTCTGTCACCCAGACTAAAGTTCTTCCGTTCCTAGGGACAAACTCGGTGAGTCCAGCCCTAACCTCACCATCACCTCAAAGAGCTGGCCAGAGCTCTTGAGTCAGAGCCACAGGCACTAGTGGCCTGTGATTAAGTACAAATTACTGAGTAAGTAATCTATACGAGATACTTTTTTAAATGTGTAAAATATCCTAGAAATATTCATATACAATCCTTGCAGGGTCTGCCTTGATTTTGTTGTGAGCACACTTGCTATGACATCTGAGTTAAATTCTTCCTTCACGGGAAGAGCTCTGGAGAGAAAGCCAGGAGACCCGGTATCCAGCATCTCTGTCAGTTCTCACTGTGCCCTCTCTATGCCTCAGTCTCACCAGGTGTGAAACCAAGAGTGCAAATTAGATGTCCTCCATGCACTGGCTCCGCAGCATTCTGCAGCAACATTTCTGAGTGATCTCCTCACATCTGTGAACTCCACCTCCACACCTCACACAGGTGAGAATGACAACCCAAGCTCCAAAGGGATGAGAAAGAACCTAATTAGACATGCAAATAAAAGAGCCTGGACAATGGGGAGTTCTAATCAGAAGTCATCACTATTGCTGAGGACAGGAGACAGGAAAGGACAGTAGGAATCTTGCTCCCCTCAGTGGAAATGGGAAGAGGGAGAGGACCTTTGCTTTTGCTAAGCAACATGGAAGCCTTGGAGATTATAGCTGGCTTATATGCAGCTTTCGCTTAGTGAGGAAGCAGATACAGGTGGGGCTGTGTGGTAGGACAGGCACTGGGCATGCATGAGTCACTTGAACGGCTTTTAAAAACATGGATTTCTAGGGCTCCCAGGTGGTTCAGTCAGTTAAGCATCTGACTTCAGCTCTGGTCATGATCTCATGGTTTGTGAGTTTGAGCCCCATGTCGGGCTCTGTGCTGACAGCTCAGAGCCTGGAGCCTGCTTCAGATTCTGTGTCTCCTTCTCTCTTTGTTCCTCTTCCACTTATGCTCTGTCTCTTTCTCTCAAAAAATAAATAAATAAATAAATAAATAAATGTAAAAAAATTTAAAGAAAATGAAAATGCAGATTGCTGAGTCCTACCCTAGAGTTTTTGACCCAGTAGATCTAGGATGAGGACCAGGAAAATGCATTTTTAACAGGTTCCCAAGGGATGATAATGTTGGTGGTCCAGAGATCACACCTTAAGTATCACTGCCTGGATTATTACAGTCATTCAACCAGCATCTATTAGACACCTGTGAGGTGCCTGCCAGTTCTGTGGAATCAGAGTCGGGGTGCCTGCTCTGTGACCCAACTGTGCCGTTAATTAATTGTGTGTGACTCCTGAACCCGTTTCTCTGTAAAATGGGTACATTTGAGATTTTTATGACAAAATCTCTGAAGACACAAAAGTAGCATGCAAGGGAAACATCCAACTTAGTGTGTCCTTTCTACCGATTTTCCAGTGGAACCTCCAGGAGCAACATTTTAGAAAACACATGAGGAAGACAGGGAATGCACACCTGTCTGCCCTGTGCCTGGGACTTCATATCCAGATACCACTACCCTGGGCACTTTCATTCATCCCACTGCATCCTCCAAAATTCTGTGAAGTCTGTATTGTGATACCATCTAACAGATAGGGAAAGTAAGACTTGGAGAGGTTGATTTTCTTGCTTCCTAGCTCAGAAATGACAAGATTGAGGTTTCAAAAGCTTGTTAAGCTCCAAACCCCAAGTTCGTTCAGCTTCTCCATGCTTTATTTCATCTGTAAAATGTGGACAGTGTTGTCATCAGGCTTAAATGACATAGGGTATAAAACCTCCAGGGCTCTTCAGGATTCCTTGTGAGTACTCACCACCCCACTTCTCTCTCTCTCCAACATTCTGTGGCCATAGCAGGTGATCCCTACAACACATCAATGCCATCATGGCATTCTAGAGCAGAAGCTGACAAAAAGTGCTTCTGCTCAACAGATGGCTCTGGAGCCTCAGTGCCCAAGCCCAGTGAGTATTCTAGTGCATCATGTATTCAGTGGGCAGGGAAGACCATGAGAATGTGTTCCAGGCACTCAGAAGGGACTAATTCCTGGAGGGTGAGTGTGGCTGGACTCTGTCAGAGAGGTGGAAATTAAGCAGTCCTAGAAAAGAGAGAAGGATGGTTCACAAGGGGACTAGAGAAGAAAGAGACAGAGGCAGGGGCCAGGAAGTGAGGATGGCAAAGCCATGGCATAGAGAAGTTATGAACTTGCTTAGCAGAAGGAACATCGGATGGACAAGGGATAGGATGTGAGAAGTCATAATTTAGGCAGTGATGCAGATTGAAGCTAATTTCATTGAAAATCTCAAGCTAGACATCATGGATACCGCTTCCTGATTTCCTTTGGTGGTGTTTGATTTTTAGTACCAGGGCAAAGCTGTAACCCCTGGCAGAGAGAGCCCTAGGGACGCAGGAGCAGAGGCCATGTTTGCAGACCCCAGGGTGAGACAGAGAGGAGCTTCACCCTGCAGCTGCCTGCAGGTTGACTTAGTGCACTGGGTCATAGGGGAATCTGTTGCACTCTGGGCTTTCAAAGATCCTTCAAAGGTAAGAAAACCCATTTGGTATAAATAGATTTCAGGGAACAGAAGCAAACGGTGACAGCAGGACCAAGGTAGGTACAACAGACAAAATGGCTCCAAGCTGCACTCCCCTTTCTGCTGCTTTCCTGATGAGTCCCTCAAAGCTGTGGCTAAGAAAGGAGATGACACTCACCAGTAGTGGAGAGTGGAGGGGGAGGTGATGCTTTAGAGGACTGGGCCCCTGCTGTATCCCACAGTCAGATCTAGCTGATCCCCCTCTTTGCCTCAAGAGCACAAAAGACAGATCTGAGACTGATTCACCTCTGGGCCCCCTAAACCCCTTCCAATTGCCTACTGTGATATGTCTTATTGTAGAGGAGAGAGAGGTGCAGGAGGATCCACAAGAAAAGGACAAAACCATCTTTCCAGGTCTTGGCCTGATGCCATCTATCTCAGTCAGCTAGGGCTGCTATAACAAAAATACCACAGACAAGGTAACTTATATTACAAACATTTACATCTCACAGTCTAGAGGCTGGGAAGTCTGAGATCAAGGTGCCAATAGCTTCACTGTGTGGTGAGGGCTCACTTGATGGTTACAGACAGCTGCCTGCTTACTGTGTCCTCACATGGTGGAAAAAGGTAGCTCTAGTCCCTTTCTCTTCTTAAAAAGGCACTAATTCCATCATGACTTCATCTAGACCCAATTATCTCCCAAAGTCTCCTCCTCCTAATACCCCACATTGGGGCCTAGGGCTTCAACACATTAATTTGAGGGGGATTTAAACACCATAACACCAACTCTGATGGTGTTCCAAAAACAAGTGAGCCTGAATGACTTCTGAAATCACTCGCACCTCTTAGGAAATGCCAAAAGAGCAATGAAAAGAGAATTCCTGACTCAAAGGATCTCGTCCTTTTAATGCTCTGTGGCCATGAAGACTGACAAGTCAGGGGCTGGAGACATGGGGCAGAGAGGGGCTACAAAGTCTCCAAGACATCACTAGGCTTTGCAAAGCACTCTCATTGGCTCCCTAGGGGGCAAGATGAAATACGGTTCCTTCCCTCACAGCAAACTGCAATCTGGCTGGAAGGACAAGTCCAACTCACCCAACACTAGGAGAACCAGACAGGAGCAGCTTCTGGGAACACAGACACCCAAGTGGTCCCATCCTGTTCAAGAACCAGAGCTCAAAAGCTACAAGTAACTGAAAGGGAATTTATTTTAATTGCTACCCTTAAAGAGGAGACTCTGAATGCAGCACATGTCACCCTTTCACTCTTAGTCCTCTCCTTCAGCCCCATCCCCAATCTCCTTCTCCCTTCCCTACTTCATCCCTTCTACTCCCATCTTCAACATTGTTTTGCATGAATAAGACCTGCCCTTGCCCATGAGCCCATATTTTAGGATCTTCTCCCCACTCTCATGGTTCTGCATCACTGAAGCCACAATACCTGATGGGAAGGAAAACCTGTACCTACAGAGCAGGGGAGGGAGCCGCTGAGCAGGTGGCAGCCAGAGACCAGATTCTAAATTGCCTCCGAGGGCAGGAAAGAGCTGTAAGCCTAGGAATACCTGCAAGTTAATCAATTTTCCCCCAGCACAGATGGAGCTGTGGTTGTGCTGTTTGATTTCAAGGGCCTCAGACCCTAGACAATGAGGAAGTTGGCCTGGAGTGGCCTTGGAAGACAAGAAGCAGGGCAGTGAGGGAGGGAGAGAAAGAGTATTCCAGAAGGGGGGTGGCAAATGCAGCACACAGCTGTCCTCAAGATGGATGGAGCATGATGGCCTATTTATACACCCAGTGACAGGCAGCCTCCAGGGAAGGGCTATGTTTTGTGCAGTGATCAGTGCTTTGCTGAGGCAGCAGACATCATGCTTGCCTCCCTGGGCAGCCATTGCTAGGATTTCCCTGAGTGTGTAGCCAACAGGACTGCTGGGTGAGGTCAATATAAGCCCTAGTCCCTTCTGGGAGAATCAGCAGAGGGCAAGGATCCAACCCCAGGCCTGATGCTCTGGGGATTCTCCTTGGACAGCAGGGAGTAGGTGAGTTATTCAGAGCACACCTTCAACTCAGGCATCTGGACTCTTCAGATGGAGCCCCTCCTGTATGCTGGGCCAAGGCATTTGTGCAAGGTGCCAAATCTCCATGAAGGTTCAGGAGCATGTCCCTGCCTGTGTGTGAGCCACTGAGGAAGGACCCAGCTGGGTCCCCAGGCACACCCTCTTACAGTTTTCATAGGTGCTAATGAGAACGTCACCTTATCTACCACACAGTGTTCCACCCACACATGATTCAAGCTGAAACCTCAGCCCTCCACTCTGGGACAAACACTGTGGCCCTCGACTAGAGGTCACTGATGTTTTGCTGGACAAATACCATGACTCTTTTCAAATATAAGTTGCAGCACCTCTTTCTAACTACTTATTTGAAGTTTGATCACTTATGACCACAGCCCTGTAATTTTTTCTGTGTTGAGAACAGAGGCAATGGTCCCTGGGGCTAGCTGAAAACATCTCCTCCTCTTCCCTGCAGTAAGATTTCATAGCATCAAAGTCTCGATTTTAAATAAGTCTTTTCCCCATCATTCTCCAGCTGGCTCTCAGAGCCCTTCTGGCCATTATGTCCATCCTCTAAATAAGAATCCCTCCAACTGGCAGCTCTTGATTCACTGCAGGACCCCCTCACCCTTCCTTGGCACTTAATTCTTCTATCCATCCTGCTCTGTTCATTCTATCATGTCCTTGGACCTCAACCCAACCAGCCCATCCAGCCTCAAGCCTTTATACTAGCAGATGAGCCCCATGTTGCAAAGTAACAGCCAGGAAAAACAGCCTTCTTCCCACTCCTACCCAACCCCAATCCTGATATATGCCCTGAACCTGCTCACATCCTCCATATTTGCTTTTTCCCTAAAGGTCTTATTCTATCAAGCTCTAGACCCTAGACTCAAACTCTAGGCCACTGCCTATAACTCGGTTCATCACCTGACCCTGCTCCTAGGACACTGGAAATCACTTAGCTCTTTATCAACATTTATCCCTTTGACTGTGTCTGCTTGTGGCCACACCAGGGAACACTCTGGGCCCACATGCACAGCCCAGCCTGCTCTTCCACATGGCTGGTGTCCCCATCACATCAGATCCCAGACATTCTGCCTTTGCTTGCAACAGCCTCCCATCATCCACTCACCACCTCCACTCCTAGCCATACCCCCTTCCTGAGCCCTTATCAGCCCTCCCCTTCCTCACTGATCATCTCAGGAATGATTTGGAAAACAGATGGCAGGAGACAGACTGAGTGTCATGGCAGTGTCTGCACATTAACTGTCTTGTATACACCAAACCAGTGCACTTTGGTAAGGGAAGCTGAATTGGGCAAACCCAGGATTGCCTGGATTGGCTGTGTTCACAGCACAAAGTGTTCCCATAATCTGGGATAGTAGCAGTGGTTGGCATTTATTGAGCATGGATCCTATGCCAGAATAGCACAATATGCTTTATACACAACATTTCATTTCATCCTCACCACCATCATATGAGGTTCATTTCCCATGAGCCTCATAGAAAATAGAAGCTTATGCCAATTGGATAGTTAGCTGGCATCACACAGCCAGAGCTTATTTCTAGCTCAGTTCTGTACAGGCCAAGGCCTGGGTTCTTGATCATTAATGTATAGGGTCTCATTTGATATTTATAACATCCTCCCGAAGGGTAGGTGGTTTACTTATTTCTTTTTTCAACAAGTACTTGTTTAGCACCTACAATGTGTGTGTCACTGTGCTTGTGTTAAATGTTAGGAATGGAACAAATCAACCTCCCACCTTCCATGCTGTCCGGATTGCTTAGTCCAGAGGAGCTTGTATGTCAAGGTACAACTAAGAAACAAGTAAACAGGTAGATGATACAACCTCCAGAGTCATGAAGAAAATAAAATCTGATGGAGATGGAATTAATGATGGGAAGAAGAGAGGAACTCTTTAAGAAGGGTGGTGAGTGAAGGCCTGTCCAAGCAAAAGATACTTCAGCAGACATACACATATTTCTGGGGGAAGATATTCAGTCATTCTTATGTGCAGAATCTTATGTGCATTCCCCTTGTGCAAAATCCCCAAGGCAGGGAGTCTTAGCACATTAGGGAAATGAAATGAATCCCCTTAATGTGGGGATTAAGGGTGGAATTGTAAAAGATGATGGCCGAGAAGTAGACAGGGTGGGACATTGGAGGTCTGGTAGAATTTAGTAATGTTCGATTTTCCAGTGGAGTAAACAGGACACTGGTACTAACTGCTTTCTATTTTTAAAGATCCCTCTGATCATCTTGTAAGATGTAAATCAGTTTGCAGACAGGGGTAAATAACAGGGACCCTGTAAGTAAGATTGGAGATCTGGTTTGCAGAAAAGGCCCACAGACCTGTGGTTCCTTAGATATGGAAAGCGAGGAGAGAGAAATGGAGGGAAACAAAAGGTAACCCCCCAGACTGAGGGTTTGAGACACGAAAGGATGGAGTTAACAGAGACAGGTAAAAATAGAAAATCAGCAAGTTGTAGGAGGGGGTATGGGGTTAAAATCAGAAGTCACATTTGCGAGCATGTTAAGTTTGGAGTGCCTATCAAACAATGAATGGAAAGAAAGTACAGATCCATGCAGCCTTTTCTGCAATTCAGAAATCTACAACACTCAGAAAACAAAAGGTGCTTCATAACTCATTCTGTGAATTCTGTCAGTGAATGTCAGCGAATTCTTACATGATATGAAATGAGGCAACTTACACATTTTTTCATCCTTTTTAGGTTGATTATTCACATTTTTCACGGCAGAAATATCAATGTTTGATTATGGGATACAGCAATCCATCCTACTGGATGTAATGCCTTTCTACAATTTAAAAATTCTGGATTCCAAAACATACCTGGTGCCGAGTTTGGGGTAAGACATTGTATACCTGAATGTAGCTAGAAATATGAGCCTAGAGCTCAAGAGAGAGGCTAGCAACTTGGGACTCAAGATACAGATTTGAGGACCATCAGCACAAAGATGGTATTTAGAGCTTGGAGACCAGACCTCACCTTGGGAGAGACCATACACAGAGAAAAGGCAGAGGGTGAGACCTGGGGTCATGTAAAAGAAGTACAGATTCTTATCTGAGATTTACAAAAATGGACCCTGAGGCTCATGGAGGGGAAGTGTTTTGCTGAAGGCAGCATAGCTGTGAAACAGCTAACGCTCACCAGCAGGCTCCAAGTTCTGGGTTCTACACCTGCTTGGGAGATGTTGAGAGATTGGAACTGATATACAGTCTGTGGCACTAAAACCAGGTGAAATGAACTGTCCCCTGTGGGATGATCCCATTTTATCTGAGCATAGCAGCTCCAAGTTCTAAATTCTGAAATGATTCAGCCGCTGCACAAGCCTAGGTACAGCAGCCCCTGCCGCCCAAACATTGCTCATTCCCTCCTTCTTTTTGGGCATCATGCATCTCAAGGAGTTGTAATTAGCTACTTAAGGCTTGTTACCCCCACCCATTGTGAGCTAAATGAAGGCTGGAATTGTATCTTAATTATTTTTGCATTTCTTCATTCCAGGCACATAGTAGGAACTCAGTAAATATGGGTTGAAGTGTCCTGAAATCCAACAGGTATTAAACTAAATATAGGGACTCCCTGGACCATATCAGAGAAGCTTGATAGACAGGAACAAGCACAAATGAAGCTGACCCCTGCCAAGCCTTTCCCTCCCCAAGTGTTATTAAATGAGCCAAAGACAGCTTCTGTATCTTGGCCCCTATGTTGTTTACTTCCTCACAGCATGCTGAGACCTGTTGTCTCAAAAGCCCACCAGAGCCAAACTCAATTTTTTATACATCCAGTTGTTTTAAACATGATCCAAGTAAGCAGATTGTTAGCACTTCAGAGCCTGCCTGTTTTGCACACTCTACAAAATGGTACCCAACCTCTGCTAGTCAGAGATAAGATAAACTCCACAGCTATAAAAACCCCAAGTTGTTGCTGCCCTTTGCAGCCCTCTGATTTACCAGACTGCTAAGCAGCACCACCAAGACACACATGCCTGTCTCTGACCTCTCTCTCTCCCCAAGAGTTCCCATGCCCTCTTGCTATTCCAGATGGTGGCCTTGAACCATAGCCTCTGGTCTCACGCTACCAGGAACTTTCTCAAAGTCAAAGAACACTGTCAGTGTCTTCCAATCAAGCTTGTGTATGCTACTGCCACCTCGTGGTCATACCTTTCTCCTTGATCAGTCCCCAAATCCCTCAGAACCCCTATATTAAGGCTGCCAGTTGCCTCACCCTCCTTTGGAGCTGCTGGGATCAGAAGCTAACCCTGCAGCAGGGAGAAGATCTCACAGCATCTATTTTCTAAGAGCTCTCATGACTCTTCAATACCTCCCAAAATGTTATGCTCTCTCTATAGATGAGAATTATATATATATATATATATGTAGAGAGAGAGAGAGAGAGAGAGAGAGAGAGAGAGAAACTGCCACATGCCAAGCTCTGACCTAAGACCTTGAGGAGCCCCAGTCCAGTAGGAGAGACTGACATTTAAAAAAATTCTTTCAATGCATGATGCTTGGATCCTAATGGGTGAAATATTCAAAGAATATGATGCCTGAACAGAGCTTTGGAGTAGAAGCAAGTATGTGTCAGACAGATATGACAGGGAAAGGTGGTCCAACATGCAGGACCCAGGTGCAGCCTGACAGGTTTAGAAAGCTCTAGGTGGTTTGTATTAGCTAGAGTAGGACACAGGATGGGAGTGTGTGGTGAGAATGCCATGCATGAGAGTCCCCAAGTCATGGAGAACAGCATCATCCAGGTCTGGAACTGGAGCTTCTGAAGGTCTCCAGCAAGGGAAACAGTGACAATATGCGTGTTGAAGGCTGGGGAATGGTGTGGTTGGTCAGTACTTCATAAGGCTCACTGTGGGACCCCATTTGCATGGTGATGTCATGTCCACCATCTCTCCAAGATTGGGGCCTCTGTGACTTTCCAAGTCCCTGAGAAAGGGACAGGTCTGACCTCTACGGCCCTAGGATGCTCTGCAGGGCCCACCATCTGGCTCTCTCGCAACACATGACCAGCCTGTGGGGTGGCTTAAAATAATCCAGGCTTGGACACTCTCACTGCTGCTGGGAAAGGAAGGGCAGGCTAGAGTAGATGAGCTTGGGGAGCCCCCAGGTCCCAGCTGTGCAAGCATGACCCAATTTTCAAGGCAGGTAATTTCCATGAAAGGTGGCTTCCTGGTGTTTAGGGACCAATGCTTGACCTACTTCTCCCTCAACCCCTCCCACAAAATGGGGATATTTCAGTAGAGAGTGTTCCACTCTTCCCATGATTTTATTAAAACAATTAGTTGCATATTTTATTCTTGTCTGTTCTCTCAGGTCCTTGGCCTTTGGGCCACTTCTGTGCCCTGTCCTGATGGAAAACAAAGGCCAAGTCACCCAACCAGTCATGGGTCACTTTTGTGGGCTAGCCTTTTCATGGATGACAGTCACCCTACCCTGGTCTAAGTAAGGATATGATTGAAGGAAGTAAAGGAGAAAGTTGTGTGTTGTAGTAATCAAGATAGACAGAGGTCATGGAGGGACATTATCTTCCACTGCCCACCTCCCCAGCAAACCTCCAAGAGAAACTCTCAAAGCCTGGGAGCACCCCTAGAGATAAAGCCTGGCACCTGACTACCTGGCCAGAGACCCAGTGGGATGGAAGCTTCAGGGTAATTCTAGGGCTACCCTCAGAAGAACCCTATCATAGGGAATCAGTTCTGAGAGGGCTTGATGAGGGCCCCAAGTTTGGGGGCTGAATGTGGACATGGAAACTAGCACTAACTTCTTATTTGAAGATTTCTGAAGGCAAATATTTATTGATGCATATAATGATGGTGGGATTGAGGGATCTGAAGAGGACACACAAAGCACACACACCACCCCAGGTCTCTGTCTTCCTTGGGAGGTGGAGAAGAGGACCTGGAAGCTCCCAGAGTTCACGTGGGGGAATCTCAGGGGATAGGGGAGGAGGAGACAAGAGCCATGAGGAATTCCAGGTGACTGATGGCCCAGGCAGGTGAGATCCCACCCAGGAGGTGTTTGGGATTCAGACCTTGGCAGGACTGAAAGGAAGTGTGGCTTTCCCTCTTAAGGGATCCCCAAGATGGAGAGGACTAAAGAAAAGCAGATACCCTCCCTAGGAAATCCTACACACCACACATGCAAAATCCACCACAGCTCTGGAGTCCACAAGTAAAAGATGAAACCAGAACAACCAGAGTCAGCCTGGAATTAGTCCCCACCAACAGGTACCCCACCCCATGAGAGTACTCTGGCCATCTCTCTTGTTGCAACATGTGGATCACTCATGTTTCAGCATGGCTGAGAAGTAAGGCACTGTCTAGCCCTTTGTTCTGGACTATCTTTCCAAAAATGTTTAGACAGGACACAGCCTTGAAAGATAGAAAACCCCCAAAGCAAAAGGCAGGCATGCTTACTTGATTTCATTACAATGAAATCAAGAGAATATCTTATTCTAGAGCAGAAGGCAGTCGCACTTACTACCCATTATAGATTTGGATTCCTTAAGCTCAGGATTCCTCTCCTATATGGCAGCCCATGCTGTACACAGGTGTTATCTGGTCCTCTTGCCCATGTCCCATGAGAACTGAGACTCAGAGAACAGGCACACAGTGCTGATACTCTGGTTATTGCCATTGTGGTCAGTGATAAACTGTCCTTTGTCTCCGAACCAGGAATCTCATACTGACATCCACAAAACTCTCAAACTAGTATGTGAACTTGTAATTAGGACAAAATCTCAAACCTTCAGAATTCTTAACACTGGCCCCTTCCCCAACACCAAAGATGTTATTGACAAGAGGCGCCATCTCAGAATCAGACACCTCCATGCAGTAGACGGAGAAGAGAAACAAGTGAGCGGAACTCCCCTGCCCACCCCATCCCTGCACTCAGGCCTGGTGACTCTGGGAGGATCAGGGAGGTGGGCACTGAGATAGAGCTCAGACTGGACTTGTAAATTGTTCTCATTATTGTAAACCATGGTAGGGACCAGAAATCTAAAAGACCCACTTGAACTGTCACTAGGGGCTAGAAGAAAGGTGTCTGACGGTGCTTGGCTGAAGTGAGTGATGCAAAGGGGAAGAATCTGCTCCTGTAGATACTTGGCTGAGCTGAGCTGAGGTGTCACATTCACAGACTTACTGTCAGGACCCAGACCACATCTTTCACTTCTAAAGAAGTCCTGAAGATCTACTAGGTTTCCATGTGCCCTCTTCACAGCCGTGTTCTAGAACAACCCCTGATACTCAGCCTCAGCTATTTTCTTTGCCCCTTTTCCTCCACCATGGAAACCCCTCCATTCTGCCCTGTTTCTCCATGAAGCCCCCTGCACAATTATGAAGCCCTTAAGCCTCCCTCCCTGAGGAGTTAATGCCCCCCTAGAAGGCAGCCCTCATCCAACACCAGGAGTTGCTGACTCTATACCCCAGCTCCCTGGGCCCCAGTATGGGATAATTCTGAGGGTTGTCTTCTGCACTAGCTCCCAAGTTTCCCAAATGGAAACAAATCCAAATGCTCACAGTGCTAACTTACTCAATAACCAAGGATTCCTTCTTTTCCTGGTCTCACCTCCCCACTTCCTACTAGTGTTGCTTGGGCTCACTTCTCAAAGAAACCAATGGTTGCCTCAGGGTCTGCTTCTTTGGAACCCAAACAAAGGCAATCTGTCCCCCCCCCCACTCCCACTCAAATGCAGCATGAGACATGCTGCCTTACCTACCTTCCCTCTGAACCCCTACATCCCCGCCTTCCTCAATTCGAAGGAGTTTCCACTGGCAGTCCATACTAATCACCCCCACCCCCGCACCACAGCTTCTGTGAACAGATGAGGAAACTGAGGCACAGAAAGATTTAATGACCATGTGAAGTCAGAACCAAGCTCTGTGTGTTAGTCAGAGCCACCCCCACTGCACCACCATCTGCCCTTCCCTCACTACAAGGGTAGAAAGATTAGTTGGGATTTCTAGGACATGACTATATTTCGCTTTCCTTGGACAATGCCCTCTCCACCAGCACCTTTTGGTTCCTGAATAAAACGCTCAATACTCGTCCCACCTTCTCCCCCTGCCTGTTCCATCCTCCCAGGCCCTAGACTGTGTATTGAGGATCTCCAGGTGGACATCCCTGTGGAGGCACCTTCACGTGCAATGTGCCAAGGGTTTCAATGGCATCCACCCTTCCTGCCCACTATGTCAACCGTAATTATGCCTGGCTGGCATTTATGGACACAAATCAAGACTGGAGCAGGATCTTTCTCCCCTCCTATCACCCCTGGCACCTTATAAATCTCTCATCTAGTTTGTTTTTAACTTGAATTTCACTTTGTTGTTTTCAGCCCTTCTGCGTAACCTCTGAGATTCCACCAAATTCCTTCCTTTATTCTCACTGGTGTTCATGCTCCCTCCCAATTTAATATTCTCTTTGAATTTAATTAGCATGCTATTTATCCAAATCATTACAAAGGCTGACAGGAGAGCCCAAGGTGAAGGCTGATGGCTCCCACATCTCCCCCTGCCCAACACACACACACACACACACACACACACACACACACACTCACACACCCCAGATGCATGACTGCCTCACGTGCATTGCACTGCTGACTGCTCCAGGCAAGATAATCAGACTGTTTGCACTGCATTCCTGCTCCACTTCAGCACATAAGGTTTAACCTCTCTGAACCTCAGGCTTTTTATCAGTGAAATAAGGACAATGGCAGCTACACCTCAGCTTCATGTGTGCATAGGGGAAATGGGGGGATGGGGTGAAAAAACAATTAGCCTGCAACCTGGCACAGAGTGGATACTCACAAAATTTTACTCTTTCTCCCCACCCCTCTGAATCAAGAACAAAATTTCACTGTGGGCCTGGGCATGTCTTTTCACATCTCTATGGCAAACGTGGTGAAGGAGATTATTGTAAAGATATGATTTTGTCACACCCCTTCCAAAAATGTAGCCTTCTGAGCATTCATTTCTGGGCACCAGGTATGAAGCAAACCCTGAGCAGGCACACATAGAGTTTTAAATTGAGGAAGGAGCTGGACCAGTCATCTTGGACTATACAATGGAAGCTGCTTATTGAAGGTATTAGAGCAGAAAGGAAGGAGCCTGGATCCAACATTGTGAGGGTGCATCCCAGCCTAGTCCGTATCTCCAGATATGGCCAAATGTACCCTGGAGGACATAATAACCCAGCTAAGAACCACAGAGTTAATGAATCAAATTATGAGAAAATGAAGAGCTCTTGGCCATCCTAAGGGAGAAGCAGGCCTTGTGTGATGCTGAGCAGACCCAGATGGGAGTCAGCTAGCAGTCAGAAGACCCTGGAACATCTTTGTTAGGAGGCAGAAATGAAGGCACTGTCACTGCTTTTCCCCACTTGTCAAACGACCTATCCGTAGCAAATTTGCAAAGTGTGACACTTTGAGCAGCAACAAATGGCTGATCAGGGATCCAGCCCAGTGCTGCGAGCTCTGTCACTGTTCCAAGCCACTGCCTGACTTACACCCAGGCCAGAAACAATTCACTACTTCTCCTTAAAAGAGCAATTTCCTCTCAGAGTGATGGATGGCCTGCCACTCACCAGCCACAAACCAACCCTATTTCTCACCCTTCACGCAGCTGCACCACTCCAGGGCTTTACGGTAAATTAATCAACAATCGAGAGCAGGTTGTGGAAGGACGCAGGGTGGGCAGAACAAATCTCCAAATTCAAAGAGACAAGGCCCATCGAATTATGTCTCCAGCCTCTGCCCTGCCCTCATCGCCTGGCTAGCTGCTGTCTAATTAAAAAAGGTAGAGACAAACAAGCCTTGTGAACTGGAGACTTGGGAGTCACAAGGACATATCCCCAACTAGAGTTGGCCTTTATGCTGGTCCTCAAAGATTCTTGTAAAGACGAGTATGGAAACCACAATAAGATACCATTTAACACCTTTCAGGCTGGCAAAAATTAAGTCTGCCAAAACAAAGTTGATGAGAATTTGGAAGCAATGTAAGCTGGTAGAAGCTCTGTGGAAAACAATGTGTTACTGCCCTGTGACCTGGATGCCATTCCTGGATACAGAACAGTAACCCACAGAAACGTGTATACAGGTGCACCAGGAGACATACGCAGAAATGCCCATAGCAACACAAAAAGAGGAAAATAAACATCGTAAAGATGCAAGGGGAACAACTCAAATATCCATCAAAAATAGAATGAAGAAAGAGAATATCTATAAATAGATAAATTTCATAAATGCAATATTAAATGCAAAAAAAGCAGGTCAAAAGAAATACACAAAGAATGATTCCACCTGAGATACATCTCAAAAATTGACAAAGGAGATATATTCACATGCGGTAAAACTATTAAAATAAAAGAGTAAAGGATTAATAAACTCAATTTCAAAAGAGTGAGTGCAGTCAAGAAAGATGTACCCAGGGGGCTGCAGGGTTAGTGGTAACACTGTATTTTTTAAATTGAGTGGTGGATACACAGGTGTTCGCTGTATTATTGTCACTACTCAAATCATATGTGCAGGTATTACTATATATCTACTCATATGATTGAAACATATTTCCTAATGAAAAGATTAAGGAGCATGAGATATTCTATCTCTGCAGGATAGAGTTTCACATTTAAGAATGGAATGGCTGGGTCATACAGCATGTGGCATCCAAGTCACCAAACAGTAACACATCCTTTTCCACAGAGCTCCTACCAACTCCTACCAGCACACCCCCCAGCAGTAAACAAGAGCTCTTGTGGCTCCATATTCACATCAACTTTTGCATTGTCAGCCTTCTTGAAACAGTAAGGAGGAACGTTTAACTTATTCAGTCAATTTCTAGATGAGGTCAGAACTCCCCCAAAAGAAGCATGCCCTGTAAAAGTCAGGCATGCCCTCCGTATAACCAAGGCCCAACGACTGCTCTTGTACTTGATCATCCAGTCAGCTAGGGGGCACCCTCAGGAGGCAAAAAATATCTGAAACCAAATGAAATGGGGAGGGGACTCCTCTAAGTCACTGTGCCGCCTCTTAACCTCCTTCACAGAAGGTTTAGGGCTTCATAGCCCCAAAGAGCACGAACTACTTGTCGGGCAAGAACCCTGCAAAGGAAGCTTTATTATTCCCATTTTACAGATGATGAAATGGAGGCTCAGAAAGTTAATCTTACTTGCTCAAGTTTACATAACAACCAAAAAGTTTAGACAGATCTCAAGCTCTGTCTGATGCTAAATCTTGACCTCTTTCTCATAAAACAGGCTGCCTTTTGAGTATCTACCCCCACCCCTCTCCCACTGCAGAAGTGCCTTTGGAGAAACAAACACAAACACCCTTTCCTCAAAGACTGTTTCACAGAAGGTGCCGGGCCAGCAATGTAACTAGGCAGTCTCCAGTTTGTCATCAGTAAGAAATGATAGCAGAGGAAGGATACAAGGGAATTGTACCTGTTTCTACTCAGCAAACAAAACAAAATCTTTTACTTTACAAGCAAGAGAAATGAAAGGGGGCAAACATCCCAGGGGCTACAGCAGCCACCTGGGAGTGACACTGGTGGGTGCTTCTCATGGGGCAGAGTACTGTCATAATCGACTGGTGAGCAGTAAGCACCCAAAGGAGACCCACGCCAGAGTTGCTATGCTCATTGGCCTCCTTGATCATGCTCTCCACCTTTCCACATCAATAATCCCAGACACAGCCAACCACAGCACTTCTTTCACCAAATGGGAGGCGAGATTGCATCTTCTTTGGCTTCATATGAGATTCGCACTATGGTGTATAAGGTCCTCCTCAATCTCTCTCATCTCAGTTCCTGCCACATGGATGCCCAGGGAAAGGGCTGTAGGCAGAATAAACAGGTGCCACTCTCCAGCACATCTGAGAAATGGAAAGGGAGCACTGTGGCTGGAGTGAGTGTGTGGATGAAGACAGAGGTAAAGAAGGCAAGACTGGCAGGTTTTGTTTTTTAATCTGAATAAAATGGAGAGCCATGCCATCAGGCAATCATGCAATCATGGTTTGAGCAAAAGAATCAGATGGTCTGGCTTCCATTTTCAAAGATCCCTCTGCTACTGTGTGAAGAATGCACTGCAGAGGGACAAGGGTAGAGGCAGAGATAAGCTTGTTCAGCAAACAAGGTGGGAGCTGACAATAGGAGGGACCTGGTTATAGAAGCAGATGCTGCATTTATTTTGGAAGGTGGAGTCAGTAAGTTTCCCAGATAGACTGGATGAGAAGTGTGAAAGAAAGAATAGGGTCAGGATGATTCCAGAACGTTTGACCTGAACAACTGAGAAAAAGTAGTTGTTGGTCACTGAATGGGAAGGTAAGTCAAGCAGGTCATTTGGATTTTTTAGGACAGGCAAAGATTGGAGTTCAAGTATAGGTATGTGGAATTTCAGATGCCAATCAACCATTCAAGAAGAGATATAGAGTCTGCAGTTGCTGACTACAGAGAAATAAACTTTAAGAGACAAGTCAAGACTGAGTTATAAATTTGGGAGTTGTCAGAATGTGTATAGTATCTACATTCAGGAGACTGAGAACAATCACCAAGGAAGAAAATACTAACAGAGCATAAGAGAAGACCAAGAACTGAACACTGAGACCCTCCGACTTTAAGAGTTCTGAAGAGGAGGAAACAACAAAAGATGGAGGCGATCCAACAGTAATTTAATGGCTACATACCTATGTGCATGCATGCACACATGTGTGCATACACATGTACATACGCTTACACATGCACATGTGTGCATGCATGCATATACTTACATACATATGCAGGCACACACATAGTTTCACAATCTCTAGAAAGATATAACATAATCCAAAGTCATTGCAAAATATCACCCACAACATCCATCATGTTAAAAAAAATTACTGGATGTTCAAAGAAACAAGAAAATGTACCCATAATCAAGTAGAAACAAGTCAATAATGTCAACTCACACATCACTCAAATTCTGCAATTAGTGACAGTTTTAAAAAAAACTATTTTAAGTGAAACGCCTGGGTGGCTCAGTGGGTTAAGCATCCAACTTTAGCTAAGGTCATGATCTCATGATTCACAAATTCAAACCTCACATCAGGCTCTCTGCTGTCAGCACAGAACTGGCTTTGGATCTTCTGTCCCCATCTCTCTCTCTGCTTCTCCCTACCCTGTGCTATCTCTCTCTCTCTCTCTCTCTCTCTCTCTCTCTCTCTCTCTCTCTCCCTCTCTCTTTCTCAAAATTACCAAATAAACATTTTAAAAAACTATTTTAAATAAAGAAATGAGAAGAAAAAATGGATAGAATGGGTAAAGAGATGAAGAATCTCAGGAGAGAAATTTCAACCATAAAAAGAGAACCAAATTGGAATTCTAAAAACGAAAAACACAGCATCTAAGTGAAAAAATGTATTAGATGAGTCAATCTTGGACTACACTCAATGGAGAACGATTTGTGGATTCAAGGCATATTAAAAGAAATTATCCAAGCTAAAACACACAGAGAAAATTTTAAAAATTTAAAAAACAAAAAACAGTGTCTGAGAGATTTGAGGGGCCAAGAAGGCAGAACAGCATGGAAGGTTTTTTTGTGTCTCTCATCCCTGAAATGCAGCCAGATCAACACTAAACCATCTTGCGCACCTAGAAACTGATTTGAGGATAACACAACAATCTGCACAAAATGAACTATAGAACTCGGCAGGTACACAGCGCAGAGAGATGAATGGGGGAGAGAGAAGTTGCGGAGGACAGGGAGCTGGTTTTGCTTGCAGAGAGAGGACAGAGATGGGGAGAGTATGGGAAAAGCACCCCTTCAAAAGCAGCTGGAGAGAAAAGAGAGGAGACAGCCACAAGGACTGAAGTAAAAAGGGAGAAAAGAGAAAGGGGAGGGAGTGCAGAGTCTGAAATTCCACAACTCCATACCTGGTGGTGCTCTGGTGGGAAGGGCAAATCCCCAAGAGCAGAGAGCAATGTCCAAGGGGTCCGCAGGCCACATGGGGAGAGGCATTGGTAGGACATTTGCTAGAGGTTTTGTGGCCACCCCACAGGCAAAGGTCTCAGCGGACCCCAGAGAATAGCCAGATTCACTGGTGTTGGAGTGAGGACATTAAGGGTGAAGACTGGTGCCAGATGTATGTTGTGATTTTCCGTAGTCCCTGAGATGCGGCTGCTACACGATCATGTGAACTTTTTCTGGGACAGGCTGGCACCCAGCCTCAGTCTCTGGGCATTAGCAGCAGCACGGTCCTGCGAATGTTCCTGGGCCTGGGCCGGCACCTGGCCTTTACTCGGTGAGACCCTCCACCAGAGGATCTGAGCTGATCAAAGCCACAGTCCCTCAGAAGTGAGGGGTCGGGAAACACAGCCCCATTTGAGATAAAATTCAGGAGGGAGGTGCCACCTGGCAGCCTGACGGCTTGGTCACAGGCAGTGTAGAAGCAGGGAGTGGATGGAAGCTGGAGACAAAGAAGGTGTGCTTGATTGCTGGTCAGGGAGAGCCACAGAGTTATGATACCAGAGACTGGGTAGATGGGAAGTCTTAGCCTCAGCAATCAGACAACAGAAAGAAATAAAAGGCGTCCAAATTGGCCAGGAGGAAGACAAACTTTCACTTTTCACAGATGAAATGATACTCCATATGAAAAATCCAAAAGATTCCACCAAAAAAACTCCTAGAACTCATCCATGAATTCAGCAAAGTGGCAGGATATAAAATCAATGCACAGAAATCGGTTGCATTTCTATACACCAACAATGAAGCAACAGAAAGAGAAATCAAGGAATCAATCCCATTTACAATTGCACCAAAAACCATAGAATACCTAGGAATAAATCTAACCAAAGAGGTGAAAAATCTATACACTGAAAACTACAGAAAGCTTATGAAAGAAATTGAAGAAGACAAAAAAAATGGAAAAATACTCCATGCTCCTGGATTGGAAGAAGAAACAATGTTAAAAGGTCGATACTACCCAAAGCAGTCTACATATTCAATGCAATCCCTATCAAAATAACACAAGCATTCTTAGCAGAGCTGGAACAAACAATCCTAAAATTTGTATGGAACCACAAAAGACTCCGAATAGCCAAAGCAATCTTGATAAAGAAAACCGAACCTGGAAGCAACACATTCCTGGACTTCAAGATGTATTACAAAGCTGTAATCATCAAGACAGTGTGGTACTGGCACAAAAGCAGACACTCAGATCCATGGACAGAATAGAGAACCCAGAAATGGATCCACAAACGTAGGGCCAACTAATCTTTGACAGAGCAGGAAAGAATATCCAATGGAATAAAGACAGTCTCTTCAGCAAATGGTCCTGGGAAAACTGGACAGTGACATGCAGAAAAATGAACCTGGACCACTTTCTTACACCATACACAAAAATAAACTCAAAATGGATGAAAGACCTAAATGTAAGACAGGAAGCCATAAAAACCCTCAAGGAGAAAGCAGGCAAAAACCTTTTTGACCTCAGCAGCATCAACTTCTTACTCAACGCGTCTCCAGAGGCAAGGGAAACAAAAGCAAAAATGAACTATTGGGACCTCATCAAGATAAAAATCTTCTGCACGGCGAAGGAAACAATTAGCCAAACTGAAAGGCAACTGACAGAATGGGAGAACATATTTGCAAATGACATATCAGATAAAGGGTTAGTATCCAAAATCTATAAAGAACTTACCAAACTCCACACCCAAAATACAAATAATCCAGTGAAGAAATGGGCAAAAGACATGAATAGACACTTCTCCAAAGAAGACATCCAAATGGCAGACACATGAAAAAATACTCAACATCATTCATCATCAGGGGAATACAAATCAAAACCACACTGAGATACCACCTCACACTTGTCAGAATGGCTAACATTAGCAACTCAGGCAACAACAGATGTTGGCAAGGATGCAGAGAAAGTGGATCTCTTTTGCACTGCTGGTGGGAATGCAAGCTGGTGCAGCCACTCTGGAAAACAGTACAGAGGTTCCTCAAAAAACTAAAAATAGAACTACACTATGACCCAGAAATTGCACTACTAGGTATTTATCCAAGGGATAAGGTGTGCTGTTTTGAATGGGCACATGCACCCCAATGTTTATAGCAGCACTATAGACAATAGCCAAAGTATGGAGGGACCCCAGATTTCCATCGACGGATGAATGGATAAAGATGTGGTATATATGTATATATATATATATATATATATATATATATACACACACACACACACACACACACGCACACACACACACTGGAGTATTACTTGGCAATCAAAAAGAATGAAATCTTGCCATTTGCAATCATGTGTATGGAACTAGAGGATATTATGCTAAGTGAAATTAGTCAGTGAAAGACAAATATTATATGAGTTCACTCATAAGAGGACTTTAAGATACAAAACAGATGAACATAAGGGAAGAGAAGCAAAAAGAATATAAAAACAGGGAGGAGCACAAAACATTAGGGACTCTTAAATATAGAGAACAAATGGAGTGTTGCTAGAGAGGTTGTGGGAGGGGGGATGGTCTAAATGGGTAAGGGGCATTAAGGAATCTACTCCTGAAATCATTGTTGCACTATATGCTAACTAGCTTGGATGTAAATTAAACAACAACAACAAAAAGAGTGTCTGACCCATGTGGGACAATATCACATGGTCTAACTGGAGTCCCAGAAATAAACAAGAGAGAGATAAATGGGGCAGAAGAAATATTAAGGAAGAAATAGCCAACATTTTTCTGAATAAAAATTGATGAAAGACCTAAACCAGATATCCAAGAAAGCTGGTGGGAGTGTAAGCCAACAGAAGAAATAAAATGGAAAAAAAATTAAATCATTTAAATGCCTGATTACCAAAAGAGGTCAGGAAAGGAGAAACAAAATAACAATAACAAAAACAACCAAAATGGATGTTTTATATATAAAACAAATAGCAAATGATAGACTGAAACCCAACAATTTCAATAATTTTGTTACATGTAAATTGACTAGGCAAGCACTCAACTAAAAAGGCAAATATTGTCAAAATGAATTCTTTTTTTAATGTTATGCTATTAATAAAAGACAAAGTTTAAATTTAATGGTCAATATTGGTTAAAAGTAAAAAGTTGGAGAAATATATACCTTGCAGATACTGATAACAAAAAAGTGATGTGGTCACAGTAATAGAGTACACTTCAAGATATTGCAGAGATACAGAGGACATGTCGCAATGTTCAGAGGATTAATTCCCCAGGAGGACAGGACAATCCTAATGTGTGTCCACATAATAACAAAGCTCCAAAACACACGAAACAACAATTAACAAATCAAATAGAAATACACGAATTTACAACTAGAGTTGGAGATCTTAACATTCCTGTCTCAGTGACTGATAGAAAAAGGCAATTTTAAAAATCAGTACAATATAAATAAGTGAATGGAAAATGACACAATTAACCACTTTGATCAAATTGGCATCTATAGAACACTATATCCTGGAAGTTCAAGAATTCTTTTTTGTTTGTTCTGTTTTTTTTTTGTTTTGTTTTGTTTTTTGTGTTCTTTTTTTGTCTTAGAAACTTTCAAAGATGTACAGAAAGAGTGTGTAAGAGGAAAGCCTACCTCCCAGAGGCCGGTGTACTGACCAGCTGCCCTTCCTCCTCCCCACCATTTTCAAAATTCTATCTAAATAAGAGGCCAGGTTTGGGTTTGTTTCTTTTGGTGCCCAGAAGCATGCTCTATGTATTGTTCTTTGGTGTCCTTGTTGGCGATGTTCCCAGCCCGGCACACTCTTTTCCATTAGATAGTCTACCTAATTAGTGTCCCCATTTGGACTGCTGCTTCCTTCCACAGTTATAATTGTGCCTGCTTTTGCACACCAACTTGAGTACAGGGGCTGGAATTTGAGAGGGAGAGTATCCGTCTGAGTCCCTGTCTAGCTGAGGTGAAGGTGTTGACCTGGTGTGGTTACTTGGCGGTGAGCAGGTGACAGCCCACACAGACTCAGGCAGGAAGGTTGCTGGATTGTGGATTTGGGACCCACAGCCTAGTGGCATTGTGTGTGACGAGGAAGTGGCTGGTTTTCCTCCCCACCATGAATTCCTTTAACTTTTGTTAGTTTGGGAAACTATCTCTCCTTCTATTTTGAAGGATAGCCTTGCTGGTTAGAGTGTTCTTGGCTGCAGATTTTTCCCTTTTAGCACCTTGAATGCTTCTCATCTGAGAAGTTTCTGCTGAAAAATCCAGATAGCCTTATGGGGTTTTCCTTGGATGCAACTGCTTTCTTTCCTCTTTATGCTTTTAAAATTCTCTCTGTATCCTTAGTGCCATTTTATTTACTGGGTGGCTTGGTGTGGAGCTCTGTGTGTCGGTTTTGTCAGGGGCTCTCTGTGCCTCCTGGATCTGGATTTCTGTTTCCTTCCCCAGATTCAGGAAGTTTTCAGCTTTTATCCCATCAAATAAGTGTTCTGCCCCCTTTTCTCTCTCTTCTCCTGCTGGGACCCCTGTAACGTGACTGTTATACTTGATGGTGTCACTGAGTTCCCTAGGTCTATTTTCATCTTGCACAACTTTTTTCATTCTCACCGGCTCTGCTTGATGACTTTCCATTACTCTGTCTGGGCTGCTATTCCGCCCTTGTCCTCTCTCTTGTTTCCGATTTATTCCAGATGCTCTATTGTTCATTTCTTTTAATGAGTTTATCATCTCTTCCTGGTCCTTTTAGGGGGGTTTTATGTCTTTCTGGGTGTTCTCCAGTCTTTCCTCAACTGAAGCCAACATCTTTAGGAGTGTTAAATTCTATCAGGGGGCGCCTGGGTGGCTCAGTCGGTTAAGCGTCCGACTTCAGCTCAGGTCATGATCTCACAGTCTGTGAGTTCAAGCCCCGCATTGGGTTCTGTGCTGACAGCTTGGAGCCTGGAACCTGCTTCAGATTCTGTGTCTCCCTCTCTCTCTGCCCCTCCTCTGCTCATGCTCTGTCTCAAAAATAAAAACATTAAAAAAAATTAATTCTATCAGATATAGGACCTGTCTCCGTTTTGCTTAAGTCTCTTGCTGTGGTTTTGTTCTGTTCTTTCATTTGGGACTTATTCCTCCATCTCCTCATTTTGTCTACTGCTGTGTCTGTTTCTCTGTTAGGAAAGTCAGCTATGTCTCCCACACTTGAAAGCAGTAGCCTTATGAAAAAGAGGTCCTGTAGTGCCCTCTGGTGCAGTGTCCCCTGTTCACCAGAAAATGGCGCTTCAAGGGTGTCCCCTATGTGCATTGCTACAGGGGCGTCCTACTGTTGTGGCTGAACTGTGTTCTCCTTCCGTCCAGTCAACTGCAGTGGCTCTCTCTGCCTGTTGTGGTCAGGGTCCGGTCCCTGTGTTGTTATTGGGCCAGGCTGGGGCTGCAGTAGACCAGACCACGAGTTTGCCAGAGATGCGGTAGCTCCAAAGTGCAGGGCACTTCCCCTGTGCTGTCCAGAGAAACTTTTATTGGTTGGCTGGGCCACAGTCAGACTGGTGTGTACTTTATCTTCCCCTTTCCCAGGGGAAGAACTCACTGTGGTGTGGTGTGGCCCCTGTCTGGGCTGCTTGCACACTGCCAGGATTGTGGTGTTGCTTCGATGGGATCTGGCCAAGGGCGTATTAGCCAGGGTGGATCCACACAGTGCACAGGGGTGGGAGGAGAAGGCTTAGCTCACTTTGCCCTTGGTGGTCCCCTGTGGGAGGGGCCCTGCAACACCGGGAGGGAGGCAGGCCCCTCACAGTGATGGATCCACAGAAGCACAGCATTGGGCCTTTGTGTGGTGCAAGTTTGGTGGCAGGAACTGGTTCTCTTTGGAATTTTGGCTGGGGAATAGGAGAGGGAAATGTCGCTTGCCAGCACCTTTGTTCCCCCATGAGCTCTGTCTTTCCGGGGCTCAACAATCTCCCTCCTGTAGGCTCCAGGCATTTTTCAAACTGTGGTTCCAGCTGGTATCCCCAGGGGCTCTTTGTCCCACAGTCTCTTTAGAGGGAGTACTCAATGTCCTCTCATCCTTCCCACTGTCAGAGAGCAGAGCTGCTGACTTTTAACATTCCAGATGTTAAGTCCTGCTGGCTGTCAGAACTCACACAGCCCAGCCCCTCTGCTTTTGCAAGCCAGACTTTGGGGGCTCTGCCTTGCCTAGTGGGCTGCCCCTCCACCGCCCTGGCTCCCTCCCACCAGTCCGTGTAGCGCACACTGCCTCTCTGCCCTTCCTACCCTCTTCTGTGGGCCTCTTGTCTACACTTGGCTCCAGAGAGTCTGTTCTGCTAGTCTTCTGGCAGTTTTCTGGGTTATTTAGGCAGATGTGGGTGGAATCTAAGTGATCAACAGGACGAGGTGAACCCAGCGTCCTCCTCTGCCACCATCTTCCCAGCAATCTCAAGAATTCTTTTTAAAGAATATGCTCGTGGAGCAGGGCTGCTGGGTGGCTCAGTTGGTTAAGCATCCGACTTCTACTCAGGTCGTGATCTCACAGTTTGTGAGTTCAAGCCCCGATTCAGGCTCTCTGTTGACAGCTCAGAACCTGGAGCCTGCTTCAGATTCTGTGTCTCCCTCTCTCTCTGCCCCTCTCCCACTCATGCTCTGTCTCATTCTGTCTCTCAAAAAAGAAAAAAGAAATATAATTAAAAAAAATTTTAAAAACAATATGCTCATGGACCATGTGCCAAATTAGACATAAAAATATGTCCCAAAGGATGAAATGTTACACAGAGGCCACACTTACTTACTCTGGAATTAAATTATAAATAAATAAATAAACAGTTATTTTACAAATTAAATAGAAAATTCCCCCCAATCTCTTGAAATTAAGCAATAGACTTCTATATAGCCCATGAGTCAGAGAAAAACTCAGAGGAAATTAGACAATTTTTAATTGAAAAGATAATGAACACAATATCTCAAAATGCATGAAAGGCAGCTAAAGCACTACTTAGATGTAAATTTATGATATTAATTCCACATATTAGAAAACAAGAGTTTTAAATCAGCTTCCACCTCAGAAGTTAGCAAAAGCAGTTTAAGGCCAAAGCAAATAGAAAAGTAAAGAAATCATAAAGATGAGAGGGTAACAAAAATCAATGGAATAGAAAAACAGAGCAGCCATGAAAAAAAATCAGCAAAACCAAAAATTGTTTCTTCGAACAAAAATTAATAAAGTAACAAGAATGTCAAGAAAACAAAAGAAAATAAAATGCAAATTATCAGGAATGAAATGAAAGTCTGGAATGTCCTACAGATGTTAAAATAATAATATTAAAATATTGTGAACAACTCCATGTCAACAGTTTCAATTAATTTATATGATAAAAAAGTACCTTACAAAATACAACTTCCCACAATTACTACAAGAAGAAATAAAAAAATCAAAATAACCTTCTATTTTTTGTAATGGAGTCCATCATTTAAAATCTTCCCACTTTAAACACACACATACAGAAAAAAGCAAACAAACAAGACTCCAGACCCAAATGGCTTCACTAGTGAATTCTACTAAACATTTCAGAAAGAAATAGCAATCTTACACAAACTCTTTCAGAACACCAAGGAGAAAACATTCTCAACTCATTTTATGAGACTAGTATAACCGTAATACAAAAACCTGACAATAATATTACAGGAAGAGAATTACAGACCAATACCCTCATGAAAAGACACAAAAATCCTTCACAAATATTAGCAATTCAAATCCAGAAATATATGAAATAAGAGAATATATTTGTGACCAAATGGGGTTTATCATAAGGATGCAAGGTTGGCTCGGCACTCGAAAATCAATCAATGTAATTCAATATTTAACACAATAAAGGAGCAAAATCATGTAATATTCTCAATAGATTCAGAGAAAGTACTTGATAAAATTTAACAGATGTTCATAATTTTAAAAAGATCCTTAGCAAACAGAGGATAGAAGAGATTGCTTCAACTAAAAAGGAGTATCCATGAGACACACAACTATCATATATGTGATGAAATATTAATCCTTTGAGCCCTAATACTGGGAACAAGGCAGATATCCTATCATGTTGTTTCTATATTCTATACTCAAGGTTTAGTAATCCACTAAAGCAATAAATAAATAAATAAATAAATAAATAAATAAATAAATAATGGATTTGCAAGGCCATCTTTATGTGCAGATGATATGATTATTTTTTTTAAAAATCCAAAGAAATCCAAAAACTATTTGAATAATTAGTGGATTTAACAAGGTTGCATGATAAAAATTCAATTTAAAATAATCAATAGTTTCTAAGAAGTAGCAATAAACAAATGGAAAATGAAATATAACCAAAAGTATACCATTTACAATAGCATTGAAAAAATCAAATATGTGGGAATAAATTTAACAAAAAATGTATGAGACTTCTATACAGAAAAGTATGTAATATTTATAAAAGAAATAAAAGAAGAGCTAAATAAATGGAAAAACATCTTCTGTTCATGAATTAGAAGACTACTACAGATGTTGATCCTCACCCCAGTTGATCTATGGATTCACTGAAGTCCCGGTCAAAATCCTAACAGGATTTGCTATAGAAACTGACAACTTGATTCTAAAATTTATATGGAAGGAACTGGACTAGCCCAGCCAATCTAAAAAGAAAACAAAAAGACTTATGGTACCCGATTTCAAGACTTGATATAAAGCTTCCATTATGACAATGAGAGAGGGAGCCAAGATGACAGAAGAGCATGGAAATTTTTTGTGTGTCTCGTGTCCATGAAATACAGCCAGACCAACACTAAACAATTCTGCACACCTAGAAAACTGATATGAGGATTAACACAACATCTGCACAACCTGAACCACGGAATTCAGCAGGTACCTGGCTCAGAGAGGTGAACTGGGGGAGAGAGAAGCCGTGGAGTGCAGGGAGGTGCTTTTGTGTGCAGAGAGGACAGAGACAGGGTGGGGGGAGAGTATGGGAAAAGCACCTCTCCCCAAAAGCAACTGGAGAGAAAGTGGAAAATTGGAAACAGCCACAGGGACTGAACTAAAAAGAGAGAAAGGAGAAAGGAGAGGGTTTAAATTCCATTAAGACTGTAAACAAGGGGAGTGCAAAGTCTGCAACTCTGCAGCTCAACACCTGGCAGCCCTCTGGTGGGAAATGGGAATCCCCAGAAGCACAGTGGGGTCCGGGAGGTTCTTGGGCCACACGGGGAAAAGCAATTCCACTGCTGGAAGGACATTTGGTAGAGGCTGTGAGGCCATCTGGTCCTGGCAGACCCCAGAGAACGGCCACATTCGCTGGTGCTGGAACAAGGTCGTTAAGGGTGAAGCCTGGTGCCAGATGTGTGTTGTGATTTTCCATAACCCCTGAGGCACTGCTGCTACACTATCTCACGAAATTTTTCTGGGGCAGGCTGGCACCTGGTCTCAGTCTTGGGGCACTGGCAGCAGCAAGGTCCGTGAATGTCCCTGGGTGCAGCCAGCATTCAGCCATTGCTCAGTGAGACCCGCCACAGAGGGTTGGAGCAGGTCAAAGCCAGTACCTCAGAAGGAAGGGGCCGGGGAAAACAGTCGCATCTGAGACAAAGCTCGGGAGAAAGGTATTGCCTGGGGCTTGGTCACAGACAGTGAAAAAGTGGGGAGTGGATGAAAGCTGAAGACAGAGGACAGGTGCACAATTGCTGATCAGGGAGAACAGAGTTCCGATACTAGAGACTGGGTAGCTGGGTGACACCATTTTCACCACTCTCGTGCATGCATATACACCTATAAGTACCACAACAATCCACCTTGATAGGCTAGCAGCACTATCTAGTGGAGAATGGAGCCATTACACTGAGCCCCGCCCAACTTGTCCAACTTAAGGATAACTTAACTTAAGGTTAAGGGGGGAAAAGTCCTTAACCTACAAGGGAAGACAGATCCAGTTTGCAGCAGACCTATCCACAGAAACTTGGCAGGCCAGAAAGGAATGACAGGATATATTCAATGTGCTGAATAGGAAAACTATGCAGCCAAGAATTGTTTATCCAGCAAGGCTGTCATTCAAAATAGAAGGAGAGATAAAAAGTTTACCAGGCAAGCAAAAGTTAAAGGAGTTTGTGACCACTAAACCAGACCTGCAAGAAATTTTAAGAGGGACTCCCTGAGGGGAGAAAAGATTAAAATATAAATACATACATACCAAAAGCAACAAAGATTATAAAGGACCAGAGAACACCACCAGAAACTCCCACTCTACAGCAACATAATGGCAATAAACTCATATCTTTCAGTACTCACTCTAAACGTCAACGGACTCAATGCTCCAATCAAAAGACATAGGGTAACAAAATGCATAAGAAAACAAGATCCATCTATATGCTGTTTACAAGAGACTCACTTTAGACCTAACGACACCTTTAGATTGAAAGTAAAGGAATGGAGAAACATCTATCATGCTAATGGTCAACAAAAGAAAGCCAGAGTAGCCATACTTATATCAGACAATCTAGACTTTAAAATAAAGACTGTACCAAGAGATGCAGAAGGGCATTATATCATAATCAAGGGGTCTGTCCACCAAGAAGACCTAACAATTGTAAACATTTATGTGCCAAATGTGAGAGCACCCAAATGTATAAATCAATTAATCACAAACATAAAGAAACTCATCAATAGTAATACCATAATAGTAGGAGACTTCAACACCCCACTCACAGCAATGGACAGATCATCTAATCAAAAAATCAACAAGGAAACAATGGCTTTGAATGACACACTGGACCAGATGGATTTAATAGATATATTCAGAACATTTCATCCTAAAGCAGCAGAATATACATTCTTCTCCAGTGCATATGGAATGTTCTCCAGAATAGACGACATACTGGGACACAAATCATCCCTCAGCAAGTACAAAAAGTCAAGATCATACTGTGCATAATTTCAGACCACAATGCTATGAAACTTGAAATAAACCACAAGAAAAAATTTAGAAAGGTAACAAATACTTGGAGACTGAAGAACATCCTACTAAAGAACGAATGGGCTAACCAAGAAGTTAAAGAGGAAATTAAAAATTATATGGAATCCAATGAAAATGATAACACCACAACCGAAAACCTCTGGGACTCAGCAAAGGTGGTCATAAGAGGAAAGAATATAGCAATCCAGGCCTTCCTAAAGAAGGAAGAAAGATCTCAGATACACAACCTAACCTTATGCCTTAAAGAGCTGGAAAAAGAACAGCAAATAAAACCCCAAAACAGCAGAAGACTGGAAATAATAAAGATTAGAGCAGAAATTAATGCTATCAAAACCGAAAAAAAAAAAACAACAGTAGAACAGATCAATGAAACCAGAAGCTAGTTCTTTGAAAGAATTAACAAAATTGATAAACTACTAGCCAGTTTGATCAAAAAGAAAAAGGAAAAGACCCCAAATAAATAAAATCAAGAATGAAAGAGGAAAGATCACAACCAACACAACAGAAATAAAAACAATAATAAGAGAATATTATGAGCAATTATATGCCAATATAATGGGCAACCTGGAAGAAATGGACCAATTCCTAGAAACATACACACTACCAAAACTGAAATAGGAAGAAATAGAAAGTTTGAACAGACCCATAACCAGTAAGGAAATTGAATTCATAATCAAAAATCTGCCAAAAAACAAGAGTTCAGGGCCAGATAGTTTTCCAGGGGAATTCTACCAAACATTTAAGGAAGAGTTAACACCTATTCTCTTGAAGCTGGTCCGAAAAATAGAAATGGAAGGAAAACTTCCAAACTCGTACTATGAAGCCAGCATTACCTTGATTCCAAAACAAGACAGAGACCCCCCCCAAAAAGGAGAACTATAGACAAATTTCCCTGATGAACATGGATGAAAAAATCTTCAATGAAATATCAGCCAACCGGATCCAACAATACATTAGAAAAATTATTCACGATGACCAAGTGGGATTTACACCTGGGATGCAGGGCTGGTTCAATATCCGCAAAACAATTAAAGTGATTCATCACATCAATAAAAGAAAGGACAAGAACCATATGATCCTCTCAATAGATGCAGAGAAAGCATTTGACAAAATACAGCATCCTTTCTTGATAAAAACCTTCAAGAAGGTAGGGATAGAAGGAACATACCTCAAGATCATAAGAACCATATATGAACGACCCAATGCTAATATCATCCTCAATGGGGAAACACAGAGAGCTTTCCCCCTAAGGTCAAGAACAAGACAGGGATGTCCACTCTCACCACAGTTATTCAGCATAGTATTGGAAGTCTTAGCCTCTGCAATCAGACAACACAAAGAAATAAAAGGCATCCAAATCGGCCAGGAGGAAGTCAAACTTTCACTCTTCACAGATGACATGATACTCTATATGGAAAACCCTAAAGATTCCACCAAAAACCTGCTAGAAACTGATTCATGAATTCAGCAAAGTGGCAGGATATGAAATCAATGCACAGAAATCGGTTGCACTTCTATACACCAACAATGAAGCAACAGAAAGAGAAATCAAGGAATCAATCCCATTTACAATTGCACCAAAAACCATAAAATACCTAGGAATAAATCTAACCAAAGAGGTGAAAAATCTATACACTGAAAACTACAGAAAGCTTATGAAAGAAATTGAAGAAGACACAAAGAAATGGAAAAAGATTCCATGCTCCTGGATAGGAAGAACAAATATTGTTAAAATGTCGACACTACCCAAAGCAATCTACATATTCAATGCAATCCCTATGAAAATAACACCAGCATTCTTCACAGAGCTAGAATAAACAATCCTAAAATTTGTATGGAACCGGAAAATAATGGAACCTGAATAGCCAAAGCAATATTAAAATTTGTATGGAACCAGAAAATAATGGAACCCGAATAGCCAAAGCAATATTAAAAAAGGAAAACAAAGAAGGAAGCATCATAATCCCGGACTTCAAGCTATACTACAAAGCTGTAATCATCAAGACAGTATGGTACTGACACAAGAACAGACACTCAGATCAATGGAACAGAATAGAGAACCCAGAAATGGACCCACAAACGTATGACCAACTAATCTTTGACAAAGCAGGAAAGAGTATCCAATGGAATAAAGACAGTCTCTTTAGCAAGTGGTGCTGGGAAAACTGGACAGCGACATGCAGAAGAATGAACCTGGACCACTTTCTTACACCACACACAAAAATAAACTCAAAATGGATGAAAGACATAAATGTAAGATAGGAATCCATCAAAATCCTCAAGGAGAAAGCAGGCAAAAACCTCTTTGATCTCAGCTGCAGCAACCTCTCACTCAACATGTCTCCGGAGGCAGGGGAAATAAAAACAAAAATGAACTACTGGGACCACATCAAAATAAAAAGCTTCTGCACAGCGAAGGAAACAATCAGAAAAACTAAAAGTCAACTGACAGAAAGGGAGAAGATATTTGCAAACAACATATCAGATAAATGATTAATATCCAAAATCTATAAAGAACTTATCTAACTCAACACCCAAAAAGCAAATACTCCAGTGAAGAAATGGGCAAAAGACATAAATAGACACTTCTACAAAGAAGACATCCAGATGGCCACCCGACACATGAAAAAATGCTCATCATCACTCATCATCAGGGAAATACAAATCAAAACCACAATGAGATACCACCTCACGCCTGTCAGAATGGTTAACATTAACAACTCAGGCTACAACAGATGTTGGCAAGGATGTGGAGAAAGAGGATCTCTTTTGCATTGTTGGTGGCAATGCAAACTGGTGCAGCCACTCTGGAAGACAGTATGGAGGTTCCTCAAAAAACTAAAAATAGAACCACCCTATGACCCAGCAATTGCACTACTAGGTATTTATCCAAGGAATACAGGTGTGCTGTTTTTAATGGGCACATGCACCCAATGTTTATAGCAGTGCTATTGACAATAGCCAAAGTATGGAAAGAGCCCAAATGTCCATCGATGGAAGAACGGATAAAGAAGATGTGATACACACACACACACACACACACACACACACACACACACAAACACACAATGGAGTACTACTCAGCAATCAAAAAGAATGAAATCTTGCCATTTGTGCAACTATGTGGATGGAACTGGAGAGTATCTTGCTAAGTGAAATTAGTCAGAGAAAGACAAACATCATATGACGTCACTCATATGAGGACTTTAAGACACAGAACATATGAACAAAAGGGAAGGAAAGCAAAAATAATATAAAAACAGGGAGGGGGACAAAACAGAAGAGACTCTTAAATATGGAGAACAAACAGAGGGTTACTGGAGTGGGTGTGGGGGGGATGGGCTAAATGGGTAAGGGGCATTAAGGAATCTATTCCTGAAATCATTGTTGCACTATATGCTAACTAATTTGGATGTAAATTTAAACACACACACACACACACACACACACACACACACAGATATCACTACACATGTACTAGACGCAGCTAAAATGACAAAGATTGACAACACCAAGTTTTGGCAAGGATGTGTAATCCCAGGAGGTCTATAGATTTCAGATTGGTGCAAAGAATTTGAAAATCTATTTGCCACTATCGACCAAAGTTAAAGGTAAATACCTAGCAATTTATCTTCCTAGGTATACACCCAATACGAATGTGTGCATTTGTGCACCACAACATATGTACAGGAATTTCTACAGCAGAATTATTTGTAAAAGCCCCAAACTGGAAATAAACCAAATGCCCATCAATATGTAAACTGTACATTCCTTCAAAGGCATACTCCATTGCAATGAAAATGAGTAAGCTACAACTCAAGAAACATGGATGAACCAAACAAATATAATACTGAACATAAGAAGTCATACCAAAGGACTATATGCAGTATAATTTGGTTTATACAAAATTCAAAGCAAGCAAAGCAAAACTCAAGTATTTAGGGATGAACACTTAGGAGATTACAGCTGGCAAAAAGCCAAGGGAGTTTCTAGGGTGCTGGTACTACTCTCTTCTTGACCTAAGTGGTGGTTACATATTAAAATGATTCATTAAGCTGTATCTATATCTTATGCATTTCACTGTACTCATGTTATAGTTTACAATTAAGAAGACTAGAAGGAAGAGCTACCATTTCCCTTCAAAAAAAAAGCTCCCATTATGAAGACTGTGTGATATTCACCTAAGAATAGAAAATAGGGGCAACTGGATGCCTCAGTCAGCTAAGCGTCTGACTTCAGCTCAGATCAAGATCTTACGGTTCATGAGTTTGAGCCCCACATTGGGCTCTGGGATGACAGCTCAGAGCCTGGAGCCTGCTTTGGATTCTGTGTCTCCATCTGTCTCTGTTTCTCTCTCTCTCTCTCTCTCTCTCTCTCTCTCTCTCTCTGTCTCAAAAATAAATAAACATTAAAAAAAAACTTTAAATAAAAAAAAGAAAAGAAAATAGATCAACAAAACATAAAAAAAAAGAAGTTCAGAAATACACCCATACAAAATAGCTACAAAAATTAACTCTGGCTTTTACTTCACATTATTTTTAAAAATTTATTCAAGACAGATCATAAACTAAAAGCTAAAACTAAAAATATTCTAGAAGGAAAAGCAGGATAATATTTTTCACAAACTTAGGATTAGACAAGTCACAAAAGCATCAAACATAAAAGAAAAAAATGATGTTAGACCCCATCAAAATTAAAATCCTCTTATTCATCAAAAGACACGATCCCAAAGAAAGAAAGAAAGAAAGAAAGAAAGAAAGAAAGAAGATAAGCCACAGACTGAGAGATGATAATTGGGCTATGTATTAGACAAAAAAAAAAAAAACCTTATCTCCAAAATATATAAAGAGCTCTTACAAATCAATAAGAAAAGACAAGCAACCAATTATTTTAAATGAGTGAAAGAGTCCATATAAATTGCCAGTAAGTGTATGAAGAGGTGATCAACACCAGGGAAATGCAGTGATGCCACCTTACACCTACTGCAGGGGCTACCACTAAGAAGATCAACAAATACAAATGCTGATGAAGACGTGGAGCAACTGAAACTCTTATACGTTAGTGGTCAGAGGGCACATGGCACAGAAGGCTTGGGTAAACTGATTGGCATTTTCTTTTGAAGTTAAAACTCCTATCTGCCCACACCTGAGAATTTAACTAGGAGAAACTAAAAGTAGCCTCACAAGAAAACTTCCATAAGAATGTTCACAGCAATTTTATTGATAATAGCCCAGAGCTGAAAATAAAAATGTGCATTCACAGGAGAATAGATAAATACATTAGATATATTTAAACAAGGGAATTCCCAGAAAAACTGAAGGGAAAACCACTGATTCATGTATGAAAAAACAGGGCTTAAACAAACGAAACCAACTCCTGAAATGAGTATTACACTGTATGTTGGCTAACTAAAACTTAAATATATATATATATATATATATATATATATATATATATATATATAGTATACAGCAAGTGCCATGGCAATATATATATACACATATATATTATATACATATATATTAAGCATATATATTTTTAAACGTATATAAACACATACATATATATATACATATATTTAAACAAAAGAAACCAGACTTTCAAGAGCAGGCACAATAGAGATCAAAACTGGCTCCCTTGACTGCAGAGGGTTGGAGGCGACTTTCAGCGCCGATGGAAACAGTCCATATCCTGTTTGGGTGGTCGTTAGCGGGAGTACTCATTTGGGAAAACTACTGAACTTCACGCTGAAACTCTGTTTATTTCACTCTACATGAAGTCTGCCTCAATTTTAAAATAAATAATTAAAAACATTTTAAAGAGAGAGAATGTGACAGAAGCGCTGGAGGCAGGGTATACAGAAAAGTCAGAGTGCTTTGCTGTAAGTAGGACCAGAGAAATAGGAAGGTAACTGATGAAGACAGGGTGAGGAAGACACCTTTGTTGTTTTTAAGGTGACAGAAATGACAGCACAGTCAAATGCTTATAGGAATGATCCAGGAGAGAAGTAAGCATTGCTAGAGTGATTTCCTTCAGCAGACAGAGGAAGAAGTGGGATTGACTTTAAGAGCGAACCCAGATGGACCACCCTATGGCATGGGGCAGGAGGGTAAGAGTGTGGGGCCCGGTGACAGGTAGGGCCCGTGGGTGCTCTTTTCTGATTGTTTCCCGTGTCTCAGTGAAGTAGGAAGCGAGGCTGTCATCTGAGAGTGAAGACACTGTAGGAGGTGGGGGAAGTTTGCAAGGAAAGGTTATGAAATGGTCACACAGGGTATGGACAGGGAATGGTCTACAGCAAGAGTCAACAAAAAAAGGTCGCTCTGGCCAAATATGCACACCTCCCCCACCCAGAGCTAAGAATGGTTTTTACATTTTTCATTGATTGGCGGGGCGGGGGGAAGAAAAAGAAAATTTTGTAGCATGAAAATATATGAAATTTATATTTCAGTTGCCACACATAAAGTTTTATTGGAACACAGCCATGCTTATTCATGCCTGTGTTGTCTGTGACTGCTTCTAGACTACAGTGGCAAAATTGAATAATTACAGCAGAGACCACATGGCCCACAAAGCCTAAAATATTCACCATCTGGTTTTTCACAGCAAAAGTTTGCCTACTAATATGATTGCTGGGCAGAATTAAGCATTCACTTGAGAATTGTGATCTGAACTTGAAATGAAACACATCACCATAATTATAAGTTTTTCTCTGTAATGTAGCAGTAATTAGGCCCCTAATTAGGTCACAGTTTGGTTGTTGACTGAATTAAATGAGATCATACATGTACAGTGTCTAGCACAAAGTGTGTACGTACTCAACAGGAAACCCCCAGCCACCTGCTATCATGACCTCCTGCTGGGGCTAACAAGTGTGGATGATGTCAGGTACAGGCATTACAGTGGGATTCTGGGCAAAAGGGCTGACTCATGAGTCACAGCTTTCAAACAAACTCTCCTTATCAACAGGGCTTATGCACCCACAACCCCCAAGAGTGATTTTCCGTGGCACCTTCAGCAACTAGTTAGCTTTTCTCCTACACTTATCCCAACTCAAAACTGTTCTGACCAAATGCTTCTAATCCGTGCTGTTAGGCATAGCATCCATGCATTCCAGACCTGAAAGGTCAGGACCTTGCAAGGAACATTCTGGAAAAGTGCTCTCCACCTTGACACTTAAGCCACCCCACCACAGATATTCTCTCACCAATGCAGCTGCCTAAAACAAACATGAGAAAGAGTTGGGGGCAGGGGGTGGGGGGAGAGTTGTTGGCATAACCAGAATTTCTCATGAATGAGAATTGCCGTTGCCTTTTAAGATATTTTAGAAATTTTAATCTAGTGGCAAAAAATTTTTCATTATTTTCTAAATTTAATTAATTTACTAAACTCCTCATGGTTCGTTGGATTCAATCCTGTATCTGTGATCTTTCTGGGCCCATTACACTCATGGGATTCAACTTCATCTCTTCTAACTCATAAAAATCTCATCAAAATGGAAATAAAATGCAGTTTTGAACTTTCTAATGAAGGTACCCGTCCTGGATTCCCAGCTCTAAAATTAATGGCCTCTGTCCCCCACCCTCTTTGTTGAGAACTCTAGTTCTGTGCCAACCAGAGGGAAAAAGAAGATGCCATTGTTGTGAAGGGCCCACTCCACCTCTGTCATTCCAGCTGGGGCATCACCCAGGAGGGACACTGAAAAGAAGGGTGTGCCTGTTCATGAAGACACTGCAGTTACAGCTGGCTCCTGGGGAGATTTTTTTTAAATAGAAGTACTGTCCCAATTAAGGAAAAGTATAAACCAATTTCTGAGTTGGCACCTGCACAGATGTGGGAATAAGGGGAGGCGACCCTGAGGCTGCCCCACCCCTACTCCTGCTTGTGCTCTGCCCACATGCCACACACTTTCCTTAGACCCACTGAGCATCTGGACAGGCCTCAGAAACTTATAACTCAGGGGTTCAGGTAACATCCTCTTCACTGTGCAGTGAAAAAGTTGCACACTGGAAAAGCATTTAGCACCATCCACACTCACACAGCCAGCAAAGGATAGAGCAGGGCTGGTTACGACCTAACAGGACCAGCTATGATGACAGTGAGCAGCAAGTGCCATGGCAAGCATCTGCTCTGGGCCAGGACTCCTGCTGAGGTCTGTGGATTGCATTCAGTTCCCACAGCTATTCAGAAGGTGGGCATGGCCATCAGTCCCAGTTTATAGATGAGCATACAACTTGAACTAGCTTCCCAAGGCCATGGAGCTAGAAAGTGGCTGATTGTCCAGCCCTGAAGATGGGGGGCTCCCTGCTCCTGCAGCCCCTGCTGCATCCCATTGTCCCTCCCACCTCTGCCCCATGGAGATGTCCCCAAGACTAACTTGTGAAATGGACTCTCTTCTTTTGGTAAATACAAAATTATTGGTATTTTGGAATTGGCATTTTATCTAACTCAGGCCCCTTGGAGCATACCAAGGAGGAGAGGTTGATGGCATGTCCAAGATTCATAGAATGTTCTGCCTTTCCAACCTGTGCTTCCCAGCCTGGATATCTGAATCTTGGATCCTGTCACTGTTCCCTGATGTTGAGGGAGAAGACCCTTTCACCTGGTCCCAGTGACTCATGTCCCCAGTGGTAGCTGCTCACAGTAGTCCATTCACCATTCTTTCTGGAAGGACTGTGTTACCCTCCCTGCTTTGAATTAGGTGAGGCTACAAGACTTGCTCTGAACAATAAAAAATGAGATAAAATAACACATGTCACTTCTGGGCAGAAATGTTAGAGGAATGTACAATTTATCACATTTCTTTCCATTTGTCTCTGTGATGAAGGAAGTCATGTCAAAGTGGGGTTTCTGTTAGCCTAGGTCTTGAGTGACTATGAAGAGTGGAGAACCTTACCAGCCTTTGTTGTGAGGACCCTGAAGTTCTTGCTGTGTAAGTAAGGCCACGGAGACATGGGAGGTTGTCCATGCAGCTTAACCCAAACACACATATACAACATGTACTCCTATAACCCCACACACATACACATACACACTCCAACAAACCACACACACTCTCTTATAAACCCACTCCAGGTTAAGGGCTCAGTTCTACAAGACTGTCCCATTTCAGACATCAATAGCAAGTAGTGGGTCCCCAGCTTACTCCCACCTCTGTCTCACTTGGCTTCAAATCAGTGGTTTGCATGACTTTTCAGATTCGATAGTTTGCCATAACAGCTCACAGAAGTCAGGGATAACACTTTACTGACTATTATTGATGTATTGTAAAGGATAAAAATGAACAGCAGGTGAAGAGGGACATAGAGCAAGGTCCAGAAGGATCCTGAGAACAGGAGCTTCTGTAACCTTGGAGTGTGAGATGTGCCACCCTCCCAGCACATGGGTGCATTCACCAATCTAGAATCTCTCCAAAGCCTGTTGGTTAGGGTTTTTATGGAGGTTTCATTACATATTCATGATTTGATCAAATCATTGGCCATCAGTTATTAACTCAATCTCCAGCCCCTTTCCCCTCACTGGGAGCCAGACTGTGGGGTTGAAAATTCCAACCCTCCAATAACACAGTTGGTCCTCCGCCCATCAGCCTCCATTCTCCAGCATCGTCTCATTAGCATTAAATCAGGTGTGGTGGAAAGAGGATCATTATGAAAACAAAAGATGCTCCTCTCACCTGTATCACTCAGGAAATTATAAGTATTTGGGGGGCTCTTGTGCCCACAATGGGGGATAAAGACCAAATGTATATTTCTTATTATATCACAATACCACACCCACACCCAGGCACACACATTATTGCTTCCCTTTACCGTCACTGGGAAGGGAAGGAATATCTTTAAACATCAGCAAATTCCTGATTCTGCACTAGGCTGCAGGGAACAAAGAGGAATAGACATGGCCTCTGCATTAACAAAACACACAACATGGAGATAGATATATAATCATATCAATGTACTTCAACTCCTTCCATGAGACAGAAACCACTGGGGGACTGTCTGCTTTTGTTTTTTTCAGACTCTTTTTTATTAAAGTTGTATAGAACTACCTCATCTATGTATTAATATGACAGATTAATAATTCCACAATTCCACCACTCATTCACTCTGTCATCTCTCTCCATTCTTTTTCTCTCCTATCCCATCAACTTTTATAGGTATGCCATCTGCCAGGCACTGTGTGTACTCAGGTCCCACCCTTCAGGGTGCTGTCTGTCCAGGAGCAAGGCAGCGCAGTGTGGTGGGTGCCCACAGATGAGAAATGGGGTTGGGACCATCCAGGTATAGGAACAGTAAAAGCAAAGGGAAGTTAAAGCTGGTTTCCTCTGCATGTTAGGTGCTGATCAGGGCATGTGGCTGGAGGGAAGGCCAACAGGTGAATAAGGCTTGACAGGGGCTACTATTCTCATGTGATCCACAGAGGCCATGAACCTTGGGGATTTTAAATAAATTTGTCTTGAGGCAGCAGGGAGCTAGTTAAAGGCTTTGAGCAGGAGAGTTCCGTAATCAGGTTACACTGGGAAGGTTGATGGGTCACGGTCAAGAGGGTGGCTGGGAGCCAAGACAGGTGAGGAATGTGGAGTGCCACTGTCTCAGCTATGGCAGGAAGAGGAGACCAGCAAGAGGGGCAAGCAAGACACAACCAACATTTCAGAGCTCAGGCATGGGAGAGCTGCCTCCTCGCTGTTCTGTCTTCAAAGAACTTCCACTCTGACCTCCCTCAGTCCTCAGGATGAGACAGGTATTTTTTCTAATCCAATTTCATGTCTGAGGAACTAAGCCTGAAACAGTCTGAGAGTACATCTGGGGTGGCCCAGAGAGCAGGTGAATCAGAGCTATCCCTAACCCCATAGTGGCCACCACCTCCCTGAGCAGAGAGTTGCCTCAGGAGCACAGTGATATCATTACTCCTCTGTGCAGTGCACATTAGGGACAAGGTGATTGAGTGCCCACAAGGCAATGAGGGAAGTAAACAAGAGGGTCCATTCCATCACCAGCACATCTAAGCACACCAGTACTGAGCGCCACTCTGGCTCAGACCCTTCACACCCACCCACCCTGCAGCACATGCACAGCTCACCCACAACATGGGAACTCCAAGAGAACATTTGTCTGTGTTTTCTTTCCATGCTTCCAAGTGTGCATCATCAGGAAAATGCAAATCAAACCCACAATGAGATACCTCCTCATACCCATTAGAAGAGTAGGATGGCTACTATAAAAACAAAAACAGAAAACAACAAGTGTTGGCAAGGATGTGGAGCAATTAGAACCCTGTTGGGAATGTAAAATGGTGCCACTGCTATGGAAAACAGTATGGAGATTCCTCGGACAACTAGAGATAGAATTATCATATAATCCAGCAATTCCAGTTTTGATTATATGTCCAAAAAGAACCAAAAGCAGACTCTCAAAGAGATACATGCACTCCCATGTTTGTAGCAACATTATTCACAATAGCCAAAGGGAAGTAACCCAAGTGTCCACTGACATATGAACAAATAAATGTGGTGATCACATACAAGGGAATATCATTCAGCCATAAAAAAGAAGGACATCCTGTCACATGCCACAACACGGATGAGCTGTGAGGATATTATGCTAAGTGAAAGAAGCTGGCCACAAGAAGACAAATCCTGAATGACTCCACTTACATGAGGTACCTAGAATAGTCCAATTTATAGAGATGGAAAGTGGAGTGACGGTTTCCAGGAGCTGGCTGGGAGGGGAACGGAGAGTTGCTTAATGGGCATAGAGTTTCAACTTGGGAAGACGAAAAAGTTCTGGAGATGGGTAACAATGGAAGTGTACTTACTGCCACTGAACTGTATACTTAAAAATGGTCAACATGGTAAATTTTGTGTTGTGAGTTCTACCACAATCTTTTAAATCTAAAATTTAAAAAGCAAAAAAAAATCCGGATCTGCCACTTCCTACCTGTGAGAATATGGGGAAATTAATTTAATCTCTCTGAGTTTCTATTTACTCATTGTAACGCAGGCGCACACCCGCTATTATAATTTTGAGGATTCATGTTAATATACGCAAAAGGTCCAGTACAGCACACCGCCTGGCACACAGGGGGCATTTATGAACAGTTAGTACAGTAAACTGCCTCCTCTGTGCCCCTGATGTGTGTTGGGTACTGAGGAGGTCTCAGCAGGAAGAAGGGACCTCAAGGGCACTGTGTAGAACCCAGACTGGATCTAGAAGCCTGTCGGTTTCAACTTAGGTCCCCAGGCAAGGCTTTTTGGCTCAGAATTGCCCTGAGGGAGAAAAGTCTGCTAAAAATGTCTCCCAGTGGGCAGAAAGAGGGACATCTACAGCAGACACCCCATCCTGACACCTTCTGTTTCCACTTACCCCATGTGCCAGGGGAACATTGCCATGCTCTGTGTGCTCTTTAACAGGGGAAAGCTTGGGTAATGCAGGTCTGACTCACTGAGCAGCTACTTGCATTGGGATAACAGAAGTAAACTAGCTGTTACTGGGAGCCCACCATGTGCTAGAATTGTTTTCTGTGAAATATGTCATCAGTTCTTTACAGAAACCTCCTAGGTATATGTGGCCATTTCCAGTTTAACAGATGAGGAAACTGAGGTCCAGAGAGGTTAAGTGATATGCCCCAAGTTACATTACATGGCATTGGCAGAAGTGGGTTACTAGCCAGGTGTGTCTGGCTACAAAGCTTCTATTCTTTTCTTCATGACCCAAGATTCCATACCTAAGGGCCACTGGAGCAGAGGGGGTCCTCCTTGTGCATCTATTCACAAAAGCCACTCAATTCAGCCTTGTCCCCTTCTCATCACCAGAACAAGTGACCTTGGCTGGCTGGGATTTGGCCCTTCACATCCCATGACGCTGGGGAGAGGGAAGGAGGGACACCCAGCCCACCATGTGACCACTGTGTGAGAGATCCAGAGTCTCTCAGTTCTCATTGACAGTTCACTTCCAGGGAATCTCACACTTCAGCATCCTACTCTCTTCTGGATCTCATAGGGAATGAGACAGTTCTAGGAGGCAATTCCTGGCCTGTAAGCAGAGTCCAAAATGCAACACCTCCATGAGTTTATTCCCCTGCACTGTCTCCAGCTTCTTACACCGAGTTTGAAGATCTTCCCCCCATCCTATGTTGCACTCACTGGAAACTGGAGACCCCATGCTCAGCAGGGCTAAGATATAGGGCTTCCAGTTTATTTGTCAATAAATTGAACTCCGGGGAGCCTGGGTGACTCAGTCGGTTGAGCATCTGACTTTGGCTCAGGTCATGATCTCACAGTTTGTGGGTTCGAGCCCCACATCAGGCTCTGTGCTGACAGCTCGGAGCCTGGATCCTGCTTCAGATTCTGTGTCTCCCTCTCTCTCTTCCCCTCCCCTGCTCATGCTCTGTCTCTCTCTCTGTCAAAAATAAATAAAAAACATGAAAAAAATAAAAATAAAAATAAAAATAAATTGAACTCCATGGTATGAAAGGGACCTGGTCTAAATTTCTCAGCAGCCCCCAGCCCCATGTAACCAGGAATTTGCCTGACCTCAGCCTTTCAGAGATAGAGAACAAGGGATACCCAGGACCAGACAAGCCCTAGAGGAGAGAGCCTCCACCCTACAGAAGGAAAGTCACACTCAGAGCTCTCTACAGTCACTGACATGGCACCACCCACCTGTCTATCCATCCAGCACCCACCCACTCACCCACTCACCTATCAATCTACCCATCCATTCACCTACCCATGCGTCCATGCATCTATCCATCCATCCACCTACCCACCCACTCACCCACCCACTCATCCATCCATTAATCCATCCATCCATCCACCCACCCACACACCCACCCATCCATCCATCCATCTATTCAACTATGTTATTTCCCATCTACCCTGAACAAGGATCTGGTGCTAGAGGCCCAGAGAGAAAGCAAGGTCAGCAGGTGATACACAACTATATTGAAAGTGGGTAAATAAATATACGCACTTACTTATCAGTGGCCTCTGGCTGCCTGTGGTTGGAATCCTGCTCTGTGCACAGGGCTTTGTCTCCTAGAACTGCCTCCTATGTACATGTCCCAACTCCCAACAGGACCCCTGGGGGAGGAATATGGCTTGGAGACATTTGTGGCCCACCTAGTGAGAAAACTGCAGTCTGGAGATGGTTGTGTGGACAAGAAGCCTCCTGTCCAGGATGGCAGTGTCCAGCACATTTGTGGGGCCCCGAAACCCATCTAATTCCCCAACATGTCATTTACCTTGTTGGCAAACATGAACATGAGCAAAGGATGCCATGAAACTGATCCCAATTAGTTGTTTCTTTTCCCGGTTTGACATCTATTCCCCTCTGACAGCTTCACGTAGTTGGTTTCCAAATTGCTTTATATCTTGCCACATAATTAAGTAAAGGCCTGGTGTTCTTCCACTTAATTTGGTTTTAGGAGCACATTAGGACATGAGACATGGGGCCAGTGTCCCACTGGAATCATGTCCCTGACCAGCTCAGAGGCCTGGAGCCTGGATACTGAGTCCAGACAGGGACATGTCAAAATAAAAAGGAGGGAAGCACTCCCAGCTCTCTCTCCACACAACAAATGCCAGTGCTTTGGCCCCCGCTTATAACTGTCACTGGGCTCCTCTGCCCTTAGATAGCCTCTGAGGAACTGAATAATGCTAGAGGTCACAGAGACCTCATAGAATCCACCAAGACTTATGGCTTGGTGACCCCCAAGGAGCATCACAGTGTATCATTCTCAGCTCTGCAGACACCAGCTACTGGCAGGTGTGCAGCAATCATGGCCAAGGAGAAGGGACTGAGGATTAAGAACATCACTACCACCACCTGGGTAGGTCCCTTCTAGGAGGGATAGCATGAGTCTGACAGAGATGCCATGGGCTAAGCATGTCACAAGGTCATGGGTACCACCAACCTGGTAACTTCTCATGCTCACAGCAAGCCTTATGCAGATGAGAAAACTGAGGCTCAGAGACACTGAGCCTCATGACCAGGCATCTGCAGTGGCTCTACCACTGCTCTCCACCCCCTCCAAAATGTACTCCATCCATTGATGGTTCATTTTATGTGTCAACTTGACTGGGCCACAGAGTGCCTAAATATTTGGTCAAACACTATTCTGGGTGTGTCTTTGAGGGTGTTTCTGGATGAGATTAACATTTAAATATGTACACTGAGGAAAACAGATGGCTCTCCCTAATGTGGGTGGGCCTTGTCCAATCAGTTGGTGGCCTGAAGAGAACAAAGCGCTGACCCTCCCTGAGTTAAAAAAGAATCCTTCGTGCCCACAGATATTCAAATTGCAACATCAGCTCTCCCTAGTTCTCCAGTAGCTTCTGACCTTCGAGCTCAGACTGGGATATTTGCTCTGCTGATTTGGGACTTGCCAGCCTCCACAACCATGTGAGTTAATTCCTTGCAATAAATGTAGATATCCTACTGGTTCTGGTTCGCTAGAAAATTTTAATACACCGTCTCTCTAGGAAGCCCTCTGACCTCACACCTCCAGCCTCCAAGTTGGATAGAGGCTAGACAGAGAAGGTAGGAAGGGGTCGAGGAGGCAGTGTATACAGACAAGACAGAAAGTCTGGCAGATCCATCCTGCCCTCCCCCGATGGCTGTCATGAGTTTCTGTTGGTTCTCAGACTCCTCATATGGAAACTGGGACACATAAATCCCAGAGCTGACATGGCCCAAGCTTCTGGTGCCTAGAAGGCCTTCAACAAACACTTGCTCCTTGGCCTAAAGCACATGTTTTTCCTGCTACTGACTTTCCAGGCAGTGGCTATTCTATGCTCCCCAGAAGAGCAGACAGCACCTTCCAGGGGGGCCTAGGCTAGGATTTGTTTGGGGCTGTGAACCCCACTCCCCACCTGGGTCCTCAAGCCTGGAACTTTCACCCCTGCCCTTTGTGCCCCTCTTAAGCCTAACCCCTTCATATCCTGCACTATCAGATTGGCCCATGGGACTCACACATTATTCTTCTCTTAGAAATGTTTCTGCCTGGGCAGCTTTCCCTGTGCTAAGTCAGCAGGGAAGGCAGCTGTCTGGGCCTTGGAGTAGAAGCTCATTCATCAGTCCACTATCATTGCTGCTTTTCCAAGGATGGCTTCATGGGGCAGGGGCTACTCCACAAGACCCCAAACACTGCCTGTCTCGGCCACAGTGTCTATGCTGAAATCTACTTCTGTGGTCTTGCAATTCATGGACTCCTTGTAAGAACCAAGGAGAAAATGCCACAGAGAGGCTGAATGGCCTCCCAACGTCCCAGACTAGCCTGTCCTGGTTTCAGCCGCCCTGACCCAGCCCAGAGGCAAGTAGGTGGGCACCAGGAGAGGGCATACACCCAGGCTTCACAGGACCTGTCCTACCATATGCTACTGACCCTCCCTAGCTCCATCCAATATGCTGGACCTGCCAGGTTCACACGGGAGCCCCTCCCGCCCCGCTAACTCTAGCACAGTGCTTGTGGCCTGACAGACCAGGTGGTTCCACCCACAGCTCCTCATATACTCCCGCCCAGCTGAGTCTCATTCAGTTCCTCCACCCTTGGCTGGGCCATGGGGTGCAGGACGCTGCTGCTGGCCCCCATCACAGCAGGCACTGAGCCTCTCCCCTGAGCTCCCCTTTTGGTGACTCTCCCATCAGCAGTAGACGACACCTGAATTCCAACATCTGACTCTGACAGTCCCCCCTTCCTCACCTCCCTCTCTGCTCCTTTCCTTCCAGAACCCCCCAGCCGCTGTGACCCCTGCAGGCAGGCTTCTGCTCCTCCCCATTCTGCCTCCCCCCTCCTCCCCCTCCCTCCCTTGCCTACCTCCTCCTTGGCCAAGGGACATGGCTCATCTCCCCTTGGGCAAAATAGCACAGGGATGTGGCCATGGTAGGCGTATGCTAAATCTGTATTATTTTTTTTCTTTTTTTGCTCCTGATATCTGGCCCTTGGTTTCTATTTAAGTTCCCAGTCATCTCCAGATCTACAGAGGAACCACTTCAGGCCCAAACTCCAACAGCCATGCAATGTTCTTTAGACCTGAGCAACCTCCCCAGGCTCTTTTAGCTCCTGCCTCACAGGGGAGGCCAGCTCCTGAGACTGACTCCAAAGCATGCTTTCTTCCTGAGTAGCTCACAGCCCAACTAAGTCCTTACCTTCAGGGTCTACCCCATGTGCACAGGGCTTGGGGAACCCAGCATTACCCTGCATAATGATGCTTTAATGGAGACACCCAGGCCTGAACTAGATGGGAGCAGGGGATTGTGAGTGGGAGATGATGCATGAGTGTGAGCATGTGTGTGTGCATGTGTGGTGTGTGTGTTTGCAGTACATGTGGTGGCATATGCATGTGTGTGGGAGTGGTGGCTGTTGCAGTGTGGATGGTGTGGGCAGTGTGCAGTGTGTGGCGGTGTTGGTGGTGTATGTGTGTAGTATGTGGGTGGAGTGTGATGGTGGTGATAGTATGTGTGTACAGTGTATGTGGTGGTGGTGTGTGGTGGCGATGTGTGTGTGTGTGTGTGCAGTGTGTGTGTGGAGGTGGTGTGCGTGTGTGTGCAGCGAGTGGTGTGTGGTGGTGCTGGTGGTGTATGTGTGTACTGTGCAGGGGGGGTGTAGGGAGGTGGTGTGTGATGGTGATGTGTAGTGGTGGTGATGGTGTGTGTGTGTAGTATGTGGGTGGGGATGGTTGGTGGTGGTGTGTGATGGTGGTGTGTGTGTACAAGGTGGTGTGTGGTATGTGTGTGTGTGTGTGTGCAGTGGGGGGTGGTGTGTGGTGTGTGTGTGTGCTCAGTGTGTCTGGTGGTACTGGTGGTGTGTGGTGGTGTGGTGTGTGTGTGTGTGTGTGTGTGTGTGCAGTGGGGGGGGTTGGTGTGTGTGTGTGCTCAGTGTGTAAGGGGTGGTGTGTGGTGGTGTGTGTGTGTGCTCAGTGTGTGTGGTGATACTGGTGGTGTGTGGTGTGTGTATGTGCAATGGGGGGTGGTGTGTGGTGTGTGTGTGCGTGCAGTGTGCAGGGGGTGGTGTGTGGTGGTGTGTGTGTGTGCTCAGTGTGTGTGGTGGTACTGGTGGTGTGTGGTGTGTGTATGTGCAATGGGGGGGTGGTGTGTGGTGTGTGTGTGCGTGCAGTGTGCAGGGGGTGGTGTGTGGTAGTGTGTGTGTGTGCTCAGTGTGTGTGGTGGTACTGGTGGTGTGTGGTGTGTGTATGTGCAATGGGGGGGTGGTGTGTGGTGTGTGTGTGTGTGCAGTGGGGGGGTGGTGTGTGGTGTGTGTGTGTGCTCAGTGTGTCTGGTGGTACTGGTGGTGTGTGGTGTGTGTATATGTGCAATGGGGGGGTGGTGTGTGGTGGTGTGTGTGTGTGTATGTGTGTGTGCAGTGTGCAGGGGGTGATGTGTGGTGGTGTGTGTGTGTGCTCAGTGTGTGTGGTGGTACTGGTGGTGTGTGGTGTGTGTATGTGCAATGGGGGGGTAGTGTGTGGTGTGTGTGTGTGCAGTGTGGGGGGGTGTGTGTGCAGTGGGGGTGTGTGTGTGTGCTCAGTGTGTGTGGTGGTACTGGTGGTGTGTGGTTTGTGTATGTGCAGTGGGGGGTGGTCTGTGGTGATGTGTGTGTGTGTGCAGTGTGCAGGGGGTGGTGTGTGGTGGTGTGTGTGTGTGCATGCTTTCTGGGGCTATGTGGGGGAGGGGGAAAGGGATGGTGCCTTAGACGAGGACACAATTTCCTCTCATCACTGCCTCCTGAAACCGCAGAAGCTGCACTGGGCAGGTGAGGTTGAAGGGCAGAGGGAGGCATCGCCCAGTAGAAGGCAGAAGAGGAGCTTTCCTTCTTGCAGCCACCATTTCTTAACTGTGTGCTTTGAGCAAGTTACTTAGCCTCTCTGAGGCTGTTTTCTCATCTGTAAAATGACGATAGCATACAAGCCTCACTGGGTCACGCTAAGGGTTCAGTAAGATGCTGGGTGTGAAGAATCTGGGTGGCGCCCGCACCAGGAGGGCTCAGTCGGCCCGAGAGCCCAGCCCTGAGCCCATGGCCCGCCAAGACAAGGGGCAGTAAAGAAACACCCAGGGAGGGGAAACAAGGAAATGTGGCCTGAAGAAGGTGTCCCCCACCCCAGAGATGGAGAGCCCTGCCAGGCTTGGCTCAGAGCTGGGAAATGGTACATGCAGCTGTATTATGTAAAGCGTATAAGTGATTTTCAGTGTAATTAATATGGATGGCTCTAATAATCCTGCAGGGCCTGGTTCTGAGCCACATTACCAGGCATTTACAAGGAGTTTTTGTGCACTTTGCTTCAGTGAGCACCAGGGCCCATTAAAGGAATGCGTGGAACCCGGGGCTTTCAAGCCAACTGCCCTGGGTGGGAGCCTGCAGAGGGGTTTTAGCCCAAAGCCCCAGAGCAACCGTGCGGAAGCACTGAGCCCTGGGAAAGCCATCCTTAGCCCTTAGCTCTGCAGACGGAGCCATGTCTCATTGTCACACTCAGACGCAGTGCTTCATCACCCGCAGAAGCCTGTGTTGGGTTGAAATGTTCTCCCACCACTCAGATAGGAGAGAAGAGCCTATGAAAGAACCAACTGAGGTCCCGTGAGGGCGTGTACCCTGTCCAAGATCACTCAACTCATCAAAGCCAGAATCAAACTCAGGTGGAGGGACCTACACGTGGCAGGTTCCGTCTCCCTCCACCACAGAGATCTCCTCTGTAGCAGCCAGCCCAACTCCCACCGGGTCATGGTTTGGCAAGTGGTGGTGCCAGGAGCTCACAAAGCATCGCTTCGTGCAATAATATTAACCACGCTAGCAGCTGGCATCGTGATTATTCTTATTATTACCATCATTATTATTTACGGTACTTACTTGCTGGGCTCTTTAATGATTTTAAATAATTCCCGTGACAACTTTATGAAATAGGCATCATTATTTTCACCCCTAGGGGGTAAATGACTTGCCCAATATGTGGCTGGTTTCGGGACTGTGCTCAGATTCTGCAGGAAGCTCTCTGACCCTGGAGCCCTAACAGAGCAGGGGATTGCCCATGAGAGAAAGTTATTCCTGGAGGTTCCGGAAGATGGTGGCGTAGGAGGACGCGGGGCTCACAGCGCGTCCTGCCGATCACTTAGATTCCACCTACACCTGCCTAAAGAACCCAGAAAACCGCCAGAGGATTAGCAGAAGGGAGTCTCCGGAGTCAAGCGCAGACTAGAGGCCCACGGAAGAGGGTAGGAAGGGCGGCGAGGCGGTGCGCGCTCCACGGACTGGCGGGAGGGAGCCGGGGCGGAGGGGCGGCTCGCCGGCCAAGCAGAGCCCCCGAGTCTGGCTGGCAAAAGCGGAGGGGCCGGACAGACTGTGTTCCGACAGCAAGCGCGACTTAGCGTCTGGGAGGTCATAAGTTAACAGCTCTGCTCGGAAAGCGGGAAGGCTGGAGGACAAAGGGAGGGAGAGCTGCTGAGCCCCCGGACGGCAGAGCTCAGCTTGGCGGGGAACAAAGGCGCCAGCGCCATCTCCCCCGCCCATCCCCCAGCCAAACTCCCAAAGGGAACCAGTTCCTGCCAGGGAACTTGCTCGCTCCGCGCAAACACCCAACTCTGTGCTTCTGCGGAGCCAAACCTCCGGCAGCGGATCTGACTCCCTCCCGCTGCCACAGGGCTCCTCCTGAAGTGGATCACCTAAGGAGAAGCGAGCTAAGCCTGCCCCTCCACCCCCCGTGCACCTTGCCTACCCACCCCAGCTAATACGCCAGATCCCCAGCAACACAAGCCTGGCAGTGTGCAAGTAGCCCAGACGGGACACGCCACCCCACAGTGAATCCCGCCCCTAGGAGAGGGGAAGAGAAGGCACACACCAGTCTGACTGTGGCCCCAGCAGTGGGCTGGGGGCAGACATCGGGTCGGACTGCGGCCCCGCCCACTAACTCCAGTTATACACCACAGCACAGGGGAAGTGCCCTGCAGGTCCTCACCACGCCAGGGACTCTCCAAAATGACCAAACGGAAGAATTCCCCTCAGAAGAATCTCCAGGAAATAACAACAGCTAATGAACTGATCAAAAAGGATTTAAATAATATAACAGAAAGTGAATTTAGAATAATAGTCATAAAATTAATCGCTGGGCTTGAAAACAGTATACAGGACAGCAGAGAATCTCTTGCCACAAAGATCGAGGGACTAAGGAACAGTCACGAGGAGCTGAAAAACGCTTTAAACGAAATGCAAAACAAAATGGAAACCACGATAGCTCGGCTTGAAGAGGCAGAAGAGAGAATAGGTGAACTAGAAGATAAAGTTATGGAGAAAGAGGAAGCTGAAAGAAAGAGAGATAAAAAAATCCAGGAGTATGAGGGGAAAATTAGAGAACTAAGTGATACACTAAAAAAAAATAATATACGCATAGTTGGTATCCCAGAGGAGGAAGAGAGAGGGAAGGGTGCTGAAGGGGTACTTGAAGAAATTATAGCTGAGAACTTCCCTGAACTGGGGAAGGAAAAAGGCATTGAAATCCAAGAGGCACAGAGAACTCCCTTCAGACGTAACTTGAATCGATCTTCTGCACGACATATCATAGTGAAACTGGCAAAATACAAGGATAAAGAGAAAATTCTGAAAGCAGCAAGGGATAAACGTACCCTCACATATAAAGGGAGACCTATAAGACTCGTGACTGATCTCTCCTTTGAAACTTGGCAGGCCAGAAAGGACTGACACGATATCTTCAGTGTGCTAAACAGAAAAAATATGCAGCCGAGAATCCTTTATCCAGCAAGTCTGTCATTTAGAATAGAAGGAGAGATAAAGGTCTTCCCAAACAAACAAAAACTGAAGGAATTTGTCACCACTAAACCAGCCCTACAAGAGATCCTAAGGGGGATCCTGTGAGACAAAGTACCAGAGACATCACTACAAGCATAAAACATACAGACATCACAATGACTCTAAACCCATATCTTTCTATAATAACACTGAATGTAAATGGATTAAATGCGCCAACTAAAAGACATAGGGTATCAGAATGGATAAAAAAACAAGACCCATCTATTTGCTGTCTACAAGAGACTCATTTTAGATCTGAGGACACCTTTAGATTGAGAGTGAGGGGATGGAGAACTATCTATCATGCTCCTGGAAGCCAAAAGAAAGCTGGAGTAGCCATACTTATATCAAACAAACTAGACTTTAAATTAAAGGCTGTAACAAGAGATGAAGAAGGGCATTATATAATAATCACAGGGTCTATCCACCAGGAAGAGCTAACTATTATAAATGTCTATGCGCCAAATACCCGAGCCCCCAGATATATAAAACAATTACTCATAAACATAAGCAACCTTATTGATAAGAATGTGGTCATTGCAGGGGACTTTAACACCCCACTTACAGAAATGGATAGATCATCTAGACACACAGTCAATAAAGAAACAAGGGCCCTGAATGATACATTGGATCAGATGGACTTGACAGATATATTTAGAACTCTGCATCCCAAAGCAACAGAATATACTTTCTTCTCGAGTGCACATGGAACATTCTCCAAGATAGATCATATACTGGGTCACAAAACAGCCCTTCATAAGTTTACAAGAATTGAAATTATACCATGCATACTTTCAGACCACAATGCTATGAAGCTTGAAATCAACCACAGGAAAAAGTCTGGAAAACCTCCAAAAGCATGGAGGTTAAAGAACACCCTACTAACGAATGAGTGGGTCAACCAGGCAATTAGAGAAGAAATTAAAATATATATGGAAACAAACGAAAATGAAAATACAACAATCCAAACGCTTGGGATGCAGCGAAGGCAGTCCTGAGAGGAAAATACATTGCAATCCAGGCCTATCTCAAGAAACAAGAAAAATCCCAAATACAAAATCTAACAGCACACCTAAAGGAAATAGAAGCAGAACAGCAAAGGCAGCCTAAACCCAGCAGAAGAAGAGAAATAATAAAGATCAGAGCAGAAATAAACAATATAGAATCTAAAAAAACTGTAGAGCAGATCAACGAAACCAAGAGTTGGTTTTTTGAAAAAATAAACAAAATTGACCAACCTCTAGCCAGGCTTCTCAAAAAGAAAAGGGAGATGACCCAAATAGATAAAATCATGAATGAAAATGGAATGATTACAACCAATCCCTCAGAGATACAAACAATTATCAGGGAATACTATGAAAAATTATATGCCAGCAAATTGGACAACCTGGAAGAAATGGACAAATTTCTAAACACCCACACTCTTCCAAAACTCAATCAGGAGGAAATAGAAAGCTTGAACAGACCCATAACCAGCGAAGAAATTGAATCGGTTATCAAAAATCTCCCAACAAATAAGAGTCCAGGACCAGATGGCTTCCCAGGGGAGTTCTACCAGACATTTAAAGCAGAGATAATACCTATCCTTCTCAAGCTATTCCAAGAAATAGAAAGGGAAGGAAAACTTCCAGCCTCATTCTATGAAGCCAGTATTACTTTGATTCCTAAACCAGACAGAGACCCAGTAAAAAAAGAGAACTACAGGCCAATATCCCTGATGAATATGGATGCAAAAATTCTTAATAAGATACTAGCAAATCGAATTCAACAGCATATAAAAAGAATTATTCACCATGATCAAGTGGGATTCATTCCTGGGATGCAGGGCTGGTTCAACATTCGCAAATCGATCAACGTGATACATCACATTAACAAAAAAAAGAGAAGAACTATATGATCCTGTCAATCGATGCAGAAAAGGCCTTTGACAAAATCCAGCACCCTTTCTTAATAAAAACCCTTGAGAAAGTCGGGATAGAAGGAACACACTTAAAGATCATAAAGGCCATTTATGGAAAGCCCACAGCTAACATCATCCTCAACGGGGAAAAACTGAGAGCTTTTTCCCTGAGATCAGGAACACGACAGGGATGCCCACTGTCACCGCTGTTGTTTAATATAGTGCTGGAAGTTCTAGCATCAGCAATCAGACAACAAAAGGAAATCAAAGGCATCAAAATTGGCAAAGATGAAGTCAAGCTTTCGCTTTTTGCAGATGACATGATATTATACATGGAAAATCCGATAGACTCCACCAAAAGTCTGCTAGAACTGATACATGAATTCAGCAAAGTTTCAGGATACAAAATCAATGTGCAGAAATCAGTTGCATTCTTATACACTAACAATGAAGCAACAGAAAGACAAATGAAGAAACTGATCCCATTCACAATTGCACCAAGAAGCATAAAATACCTAGGAATAAATCTAACCAAAGATGTAAAAGATCTGTATGCTGAAAACTATAGAAAGCTTATGCAGGTAATTGAAGAAGATATAAAGAAATGGAAAGACATTCCCTGCTCATGGATTGGAAGAATAAATATTGTCAAAATGTCAATACTACCCAAAGCTATCTACACATTCAATGCAATCCCAATCAAAATTGCACCAGCATTCTTCTCGAAACTAGAACAAGCAATCCTAAAATTCATATGGAACCACAAAAGGCCCCGAATAGCCAAAGTAATTTTGAACAAGAAGACCAAAGCAGGAGGCATCACAATCCCAGACTTTAGCCTCTACTACAAAGCTGTCATCATCAAGTCAGCATGGTATTGGCATAAAAACAGACACATAGACCAATGGAATAGAATAGAAACCCCAGAACTAGACCCACAAACGTATGGCCAACTCATCTTTGACAAAGCAGGAAAGAACATCCAATGGAAAAAAGACAGTCTCTTTAACAAATGGTGCTGGGAGAACTGGACAGCAACATGCAGAAGGTTGAAACTAGACCACTTTCTCACACCATTCACAAAAATAAACTCAAAATGGATAAAGGACCTGAATGTGAGACAGGAAACCATCAAAACCTTAGAGGAGAAAGCAGGAAAAGACCTCTCTGACCTCAGCCGTAGCAATCTCTTACTCGGCACATCCCCAAAGGCAAGGGAATTAAAAGCAAAAGTGAATTACTGGGACCTTATGAAGATAAAAAGCTTCTGCACAGCAAAGGAAACAACCAACAAAACTAAAAGGCAACCAACGGAATGGGAAAAGATATTTGCAAATGACACATCGGACAAAGGGCTAGTATCCAAAATCTATAAAGAGCTCATCAAACTCCACACCCGAAAAACAAAGAACCCAGTGAAGAAATGGGCAGAAAACATGAATAGACACTTCTCTAAAGAAGACATCCGGATGGCCAACAGGCACATGAAAAGATGTTCAACGTCGCTCCTTATCAGGGAAATACAAATCAAAACCACACTCAGATACCACCTCACGCCAGTCAGAGTGGCCAAAATGAAGAAATCAGGAGACTATAGATGCTGGAGAGGATGTGGAGAAACAGGAACCCTCTTGCACTGTTGGTGGGAATGCAAATTGGTGCAGCCGCTCTGGAAAGCAGTGTGGAGGTTCCTCAGAAAATTAAAAATAGACCTACCCTATGACCCAGCAATAGCACTGCTAGGAATTTATCCAAGGGATACAGGAGTACTGATGCATAGGGGCACCTGTACCCCAATGTTTATAGCGGCACTCTCAACAATAGCCAAATTATGGAAAGAGCCTAAATGTCCATCAACTGATGAATGGATAAAGAAACTGTGGTTTATATACACAATGGAATACTACGTGGCAATGAGAAAAAATGAAATATGGCCTTTTGTAGCAACATGGATGGAACTGGAGAGTGTGATGCTAAGTGAAATAAGCCATACAGAGAACGACAGATACCATATGGTTTCACTCTTATGTGGATCCTGAGAAACATAACAGAAACCCATGGGGGAGGGGAAGGGAAAAAAAAAAAAAAAAGAGGTTAGAGTGGGAGAGAGCCAAAGCATAAGAGACTGTTAAAAACTGAGAACAAACTGAGGGTTGATGGAGGGTGGGAGGGAGGGCAGGGTGGGTGATGGGTATTGAGGAGGGAACCTTTTGGGATGAGCACTGGGTGTTGTATGGAAACCAATTTGACAGTAAATTTCATATATTAAAAAATAAAAAAATAAAAAAAAAAAAAGAAAGTTATTCCTTATAAAGATATGAGTGCTCCAAAATCTACCTATCAGAGTGTTCCCTCCGACTTAGGGGAACCCTTCTCCTCCCCTGCTATGTCTCTGCTCATGCTTTCCACTTTGGGGACCTCCCAGCCCCTCCCAGAGCCTAGCCCTACATCCCCACCGCCCCTCCCAAAGGCAGGCTTTCAGACCTCCCACCTCTACTTGTAAAGGCCTTGGTTCCTCACTGGGCTTCACTGTCCCCACAGCTGCACCAGCAAGAGGGTCATCCAGGATCTGGGCAGATGGCCTGTACCCCATGCAGCCCCCACACCTCTTAGCCCTCTCCTCTCAGTGGTGGGTGTGCAGGCAGCCTGTCATGCTCAGAGGCCTGGGTCAATGCCTTGCTCTGCCCATCACTAACCAGACAGCCTCAGAGGAGCCATCTCCTAAGCCTTGGTCCCTCCATCCTTAAAATGGACATAGAAGTGCCTACCATACAGGGAGGACTGAGGGCCAGGTTGTCTACAAAGCTTGATCAGTGTCCAGTGTCAATCTCTCCTCCAGATGAAATGCCAGGGAAGAGGGAAAATGGAGGAAGGAAAAGTTCAGCTGCAGATGCTTGTTTCCTTGGAGGCTGGCTGATGGATGTGGCTCCCTTGCTGCCAGGGGGTGGGGGAGTGGCCTTCCAGGATGGCTGCCCCAACCCTGAGTGGGCCTGGGGGTTCCAGCCTCCAGCTCCCGAGAGCCACACAGCCCACAGAGAGGGACATGGAGGGGCCAGGCTCCCACAATATCCTGCACCCTGACCCTGGGCCGTGGCCCACAGTGCTTGTGGAACCTACAGTCTTCCTCTTTGTCCTGGCTTCTGCCTCCCCTGGCCCCAGGGAGACACCCAGCCCCACAGCTCTTGGACCAGAAACTGCCAGACACAGCCAGCAGTCCTCACTGGCACCTAGTGCCTCCTATGGCCTTATATATCTTCAGATGTCCCCAGCCAGGATCACTGACTCAACCTAACACTCCTGGGGCAAGTGGAGTGTCATAAGGGGCTGTGTGTGGCTGTGCTCAGAGGGTTCAGGACAGGGTTCAAATGGCCTCACCTTGCAGTTTCTTGCTGTGTGGCACCAGCACGCCCCTTACCCTCTCTGAGCCCTGCTTTCAGCATGTGTAAAATCAGGATAGCCACACCTCTTTGCAGGAATTCACTGGTGCAATGAAGCTCCATTGACAGAGCACACACTCAGACACTCTTTCTTTTCCCGCCTCAGTGCCTTCTGATTGAGCTACAGAGCCCCACTGGAGAAATAGCAGGAACAGTCAATATCATTGACTGTCCCCAAACACTTCCTCTTTGGGTTTCCTAAGGACTTCATCATATTCTTGTTTGTTTTTTTGTTTTGGGTTTTTTTTTAATTTTATTTAAATCCAAGTTAGTTAACATACAGTGTAATAACAGTTTCAAGAGTAGAACTTAGTGATTCATCTCTTACATATAACACTCAGTGTTCATCCCAACAAGGGCCCCCCTTAAAACCCATCAACAATTTGTTTTTTATCTGAAGAACAATTGAGTTGACATACAATATTCTGTTAGTTCCAAGTGCACAACATAGTGATTCAATATTTACATAGATTATAGAACGGTCACCACAATAAGTCTAGTTACCATCTGTCACCATACAAAGTTGTTGCAATATTGTGGACTGTATTCCCCATACTGTACATTACATCGCCATGACTTATTTATTTTATAACTGGAAAATGGCACCCCTGCACCAATTTGCATTCTCACTAGCAGTGAGCAGTGAATGACGGTTCCCTTTTCTCCACAACCTCTTGTCTTTTTGAAACTAGCCATTTCTTGTCTTTTTGAAACTAGCCATTCTGACAGGTGGGAGATAATATCTCAGTGTGGTTTTGATTTGTATTGGCTGGATGGTAAGTGATAATAAGCATCTTTCCATGTGTCTGTTGGCCAACTGGATGTCTTCTTTGAAAAAATATCTATTCGGTTCCTCTGCCTAGTTTTAAACTATATTTTTTAAAGACTGAGCTGTTTGAATTCCTTATATATTTTGCATATTAATCCCTTACCAGATATATCATTTGCAAATATCTTCTCCCATTCATTAGGTTGCCTTTTCGTTTTGTTTCTTTCATTGTGCAAAAGCCGTTTATGGTGATGTAGTTCCATTTGTTTATTTTTGCTTTTGTCACCCTCGCTTGAGAAGACAGATCCCCCCCAAAAATCTCTAAGACCAGTGTCAAATAGCTTACTGACAATGTGTTCTTCTAAGGGTTTTATTGAAACCATAAAGTCTTTATTTAATTTTGAATTGATTTTTGTGTATGGTGTCAGATAGTGGCCCCAATTCATTCTTTTGCATGTGACAATTTCCTAGGCTGGAGCTCTGCATGAGCATTCTGTAAATGACTCCTGATAATAAATATTAACAAGCTGGAAAAGTAAAACTGTTCACACAGGGCATGGATCGTCGAGTCAGAGAGATCTCGATTTTTATCTGCTGTTTCATCACAGGTGCACCTCACAGCAGGCGCGCATCCCACGAGAATGCTCACTTTTGCCCCATGGGCTGGTGTGGCAATCATCCTTGCTGGTCACCAAGCATTGCCCCTTCTCCTCTGGGCAGCAGGCAGGAGGAGGAGGAGGTTTTGGCAAAAAGGCTCTTTCTAGCCTCTTTGTAAAATGGCACGTCTGTAAGCTGACCATAACTTTGTAAGTGACCACATCACTGAGGTTGGAAAAGGCCATTTGACTAGATCTACCCTATGACTCTTGAATGGAAGCAACCTCTACTGCTTGCATACTAGAGCCTTTAAGTGCCTACATACGACCTCCCATGCTCTTTCTCTTCTTGTGTGGTATGGTGCCCCACAAGGTCCAAAAGAGGGGCTGCTTTATCTGTCCGATCTCTGAGTGGCTCTGATGAGCAGAGCCCCAGTCAACCCATATGGATAAGTACCATAAAGAACAAATAAGTCTTTGTTTTTGTTTGTTTGTTTTTTAGCCCACTGAAAGGTGAGGGTATGTGATTAGAGCCTGACCTTGCCTACCTGGACTGATATAGTTACTGTAAAGATTAAATGTGATTATGTGGATAAAGAACTTGGCTCACAGCAGGTTCTGAAACGATAGCTGTGTCCCCCTGAAGCTTAAAATACAGAGGACAAAGCCCCTCCTTCCACAGCAAGGAAGTCAAATTCCCCCAACAGAAAGGACACCCTGGTACATACTGAAACATAAGTGAGGGGGAGCAGATTTTTTTTCCCAAAACGCAGCTGTGGCTAGGAAGGCAGTCAGAACATGCAGGCTCCAGGTGTAGAAGCCAGGAAAGGGGTAGGAAGGAGCAAGCTGCACACACATCCCCACCCCCTCCATGGAGACACCCAGAGCAGAGTCATCTCATCCACGGCCCTGTGGACCCTTCACATCAGAAGACAAATCCCAAGGCTCCGGGGAATCCTTGGCTATGCTGTGGCTGGAAAGGATGATGAATGAGAGGAGGAGCTTACTGGAAGCATGGGAACACAGAGAAGGACCTGGCAGGCCTCCCACAGCACAGCCAAGCTCCCAGCAAGGGAAGGCAGACCCCTCCAGGCCTCTCCTATGCCCTCCAGCTGGCTGCTGAGCCAGGTCCAGACCTGCACCCCAACAACCAGCCCTACCGAGCATCCACTCCAGGCTGGACACAGTGCCCCATAGTCCATAGCCACTACCACCCACCCTTTAGCATCCCAGCAATGTAAATAGCCCAGAGGGAGCAATCACCCACCTCCTCCCAGGCATGGTGGAAAGCTGTTCATTCCTTCATCTCTCTGGAGCCACTAGCACAGCCCTCAGAAAGCTGCAGGCACAGTAAATGATGTTTCCTAGACATGTGGGAAAGGCCCACAGCACCTGACACAGGAGGAGACTGGGAAAGCTCACCCAACAGCCAGGAGCTTTGGCTTCTCTGTTGCAAGTCTCTCCCTGGCCACCAGAGAAGTCTTGTTCAGCTCCCACCCACAGTGGCCTCACCACTCACAGTCTTCAGTGCTGACTAGGTCCCCATCCCATTTGCTCTGGCCCCAGAGGAATCGATTTCCAGCATCCTACAGGCATAAGTGCTTAAATGACTATGTCCCAGATGCAAATGTCAGCAGCAGTCAGCTATTGATCTGTACTGGCTAGCCCTTGGGTAAGAAGCTTACCTTAGCATGTACACATGCTTGTGGGTTTGTGTGTGTGTGTGTGTGTGTGTCCGCACCCCTGCACATGTATCTGGGCTGCCAGCCACATGGCTATGCAGCTCCCAGCAGCACAAAGCCCACTGCCTGGTACCCGAGCACGCTGGTCTCTAGCAGGAGGACACCCATTGATTGTGCATGTCTAAAGGTATCTGTTGTGGTTGACCACCATGCCTTCACAGTACACACTTCACAATTCTTATTGTTATTTGGCAACAGAGTCCATTTGCATTCAGGTCCATCCAAGGGGAAGGGTAAGGACCTAAGAGAAATTGAGCACTGCATTATGTGAAGTACTTGACACACATATTCACAAAACCCCCCAGGAGATGGTGCTTTAATTATCCCCATTTTGAAGATGAGGATACTGAGGCTTTGGGACATGAAGAAACTGGTCCAAAATCATACAACAGGGAATTATCAGAGCAAGATTTCAAACCCAGTTCCAGCTCAGGGAAGACTGCGTGAACATCTATTTCCCCCATTTCCTCATTTCCACAAGGAGGAAATACCACAGTGAGTCCAGTCTACCCCTTCACCGCATCTCCACTGCTTCTTGGTTGGTGGTGGTGGATGGCAGTGGCCATGGATTCCATTCACCTGGGGCCTAAGACTCTGACCCTCAGTGTGGCTGACAAGGTTTATGTAATTGGAGTCCACGGAGACACAAAACTTCTCTGTGTTCAAGTCCCTAGGACTGAGGGCCTTCAGGCAGGAGCAGGCCACTACGACTTTGGTTCCTCCTCTGAATGAGCCCCCTAATTCCTCCTTGCAGATCCCTTAGCTATGTGCACCCATCATTGGCCTTAAGGCTGTGTCCTTCCCCTACTGATGAAAAAGTCTGTGCTTAATGCTCTTTGCACAGATGTGTGTTCCCAGTATCTCTTGTTGCATAAAAGGACAGGGAGTCCCCTATGTCCTTCAAAGATGTCCAATGTTCTTGGCAGTGGCACATGTTCCTGACTACTGGTATACACCATAACAGCTTTTATGGCTAGCTCATCGAGAAAAGGAGTCCTAGTCCCCAGTATAGCCATGGCCTTCTAACCTCCAAAGGCCCTGTTCTGCTCTACACAAGCACCAACAACCAAGGAGTATGGAGGGTGGAGTCATCCCATACCAGAGGATCTTCTTCTTCTCCTGCTTCTCCAGGGAAAACAAATAGCCCATTTGGTAACTGGAGACTTGTCCCCTCAAGACCACTTCTGACCAGTATAAATTTAGCCATTGTCTCTATGTGACACATTTACTTTAGAATTCAGACTTGTCTTCAAGACTTCTGGAAAGGCTCCATCCTTTTTTTCAAGGAGCCTTATGAGAAAGAACTTACTGTAAGGAACAAAGAGACATAAGCAAGCTTGCATCAAGGGCTACTGCATATCACCATTGGAAGAAAGCAAGTAATATCAGAATTACCCCCAGAGCCTTAGAACACAGACATTCTGCTTTAGACTTACGGATATATAGGAGGAGCCATTTGCCCCTTCTTCTCTTGGGCAGTAGTGGAGGTCCAGGGTAAATCAGGAGAGTCCTAGGCACTCAGCAAGGAGCCAGAACACGCCGCATCCAAATTAGGGAAGGAGAGGCTGAGAATATAGTATGTGGAGAGTGACAATGGGGAGCTCACCTCCAGAGACAGGAGCAGATACTTCAGGCCAGCTGCATGAACCGTGCTCATAGCCATGAGGGGACATGCCCTGAGGACTGCCCAAACTACTGACTGCAGGAGAGCCATAAGAGCTGAGACCTTGCAAAAAGATGACCTGGAGAGGGGGGCCTGGGTGGCTCAATCAGTTGAGCATCCGACTTCGGCTCAGGTCATGATTTTGCAGTTTGTGAGTTTGAGCCCCGCATTGGGCTCTGTGCTGACAGCTCAGAGCCTGGAGCCTGCTTCCGATTCTGTGTCTCCCCCTGTCTCTGCCCTTCCCCTGTTCATGCTCTGTCTCTCAATAATAAATAAATGTAAAAAAATATATATGACCTGGAGAAATGTTATTGTGATTGTGACCCTATATAATACTTTTGGGAGAGAGAGAGAGAATGAGTGGAGTACAGGTTAAGGGAGGGGGGGAGAGAGAGAGACCCCACGAAGGCTCCATGCTCAGTGGGGAGCCCAACATGTGGCTCGATCCCACAAACCATGAGATCATGACCTGAGCTGAAACCAGGAGTCATATGCTCAACCAACTGAGCCACGTAGGTGCCCTGTGACCCTATACTTTAAAAGCAGGCTGGTAAAGGTCTGGGGGAAGCATGGCTTACACTGGATCTTAATTACATTTTAAATCAGTGGCAAAAAATGTGTCCCAAATCAGCACACAGCTAATTGCCTAATGAAAAACTTAGACATGGCAATCAGAGGGATCAGAAGATATGGAAATCACTGTGAGATGGAGAAAGCTTAGTAGGCTTTACGAATGCCACTGTTCAGTGAGAATAAAATGAGCAATAGATGGTGTGAGTGTAGGGTGGTAAGCATTGGTCTGGAAGGCACAAGGTTGAACTTAAACCTTTATCGGTTCCCATCCTGAGCCTCAGCTCTCTCCTCCTGGGAGGAACACATAGGTCACCAAGTCCCCTTAAGGCCATGCCCATCTCAAGCCCTGAATGATTCTCTAGGAGCAGCAAGAAGATGGCCAGGATCTCCTTGTCTTGCAGACCCTCTTTCCTTGACCCTTGATTGTGGAGAGAACATCTCTGACCAGAAGTAGGGGTGGATGGGGAAATGTCCTATAGATGCTTGACCTTGCCTCCTTGAATACCAAAGGACTATGGCCTCAGCCTTTCCCAGAAGAAGCATCTCACTTTAAATTCCTCCCAATTCTAGTCAAAATTCTTTTGATGGTCATTAAAATTACATGAATGGCTTCATGCAATTTTAATGTTCTCTACCAACAAGTTCTGCAGGAGAAATCCCCCCAGGCACACCCATTGATCATTCTAAGTAGATACAACAAAGCATTTCAAGACATGAGTTTTAACCAGAAAGAAAATGAAATGAATATTTCATTTATGATGGGTCATCTGGTAAGGAATTTTTTCTAATTTTTTCATTAAAAAATCAAACAACTAAATCCAACCTCTTGTAAAGGCATTGACCAAGCAGATACCAACCTCATGGATTTATCAAACACCATCTCAACCAAGCTTCCTTATAACAACTGCACTGGATTTACAAGCCAATAACCTCTAAAATAGTTTTGCCAACCAACTGAGCTAATCTGGTTTTGCGCTTCATAAAAACAGATGCCTGTGTAATGTTCCACTTGTCCCTGGATCTCTCACTGATACTACCCTAACATCCCCACAACTCAGCATCTGTGAATCAAAAGCTTGGGCCTGGGCAGCATTCCATGATGATCCCCAATATTCTCGTTCCCTGGTGTCCACACCCAGTATAATCCTCTGGCCTTGAACATACAGTCCTCTGGCCTGTCAATATAAAGGATTTCAGTCCTGTGATTAGACTATGATATGCAGTTGATCCTTGAACAATGTAGGGGTTAGGAGCACCAACCCCTTGACACAATGGAAAATCCACACATAACTTTTGATGCCCCAAAAACTTAACTACTAATAGACTACTGGTTTTTGTTTTGTTTTGTTCCATATGATGTTTATTTATTTTTGAGGGAGAGAGACAGAGACAGAGACAGAGACAGAGTGCGAGCAGGGGAGGAGCAGAGAGAGAGGGAGACACAGAAACGGAAGCAGGCTCCAAGCTCCAAGCTGTCAGCACAGAACCCGATGCAAGACTTGAACCCAGGAGCCATGAGATCATGACCTGAGCCAAAGTCAGACGCTTAATGTACTGAGCCACCCAGACACTCCCTAATAGCCTACTGTTGACCTGAAACCTTACCAATAACATAAATAGTTGATTAATCCATATTTTGTAGGTTATATACTTTTTTTCTTACAATAAGCTAGAGAAAAGAAAATGTTAAGAAAGTCATAAGGAAGAGAAAATGCACTTATAGTACTCTACTGTATGTACTGAAAAAAAAGATTGTGCTTATAAATGAACCCAAACAGTTCAAACCCACGTTTTTCAAGGTCAACTTTATAACATCACAATTTCAACCTTGTGAGACCCTGAATAGAGAACCCAGGTCAGCCGTGCACAAACTTAATGACCTATAATACAGCATAAGATGATTAATGGGCATTGTTTTAGGCCACTAAGTTTGTGGAAATTCGTTATGAAACAATATGTGGGGAAATCCATACTGGTGATGGAGATAGGAAGGTATCAAACAAACTATGCCAATTTCAAAGATGATCCAGTTGCAAATTCTGTCCTGCCAATGGCAGAGAGAGATGATTTGAAAGGAGAGAAATCAGAATGTGGAGGAGACATGAAACCATATTCTAAGATGGGAACCTAAAAAATCTCTTGGGCCAGAGAGACGATGTTTGGCCTCAAAAGAGGAAGCTTGATTTGTGTCTTCAAAGACTTGATGGGCTGTCCTGTGTCAGAGTTATTAGACATGCCCAAATTGCGGGAAGCACAAGATGGATGTAATCTCAACATACCAAAGGAGGCTTTAATACCCCAAGATTCCTAGCGATGGAAAGGACTACCTTTATTATCTACACTTCTAATTCAGTCCAGATTCCTAACTCATTCCAAGTACAAAACATACTATTGAATTACGTTAAAAACAAGAGGACGGGGAGCCTAGGTGACTCAGTCAGTTAAGCACCCAACTCTTGATTTTGGTTCAGGTCATGACCTTATGGTTTTGAGATCAAGCCCTGCATTGGGCTCTATGCTGACAGCACGAAGCCTGCTTGGGATTCTCTCTCTCCTTCTCTCTCTCTGCCCTTCCCAGATGTGAGGGTGAACTGACATGGCATCATGCCAAGGACAAAGCAACTCCTGAATCCTGCCCTCACAAGTTTCCAAGAGGATAAGCATAAACTAAGGGAAAGGAAGATGTAGCACACTCTAAGGCTTTAGCCTCAAATCTCAGGGTAAAATTCTATGAAGTATGACTGCATCTATTAGAATATTCCCTTTTCTTAAGCAGGAGTTTCCCAATAGCCTGATGCCAAAGCACTCTGAAGATCTATTCCGATTATTTCACCCCTAAAACAAAAGCCTGTGTTGAGCATCACAACCTCTAATTTGAGAAAAGATTATTTCTTCCAGGGAAAAACAGAAGAGAGCAAATGAGACCTAAGAAAGTCAGGAAAAGAACCCAGTACCCAGAGAAGGCTGATCTGGGCTACCCACTCCAAGCCTTTTTTCACCCAAGGAAAACCAAACCGTTGGGACTGCTTGTCATTCAGTCCTTGATGGTCCCTATAGAAATTCTCCTGTCCTCTCTGCAATGTTAGATTCTCCATTTCCTGACTTCCACTTCACTTCATCATATTGCTTGCCTGCTTTGTTCATTTACTTGGAGCACATCCTCCAATAGCTTTCTGAGAAAAGGTAATAGAGGCTAATTTTAAACCTTGTCTAGCTGAAATAGCATTAGTCTTTCTTCCTCCTTTGCTGATGTTTTCCTCAGTCTAAATTCCAAATTTAGAAATTCTAAAATGGATATATTTTTCTCAGAATATGGAAGGATTGCCCCATTGTCTACTACTTTCCCATACTGCTCTTGAGAAACCTGAAGTCATTCTGATTATTGTACATGGTCTGTTTTTTTCTCTGTGCTTTGGTGTGGTTTTTCTTATTCCTAGCCCTGGATACCTTTTCAGTGGGCCCCTGCAATATGGAAATTCATGTCTTTCTAAAATTTCTTCCTTATATCATTTTTGTCAATACTCTGTTCTCACACAGGCTGGGGAGAGCCCCCTCACGAGTGATGGCAAACATTATAAGCTACTGGTCTGCATAATTGCATCGTTCTGAATGCTAACTAGGGCATCAGGGGAGGGAGCATTGCTTTTCCCACCTTCCATTCCAGAGCATTGCCTGAGTAGAAAAAAAGTAGACTAATTCCTTCACCCCAAAACTGTCCAAGGCCATTGGGAGAGCAACAGCTCTGCAGGATTCACAACCGTTGTCTCATCTCAGAGCCCATCTGACAGAATTTACCAATTCAGCTGCTATTTCTTCTGGCAAATCTGGATGCCTGTCCTCCAAATCCCTCTCCCTATTAGATAAAATTCATCTTCATATATACTTTCTACCCCATTTCCATCATAAATAATTTTTCCCTCCATTTTCTCTGTTCTTTCTTTCTGAAACTTGTATTAGCTGGATGTTGGGACTTCATGGATTGATTATTTAACATTATTTATTCTTCCCTATTTCTTATCTCTGTCTTTCTGTACTTCTGCCTGGGAGATTTCTGAAACTTTATATCCTAACACTTCTATGGAATTTTTTAAATTCCTGCTATCATATTTTTAATCTTCAATAACTCTTTCTTATTCTATTTTTCCTTTACATGGCAGCCTCTTCCTGTCTGGAGAAAACAATATTTTAATTTAAATAGTGGGTTTCTAAGTTTTCTTGTGCTTCTCACCATATCTTTGTGCCCTTTCTTTATCCTGTGGTTTTTGTTTGCTTTTGTTTTGAGTTCTTGCCATTGTTTTTGTCTCTTGTTCCTGTAAGAAACATTCTTCAAATGCCTAATGGCTTTCAGCCGCTCATAATCCAGCCTGAGGCACTCAGAAGCTGATTGGAAGCATGGCATGGAAAGGCAAAACTTACCAGCTGAGCAGTGACAAATATCCAAATGGCTTTTTCTTTACTGAAGAGTAAGGTGCTTTGCTTTTCTTCAACACATTACACATAAGAACTGCTGGCCCAAAGAGGAATTCTCTGTCTGTACATCCAAGAATAGGCTGTAACTCTGTCTATGATCTGTCTATACTATGATGGGAATAGCTGTCTAAGTCACTCTGGCTTGGCCAGGCACACGACAACTACTAGTTTATATATTGCATAAGCTTCCCTGTGAGTGACCACCTCTATGTGCAAAAGTGATTCAGGTTCTTTACACAACTAATCTCTTTATGACGCTCCCTCCTGACCTCTCAAATTTCAGCCTGTTGAACTATTTCATATGTCGTAAATGCCATTAGGAGAGCTGACCATCAGCCATAAGACTGCATAGCCATTTCTTGGTCCTCACAAGAATCCTCCCCAAGAGCATCAGTGACTCCATCTTCAGAGGAAGATATTGAGGTGATGACTTGAGTCTGACACCAAAGCTCAGGTTTGGACCATAGCTGACCCTCACCTTACCCTACGGAATTTACTTTTGTTCTGCAAAGAGAATGTGGTTTCTAGGGAGAAGGGGGTATCATCATTCCATATGGAACTTCCAGGAAGGGTGGTAAGGGGACAGAGGAGAGACCCCCAGAAGATGCTGCTTCTCCTGCTCGGCTGTCTCCTACCTGCTGCCAATGGGAAGAGCTGTCTCCTCTGCTGGCCAGGACTGCCTGCATTGTTAGACTATGATCTGCAGATTCTTTGGGGCACCCCAGGGCCACCCACAGAGCTCTCCCAAAGCCTCCACACCTTATTCCTGAAGGATCATGTCTTCATCGAACCCTGGTATCTTGGTGAGGCACAGCCTAAAGACCAGGGATCCCTTTACCTGGCCTGGGCTCTTATATCCCCAACTGCCCTTCATCCCATGTCCTGTTCTCAGATCAGAACCGTATGGAAGAAGCAGCAGCCAAATTATTCAATCACATAGATGAAGCCATCAAGAAGTTCCGAGATAGTGAGGAAGCCCCAAGCTTGGGTTGACAAAACCCAGTCCCCCAAGGCACTCCCAGAAGGCCCACAGGCCTGGGGTGGGGATATGTGGGGAAGAGTGGTGACAGACACAGCATCTGTGTGCTCTGTGCAGTTTTTGTTTGAAAAAATGACTTGAATTCCCAACCTTGAAAGAGTTATGCAATTGATTCCAACTATAAAATGTGGGTGATGAAAGCACCATCTCCTCCTCTTCATCCCAGATAAACCATCACTTTTGGAAGAGATTCATATCCAGCAGAAGGTGTTTACTGAGAAGCTGGATGAGATATCTGAGGAGCTGAAGGAGAAGGGTGAGAGGTGGAGCTGGCCCCCACCCACCACCCAGTCCTTCACCTCTCCAGGACTGTGGAGAGCAGAGCCCAGTCACCTCCCCAAGACTGAGAAGAGCAGAGCCCAATCTGCAGCCCCTCCTGCATGCCTCCCCAGGAGCCCCCTCCCCTGCCCACATACTGGGTGCCTATCCACACTTCCTCCCAGCTCCCTTTCCTGCTCACACCCCAACCCTTCCTGGCTCTGTCTGCCTCCCCAGCACCTCAGTTTCTCTACCATCTCACCCTCCCGGGCAGCCTGCAGCAAGTCCTGTGGTGAGCATGTGTGGGGACCTAGGTGGGGGGATGAGGGATGAGGGGCACATGGCTCTGGCTAAGGCTCCTGCCCATCTCCTCTCACAGACCTACGCTCCACACTGGAGGTCATGAACTGTGCCAACTGCAAGACACACTTCCTCACCTGCAAAGACCCCACTCTTTGCCCAGGTCAGTGGCAGCAGGCCATCCTGCCTCCAGCCTGCCCCCACTCCATCCCAGATCGCTGTTGTCTCTGTCTGGATTGTCTTCCTCCTCTGCCCAGCCCCGAGCTCTTCTTTCACTCCATCCTCACCAGAGATGATAGCACCTGCTTGGATTTCTTGATGTCATATGTCCAGCTTCAGAGCCATAGAGCCACCTGCTTCTAGGACATCTCCCCCAGAGGCCCCTCAGGACCTCAAAGCCAGCATGCCTGGAGATTTGTTCAAACTCATCCCCACTGCTCAAATCTACTCTTCTCTCAGGGCCCCTCTCAGCAAATGACCCCATTTAAGTCCTTAGCCTCCTAAATTGGGAACCTCCCTCTCCCATACTCGGTACACGCAATCATCAAATCTTACTAAATAATTCTTAAATGAGTTGCCATATTTTCATTTCTATATCTACCATGGTTCTTCAGGCATCCTCACTTCTCACCTGGATTATGTCAGCATCTCTCAACTGGCCTCCCTGCCCCTCTTGGCCACATCTTAACAACCAAAGAACTCCTTCTCAAGGAGCAAATCTACCTATGACACTCCTTGTTTATAGCCCAATTGCCCCACAGATAAAGTCCATCTCCTTGGAGGGTCCTGTGCAAACAGCCTCTGCTTATCTCCCACCAGCACTGACTCCCCAGTCACACTGAGCTGCTGACATGCTGGACATACAGATAGCTTCATGCTTCTGCCCTTGAGCTGTCTGTTTCCTCTGCCTGGAACACAGTTCAGTCCTTAATTGTGGGACTGAAACTGAAATCCAACTTATCTTTCAAAGTCCAACTAAAAGTCCTGTTTCCTAAGAATGTTTCCCTGACCAGCTCCCACCCCCTGAGGCTCATCAGCCCTCCTAGTGGCTACTTCTCCTCTGTTCTGTCCTGCTCTGCTTCCTCTGTCTCCCTCCTAGAGCACAGGGACTGTGTCTCACTCCTCTATAGAAATATACAGGGCACACAGTGGGTGCTCAGTAAGTGTATGCAAACAAATGACTGAGTAGGCAAATGAAGAAAGAAGAGGCTGAGTGGGCAAATAAAAGGAGGAAAAAAGAGGCCCAGATTCCTCACTATTCCCAAACACCTGGCTCCCTCTTTTATATCCTCAGCCAGTACTGGGAGTACCTTTGCATGGTTTGTGAGCCTTGGCATTATTCTGTTCCTGGCATCTGTAGCTGGAAGTGGGTGAGTTACTTTCCAAGCCCCAGCATCCCCAGGGAGGACACACTGACTTATCCTTCCCTGACTTATCTCCACCCTGTTTCCTAGCCCAGATGCTACATTTTCTGGCATGAGAAGAGGAAGAAGGAAATAGAAAAGGTGCTGGAAAGGGAGACCCCTGCCAGAATATAGGGGTCCCAAGAGGGTAAAGCTGGGGATAGCAAGGCTGGAGACCCCAACTCTGGCTCCAACAGTCTGACATCCAGAGCACAGTAAGACCAAGGCTGGGGCTTGGAAAACCCCATCTCTCCTTAGTGTAAGCACACACCCAGGGCCGGGGGCCCAGGACACAGTGGCAACAAAGCTCCACAAAGTGTCCTCTGCCTATAGCTATCCTTGTCCCTCTGCAGACCTTCTCCCCACCCTGGGCCACCATGCTCCCCGACCTGGAGAGATGATCAACATGGCCCTCCTGCCCTCTGCTCCTAGCTGGCCTCAGCAAGCAGGAGTTCAGAGGGACAGAGGCAAGGGCATGTGACAGGTCAGGGTTTTTCTTTCTCAGCAGGAACCCAGCAGTCCACTGGTCTTCCACAGCTGAGCAGAGATAGTGCAGTTGCTGTCAGGAAGCCCTTTCATCACTGGGTTCCTGTAACCATCCCTTCCCTGACCCGCTCAGACCTGGTGTGGTCGCAGCTCTGTGACCCAAGAGACCACCCTCTGTCTTGTGGCTTCCCTATGCACATACTTTATAAACACCTTTTATTAAAATACTTTCCTACTATTGGAAGTGATGGACTGTAGTATCTGAACAGACAAAGCTGGCACTGTGATCCTCCCCATGCAGTCCTCACAGGGCTTGTGAGGACTCCCTCACCCTCCCTCTGCTGGCCCACCACCCTCCCCCCTCCTGAAATGCCCTTCTCCTGCTGTCCTGGCCCCAGCAGTGGTAGCTCCACAGTTTCAGTCTAGCCTCACCTAATTCCAGCACCAGAGGTGAAAGCAGAGGTGGCCTGGATCCCTCAGGGGCCACTGTCAGATGTTGAACAAAGGCAGTGAGAGGCCAGCTGATGGCCCAAGGACTAGCAGAAGAACAGGCTCTAGAAAACAGATTCCAGATCACATTGACAACAGACCTCATCCGCATCCTAGCCAAGATGTACACCCTGGGGACATCCAGGTCCCCAGTGGATCTGGTGTTACTAGCAAAGATGTTTCAGCTCTGCCTTTTGAGGGTAGGGAGGGCTTTGCCTCCTCCTGCCCCGTTCCCGTGTCATTTTCCTTGTCTGTCTCCAAGGCCACCAGATTAAATGGAACCGCTGAGTCCTCCAAGCACAGTTCTGCCCATTCTCCTTCAACCTCAAGCCCTTCCTCACAGGTGCTCCCAGCCTTGTCCTTGACTCAGGCTCTGCTCTGAGACTCAATGTGACCTATCCAGCAGCTTTGAAGCCACTGACAGGTCCAGAGCCCTGGTCATCAGGTCAACCCCTGATTGCTGAACGGAAGCAGGTCTGAGACCAGAGCTAAGGGCAAGTAGCAGAGAACCTGGACTCAAATCCTGACTCTGATACTGTTCCCCCATCTGAGCATGCAGAGAGGTATCATGCTTCAGCCAGGTTGGTGTGCCCTGTCCCAGGAGCCCACTGCATTCATATTTGTTGTCATCCTACATGTGCTCATGCTGTGGATCAAAATGTAACACCCTCACCCTTTCCCCTCATCCTCAGTCCATTGAAATACTGTGAGGACCCACATCCCAGCTCCTGAAACAAGACTTCTTGTCTCTATAGGCCTTGCTGGTGTCCTCCACTTCCAGAGCTAGCAGCCAGGCTAAAAGGGATCTGACTTCATCAGCACCACCCCCACTGTAAGGGCTGCTCCTTTGGCAGGGGTGGAAGGGACTACAAGAGACTGAGTCAAGATGTATATATGCCATAAAAGGCAACCAGGGCAGGGAGCACAACGGCCAAGGATAGCTGTGGGTCCGCAACCGTAGGCATCCCCAGCCCCCAGCCAGGGGGATCCAGGAAGGCCCCTTTACGGTAGTATCTTCAACTGTGAGAGGCCAGAGAAGCTGGGAAGTGAGGGAGGAGTGTTTTCATTGAAGGTTCAGTGTTGCAAAGAAGTGGAAATATGAGAGGCTTGGGTTCAGGCAACTCCAAGAAATGTGATATGGCTGGAGGACCCAGGTAAGAAGGTGGCAAGAGGTGGGACCCACAGAGGCACCTAGGCCCAAAGGGAGCTGAAGCAAGTGGGCAGGGAGGGCTGGGGGAGGCAGTGGAGGGTTTCCCAGGGAGAAGACAGGACTCCAGAGAGGGATAGGATGGGTATGCCCAGGCAGATGAGGCTCCACATGCTTGAAGCTGAGGTGTTCCCTCCATCCAGCTCCACAGACCCTTCCTGCCTCACAAAACTGAGGAAGGTCCATAGATGGAAGGGTTTTGGAGAAAGCACAAAGACATAGCTACAACAATATGGTGACAATGTCCTCATAACCACTCTGGATGACTGAGCCAGAGTCCCCCAGGCAGTGGTCATGGACCTCCAGGAAACTGTGGTTCTCTCTGTGTGTCTGTGAAAGCTGGTTGCCATCTAGGACAAAAGAAAAGCCAGGCTTTCATAGTGGTGATGTTGTTTTCCTATTTGTATTTAAATTGGGACTTAGACCATCACTTCAAAGTATCCAGAGCAACTGTTTTCTGATTCATTCAGTGAAATCCTGAGTATAATTTATGAGTGTGTGTGTTTGTATGTGCACATGTCTTATCAACAGATTTTTTTTTTATTATTTGAGGGCATATTTGCATGAAAAGTAGATATTGAGTAGATATTCTGCTACAGTAGAAAGATTAAGGAATTTTGAGTCAGGTAAATCTTGGTCAAAATATAGGCTCAAGGATTTTATGCTTCCAGCTATGACAGAGCAGTTTATAGAACACCAACACTCCCACCGAGGGCAACTAAATACAAAATATATTAAAAGAACAAAATAAAGCAAAAAAGTTTCTTTAAGGACCCAGGTCCCTATGTGTCTAAGGTCCTGGAAGGAAGTAGAGCTCTCTGTGGTGAGCCCTGTGTCCTCCAATGAGCTTCCCCTTGACACTGGCAGGCTTCAGCGGTGCAGGCTGAGGGGCTTGGGGGGTGCTGGCCTACAGATGCCTGCAAAGTGTGGAGAAGCCAACAGAGCTTTCAGCAATATTATGGGCTAGAGAAACAAACCGTGGAGTTCTACCTGGCCAAGACAGAACGTGAATGATCCAGATCCCTGAAAGTGCAAAGGTACAGAAAAGGCAAATAAAAGCATGCACCATCCCCCTGAAGCATTCCTATTCCTAATTTTCATAGGCCCAAAGACAAAGAAATCAAGCAGAAAGGATCTGAAATGCATTTTATCAGAGATTTGCATGATAGGGAAATAAAAAGTAGAGTTGGTGATCCACACAGGAAGACAAGTTTTGGTAAACACTCCAAGGTATTGGTTGGAGAGGCAACAGCCTAAAAGAAGGGGTACACCAGAGGCAAAACAATCCTTACAAAGTATGGAGCTAAGCCTCAAGGCATTGCAGTCTCTGACAAAATTAAAGAGACTATTCTTATTCTATATCACTAATGGGGGATAGAGTGAATACTTTCAGAAGGAAAATAACATCATCTAAAGCCACTACCCTGTTTGATTTGCAATATCTGGTATTCAAACAAATATTAACAAGCATACCAAAAAGAGAAGCAAGGGAAAAATTAGATGATAGAAACAAACCTACAGGTGATCCAGACATCAGCGTTATCTGATATGAATTTTAAAATACATGTGACTAATGCATCCAAAACTATTCTTTGCAGCTTTACTGTGATAAAATTTACATTTAATATTGTGTCAGTTTAGGGGGTCCAATGTGCTAATTTGATATACTTACAAAATAGCAAAACATGGGACACCTGGGGGACTCAGATAAGTGTCTGACTCTTGATTTTGGCTTAGGTCATGACCTCACTGTTCCTGAGTTCAGGCCTTGCATTGGGCTCTATGCTGATGGTGTGGAGGCTGCTTGGGATTTTCTCTCTCTCTCTCTCTCTCTCTCTCTCTCTCTCTCTCTCTCTCTGCCCCTCCTCGACTCATGCTTTCTCTCTCTCTCTCAAAATAAATAAATAAAATTATTTTTTAAAAAATTAATTCAAAAAGAAAGAAAAATGCAAAACAATTACTACCATAGCATTAACTACCATCTCCCTCACATCACATAATTACCATCTTTTTTTCTGGTGAGAATATTTAAGATTTGTTCTCTTAGGAACTGTCAAGTATATAATACAATATTACTAACTATCACTATGCTGCTGTACATTAGATCTCCAGAACTATATTTGTCTTATACCTAGAAGTTTGTACCCTTTGACCAATATCTCCCTATTTTCCCCACCCTACCCCCAGTTCCTGGCAACCACCATTCTATTCTGTTTCTATGAGTTTGGCTTTTTTAGATTCCACAGGTAAGTAATATCATACAGTATTTGTCTTTCTCTTCCTGACTTATTTCCCTTAGCATAAGGCCCTCAAAACTCATCCATATTGTTGGAAATGTCAGGAGTTTCTTTTCTCATGGCTGAATAATATTAATATATTCATATATATGTCATGTGTATATATTCATGTATATATATGTATATATTCATATATATAATTTTATTTATCCATTTATCTGCTAATGGGCACTTAGATTGATACCATATATTGGCTGCTATGAATAATGCTGCAATAAACAGGGAGGATAGATATCTCCTCAAGAGCCTGTCTCCATTCCCTTTGGAAATATACTCAGCTCCAAAAATTTCTCTTTGGTTCTTTTATACATTTTTCTATCTCTTTATTGAGCTTCTTGTTTTGTTCCTGTATTATCTTCCTGATTTCATTACATTATTTATCTATGTTCTCTTATAGTTCTCTGACTACCTTCAGAATAATTATTTTAAATTCTGTCAGGTAATTCAAGGATCTCCATTTCTCTGGAGTCATTACTGGACTTTTACTTTGTTCCTTTGGTGATGTGATGTTTCCTGATTCTTCATGATCCTTGTAGCCTGGGGTAGGTGTCTACTTATTAGAAGAAGCAGTCACCTCTTCCAGATTTATGAACTGGCTTTGTAAGGAAAAACCTTCACCTGCTGAAAGGGGCATCTTGGAGGCTCCAGTTCAAGGGTGTTGGGGTGGGAGGAACTGGGTTGGTGTGGGGGATGGGGTGCAGGAGTGACTTCATCAGCTCAGGCTGTGAGTCCACAGCACCAACTGTTTGATCCTTGGTGAATACAACAGGAAGTCCACAGAGGCTGCATGTACTTTGACATCTTCAGTGGACCTCCACACCCAGTGCCTCCAGGTCCAGATAATGTTACTTGCTTACTAATATTTCATACTCGGCCATAAAAAAGAATGAAATCTTGCCATTTGCAACAACGTGGATGGAACTAGAGTATTATGCTAAGCAAAATGTCAGCCAGAAGAAGATAAATACCATGATTTCACTCATATGTGGAATTTGAAAAACAAAACAAATGAGCAAAGAGATAAAATGAAAAAAAGACAAACCAAGAATAGACTCTTAAGTATAGAGAACAAACTGATGGTTACCTGACGGGAGGTGGGCAGGGGGATGGGTGAAATAGGTGATGGGGATTAAGGGGGGGCACTCATCCTGATTAGCACTAATATACAGAATTCCTGAATCACTATGGTGTATACCTGAAACTAATAGAATATTGTATGTTAACTGCACTGGAGTTAAAATAAAATTTAATTTAACTATTTAAACATAAGTAAATAAAGAAATAGGTGCCAGAAGTTGTGAGTGTGTGTGTGTGTGTGTGTGTGTGTGTGTGTGTTATGTATTTTTCAACAAATGGTGTGAGTAATTGGTCATCCATAGGCAAATATGAGCCTGGCCTCTAGTCTCACACATTATTAAGAACATGAACTCAAAATGTATCATAGGGTTGAATGTAAAATATAAAACTGTAAAACTTTAGTGTAACACATAGGGGGAAATCCTCAGAATCTGGGATTGGACGAAGAATTCTTAGATAACACCAAAAGCACAATCCATGAGAAGAAAAACTGATAAATTGAACTTTGTCAAAATGAAAACTGTTGCCTGTTAAAGACCCTGTGAAGAAGACAAAAAGACAAGCTACAAACTGGAAGGAAAGATGTGCAAACCACACATCTGACAAAAGGTGAGTGTCTAGAATATATAAACTCGCAATAAAAGTCAAACAATCCAATTAGAAAATGTGCAAAAGACATAAGAAGACATTTCACTGTGGAAGATATACAAGTGCCAAATAAGTACATGAAAAGATATTCAACATCATTACACATGAAGAAAGCACCAGCAAAAAGCCACAATGAGATATCAGAGGGCACACTGGCCTCTAAGACTGACAATGCCAGGTGCTGGTGGGGACATGGGGCAAGTGGGTCTCATATGACCTGGGAGGGAAAGTAGGACAGTGTTGCTACTCCACAACACTGTTGCAGGGTTGGGGGCCTGTGCACATGCCCCCAGGATCCACAGGTTTCTGAGATGTTTCACTGGCAGGGCTCCAGGGTGGCATTCCTCTTGACCAGTTTACAGAGTATACCACTGTTCCTGCTGATGAGTATGAGAATCATGGTACATAGCCTTTTCCAGAATCTGGCAGTGCTCTTAGGTACTTCGGAGCCTGACTGGTCAGTCTGGAGCAGCCTAGACAAGAGTCCACGCTCCCAGCAAGGCTGCCCTCCACTCTCCCCTCCCAGTCACCAGCCACCCCTCCCATCACAGTCCTGGCTGAATCTTCTAGTCGTTGTTTTCCAAATCTGACACGTGCTTCCTTCCCTTCCACCTGGGGTTGTACTGAGCCTCTCCCTCAAGGAAACACATCTCCTGTATGCCCTCGCTCCACCACACACCTGCCAGAGACTCTGATAGGAGGAAAGCATCTGACACTTTTCTCATTTCTATTCTACACACATGCTTGTCACTTTATCTCATTTTACTGTACCAACACAGAGTAAGCCTTACAATTGTCTCTTCCCAGATGAAGAAATTGAGACTCAACGAAGTTGTGACTTACTCAGGCACATCTTTTTCCCAAAGAGCATTCCAAACTTTTCCAAAGAGCATTCCAAACTCTTCCATGCAGTCTGGAAGCTGAAAAGAAAATCTGGAAGCTGAGGACTAAGGAGAAATCTTGCCCTTCACCCTCACATTCCCACCGCAGAAGTCTTAGTGCCTCTGTAGGTGGTCGTTTTTATCAACACTCTTGTAAGAATGAAATCTGGCCCTATCTCCTATGTTTCCTTTCTTCTGCCCCTGCTTGGTCTGCAATGGAAAATTCCACTTGAACATGTCATTTCCTCTTCTAAATCAACTGTCCCACTTCTTTTAAAATCACTTATTGAGCACCTTCAATAGCCAGGAACCGTGCTAGCTGCATTATCTAAATCGTTCCCGGCCTTCAACATAACCCTATAGAAAAGGCTATTCTCCCATCAAATGCCATGCCCCAGCTTTGTTCCCATCAGCTGGTACACTACACAGTGTTCACATGTGTGGGTGGCATGCACTGGCATACACCCTCAGAAGGCACAAGATACAGAGAATGCCATATTTCAGGTCAAGGTCCGAAGGTTACAAAACCAAAGGTGTCCCAGTTTGTTCACGAGCCAAGATTTGAACCCAGGTCTATCCACCTTCAAAAACCCCGTACCAATTTCCCTCCTCCTCTCCTGACTTTGGGATAAAACAGTTGCACACAGGGAGGTCAGGAGGGGGCACCAAAAAGACCATTTGAAGGAAGAGAATCTTGACAGAAAGGCGGCAGGTTATTGAGAAATGAAAATGTAGGGCCCATCCCGGCAGAAGTAAGCCATTAGCACCCTATGGTATCAACTGATACCAAGTGTTTGGTAGGGATCCCATCTCCTTCATGAAAGAGATGCCTAAACAGAAAAGAGTATATCCTCACATCTGTTTGAAGTTAGGGATCAATAGTCTCTACCTCAGGAAATCCACAAAGCCTTTAAAATTCTTGTGTGGCAATGAAGACCACCAGACACTCCTGGAGACTGAGCCCATGCTCTACAAATACATAACATCTGCTAGAAGAGACGAGCCTCCTGGGCCACTCCCCAGAAGGAGAGGCTGTGGCACTCAGGAGAGATGGGTCACTGCTTCCCCTCCCTGCTGCTGGCTGCGGGAACAGTGTCCTGCACATTGCCCACTGCTTTACATCACTATCATCCTCATGACCTTATTTTGTTTTCAAAATTCCCCCCAAAAAGAAACCAAGAAGTAGAGGAGGGGTCAGCACACAGCTGGGTGGTAACAAACAAGACAAGACCCCTGGCTCTTTGTCCAGTGCTCTTTTCACTGAGCCACACGCCCTTCTTCCGGAGTGTCCATTTCCATCTCTAAGCTACAAAAAGAGTCCGAGGTCTAGAAGGGCTCAGATGGTGCTTCTCTCCAGAGTTACTGCCCCAATCTCACTGACTTTAGGACAAAAGAGAAAGGAATGAAATGACTCCAGGAAGGGCGATTTGCTTAAAGTCCTAGAACTTTCTAATTTCAGGGGACTAGTCCATGCTTGTTGAAACAGCAAGCTGAATGGCAGGAGAGGGAGGAGGCAATCTGGGAAGCAAACATCAACTCCATATACATAAGTGGTACTGAATATGTCGTTTATTGGGCAGCTACCATGCGCCAGGCACTTGACCAAAATTAGCCCCTTTGCATCTTCACCATGATCCTGTGAGCTGTGGCCCATTACCTCCATTTTGATGATGGGAAATTCGAAGTTCAAAGAGGTCCGGTCACCTGCTCAAAGTCACACAGCTGGCCAATGAATGGGTTGGGTCTGTGCTAACCCAGAGCCCTTGTTCCTTCTACTGTACCACAGCACCTCCAACCATGGCTCCCCAACAATGGGGCAGCTGCCTCCAAGAGGCTGCCTGCCCTCCCAGGAAGAGTCCCAGATGGACTCAAAGACTGTAAATTCCCTCTGATTCTGACCCTCAGGCACTGCAGTTAGGAGCACAGACGCTGCAGCCAGATTACAAGGGTCCCAGCCTGGTCCATAACACACATGATCTGTGACAAGTTACTTAACTCCTGCTGACTGTCATTTCCCCAGAGAGATGATCAAAATAACCTGTTGGTCGAGCAAGCCAGGCTTGCTGTTCCCTACAATAAGGAGAGCCACAGCCTCACAGACAAGTGTCAGAAGGGGAAAAGCAAGGGTAGGATATTTATGAGGTCTGGATGGCCTGGTTCAAAGTAGATCTTTCTATGCAGGGGCCCTAATTGGCACTGGGCAAAATTCACACTTCAGTAGGATTGGTGGACTGAGCGAGAGGGGATGTGGAACAATCCTTGACATGTATACAGTTGATGAGGCCAAACAATCGATGTTTTTAGAAGAGGTCACTTACCCTTCTGAGAGAAAGTCAAGGAGTCTATTACCCAGATAAATGGGTTTTTAGAAAGTTTCTGAAATAAACCATAAAGTTATTTGCAACTTCATCTTCCTGGGCAAGAAGGTCCCTATAGTTGGGGGTGCCTGTGTGGCTTATTCAGTTAAGCGTCCAACTTCAGCTCAGGTCGTGATCTCATGGTTCACAAGTTCAAGCCCTATATCAGGCTCTGTGCTGACAGCTCAGAGCCTGGAGCCTGCTTCAGATTCTGTGCCTCCCTCTCTCTCTTCCCCTCCCCCACTCGCACTTTGTGTGTCTCTCTCAAAAATAAATTTAAAAAATTTAAATTTTTTTAAGAAAAGAAGGTGCTACAGTTGAAAAGTCATGTCAGTGGTGAATGTCCAACAGGAAGGTCACATTCATGCAGTCAGTAAGCTCTGGGGTGTGGATGACTTCAGCTCTGACCCCTGTTCCTCAACATCCTCATCAGCACAATGCGGAGAGTGATGACCTCCTTTCTAGGACTGGCATGAGATAGAAGTGCCTGTGTATAAAGGACTTAGACTAACACCTGGGACTTAGTAAGCATATTAGTCTACCCGGCCTGTCATAACAAAGTACCACTGCATGACTCAAACAACCATTTATTTCCTCACTGTTCCGAATATTGGAAGTCCAAGATCAAGGTGCTGCCAGGGCTGGTTCTTTCTGAGGCCTCTCTCCTTGACATGTAGGTGGTCATCTTCTCTCTGCGTCTACACAGTCTTACATCTATATGTGTCTGTGTCCCAATCCCTCTTTTTTTTTTAGTATAAATTTATTATCAAGTTAGCTTACATACAGTGTATACAGTGTGCTCTTGGTTTCAGAGATAGATTACCATGATTCATCGTTTACATGCAATAGCCAGTTCTCATCCCAACATGAGCCCTCTTCAATGCCCATTACCCATTTTCCCCTCTCCTAATCCCTCTTTTTTGGACTCTTTTTTTTAATGTTTATTTATTTTTGAGAGAGAGAGAGAGCACAAGAGCAGGGGAGGGGCAGAGAGAGAGAGAGACAGGGAAAGAGGATCTGAAGCAGGCTCTGAGCTGATAGCAGTGAGCCCAATGTGGGGCTCTAGCTCACTGTGAAATCACGACCTGAGCTGGAAGTAGGACATTCAACTGACTAAATCACCCAGGCACCGCCCTAATCTCTCTTTTTATAAGGACACCAGTCAATTGGATTAAGACCCACTCTAGTGATATCATTTTAATTACATTTTTAAAAACCCTATCTCCATATTACAGTTGCATTCTGAGATACTAGGAGTTAGGGCTTCAACATATGCATTTTTCAGGGATGGGATATGGCTCAGCCCATAACAGTAAGAATTTGCTGATATTATCTTGATAATTGATATATTATTGGATGCCTCAGCCAAAGAGCTACACTAGGCTCTGAATATGCTGGGCTATTTTTAATTCCTCAGATGTGCCATTTGCCTCACCACACATTTCTTCTCTGCCCCCTTCAGCTGGGCAATTCCTACCCAACACTGAGAACTCCATTCAACCCCTCTTTTCTCCAGGAATCCCTCCCCTGGGCGCCCAGAGCAGGGCAGCCTCCTGCAATACAGTCTTTCTCCGCTCCCTTCCGCTCCAGCACTTATCACCCCTGAAATGCATCAAGGTGGGTCGGTGGGGTTTTGTCTGTTTGCCCTGTGGAGTGTGGATGCAGTCTCTGTGCCACAAGAACTTTCCTCCTGCCCCAACCTTGCATCCCAAGCCCCCCAACCAAGCCTCACAGATGTTCAATTAACAACTTTTGACTAAATGAATAATATAAATGAATCAATTTCACTGACTGTTTTCTACTGATTTAATGAGTTATTTGAATTCTTTGGTCTATTCATACAAATGGATGTCATCGTTCATACAGAAGGGTCAGAGAAGAAACAGCGAGCACAGATACCTGAATACAGAAACTTGAACCCCTGGTTTGGGGTGGACAGAAACTGCTACACATCAATTATGTCCCGCGGTGATTGGGACATCCAGCTGTGAGCAAGGGGCAGGGTGTTGAGTGGCCAGACCCAACTTGTGCCTCACAGTCAAGTTAGGGATGAGGCTAGGGAAAGCTTTCCATCTGCTGTGTTAACTAAGCCCTTGGCCTGAGACATAGCTGAAGTATGGCATTGCTCTTTATTTGTGTCACAGGCATTTTGTCTTTGCCTGCTCAATGCCTCATTGTATTGCCTCAAATCCTGCCCCTCAATTCCTGCTGCCCCATCCACCCTGTCCCCAGAGTTCTAAAGGAATAGACACTATACCCAGCCAGTCTGGGACTCCAGGGCTTGGAGTGGCTCCTGCATAAAGGTGCCCACTCTTACCGTAATCTCTTGGGCTACACACTAACCTGGGTCTGCTAAATGCCATTGGGCCCTTTGATTGCCCTGCTGGCTGCCAGTCCCTCCTCCCCACCTTTACCTCACACCTCCTTCTTTGTACTCAGAGCCCTCAAAATGAACCAAAATGTTTGAGTTGGCCACTGCACAGCCTCAAGCAGGATGGATCTCAGCTTGCTGGTCTGTGTGTATAAAATCTGCTTCTTTCCATCTTAGTGGCCTCAGGCTGCCATCACAGAGTACCATGGTCTGGGCCTTAAATGGCAAACATTTATTTCTCAGTTCTGGGAGCTGGAAGTCCCAGCGGAAGTGCCTGGTGACAGCCCCTTCCTGGTGTGCAGGTGGCTGTCTTCTCATGTATTCTGACCCTGGAAGAGACAGAGAAAGTCCTCCCATGTCTCTTGTGAGGTCACTAATCACTGCTTCGACCTGTGACCAGACGGTGGGGGTTGCAAGCCAAAGGAAAAAATAGAGCAGAGACCCCCAGGTCAAGGACACAATGTGCAGGAGCCCTGAGGTGGGAGAAGAGGTACAAACGTGGCTGGTGCATAGTGAGGAGAGGAAGATGGAGATGGGGGTGGTGAGCAGTGGTAGGGGGGATCCAGGACCCAGATCATGAGAAGCTGTGTGGTTTGTGGTGGAACACTTGGATTTTTGAGTGAGATGGGAAGGCACTGGAGGGTTTCAAGCAGGGGAGAAACATGATCTGATTCACAGCTGATGGTAAAGAATGGAAATGGGGGGGTAAGGGTGGGGAGGAGAATTTGGCAGGACTTCCTGAGGACCAGTAAGAAGGGACCATGACCTGGGGTTCCAGGAGATCCCTCCCCCCAATAAACCACCTCCCCACTCCCTGCCTGTCTAGTGAGCACATCACTCAGGATTCTAGATGATAGATCATCAACTTAACCTGCTGTAAATTAAAAATCTTCATGTTCTGGATTCCTTGTGGCTTAGGTCCTGTGGCTCTAGAATACACTGGAGAAGAATTAGAGATATGAGCATATTTACAAGAAATCATTCCTACAGGGTCTCCTGGCTTCTGGTGGAAGATTAAATGCATTTATCTAAGTTTCCTCCTTCCTGAAACTCCATTAAAACTACACTGAAGAGATGGCTCAGTCGGTTGAGTGTACAACTTTGGCTCAAGTCATGATCTCACAGCTTGTGAGTTCAAGCCCCACATAGGGCTCTGTGCTGACAGCTCAGAGCTTGGAGCCTGCTTCGGATTCTGTCTGTCTGTCTCTCTCTCTCTCTCTCTCTCTCTCTCTGCCCCTCCCTCACTCGTGCTCTATCTCTCTCAAAAATAAATAAACATTAAAAAAATTTTTTTAAACTACACTGAAGATTTTTTTTTAATCATAAACCTATAGGGATGGGAAAAAGAGTACAGAAGACAATAGCAATTAAGCTTTGGTAGCTGGAGAGCAGAGGTACAGAGGCAACTGAACTAGCATACCTGAGATACCGGGTCTGAAGCCAGCAATGGAGAAAAAGGACACCCAGCCCTGAGCACCATAGACTTCTGAGATGCCCCAAAGGAGGGCTTGCAGGGGGAGCCATCGGCCTCTGCTGCACACAGGGAGAGAGTGCACTGTGTGTGGAACACTACAGCTGACTCAAAGTCGACCTGATGTTATTATATTACCTACCTGCATGGGTGATTGTAAACAATATCACTGATAAGGGCTCTTCCTTGCATGGCTGACCATGTTCCCAACCCCATTTGCCAGGGCTCAGATGTCTCAGGCACTAGCAGCGCTGGAGCCCTCTGCATTTGGGACGAGGGTGCAGCTCAGTGAGAGTGTTAAGAAGCTCCCCTCACTGACTGCTCCTGGGGACTGCCCCTCCTCCACTTCCTAGAAGCCTGAAAACAGGGTGCTGGGCACAGGTGACAGTGTGAATATGGGGCCAAACAGATTAGGTGGCTGTATGCACTTGAAACACTTAATAGAGAGGCCCCTATATGTATCCACAGCTGCCAGTCGGACTCTGTCCCTGGTATTACCCATGTCTTTCCTTTTCTGTGTTTCTAGTTTTTCAACATGCAAGGCCTTGCTGACTTCTGGAGGAACGGTCCCTCCCTGGGCCAGCTAATTCTTAGAGCAAGCAAACAACACACCTGTAGTGCACCTTTCAAATGCCAACCAAGCCATCCAGAGCCCACACCCCCAGCCACCTCCTTTGTGGGGTTCTCACACCCAGACCACTATCTACCTGCCCTAATCACCTTAGGGTCAGATGCCAGAAATGGATTCAGCCCCAGTGCCCCAGAGCCAACTGAGATCTTTAAAATACCCAGTATTAAGACTGCTTACCCTCCTCACCTGTTCTTTCCCACAGAAACCACAGTAAAGGCTCTTGCTCACATTTTCCCCTTGCTACCTCTAGAGGTCTTCTGACTGACCCAGCCCATCCCCATGTGGACTTGCAGACTGTGCTGTGCCTCTTGTTCCCAGGGATCTGTGAGTATGACCATCACTTCCATGTCCGTGTGTCTTACCATCCACTGGCAACTTGCTATTTCTCACCATGGATGGTGGCAACGTGGGTGTGCATTTCATTATTATTTTTTACTGCGATGTCATTCAAATAACACTAAAAAGAATTCCCTGTTTAAGCATACACTCACCCCCCGTTACCCAGCCCATCTCAGCCCTGGGCAGCCATTAATGTGCTTTCTGTCCCTATGGATTTGCCCATTCTGGAAATTGCAAACAAATGGAATTACACAATGTGTAGACTTTTATGTCTGGCTGCTTTCATTTAGCATAATGCTTTCAAGGATCATCTCTGAATGCATCTATGTTGTAGCAAGTATGGAATATTCCTTTCATGACTGAGTGACTCCATGTGGGGATAGACCACATTTGTCTATCCACCTACCAGTTGATGGACATTTGGATTGTTTCCACCTTTTTGGCTACTATGAACAATGTTGCTATGAACATTTATGTAAAAGTCTTTGTGTAGACATATGTTCTCATTTGTCTTGAGTTTATACCTAGGAGTGGCATTATGGGGTCATAGGGTAACTCAATGTTCAGCTTTGTGAGGAACAGACAAATTGTTTGCCAAGGTGGCTGTGCCATTCTCCCTTCCCACCATCAGTGTACAGGTTCCAATTTCACTACGTTTGTCAACACTTGTTATAATTTTAAAAATTAGAATTATTTTCTCCCTTAATTGTTCTTTCTCATGGGGACCATTTACTTTTCCTTGGTAATATTTACCTCAACTTGTAATTATGTATTCCTTTGTTCCTTAGCTTGTGTGAAATCTGTATCCCCTGATTAGACTGGAGGTTTCATGAAAGCTATTGGCTACTGCATGCTCAGTGCTCAGCATAGTGCCTGGAACACAGCTGTGCTTAGTAAATAGCTGAACAACTTTATGGGTAGATGGTTAACTCATGGAAAGGAAGGGCATAGCATTGTACTTGCCCCACCACCGGGCAGGATCAGCAGGTGGGCAGACATCCCACTCCCTCCCGCTCTGTGCCAGTCCCTGGGTAAGTATTGGCATCACAGAGTGACTAGGACAGGGCTTTGACCTGGGGAGATGGTGACATTATGAAGCCTGAGACAGGTCCATAAGCTGACATTTCCCAATATGTGATCCCTCCATGATGAAGACCAACACAAGATGACTTCAGAGCACAGAATAGATGCACCTGCTCAACACAGAGATCAAGAAGCCATCTTAAAGGAGGTAACACTAGTATGACAATTAGTTTTATGTGTCAGCGTGACAAGGCTAATGGATACCCAGATATCTAGTAATTATTTCTAGGTATGTCTGTGAGGGTATTTCTAGAAAGGAGTAACATTTGATTCAGTAGACTTAGTAAAGAGATACACCCTCACCAATGTGGGCAGCCATCATCCAACCCACTGGGGGCCCAAGTGGAACAAAAACCAGAGAAAGGAGTATTCTCTCTCTCATTTTCTCTCTCTCTCTCTCTCTCTCTCTCTCTCTCTCTCTCTCCTGGAACTGGAGTGTCCATATTTCTTGCCCTCAGACATCAGAGATCCTGGCTCTCAGAACTTTGGACTTAGACAAAACTATACCACATTCTCCTGGTTCTCCAGGTTGCAGATGGTAGCTTGTGGGGCTTCTCAGCCTCCATAACCATGTGAGTCCATTCCTACAATAAATCAATCTCTATATGGATATATTGATTGATGGATGGATAGTTATATTGGTATATATATCTTCTATTAATTCTGTCTCTCTGGAGAACCTGAAAAATACAACCAGGGTTGAGCCAGGGGAAGGGAAGGGTAGCAGGAGAATAATATTGAAAATCACGGTGAGATCTCACTTGACCAAAATTATCTTGTCCACTAATTTACCATGGTTATCCTTTGTGCCTTATGCAGCCTAAAATTCTCATTATTAGTGACAGACCTTTGGCTCAGGCCACAGAGGCAAGTGGTATACTCCAGAATGTTCTACCAGGATGCAGCATTAATTTGTGCTGGGAGAGAAGAGGCCCAATCTGGTCAACGAGGGACAGGGCAGGAAAGGGTGGGAGCTCCTTGCCCACACACCCTCTGAGCCAATCCAATCTCTTTGTTGGGTGGACAGTGGCCTCACTCTGAGGACCCAAGGAGACTCTGTCAATGGGCCTTCCCTGAAATCAACAAAGTCCTCCCATGCACTTGGCAACCAGCCTACATCTTTGGCAATAAATGGATCCCCTGCAGCAGAGGGAGGGCGGTACCCAAGGCCCCCATCAGTCTCCTTATTTTAAAATGAATGTAAATGTTTAGGAGAAAAGCAAGTGGTAAATACTCTGGTTGGCAAGTTTGCAGCTGAATTCATAAAAGGGAATGTAAGCACCTCAAGCCAGTGTCCAGCAGTGTACCCCTTTTGCTCCACCCACCACCTGCTGATATTGGCAGATGCTGTGGGACACTGCTCACAAGCCTCACTGCTGTGACCCAGCATGGGCCCAGGGCCCTGCAAGCTCAGGGGGCAGAGCCCAGCCCAGGTTTACAAAGGGCAAGGGACCCACACATGCTGTCAGGGAACTTAAGCTTAACCAACCAAGAAATCTGCATCCTTCCTCCAAGAAGTCTTGGGCTGCCAGCCACACTCACCCCCTCTGATGTGAAGGGTGCTCTACCCTGATGCATGCATGTTTGGGTGGTTCTTCTTCTGTCCCTGTGCCCATCTCCTGAACAATTGTGTACAAAGTGGAAAGGGGCAGATCCAGGAAGCAGACAACTGTGCCACCCAAAGCGGGTGACTTGGGAGGGAATAATCACTAGCAATAGTGGCACCAATGACAACAGCTGACTCCTCGCAGGCACTTTCCTAGAACCTGCACTCTACGTGCATGATCCCAGCTCACCCACCTGACCCTGGGAGACCGGAGTTACTATATCTTCTTGGTAGAGGAGGAAACTGGGACCCAGAGGGATTTGGTATCTTGCCCAAGGTGACACAGCTAGTAAGGACAGGATGGATCTGTGTGACCCTGAAAGCCACACTCTTGACCACCATGCCCAACACCTACCCCCTCACCATGGATGGTCCTCCTCTTAAGATGTGCTCTTTCCCTGGCTGGGAGGGGCAGGGGTGTGAACTAGTGGTGATGGGCTGTGGTGGCCACGTGACACGGTGTCATGGCCATGTGGTGGATGGACATGACAGATAGGCAGCTGTGGGCAGCAGGCTGAGACTGTCTCATCACACTGTCAGTGAGCTGCCCATGCTGAGATGGTGGCCGCTTACACCAGAGGCTGCAGGCAACCATGCACATGCTCCTCCCTGCCCTAACCGTGTCCTGCCCCTGGTCACAGAATGGCACTGGCTGTGCTGCACACTCTACAGCTGCATGTCTTACTGAAGACCAGACATCACTGAGGGGTGAGCACTCCCATACGGCAAGGTTAGCTTGACAATGCTCCATTCCCAAGGTAAGTGCACATCAGGAGATCGTCCTCTCCAAACTGAGCCTAGATGGGGGCGAGGGTGGGGGGGTCCTGGAGGTCTGCTCCATATCCCAGCCCCCGCCCAGAGCCTGGTGGATGGTCCAGCAGGTGGACCAAGGGGGACACTCTCACCTGCCTCATCACACTTATTCCTCACAAAAACCCTGAGATGGATCTTATACTCCCAGGTCTGATTGTCCAGCCCTTTTAAGGATCATCTCCCTTAGGGAAGCCAGGGGTGGGAGCAGTTTCTCACATACTACTGTCCTCTTGTCTAAGGAAGCCCTTCCCTGGGGTCTCCTCCTGCCTGCTGCAGGCCCCAGCACGCATACTTGGGGAAACTGCAGCCCCTGTCCACAGAGCCCCACCTCCCACTCCAACTGTCCACACCCCAAGTCTGAGATACACACTAGGGACTCTGGCTGGAGAGGCCAGGGTGGATCTTGGCACTCAAAGCCGATCTTCTAAGCTCCCTCTACCAAGGCCAGTTTGAGATATGCCTCTACTCCCCTGTATTCTTCTGAGTATGAGTAAATAATCATTCTCTCTCTCTCTCTCTCTCTCTCTCTCTCTCTCTCTCTCTGTTTCTGTCTCTGTCTCTCTCTCTCTGTCTCTCTCCCTCACACACACACACACACACACCCTCCCCCAAGAGCAACAGTCTGTACAGAATACACCAGCAGACCTAAAGCCAAATCCAACTGACAGGTTTTGATTAGACCACAGACACAGACTATTTTTTAATTGATCGTCAAATTTTAAAATTCTGCTTTCACATTAAAATCTTGATTTTCCATTTTTTGTTCAAAACACTGAATACAAGGCCCTCCTGAGCCCACATTTGAGGGTGCACTGGCAGCCAGAGCTAAGGAGCTATGTTAGCTTTCTCGGGCAGTCCCACCCACCTGTTCATATACCTGCCAGACCCCAGGCAGGCCCCGAGTTCTTAGTCCTAACCTAAGGCAATAAGAAGACAAAGCTACTTCCTTAATTCCCCCAAACATACAAGGCTGCTAATTGTGGAGTTAGGGCATTGAATTATTACACAAAGTCTTTTCTTTCCTTTTATACACTCTCTCATCTTCCCCACTTTCAAACTGTGTCCCCACCAGGCCCCCAGGAGGCCAGAGGCTCTTCCTGTCTCCTGTGGGCTACACAAACACCCAGCCAGGCTCTGAGGGCCAGCTCAACTCCGAAAGGGAGCACCATCTCCTGTCCTAGTTGCTGGCAGGGAAGGGGGGATGGCCATTGTGTCAATCACAGCCACCTCCTAGAAGAGGCTACCGGGGCCCTGAGAAGTACACAGTGGAGCCTCACCTGACCACCATTTTGGCACTGGGCACAGGGATGATGGAGTCAAGCTCAGGCAACATTTGGGGATTTCTTGCTTACCACTTCCCACCCCTCACCACCCTCACCCTATTGGTTTACTCCCAGAGACCCACCTGAGATAAGGAAGCAGTGGGTGGATGGGCTGGCAGTTCACAGAGAGCACTCCATTTGTCGGATGGGCAGGCATGGCTCCACGGCAACCTGCTTTGCGCACCAGCCTCAGTGTGTATAGGAACACTCACCCATGAGCCACATCACTGGGCCCCAAGGCTCCTGCAGTGCCAGCATTTGGGCAACCTCACCTTGTGTGGGCTGCCCCAGACCCATGGATTGTCTGCCTGTCTGACTCAGGACCTTCCCATAATGTCCCAGCTGCCAAGCACTTAGCCGCCATGGAGAGCCAAGTAGGTGGCAGGATTGAGGGCAAACACCTCTTGTCCAATCCCAAGGCCCATGCCTACCCCACTTCCCCAGACAACTGACAGAAGATGCAGGGAAATTCCCAGAAACAGTTCCTATAGTGTATTTGGATCAGAAGAAGGTGGATACGAAGCCAGCATTTAAATGACTTTTAAAACAGTGTTTAATCAAGACCTAACTTGAGTTCTATAAAGACTCAGGGAAGGACTAGGTTGGGGGGTTGAGATAATTGGGAACCTACTCAGCTCAGTGCAGGGACCTGAGTTGGACGGCATAGAGTGGAAAGGTGAGCAGGCCAGTGGACATTGTGAGGACATTCGGGGCACAGGAAAAGCTGGCTCTTACAGTCTATCCTGCCTTGAGTTGGCAGGCCCAGAACACGATCTTTCTATCCACCATCCACGGCTTCACCAGACAGTTTACTCGGTCTCTGCTTGCGTTTCCATGGCCAAGGCTTGCCACGTGTGCATTTCACCCCAATGCTCACCCTCATTGGGACAAACGAGAATCAGTTATAACTGTGCTTGAATTTGCACCAATTTGATGAAATTATCCATCAGGGCCTTTCTTTCATCAAAGGCCGTGGGAGGTTGACCACTGTGATTCAATTCTATTCAGAAACCACTGAGTGACCATCGGTCCGAGTAGCATCTGAGGTGCCACGTGCAGACACAAACATGTGATCTGTCTCCTGGAGGGGCTCAAGTCTAGTAGGGCACACACATGAGAGCAAATTATACTGCAGTGAGATCAGTGATGTTGTAAAAAGTTTCCCTTAAAAAAAACTAACTTTTAGCTGAGCAAACTTTTTCATGACCCCACAAGAACCTCATTGGAGAAGCCAAAGGCACACAGGGACAGACGGATTGGGGGAAGAAATGAAAAATATATCTTTTTCAAGGCAATTGGTAAACTCCGTTTTACAGATCAGCTTTCATCTGAATAATTATCTAAGACAACAGAAAACAATAGACTCACTTAACTGGAATTTTGCTTAAATATATGGACTGGCATAAGACTTAATGAAGCCACTTTTTGAGGAGTATTTAAAATTATAATTTTTGTTAAAAGAACATTAGTTGAGGTCCAACAAATCTGTTGGATGTGCATGGGATTTTTTTAAATAAATTAAATCTCCCTTCAGCAGCTCAAAACTACCACTGGCAATAACTGTCTGATTGCAGCTTTAATGGTACTGTAATAGGGCCAGTCCATAGAGACTGTGTGAGGCAGTTTACAGTTAACAACATCGCCTGTAGTTGAGAAAGCTGATCAAGAAAGGAGAATGTTTATTATTCCTATAATTGAAAAAGAACAAGTCACATTCCATGTTCATTTAAGGAAAATGATTCTGTTAGGATATGTATGTGAACCCACGGCCCCTTCATAGTTTTTCTTTCTCATTATTCTGCAGGAACATCTTGCAGGGTCTCAGACTGGAACCTCAAGATGCCACATGAAAACCCCAAAGAGAAAGATGCTTGCTGAAGGTACAAAGGCCTTGGTTCTTTCTGACATCCTACTCTGTGAGCCTGTCCAACTATTGTTCTCACCCAGCCAAGAAAACAGGCCAGTGCCTTGGCTATTATTTACCACCTGTTCTCTTATGAAAGGAGGTGTATGTATCAGTTAGCCATTTCTGCATAACAAACCACTCCAAAACAACACTCATTTATTATTGCTCACATGTCTGCTGGGTAGTTGGGAAAGGTGGCTGATCTGGGATAGGTTTGGTTGGGTTTGACTTCTCCATGTGGTTGGGCTCAGGTCTGCTCCAAGAAGGCACAGGAGCTACCAAGTGGAAGCTCCTGCATGAAGGTGACAAAAGGACATATACCCCACACCACAAGCACATCTCAAGACTTCGCTCATCTGTCTTCTGCTGACATTCCATTGGTCAATGCTTGCCCCATGGCCAAGCTCAGCATACATCCATGGAGCTGGAAAATATACTCTAGCAAAAGAGGGTGGGGAGGAAACATTTGCTGAATAATAACTGAAACTGACACGGTCTGCCCTATCACTTCCTTTGCACATACTAACTGGACCCATGCCTTTGCCAAGACATACCAAAAACCTCCCCTAATCATAGCGTGAGGCTGGAGGCCCAGGATCTCATGACTACAACTTTCCACATGTCTCCTCTCCCTCCAGAGACGAACTCAGAAATTTAAAATTCTACTAGGTAAATAATGCCAGCCCTTCTACCCTGAGAGTAGGGACTATCTTTTGATTAGGCCCTGGGTTTGTTCCCTGGGAATAGCTTTCCATTCACCATTTTTTTATGACTCTTGGATCCACACTGGATCCAAGGCACTTCCTTGGAGAAGGCACTTCCTTTTCCATCATCCTCCATGCTCTCACAGGCTGACAGCTTTGGAAAAGATGCCTCTTTACATCCTTCAACCGTTTCTCAGCCTGCTTCCTGCCTGGGGAAAGCTGAGAACCCAGAGGACCTTCACATCTTGAATAATCTCCACCTCTTTTAGGCCAGGTTGGTCCAGGTTGGCCATACTTTTGTCAACACAGCTCTTTCAAGCATGTAGATTTTCCATGTGTTTGATTCCAGTTACCTCCATATGGCTTACCAGCAACCTATCTACAACTCTTTTCTGAGGCATGCCTTGCTTTCTAGACTTTGGAAGCATCAGGCTTCTGTGAGACCATGCTCTTAATCATTCTAGGGTCCGTTGTCCAGCTAAGTTCCATCTTAATAACTTTGGAAATGTTACCAAGGCTATAGCTTACTTTGAGAACCTGTTCTTAACTGGAGAGTCTGAGGATAAGCAATAGTTTTATTTTCAAACCCAGAAAGCCCAAGAGTTTCTGGCATTTCTATATTCCCTTTCGCTCATTGACAGACCAGCCAGTCTTTCCTGAGTTTACCCCTTCCCTGTGGCAGCCTATCAACAGCAGCTCACAACAGCTGGATATGCAAATCCCTGGAGACTGAACTCTGTCCTGTGGGCCAACAAGGATGTATTCAGGACCTCATTAGGAAGTGTGTCCCCAGGGGTGCCGGAGTGATTCAGTTGGTTAAGCATCTGACTCGACTTCAGCTCAAGTCATGATCCCACAGTTCATGAGTTTGAGCCCCATGTTGGGCTCTGTGCTGATAGCATGGAGCCTGCTTGGGATTCTCTCTCTCCCATTCTCTCTGCTCTTCCCCTGCTCACTCTCTCTTTGTCTCTCTTTCTCTCCCCCTCTGTCTCTGTCTCACAAAATAAATAAACTTAAAAAAAAAAGAAGTGTGTTCCCTTCATACTCACAAGCCAGCAGGAGAAAAGAACCAGGACAGACAGTAGGAGGCTCCAGCTGGAATCATTAGATACCACCCCCAGATGCTAAGATACTGGCAGATATATTTCTTAAATCACAAGCTTACTGAAGAAAAAAAATGCCCTTTCCCAGGAAAGTATGAGTAGCCCTGCCTGAGCCCTCAGCTATGAATACAAAGCAACTGGAGTTTACTTTCCCATCAAACTTTAGAGCTCTTGGGTCTAGTGTAAAATAACCACATCACTGATTGCACTGCAAAGAGGCAATCAAATCTTTCTGTTAGAAAAAGAAAGGGAAGGATCTCACAAAGATGAGGACTACTGGGCCAACCATAAAAGGCGCCTGGCCTCCCTTTTGTGGGGTCTCAGGTTCCAGTTTTCACCAGCACTGGCACCCCTTCCATGGAAGATTCCATCCTTCTTTCACACCAAGCTGGGCTTGGCTTCCCAGAGCACAGCTAGGAGATGCTGGATGCTTGAGAAGTTGCTAAATCCTGAGGGTCAGTGGGGAAATAAGCAGACAGAGCAAAGCTCACAGAAAGAGATTCACTCTCAAACACGGGCTAGGATTCTGGTGATGCAGCAAAGCTTCTGCTGACAGCACCTCACAACCCACGCCAATTCCCCCTATAAGCCTGCGGGGTAACCCTCCCCACACAGGAGTGAGCAGGACTTCCGCCATGCTGACTATGCCCCTTTTAAGTCTCAGGTCCAAGAATAGGCTCCAAAGACAGACATCATCCCATTGCCCCATCATCACTAGGATTCACTCCTGTAAGAGGCAGCAGTCAGGGAAAGAGGGTGGGGGATACATGAAGCCATTGAGCACAGGGCTTTCTCTTGGCATTTCAAAAGGAGATTGAAGATGATGGCTCAGCTCCACCAGTGATGACGGGTGAGGTTAGAAGAATCCATGGAGACAGGAGGCTGGGCGCTCAGGAAACCCTGACATGAGGGCGGACTGATGCAACGGACTTCAGGAAGGCTTCCCTGAAAGATCCCACAGACCTGTCTCCATTTGAGCTCCATCACTTACCAGCGGTTCACCTTGAGCAAATCATTCAATTCCTCTGCAACCCATTTTCAAATAAGAACATCAGGATTATTTTATCCAGCTCATGGAGCTGTTGTCAGGAGTAAATGAGAGAATTCTGTGAACTTTTCTAATAGAGGCACCCGCACACAGTGGGTCAGGCTGACAAGTAGGTTGTACCCTTTGTGCAAACTCCATTCGTTGTCAGACTGGGAAACACTTTATAGGTGGTCATATGATCCACCCTGGGTCACCTGGTTAATAAATGGCAAAGATGGGATTTGAAGGCAGGTACATCTTCCCCCAAAGTGCATCTTCTTTCCTGCCTCTAGAACAAACTTCAGCACAGTATGCAAGATTTACCAACTCTTTCCTGATTCCACCTGATTCTCAGGGGATACAAAAACCACCATATGGTGTCAGGAAATCTCAGTCCTAGATAGAGGATTTCCCCAGAGGCCCCCCTAACTCCATGGACTGTTACAAAGACTAAATGAGATAATGTATAAAAATGTCTGCCATGGAGTAGGAAGGTCTAAATAAATGGCAACTACTATTATGTTCCAATGACTTAAGGTTGCTTCTCTTGTCCCATATGAATTTTCAATGGTGCACAAACTACATGGCTTAAAACAACACAAATTTGTTTTCTCACAGTTTCTGTGGTTCCTAAGCTGAGGCATGGATTAGGTGAATCCTGTGCTCAAGGTTTTACAAAGCTGTACTCAAGGTGTCTGGGGCTGCCTCTCATCTGAGGCTAGGGGTCTTCTTCCAGCTCATTGGCAGAATTCCATTCTTTGCTGCTATAGGGCTGAGGTTACTGGGTCCTAGAAGCTGTCTGCCATTCCCTGCCACATGGCCCACTCCACACATAGCAGCTTGCTTCTTCAAGAACAATAGGAGAGTCCTACCCCTTCCGTCCCTACCTTCTGGACTCTCTTTTGAAGGACTCACCTAACTGAGCCAGGCCCACCTGAAATAATCTTCTTTTTGATTACTTCTGTGAAATACTTTAACCTTTGTCTTATCATATAATCTGATAATGGGAGTGAAACCATATCCACAGGCCCCACACATAGTCAAAAGGAGGGGCTTATACATGGATATGACTCATCAGGGATCATCTTAGAATTCTGTCACTCCTGCAGTCCTTATCTGAACAGAACACAGAACCCCCCACCAGATGAATGAAACTCTAATAGTGTGCTTTGGCCAAGGTCCCTAGAACAACTTCTTTTTAGGATTTCAAAAAAAAAAATGGCATTTTATATCCAGAATAGATTTCTTTGGTAAATGGGCTTTCTCTGAAACATGAAGCTGGCTAACACAAATTAATCATAATACAACATTGTGAATTTGGGCAAAATGGCACATTCGGGACATAAGAATGTTGATTGGCTTTTAGCTCTATCTTCTAAATATGCTCCTTGTGTTGGGGCAGTCCTACCCTGGAAATCCTGGCCATTCACTGTAGGAGTCCAGATGTCCCCAGGTTGGCCTGATGGATAGAAAGAGTCCAGACCTCACTGATCCAGGAGAACAGCAGATTTTCAGAGCTAGGAATATTTCTGGAGACTCCTCCCACCTCACCACAGGAGCAGCAGCTCCTGATAGGGCTGCCCCTGCCTCCACCATCCCCCTACCTCCTATTCTCATTTATCATTCTGGACTGTGACTCACAGTGGGCATCATTAATACCCATTACGGTGAGGAGCTCTCTGACAAGTGGAATAGACTTAATTTTTAGCTTTAGTGTGAGAAAGAAAGAAAATCATTGTTAAAAGTTCTTAATGAGGTAGAACATACATTTTACATCCACTCCCAGTCACCCTCAGTAATGCACTCATGAATATTTACACAGATAAATATTTTCTTTCCTGCATCATCTTGAATACATACTTCACCAGGGCTGATGAGCCAGCATACACTTAGAGAGCTCTGGCCAAGGCCCTGAGTAAGTGAGGATTTACCAGGTTCCCATCTATCTGCTCTAGGCCTTCATCCACAATCTCACTGCATGCTCACATTTGCCCTGTTGAGGATCATTAGCCCACATCTTCAGATGTGTTACCAAGTTCATAGAGACCAAGGCAGTAACACAGTGTATCACCATTGGGATTCCAACACAGGTCTATCGAGTTTCCACACCTACTACTCTGCTGTAAAGAAACACATATCTCAGTTCATGAATCTGGTTAAGCTCTGTTTAAGTGGAGTTTTGCAATGACCAATTTCATGAAAAATACTCATGGCCCAGCTGCAAACTTGCCTGCAGAGAGCTTGGGCTGGTGGTTAATAAATGGACTTGAGCCTTGTATGTTAATGCCAGGAAAGGAAGATGTGAATTTGCACAAGCAGGAAAAGAGACGTATGCATCTCAAACTCTTTCAGATGTCCCCAAGAGCCATCAAAATGTTGTTCTTCAAGGAGATTTGGATCTTTAGGTACAGATGCTGCCCCACTGGTGGACACTGCTACTGGCCGAGCCAGCATCAAGAGTGACCAACCCTCCATGTTTGCATAATCAGAAAGAAAAGTACATGAAATTCTAATATATACTGGTGATACCTGTCAGCATCATAAGTTGATATTTGTAACAATTTCTCATACAAATATGTGATTTAATGAAAATTGCAATTAGATGTACATAACTTTATAAGTCTTTGATTTTTATTTAATGAAATGAGCATACCACTTTGTCATCTTATTTGCTAAATAATATTCCATTTTAGAATGATGCCAAAAATGTGCATCAGCTGGGCTGTTGGATGCATCCCTGTTCTGCTCCCACCTGGGGGGAGGAACATGATCATGGCTCCTGGAGTTGCACCCCAGGGTTTCCTGCATCACAGTCGAGTTCCCTGAGCCACCAGCTAAACATTTGGGTTTCTGGATCTCCAACTTTATCAGGTATCAGAATCGTGGAGAGGGTTTGTTAAAACCAGATGGCTGGGCTGTATCCCTAGAGTTTGTTTTTCAGGTCTGGGTGCTGTGGTGCTGCCAGTTAGGAGCTGCACTTGAAGGACCACTGCTTAGGATGCTTTCAGTTACAAGAAAGAGGAATCCTAAGCAAAACAAGCTTAAAGTAAAGAGGATTTAAGATCCTTACAAGGAGAGAGTCTGGGGTAGGGTAGGTTCAAGGTTGAGTGAGGCTCCAGGTCATCAGGGACCCAGTTCCTATGGATCTCTCCACTTATGCTTATGACCTCAGCTTCATGGTAGCACTATATCTGCCTCTGTTTCAGACATCACGTCCTTATTCCACAAGGTCCAGTGGGTAGAAAGCACTGCTGGTCTGGTATTGTATGTCTCAGGTCTCAGATTCCCTCCAGTCAAACCTGATGAAGTCACATACTCCCCTCTGAACTAATGACTCAGGCTCAGCCCAAGAGCTGTCTGTGGGAGAGGCGGATACCAGTGGAACTCTGGGTGCTGTTGGGGAGAGTTGAGGGAAAAAGATGTTGGCAGGGTGAGCAACTCGTCCCAATCTTCCAGGGCCTTCCTTGGTTTAACATTGAAATTCCTGTGTTCTTGGGACTGGTCTGAGCAGAACAGGGATGCATCCAACAGCCCAGGTGTTTGGCATTCCTGAACCTTCCAGGTAGTCTCAGAGCAGCTAAGTAAATAGCCAGATGGAATATATATTAGAATATATAATTTCATGTACTTTTCTTTCTGTTATGCATTTTTCCCCTTCACTAGCTATGTATTATATATGGGGAGTAGTTCTTAAAATAGAGAGTAGTTCTTAAAAGTGCACACTCTACAGTTGAACTCTTGGGGTTCCACATACCATCTGTGTGACCTGGGAAAGTAGATGATACTCTGTGCTTTGGCTTCCTCGTCTGGGAACAGGTCTATAACAGTATCTACTCCACAAGGGAATGGAAAGAGGAAGTGCTTCAAGCCCTCAGCACAGTGCCTGGGGCACAAAAGTGCTCAATAGTGTTATTTTTGTAATTAGTACTCAAAGCTGGGGGCAAATGGTGTTGTTCTCTTTGGATATGTCTCACTTATAATCACAAGAATGGTATTTAACTACAGGCATCCAATAAATATACAAAAAAAATGACTGACAAAGCCATCCAGCTGGGGCTTGGCCTCAGCTGCATCCTACTCTGCCCTCTCACCCCTCTAACCACCCCCCACTTCCCCACAAGCCCTCAGGTCCCACATCTGACTATGGGTTTCCTTTTTGTTTGTTTTTCTTTTTCAAGTTTTTATTTAAATTCCAGTTAGTTAGCATACAATCTAATAATAGTTTCAGGAGTAGAATTCAGTGATTCATCACTTACATACAACACCTGGTACTCATCACAAGTGCCCTCCTAAATCACCCATTTAACCCATACCTCTACCCACCTCCCTCCAGCAACTGTCAGCTTGTTCTCTATAGGAAAGAGTATGTTTTCTGGTTTGCCTCTCTTTCCCCCACCCCCTATGTTCATCTGTTTTGTTCTTAAATTTCACATAAAAGTGAAATTGTATGGTATTTGTCTTTCTCTGACTGACTTATTTCCCTTAGAATAATATTCTCTAGCATGCCATTGCAAATGGCAAGATTTCATCCTTCTTGATGGCTGAATAATATTCCATTGTGTGTGTGTGTGTGTGTGTGTGTGTGTGTGTGTGTGTGTCTTTTATCTTTATCCATTCACCTGACTGTGGGTTTGTAATACAAATTAACACATCTTTATCCATCCACCTGACTGTGGGTTTGTAATACAAATTAACACTGTCATTTATTAAGCACCTGCCACATGCCAGGCCAGGACTGGATTCTTTACATATACTATGGAATTCTAGTTCACACAAGAAATTTGTAAGGTAAAGAGGGTATTTAAATAGAAATTACATGTTACATGTCAATTCTGAACCCAATTTCCTAAGATGCACCTAAATCAGTAATGCAAAAAAATAACGTTAGGATGTAAAATACTTAAAATATTAAACAATATGACTATTAACAAATAATTGTCTTTGTCAGTAATAAGGCCTCTCAGCTAAAAGACACATTTAGTTTTTTGACATTCATAGATCTTCAAAAGTTTACATGACATGTGGGTCATGAATCAATTGTTTTTGGAGTGTCATTCAAGACTTTTTCCTCACATGGTTTTGCTTTAATCAAGCTATAATTTACATAAAAGTAAGAGCAAAAATGTTAAGCTTTTCACATGGTATATACCCCCCAGAACAAGATAGAGAACATCCCAGCCCCTCAGTAAGTTCTCTGTTCTTCTCAGTCAGTAACTCCAACCCCAGGAGGAACCTGCTGTAGACTGAATTATGTTCCCCTATAATTCATGTATTGAAGCCCTAATTCCTATTGGGACTGTATTTGGAGATAGGGCCTTGACAGCAGTAGAGTTAGAAGAGGTCATAAGGGTGGGAGCCGCCTGATGGGCTTCATGCCCTTGCAGGAGACACCAGAGGGCTTACTCACTCTCTCCCCTGCTCTCTGCCGTGGGAGGGCACAGTGAGGAGGTGGGCAACCACCTACATGCTTGGAAGAGAGCCCTCTCCAGAACCTGACCATGCCAGCACCCTGAACTCAGACTTCCAGCCTCCAGAACTGTGAGCAATAAATTTCTGTTGTTGAAACTACCAAGTCTAGAGCACTTCATTGTGGCAGTCCAAACTAAGACAGAAGCTCTACCATAACACCAATTACCATAGGCCAGCTTGAACTCTCTGACCCTTGTGGAGATTTGGCCTTAGCTGATGAGGTGGAGGAGCAGCAGAGATGTGACCACTCAACAGATTGTCTCTTCCCTGTCGGGTGGGGGCCCATGACCCCTGATGATGAGAGGTTGGAACCAGTGGAGAATCCAGATGGCTTTGGGAAAGAACACTTGAGGGAGCTCTGCTTCCCCTGCATCACTTGAAGCTCCTGTCTCCACATTCCATCTGTTCCAATTCAAGTCCAAAGGGATGCCTACAGCTTTCTTAAGTATGGTCTTGCAGATTTGCTTTATTTTTAGACAATTTCTCACTTTCCTTCTCCTTGTGGCCAGTCCTGTCAGCAAGAGAGGGGTGTGTGGGAGGAGGGCAGCTATAATAAATCCTTAATTAGTTGTGAAATCGGTCCCGGAAATATGACAGAATTTATTTGGCCAGGAAACAGGATTCTAAGTCTCCACACTAGAAGCTTGTTATTTTTAATGTGAAGTTGAGAGAGGAAACTCTCTCAAGGTAAGGACCACAGTAAATTCAAACGCACTTTATTCCCCAATTTCATAGCAGTGGAAGCTTGGAAAACTCAGGAACAGCCCACCTGAAAGGGAAAAAAAATAGACCATAAAAAACCTGATAAAGTACTTTTATCAAGTATTTCTACTCCCTTGTATGCTGTGAGTCACAAAACAAAGCCCATCCTACAGGATATGGGCTGGGTTTGTGATGCAAGGTCTAACTCAAGCTCCCCCTCAGCTTACTGTGTTGTCTTGGGGGCCCCTTTCCCTGCAGACCTTGGTCTCTTCCCAAGGATAGGGATCATTTGCTTCATTCACTTAAATATGTTGAGAAGTATCTGGTGTCCAGCACACTATTGGGCTCTGAGGACTCAGAAATGAACTCATCATGCATCCTGCCAATGACCCACAGGGTGGCCAATGCTGTGCAGAGGTATGTGGCAGTAGGGGGTCACGTGGAAGGGGCAGTAATGCAGATAGGAGATCATGAAGTATCCACAGAGGTGTGGTTTCTGAGCTGAGTATTTGAAGGTGAGTAGGAGCCAGCAGTTTGGGTGGGAACTCAAGCAGAAGGAGTACAGGTAATGGAGGGGCAGGTGTCAGAGATGGAGTGAGAGACACAGGTGAGGGCAGGTTTCAGGGTCTTACACAAAATGCTAAGTTGCTTGGAATATGTCCCACAGGCAAGAGAGCTCCAGAACAGCTCAAGGCAGAGGTGTGACACAGTCTGCTTTGCAGTTTAGTAAAATGAAGCTGAGGTGCTAGAGAATGAGGAGTCAGTAATGACCCCTCCATTTCTGACCATTACCAAAAAAGAACATGAGCTGAGGAGCAGATGAGGCAAGGTGAGGTAGAGAAGAGGATGATCTCAGTTCAAGGCATGTTGACATTGCAGCTTCTGTGAAACATCCACACAGAGCCATCCTATACATGACTGGATGTATAATTACAAAGCCCAGGAGAGAGAGCTCCTGGACTGCATATACAGCTCTGGCAGCCACCAGCACAAAGGGTGTACAAATTGTTCCACAATGCTAATGGCCAGATCATCAAGATGTCCAGTTTCACACCCTTGGGCCCTCTTCTCCCCGCTTCCTCAACCATCCAAGAACACCAGTGATTCATTCAGATGAAAAGAGAGAAGATCCACTTCATGATCTATGTAGCAAGAGCCCTGGGAGTCTGGGTCTGCTGCAGAAAGGACTGCTCTCCCCATATTCACAGACCAGACATGGTTCTGGGCTACAGGGCTGCCACAGCAGCACATAAAAAACCTGTGCATGCCAAGGTCAGCACAATCCTCTGAGGGAGGGAGTGCACCTGACCATCCCTTGCTCCCATGCCAAGCACTGTCTCAGCAGCCCCTGATCTGGACCCTCACCTACTCTTTCAGCCAGCTCTTCCAAAGCTCCCCTATGTCAGAGCTTGCTCAGACACCCACAGTTCTCAATAGCACACCAGCATACCTCCCAGCAGCTGCAAGCAACTAGAAACACTCATTCCCTGCCATTCTCAAAAACAGCTTAATTGCCTCTGTGGTTTATTATGGGTGGGTTAGATTTATTTCTTGAACAAGCTAATAAACCACATAGTAAAAGTCCACATATTCAAAATTCAAAGGTAATTACAAAGAGAACTCATAGAAGTGTTCCTTCCCACCACTGTACCCCAGACCTCCCAGTTCCCACCCCACAGGCAGCCAGTTATCCCTTGCTAATGCAGAGCTTTAGATGTGTTTTAGTTATACAAGTACATGCACATATTCCTACAAAAACAGCAATAGACTGCATACTCTGGTCTGCACCTTGACTTTTTTCATCTAACAATCAAATGATCTTGGTGATCATTTGAAATTAGTACTTCAAGAGCATTCTCATTGCTTTTAGAGATGTGTTGTAAACATGTATCAATATCATAATTTGTGTAGAGTCTTCTCTATTGGTGAACATTTTACTCATATCCCTTGTTTTGCTATTGCCAACAATGTGGCTAATAACTACGCTCAGGTGTCATCTCACACGCATGTGAAAAAGTCTGCAAGATAACACCCTAGAAATGAAAACATTGGGTGAGTGTTACCATCTCTCAGAAACTGCCCAAGGGACTTACCAACACTTTTTTCCTAATAACAGAAAAAATAAAGTATAAGGTTAAGTGTTATTAGACAAGGGAAGACAAGTGGCAGGAGATAAGATTGAATTTGGATACAGATTTTCTAAAATAAGGAGTCAGATGGTGGGGTGGGGGGACGGACAGCAAGCAGCGGATGAACATGGCAGTTTGGGTTCCCCAGGAAGCCAACTCTGAGGTAGAGTCTAAGGTTCAGAATGTTTACTAGAGGGTTGCCTTTGGAATCTACTCCTGTGGAAGGGTGGAGGTAAAAGCAGGTGGGGCAGGGGATAAGGCAGGAGGCAGTGCAGGTCAACACTGTGAAGCTCTCAGAGCTGAAGTGATCCACCAGAAGTGCTCTGCATGAAGCCAAATACATGGGACTTAATCCCCCTGCCTCAGTCAGTCATTGGCAAAGTGATCCTGCAACTGAGGGCATCCTTAAAGACAGCTGAAGGCTTTATGACAATAATACTTATAGCGGCTTGGGCAACAAGCCTTCCTTGGAGCATCTGAGTGCCACATCTTCATGTGCATCTCAAGAGAGTCTGGGATCTCGGGAAATAACAGCCGATATAGAAAGGCAGATTACAAAGAGCCCAAGAGACATTCTTTTGAGTTAGAGATGCAGGACATCAAGGAAGCTCCTGGCTCAGTGAAACTGGAGTAACATGCAGGATCCTAATCCTGACTTAACCAGGTGTGGTGTGGACAAGTAAGGAGTTACTCTGACAAGTAACTGCATAAGTTCCTCCCACCCACCACTTCTAGGCAAAGGAAGCTTACTCCTCCCCACAGCTGAGAGCAGCTGTCCTTGGTGCTGCCCATCAGTCCTCACTTGCCCTCTGGGTTAGAGCGCAGGTATGGGTGAGAGGTGGGAGGGAAAATGCACATGGTCAAGGGTAACAATAGGGTAATCCAAAGTTTAACCCTCTGAGCTTCAGTTTCCTCATCCATAAAATTGCAGGCAATAAAGACTACTTTGCAGGGTTGTATGAGACTTTAATGAAGAAAAGATATAAAATCCTTGAACATAGCAGGAAATAGCCACTATTTTAATTTGTTTTAAATTGAAGTGGTTACGAAAAGCAGGGATTCAGACCTGGTACAAACATGGCTGCAATGGGCCAAGACCTGAGCTTTCTCTTCCCCTTTAACCTCTCTCTGCCTTTCTCCTTTTCCTTTCTTCCTCTTCATCTTCCCCTTCTCCTTGGCCTCCCCTTCTTGCTAAATCCATGTCCTCCTTTTCTTCCTACCTCCCTATATTCCTCCCATTCCCTTCCCTTCTCACCCCATCCATCACTCCTCAGGGACTTAATCTTAGGAATTTGTAACAAGTCAGAAAAAGCAGTCCTTAATAGCATGGTTCTTCCCCCTCAACACCCTCTCTCTTCATACTATCACTATTTCTCAATACCTAACCATATCACCTTCTCAGAGGCTGTGCTACCTACTGGCTCTTGGCCAACCCAAAAGCAGGTTACTTGTACTTCTGTCTGAATTGAAAAGCCTGGGAGACCCAGAGCAATGGAACACCACGGAGTTGCTTCAGGCCCCCCAAAATTTTCTGTTCAGGGCACTCTACCATGTGGCCACCCCTGAATACACAAATGTGTGCATAAATGTGCATTGTGCAAATAACCAGACTTAGTACTTCATTTCCTGTGATACCGAAAGAAGTTTGCAAAGAGTCTTTAGGTTCTCAGCAAAGCTGATTTTTTTCCCAATGGTTCTCAAAATATGTCTCTGAACCAACAACATCATTATCACCTGGGAACATATTATAAATACAAACTTTCAGCCCCTATCCCAGATCTCTGAATCAGAAACTCTGAGAGTAGGATCCAGAAATTTGAGTTTAGCCATCAGCTATCCAGCTGATTCAGGCATATACTCAAGTGTGTGGACCACTACCCTCACTGAGTCTTTAAGGGGTGGGGTTGCATGATGGGCTATAGAGGAAGGTTTGGTCCTTGGTCTGGCATTCAGCTTCTGAGCCTCATTCCACCCACAGCATCAACTAGAGTAACTTCCCAATGACTCATTGAACCACTGTGGTGACACTGTCCTTATCAGGTATAGCTCTGATTGCTCACTCTGCTGCTGGAACTTTCCCCCATCATACAGCCAAGTCCAATATCCTCAATAAGGCTACAGATGATCTCTCTGTGACCAAGAGGCATTTCCTGTTACTCTCAGGACCATTGCTGAGTACACTGTGCCCACTCAGCAGAATCCCTCTGACCCTTAATTCCTATTTCAAATGTCACCTCCTCCATGAAACTTCATTCTCTCAGGCTCCTTCTCTATTTCCAAATCTCAGACCCTCCTTCTCATGTTCATCAAACAAAACTCTATGGGAAGTTTGAGTGAGTTTCAGCCTCTTTTTCCAAGACCCCTAAACTCATATCCCTTTGTCCTGACTAGACAACACCAAGTCTACAGAGAAAAGGATAATCTTCTAAATCGAGGCACTTGTAAGATATAAACCCAATAAACCAATAAACCCAGCTTTGATTTTTGGTTTACCTACAATGAGATTGTTGTTACTATGGGGTTGAGTCATCATTCATTCATGAATTCATTCATTCATATATTGAGTCTGAAAATACATATTAGAGTGCCTACTATAAATGCAACACAATGTCTTGTTGAGCATACAAAGTGAAAATATTCACCATATATGGTATTCCAAAATCCTTTATTTTCGTCCTGGGAACACAGTGTAACTACATTTCTGAGCCCCTTGAGAGCTAGACTGGGGCATATGATTGAAGTAAGATAAAGGGAGTGAGGGTTGAAGTGGTATAAACCACTGCCAGGCCTGGCCCATTGAAAACCTCCACTCCATTCTATTCTTCTGTGGTAACGTTGGTGACTACATTTTAAAGATGGTAGCACCATGAGGAACATGGCCCCTGAAAGACCGCATCAAACCGATCATTTATCAACCACCCAACAACCACATCATAACTGACCAATTAATACTGTTTTGAGTCACAAGCTATTGAGATTTGAAGGCGTTTTGTTACAATAGCTACCATTACTTCCCTAATAAATATAATAGGTCTTTGAGATTTGGGGTGACTGACGTTCAATTTTTTATGTCAGCATCTCTGCTGTATTCCTTATAAACTGTATGTCTTCGAAGCAAATTATTTAACCTATATCAACTGTGATTTATAAATATGGCACAATGGGACTAGTAAAATTTAAAATATAGGGTTGTGGGGGCACCTGGGTGGATCAGTCAGTTAAGTGTCTGACTTCAGCTCAGGTCATGATCTCATGGTTCATAAGTTCAAGCCCCACATTGGGATCGGTGCTGACAGCTCAGAGTCTGGAGCCTGCTTCAGATTCTGTGTCTCCCTCTCTCTCTGCCCCTCCCCTACCTGTGTTCCATCTCTCTCTGTCTCTCAAAAGTAATTAAATGTAAAAAAAATTTTTAATAAATAAAATATAGGGTTGTGAGGATATTTACATATAATTACACCAAACTGGTTTATAGTAAGTGCTCAATTAACTGTGGTTAGTTATCTCCCCTGCAGTCCTTCAAGCTCAAAATTTTCACAAAAATAAATGATACTGGATAAAGAAGGAAAATAATTGTATTTTCCTTCTTTCCTTGGGATGGACTGAATCCAGGATTTTCACAGTTTGCCCCAGTTTGGCTTCACACTTCTGTGTTCACCAGGGGATGCTTTATTTACCTGGATGTAGAGTGAATAGGTGTGAACACCAAGGTAACAGCTCTATAGGACTGACATTAGCATTTCAAAAAAAAGTCGTCAAATGGCTGATGGGAAGTGTTTTCACACACTGCCTAATCTCTTTTCACACATCTTTGCTCCAGGCTGGATGCTTTTTATCACCTGTAGAAGGAATTGAATAGATGTGAGTTCCAAAGCCAAGAGGCTTACATCATATTTTAACATTTCAAAGAGAAATCAAAGGAGCCTTTAGAAAGTACTTTCATTTTTCTCAAAGTTATACCTGAGTTTTTCAGGCTTCTAGGAAGTAAGTTTTTATTTAACTCCAAAAACAACAACAACAACGACAAAAACCTGAACCTAGAAATATTGACAAACCACAGTTTCACAGTTGGAAGGGACCTCAGAGTCCAGCAGAGCCCCTTCTGTCACATACTGATGAGATGGCCCCTCAGTGTCTGGTGAATCCCTAGGGTGATGACGAATTCATTCTTCAGGAGGCAGCTGCCCCATTGTTGGATGACTGTGGATTTTCTTTCTCGTTAGCGAACATCTGCTTCCCTGAATATCTGCCCATCCATTCTAGTTATATGCTTTACAGTAAGACAGAATGATCTAGGCTCCCTGTTATGGGTAAACCCTTCAGATATCTCAGGGCAGCTGTCACAGATTCCCTTCACCTTCACTTCTACTATCCAGCATTCTCATTTCTTTCCTCTGTCCCTGACATGCCTTGATTGGGTCCCCTCCCAGATATCCTGGTCACTCTCCTTGTGGTTTTTGAATGACCCAGCTCCTCCGATTAGGATGCATCCATAATAGACTACATGATACCAGTGCCAACCTCCTCCAGCAATCCTAAAATTGTCCACATGATCTCCACTAGATCCTGTCAACCTAAAGTTGTGCCTCTGGTCTCAAAAACCCAAATGGCACACCTTTTACTCAAAACTGTTGAATTTTATTTGAGGTCCTCATTCCATATTACTTGAAATCTTAATTCTGTAGGGTATTTCCCTCTACACTTTTGAGTTCTTGGCTGAGACTTCTTGTAGTAAAAGACAGGTTAACAAGAGAAAAACAAACATAAGTTTATTAACTTGGATATTTCATGTATGCATGGGAGCTAAGCAGGAGAACTGAGTGATTCCCTGAGATGGCCCAAGTCACCACCTTAAAAATCATATTCAGCCAGGGGCACCTAGGTGGCTCAGTTGGTTAAGCATCTGACTCTTGATTTTGGCCCAGGTCATGATCTCACGGTTCGTGAGCTCAAGCCCTAAAATGGACTCTGCGCTGGCAGTGGGGATCCTGCTTGGGATTCTCTCTCTCTCTCTCTCTCTCTCTCTCTCTCTCTCTCTCTCTCTCTCAAATAAAATAAATAATCTTAAAAAGAATCTTCAGCTAAAGACCAAAGAAAGTGTTGGGGTATGGAGGGGAGGTGAAGGTGGAGAGAGGGGAGGTGGGGGTGGGGGGAGGGAAGGCCAGTTATAGGAAGTTTCCCAAAAAAAGTATGCAAACAAAAGTAAGGTTTGTTATGCAGATTCAAGTCAGTGCCTTCTTGTTGATGAGAGTTTCTTTTTTTAAGCGGGGAGGGGCACAGGAAGAGGGAGAGAGAATCTTTAAGCAGGTTCCATGCCCATCGTAGAGTCCAATGAAGGGCTTGATCTCAGAACCCTGAGATCATGACTCTGAGATCATGACCTGAGCCAAAATCAAGAGCCAGAGGCTTAACCGACTGAGCCACCAGGCACCTCAATAAGAGTTCCTTATGATTTAGTCATCCTTCCCTTCCCCAATATAAAGAAGGAGACACCCTTACAAATGGAAAACTGTAAGTGTTAATTTACAAACATATCAACTACCCTACCCAGATTTTGGTCTCTCCTGCATGGGATCAATTCCCTCCACGTGGTGAGAGGAGAAACACTCCACACCACTTTTTGTCCACATTAACATGTCTTTACTATTCCATTCCTTCATTTCCATAACTTTGTTGTTCCAGGAAACTCTTTTCCAGAAAGATAAAAGATCGATTCTTCAATAGAAAGCAGAAAATGGTATTATGTGATAACACTCTTTGAAGGCTTTGCCCCCAACGTCTTCTCCATACAGTGCACACCAATTCTAATTATTATATCATGATCCTTGTTATATCATGATGCAGGCAGGCCAGGTCTGAGGACCCAGAGGGGGATCCCATAGGACCAACCAAGAGGATCCTTGACTTCATGCAGGATGGAAATCAAACGTGAGCCAGTAAGAAGTGAAAGCAGAGTTTATTGAAGGTATAGAAAGAGATATAGATGGACAGTCCAGGAGACTCATAAAGGAAAAGAGTGTGAGCCTCATCTTTATTCGGAGTCTAGGGGTTTCTGACTAGATTTCTGACATCATCTATGGATGATTGTGCTCTGGTGCACATGTCCTGTCAGACATCCAGGAACTGGTCAGAAGAAGAACAGGTCCAGGTATTCATCATAAGTTACTTATTCCATGAAGTCAAGGGTCTTGGTGTTGAGATGTCTAGCACTGGTGGTCTGCAATATACCTACGATAGCTTCATCCATTCATTCTTGATGAGGAGAACGAAGGCAAAAGGAAATGCACATAAAATTAAATTTCCTTAAAACTTGTAGCTTATTGACAAATACTTGAGACAGGCAGAGTATGACATTCCTCCAGGAATTACCAACTGTCTTAATGTTTTGGTAAAGGCAAAAGCAACCTTAGTGTGATAATAGTCAGACCTCCAGGATCCTGTAAGTCTTCTTTAACATATGAAAATCTTTTTGGAAACTTCTTTGTCTCTACACTCTCCCCCAACTTAAAAGTATATGACCAGTTGCTCCTCACAATCCCAGTGCAGTTCTTTCTGCCCATGAGTCCTGTCCCTGTGCTTTAACAAATCATCTTTCTGGAGGCACCTGGGTGGCTCAGTCCATTAAGCAACCAACTTGGGCTCAGGCCATGATCTCAGGGCTTGTGGATTTGAGCCTCACATCAGGCTCTGTGCTGACAGCTCAGAGCCTGGAGCCTGCCTCAGATCCTGTGTCTCCCTCTCTCTCTGCCTTCCCTCACTCATTCTCTCTCTCTCTCTCTCTCTCTCTCTCTCTCTCTCTCTCTCAAAAATGAATAAACATTCAAAAAATTAACATAAAATAAAACCACCTTTTTGCACTGAAAACATCTCAAGAATTCTTTCTTGAACATTCACTCTTGCACCTCCCATCGAAAGCACATCAATTCTCACCCAGTCTTTCCTTAGATGTTATCTCTTCTAGAGAAATCATTAACTCCTGTCTCTTACAAGGAAGACATACACTATTTGTATTTGGGGGTATGTGTAGAGTGGGGTGGGGGGTACAAGTCCAAGCAAGAATAGAAGCTGGAAAAGAAGCAAAGAAAAAACAAAAACAAAACAGCTTTTCTCTCCTAAGGTCCTTTTGACTTCCCTGTCTCACTTACACAAACCTAACCAAGTCCCTGATTAAGACCCTCCTTAAACCAGATTTCAAATCTCAGTAAGTATCACCCTTTCTCCTCTGAGACATCAAGCCTCAACTGTCAAGGCAGGATTTCCCTTACCCCAGCAAGCAATAAACTCATTTGTCTTATAAATAAGTTATGTTGGTGACATTTTAGGGAGCCTGTACTCAACAGTAGAATGAAGAAAATAATGCCCACCTTACAGGACCATTGGGACAATTCCATTTTTACAAAAAAAAGAATGTTATTAAGTGCTCTGTTTGTACTACAGGCTCAATAAACACAGTACCTACTACACAGCAGGTACTTTTAATATAATTAATTGATAGCACTGATTAATAACAAGCAAGGCATTAAGACTTTCCCTTCCTTGAGCATGAGGTCTGAGAAGCAAAGGGAGGAAGCTGGAGGGGTAGGTGTGAGAGGAGGGAAATGAAGTGAAAAAGTGAGAAAAACAGAGCTTCCACACCTTTCAGCAATGTGTCAGCGTGCAAATGCACTGACACCACAACATGGGTATCTGAGGCAGCAAAGGGGCAGCAGTCCCTTCCACAGAAACTGAGACACAGCTGGAAAGAGTCACCCAGATAGAACTGCATAACTCAGACTCATGCATCTAGCTGGAGCATGTGTCTTACTCTCACTGTAGGGGTGGAAAATAATTTTCCCTCTACCCTTCTAAGTTCTCTCAGCTGGGGCCTGTGGAGGAGGGAAAATATTCCCTTCTTCCCTTATAGGTTTGTCAGCTGGTCTAATAATTAAATTGATATGAGACAGATTAATGGAAGGGCAAATAAATTTCATATGTATGGGAGCCCCATAAAAACATGAGACCCAAAAGATGGGCAGGTGATTGAGGTTATATAACAACCTAAGCTAAGGAGAGGGGTAAGGGCCTGGGGGTCCACAGGAAGGAAGGCCATTCAGAAAGTCAGGGGAGATGTTTAGAAAACAAATGTTTGCCCTATTATGCAGATAAATTCCTTAGGTTAAAAAGTATCTCTGGCAATAGCTCTCTTCCTGGTACAGACTCCCTTTCCAAAGCAGATTTAGGTAGTTGAGTAGATAAAAGGCTTTTCCTGAATCTGTTGGGTTTGATTGCCTTGAGCTCAAAATAATCCTTATGCCAAAAAGCTTACCTTGGGGGTAGCAAAACCTGCTCCCATTCAGGCTCTTATAAGAAAAGACAAATCAATGAGAAAAAAAAACACAGAAGTTTAATCTCTCATACATGGGAAATACTCAAGGAAAAATTAATACTCTCTAAGAGGTGGCTCAGAATTCAGGCTTAAATACCATCTTCAGCTAAAATCAAACAAGAAAAAGTGTTGAGGGTAGAAGGCAAATAATTGGAAGACCAGGAAAATCAGGGTAACCAAGAGTAAGGTTTGTTTTCACAGATTTTTGTCACTGCCTTCTACATTGGTAAGATTCTCTGGTGATTTGTAGTCAAACTTCTCCTCCCAGTACAGAGAGGGAGACACCCTTCCAAATGGAGATTTCCTGCATAAATGTAAACTTCCCTTACAAAAGGGTAACTTCTACTCTTGTTTGCAGAGCTTCTATATCTACAATTTCTCAAAAGAATCAGCTCAAAAGAATCATGGTACCATAAAGTTACATTCTGGGGTGGCATATTCTGATCTCCTACACCACCAATGGAATGAGACAAGAAGTGATATGCTGCTTAGAAAGGGGTCTCCCTTCTTTGTTTTTCCTTCTTCCTTTTGCCAGATAAATGCCAATAAGCAGAACGGATAGGTCCCACTCTCCCCAAAGCAGCAGGCTCTCTGACCCCAGGATTACACATTCTTGAGGGTTAGGATACACACAGCTTTCCTCTGCAGTCCCTGTGTGAGTGACACTAGCCTAAGTGCTTTTCTGCCCATCTGACTTCAATCACTGGCTGATGATTTTTCCAGTGGGCCTGGAGCAAACAGCCCCACACCTGTATATGCCATGGCCACTTGCACACAATCCCCACAGGTACACCCAAGCCCGAGTCACCATCTTACCCATCATTATACACCACACTTAGGGAAGGGCATCATCATCCACATGAACTCAGAAACCAGAAGTGCTGGGAGTCCCTCCGCCTCATCACCAGAACCCAGGTTCTATCACCCAATTTGTTAACTGATATAGGGAACAAAGGCAAAAGAAAAAATTACATTTTCTTACAACTTACAACCCATTGATAAGTCCTTGAGACAAATAGAGTGACCTTCCTGTAGGAACTCAACTGTCTCAATGTTAATACTTTGCTAAGAGCAAAAGACAATCTTAGCTTAACATTATCTGGACCTCCAGGATCCTGTAAGTCTTCTTTAGCATATAAAAATTCCTTTGGAAACTTCCTTTTTCTTTATCCCCCAAGATATATGTCAGCAATCATCCTCCTAGCTTATAGCCTACTGATATACATCTGCAGGGTCACATGACTAAGATTTTATTAGACAGTAGTAAATGACCTTTTCATAACAATAGCTAGTCCCCTCAAGGTCCTAGAAACCTTGCTTCCAAATTCCTTAGAGATTTAACACTATCTCTCACCCCCTCCCAACCTGAAGGTATATAATCAGCACCCACACACAATCCCAGAGTAGCTCTTTCTATCCATGGGTTATGTTCCCATCCTTTAATAAAACTACCTTTTTGCACCAAAAATGTCTCAAAAGTTCTTTCTTGATAGTTTGCTCTGAACCCCACCATTTCCATATCATTAACTACTGCAATCAGGCCTAGGTCATTCCTGCCTCACTTCTACTTATCCCCCATGGCTCCTCCTCTGGTGCCCACTTGCTCTGAAACTCTATTATATGTAATTCTGATACTATGCATAGCCCCCTACAGAATGGGTACTTGATTATAGGCAGCATGAACAGTCATCATAAATGTCGCAATCCAAGGACACAAAAGCATCTCATCCTTTCTTCTCCTTAGATCCCCTGGGTTCCCTTGACCCACCTGTGGCTGTTGGTCAAGGTTGCCCCTCTGGAATCACCATCTCTCCTGTTTCCACCTGCCGTCTTTAGACTGAGCCATCTGGGGCACTCTAGAGCAAGGACACAGCCCACCCTAGACAGGAAGCTCACTCTATCAGCAAACACAGTCATCCTTGCAGGGACCCTCGTTCCCTGTACACACCCACTCCCCACACTCAACATCCAAGAAGGATGAACCACCCTCCGGATGGACTCCAATCTGCATCTACACCTAGCCCCTGCTTCTGCCACTGTCCATTTTGGACTATCATGTGTAGGATCAACTCTAGGCTATCATGACAGTCACGTCCCCCTACTGGGTTGGCGTCTCACTGCTTCTGGCCACCAAGGCATCCTGTGCTTCTTGAGGGTCCTGACAGAGCAAGTTTCTTCCCTAAATTGTACCTCAAATTCCCTGTCTATAAAATGGAAATGTTTCATGAAGAGATCTCTAATGTCCCTGACATGCCACATCTGAGACTCTGCCTGGGGACTTATATAGACTTTAATCCTGTTTTATGTCCCTGGAGAACTTCATCCTGCTTTTGGACTTGGGCAGAATACAATGTCATCCACCACCCCTGGTGGCCTGCTGTCAGACTTCCCTTATTTGGAACCAGCCCTCACCTACTCGGTGTCATTATCACAGTAAATCACCCAGTGTTGACAGTGCCAGGTGACAAATACAGTCTCAACACAAATATTGATCCCGAAACACAATCAAATCCAGACCCCCCCCTTAAAAAGGAGCAGACACCTCAAAACTGAAAAGATTGGCAACATGTTCATTGTTTCCATATTCCGGGTCAGCCTCAGCCTGGCCATAGTGAAGCTATCAGCCGGGAATGTCTAGGGCACTTGTCTGCACCCTTGCTACCTGTGGTGAACCCTGACAGGCATATCCTGGACTGGAGCCCATGTTGACGCTGGACCAGCACTTGTAACTCTTATTATGATTTCAAAATGCAAGGAGCTTTGAAAAAACAAGGTTTTTTATTCGCAGGTCTTGGAGGGTTTAAAGCACACAGCAGGGCCACACAGCAAGGTTTTGGTTTTGGGTAGAGAGGAGGGAGGGGGCATGGAGTATGGACCTGGTGTTGATGGTGTGCTGCCTAGGGACCCAGGGGTTCACTTTTATTGGTGAATTTAAAACATAACAGTGGGAATTATGGTGTAGGAAAGGAAAAGCAGGGTCACTCACGGGCTCAGTTATCACTGTAAGCCAGGGCTTACTAAAAAGGGAACTTTGTGGGGTAGCCTGAAGTCATATAGCTGGCAATATGTTTATTCAAGATGAAGGTCTTTGACATGGATGTTTCGGCAATCAAAAGTTTAATGTCAGGCACTTACGTTACAATATAAAAAGGTAATTCTCAGGCATTTACACTACAACAGGTTTTAGCCTCATCTTTAAGATTATTCTATAAGCAAAGACCTTGGTGTGGAGCCAGCCATCTACTGGCTGGCCCAGCACTCTCTAAACATCTGGATCTGGATCTGCTACATGGAGATAGCAGGCCCCACCCCCTTCCCAGGGTTATTAAATGGTTGTTTCCAGCTTTATTGAGATATAATTGACATATAACACAGTGTAAGTTTGAGATGTATACTGCAGTGAGTTGATACATGTGTATTGTGAAATGATCACCACAAAAGTTAGTTAACAGACACTTTTTTGGTGAGAACTTTTAAGATTTGCTCTCAGCAACTTTCAAATATACCATACAGTGTTTTTAACTATAGTCACCATGCTGTATGTATATTACATCCCCAAATCTAATCCAGCATGAAACTGTAAATTTGTACCCTTTGACCACCTTCACTCATTACCTTCTCCTCCAACCACCACCCCGGCAACCACCAATCTGCCTGACTTATTTCACTTAGCATAATGCCCCCAATGCCCATGTTCCAAATGGCAACATTTCCTTCTTTTTAAGGTTAAGTGATATTCCATTATATGTATGTATGTACAATGGAATATCAGTTAACCTTAAAAAGAAGGTTTTTTAAGGCTGTATATATATATAGAGAGAGAGAGAGAGAGAGAGAGAGAGAGATGACAGAGAGATGACAGAGAGACAGAGAGAGAGAGAGACCATGTCTCCTTTATCCATTCATCCATCAATGGGCACTTAACATGTTTCCTAGTCTTGGCTATTGTAAATAATGCTGCTATGAATACAAGGGTGCAGATATCTCTTCAAGATAGTGATTTCATTTCCTTCATATATATATACCCAGATGTGGAATTGTTGTATCATATGGTAATTCTATTTTTAATTTTTTTAGGAACCACCATTCTGTTTTCCACAGTGGTTTCACCAATTCACAGTCCCACCCACAGCGCATGAGGGTTCACTTTTCTCCACATCCTTGCCCACACTTAGTATCTCTTGTCTTTTTGATAATAGCCATTCTGACAGGTGTAAGACGGTATCTTATTGTGGTTTTGACTCTCCTTTCCCTGATGATTATTTATGTTAAGTGTGTTTTCTTCTACCTCTTGACCATTTGAATATTTTCTTTAGAAAAATGTCCATTCAGGTCTTTTGTGCATTTTTAAATTGGATTGTTTGTTTGTCTATTTACTTTTGAGTTGTGTGAATTCCTTACATATTTTGGATATTAGCCACTTATCAGATATGTGAGTTGCAAATACTTTCTCCCATACCATATGTTGCCTTTTTATCTTGTTGATCATTTCTTTTGTGGTGCATAAGTCTTTCAGTTTGACATAGTTCCACTTGTTTATCTTTGCTTCTGTTGCTTGTGCTTTGGGGATCATATCCATAAAATTATTGCCAAGATGAATGTCAAGGAGGTTTTACTCTATATTTTCTTCTAGGAGTTTTAAAGACTTATACTTAAGTGTTTAATCCATTTTGAGTTTATTTTTATGAGTGGTGTAAGATAGGGGTCCATTTTCATTCTTTTGTATGTGAATAGCTAGTTTTCCCAACACCACGTATTGACAAGACTGTCCTTTTTCCATTGAGTATTCTTAGCTATCTTGTGAAATATTAGTTGACCATATATGTATGGCTTTATTTCTTGGACCTGGATTCTGTTTCATTGGCCTAAGTGTCTGTTTTCATGCCAGTACCATATGGTTTTGATTAATATGGCTTTGTAATATCATTTAAAATCAGGAAGTTTGCTGCCTCCAACTTTGCTGTTCTTTCTCAGGATTGCTGTAGCTATTCAGGATCTTTTGTGGTTCTATGGAAATTTTAGGATTTTTTTTTTCTATTTCTGTGAGAATGTCTTTAGAACCTTGATAAGGAGTATATTAAATCTATAAATGACTTTGAATAGTATAGACATTTTAACAATATTAATTCTTCTAATCCATGAACATGGAATATTTTTCCATTTATTTGTGCTTTCTTCAGTTTCTTTCATGTATGTCTTACATTTTTCAGGGTATAGATCTTTCGCTTCCTGGATTAAATTTATTCATAAGCATTTTACTCTTTTGATGTTATTGTAAATGTGATTATTTTCTTTATTTCTTTTTCAACTAATTTATTCTTAGTATATAGAAATGCAGTTTAAGGAGACAGTACATGTAGTCCTGCTCTGAAAAGGTTCAGGATTAGTAGAATGGATTCAGCAATTTAGCAAAGTGAGCTTACCCTCATAGTGTAGAGTGCTTTGTTGTTTGGGGTGAGGGGGTGGTGTTGAGCATTGGTTTTGATTTTTTAGTGGCAAGTGGATTTTTTAAAATAAAAATAATTGGGTGATTAAAATTAGATGTTGCAGTGTTTGGGGTGGCTGTGCTCAAAATGATCCCTAAGGACTTTCTGACTGCCAAACATCACTCACAATGCTCCTGATTCCCCTCCATTAGGCCCTCCTTTACTATGGGTAGAGGATGTTCTTCCTGGGTTGGTTTCCTCAGAATACACCTGAATTCCCTGTAGAGATTGGTAAGGGACCTCCCTGCCAGGAGCCACTCAACTGGGGTTGCCCAAGGTCATGATCCTCATGGGCATAAGCCAGTGAGATTGTCCCTGGTGGACTTTTTTATGCTAATATTTTATGGAGGTATAATTGACATCAGTAAAGGAACAAATCTTAATAAGTGTTCAGCCAGATAAATTTTGAGAAATGCATACACTCATGTGAACATCATCAGATTAAGACTGAGAACACTTCCATCAACATAGGCAATCCCCCTGAGTCTTTTCTAACCACCCTTCCTCCATCCCCTTCTCAGGTAGTTGCTGCTCTGATTTTGTCACTCTAGATACATTTTGCCATTTTCAAATACCAGTGGAATCATACAGTACATTGCCCCTTTTGTCTTCATTCATTCACTCCAAACAAAATTTTGGATATTTATCCATTATTGCACGTATGAGTAATTTCATTGATGAATGGTATTCCACCAGATGAATATACACCACAGTTCGTATGACCTGTAGGCAGAAATTTTTATTATTTCCTGCTTGGGGTTACTGTGAAAAGCTACTACAAAAGTTCTTGTACATGTTTTTTTGCGGACATAGACACTCATTTCTCCCAGCTATAAATTTAATATTGGCAGCACCTGGGTGGCTCAGTCTGTTGAGTGTCCAACCGTGGCTCAGGTCATGATCTCTCGGTTCATAATTTCAAGCCCCGCCTCGGGCTTGCTTCCGTCATTGCAGAGCCCACTTCAGATCCTCTATCGCCCCCACACTCCTCCCCCATCTGTGCTCTCTCAAAAATAAATAAAACATTTAGAAAAAAAATTTAATATTAGAAATACTGAATCATAGAGTAGATGCATGTTTAACGTTATCAAAAACAACCAAACAATGGTGATTGTAATTATTTTATATCCCTTCAGTGCTGCATGAGAATTTCAGCTGTTCTACATCTTTATTTTAGCCAGGAAAGTAGATTATGATAGTATTTCACTGTGGGCTTGTTTTTTTCTGTTGTTTTGTTTTATATTTCCCATGACTAATGAGAATGAGCACCTTTTCATATACTATTGACCATTCTAATACCTTCTTTTCTGAGGTGGCTGGTGAAGACTTTTCCCCATTTCAATTTACATTATATTACATTTTTCTTATTTATTTATAAGAGTTGATTACATATATTATATATGAGTCCTTCATCACATATATGTATTGCAAATATTTCCCCCAGGTCTGTGGCTTACATATTCACTCTCTTAATGGTATCTTTTAATGAGAAGACATCATTAATTTTTATGGAATTCAATTTACCAATTTTTCTTTCATGGTTAGTGCCTCCGTGTTCTGTTTAAAAAAAAATGTTTGCTTGCCCCACGTTTATGAATATATTTTTCTAGGTTTTGTTCTAGAAGTCTTATAGTTTTACCTTTCACATTGAGGTTTTTATTAATTTTGTGTATGGTTTGAGAAAGGGATTAAGGCTCACTTAGGTTTTTCCTCATGCATATTCAGTTGTACTATCACTATTTATTGAAAAAAAAATCTTTCCTTGACTGCACTGAATTGCTTTGGTGGCTTTGCTGAATATCAATTTATTGTATATTTGTGGATCTATTTCTGGTCTCTATTCTGTTGCACTGATTTTATTTTATTTTTTTAATATGAAATTTATTGTCAAATTGGTTTCCATACAACACCCAGTGTTCATCCCAACAGATGCCCTCCTCCATACCCATCACCCACCCTCCCCTCCCTCCCACCCCCCATCAACCCTCAGTTTGTTCTCAGTTTTTAAGAGTCTCATGTTTTGGCTCCCTCCCTTTCTAACCTCTTTTTTTTTCCTTCCCCTCCCCCATTATTTTAAGATTTAGGACTAAAATGTCCTAATTTCTGCAGCTTCCTTGTAAGTCTAAAATTCAGGTAGCTTAAGAACACCAATTTTGTTCTTCATTAAAATTTTCTTGGCGATTCTAAGTCCTTAATGTAAATTTTAGATTCAGCTTGTCAAATATAATTTTGTTTCCTGGGATTTTGACCGAGATTGCACTTAACCTACAGATCCATTTGTAAAGAATTGCCATCTTAATAATATTGAGTCTTTTATAATTAAACATATTACAATTCTCTAGGTCAACTTTTTCAGTAATGTTTTATAGTTTTTAGTGAAGACATCTTGCATATCTTTTATTAAATTTATTCCTAGTTGTCTGCTGTTTTTTAATGCTATTATAAGTGGCATTTTTCTGTTTCATTTTCCAGTTGCTTGTGCTAGTATACAAGAACTTGTGCTAGTATACAAGAAACAACTGATTTTTGACATGTCATCTGAGAAAAAAGGCAGCTTTACTTTTTCCCTTTCCAGTTTGTATGTACTTTATTTCTTACTTTATTTCACTGTCTAGAACCTCCAGTATGATATTGAATAAAAGTTATAAGACTAGGCATACTTACATAGCTTCTAATCTAAAAGAAAAATCATTCAATGTTTTACCATTAAGAATTATGTTAGCTGTAGATATGTCATAGATACTCCATCAAATTCAGAAAGTTCTTTTCTATTCATACTTTGCTGAGAAGACTTATCATAAATAGGTGTTGACTTTTATAAACTGTGTTTTCTAAATCTTTTAAAATGATCATATGGTTTATTTCCTATGTTTCATTAATGTAGTGAAGTATATAGAATTAGAGATGTTAAACCAACCTGACATTCCTAGAATAAACCTCACTTGGTCATGTTTTATTACCCATCTTAAATATTGGTCAATCTGATTTGCTCATATTTTGTTAGGATTTTTGCATTTTTATCCATTACTCTATAATTTCTTCCTTTTTTCTTTCTTTACCTGTTCTCATTTTCTCTTTTTTCTCTTCCTTCCTCTCTCTCTCTCTCTCTCTCTCTCTCTCTCTCCCTCCTAAAGTCCTTGCCAGATTTTGGCATTAAGCTTATGCTGACCCCATAAAAGAAATTGGGAGTTGTTTCCCTTTATTTTATCTCTGGGGAAAAAATTGTGAACAACTGGGTTTTTTTTTTCTTCCTAGAATGTTAGGAAAGATTCACCAATAAAACCATCTGGGCCTGGAGTTTTAAAAACTGTAAAGGTATTAAAGTATGACTTTTATTTTGTTGACATTTACTGTACAATTCAGATTTTCTATTTTTTTCTTGTGTTAGTTTAAAAAAATGTATCTTTCAAGAAATCTATTTCCTTTAAATTGTCAAATTATTAGCATGAAGTTGTTAATAGTAATAGTACATCTCATATGATTTTAGTCATATGTGGAATTTAAGAACAAACAAATAAACAAAGAAAACAAAAGACAAATGAAAAAACAGAGTCTTAAATATAGAGAAGAAACTGGTAGTTGCCAGAGGGGAGGTTGGTGGGGAGATGAGTGAAATAAAGGGGCCTCAGTGATAACCACTGAGAAACACATAAAATTGTTGAATCATTATGTTGCACACCTGAAACTAATATAACATTATGTTACCTATTAAAAAATCACTTAAAAATTAAATTAAAAATTAAATTAAAAATCATTTTAAAAGATAAAAGGATATACATCTATGCATTTAAAAAACATAAATTAGAATCAAAGAAAAAAATCCCTAAAAGTCTGTAGGTATCTGTAGTGATACCCTCTTTTTTATTCTTGATGTTGTAAACCCCTTTACTCTGTTTTTACTTGATCAACATTCCTATAAATTGATGATGCTAAATTTAACCTGAGTTTTGTGCTCTTGGAAAGCAGTGACCATTAAGAAATCCCCCAACCCTGGGGCGCCTGGGTGACTCAGTCGGTTGGGCTTCTAACTTCAGCTCAGGTCATGATCTCACGGTCTGTGAGTTCAAGCCCCGCGTCGGGCTCTGTGCTGATAGCTCAAAGCCTGGAGCCTGCTTCGGATTCTGTGCCTCCCTCTCTCTCTGCCCCTCCCCCACTCGTGCTCTGTCTCTCTCTCTCTCTCTCTCTCTCTCTCTGTCAAAAATAAATAAACATCAAAAAAAATTAAAATAAAATTAAGAAATCTCCCAACCCTTTTTTGGGAAGCTTACTGCAAAGAAGCATTTTTCCCCATATGACTCAGATAAAATTTACAGATGCTTCTCACATATCCTTCAAATCTCCAATCTTTGCTTTACAAATGACTAAGCAATCTTGCCCCCATTGATTAACTGAACAAAATGCTTGTTAAATTTCAGTTAAGCTTCTCTCCTTCCCTGAATCCCCTGCATTTTAATCCTCACCCTGAGCCATCATACAACTTCTCCTTAATGGCCCTTTGCAAGAGTAGGCTGACCTTAAGGTAAAACATCCTCTGAACTATTGTCCAATTACTCCACCTTTCATCCTGTTCACTCTTACACACCAGTTCTTTCTAGCCTTGTTTACTCCTCACTATAAAAGAAAAGTCTTCTCTGCTTAACCTCTGAGACACTTGCAAATTTCATGATCATTCTTCTTATTGCAATATCCCATTTCCCCTCTTGCAATAATCTTTTCAAATAAAGTCTTTCCTTATCTAAGCCTGGAGTTGTTTTTTATGGCAGATTTTATCAGTTTTATTAATCTTGTCAAAGAATCAACTTTGGCCTTGTTGATTTTATCTATTTACCTATTTTCTATTCTTCTCTTAAATTCATTATTTTCTTCTAACTTCTTTGTGTTTCATTATTTCTTCTGCTTTATAACTTCGTGAGGTGAAACCTCAGATCATTGAATTTAAAGCTGTCTTCCATTCTTATATATACACTTAGAGCAATAAACATACATCTTTATAACCCCACCAATATATTGTATATTGCATTTACTTTTTTTAAGTTTATTTTGAAAGACAGACTGAAAGCAGGGGGGGAGCTGAGATAGAGGGAGAGAGAAAATCCTCTCCCTGCATGGGAGCAGGCTCCACACTGAGTGGGGCCCCATGTGGAGCTCTATCTCATGGCCATGAGATCAAGACCTGAGCCCCTATCAAGAGTTGGATCCTTAACTAACTAAGCCACCCAGGTTACTACTTCTTTTTGTTCAAAGAAGTATCTAATTCCCATGTGATTTCTTCTTTGATTGACGATTTATTTAGAAGTGTGCTGATTTCACTCATATGTGGAATTTAAGCAAAACATATGAACATATGGGAAGGAGGGAAAAAAGAAGGAAACAAACTTTAAAAGACTCTTAAAGATAGAGAACAAAATGAGCATTGATGGAAGAGGTGGGTGAGGTGTGGGCTAAATGAGTGTGTGTATTAAAGAGGGCACTTGTTCTGATGAGCACTGGGTATTGTATGTATGTATGTGATGTAAATAATGAATCACTGGGTTCTACTCCTGAAACCAATATTACACTATATGTTAACTAACTAGAATTTAAATAAAAATATGAAAAAAATAACACACACACACACACACAAAAGAAGTGTGCTGCTTAATTTCCAAATATTTTGTGATTTTTCTAAGTGTTTTACTTTTTATTTTGATTTTAATATCATTGTGGTCAGAGAAAAAACTCTGTATGGTTTCAGTCCTTTAGGCTTTATTCAGACTTGCGATGGCCCAGCGTATGATCTATTTCAGTAAGTGTTTCATGTGCACTTAAACAGAGTGTTTATTGATAGGAGACAATATTCCATGGATCACTCATGTTCTGTGTGTCTTGTGAGCAGAAATACTGATGGCCTTTTTTAATCTTTTTAAGGATGCTTAAATAGGAAACAGCCTTTGAAGATGGAGATAATGTGCCTATCTGGAGCAAAGGGCAGGTTAGTTTGCTGCCCACTATAATAAAGATAATGTCTCCCTCTGGGGCAAAAGTTGGGCATGTTTGCTTTCACCCTGTGAATAAAGACTTTTCAAGGCTTCTCAGCTGTAATGCAAACCCACTACATGTATGACATTCACCTGGGCCAGACTGCATCACCCCAGTAGGAGTTGGGAAGCAAAAGAAACTGATGCCAACCTGAAGCTCTGGATGTCTGTGGTACTGTGAGTAATAAAGTTCCTTGTCTCAGACCCAGGAGTCTCTTGCCTTCACTAGCAACCATGAAATGGTGCAAAACAATCTTGTTAGCATACAAGTAGGACAAAATCTAAAAACCTTCATATTTGACACAGTTCTTGAAATTTATTCTACAGTTGTTGGATGAAATGCTTTATACATGTTAATTAGACCAAATTTGTTACTCAGGTTATTTGTATCATATGTACTTATGCCTAGTGTCTGCTTTATCAGTTATTGAGAGAGGGGTGTGTGTGACTTTCATTATGATAGTGTATTTGCATATTTCTTCTTTTGGTTCTGTCAATTTTTGCTTCATATATTTTGAAAATATATTATTGTTTCCATATATTTAGGATTATTGTGTCATCTTAAAGAACTGGCCCTTTTATCATTTATAATATCCCACCTTAAATTTGGTAATATTCTTGTCATTAATGTATTTTGATATTAATATAGCCATTCCAACTTTCTTAATGTTTACGTGGTATGTATTTTGTCATCTTTTTACTTTAAACATCTCATTTGTTATGTTTAAAGTGTGTCTCTTTAAAAAGCATACAGTTAATTCTTATTTCAACAGTCTTTTTTTTTAAGTTTATTCATTTATCTTGAGAGATAAAGAAAGTGCAAGCAGGGGAGAGGTCAAAAGAAAGGGAGAGAGAGAGAATCCCAAACAGGCTCCACGCTGTCAGCAGGGAGCCTGACATAGGGCTTGATCTCACAAACCGTGAGTGAGATCATGACCTGGGCCTAAATCAAGAGCTGGATGCTTAACTGACTGAGCCACCCAGGTCCCCCTCAATAGTCTTTCAATCACAGAATTTTAATTATTTTAAAATATGTTCACAGGTGGGACATCAGCAAAGTGGCAGACTCAGAAGCCCCAAGCTCTCATAGCTCCAAGAGGAACATCAAAAGAAAGAAAAAATAAATTTGAAACCATCTGATCCAACTTCATCTGAACTCTGTAGAACAGTAAAAGGTTTAGAGAAACTAAGCAAATTCCCAATTGGATGAGTCGGGAAATGTTTTCAAAATGGTAGAAAAGTTTTGTGATTTTTTTTTTATTCAACTTTACCCTACTCCCTCCCTGGAGTGAGAGCAGTCTTTGTCTTCATTAGCAGGACCCAGCTTGCCCTCACCTACCTCAGACCAGAAGAAGCAAAGAAAAGCTTACTTATAAATTACTGTTTATCTGTTGCACCAGGACTACAGGATACCTAAAAGACTGATATGCGGTTCTCATCTCTGTCCTGCAGAATTCAGAATGCTGGTAGAAAAAGCAGTAAGGGAATTACAAATACACACTCCTTGGGCAAAAGATTATAGATAGAGACATACAAGAGACCATCAAAGGCCGAGAGACAAAGCTGGGTAAGACTCTTTAGGAAATTAGGACATTCAAAAACAGCAAGGTATATAGACACATATGAAAAAAGAGGGATACTCAGAAAAGACCTGAGAAAGCCTTAAGCTTTCACCTGGGGCTGATCTCTAGGCTCAGAGAAGGCTTATCTAAAGGGGAAAAATCGCTTAGCAGAGAGCCTATCTGCAAATACTGAGAGATGTAGTTGTTCTCTCTTTCAAGGATTTACCATGTTTTTGTTTGCTTATTTCAGCTCATAGTGTTCAAGGAAATCTCTGTCAAAACATCACTGGAACCAAGCTAAAGAAGGAAGATTTCAGTTATCACACTTGAAAAGGAATAGTCTACAAAGGTAGTTTGGAAAAGACTCAAAACAAACAAAGACTCAAAACAAATTGAGAAAAAAAAAAGAACAAATGATAGGAAAGGAAAAGACACAAAAGCTTTAAAACAACTATTACATATGCCTAAGGAGCTAAACAAAAACAGAAATAACGGAAGGAAATCATGAAAATAATATATAAACAAATTACAATATCAACAGAAAGAGAGATTATAAGAAGAAACCAAGTAGAAATTCTGGAGATGATGAAAAGTGCAATAGTTGAAATAAAAAAAAATCACTAGAGGGCTTCAATGGCAGATTTAAGGAGGCAAATAGAGAATCAGCAAATTTGAAGATACAGTAATTGAAATTATCAAGAATGAGGAGCAGACAGAAAAGAGAATGTTTTAAAATGTGAGAAGAAATTAAGGATTTATGGAACACCATTAAGCAGATCAACATATACATAAAAAGAACCCCAGAAAGGGAAAAAAGCAAGAAGGGGGCATAAATATTATTCTTTAAAAAACAAAAGCCAAAACTTCCAAAATTTGATGAAAGACATGATTCTACAAATCTAAGAAGCTGACCAAATTCAAAGTAATCTGAAGTTGCCCACATTGAGACACATAATCAAACTGTCAAAAGACACAGAGAATTTTGCAAGCAGGAAAAGAGAAATGACTCATGATATACAATGTATTCTCAATGTTATATCAATTTTCCATTACAAATTTTCAAGGCCAGAGGGTAGTAGGATGATATATTTAAAGAGCTGGGAAAAGATAAATAAACAAACCTGTGAGCCAAGAATTCTATATCCACCAAAACTTTCCTTCAGACGTGAGGGAGAAATTAAGGCATGCCAAATAAACAAGTGTTGAGAAAGGTCATAATCACTAGACCTTCTCTTCAAGAAAAGCCAAAGGGAGTCCTTTACATTGAAATAAATACAACACACTAAATAGTAACTTGTCATATTATTGTAATTTTGGTTTGTAGCTCCACTTTTTATTTTCTACAGGATTTAAAAGACAAATTAAAGAAGAGAGGCATCATGGCATCATGGTGGAGTGAATCCTTTGATTCACAGTGGTGGCACCAGCAGTGGCAGTGGCATCAGTGACACTGATGACCCCTCTGGCAAAGGAATGAAGGGTGAAAGTAATGAGTGGGAGTCTGCCTGGCCCCACAGACTATAGCTAGAGGGTTCCACTCAGCTGCACCCAGATTCCTGGGGAGAAACCTCTACTGGGGGCGGGGGACTGAGGAAAGAAGGATGACAAAGATCTGAAAGAACACATTTCCTGCTATCTGCTCGGTAAGTTCAGCAAGAGGTCCATTCAGGACCTCCCCAGGATCCTCTTACTAAGCTTTGGGCACACCCAAAGCCCCAGATGCTTGGCACACTGCCCCAGGTCTGCCGCCAGCTTTTTTTGTTTGTTTTACCCCCTCTCTCCTAAATGTAAGGCTCAGTTCCTGTAAAAGAAACCAAAAATTTATTCTGTAGCGCCACCTGCTGGAGAACAAAACAAAGACTTCTAATTGCCAACCTGTTCAACTAGAATCAAAGCAAACAAAACTTTACCTCAATAAAGAAAGGTACTTGCTATTTCACATGTGGAGGCAGAGGCACATTTCATCAGAAACTATTAAAAAATCATTATAATACAGTATCATGAAAAGAAAATGACAATTATCCAGCAACTGAACTCAGAGATACAGAATATCACAACCTAACTGATAGAGGATTCAAAATAGCTATTATGAAGACATTCAGTAAGCTACAAGAAAACTCAAAAAAACAATTCAATGAACTCAGGAGTAAAATTGATGTACAGAAGGAATACTTTACCAAGAAGATTAAAATCATTTAAAAAATTCTGGAGCTGAAGAAATCAATAAATGACATAATAATGCATTAGAAAGCATTGAAAATAGATAAGATCAGGGGCTCCTGGGTGGCTCAGTTAATTGAGCATCCAGCTCTTGATTTTGGCTCAGGTCATGACCCCAGGGTCATAGGGTGGAGCCCCACATCCGGTTCCATGCTGACAGCCCTCTTCATCTCAGGGTTCTTTAAAAGAAAGAAAAGAAAGTGTGTGATGGGCATTGAGGAGGGCACCTTTTTGGATGAACACTGGGTATGGAAACCAATTTGACAATAAATTTCATATGAAAGAAAGAAAGAAAGAAAGAAAGAAAGAAAGAAAGAAAATAGACAAGATCAGATTAAAGGCAGAATAAGTTATCTGAAAGAAAGGAAACTTCAGGACCAGATGTTTCACTGGTGAATTCTACCAAACACTTAAAGAAGAATTAACACTAATACTCTTTAAACTCTTCCAAAATATAGGAAACACTTGCAAATTAATATTACAAGGCCAGCATTATCTTGATACCAAAACCAGATAAGGATAGACAGTATCCTGATGAATACAGATGCAAGAATTCTCAACAAACTATTAGCAAATAAAAGTCAAGAACACATTGAAAAGATTATACACCTACCAAGTGAGATTTGTCCCTGGAATGCAAGGATGGTTCAACATATGCAAATCAATTAAGTGTAATACATCACATCAATTAAATAAAAGATTAAAATGTCATGATCATCTCAATAGATGTAGAAAAAACATTTGACAAAATAAAACATTGTTTCATAATAAAAGCCCTTGACAGATTAGATATGGAAGGAACACACTTCAGCATTATAAAAGCCATATACAAGAAACCCACAGCTAACATTATACTCGATGGAAAAAAATTAAGATCATCTCACAAAAATTAACTCAAAGTAGATCAAAACTTAAACATAAGACTGGATGCCATAAAACTCCTGGAAGAAAACTTAGAGATGAGATTCCTCAATATTGATCTTGACAATGGTAATTTTGGCATGATGCCAGAAACAAAATCAACAAAAGCAAAAATCAGCAAATGGAACTATCAAAAGCTTCTACACCTCAAAAGGAACAATTAATCAAGTGAAAAGGCAACCTAAAGAATGGGAAAAAAAAGTTTGTAAATCATATATCTGATAAGAAGTTAATATTTAAAATATACAAAGAACTGATACAACTTAAAAACAGACCAAAAAATCCAATTAAAAATGGGTAGCAGAACTAAGTAGATATTTTTCTGAATAATATATCAAAATGGCCAACAGGCATATGAAAAGATAGTCAACATTATTAGTCATTAGGGAAATGCAAATCAAAACCACAATGAGATATCATCTCACACCCATTAGAATGTCTCTCATCAAAATCACAAGAAGTGGCAATAGGTGCTGGTGAGGATGTGGTGAAAAGGGAACACTTATACACTGTTAATGACATGTCAATGGTCCAACCACTATGGAAAACAACATAGACTTCCCTTAAAACTTAAAAATTGATCTACCATATGACCCAGAAATTCCACCACTAAGTATATGCCCAAAGGAAATGAGAACAGTATTTCAACAAGATATATGCACTCCCATGTTTATTGCAGCATTATTCATAATAGCCAAGATATGAAAACAACCTAAATTCCCATCAACAGAAGAATGGATAAAAAAAGATGTGATATATACACAATGGAACATTATTCAGCCATAAGAAAGAAAAATATCCTATTTGAAACATGGATGGACCTTGAACACATTATGCTAAGTGAGATAAGACAGGTAGACAAAGATAAGTATTATATGATATCACTTATATGTAGAATCTAAAAATTTTAACTTAAAAAAAAAGTAAAATGGTGGCTACAAAATGATGGGAGATAAAAATTTATGTTGTTTAATGGTACAAATTTGCAATGAGCAGTAAGCCATAGTCATCTAATGCACAATATAATGAATATAGAAAACAATATTGTATTATAATTATGTAATATAATAAATGTTGCTACAATAGCAATCAAATGACAATATATATCAAAGCAACACATTGTACACCTTAAATTTACACAATATGTAAAATATATTCAATAAAAAAGATTAATATGTAAAAATATAATAAACCAGATATTAGGCACATAATCTTTAAAGATGTAATTTGTAACATTAATAACATAAAGAAAACAGATGGAATCTGTTGGGATGGGAGTTTTTATATTCAATTGAAGTTGAGTTATAAGTTTATAAGTTAGTTATAAAGTTAGATATTATATGTAATCACATGGTATCCACAAAGAAAGTATCAATAAAATATATACAAAAGGAAATGAAAAAGGAATCAAAATATGTCACTACAAAAAAATTAACTAAACACCCCAAAAATAAGGCGGTAAGGAAGGAAATGAGGGACAAAATCACCAATAGACATACAGAAAACAAATTAATGAAAGGACCCAAGTAAGTTTTTCCTTATCAGTACTTATTTTAAATGCAAATGGATTAAATCTCCAATCAAAAGGCAGAAAAGATTTTATTATGTGATATGCCTAAATGCTATCTACAAGAGACTCACTTTAGACTTCCAGATACAAGTACATTGAAAGTGAAAGAATGGAAAAAGATATTCCATGCAAATAGTAACCTGAAGAGAGTAAGGTGGCTATACTAACATCAGACAAAATAGACATTAAGTCAAACAATGTTGCAAGAGACAAAGAAAGACATTACATATTGATAAATATATATACATATATATTCATGAAGAATATATAACAATGATAAACATATGCACAAACATCAGAGCCCCCAAAATATGAAGCAAACACTGACAGAATTGAAGGGGAAAATAGTTCTGCAATAATAGTTGGAGACTTCAATACCGACTTAAAGAATGGATAGAACAATAAACCATATCAATAAAGAATAGTCATCAAGGAAATGCAACAACTTGAACAATGCCATAAACCAATTAGACCTAAAAGACATCTATAGAACATTCCACACAAAAAGAGCAGAATACAAATTTTTCTCAAGTGCATATAGCACACTCTCCAGACTAGACCATATATTAGGCCACAAAACAATTTTTTTAATTTATTTAAATTCAAGTTAGTTAACATATAGTGTAGTCTTAGCTTCAGGAGTAGAACCCAGTGATTCATCTCTTACATATGACACCCAGTGCTCATCCCAAAAAGTGCCCTCCTTAATGCCCACCACAAAATAATTGTCAATAAATTTTAAAGATTAAAATTATAGAAAATATCTCTTTAATCACAATGGAATGAAACTAGAAAGCAATAACAAAGAAAAAATTGAAAAACTCACAATTATGTGGAAATTTTTAAACATCTTCTGAAAAAAAAACAATGAGTGGAATGAGAAATCACAAAGAAAATTAGAAAATACCTTAATATATATGAAAATTAAAACATAATATGTCAAAGCATGTGGGATGCAGTGAAAGCAGTGTTAAAAATGAAATTTATATCTGTAAATAAACAATTCAAAATAGAAATAACAAATTCCACTTACAAAGCATCAAAAATAACAAAATTATTATTTAAACAAGAAAGCAAAGACTGGTGTAGTAAAACTACAAAATATTGCTGAACAAACTTAAAGAAGAGATAAATAAATGAAAAGCCATCCTTTGTTTACATCCTTTGTTATGATTTCAAAACTACCAAAAGTGATATAAAGATTCGATGAAATACCTGCAAACACTCCAACGGTATTTCTTTTTTTTTTTTTTTTTTTTTTTTGCCAAGATAGGAAAACCCATGTAAACATTCATGTGTAAATCTCCAGAGACTATGAATCACCAAAATGATCTTGAAAAAGAACAAAATTGGAGAACTCATACTTCCTGATTTCAAAACATACTATAAACCTAGAGTAATCAAAACAGCATAATACTAGCATAAGGACAGACATAAAGACCGATGGAATAGAATACAGAACGCAGAAATCAGCCTTTACATATGTGATCATTTGATTTTTGACTAGAGCGCAAAGGCCAGTTAAGAGGGAGTGAGCAATCTTTTCAACAAATGGTGCTGGGGAAACTGGATATCTGCAAGCAAATGAATGAAGTTTGTCTTTTACCTTAGACCATACACAAAAGTTAATTCAAAATGGGTCAAAAACCTAGACATATAATAGCTAAACCTATGAAATGTTTAGAACACAGCATAGGGCAAAATCTTCATGTTGAATTTGTCAATGATTTCTTGAATATGACATCAAAGGCACAGACAACAAAACTAAAACTAGACTAAGAGGACCTCACCAAAATTAAAATCTTTTGTACATCAAAAGAGACTATCAACTGACAAAAATAACAACCTACAGGATTGAAGAAAATATTTGAAAACCATATATTGCTTAAGGGATTGCCATCCAGAATATATAAACAATGTGTACAATTCAACAATACAAACAACCCAATTCCAAAATGGGCAAAGGACTTGAATAGATATTTCTCCAAAGAATATACAAATACTCATGAGCATATGAAAAAATGTTCAACCTCACTAGTTATTATTGAAATTTAAATCAAAACCATAACGGGACACACTTCACACCCACTAGGATGTCTACTACCACAAAGAACAAAAAATAACAAATGTTGGCAAAGGTATGGAGAAATTACAACCCTTGTTCACTGTTAGTGGGAATATAAAATGGTGCTGCTTCTGTGACAACAGTTTGTTCCTGAAAAAGTTAAAAATAGAATTATCACATGAGCCAGGAATTCCACTTTCAGATATAGACCCAGAAGAACAAAAAATAGGCATTCAAACAGAAACTTGTACATCAATGTTCACAGCTGCATTATTCAGAATAGCTAAAAGGTGAAAACAATGCAAGTGTCCATTGTGAATGACTGAATTACCAAAAATGTACTATATACAAATAGTGGAGTAGTATTTCAGCCTTAAAAGGAATAAAATTCTGATGCTCGCTACAACATGGATGAACCTTAAACATCATGCTAAGCAAGATAAGCCCAACACAAAATAACATTCATAGAGACATAAGTAGCATAGAGGTAACCAGGGCCTCAGTGGGGAGAGGGATGAGGGATTATTGTTTACTGGACACATAACATCTGTTTGGAATGATGGAAAAAATCTGGAAATGGATATTGATGATGGCTGCACTACATTGTGAAAGTATCTAATGCCACTGAATTGTACGCTTAAAAATGATGAAAATGGTAAACATCATGTTGAATATATTTTACTACAGTAAACAATGACCAAAAACACATGTCCAGGGGCGCCTGGGTGGCTCAGTGGGTTAAGCGGCCGACTTGGGCTCAGGTCATGATCTCGCGGTCCGTGAGTTCAAGCCCCGCGTCGGGCTCTGTGCTGACAGCTCAGAGCCTGGAGCCTATTTCGGATTCTGTGTCTCCCTCTCTCTGACCCTCCCCCGTTCATGCTTTGTCTCTCTCTGTCTCAAAAATAAAAATAAATAAAAAATAAAAATAAATAAATAAAAACACATGTCCACAAGTGTTTTGATATTTCTCCCTTTAGGAGGTGTAGGGAAATTCCCTTCAATTGAGTGTAGGCTGGATGCAGTGACTCATTTCTAACATGCAGAGTAACACAGAAGCGAGTTTACAACTTACAAGACTAGGTCCTAAAGAGCACAGCAGCATTTTCCTTGCTCTCTCACATGAATTTCTTCTCCCTCTGGGGGAAGTTAGATGCCATATCATAAGGGCACCCAAGCAGCATATAAAGCCCATGTGAGGGAAAGGTCTCCTGCCAACTGCCACGTGAGTAAACAATCTTGGAACAGATCCCCCACCCCAATCAAGTTTTCAGATCTCTGCAGTCACTGCCAACATTATGATTGTCATTTCATGAGAGATCCTGAGCCATGATCACCCAGCCAAGAGTCTCCTGAATTCTTAATCTGCTGAAAGTGTGAAAAAAATAAATATTTATTTTAAGCCTTGGTGTTTAGGGGTAATTTGTTTTTTCAGCAACAGAGAACACATGCAAATTTATAGGTCATTTTCATTTAATGTAATTACTGACATGGCTAGGTTTAATTCCACAATCTTGTTTTTGTTTTCTATTTTTTCCATCTGTTCTTTAATACTTTATTTCTGTGTTCTACTTTCCCCGCTTTCTTTTAGATTATTCAAGTAATTTTGTATCTTTCATTTTATCTGCTCTGTTGGATTCTAGCTATAATTCTTTGTAATTTCAAGTGGTTTCTCCAGAGATTACAATAGGCATCCTCAATTTATAGCAGTCCATCTTGAATTAACATTATTGCATTCATACAAAATATAAAAACTTTATAACAGTACAGTTCCAGTTATTCTCCCATTCGGCCCTTTGTGCTTTTATTGTCATGTTTTAATTCTAAATATATTATTAAGCCCATCAAATATTTTCATTATCATTTTAAACAGTCAATAATCCTTTACAAGAAAATCATTTATTTTTTTAAATTTTTTTGTTTATTTTTGTGAGAGAGAGAGAGAGGCAGAGTGCAAGTGGGGGAGGGACAGAGAAGGAGACACAGAATCCGAAGCAGGCTCCAGGCTCTGAGCTGTCAGCACAGAGCCTGACCTGGGGCTTGAACTCATGAACCGTGAGATCATGACCTAAGCCAAAGTTGGACGCTTAACCGACTGAGCCACTCAGGCGCTCTACAAAAAAATTTAAAGCATTCTTTTATATTTAGCCACATATTACTATTTTCAGTGTTCTTTCTTCTTTCTTGTTAATCTGACCTTATATTTGGGATCCTATATATTTAACAACAACAACAAAAAAAAAAAAACCTCACAACTTTCTCTGATATTTTTCGTGGCATAATTATGATGGCCACAAATGGTCTCACTTATATGACTGACAAGGATGGGTGGAAACAGGGTAGCTGGCATTCCACACAACTGCAAATCATGTCCTTAGTAAGCTCTCTTGACATCTCCTGGCCCTCTATTTAAGCTTCCTCTCCAACAAATGGGCTTCCTCCATAAGATGGGAAGATGCTTCTGGCAGCCCAGAGTCCCATTCTTCCAGCACTGTGACTCCAAAGGCACTGTGACTCTAAGGTAAAAGACAGTCTTTCCACTGTCAACAGAAGAAAAATCCTGGGGAAAGACTCTAATTGGTCAAATGGACTACTTTAATATTCTTGAAAAAATCAATAAAGCCAAGGAAATTGGGGTGCTCTGATTGGCCAGGTATGGGGCACACACCAATCTCTGTGTTCTGGAGAAGGCTAGAGAACCAGGTATGTTAACCAAACACGGAGGCAAAAAAAGAATCCTGCTGGGCAGCCTGGGTGTAATGGCTACCACATTCCCAAGCTAAGTTGGAACCACAGGAAAAGCACCCCATTTATCATGAATCACTTAAAATACACAGGGAATCAATCAATATCTGGTCCCTTGCAACCCCAGGATATGAGCACAGCAAGAGTCCCTGAGGGTTCAAACCTCTATCCATCTGCCTCCAAATACCAGACCAATGAAAGTGTCTCAATTCCTACACAAAGCAGCTCAGCAAACAGAAAGAGTTCAGGCTTAGCATCAGAGACCTGAATTTGAGTCTCAATTCTGCGATTCACTGGATCTTGGACAGATTATGTAACCTTTTTGAGACTTAATTTTTCCTCAATAGAATGGAGGAAATATTATCTACATCACAAAGTGAACACAAGGATTACATGATGACAAAAAAAAAAAAAAAAAAAAAACTTACAATGTTAAACAAAGAGAAAAGAGCAAGAGGAGATATTACACATCCAGGTAGACAGTCCTATGAAAAATACCTACACACAGAAAACATCCAGAACCATGAAATTGACAGCACAGGTTGTCTTTTGGCAATGGGACTTGGGAAGAAAATGTGTCTGTCTGATCAAATTTCTTCCTATTTCTTCCAAAACCTCATACCTGGGAATTGAATTTTTGGTTCTCCACTTCTGCTATGGCAATGCCCCGCCCCCTTGCTCCGGGCAATGGTCCTACGCAAGGTTCACTTGCCCAAATAAAGAACAATTTTAGTGTAAAGGGCAAGGATAAACCAGTTCTATTGCAAGATCAAAACAGTCTGCTATGTCTGTATCATAGATGCTCCCAACATAATAAAAGTATCTTCCTTTCACATCAAGAGGAGAAAACCTTCTCTTTCAACTTATGTCTTAAGATGAACTGAAATCCCTGATGTGGCAAATTCGGTGCTGTCTTCCTCATATCCAGTCCCCCCTGGAGGGAGGGAAGTCAGACAGCCTCCTCTGGGATGTCACAGGCTCTGGGATCTCAGTCACTATGCATCCCAGTCACTATGAGGAAACACACCCCCTCTTCAAATACAGCTGCTCTCTCAGTCTCAGAAGCTGAGCTCCTGGGCCTGGGGTCCACCCTCTTCACAATCAGGCCCAGATCAGATACACCTTGGTTCCCCTGCCTTCCACACTGGGTCTCTGGTTTGCAAAGTCTTCTGTCCTTCCTCTGGTCTCCCATAACTGCTCCTCTGTGCACCTCATCCCAGTATCAACACAGTAATGCCATTCCCTAGTGATAAGTCTGCCGGCCCCAGGGTAACCTGAGCTTCCCAAGAGCTGGGACTGCGTCTTAATTATATAAACAAAAGAGAGCCAGACACATAATAGAGACTCAAATGTTGAAAGCAGTAATGAATTCATGAGTGGATAAATGGATGGATGGATGGATGGATGGATGGATGGATGGATGGTTGGCTTTTATCTCCAAGTTCCCAGGTTCTATCCTACTGCCTACAAGTTCCTTCAGTTTGTTCTCAGCACCCTCTTTCTGCCTCCTAACTAATGATAAAACATCCATCTTCCTCCATTGCCTGGTAGGACCCAGAGTTGCTCATGGCTTCAGGTTCTCCCTTCTGACTCTCAGGAGCTTCGCCCCTGCTGAGGCTGCTCTAGCCAGGACACACTGTCAACTTGTCTTCCTTCCTTCCTGAAGCTCCCTGGACAGCCAGCTCCCTGCTTACTTCCACTCCCTGCCATAAATGGCTCTGAAAATCCCCTTGGACATCAGAGTCATCCTGTCCTTCTTGTCTGAAGATTTTTGAGCTGCAAACAAAGCATGATTTTGTTGTCTGGGGAGCATGGTACAGTTCCAGAGACAAAGACACCTTTGGGTTCAGAGACTACCTTTCTGCCACGCTAGCTGGCTGAATCCTACAACTCACTAGCAAAATCTCAGTTTTATCATCTACCAAATGAGGGCAATTTTATCCTCTCACAGGGCTATTTTGAGGATTAGAGAAAATGATGGTAGAGTACATGACCTGGTATATAGTAAGCTTTCGATAATGTGTTCCCTTCTCTGGCAAAAGTAAGTCTCCTCTAGCCAACTACTAGCCCACTGAACAACAGCCCCCCAGCCTTCTCTGCCCTTGGTGCCTCAGCTACTCCATCAGCCTGCTGTCTGCTCCTAAGACTCTCTGTGGACTTTAAAGGTTTGTTAAAGTCTTAAAGCAAGTGGTAATTCTTACTACAGTATATGGCTCCATTTGACAAGAGTAGACTGAGGCCTAGGGTCATCAAGTACTAAGGCCAGGTATTCTTCCTCACTCTCATTGGTCTTCCTCCCCTTGAACCCAGACTGGCCCTGAGACTATGCAACTGGAAGTCAGCAGCAGTAAGGCTGTGCCTGCCCAGGAAGTGGAGAGAAAGCAGGAACTTCTTCATTCTCAGAACACGGGTCTGCAGAGGCTCCCTCTGGGAGGGCAGCCACCTGGACTGGCCACATAGGGACGCGAACTCCAGTCAACAGCCGCACTTGCACTCCCAGCGGACAGCCGGCACCAACTGCAGGCCAAGGGATGTGCCACATCTTAAATGTCCCAGCCGGCGAAGCCAGCCGACGCCAGGTGAACCAGACGAACTCACAAAACTGTGAAATAATACAAGGGCTGTTTTAAGCCACTGCGTATCAGGGTGGTTTGTTACAGAGCAAACAGGTGCCCAAAACAAAAGCATGGATGACAAAGGTCACATACAGCTCACGTCTGGACCGCCCCCACGTCTGGACCGCCCCCTCTCCGAAGCCGTGTCCAAGCAGTGTGGGGAATTTGGCAGCGCTGACAAGCCTCCCTCCCCCACAGCTTGCCAGCACTTGGCTGCCTTGCCCTCCACGGCCACAGAGCCAAAAGTGGGGTTCTATCGCCCCCTTGCTGAGCAGAGCCGGCACTGCGCAGAGCTCCCTGCCCAGCCCGCCTCCAGGCTGCCATCTGCCTTCCCTCGTGCTGGACGGGCAGCCCACCCTAGAGGCCTCCCCCTGCCAGGAACACTTCGCTGGGAGGCAGGGGCCTGCGGCTGTAGCAGCCCCAGCTGCCAGACCAGCAAGCTCCTTGTGCTCACTAGGGCTGCCAGTGGGATTTGAGAGAACAGCGGGAAGCCTTTTCCTGATAAACTGGGGAGATGGAAAGCGTGACTGGCGGTAGAGGGACCGCCATCAATCTGAAAGCCTGTCAATTGGGGTTTGGCCAACAGACAGTGGCCTTTCCCATGCCAGGATGATACCCCACACGGCCCGGTGGGGACAGTCAGGGAAAAAGAGTGGGATTCAGGAGGCTGAGGGCTCAGTCAGCCCCTGCCCTTCTTCCCACAGGGAATGCTGCCCCCCAGCGAAAATTCTGGATTTCTTTTACTGTGATAAAGTATACCTAACGTACAATTTACCATGTGAACCCTTTTCAGTAGCACATTTGAGTGGTACCTAGTATATTCATAATGCTGTGCAACCATCACCATCATTCATCTCCAGAACTCTTCATCTGCCCACACTGAAACTCCCCTCCCATTAAAACAGTAACTCCCCAGCCCCTCCCCCAGCCCCCTGGCACCCACCTTTCCACTCTCTGTCTCTATGCAGTGCCTGTATGAGGCACTCTAGATGCCTCATAAGTGGAATCCTACAGTATTTGCCCTTTTGTGACTGGCTTATTCCACTTAGCATAACGTCTTCAAAGTTCATCCATATTGTACACGTGTGAAAGCTTCCCTCCTTTCTCAGGCTGAATGGGTTCACCACATTTTGTTTATCTATTTATCCATTGATGGACATCTGGCTTGCTTCAAGCTTTTGGCTATTATATATAATCTGTTAGGAACATGGGTATACATATATCTGAATCCCAGCTTTCGCTTCCTTCCAGATGCTTTTTAAAGTACTCTCTTTCCCTCTGTTGACTATAACATTTAGAGATGTAAGTACTCCTACCTGCCTACCTGGCTGACTTGAGATTAAGAGGCCTCACTCCTAAACCTTTTGTCCTGACCCATCAAGTAATAATAACAGACATTTATAGAGCAGTTATCCACATGTCACTGCTTTACAAATACTTTAATTCCTACAACAACCCTGCGAAGTAGGCATGGCCTTCCTACTAAGTCCCAGAGAGGGCACAAGCTTTGCTAAGGTCACCAGCAGCTAGCTGTGAGTAGCAGAGTTAAGACTTACAGTCAGGGCTGTGTGAACCCCAATTCCACAGCTTACAGCTACTGAATCTACTTAATGTAAAGAAGCCCATCTTCTGGGGTACACTCTTGTCCCCCAAGCCAGAACCTCAGTACTCCTTCTCCACCACATTTGATCTTACTCCCTCCCTTCTGGACCCAAACTCAAGCAGTTTTTCCCCCAGAGGGGGGCTATGTGGTTCACGAGTGTCCCTCCCAGGTAAGCGCCAGTCCTGAGCCAGCCCAAGGCACCCTTGTAGCTAAAGCTGTGTCCCATACAGCTTGCTCTGGTTCAATCTCTTGACAATAGTAGGGGTCATGGCCCTGGAAGTAGCTTCCAGAGATGTTATGGGAAATGAGAAAAGAAAGCCTCTCCCAATCAGCTCTACTTGTTCCCACCTCTCCAGCAGGACAGTGTCTCCTGATGGGTGACTTTTACCAAGAGGCAGAACCCCTGCAATTACCTGTGGGCAGCCCAGGCCCCCAGCCCTGCCCCGTGCTTTCAGAGAGGGCAGGACAGGGTCAGATGGGTCCCAAGACCTAGCTCCAAAGAGTCAGAAGGAAGAACCATCATAGTCTTCTGTGACACGGGCACTTTGCTCGACCTGACTCAGCTCTTGGTGTTCAGCTTATCTTGGCCAGAACCCTGGTGGGAAGAAAATGGGAGGTGGAGGGGATGATGCAGGCACCCAGCCACTCTGAATCTCCACTAGGGAGGAGAAAATTCACCTGGGAGAAAGGCTGAACCCTGTGCTACAGTGGTGGGACAGCTCAATAACTTGAGGTGGACTCCAGACACCACCATCAGATCACCTAACAAAGCCCCACAGCAAAGAGCCAGAATTCCCACTCCAAAGAAAGTATTTAGTGCTGAGAGAGTGGGATAACTGGGGGTGAGGGCAGATCCCTGCAGGGTCCTAATGAGATGGATGTGAACGCTATCTGCCCTGTCTCAGGCAATCTGAAAACCACAGAAGTTCAGAACCATCAACCTTCAAGTCATAGATCTTTCACTGGATAATTTCAGGGAGTCCATGAACCCTTAAACCCAAACAAAATGAGGTGCTATAGGGTTTTTTTTAGGAGAGTCTACAGAGAATTGCTTCATGAATGAGCAAAGTGAGTCATGATGCAGGAAATGTCCAGAGGTGCTGGTTGGTCTAGTCCAACACCCCTTCCATGCTAGCAATAAAAAAGCTGGGTTCCAGAGAGGGAAAAGAAGGGCTTGTCCACAGACACACAACACACTGCACAATAGAGGTGAATCTGCCCCCGCCCCACCCAGTCTGTCCTTGGGGCAGCTCTGTGACCTCTCCACAGCTCAGACAGGAGAGGAAGTTGAAGAGGAAACATGGGGGTTGTGGAGATAAGGGCCCAGCAACCCCCATCTCCAACAAGGATGCAGTAAGAGGGAAAGAAGCCGCTGCACCATTTAAAGTGCAAGAGAAAACCTGAAACATGTTTTTCAGCATGTTTCTTGTCATCAACCCTGTCATCAAAAAAATAGTCTGTTATTCCCAAATGGGAGAGGCACTGCTCTGTCTCCACTGAGAGCAAAGGAGAAAGATGGGACTTTAGCCAGAGGACAGCAGAAGGAAGGTCAGGAGGCATCCAGGAGCGAGAGTCCTGCTTTGCCCTTGACTTCTGAGACCAGCCAGAAGTCAGGCCTGCTCTGGCCTCAATATCTCCCCCTGTATATGAAAGACGTACCCAAGGTCACTCTCAAGTAACTGCTTCTGTTTCCAACAGCCTGTGGCTCCTGGTGAGTATGTGAAATCACTCCTGCTGCTGAGAATGGAAGGAGCTGGGGGCAGCTCTTCTCAGCCCTAGCCAGCCTCCAGGAGCCTATGGACATGCCTTTCAAAGGCAGGTCTCTCCTCATCCCCTCCCTTCCACCTCCACCATACACATGACTTTGTCTGCTTTAAAGGAGCTTTTGGGCGATCTGCCCAGAGCCCAAGCCTTGCTAGCTAAAAGTCTAGGGAGAAGAGGGAGAGAGGGGCTCCCAGGATCTCCCTCTGGGGAGCTGATCAAAAACTAACTGGCTTTCCCATGCCTGCACCACCTCGTTTTCTTGGGGAAATGGCTAGTGGAGAGAGCATCCCCAACTGGCTGAGTGTTCTGACATCAGTAGCCATTTTAATTTAATTCTCAGGGTCAGGGGAGCTTTGAGCTACTGTCGCTGTGTTTGTGTGGCTCCACATGACCTTTGGAGGCCAGCTGGGCCTACTGAGTAAGGACACTGGCTCCAGACAGTCCTGAGGGAGGCCAAGGGGTGGGAAGCTCGGACCACTCAGGATTGAGGCAAACTCACATCTAGAGGAGGAGGAGCCACTGTCCGCCTCCCTGCCCTCCCCCTGGCAGCACTGTGCCACGTTTGACTGAAATTTAATTAGATTGTAATGTAAGCAGGAATGAGCAAGGACTCTTAATTGAAAATTACATTTCCCTCTCCATCACAGCTCACAGACTTGATGCTATCAGAGCTTCTGTAAACATGGCTAGCACCCTGCAGAGCAGGCCCCCAAGTCCCATCCCTGGCCAGAGGCCAGCACCCCTTCCTGTACTGCAAGGCTGCAGGCAGGCCCAGTGGGGAAATCACTTGCTAGGGAAAGCCTTAGCTGAGACTCTTCAGCTTTCCTCTGCTCCTCCCAGGTCACCCTGCCTCCTCATCACTACAGACATGCTGAGTACCAGAAGCAGGAAGAAATAAAACCATGGGGAGCCCCCTACATGCATTTTCACATTTGATCCTCAGATGGTTTCTATTCTTTCATATCCATTTTACAGGTAAGAATATTGAGGCTCAGAAGCTAGACCACTCTTCTGTCTGCCTTGGTCACTGAAGAAGCTAGGATTTGAACATAGAAATAACTACCTCCAAAGCAGATGACAACCTTCCTTCCACTGCTCTGATGCCCCCCATACTGTGTCCTTGGTAAGACACACTTCTTGGAGCCAGGTGAGGGCAGAGCACTATCTAGTAAAACAGCTTCCCAACCACAGCAGATTGATCCAGAAGACACCTGACCCAAGAAAGGCTGTGCAAGGCTCTGTCCCTAGTGTATGAATTTTGAGAGGACAAATACAGAAGCTGGGTGTTGTTACTGGCAGTGGCTCGGGTTCTACCACCATCAGCTGCCAAAACCTAGGAGCTGGCCTCTAGTGCCCCCTTTACTTCTCCAGAATGCTCCTTCACTCTTCCAATCTATTTTGGGATTTGGGAAGGGTTTGTTTGCTTCCTTGTTTCGTTCAAAGTAGATTTCTGTTGCTTGCAACCAAAGAACTTTATTATGCATCTGAAGAGATCTGAAAAGGTATATAGACAAAAGGCCTCTGGCATTTTTGCTCCACCCAGTTGCTCAAAGCTTACTCTTCCCCATCCTCAATACTCACTTCCTCCAGCTAGGCCCGTCTCCTCTGCTCAAGCTGAGCCCATTCAGGCCCAAGCCACTTTTCTGCATACAGCGCCCTCCCTACTTTAAACTCCACTTTTCCTCAAAGCAAAGAAATTCTACCCACTTTTCCAAGATACAACTCAACCACCTCAGCATACTCTGAACAATTACAATACTGACAATCCAGAATAATAATCAAACCCAACATATGATGCCTTGTATTGCTACTGACTTAGTTCATAAGGCTTTTGATCATAGAAATCTCATATTGTCCTGATGTTATAGAACAGAAAGGGCTTAGCACAGGCTGGAAGCAGAAAAAAATGCACTAAACTGCTTGCAAGGATGGCCTGGCAGAGACTGCTTCCACTTGCTCAAAAACTGCTGCATTTTGCAGCTATACTGCACATCCCAGTCTCATGGTGCTCAGGCACAGCCATATGACGGTGTTCCAGTCAATGAAATGTGAGCAGGACTGAAGTATGCATTTTCCAGCCCAAGGCTTTAAAGGAGCAGGTATGGCCACCCACATCCTTCCCCTTCCTTTGGCTACATGCAGAAATCGAGTCCCTCCGTTCTAAATCATTGTGTGGAAGAAGTCTCCTGCCAATAAGAACACCTGCTCCAGAAAATTATATAAATGAAAAATAAACTTCTATTGTGTTTGATCTATCATACACTTTGTGGTCTATTTGTTAGAGTAGCTAGCACTACTACCTGTTACAGATGGTGATCAAAATGACACTGGAGAAAATAATGGTGTTTGTAGTGGTGATGATTGTGAAGATGGCCACGGTTATGGGGCTGTGGTAATAGTGGGAATGTCAGTGGTGGTGGTAGTGATGGTAACAGTGACAATTTTAATGACTATAAAGATGGGGCTGATATCATTAATGACTATGATACTACTATGGCAATAATAATTTAATAGGCTGCTGATAAAGACTTTCCCTGTTACCACAGAACTAGGTCCTAAAGCTAAAGAAAAAGAATCACTAAGTTCACCCTACTTAAATCAATATTCTCTATTTGGAGAAAATATAACCTTTTTATATTGATACCCCATCAAGTTGTGTCTTCAATATTCCAGTTACATCAGGAATGGGAACAGAGGTGATTCCTTAACTTTTTACAAAATGTTTACCAAGTGCCTACAAAATTCCAAGTCACATATTGAGGGGAATAACGTTGACAGTGACCACCATGGTGAAAATGATAATAGTTCTTGAGGGTCTCCCTTAGATGCCTGGGAGAGTCTGAGTTCCCTCTGCCCTCACTGTACCCCAGGCCATCTTCCCCTGTGATCAGGCATATCTGCTAGGATACTGGAGTGCTCACCAGTTAATAGAGACCCATTTTAATAAATATTAAGCAAAGTAGATGTTCATTGCTCACCCACGAAAACATCCAGGTCAGTCACCTAGGGGTGGGAAGGGTTGGTGAGGTTGGTGAGGTACCTCACCTCATTAGTCTGTCCACCTCTGGTTCTGCTATCTTCATCACATAGCTTCCATTTCAAGGGCAGCTCCCAGGCTCAGGTCCACATCCAATCCCTTGGAAGGAAGAAGAGGAAAGGGAAGCCATGAACCTTCCTTTAAACAGAAACACCCCCCAAAGCTGCAGGTGCTATTTCCACTCAGATTCCACTGCATAGAACCTGGTCACTTGGCAACACCCATTACCAGGGAGGCTGGAATGTCATCTTTAGTTGGGTGGCCACACAACCGGTGAGAAATTCCATTACTGTGTAAAAATGAGAGATGACTACTGGGGAATAGTTAGCAGTCTCTGCCACACAGTGGTGGCTCCATTAGTCAATGGGATCTTTTAAAATATATAAATTGGATCTTGTCACCCTCCCCCAAATTAAAATCTTGTTATTCCCTTAGAACAAACTCCAATTCCCCCACCATTGCCCACAATGCCCTATAAGATCTGAGGACACCTTCCCTCATTCAAACCTCATTTTATATGTCACTCTTCCTTACTCATAATCCTGTGCCCACATTGGCCACATTCTGTGAGATTACTGTAACATCTAAATTCCTTGCCATGTTGCAGATTTTGGATTTTCTGTTCTCTCTGCCAAGAATGTTTTTCTCTCAACTGTGCTCATGGCTGGCTCTTCCTAATGTTGTGAGTCCAGAATAAATGGAAGCTCCCTACATAGGCCTTCCCTTGTCATCCTGTGTAAGCTAGACCCCCACCCACCTGCCAAAGTACTCTCTACTATGTCACTTCATACATTTTTCAGGACTCATCACCAATTGTAATATCTTGCTTATTTATTTGTTTATTTATTTATTTATTTACTGTAAATATATAAATTTACAGCTTTTCCCCACTGGAAGATTAGCTCCCTGAGGTCTGGAACCCTGTCTTGTGTTTTCACTATAGAATCCCTATAACTAACATGTGTACGGACTCAATAAATATTTGTTAAGTAACACTTATTTTCCAGGGCCTCCTCCTTCCTTTCCAAGACTAACTGTCAATCCGTATTTATAATCATCCCTGAAAAGAGTTAGGTAGGCAATTGGCCCCTGAATGTACCTACCTAACCACCTGCTTGGTAGAGAATGTCTGGCTTACTGGTAGCTCCTACCCTATGAAAGCAACACACAGAGCAAAAGAGAGAAATTGGACATGATTCCTGATATTAAGGCCTGGAGACCACATTGCTAACAAAATATGGCCCAGTGAATGTGTCAGGCTCTTCCCCTGAGTAAGAACGTTAAGGGGACAAAAGAGAGGGAGTCTGCCGTGATGAGGAACAGAGGCACTACTCCCTAAAGCTAATGATTTGAGTAGATTACTAAACATGAAAATAAAAGACCAAAGTGAAGTGACGAAGAAAGCAATTAGCCATGGTTGCCAGAAGATGGAGCTGCTGGTCTTAGACACCCCTTCACTCTCTGCCTAAATAAGGATAAGTCATGCCACGTCTCTGGACAGTAGTCTCCTCATCTGTTAATAAGAGCATTGGACTAAGTCATTTCAACAGTGTCTTACAGCTACGATGGGCTATAGGGAAGAAGGGCTTTCTTCACTAGTCTTAAAGCCCACCAAGCTGCGGCATTGAATGCGTTCTGCTCCTAGCACCTCCCTGCTCCATGACTACATGGCTCCTTTTCTTCTCTTTTCTTTTCTTTTCTTTCTTTCTTTCTTTCTTTCTTTCTTTCTTTCTTTGTCTTGTTTTGTTTTTTTGTTTGTTTTTTGCCAAAGCAGTACTTTTGTTGCAGTTATTCAGTGATATTTTATACTTTAATTGTTATTTTTTTAGGTATTTGTTGTCTTCCTGTTTGTTTCTCCAAGTTTTTATTTAAATTCCAATTAGTTAACATACAATGTAATATTAGCTTCAGGTGTAGAATTTATTGATTCATCACTTACATACATGGCTCCTTTTCTAATCAAACTCTTGTTCAGCACATCCTGAGTCCACAAACATTGGCAAAAGGGACTGGAGAGGGTCCTATTGCTGGTCTAGCAAGCTGGTATCTGTGAAGTCGCCAAGAGTGGCTTCTTGCCTTCTTTGGATTCTTTGCTATAAGGAGGCAAGCACACTGCCACTCTGTTTCCTGAGCATCATGCCAGCAAGGAGACAAGTCTTGCTTGTTCAATAGCCATGAAATTCCTAACATGTATGGAGACCTTAGATATCAAGCATTCACAAGTTAACGCTAACTTAACATCATGGGTAGCAACTTTTCTGAACTGGAGGAAAACAAAACTCCAAACTGTCTGTAGGCATTCCTCATAAAAGCCTACTTATAGAAAAAAGAGAGAGACAGAAAAATTCCAGAGTTTGGAACAAAAAAGAAAATACAAAACCAATAACCAAATTGCTTATCTATTTTAAATCTATCTCTAGACTAGCAGCTGTGAGTGATGATGCCCACGATAGATGACAGCTTTAAGGTAATGTCTTTACATCACCTAACTTCTAGGAAATGGCAAAATGATGCAGGATGACAGGAAGCTTGTGGGAATAACATAAAGGTAATTTTCTCTTAGAATTAGACTATTAAAAATTAATAAATTGCTAGAAAAAAACACAAGAAATAAAAAATCTGAATAATTCTATAATGATTAAAGAAACTAAAACTGTAAATTAAACAAAACTATTTCCACAAGGTAAGCCAAGATAACTATGCCAGAAAACTCTAAAAAAAAACATTTAAAAAAAGAAATAAAGCCAGTATTATACACAGCCTTCCATAGATACAAAAAGAAGAAACATTGCCATCAGACTAGCATAACCCTATTAGTTCCAATATCTGACAAGGACAATACAAAAGAAGAAAAATACTGGACAAAATAATGTATAAATAGGGTGCAAAAATTATTTCAAAATGAGCGTGATTGGGGAAAAAAAAAGTGATAGGGGAAGAGGTTCAAGATGGTAGCACAGAAAGATTCTGACCTCAGCTTTTCTGATAGACACAACAAATCAACAGCTACATATAGAAAATTTCCTCTGAAAAAGTCCTGAAAATGAGATAAACATCACCTCCACAACAAAGGATAAAAAGACCACATCAATAGGGTAGGAGATGCAGAAGCACATTCTCATCAAAAATCCCATGCCAAGCACAGTGACTCTCAGTTGGGAGGGACCTTGAAAAAGTAGAATTTTTTCCTGAGGGGTGAGGGGCTTGTACTCCACATCAGGCACCCAGAACCTTGGATCCTGAACCGGAGAGATAAGCTCCCAAAATGTAAAACTAACAAGGATTACACCCAGGAGGACCAAAGAAGAGAGCCCACCCTTAAAGTGCTCATATGCAGATTCATTTGCCCCAGGACCCAATGCAAAAGAAGGAACTTTGAAAATTACCTAGACCATATGTGAAGGAGACACACTTACTAATCTTAAAGAACATGCTGAAGAAGCAGGAACCTGTTAGAACTCCCTCACAAGGGAAAAGCACTGGTAAGTACCATTTTTGTAATCTCACTCTATCTTGCTAATGCTGGCACTGGCAGACACCATTTTGGCAATCTCATTCTAACTTGCTAGTGCAATTAGGTCTTTCCCATCCCCCTGAATCACACCCACAACACAGCCAGCTGGGTGAGCACTCAGCTACCCATGTGCTGAAGCCATGCCACAACCAGCCAGATAAGCATCCTGCCCCCACACCTTCACCAGAGCCACACTATATTCAGCCAAGCAACAACCCCACCCCCATTCCCACACATCCTGCAATCACAACACAGTCAGCTGCATCACAGCCAACCCTCCCCCCCATACCTCATCTGCATCACAGACAACCTGTAGAGCATCTGGCACCCCCACATGGCAGTTGGATCACAGCTGGTGAGGCAAATGTCCTGCCCTTCCCCTACACTGCAACCCTGCCACAGCCAGTGGACTCATGCAGGCCACAAAGCAGATGCCCCTGGAGTGCCAAGCTCTGATGACCAGGGAGATTGAGTTTCTGGACCCCACAGTTCATCTCTTACACAAGACCATGACTTCAACACTGGGAGAGATAGTTGTACCACCTCATACATTGACACAAACACAGAGAATTGGGTAAAGTGAGGAGATTGAGGATATGTTCCAAACAAAAGAACAAGACATAACCTTAGAAAAAAGACCTTAATGAAACAGAGATAAGGAATCTACCTGGTAAGGAGTTCAAAGTAATGGTCATAAAGATGTTTACAAAACTAGGGATAAGAATGAAAAAACACAATGAGAAATTCAACAAGGAAATAGAAAATATAAGAAAGTACCAAACAGAGGTCATGAAGCTGAAGAATACAATGGTTGAACTGAAAAAATATGCTGATGGGTTTAACAGCAGACTGAAGGAAGCAGAAGAAAGGATCAGCAAGCTGGGAGAGAAAGCAATGGAACTCACCCAAACAGAGCAGAAAAAGGGAAAAAGAATTTTAAAAAGTGAAGATACCTTAAGGGACCTATATGACAACATCAAGCAGAACAACATCCATATTACAGTTTCCAGAAGGGGAAGAGAGTGGGAAAGGGGCAGAAAATTTATTTAAATAAATAATGGCTGAAAACTAACCTAATCTAGAGAAGAAAACAGACATCTTGGTCTAGGAAGCACAGAGAGTTCCAAATAAGGTGAACCCAAATAGATCCACACAAAGACACATTACAATTAAAGATAAGAGAATCTTAAAAGCAGCAAAAAAAAATACAACATGTTATGTACTTAGGAAACTTCATAAAGCTATCAACTGATTTCTCAGCAGACACTTTGCAGGTCAGAAGGGAGTGCCATGAGATATTCAAAGTATTGAAAGAAAACAAAAATCCAACCAAGAAAACTTTATCTGGCAAACTTATTACTCAGAATAGAAAAAAGAGATAGTTTTTCAGATAAGCAAAAGCTAAAGTTAATCACCATTAAACTGGTCTTACAAGAAATGTTAAAGGGACTTTTTTAAGCTGAAAAGATAACACTAAGTAATGACAAGACAATGTACAAAAGTAAAAATATCACTGGAAAAGGTAAATATTTTTAAAGGCAGTAGATTAATCACTTATAAAGACTTTGAAGGTCAAAAGACATAAGTAGTAAAATTAGCTAAAACTACAATAATTAGTTAATGAATACATAAAATAAAAATATGTGAAAAGTGACATCAAAAATAAAACACGAAGGAGGAGTAAAAATATAGATTTTGGACTGTATTCAAATTTAAGTTGCTATCAACTTAAAAAAAAAAAAATATATATATATATATACACACACACACACACACATAGATATCTATGTGTGTGTGTATGTGAAGCTCACAGTAACCACAAAGCAAAAATTTATAATAAATACACAAAAGAAATGCAAAAGGACTTTAACATAACACTAAGGAAAGCTGATGAGGGACCATAAGGCAAACTGAGGGCCAAGCACAAGCTAGTCACAACCCCTCACCCCACCAGGTGGGATATGTGTGATATTCCTCAAGCATTCCTGGCTGCTCAAGAGCAAAAAAAAAAAGGACAGAAAACAAATGGTTAAACTGATAGTCTCCATCAGTTTACAAATATTTTAGTAATATTACAAGAAAAAAGCAATCTTATCAATAGCCTAATCTCCGGGAACTCCCTACTATCTTAATGGTAATGCTTTGCTAGAGGGAAAAACAACTTTAGCTTGACAATAGTTAGGTCTCCAGTAATCTGTAAATCCTCTATAGCATATGGAAATCCCTTTAAGAAACTTCCCCTTGACTTTCCCTGCCCCAACTCCACAGTATTTAAGCAGTCACTCTGCACAACCCCTGTGCAGCTTTCTGCCCATGGGTCCTGTCCCCATGCTTTAACTTTTTCACCAAAGGTATCTTCAAGAATTCTTCCTTGGCCATCAGGTCCAAACCCCAAGAACCCCACCAATACCCCCAAACCCCATCAAAATCTATAAAACCACAAAGGAAGACAGAAAGAGAAGAAAGGAACAGAGAGGAACTATAGAAATAGGCAGAAAACAATTAACAAAATGGCAATAAGCACATATCCTTCAATAATCACCTTAAATGTAAATAGACTAAATTGTCCAATTAAAAGACATACAGCAGCTGAATAAATAAATAAAAAAAAACAAGGTTCATCTATATGCTGCTGACAAGACACTCACTTTAGAAGTAAGAACACATTCAGAATGAAATTGAACAGATAGAGAAAGATATTCCATGCAAATAGAAATGAAAAGAAAGTTGGTGTAACTATACTTATATCAGACAAAATAGACTTTAAATAAAGACTAAAAAAGACAAAGAAAAACATTACATAATGATAAAAGGGTCAATCAGCAAGAAGATATAACATTTATAAATATATATGCATCCAACATAGGAAATACAAAGTATATAAAGCAAATATTAACAGACACAAAGGGAGAAAATGACAGCAATATAATAATAGTAGGAAATTTTAAACCCCACTTACATCAATGGATAGATCAGACAGACAGAAATTCAATAGGGAAATATCAACCTTAAATGACACATAAGAGCAGATGGGTTTCTCAGTGACATCATCAAGTGTAATAATATTTGCATTATAGAGATCCCGGAAGGAGAAGAGAGAAAGAAAGGGTTAGAAAACTTACCTGAACAAATAATAGCTGAAAACATACCTAATCTGGGGGAGAAAACAGAAATCCAGGTCCAGGAAGCGTAGAAAACCCCTAACAAGGTTAACCCAAGAGGTCCACACCAAGACACATAATAATTAAAATGGCAAAAAGTAGTAACAGAGAATTTTTTAAGTGGCAGGAGAAAACAGTTACATACAAGGAAAACCCCATAAAGCTATCAGTTGATTTTTCAGCAGAAACTTTGCTGGCCAGAAGGAGTGTCATGACATATCAAGTGCTGAAAGGAGAAAACCTGCAAGCAAGAATACTCTCCCCAGCAAGATTATCATTCAGAATAGAAGGAGAAATAAAGAGTTTTCCAGACAAACAAGTTAAAGGAGTTGATCACCTTTAAATCAGTTCCACAAGAAATGTTAAAGAGAAGACTTTAAGTAGAAAGAAAAGGCCAAAACTAGAAGTAAGAAAATTTGAAAGGAAAAAACACTTTACAGGTAAATGCAAACATATACTTAAGGTAGTAGGTTAATCACTTTTAAGCCAATATAAAGGCAAAAACACAAAAGTAGTAGAATCAATTATATCTACAAAGATTAATCAAGGATATACAAAATTAAAAGATGTGAAGTATGACATCTTATACATAAAATATGGAAGGAATAAAAGTTTTGTGCTTTTAGAATGTGTTCAAACTTAAGCAAACATCAACTTACTACAAACTCCTATACACATAAGATATTATATATGAACGTAATGACAACCACAAATCAAAAACCTATAGCAGATACACAAAAAAATAACAAGCAACATTAAAGAAAGATATCAAACTACAAGGGAAGGAACCAAAGAAGAAGAAAGAAAAGAGAAGAACTACAAAACAACCAGAAAACAATTAACAAAATGACAGGACATACATAATATCAATAATTACTTTAAATGTAAATGGACTAAATACTTCACTCAAAAGACATAGAGTGGCTAAATGAATAAAAAATTTTTAAAAAAACCCATCTATATGCTCTCTTCGAGAGACTTACTTCAGACCTAAAGACACATACAGACTGAAAGTGAAGGGCTATAAAAATATAAATCATGCAAATGGAAACAAACAAACAAACAAACAAAAAACTGGGGTAGTGATACTTATACCAAACAAAATAGATCTTAAAACAAAGACTGTGGCAACAGACAAAGAAAGACACTACATAATGATAAAGGGATCAATACAAAAAGAGGATATAATTATTAAAAATATTTATGCACCTGGGGTGTCTGGCTGGCTAGGTCAGAAAAGTATGCAACTCTTGATCTTGGAGTCATGAATTCAAGCCCCACATTTGGTGTAGAGATTACTAAAATAAATAAAACTTTTAAAAAAATATATCTATGCACCCAAAAAAGGAGCATCTAAATACATAAAGCAAATATTATCAGACATAAAAGGAGAAATTGACAGTAATATAATAATAGTAGGGGACTTTAATACCCCACCTACTTCAATGGATAAATCATCCAAACAGAAAATCAACCAGAAAACAGTGGCTTTGAACAGCACATTAAGCCAGATGGACCTAACAGATATATACAGAACATTCCATTCAAAAACAGCAGATTACACATTCTTTTCAAGTGTACATGGGACATTCTCCACATATATCACATGTTAGGCCACAAAACAAATCTCAGTAAATTTAAGAAGATTGAAATTATATCAAGCATCTTTTCTGACCACAACAGTATGAATCTACAAATCAATTACAAGAAAATATCTGGAAAGAAAACAAATTCATGGACGCTAAACAAAATCCTACTAAATTCCACTAAATCCTACTAAAACTCAATCAAGAAACCAAAGAGGAAATTTTTAAAAAATTCATGGAGATAAGTGAAAGTGAAAATATAATGGTCCAAAATTTTTGAGACACAGCAAAAGCAATTCAAAGAGGGAAGTTTATAGCAATACAGGTCTTACCTCAAGAAATAAGAAAAAATTGCAAATAAACAACCTAACCTTACATCAGAAGGAGCTAGGAAAAGAACAAAGTTCAAAGCTAGCAGAAGGAAATAAATAATAAAGATTATAGCAAAAGCAAATTAAATAGAAACCAAAAAAATTATTATTATTATTATTATTATTATTATCATTATTAACAATAATATTATTGTTAACAACAATACATTGTAACAATATATTATAAAAATATATAATAAAGAATAATAATATACAATAATTTTGTGTACAATAATATACAATAATAATAAAACAAAAAGCTGGCTCTTTGAAAAGATAAACAAAATTTATAAACTTTTAGCCAGACTCATCATGAAAAAGAGAGAAGACTCAAATCAACAAAATCAGAAATGAAGAATAACAAACCCACAGAAATACAAAAGATCATAAGAGACTACTATGAACAATTTTATGCCAACAAATTGGACAACCTAGAAGAAATGGATAAATTCCTAGAAACACATAATCTTCCAAAATCAAGTCAGGAAGAAATAGAAAATGTGAACAGACTGATTACTAGCAATGAAATTAAATCAGTAATCAAAAAACTCCCAGCAAACAAAAAAGCTTAGGACCACATGGCTTTACAGATGAGTTCTACCAAACATTTAAAGAACAGTTAATACCTATTCTTCTCAAACTGTTCCAAAATAATACAAGAAGGATAAGTTCCAAATTCATTCTATGAGGCCAGCATTACCCTGATAACCAAACGAGATAAAAACACCACAAGAAAAGGAAACTATAGGCCAACATATCTGATGAACATAAATATAAAAATCTACAACAAAATATTAGGAAACTGAAATCAACAGTAAATTTTAAAGATTATTTACCACAATCAAGTAAGATTTATCCCAGAGATGCAAGGTTAAATAATCACAAATCAATAAATGTAATACACCACATTAACCAAAAAAAGTGATAAAAATCATTTGACCATATAAATAGATACAGAAAAAGCATTTGACAAAATAAACATCCACTTATAATAAAAACTCTCAATAAGCTGGGTTTAGAGGGAACATACCTCAACATAATAAAGACCATATATAACAAACCCGCAACTAACATCATCCTTAACAGGGAAAAACTGGAAGCTTTCCCTCTAAGATCAGGAAAAAGACAAAGATGTCAACTCTCACCACTTTTATTCAACATAGTACTAAAAGTCCTAGCTGCAGGAAGGAAGGAAAGAAATTGGTTAGGAAGAAGTAAAACTGTCACTATTTGTCATATGACATGATACTATATGTAGAAAACCTTAAAGACTCCACCAAGAAAGTATTAGAACTGATAAATGAGTTTAGTAAAGTTTCAGGATACAAAATTAATATATATCTAGAAATCGATAGCATTTCTATACTAATAAAAAAGTAGCAGAAATAGAAATTAAGAAAACAATCCCATTTACTATTGCACAGAAAATAATAAAATACCTAGGGATAAATTAAACCAAGAAGATGAAAGGCCTCTACTCTGAAAAACTATGACATTGATTAAAGAAACTGAAGACAACCAAACAAATGGAAAGGTATCCCATACTCACGGATTGGAAGAATTAATATCATTAAAATCTCCATACTACCCAAAGCAATCTACAGATTCAATACAATCCCTATCAAAATATCAATAGCATTTTTCACAGAACTAGAGCAAATAATCCTAAAACTTGTATAGAACCACAAAAGACCTCAAACAGCCAAAGCAATCTTGAGAAAGAAGAACAAAGCTGGAGGTAACACAATCCCAGATTTCAAGCTATACTACAAAGCTATAGTAATCAAAATAGTATGGAACTGACAAATAGATTCATATATGACTAGAACAGAACAAAGAGCCCAGAAATAAACTCACATGTATATGGTCAATTAATCTACAACAAAAAAGGCAAGAATATACAATGAGGAAAAGATAGTCTTTTCAATAAATGGTGTTGGGAAAACTAGATAGCTACATGCACATAATGAAACTAGATCATTCTCTTACACCACACACAAAAGTAAGCTCAAAGGCATTAAATAACTGTGACAGCTGAATGTGACACTTCAATGTGACACTTGAAACTCCCAAAAGAAAACATAAGCAACAATCTCTTGGACATCAGTCATAGCAACACTTTTCTGGATCTGTCTCCTCAGTTAAAGGAAACAAAAGCAAAAATAAGCTATTGGGACTACACCAAAATAAAAAGTTTTTGCACCATGAAGGAAATCATCAACAAAATGAAAAGGCAACCTACTGAATGGAAGAAGGTATTTGCAATTGACATATCTGATAAGGAGTTATTATCTAGAATATATAAAGAATTCATATAGCTCAATACTAAAAAAAAAAAATTCAATTTAAAAATGGGCAGAGGACCTGAATAGACATTTTTCCATAGAAGACATACAGATGGCTAACACACATGAAAAGATGCTCTACATCACTAATCATCAGGGAGATGCAAATCAGAACCACAATGAGATACCACCTCACACCAGGCAGATTTATGGAATCATAAATGGCATTATCTCTTAAATTTCATTTATGTGTCTATTGCTAGTCTGTAGAAATACAATTGATTTTTGTGTTTGTATATTGACCTGTATTCCTGCAAAATTCAACTATTTTTTCAGCTTTTTTCTTTTGTACTGTCAATGCTTATGCTTATGCAATTTATGAATAAAGAGAGTTTTATTTTGTCCTTTCTAGTCTTCTTCTTTGCCTGGCTAGGGCCTCCAGCACGATGTTGGACAGAAGTGCTGAGAGTGGCTGGGAAGGAAAAAAGAGGTAATGCCATTTATGATGGCATCAAAAAATATCAACTATGTAGGAAGAAATCCAGTGCCATCTTGGAGTCAACTTCTACCTGCTCGTGACAGCCAATTGAACACATTTACATTCATTTTCTACTGTAGCATAACAAATTAGCACATACACAACACCTGTGTATTACACCTCACATTCTGAAGGTCAGAACTTTGCACAGTGTGGCTGGGTTCTCTGCTCAGGGTCTCTCAGGGCCAAAACCAAGTTGTCAATGGGCTGAGTTCTCATCTGGAGGCCCTGGAGAAAAATGTACTTCCAGCCTCATTTCGTTGTTGGCAGAATTCAGTTCCTTGCAGTTGCAGGACTGAAGTTCCCATTTTCTTGCTGGCTGTCAGTCAGGGGCACTCTAAGCACTCAAGGTCACATGCATTCCTTGTCATATGGCCCCCTCCAGCAACAGAGAATTTCTTGCACCTCAAATTTCTCTAGTGCTTCAAATCTCTATATTTCTTTCTAGTGACCACACACAAAAAACTTTCTACTTTTAAAGTGCTCATGTGACTATGTCACATTCATCCAGATAATGTCCCAATCTAAGGTCAGATGTGCAACATAACTTAATCACAGAAAAATCCATCATCTTCATGGTCCTGGGACTTTGCACGCCATGTAAACAAGAAAAAGGGTAATCTTGGGAAATATTTTAGAATCCCACCCAACACAGTCTGCTCTCTGGACCTTAAATATTTACATCCTCTCAAACGCAAAAACATACTTACTTCTTCCAAGATTGGCATTATTCCCACCTCATTACAGTACCAACTCAAAATCCAAGTTCTCACATAAATCTTTTCAGCTCAAAAGCCAAAATCTCATCATATAAAATATCTAGTCAGGTGTGGATGAGGCTCCTAGGTGAAATCCATCAGTATAGCTCCAAGGCATATTTATTCTCCATCTGTGGGCCTGTGAAACTAGAAACTGTTATCTGCCCTAACATTCCCATCATACAATTGTGGGACAACTGTACGGTAATGGTTACACGCATTCTGGTTCAACAAAGGGAAAAGTGGAAAGTAAAAAGTAGTCACCAGTCCAGAACAGTTTTGTAATCAAGCCAGCCAAACACCAGCCAGAGGTCCTTGATTAGGCTTCCTGGCCTGAGAATTACCCTCTGTGGCTCCTGGCTCCACCTTCCGAGTTATCCTTATGAAAGATAGCATGTGTTTGCAAAAAAGTGTTGTGTGTTTTAGACAAAAGCCACATTCACACATCATTTCAAAATAATCCCTTCTCTATCTTGGACTTCCTATGAGAAGGCTGACGGACAAACCTTCTAAGCTTCCCAGAAGCCCTCTGGCTTGAGAAGACCTATAGGAGCTCCCTTAACCCCTTAGATTCTGTGTGGCTGAATACTCTGACTCTCTTTATCTTCCCAGGGCTTCAGCAAAGGGCTTTCCAATCACACACAGCCCTTTCTCTGAGCCACACTTACAACAGTCATTGTGACTTAACATCTTTTGCCATCTGGAGAAGGTGAAAATTTGCAAAATCATCCAGTCCTGGTTCCTTTTTGTTTACAGTTCTTCCCTCAATTTTGCTTTCTCTTTCATTTTACCATAAGCAACAAGAAGAAACCAGGGAGCACCTTCAGCACTTTGTTTTGAAATCTCCTTAGCCATATAGGTAAATTCACCTCTAATAGATTCTGCTTTCTACATAACTGCAGACCCAATTTTGTTAAGATTTTGTAAGAAGGCTAACTCTCCTTCCAATCTCCAGTAATATATTCCTTACTTAATTCTGATCCCTCACCCAGAGTGTTCTCAAATTCCAGATTTCTATTAGTAGTCTGTTCACAGCTAATTTAGGTTTTCTCTAAGGCAATTTAGGATATCTCTATAATGCTCACTTCCTTCTGAGCTTTCACTAGCAGAACTTTTAATGTCCATATTTCTAGTATCAGTTTGTTCAAGGCAATTAAGGGTTGTTTTTTTTTATATATTACTCCCCAAAATTCTTTCAGCTTCTGCCAATGGACTGATTCCAAAGTTACTTCAACATTTATATTCAAACTTTCCAATCAGTAAATGTTCACAGATAAGGCATAGTACAAAGAGATCCCATGTGTCCATTGCCCAGTTTCCCCTGATGGTTACATGTTGCAAAACAATCACAACTGGATATTGACATAGATATAGTCAAAATGCAGAACAGTTCCAACACCGAGTACTCTCAATGTCACCATTTTATACCCACCCCCAGCTCCTTCCTCTCTGATCCCTTGGAACTACTAATCTGTTCTCAGTTTCTATAATACTGACATTTCAAGAATGCTGTAAAAATGCAGTCATACAATATCGAACACTTTGAGATAAACTATTTTTCACATGGCATGACTCCCTGAGAGTTCGTCCAAGTTGTGGCATGTATCATAGCTCATTCCTTTAATTGCACAGTAATATTCCACAGGATGGATGTACCACAGTTTGTTTGACCATTCACCCATTGAACAACATCTTTGTTGTTTCCATTTGGGGGCTTTTAAAGCTGCTATGAATATCTGTGTAGTTTTTGTGTGAATATTTTTCATTTCTCTGAAACAAACACCAGAGTGCAACACTGGGTTGTATAGCATGTATGATCAGGTTTTAAGGCACTGCCAGACTATTTTTCAGAGTGGCCATACCATTTTACCTTCCCATATGCACGTATGAGTGATCTAATTTTCCTTCATCCTTGCCAGCATTTGGTATTATCATTATTTTTTTAATTTTAGCCATTCCGACAAGTGTGTAATAAACCTCTTTGTGTTATGATTTACACTGACTAATGCATGTTGAACATTTTTACATATGCTAGCTTTCCATTTGCATATCTGACTGGTGAAAAGTCTGTTCTTTCATGGCATTTGTCCATTTTCTAACTAGATTGTTCACTGTTGAGTTTTGAAAATCCATTATACATTCTAGATACTAGTCCTTTGTCAGATATGTGGTTTGCAAATATTTTCTCTTCACATTATCATTTTCACAGGATCCTTCACAGAGGAAACTTTTTATTTTGATGAAGTTCAATATATCAATTTTTCCTTTTTGGTGGTTTTAAAAAATTTTTTTAAGATTTTATTTTTAAGTAATCTCTACACCCAATGTGGGGCTTGAACTCACAACCTTATGATCAAGAGTCACATATTCTACTGACTAAACCAGCCTGGTGCCCTGTTTTTGGTGTTTTTGATGCCAGGTCTAAAAACTTTTATCTAACTTTAGATTAAAAACACAAAAGAAGGGAGGAAGATGGCGGCGTAGGAGGACGCTGGGCTCACTGCGCGTCCTGCTGATCACTTAGATTCCACCTACACCTGCCTAAATAACCCAGAAAACTGCCAGAGGATTAGCAGTACGGAGTCTCCGGAGCCAAGCGCAGAGAGGCCCACGGAAGAGGGTAGGAAAGGCGGCGAGGCGGTGCGTGTTCCACGGACTGGCAGGAGGGAGCCAGGGCGGAGGGGCAGCCTGCCGGCCAAGCAGAGCCCCGGAGTCTGGCTGGCAAAAGCGGAGGGGCCGGACGGAGTGTGTTCCGACAGCAAGCGCGACTTAGCCTCTGGGAGGTCATAAGTTAACAGCTCTGCTCGGAAAGCGGGAAGGCTGGAGGACAAAGGGAGGGAGAGCTGCTGAGCCCCCGGACGACAGAGCTCAGTTTGGTGGGGAACAAAGGCACTCACCAGCGCCATCTCCCTCGCCCATCCCCCAGCCAAAATCCCAAAGAGAACCAGTTCCTGCCAGCGAACTTGCTCGCTCCAAGCAAACACCCAACTCTGTGCTTCTGCGGAGTCAAACCTCCGGCAGTGGATCTGACTCCCTCCTGCTGCCACAGGGCCCCTCCTGAAGTGGATCACATAAGGAGAAGCGAGCTAAGCCTGCCCCTCCTGCTCCCGTGCACCTTGCCTACCCACCCCAGCTAATATGCCAGATCCCCAGCACCACAAGCCTGGCTGTGTGCAAGTAGCCCAGATGGGCCACACCACCCCACAGTGAATCCCACCCCCAGGAGAGGGGAAGAGAAGGCACACACCAGTCTGACTGTGGCCCCAGCTGTGGGCTGGGGGCAGACATCAGGACTGACTGCAGCCCCGCCCACCAACTCCAGTTATACACCACAGCACAGGGGAAGTGCCCTGCAGGTCCTCACCACTCCAGGGACTATCCAAAATGGCCAAACGGAAGAATTCCCCTCAGAAGAATCTCCAGGAAATAACAACAGCTAATGAACTGACCAAAAAGGATTTAAATAATATAACAGAAAGTGAATTTAGAATACTAGTCATAAAATTAATCGCTGGGCTTAAAAACAGTATAGAGGACAGCAGAGAATCTCTTGCTACAGAGATCAAGGGACTAAGGAACAGTCACGAGGAGCTGAAAAGCGCTTTAAACGAAATGCAAAACAAAATGGAAACGACGACGGCTCGGATTGAAGAGGCAGAGGAGAGAATAGGTGAACTAGAAGATAAAGTTATGGAAAAAGAGGAAGCTGAGAGAAACAGAGATAAAAAAATCCAGGAGTATGAGGGGAAAATTAGAGAACTAAGTGATACACTAAAAAGAAATAATATACGCATAATTGGTATCCCAGAGGAGGAAGAGAGAAGGAGAGGTGCTGAAGGGGTACTTGAAGAAATAATAGCTGAGAACTTCCCTGAACTGGGGAAGGAAAAAGGCATTGAAATCCAAGAGGCACAGAGAACTCCCTTCAGACGTAACTTGAATTGATCTTCTGCACGACATATCATAGTGAAACTGGCAAAATACAAGGATAAAGAGAAAATTCTGAAAGCAGCAAGGGAAGGGATAAACGTGCCCTAACATATAAAGGGAGACCTATAAGACTCGTGACTGATCTCTCTTTTGAAACTTGGCAGACCAGAAAGGACTGACACGATATCTTCAGTGTGCTAAACAGAAAAAATATGCAGCCGAGAATCCTTTATCCAGCAAGTCTGTCATTTAGAATAGAAGGAGAGATAAAGGTCTTCCCAAACAAACAAAAACTGAAGGAATTTGTCACCACTAAACCAGCCCTACAAGAGATCCTAAGGGGGATCCTGTGAGACAAAGTACCAGAGACATCACTACAAGCATAAAACATACAGACATCACAATGACTCTAAACCCATATCTTTCTATAATAACACTGAATGTAAATGGATTAAATGCACCAACCAAAAGACATAGGGTATCAGAATGGATAAAAAAACAAGATCCATCTATTTGCTGTCTACAAGAGACTCATTTTAGACCTGAGGACACCTTTAGATTGAGAGTGAGGGGATGGAGAACTATTTATCATGCTCCTGGAAGCCAAAAGAAAGCTGGAGTAGCCATACTTCTATCAGACAAACTAGACTTTAAATTAAAGGCTGTAACAAGAGATGAAGAAGGGCATTATATAATAATTACAGGGTCTATCCATCAGGAAGAGCTAACAATTATAAATGTCTATGCGCCAAATACCGGAGCCCCCAAATATATAAAACAATTACTCATAAACATAAGCAACCTTATTGATAAGAATGTGGTCATTGCAGGGGACTTTAACACTCCACTTACAGAAATGGATAGATCATCTAGACACATGGTCAATAAAGAAACAAGGGCCCTGAATGATACATTGGATCAGATGGACTTGACAGATATATTTAGAACTCTGCATCCCAAAGCAACAGAATATACTTTCTTCTTGAGTGCACATGGAACATTCTCCAAGATAGATCATATACTGGGTCACAAAACAGCCCTTCATAAGTTTACAAGAATTGAAATTATACCATGCATACTTTCAGACCACAATGCTATGAAGCTTGAAATCAACCACAGGAAAAAGTCTGGAAAACCTCCAAAAGCGTGGAGGTTAAAGAACACCCTACTAAAGAATGAGTGGGTCAACCAGGCAATTAGAGAAGAAATTAAAAAATATATGGAAACAAACGAAAATGAAAATACAACAATCCAAATGCTTTGGGATGCAGCGAAAGCAGTCCTAAGAGGAAAATACATTGCAATCCAGGCCTATCTCAAGAAACAAGAAAAATCCCAAACACAAAATCTAACAGCACACCTAAAGGAAACAGAAGCAGAACAGCAAAGGCAGCCTAAACCCAGCAGAAGAAGAGAAATAATAAAGATCAGAGCAGAAATAAACAATATAGAATCTAAAAAAACCATAGAGCAGATCAACGAAACCAAGAGTTGGTTTTTTGAAAAAATAAACAAAATTGACCAACCTCTAGCCAGGCTTCTCAAAAAGAAAAGGGAGATGACCCAAATAGATAAAATCATGAATGAAAATGGAATTATTACAACCAATCCCTCAGAGATACAAACAATTATCAGGGAATACTATGAAAAATTATATGCCAACAAATTGGACAACCTGGAAGAAATGGACAAATTCCTAAACACCCACACTCTTCCAAAACTCGATCAAGAGGAAATAGAAAGCTTGAACAGACCCATAACCAGCGAAGAAATTGAATTGGTTATCAAAAATCTCCCAACAAATAAGAGTCCAGGACCAGATGGCTTCCCAGGGGAGTTCTACCAGACGTTTAAAGCAGAGATAATACCTATCCTTCTCAAGCTATTCCAAGAAATAGAAAGGGAAGGAAAACTTCCAGACTCATTCTATGAAGCCAGTATTACTTTGGTTCCTAAACCAGACAGAGACCCAGTAAAAAAAGAGAAACTACAAGCCAATATCCCTGATGAATATGGATGCAAAAATTCTCAATAAGATACTAGCAAATCGAATTCAACAACATATAAAAAGAATTATTCACCATGATCAAGTGAGATTCATTCCTGGGCTGCAGGGCTGGTTCAACATTTGCAAATCAATCAATGTGATACATCACATTAACAAAAAAAAAGAGAAGAACCACATGATCCTGTCAATCGATGCAGAAAAGGCCTTTGACAAAATCCAGCACCCTTTCTTAATAAAAACCCTTGAGAAAGTCGGGATAGAAGGAACATACTTAAAGATCATAAAAGGCATTTATGAAAAGCCCACAGCTAACATCATCCTCAACGGGGAAAAACTGAGAGCTTTTTCCCTGAGATCAGGAACACGACAGGGATGCCCACTGTCACCGCTGTTGTTTAACATAGTGCTGGAAGTTCTAGCATCAGCAATCAGACAACAAAAGGAAATCAAAGGCATCAAAATTGGCAAAGATGAAGTCAAGCTTTCGCTTTTTGCAGATGACATGATATTATACATGGAAAATCCGACAGACTCCACCAAAAGTCTGCTAGAACTGATACATGAATTCAGCAAAGTTGCAGGATACAAAATCAATGTACAGAAATCAGTTGCATTCTTATACACTAACAATGAAGCAACAGAAAGACAAAGAAACTGATCCCATTCACAATTGCACCAAGAAGCATAAAATACCTAGGAATAAATCTAATCAAAGATGTAAAACATCTGTATGCTGAAAACTATAGAAAGCTTATGAAGGAAATTGAAGAAGATATAAAGAAATGGAAAGACATTCCCTGCTCATGGATTGGAAGAATAAATATTGTCAAAATGTCAATACTACCCAAAGCTATCTACACATTCAATGCAATCCCAATCAAAATTGCACCAGCATTCTTCTCGAAACTAGAACAAGCAATCCTAAAATTCATATGGAACCACAAAAGGCCCCGAATAGCCAAAGTAATTTTGAAAAAGAAGACCAAAGCAGGAGGCATCACAATCCCAGACTTTAGCCTCTACTACAAAGCTGTCATCATCAAGACAGCATGGTATTGGCACAAAAACAGACACATAGACCAATGGAATAGAATAAAAACCCCAGAACTAGACCCACAAACGTATGGCCAACTCATCTTTGACAAAGCAGGAAAGAACATCCGATGGAAAAAAGACAGTCTCTTTAACAAATGGTGCTGGGAGAACTGGACAGCAACATGCAGAAGGTTGAAACTAGACCACTTTCTCACACCATTCACAAAAATAAACTCAAAATGGATAAAGGACCTGAATGTGAGACAGGAAACCATCAAAACCCTAGAGGAGAAAGCAGGAAAAGACCTCTCTGACCTCAGCCGTAGCAATCTCTTACTCGACACATCCCCAAAGGCAAGGGAATTAAACGCAAAAATGAATTACTGGGACCTTATGAAGATAAAAAGCTTCTGCACAGCAAAGGAAACAATCAACAAAACTAAAAGGCAACCAACGGAATGGGAAAAGATATTTGCAAATGACATATCGGACAAAGGGCTAGTATCCAAAATCTACAAAGAGCTCACCAAACTCACACCCGAAAAACAAATAACCCAGTGAAGAAATGGGCAGAAAACATGAATAGACACTTCTCTAAAGAAGACATCCAGATGGCCAACAGGCACATGAAAAGATGTTCAACATCGCTCCTTTTCAGGGAAATACAAATCAAAACCACACTCAGATATCACTTCACGCCAGTCAGAGTGGCCAAAATGAACAAATCAGGAGACTATAGATGCTGGAGAGGATGTGGAGAAACGGGAACCCTCTTGCACTGTTGGTGGGAATGCAAATTGGTGCAGCCGCTCTGGAAAGCAGTGTGGAGGTTCCTCAGAAAATTAAAAATAGACCTACCCTATGACCCAGCAATAGCACTGCTAGGAATTTACCCAAGGGATACAGGAGTACTGATGCATAGGGGCACTTGTACCCCAATGTTTATAGCAGCAGTCTCAACAATAGCCAAATTATGGAAAGAGCCTAAATGTCCATCAACTGATGAATGGATAAAGAAATTGTGGTTTATATACACAATGGAATACTACGTGGCAATGAGAAAGAATGAAATATGGCCTTTTGTAGCAACGTGGATTCAACTGGAGAGTGTGATGCTAAGTGAAATAAGCCATACAGAGAAAGACAGATACCATATGGTTTCACTCTTATGTGGATCCTGAGAAACTTAACAGAAACCCATGGGGGAGGGGAAGGGAAAAAAAAAAAAAAAGAGGTTAGAGTGGGAGAGAGCCAAAGCATAAGAGACTGTTAAAAACTGAGAACAAACTGAGGGTTGATGGGGGGTGGGAGGGAGGGGAGGGTGGGGAATGGGTATTGAGGAGGGCACTTTTTGGGATGAGCACTGGGTGTTGTATGGAAACCAATTTGACAATAAATTTCATATATTGGAAAAAAAATTTTTTAAAAAAATAAATAAAAACACAAAAGAAAGTCCTGTGTTACCTTCTAAAAGTTTTATAATTTTACATTTTACATTCAAGTCTATGATCCTTTACAAGTATAATTTTTCATTTAAGTTGTGAGGTTTAGGTGAAGGTTCTTTTTTTTGCTTATCTATATCAAATTTTTCCAGCACTGTTTGTTGAAAAGGCTGTCCTGCCTCTATTGAATTGTTTTTGTGTCTTTATCAAAAATAAGTTGAGGATATTTGTGCATGTCTATATATGGGTCCTCTAATATGCTGCATTGATCTATGTGTCTATCCCTCCACCAATATCACAATGTTGATTACTATAACTACATACTAAATATATAAGTGGGGTAAAATGATAACCCTACTTTGTAATTCTTTTTAAGATTATTTTAGCTATCAGGGTGCCTGGGTGGCTCAGTTGATTGAGCGGCTGACTCTTTATTTTGCTTCAGGTCATGATCCCCTGGTCATGGTATGAGCCCCACGTCAGGCTCTGTACTGAGTGTGCAGCCTGTTTAAGATTTTTTTTTTCTCTCTCTCTCTCTCTGTCCCTCCCTTGCTCTCTCCCTCTCTCTCTGTTTCAAATAAAAACATATATATTATTTTAGCTATTCTAGTTCTTTTAAATTTCCATATAAATTTTAGAACAATCTTGTCCATGTCTATAAAAAAAAAGTCTTGCTGGGGTTTTGATATAAATTGCATTAAGCCTGCATATCAAATTGAGGAGAGTTGGTTTCTTTACTATATTGAATTTCCCAATCCAATATTATTTTCATCCCAACCCAACATTATTTCCATCAGGATTTTGCAATTTTCAGTACATAGATCCTATACATATTTAAAGTTTACACATAAATTTTTCATTTTCTTTGATTGATTATAAGTGGCACTGTATTTTTAATTTCAGCTTTGTAGTATTAGTACATAGAAATGCAACTGATATTCATGTTGATGTATCCTGTGACCTTGCTGAACTCACCTGTTAGTTCTAGGAGGATTTTTATTTTTTTCATATATTCCTTGGGATTTTCTATATAAATATCATTACATCTGCAAATCTAGACAGTTTTATTTCTTCCTTCACAATCTGTATGTATTTTCTTTTTCTTGACTTATTACAGTGGCTATAACTTCCAGTAAGAGTAGAGTAAGAGTATTGAGTAAGAATAGTGAGAGCTGACATCCTTGCCTTGTTCCCAATCTTAGGGGAAAGCATTCAGTCTTTCACCATGAAACATCACTTGATGTTAGCTATAGAGTTTTTTTATTTTTAGATGCTCTTTATCAAGTTGAGATAGTTTCCCCTCTATTCCTAATTTGCTGAGAGTTTTTTTAATAAATGGTGTTGGGCTTTGTTAAATGCTTTTTCTGCATATTAGCTTGTTAATATGATAGATTACATTGATTTTAAAATGATGAACCAGCCTCACCCACCCAAAATAAACTCCATTTGGTCATGGTGTATGACAATTTTGCACATTGTTGAATTTGGTTTGCTAATACTTTGACAGCATTTTTTGCATATAACCTAATGAAAAATATTGGTCTGTAGGGTTTTTGTTGTTGTTGTTGTTGTTTTGTTTTGTTTTTGGTCCTTTGTTGTTATTTTTGCAGTGTCTTTGTCTGATTTCATATTAGGATAATACTGGCCTCATAAAATAAGTTGGGAACGTTTTTTCTTTTCTCTGGTAGAGATTCTGTAAAATTGGCATCAATTTTTCTCTAAATGTTCAGTAGAATTCACTGGCAAAACCACTTAGACTTGAAAATATCTGACTTTTTAATTACAAATTCAATTTCATTGAATTGTTTCATCTTGATTGAGTTTTGGTAGCTTGCAGTTTTTTAAGAATTGGTCCATTTGTTCTAAACTGTTGAATTTATGAGTGTAAAGATGTTCATAGTGCTTCCCTTATTATCCTTTTATTGGTTATAGGCTCTGTATTTATATCCCATTTCATTCCTGATATTGATTACTTGTGTCTTCACTCTGTTAATTTTATTTTTAATCTGTCTTGCTACAGGTTTATCAATTTTATTAATTTTTTTCAAACAGCTTTTGCTGTTTCATTGATTTTCTCTACTGGTTTCCTGGTTTGTTTGTTTTTCTGCTTCTATATTTATTATTTCCTTCCTACTGCTTACTTGACATTTATTTTGCTCTTCTTTTTCTATTTTCTTCAGGTAGGTACTTAAATTTTTGATTTAAAACTGTTTCTCTTTTCTTAGGAAAGCATTTACATACAGTAAGCTATAAATTTTCCTCTCAGAATTGCCTTAGCTATGTCCCACATATGTTAATATCTTATATTTTCATTTCATTTTGTCTTTTATATTTATTTATTTGGACTTATCTTTTGACTCATGTTTTATTTAGAAGAGTGGTTTTAATTTCCAAGTGTCTAAAATTTTTTCTGTGGTCTTTGTATTATTGATTTCTAGTGTGATTCCATTACAGTCAGGAAAAAAAAATTTATGATTCCAACTCTTAAATTTTTGGAGATTGTTTTATAACCCAGGATATAATCTATCTTGATAAATAATCCATGGGTGCTCAAGGAAATGTTTATTTTGCTGTTGGGTGGAAAGTTCTATACATATCTATTAGGTCTTGGCTTAATATTGTTCAAGTCTTCTATTTCCCCAAGTTTTCTGGTTCTGTCCTCTGCCATTCCCACTCCACTACTGAGCCCATGCAGAGAATTTTCTATTTTAGTTATTTTTATTTTGAGTCCTATAATTTCCATTTGATTCTTTTTTCTGTAACTTCTTTCTCCTTACTGATATTTTCTATTCTTTCATTTCCAGGGAAACCATGCTTGTTTGTTGAAGTATTTCACTATGGCTACCCTAAAATCCATGTCAGATGGACGCGACCTGATCCATCTCAGTGCTACTATCTGTTCATTATTTATTCTCATTCCTGTTGTGATTTTCTTGTTTTTTGGTATGATTTTCAATTGTGATCTGGGCATTTTTGAAGTTATAGTATGAGATTCTGGATCTTATTTAATCTTCCGTTTGTTAGGCAGAAAATCTCCCTGTTGAAATGTAGCCTAAGAGCCAGTGGTTGTGTATGCTCGGCTTCCCCCTGGGCTTGCTGACAGCACTTTTGGAAAAGCAGGACAGTGACTCACACTGCACCTTTGCAGGTGAGTAGGGTGGCAGTTTAACTCCCCCCTCAACCCCCACTAACACTTTCCTGGGAAAATGGGGTGCTCCCAGTACAGACTCCTTGCTTCCATGTGGGGATGTAAGATCAGCTCCCTGCTGGGCACCACAGCCACCGGAAAGGGGGAGAAGTGCTGACTCACATGCTTTACTGCTACAGGATGCCATCAGAAGGATCGCTGAGCCTGCTGACACCTGGGAAGAGACAGGGAAGCTGAGCACAGACGCGCCCCATTGTTACCGTCTTGTTCCACTTTTTTGACACCAGGTGAGAGCAAAGGCTTGTCTTGCTCCCACTGCCTCATTAATTTTTGTAGGGAAGGAAAAAGCTCCTCTACTGTCTTAGGTTCAGTGGCTGGGGTCCAAGAATCAAACTAATAAAAGACAAATTAATAAGAGAAAAAATGCAGTTTATTGCATTCATGCAGGAGAACTAAGTGATGACTAATTCAAATAGGTAGTTAGAATTTGGGACTTATATACCATCTAAAAGGAGTAATAAATTTGTGAAGAAGTTCTAAGACAAAGGAAAAGGAATTTGAACTTCTAAAGGCAGTATTTTATAGAAAGGTGAGCATATGGGGAAAACTAATAGAAAATAAGTGTTATTTTATTAAGGTTTGTTTGTTCAGACCCAACCTGGGGTCAATGACACTTCTGAAGTAGGAAATCTGAAAAAACAAAGCACACAAACAAACAAAAAGAAAGAAAGAAATACACTCAAATACAGGGAACAATCTGGTGGCTTCGAGAGAGAAAGGGAGGTGTGGATGGGGCAAAGTAGTTGAGGAGGATTAAGAGGTACAAACTTCCAGTTATAAAATAAATAAATCACAGGGATGAAAAGTACGGCATAGAAAATACAGTCAGTAATACAGTAACGATGTTGTATGGTGACAGATCATAACTACACTTATCATGGTGAGGACTGCATAATGTATAAACTTGTCACATCACTACGTTGTATGCCTGAAACTAATATAACATCGTATGTCAACTATACTTCAATTAAAAAAAAAAAAGAACAAAGTGAAGAGACTACCAAATTTCAAGATGTATATAAAACCACAGTAAAGACTGTGTAGCACTGGCATGGGGTGAGGATATAAACCAATAGAACAGAATTTTTTTAATCCCAGAAAAAGACTCACACATATATAGTCACTTTATTTATGGCACAGGCAGCTACCATTCAGTGGGGGGAAGAATGGTCTTTTCAATATATGATACTGGAACAATTTGATACTCATATGGGAAAAAATAAACTTCAACTCTTTTCCTTACAAAAAGGAATTTGTGAAAGATAATAGACCTAAATGTGAAAGGTAAAACACTAAAGATTCTAAAGAAAAATACAGGAGAATATCTTCACAAACTTAGGGTAGGCAAAGATTTTCTTAAACAGAGCACGTTAAAAAATGGAAGTTAAAATTGATTAAAATTAAGAGCTTCTGTTCACTAGAAGACATCGTTAAAACAGTAGGAATATGAACCACAGATGAGAAGATATTTACATTACATAAATTCAGCATAAGACTTGTATCCAGAATATGGAAAGAACTCTTACAAATGAACAGGGTTTTTTTAAGTTTTTTTTTTTAGTTTGAGAGAAAGTGAGGAAGAATGTGCACACTCACACGCGTGAGCAAGGGAGGAGCAGAGAGCAAGAATCCCAAGCAGGCTCTGCACTGACGGGGGCTCAGACTCCAGAACTGTGAGATCATGACCTGACCTGAAATCAAGCATCGGACACTTAACCACTAAGCCACCCAGGTGCCCCAAATGCATTATTTTTTAAGACAGTCAGCCTCATAGAAACATAAGCGAAAGACTTGTACTTTCTAAAAAAATAGATCTGAATGACCAATAGGTATATGAAAAGGTGTCAACATCTTTACTCCTCAGAAGAACTATCACAAGATACCACTATATTCCTAGAAAAGCTAAAATTCAATATACTGGCAAGGAGATGTGTTACTGAAACTCCCATACATTGCTGGTGGCAATACAATTAGACAACCACATATATGCTATCACTTGGCAATTCCACTCTTGAGTGTGTTCACTAATAAGAATATAATAGAATTTTTTAATGGCATTTTATTTTTTGTTGTTAATGAATAACTCTTGAGTCTACTAGAAGAGTGTAATAATTATAGCAGATAAAAAACTGTACATTATAGGATAAAAATATTAGGTTATACAAAGTTAACCTGTACAGTTGTCATTCTGTACAGAAGTTTGTATATATGATAGCTCTTAGAAGTTAAGTTTTAATTTTTTGGTCCTTCCATTTATTGTAGTAGGCACTTACAAATGATTCTCAACATATGTTCTTAATTTTTAACTGCTGGAAGTGTAGAAAAACACAAATTAAGTTTATTGATTGTTTTTTTCTAAGCTCCAAAGTCCTGAAAATGTTAATGGACAATGATTTAAAAAGATAGTAATAGAATCTTCTTTGTGGCTTTACGTACAAATGGAAGCCAACTCAATTATCCACCAGCAGTAGACTGGATATATAATTTATAGTGTGTTCATACAATGAAATACTTCTTGGCAATGAACAAAAATAAACTACAGCCACACACAAGTGAATTATTCACATATAATGATGAGTGAAAGCAAACACAAAAGAGTATATAAAGTCTAATCCCATTTATATGAAATTCAAGAAGAGGCAAAGTAATCCTTTTACATATATCAAAGGCATTTGGGGGATAATTAGGGAAACATAAATAAGTACTAGATATCTGGCAGCATTAGATATTTATTTTTTCTTAAGAATGACGAAGGTATTGTTACCTTTCATCTGAAATAATTTCAAGTGTCATGATATTTGCAACCTGCTCTTAAATAGCTCTTGTGAGTGTGTGTGTGAGTGTGTGCAAAGCAAATACTCGGGTCATCTATTATTTTCACTATCAGAAAAAAATAAAGCTATTTCATTTTGCAAAAAAAAAATGGGAAAGAACTACAATTTTTTCATAAAAATACAATATAAACACTTCATTTTAGAATAAATTTTTAATCAGGGCATAAAGGGAAAGATTGATCATATTTGACTGTATTAGAGTTAAGAAATTCTTTCATCAAAAGACATTGCAAAGAAAGAGAAAGGATGAAAGAAAGCCACAAAATGGGAGAAGATATCCAAGAGTGCTTGTTTTGTAATAACTCATTTGCCTGCATATTTATATTTTTTATGTACTTCTACATATGGTTTTTGTATTCCACAAAAGCAAATAAGGTAAGAAAAGAAATCGGGCTGTAGAGGACCAGGTGGGTTTGACTCGTCAGTAGTGGCCCTAAGGGGGTTTTTATCATGATTGTTAAATGGGTCATTTAGCTGCAAGGAGGGGTAGCATTGTGGTCTGTGGAGGCATTGAAAATAAACAAATAAATAATAAAACAAACAAGCAATCTTCTCCAAAGTGCTGGGGAAGAAAGAGCCCGAGGCTCCAGGCTCAGAAGAGGTGGGAGCCAAGCCTGGGGAGCCCCACCTGGAAAATTTGACACATCATGAAGCCAATTAATTTTCCCTGATTGGCATGAAAATTAATTTGCCTAGAATTATTCACGCTAGAGGGTTCTAATTATTCATCTCCATCAAGATGCAAATTGAGTTTTGCGCAAAAAGAGAACAAGAGGGAGGCCAGAGGGAAATGGTGGGGTGTGGTGGGCAGGCCTCCATTGAGGGAAAAGCTGGGACCTGGTGGTGCTGGAGCCATAGGACTGCTGAGCTACAGCTTTGGTAGGGGAGACTCAGGGCCAGCTAGCTAGCTTGCCTTCTACCAGAAATCTTCTCCCCTGGGAGGAGAAACAGACCCAAACCGCACATTGTGCACCAGCCCTATTACATCATGCTCCTTATGCTGGGAACAGAGAGATGCCTGGTGCTGGGGAGACCCTAGAGATGCTCTCTCAGCTGGTGCTGGTGCTGGAGACAGTTACATAACAAAATAAAAGGGATGTGCTTTCTATGCACCGTGGCCTGATATGGTGTCCAATAAGTGTTTGATTACTCACTGCTACATTATTAATCTTTTGGCAGACCGCTAAAAAAAGTCACGCTCTGTGTGAATAATAAAATGTATTAAATTATGCAAGAAATATTTGTTACACAGCTACTCCAGGCCAGCCTGTGTTAGGTGCCAGGGATGCAGAGGGGGGAAGTCAGCATCTACACCCTCAGGGAACCCACTGTCTGGTACTGAGACCTCAAAGGACACGTCAAGTGCCTGGGGATGCCCTTAGGGAGGAAAGGTGTGCAAGTCCTCTTACTTCTGGTGAAAAACAAAGCACTGTTGAGGAAAAATGAAGAAGGCCTATATTTATGGAAATTCAAAGGACCCAGATTAACCAGGGCATCCTTTAAAAGAAAATAATAAATACAAGTTTACAACGGAACATGACTCAGACAAAGAAATGAGATGTCATTTGTAGCAACATGGATGGGTCTAGAGGGTATTATGCTAAGTGAAATAAGTCAGAGGAAGACATACACCATGTAATTTCACTTACGTGTGGAATTTAAAAAACAAATGAACAAAGCAAAAAGAGACAAACAAAAAACAGACTCTTAAATACAGAGAACAAACTGGTGGTTGCCAGAGGACAGGTGGGTGGGGGGATGGATAAATAGGTAAAGGGGATTAAAGGGATTAAGAGTACACTTATCTTGGTGAGCTCTGAGAAATGTATAGAACTGTGGATTCATTAAATTTTACACTTGAAACTAATATAACACCATATGTTAATTACACTTCAATTTAAAAAAAAAAAAGAATTTAAAAAGTGGGTCAACTTCCTGTACTGGTTATCAAAACATTATATGATGGTGTATTAGTCAGATTTCTTAAAACAGAATCAACAGGATGTGTACTTGTACAGACTTGTTTCAAGGAATTGCCCCACATGATTATGAATTTGGTAAGTCCTCAATCTACAGGGTAGACTGGCAGACTGGAGACCCAGAGAAGAGTTGTAGTTTGAATCCAAAGATGGTTTGTTGTCATGATGTATGAAAGTGTTGAATCACTATATTGTACACCTGAAACTAATATAACACTGCATTTTTAATTATACTGGAACTAAAGTTTTTTTAAAAAGTCTGACGGCAGAATTCCTTCTTGCTTAGAGAAGGCCAGTCTTTGCTCTATTAAAGCCTTAACTTATTGGATAAGATTCACCCACATTATGGAGGGCAATCTGCTTTATTCAAAGTCCCTCAATTTAAATGTCAATCTCATCCCAAAAGCATCTTCATAGAAACACCCAGAATAATGTTTGAGCAAATATTTGGGCACCATGACTCAGCCAAGTTAAATCAGCCATCACATGGGAATTAAGAAAGCATAGTATGGCACAAGGACAGACTAATAGGCCAATGGAAAATATTAGAAATTCCAAGAAAAAATCCATAAATATATAAACACTTGATTTATCACAAGTGTGATACTGCAGAGCATTAAAGACAGGTTGGCTTTGCATCAAATGGTGCTAGGACAATTGGAAATCCATATGAAAAAAATAAACTTGGATCTTTACATAGCCCATTCCCAAAAATCAGGTAGATCATAGATATAAAGTGAAAAGTGAAACAATATATATTTGAGAAGAAAATCCAGGACAATATCTTCCATGACTTCAAGGCAGAGAAAGACATCTTAAATAGGACACAGTAAGCCTTAGACAGAGTAGAAAGATTCATAAGTTTACATTAAAATTAAAAACATTCTTTTATAAAAAGACAGTATAATAGTACCAAAAGCAAGCCACTGAGTGAAAGTGATGAATGACAAAAAGCCTGTTACTTAGCAAATGTAAAGAATTACCCCAAACCATATGGTATTGGTCTTTCTCTAACTGACTTATTTCATTTAGCATTACACTCCCTAGATCTACCCATGTCTTTGCAAAAACCAAGAAAGAGACACTTAACCATAGAGAACAAATTGATGGTTACCAGAGGGGAGGGGAGAGGGAAATGGGTGAGGGATATTGTGGCTGCTAACTGCCAGAGCCTGGCAAAGCTCTTATTTTCTCCCTTGGTGCAATTACACAGGTGTTTGCCACAGTTAACTAAGCTGTTATGTTTGTGTTTTACAGACTTTTCTGTGTTTATTATTATTAAACAATATAAAATGTAAACACATTTAAACTTTTATATTGTGCCATAAAAAACAAAACACTCACTGGATGGGTTCAACAGCATATCATACACAATTGGAAAATTGATACACTAGAAGAAAGATTTGAAAAATAAATAAATAAATAAATTAGAACACAATTCTGAAAGCCCAAGTCAAGGTCAATCAGAGAACAGAGGTTAAGATTGAGATTAGTGTGGAAGGGACTGGCTTACACATAATCGCGTTTCCAGAGTGAGACAAGAGAGAAAAAGTTTAAGAAAGGATATTCAAAAAGATAATGGCATAGAGTTTTTTTCCAGAATTGATGAAAGGCACACATCCTCAGATTCAGTAGTCAAATAAATCCCAAACAAAATAAATGTAACAAAATCCAAACCCAGGCATTTCATAGTAAAAGTGCAGGTAGCTGGAGACAAAGAAGACCTTAAAACGAATGAAGAAGAAAAGAGAGATTGGTTACAAAGGAACAACAGATCAACAGTGAACTTCAAACAAAGGCAATCAGAAAGACTAGAATAACATTCTTCTTAGGTTCAGAACAAAATAGCTGTTGACATGGACTTGTATACTCAGCGCACTCATTTCCTAGGGCTGCTAGGCAAATTAGTACAAACTGGGTTGTTGAATATAACAGAAACCCATTCTTCTAACAGTTCTGGAGGTCAAACATCAAGGTGTCAACAGGGCCATGTTCCCTCTAAGGCTCTAGGGAGGAATCCTTCTTTGCCTTGTCCTAGCTTCTAGCAGTTGCCAGCAGCCCTTGGCATTCCTTAGCGGAGCCTACTTGAGATTATCTCTCTCTCCCTCTCCCTCTGGCCCTCCCCCACTCATGTTCTCTCTCTAAAATAAATAAACTTAAAAGAAAAAAAAAGGAATGAAGTACTGACACATGCTACAACATGGATAAACTTTGTAAACATTATGTTAAGTGAAACAAACCAGTCACAAAGATCACACATGTGATTCCATTTACATGAAATGTCCCTAATAGGCAGTGAATGATTGCCAGGAACTAGGAGAACGGAAAACAAGGAGTGACAGCTAATGGGTATGGGGTTTCTTTGGGAGTTGATAGAAACACTGTAAAATCCGATTGCATTGATGGTTGCACAACTATAAATACATAAAGGCCGAGGAAATAGACATTTTAAATGAGCGAACTTTACAGAATGCAAATTTAATCCCGATACAGCTGTTTTTTAAAGGGCAAGAGAGATCAAGATACTGCCAAGCAATGGCAGCTAGCAGCTAGAGCTTCAGCCATCACATATGTGTTCCCAAAAGCAAGACAGAGCAAAGGGAAGAAAACAAGCATGGCCACACTTTTAGAGATTTCCTGAGAGGACCGCAAAATGTTCTTGTACGTCTCATCATCCAGAATTTTCCCCACATTTATAGAGAGATTTCTTGAAAGGACCACAAAACATCCTTGTACGTCTCATCATCCAGAACTTTCCCCACACTTATAGAGAGATTTCTTGAAAGAACCACAAAACGTCCTTGTATGTCTCATCATCCAGAACTTTCCCCACACTTATAGAGAGATTTCTTGAAAGGACCACAAAACATCCTTGTATGTCTCATCATCCAGAACTTTCCCAAGATGTCACACAGTGAGCAAGGAAAATTGAGAAATTTAGTTTATAACTGGGCACCTTACACCCCAAATTCCTCTGTTACAAAAGACAAAGAGTAGAATGGATGTCAGGGAAGATGAACAGCAGCGCGTTCACATCCTCTTACCTTTGAAGCCACCCAACAGACAGCTCTCAGAGGGAGCTGCCTCTAATTTGTTTTGACTGAGTGCTCAGAATCTGAGCTGTGGGAGAAAGTCTGGGGCCCACGGTCCACGGTCTGCTAAGGCTGCCACTCACAGCCATGTCTGTTTGAAGCTTTCAACCTTGCAACGCTCCAACTCGCAAGACACTTAGCCAATTTACCCTTCAGGCTGCAAGCAGAGAACGTTCTCTCAGTACAACACAGTCCCTCACATCTGCTTGCAGCCTGGCTCCCTCCAGTCTGTTTATCCTTTTTCCAGTCATTACTGAAAGCCTCATACGCCAACATTTCATAGGCGGCGCATGCGGCCTGCACGTGAAGGCTGTAACAGACAGTCTGCTCCCATGCTCCCACTGCTGCGGAAAGGGCAGTCCGCTCTCCCGCCCACCACATCTGTGCGCCCAGTGACAGAAGACAGACCTCCTCCACTCTTCGATTCTGTTTCTTACAGCCTTCACAGTCAGTGAAGAATAGATTTGGAAGGTCATTTCAAAATATTTCGCCCTAGGAGATAACAACTTTACTTAACAACATAGCTAAATCATACAAAGCAAAAGTTGGCAGAATTACGATAACAAAATGAAGAGTCACAGTCCTAATGGGAGGCTACCTACCTTGGGTAAGTCAAGCTAATGCGGGGAGAGAAAGGAAGGATATGGAATCATTAACAATATAATAACGATTTTGATTTAGTGAATATAGTCATATAAATCCTGTTACTCAAAAATTACAGATTACATATTCTTTTCAAAACCTGATCATTGAAGAGACCGAAAAAAAAAAAAAAAAAAAAGAAAAATCCCTGACAAGAACGACTAAGGGAGAAAAAGAGCAAGTGCAGAATAAACAATACTGGGTTGGAAAGGGGGAAGGGACCTAATTACAAGTATGATAAAAACAATCTTTAAATCCTAAGAGATTACATGCAATTTTATATCAAAAATTTGAAATTCAGGTGTAGGGGGCAGTTCTCCAGAAATAATATAAATCACCAAACATGGCTCAAGAAGAAAATTAAAACCTTGAACGTGTTCTAGCAATCCTACTTCTGGGTATATACCCAAAGGACACAAAAATAGGATATCAAAGAGATAAGTGCACACCCACATTCACTGCAGCATTAATCACCATAGCCAAGATATGGAAACAACCTAGTGGCTGTGAATGAATAGATAAGGAAGATATGGTACACACACACACTGGAATATTACTCCACCACAAGGAAAAAGGAAGTCCCACCATTTGCAATATGGATGGACCTTGAGGACAGTCTACTAAGTGAGCTAAGTCTGAGAGAGATCTAATGCATAGTATAGTGAACATAGACAACAATATTGTATTATAATCATCAAACTTGTTAAGAAAATAGATCGTCATTATTCCCACCACAAAAAAGGAACAATAGTTATGTGCCATGACAGAGGGGTCCGTCATCACTATAATGGCTATCATATTATACCAATGTATTAATTCAACATGTTGTACACCTTAGATTTACACAATATTATGTGTCAAATACATTTCAATTTAAAAAAATGAATGAGTTTCTCATTGTTAAAGACATTGAATTTGTGGGGTGCCTGGGTGGCTCAGTCAGTTGAGCATCCAACTTCATCTCAACTCATGATTTCATGAGTTTGAGTTTGATTCCAGCATCAGGAGTTTGAGTTCGTGAGTTTGAGCCCAGCATCTGGCTCACTGCTGTCACCCTGTCACCGCAGAGCCTGCTTCGGATCCTCTGTCCCTCTCTCTCTCTGCCCTTCACATACTCATGCTCTCTCTCTCAAAAAATAAATAAAACATTTTTTAAATAGACGTTGAATTTGTATTTAAAATTTAATTCACAAACTAAACTAAGTCCAGAAAGTTTTTACTAGTGAGTTCTGTCCAATTCATTTTACAGACTAGTAAAATCTTCAATACAAGACAGGAAAATAACAGTATAAGGAAGGAAAATTATAGCCAATCTTACCTTTGAATATACAGAGAAAAATACAAAAAAAAAAAAACAGATCCAGGAATAAATATTATAAGTATTCAAATTCAGACACACACATGTGTGCACATACATGATAAAGGAGAAAAGCAGCAAAATAATATCAGTAAGTACAGAAGAATCATTTTATGAAATTTGACACTCTTGTGATTTAAGAAAAAAATGTGTAGGAAACTAGAAATAAAAACAAACTTCTTTGACATGAAAAAGTGCGTTTCAAAAGCCTACTGCAGCAAATGTTGTCAATAGTGCAGCAGGGGGGGTCATCCCTTTGGAAACCTAGAACAAGACCAGGATGGCTGGCTATCCTATCTGTGGGCTCAATGCCACCATCGCTTCCATTTACCCTTGTCCTGGAGTTCCTGACTATCGAAATAACATAAGAAGGATAAATGTAAGGATTACAAAGGAAGTTTTTAAAAAATCACCATTTGCCAATGATGATTTGCAAACGTCTCAGAGATCGACAGAAAGAATATGTAACAAATGACAGCACTCAGCAGGTTGCCAGAGCAACCCTTCCCAACAGCATCGATGCATTACAACACCAAATCCTTAAAAGGACAGATTTCACCTTAGCAACACAACAGTCAGGTACCTGGGAGTTCATCTAACAAAACATATGCAAGGCCTTTACCGGTAAGAATTTCAAAAACTTTATTAAAAGGGAAAGATTTAAATGAATGGAGAGAGAAAGGACATTTGTGTATGGCAAGACTCAAAATCAAAAAGATGGTAAATCTCTAAATTAGTCTATCACTTCCCTGCAGTCCCAGCTAAAATTCCAAATGATTATAGATGTGCGGTGTAATGACATTTATTTAATTATCCTGTGCCTTCACATTTCTTTTCCATTTTGCAAGTTGCAGGCCCCTGTCCTCCCTTTCCCTCCTCTGTGCTAAACAAAGAGTTCTAGTACTTAGCCTTAGAATGATGGCATCTTATAAAATGCTGATTAAAAAAATCTCAATGAGATAAGAAGCGAATTTTGCCTCTTTCCCAACAGGTGCAGAAAAGTGTCATTAAATACCCTTACTTTTTCTTCTTTTTAGCATAGTATAACTGGACTTCAGAAATTATCGCTATAATCTATGAAACTAACTTTGCCTCCCAAATATGTGATTATGATCCCTTGTCTTTTTTAATAATTTATTTTCCCTGGTAATAATATTTAAATATTCAAAATCTTTATTTCTAAAAGATAAATATTTGTTTTTTTTTTAATTAAGGCAGAAAATGACCATTTCTACTTTCTCCTTCTTTTGCTTACATAATTTTTTTAAAATAAAATCTTTAAGTCCACAGAATTTCTTATCTATACATAAAAAAATGTGAAAGTTTTGCCTCATTTAAACTAGTAGAGTGAGTCATGGAATCTGACACAAAAAGCCCTAAAATTCACACGGAAAAGTAAGGGAACAACATAGCCAAAACAAGTGTAAATAAGAAGAAAGGAGTGGTCTCTGCCTATCACCCATGAAGGCTTCCTAAGCCACACAAATTATGACGACAGGGTATTTGGATGGTACGACAGGCTAGAAACAGAGCAGGCTGTACCTGCCCAGATGCTTCCATACCTGAGAACACCCTGAATTGATGCCTTCCTTTCCCTACCTCTCCATCTCCCTATTCTGCTTCAAGGTACAATCTCACCTCACTTATTAAATACTTACATGTTTATATAGGGTTTTTTTTTATATCTTTCCGTTGGGTATAAGAATTACCAGAAATAAAGATTATTCATAATAATAAAAGAGACAACTTATCAAGAAAGCATAATAATCATAAACTTGTCTACACTTAGTAACAGAGCATCAAAATACAGGACGCAAAAATGGACAGAATAAATGGAGAAAGAGACGAATCTACAATGGTAGTTGTAGATCTTAACACTTCTCACAATTGATAAAACTATTAGACAAAATAGCAAAAAAAGCATGTAGAGATTTAAACAGTACTCCAACAATGTAACCCAGAGTTTCTCAACCTCAGCACTATTAACATTGTGGACCAGGTAATTCTTTGTTGTGGGGGCTGTCCTGTACATGATAGGATGTTTAGTAACATTCCTGGCTTCTACCCACTAAATACCAGCAGGACTCTTTCTCAGGTATGACACCAAAAATGTCTCCTGACATCACCAAATGTCCCCTGCTGAGAATGACTTTCTTACCTAGTTGACCTTTATAGAACACTACAACCAACACACTACATTGTCAAGTATACTTGGAACTTTTGCCAGAATAGACCATATGTCCCAAGAGATTTCAAAAAGATCGAAATCATACAAAGTATGTATGCTGACAGAAATTTTGTTCCTCTTTTCCAAGATTGTTTTGGTTATTCATGGTACCTTGAGGTTCCATTTGAATTTTATTTTTTTTATTTTTTTAATCAATAAAATATTTTCTTGAAAATCTCTAATTAAATAAGCCAATTAATAATAAAAATATGAAATATCAATATTTATGGAACACAGCTTATGACCTTATCCTAGAAAAGAAAAAATACTTAAAATCAATGAGCTAAGATTCCATTCTTAAAACTAAAAAGGAAGTATAAATTAAACTCAAAATAAGTGGACACAACAAAATAACAAATGTAAACATAAAACCAATAGGAACAGAAAAATGAACAACCAAAAGAGAAAATAAATACAACTATAAGTTGATTCTTCGAAAAGATTAAGAAAATCAGTAAGCCCTTGGCTAGGCTAATCAAGATGAAGAAAGGAAAGAAAACACAATATATGGACATCAGTAATAGAAGAGTAGATACCACTACTGATGCTACAGACATAGAGAGGATAGTAAAGAAATACTATAGTGGCACCTGGATGACTCAGGTTAAGTGTCCAACTATTGGTTTCAGCTCAGGTCACGATCTCACAGTTTGTGAGTCCAAGCTCTGCGTCAGGCTCTGCACTGACATCGTGGAGTCTGCTTGGGATTCTCTGTCTCCCCCTCTCTCTCTGCCCCTCCCCTGCTCACTCTCTATCTCTCTCAAAAAATAAATAAACTTTAACAAAATATTTTTAAAAAAGAAATACTAAAAAAACCTCCATGACAATAAATTTGACAACTTAGATTAAGTGTTGAATTCCTAGAAAGATACAAACCATCATAACCAACTAAGAAAGAAAAAAAAAAGAAAATCTGAATAGATTTATTTCTGTTTTTAACAATGTTTTGTCATTAAAAACCTTTCCAAAAAGAAAACTCCAGACCTAGATGGCTTCCCTGGTGAATTCTATCAAATCTTACAAAAGCTATTTCAGAAAAGAGAAGAAATACTTTCCAACCCATTTCACAAAGTCAGCATAATTCACAGACATATTTTAACAACCACAAACAAGTACAGTTTAGCACAGGAATACAAATTTGGGTTAACATTAAAAAATAAATCACCATAGGGGTGCCTGGGTGGCTCAGTCGGTTAAGTTTCCAACTTCGGCTCAGGTCATGATCTCATGGTTTGTGAGTTTGAGCCCCACGTTGGGCTCTGTGCTGGCAGCTTGGAGACTGGAGCCTGCTTCAGATTCTATGTCTCCCTCTCTCTCTGCCCCTCCCACACTCATGCTCTGTCTCTCTCTCTCAATAATAAATAAACGTTAAAAAATTTTTTTAAAATAAATCACCATATTAACACAACAAAGGAGGAAAAAACACACTGTCAAAAATCATTTGATCATATGCAAGGATTTATTTCTGGGCTCTCTATTCTATTCCATTGGTCTGTATATATCTGTCTTTTATGTCAGTACTGCACAGTTTTGATTATTGTAGCTTTGTAATAGGTTTTCAAATCAAAAAGTGTGAGTATTCCAAATTTGTTCCTCTTTTTCAAGATTGTTTTCGCTATTCATGGTCCCTTGAGATGCCACTTGAATTTTTTTTTAATTTTTTAGAAAGAGAGCCCATGAGCTGGGGAGAGGGGCAGAGGGAGAGAGAGAGAGAGAGAGAGAGAAGAGAGAGAGAGAATCTTAAGTGGACTCCATGCTCAGCATGGAACCAATGTAGGGCTTGACCCCACAACCCTGGGATCATGACCTGAGCCAAAATCAAAGAGTCAGATGCTCACATGACTGAACCACCCAGATGCCCCCCATTTGAAGTCTAAGATGCATTTTTTTTATTTCCGCCAAAAACATCATTGAGAATTTGATAGAGATTACATTGAGTCTATATATCGCTTTGGAAAGTATTGACACCTTAGCAATATTAAGTCTTCCAATCCATGAACATATGATGTTTTTCCATTTATTCAAGCCTTCTTTAATTTCTGTCAGCAATATTTTGTGATGTACATTGTACAAGTTTTTCACTTCCTTGAGTATTTTATTATTTTTGATGCTATTGTAAATGGAACTGACTTAATTTTCTTTTAAAATTGTTCACGTCAGTGTATAACAATGCCACTGATTTTTGCATGTTCATTTTGTACCTCTTACTTTGTTGGATTTGTGTGTTTGTTCTAATCGTTTTTTATAAGGTCTTTGGAGTTTTCCACTACCTAATTACATACTCTGGAGACAGAAATAATTTTATTTCTTCCTTTCCATGTGGATGTCCTTTAGTTCTTCTTCTTGCCTAATTTCTCTGGCTAGAACTTTCAGTACTATGTTGAATAAAAGTGGTAATAGTGGACTTCCTTGTCTTGACTCCTGATCTTAGAGGAAAAGCTTTCTGTCTTTCACCATTGAATATGATGTTAGCGAAGGGGTTTTCATATATGGATTTTATTATGTTCAGATAGTTTCTTTCTATTCCTGGTTTTTTGAGTGTTTTATCATGAAAGAATGTTGGATTTCGTCAAGTGCTTTTTCTGATTCAGTTGAGGTGGTCATGTGTTTCTCTTTGCTTCATTCTGTTAATGTGGCATATTATATTGATCAAGCTAATCCGCTAAAGCATCTTTGAATAAATCCCATTTAATCATGGTGTGTATTCCTTTCAATATGCAACTAAATTCAATTTGCTAGTATTTTGTTGAGGATTTTTGCATCAGTGCTCATAGGGATATTGGTCTGTACTTTTCTTTCTCGTGGTGTCTTTGTCAACTTTGTCATCAGCAAAATTCTGGCCTAGAATAAATTAGGAAGTGTTTTCTCCTTTACAATTTGTTGAGAAATTGGAGAAGTGTTGCTACTATTTATTCTTTAAATGTTTGGTAGAATTTGCCAATAAAGCCATCAGATCCAAAGACTTTTCTTTGCTAGGAGGCTTTTGATTACTAATATAATGTTCTTATGAGTTATAGGTTTATTCAGATATTCTGTTTCTTCATAATTCCATCTAGGTAGGTTCTGTGTTTCTAGAAATCTGTCCATTTCATCTAGGTGATCCAATATTTTGGCTTACCATTGTTCATAACGCACTCTCACAATCCTTTTTATATCTATAGAATTGGCAATAGTAGTCCCATTTTCATTTCTGATTTTAGTAATTTGAGTCCTCTATCTTTTTTTTCTTATTTAATAAGCTTATTTAATAAGCTTATAAGCTTATTTTCAAAGTGTCAGTTTGCTTAAATTCAGCTCCGACAGTAGGTGAGCGAATGTATCACATAATTCCCCTCTTAATGTCCCAGTGCCCCCCACCCACCATGTATGGACATTGAAAAAAAAGAACGAGGCTCAGAAAAGAATAAGGTTCTGAATAAGGTTCTGAAAGCCAGTTTTTCTTAGAGACTCATTCAGAAAATCCACACCAAGCTCTGGACCTAGACTCTCAGCCTTATCGTCTTCTTTCTAGCTCTTTGAAAAGTTGCTCACAATTCTGAGCCAGTTTCCCATGGGTAGTGGAAAAGCAAGCACCTCCAATTCAGCACAGACTGGACAGCTGACTTGAGAAGAAAGTAACTTGCCTCCACACCCCTGGGGCTCATTCTTGCCTTGGCATGGCCAGGGTTCTTTTCTACCTGGTGCAGCCTCACACTGTAGTCTTCCCTTCTCTCCTCCAAGCATAAGTTTCTGTGTCCCAGGCTGGGGTACTGCTTCAGGGACTGACTAATCCAATGAAGTTATCCAGGCTAACACTCTAATGAGCCATAACAGCTTAATGGACTCTGTCTTCCATAAAACACTTGAATTTTAATTCAGTCTGAGTGCATTAAACCAAAGGAGGAAATAATCGAGTTTCATGTGCCATGGCAGGTCAGAGGAAGGAGAGGCTTGGGATGTAGGAAACACCTTCTTAGTAATGGCCATGATATTGAGCAACAGCTAAGAAACTGGGAGCATTGGAAAATCTAAGGGACATCAGTGGCCAGCAAGGGGCAGGGCTGGAAAGTGGGAAGGCAGAGGGATGATGAAAGCAAACTTTGGGAGCAATCCAGACAAATCACAAAATATTTCCAAAACTGCCTCATCTATCTTTTCAGAAGAGCATCTCCAAAGATTTCGGAAGAGGGTCTCAACACATATCATGCTGGGTACATTGCCCCCACCTGAGAGTCACTGAAATCAGTTCTGACTTATAGGATGACCAACCTTCCTGGTCTGCTTAGGACCTTTGTAATTTTAGCACTGAAAGTCTCATTTCCCAGAAAACCACTCAATTCCAGGCAAATGGGGATGGGTGGTCACCCTAGATTTGAGAGAAACCTTTAGAATGCCCATCAAGACACTCCTGTTTTCCAGAGGTCCACCTGTCTTCCTTGCCCCTTCCCATCCTCATTGATGGCACCCCAGCACAGGCTTTTGCACAGCCAATTGGACCAATTATACCAAATATACAGGCCAACATAAGTTGGGCCAGTCAAAGTCTGGTTCCCAGAAACTCTCACTGGAATTCAGAGAGAGCAACAATGGCAAGAAGTGGAAGGAGATTCATTAACACTACTCAAATACTTGCCATGTGCCAGGTTCTAAGTGTTCTGAATGGAGTAACTTGTTTACTCCTCACAATGACCCTGTGAGTGAATGCTGCCATCTTCATCATTTTGTCAGAGAAGTGACATAACATGCTCAAGTGGTACAGCTAGTAAATGGTAGCCCTGAGTTTGAAATCCAAGTAAAGTGGTTCCAGAATTCTCTAACTCAAATATTTTATTTAGTACACAGCTTAACCTCTCTACTCGGTTTCCACGAGGAGCATTCCTAGGAGAAGAGTCAAATTTGGGCTCAGCAGCCATGTTTTTCTGTGTCTGGAGGAGTAGAGAAAGCCGGGGGGGGTGGTGCGCAAGGTGGGGGTAGAAGGAGGAAAGCCATGTGCTGCTCCAGGGTTGGCAGGTGGGGCCCTGGTGCCTGACTACATCCAGACTCAGTTCCAGGTGTACTGAGGCTTGGGTACACTTCCTGCCCCATAGCTCTGTGGAGCATCCCTGAACCCTTACATTTGTGGGGAAGTTGGTTGGACTTGGTTTCTGGTTCTAAAAAACAAACAGCCCCAATCCAATGAGACTAGGAGTTGGTGAGGCATGGTAATTAAGAGCAGGCTAAAAAAAAAAAAAACACTGTCTGTGCTCACATCCCAGCTTCCCACTGCCTAGCTGAATGTCCCTGGACAAGTATTGTGACTGCTTGAAACTTCACTTTACCCCTCTGTAAAGAGAAGCCCAATTCCACCCTCACACTGGTCCTTAAGAAGACTGAATGAGATAAAGTCTGCAGAAGAGATATTCGCCTCTTTATGAGCCCACTCCTTTCTCCCCTCAGGAGTGGAGAGTTGTCCCTCTCTATCTTGCATGGGGGACAGCGGGGAGAGGCCAAGCTTTTCCATGCAGCACTCTCTGAATAAGGGATTCACATGGGGTTGGTCATCATCTCTGCCAGACATCTCTTAGGAAAGCAGTTGCCCAGGGGCAGCACAGGACCAGAGTTCTCTAATTTGAAGCCTGCAGGACTGCAAAAGATGAATTCTTTGTCTCAGGTGGAAATGGAGAAAGGCTTATTCACACAAGACAAAGGAGAAAGGCTTATTCGCAGGAGACAAAGCTGGGGCAAAGACCATCCTGTGCCCTGCCCCTTGGTGCACCCCCAATGAGCATTTCCAGCCAGATCACAGGAACTTTCACTGGAAAGTTGTCTCTGGGATGCAGCAGGGGAGTACAGGACACACACACACACACACACACACACACACACACACACACAAAACCTAGAGACCACGACGAAGGTACAAGCCTTCAAAGTTAGATCCAACTTGGTTCTCAAAGTATGTCCCTGGACCATCAGCATCAACAGCTCTAAGAATTCTCAGGTTCCTACTCCACACCTACTGGATCTGAAACCTGTGTTCTAATAAGCCCTCCAGACAACTGTGATACAGGCTCAAGTCTAAAAAGCTCTGGTCCAAGGACAATGGCTTGTCATGAGGAGGCAGAAACTGCCAGACTCAAAGATTATAACCAGACAAGATCTCTGACTGTGAGAACAGCCCAAAGCAAATAGATGAGAGACTGCACCTGGCTGACCACAACCTGTGACCACTTATGCCCCATGTAATCTCCAAGCCAGCAGGAAGTGGGCAGCATTGCAGCCTGCTGATGGAGTCCCACAGAGCCTGGACCCCGGACTTCACAGAAGTTAGTGGCCACAGAGACCCTCAGGGGGCACTGAACAGGAGCCTTACCATCCCTCTCCATTCCTGTGTACACTGTGGACCCGTGACAGCTGTGAGCACATTCCTATGCTCCCCTTCACCAACAGGTGGTTTTTGTTCTTAACAGACATCCTGTCCTTACTCTGCCATTGCACACCAGGTGTTCCAGGGCTGGAAGACATAGTGGCTGCACCAGAAGGCATTCCATTTAAACCCAGTGGATGAGTGTCCAGATACTGAAGTTCTGGCACAGGGTGCCGGAGGTGACATCTCAGCCTTGACTCCCTTTGGGGAGTCTCCCCTGGGTATGAATGTATTTGAAGGCATAGGTGTGAGGGGTGTTGGTAGCAGAGAAACAGATCCCGGTGGACACTAACAGCTCCCTCCTCTGTATCCATCTTACCCTTCTTGACTGGCTTTCATTCAGATATCCACCATCCAACCCCCATGATTCAAGGGAAGCTGACCTGCTCCCTGGTTCCAGGAGTGGAGCCTCAAGTGGTGTAAAGGTACCCCAACCACCTTCTTCAATAACTGGCTCAGGAATATGGTCCTAACCAAATATAGCCTCCACACCACAAAGCATAGACGTATGGCCCAACTGTGAGAGGCTACTAGAGCTTTCTGGGCTAGTTTTCTTATTCTTAAGAAAGAGCCACCATAATTCTTTCTCTCTTACACCAAAAATTTCCCTCTTCTGGATTAATCCCATCAGCTAAGAATCTCTCATCCCAGCTCTCTCTTTTCCCCTCCCTCTTACACCCATTCATTAGGGTTTCTGAGCCCACCACCCCACTCACGCTGCCTTTGTCAATGTCACAACACCTGATGTGCTAAATCTGACTTCCATCCTCCTCCTCCCTGTCTGCTGGGCAGCACCAGACACATCAGGTAATTCCTCCTTTGTATTTTCTCTTCACTGGCTTCCAGAACATCCTTCTTCCTTCTGAAAACTTCTCAATGAAGCCTAATTACCCTGCAGAGTCCCACACCTTGTCATTCCTTTCTCTTGTCTTCTTCTTATCACTTTCTGACACCCACATAATAGATTGACTTACCCCAGTTACTGCCATCTGCCCCACCCCTGCCAGCTAGAATAAGAGCTTCATGGGCAAGCCTTCCTTACCTGTTTTGTTCACTGATTTAACTCCAACACCTAGAATAGTATAGTTCATGCAGTAGGTACCCAATAAATACCTGTTGGAGGAAGGAAGGAAGGAAGGAAGGAAGGAAGGAAGGAAGGAAGGAAGGAAGGAAGGAAGGAAAACGGTCTCTCTTCCTGTAGACACTGTGAGCACAGACACAAAGGCTGAAATGTGCTCCCAGCCTGAGGGCGGTCCCCACACGAAGAAGTCAGAGCCGAGAGAATAGCACAGGATGGATGTGGGGCTGAGGATCTGAGCCTATGCCTGAGCCAATCAGCCCCCCATGCTAGGTAAGCTGCTTGACCAGACATTTTTGCTACTAGCAGCAAAACACCTTCCTCCAGCAGTTGTTCATGAAGACCTCAAGAAGTCACTCCACACCGGTAGAATATTAAAGCTGGGATGGACAGATTCTCCAGGGTTGGGGGGTGGGCTCAGGGTTGGTGGGGCTCAGATTTGCCCACCACATCAGCCTGTGGACCCCCAAACTTTGTTATCCTTTCAGCTGATTCCTCCTCTGTGCCACACTGCAAGCCCCGTGTGGGATTTATTCTAATATCATCCCATGTGAACAGTGGCCTGTCTAGCATTCATCGCAGTTAACAACTAGGCAGGCAGCTGAAAGTAAACCCATGCTTGCAGTTCAGAAGTACCAGCTGTCAGAGGACTCAGCTCCCTCATGAGAAAGGGCACAGGCGGGCAGGCACTTGGGGACTAACTGGCATGTTTGCGGGACGGTATGAAAACATTAGGGTCTTTGTGAAAGCCCTCATTAGAGCCTCTCTCCTCTTCGTCCCACGTTCTGAGCAGTGCTTTCAGCATGCCTGTCCACCTTCAGCCTCTACAGTGCCTCTGCTCTGCCCTGATAGGCCTCCCGGGCTTCCTCCAGTTCTCTGGCTCTCTCCTGACTGTGCACCCTGCCATAAGGCGGGTCTTCCCACACTCACACAGGGACTGGGGAGGCAGCTCACATAGCATTTAAGGCACAGCTCTGTGCCCAGAGATCTGACCCCCAGTTTGGGCTCCTTCATCTCCTCCTGGATGACCTGAGGTGAACCCAAGCATTTCTCTGAGCTTCAGTTTCTCCCCTGGGAAATGGGCATAAACCAAGACTTTTGTCTGCAATCTATAAGCCCCTTATCTGAGCAGGACAGCCCCCAGGAATGGTTAGACTGTTCCGCTGTCCTGCTCTGCAGCTTTCTGTGGCCTTCTACAGCTCATGCTTCTGGTCTAAGCCCCTTTACTACCTTCAGGCCACCACTGACCTGGTCCTCCCTGGCACCCATGTGATTCTTTACTTACCCCAGGCTGGCCCTCTTCCAGAATGCTCATCCCCTACTCTCTTCCTATCCAAACACCAACCACCTTTCCCCTTCCAGGGTTCTCCTCATGCTCTGCTTCCTCCAGGAAGCCCTCTCTGATAACCAGCTCAGCCTGAGCTCTTCTTTCTCTTGGCCCCTGTAGGGCTTGGGTCTATCTCCTCATATTTAGAACACTGTGTATGACAGAGTAACCCTCCACTTATGCTCCTTAGACTGTTGACCAGTCTCATGCCTGTAGCTTGCAGAAGTTTGCCAGTAAGACCAATCAGTGATGTGACCAGAATATAGACTGCATAACCATGTGGCCTTAGGGAAGCTACTCAATGTCTCTCTGAGTCTCAGATTGGTTGTCAAGCGAAACGGGAATAAAAAAAAAAACAAACAGTGCTTATGTACAATGGAATATTACTCTCCCATGAAAAAGAATGAGATTGTGCCACTTGCAACAATGTGGATGGACCTACAGGTTATTATGCTAAGTGAAATAAGTCAGACAAAGACAAATACCATATGATTCCACTTTTATGTGGAATCTAAAAAACAAAACAAACAAAAGGCAGAAATAGACCCATAAATAGAACAAACTGATTGCCAGAGGGGAAAGAGGTAGGGAGATGGACAAAATGGGTGAGGGGGAGTGGAAGGCACAGGCTTCCAGTTATGGAATGAATGTCACAGGAATAAAGGGCACAGCATTGGGAATACAGTCAATGTATTGTAATAGTGTTGTATGGTGACAGGTGATAGCTACACTTGTAGGGAGCACAGCATGACATATAGACTTGTCCAATCACTATATTGCACACCTGAAACGAATAAACATTGTGTGCCAACTATAATTTAATTTTTAAAAAAAGATGTTTACAGGGACACTATGAGGATTAAATGAGAGAACATATATAAGGCACCTATCAGTTTCTGGAACCTAAAAGGCGCTTAAAAGATGGAAACCAACATTGTTGTCACCATTGAAAAGGCCTTCTCTCCTCTCTGTTGCAAAACTCTACATCCAAGTGTTTCCTCCAGTCTGTATTAACCAACTATTTAGATAAATTATAAAGTATTCCAGTGTCTACAAAACTGCCTCTCTTTCTGAAAACGCTAACTATGCAGGGATGTCAAAGAGAGGATATAAGTGCTCCCACTGTCTTCATCCACCGTGCCACTCTCCTCTACTGAACCTGAATCTAACCTCAGAATCTTTCTTAACACAATTCTCAGTGCAGTCACCACTAACAAATCAGAATTGGCATATGTAGAATAATAAAGAATTTGACTGGTCTTTGTCTTTGGTTCTTGGGAGGTAACCTCTAAATCCTTGGGATTTCCTGAGCACTAGTTGTATTTTGACTATTCGTGGTAGGCCCTGATAGTTTATGCTGACAAGTTAACTCCTGGTGGCCACAAGATAGTTTTGGGATGGGGGCTAGCCACCCCGAAAGACCAATCATGATAAGAGAGATGGATGCTTTGAGCCACATGATATCATGTCTTTGAAGGTATGGTGCTAAGTGAAATAAGTCAGAAAGAAAAACAAAAACTATGATTTCACTCATATGTGGACTCTAACAACACAAATGAACAAACTAAACAATATGAAAACAAACTCATAGATACAGAGAACAGATGGACAGTTACCAGAAAGGAAAAGGATTGGAGATGAGCAGAATGAGTGAAGGGGGTGATGAAAATGACTGAAGTATGGTGACAGACGGTAACTGGACTTTTGGTGGCAATCACTTAATAATGTATACAGATGGATGTCAAATTATGTCGTATACTTGAAACATATAATTTTTATACCAGTTTTACTTCAATTAAAAGAGAAAAGAAAAAGTGAGCAGGAGCCACTCTGTGTCTGTCCACCTTTGCAAAAATCCATTATTAATGCCCCTGGGGACCCCAACCAGTGGGGGACAGAAGTAGCAAATGTCCTTTCCAGCTCCTAATCTTCCAGTGGATAATCCTTAGAAGGGACCCAATTACATCCAATGGCAACCCCCAGATCATACCTGATATTAGTTTTGTCTCTTTCCCTGTCTCACTCTGCCCTATCCCCTCTCTCCTGCTTCCCTTTGGGACCTGTTCCCAAATAAATGTCCTGTACCGGCATACTTTCTCAGAGTCTGTTTCCAGTGGAACAGGAGCTACAGCTGAAGGCTGGGCTCTGCAGTGCTGTGCTCTGTAGTATGGCTGGGGAGGTCCAGAGTTCTCTGCCGGCCTCCAGGTATGAGAGTCTGGAGGGAAAGACAATGGTGGGGTGGCCTTCCCAGGGACAACAAAGGAACTCTGAGGACCTGTGGGGACAGAGTCTTTGAGTGGGTCACAAGCACAGGGGGAGCTGCCTCAGTCCCTCCCAGCACAAAGCCAGGGCCGGACAAGAGGACCCCATAGGAGCAGACCCCACTTAGACTCAGGGCAGGCTGCTCTGTCCTGAGCCCATTGGACACCACTCCCGACTGTACCGACCTACTCACCTGGGGACCTTTGTCAACCCATCTGCAGGCAGTCTCCAACCCATGTCAGGGCCGTTTTCCTGTGTGTGCAGATCACACTCTGTCCAAAAGTAGCTTCCAAGGCATGAGGGGTGGGCATCCGCCCTGCTCAACATCAGCCACAGTGATAGGGGGCTCTCCCGAGCCCTCCACCTGAGGACTTCCTGTCGTAATTCACAGACCCACCCTGCACATGCCAGCAAAGGCTCTGACTATTTATCCGAGAGGGCTCCAGAGGGAAAGACCCCCAGAAGAGGCCTCCAGGAGCAAGCACACCACCATCGACTTCATTCTCTGTGCCCTCTCCAGGGTTCGCTGCCAGTCTCAGACAGGAAGAAAATCCCAGCAGAGATTTTAGTGGTTGAGGGAGAGTGTGGGAGAGGACAGCTCTCTAGCCTCCCAAAAGAGGGCTGTGGAGTGGATGCTTCCCCAGACCCTACCTCCCCAGCTACCTTGTGGGCTCCTGATAGACCAGAGGGTCCTGTCCTCTGGATGTAGGGTCCCCAGGGGGCTTGGCACAGAGCAGGTGCTCCCAAAACGATGACAGCCAAACACCTCGAGACATTCACTCTCCACTGTCACGAAGTGAAAGCCAAGTTTGTCCACACATGGTCTGCACCTCTCAGCCCTGAGCAAATGCCGAGCACCACCCACCCCCCAACACACACACGGGGAGGATGCCCACCTTCAGCTCCCCTTCTCACCGCCCATCTTTAAAGGCCAGGCTTCTCTTGCCTCCACCACCCCAGCAGCCCTTGTGTCTTGACCTTGTTCTCCCTCTGCCATTGTAGCGTGAAATGCATGGTTTATTCTGGGATCCAGCTCTTTTACCGAAACACATCCAATAGTAAGGGGATGGGAGTCCTCATGGAATTTCAGCTCTAGCTCCTCCCTGTGGCAGATTTAATGCAAAAAGAAAGAAAAAAACACAAAAATCGTGATAGACAAAATACCAAAATTTTCATTAGAAACAACAGATCAATAATACTGATTTTTTTTTTTTTTTTTTTTTTTTTTGCCTTAGAGGCCAATATGATTCGGCCCCAATCCTGTCTTTATTTAAAATTTATTATTTAAAATTATTTAAAGTGATATTTTGCTCATGATGGAAATTTTGCCCCTGTTTTCTTTTTTTAAATATTGCATTAAAATATTCTGTATCTTGATTTCTCGGGGTTTTTTGGGGGCGCCCTTCTAAATTTTGCAGCCAAGGCAATGCCCTCACTCCCCTCACCTGAGTGCCAGATAAGCATTTCCTGCTGAGTTGTATTGTGCAAATCAACCGGAACCCAAAGAAATTAAGTCAGCCTTGGGAGAGCAGACAGGACGGGAGAGAAAGGGAGAAAAGAGACAATGACTTAAAAGCTGAGAGAGAGGGGCGCCTGGGTGGCGCAGTCGGTTAAGCATCCGACTTCAGCCAGGTCACGATCTCACGGTCCGTGAGTTCGAGCCCCGCGTCAGGCTCTGGGCTGATGGCTCAGAGCCTGGAGCCTGTTTCCGATTCTGTGTCTCCCTCTCTCTCTGTCCCTCCCCCGTTCCCCGTTCATGCTCTGTCTCTCTCTGTCCCAAAAATAAATAAACGTTGAAAAAAAAAAATTTAAAAAAAAAAAAAAAAAAAAAGCTGAGAGAGAGAAGTAGAAAACACAAAGGATTAAAGATAAGAGAAAGGACCAGTCCAAGCCAGTGACTGTGGGATTTATGCAAATGACTCCACCCACTGGTGCAGGCTTCCTCCCAGCTCAAAGCCTTTCCCTTCAAAGAACTAGTATTTGTAATCGGCCAGACACAGTAGCAGGACTAACGTGTGTAATTTAGTGGCTTCCTAAAACAAATCTACTTTCATCTTGAACTCTCTAAAGAGTGTATATAATTTCTACAGGGACCTAATACACGTATCAATTTACAAACCCACGTCTCCCTCCAGCCCCCACATGGCACAGCCCTGCCCACCTTGGCTCTTCCCTGCTGGGTTATCTGTAAAAGCAAAAGCCACAGTGTAGAGGAAGATGTCCCTCTACACGCAGAGGGGCCAGGCATCCCAGCTTGCTCCTGTTGTCCCTCTGTAATTATGAATGGCACACAAAAGGAGGCAACTTCGCAGCTAAAATAAGCCAGTTTGGTTTCTCAAAACCCACTGTTCCCACTAATTGCAGATGCCCTGTTTCCAAGCTGTAAATTTGAGATAATCAACAGGACAGACTCTCTTCTGAGGTCTATGCTCCACAAGGCTGGTACCAAACAACCCATTCTTGGCCAAGCCCATTTTCCTCAGTGGAACTAGAGTCAGAGCAGAGAGTGGGACAAGAGAAGGCAGGAGAGGTGGGTAAGGGTTAGACGTGATTGGTCTTGAAGGCCCTATTACTGAATACAGTTTTTAATCCCAAGGGCAAAGGACAGCTACTGCAGAATTGTAAGTGGAGGCATGCTATCAGGACATCCATGTCTTTGAAAGATTTCAGGGGACCAAAATTGTCACCTGCTAGACCCCAAGTCCCGAAATTTATGGCCCACCTGCTTGTACTCACCGACCTTTGTCTCACATTTTCCTTTTCCACCTTATCTCTTAATTCAGGCCACTGGAAAGAAAAACCAGCCTTCCAGTGATAGCAGCTGCCCTGACAAGAACTCCCTCCAGCCCAGACCACCCAAATCAGTTCTAGTGTAACCCCCCCAATTCACACCTGTGCAGATGGACTATAGAGTGACCTCTAGAATGACCCACAACTGCTTTACCACAACACCTGCCTTCTTTATCTCTGCCCAAGGAGGACACGAACCCCATTTACATAACATGCAATGTATATATAAGCGTGTTTCCTTAAGGGGCATGCGTGACCTTGTGCCCCTCTTTACATACCATGACAAGGATCTCCTTTTCAAATATTCATCCTGATGGTACATAAAAGGAACCTATCCACCCTTGCCCAGGGAGTCATGGCTTCGGAAATTATTCCCTGTGATCTCATTTGCTGCAAATAAAATTTCCTTTGTGCGCCCACTCACCTGGTATAGTTTCTATGACTCACCAAGGAGTGAGCTCATGTTAGCTCCCGTTACAAAATTGGGCCAGTGCATGCCATCTGGCAATAGAGGTGAAACTGATCAGGCTTGGTTAGGATGGCTCTGAGAGGGAAAAAGAGGAGGAGGAAGGAGGTCCAAACAACTCCCAGCTTCTGGGTGGAAAAGGATGCTTCTCGTTGAAGGGGAACCAGCTTTGGGGGGCGGAGGGGGGCCTCAAGCCAGGCATTTTGTCTTATGTGGTGGGTCAGATCCAGGGTGCCTTTGAGAAATCTGATAACAGCCAGGTAAGCAACTGGGTATTCCTAGTCAAAGCTGAGGAGAGGGTCAAGTTAGAGATTGAAAGAAATGTGAAATCTGCATATATACACGGTAACTACACCAAATAGCTCCCGGGCAGTGGGTTCACTGGAGCCTCCAGTGGAGGTTGGAGTGAGGCAACAATCGGTTCGTTCCTTTGCCCAAAATACAGCTGGCCCAAGGCCTTGCAGCCAATAAATTGCTTGGAAGTTAAACTATTCACTCACCAAAACAGCTTCTTCAAACTCACATGCCATCCTCTTTGCTCAGACCATTTAGTCTTTCTGGGCTACGCTGACCACCGCTTTGGCCGCTCCCGGAGCCATCCAGAATCCTCCAGCCCCTTAATCTCCTCTTGTGCATTCCTTCAGTGGGCTTCGTTTCCGAAGCGCTCCCAGAGAACCGGGAGGTGCAGGAAGCTTTGGAGATACAGCAGGCACACCCAGTATTTCTCCTGCTCCAGGGCCTCTCAAATACAGCCTCGCCTGCTTTGGGGTCCACAACTTCAGCTGCCTTACTCCTGACCACCTCCTGGGAGACCTGGGAGCCCCCGTGTGACAAACAGGAAGTCCCGGAACCCCGCGCACTGCACAGCGGTAGGGAGATCAGCCTGGAACCCGGCATCTCCAGAAGAGAGGGCACGTGTGAGGCCTGGAGGAAATGGCCTGGATCGGCCAGTTGGCAGTGACTAAGAAATGCCCAAAGTTAGACCTTCAGCTCTGGCTTTGATTTCAAATGAAATTCTTCCACTTTCATTTTCAAAAGGACATTTTTTTTTTTTTAGAATTCTTGTAAAGGTTGTAAGCAACTTCATCCAGGTTACCAAAGATACTGGCAGAAAAAAAAAAAAAAAGTCCACTAAAGGTGAATCTGCTTAAAGCAGAAACTAAAATTCATAGGAAATAATAGGGAGAAAAGCTTATATTTAGAAGTTATTTTAAAAAATAAACTAAAAATTATCAAACCAATACTATTTCACCATATCTTTAAAAAAAAAAAAAAAACCTGGTTTATAAGTATAATGGCCCCTTACTTCTGTGGATTATTTTTACTTTATATTATAAAAAATTTCAAGCAAAGCAGGAAAGAGAATGGTGTAACAAAACTCGATATATCCATTGCCTAGATTTAATAATTAACTCTCTCTCTCTATATGTGTGTGTGTATGTGTGTGTGTATTGGCTAAAGTATTTTAACAGGTATTGTGACATTTCAACGTGAATCTTTTTTAAATGACATTAACCTACATAGACACAATGCTATTATCACACCTGAGAAAATCAACAAAAATTTCCTAATGTTATAAGAGACTCTTAAATACTGAGAACAAACTGAGGGTTGATAGGGGGTGGGGGAGAGGGGAAAGTGGGTGATGGTCATTGAGCAGGGCACCTGTTGGGATGAGCACTGGGTGTTGTATGGAAACCAATTTGACAATAAATTATATTTAATATAAAAATAAATAAACATTAAAAAATGTTTTAATAAATAAACATTAAATAAACATTATTAAATAAACATTATTATTGTTTATATTATTACATATTTATTACATATTATTACATATTATACATATTATACATATTACATACATATTATTACATATTATTACATATATTATTACATATATTATTAAATAAACATTAAACAATAAATAAACATTAAAAAATAAATAAACATTAAAAAACATAAAAAATAAAATAATAAAATAATAAAAAAATAAAAAAATTAAAAAAAACATTAAAAAAATAAACATTAAAAACTTTAAAACATTTTTTTTCTGTACCCAGAACACATTTAAATTTCCCCTCAAATATCCCCCCAAAACTGTTTTATGGTTGGTTTGTTCAAATAAATATCCAATCATATATACAATCATATATACAATTAGTCATAGAAAAAGAATGAGATTTTGTTATTTGTGACAATATGGACGGACCTGGAAGGCATTAGCTAAGTGAAATAAGTCAGTCAGAGAAAAACAAATATCGTATAATTTCACTCATATGTGGAACCAAAACAAACAAAAACAAAAACAGAATCATAAATACAAAGAACAAAATGGCAGTTGCCAGGCCAGGGGCAGAGAGGACTGTGATGGGCAAAAGAGGTAAAAAGGATTAAGAGGCATAAACTTTCAGTTATAAAATAAGTAAGTCACGGGGTGCCTGGGTGGCTCAGTCTGTTAAGGGCTCAGTCATGATCTCACAGTTCCTGAGTTTGAGCCCCAAATCAGGCTCTGCGGACAGTGCAGAGTTTGCTTCGAATTTTCTATCCATCCCCTCTCTCTGCCCCTCCCCTGCTTGCATGTGCTCTCTCTCTCTCAAAAATAAATAAACATTAAAAAAATAAAAAATAAAATAAGCCACAGAGATGAAAACCACAGCACAGGAAATATAGTCAATAATATTGTAATAACATTGGATGGTGACAGATGGTGACTACACTTATGGTGGTGAGCATTGCATGGTGCACAGAATTGTCAAGTCACTATGTTGTACACCTGAAACTAATATAACATTTATGTCAACTACACTTTAATAATAAAAAAGAAAAGATCCAGGGTGCCTGGGTGGCTGGGTTGGTTAGGCGTCCAACTTTGGCTCAGGTCATGATCTCACAGTTCATGGGTTCCAGCCTCATGTTGGGCTCTGTGCTGACAGCTCAGAGCCTGAAGCCTGCTTCACCCCTGCTTGAGCTCCGTATCTCTCTCTCTCTCTCTCTCTCTCTCTCTCTCTCGAAAATTAATAAATGTTAAAAAAATTAAAAAAAAAAAAGAAAAGATCCAATCAAGAAGCACTCCTTGCATGCAGCTGCTATGACTTCAAGGTATCTTTTACTCTGGATATTGCACTTTCCAAAATAGTGGACACTGGCCACGTGAAGCTATCTAGATTAATCAAAAATAAATAAGTAATAAAGATGAGGTAATATGAAAAACGCAGCTCCTCAGTCTCAGCAGCCAAACTTGTGGTGCCCAATGATCACACCTATGTGATAGAACATGTTCATCATCACAGAAAATTCTACTTCACAGGGCTAATTGAGAACATTCCCCTTGCTCTTGGTACCCTGACTGTGTCTTCTTTTTATCTATAACATTGACCTGTTGAAGAGATCCAGCCGGTTGTTATGTAGACTGTCCCACCTTCTGGACTCATCTGATTGTTTCTTTGTGCTATCATTTCATTTGTTCCTTTACCCCTTATATTGCCTATAAACTCCAGCTTAGAGCTAAAGACTTGATTAATTTTAATCATCAGAGCAGAGAAAGTAGCAAGTATTGTTTGGGGTGGAGGGGTGGTTTTTCCTTAAAAAAAAAAAAAAAAAAAAAAAAAAAAGGTCCTGGCCGTATTGTAGGATGGTCAGGAGCTCTGCCTTCACACTGAACTTGTCCAGTACAATCACACCCCATCCTGGCCTTATGGTTTTAACATTCAAGTTGCTTATTCTGTTGCACATAGCATTTTGCCAGTCACGTTTGACTGCTTCATAAAACTTTGTGCCTTCTACAAGTCCCTAATTTGGCTCAGCAGTATGTTTTCACTGTATCCATCCAGCAGTGGAAGGCAGGATAGTAAAAGACTCCACCACCAGGAGACAGGCTCCCCATAGCAGTGAGAGATGCTTGCATGAGGGCTAGGGTCACACGTGACAACCCCAGCAGGGGCATTCTCCTGTGATGGCAACAGGAAATGCCTCGTGCACCCTCAGAGTCTTTTAAATATTGCATTTAAGAAACTCTGACAAATGAAAATTGAAAATTTTAAGATACTCATTTGTTTTGTCTCTTAAATTCCACATAACAGTGAAGTCATATGGTGTTTGTCTTTCTCGGACTGACTTATTTCACTTAGCATAATACCCTCTAGCTCCATCCATGTTGTTGCAAATGGCAAGATTTCATTCTTTTTATGGCTGAATAATATTCCATTGTATGTGTGATATAATATACTATATATTATATATGTTATATAATATATACTATATACATACACACCACATCTTCTTTATCCTTTCATTAGTCAATGGACACTTGGGCTATTTCCATAATTTGGTGCTATAAACATCAGGGTACATGTAGCCCTTTGAATTAGTATTTTTGTATTCTTTGGGTCAATACCTAGTAGCATAATTGCTGGATCGTAGAATAGTAAACAAACAAAACAAACGAACGTAGGGGGAAAAAAAGAGAGAGAGACAAACCAAGAAACAGACTCTTGACTGTAGAGAATAAACCCATGGTTATCAGAGGGGAGGTGGGTGGGGCATGGGTGAAATAGGTGATTCGGATTAAGGAACTCACTTGGGATGAGCACTGGGTGTTGTATGGAAATGTTGAATCACTATACTGTACACCGGAAACTAATATTACACTATATGTGAACTAACTGGAATTTAAATAAAAATTTTTTAAAAAAAGACTTTGAGGTAAACCATGGAGGAATTTTTTTTATTTGAATTCTTCACTTCAAAAAAATTATTAAAACAGCTTGAAAGGTAGAAATTATAAGGGAAAAATCACTGTAAGTCTTAAACCAGTGCAGGGATCTGGCTGAATAAACTGTTTCAGCCACACAATGGAGGACTGAGCCCCCTAGAATTAGCAATGAGAAATCTATGTGCCAATATGGAGAAGAAATAAGGTGAAGGTAGTAAGCGAGAGGGTAACGGTTATAATACAATACCTTTTATGTAACAAAAGGGGGAAACTGGATAGAGAGACACATAGATAGACCATTTATTTATAGTATCATAAGACACAATGGAAGGATAAACCAAAAACCAATATTTTTAAATGGTTATTGAAAGAAAAAAGAAAGAGTGATCGCTATAAAAACCAGACTTCTGTGGATGTAACTTGTTAAATGCTTTTTATTTTGGACTGTAAATGTCTTACATAAATTTTTAAAGTTTAGTCACAAAAGAAAAACAAACAATCCCTTAAAATGTGAAAGCACACCTAAATGAAGGAGCCTTAACTGCGTATAAAGCATGTGGCATAACCACATAAAGAAAACAATTACTTGAAGTGGCTTTAAAACACAGTGCTTTGACTCTACTTCCCAAGGAGGAGATATTCTATGGACAATAAAAAAGGAAAGAAATCTTAAACTGCATTCAGTAGCTATGTTATTAGTATTGATATTTTTATTAAATGACTGTGTTGCCATCATTAGGTACCATAATTTTCAGCACAAAAATGATAACAGTATAAAATCAAGGAAGTTAAGTAAAAATCCTGCAATCTTGAAAATGAATCAGAAATAGCAGTTTGAACTCATGTGGTATTTTTCTCTTTAAAAATACATGGATCCTGGCTCTGTCCACTGAAAGGCCTAGAAGCAATGACCATCAAGTAACGAGTAACACTAAAAGCTAGGCTGTGCTCTCTAGATACCCTCTACTAGGGAAATGGGCTAATACCAGGTCTAGGGCTAAAAATGTACAAAATGAGACTGGGTCGTCTTGCACTGGAAAGCAAGGGAGCCACCAAAGACTGATGGGACCACATTAAGATGATATAGGACAACACAGGGCACACACTCAGCAGCTGCTGCTCAGTGATGAGGGGGTCCATTACTCCATGGTTGCAAGACTCATCAGAGAGAGGGGTGAGGACTGCAGGGCAGAGATGAGAGGAGGGTCCCAGCACCAGCAGGGATGGAGGGATTTAAACCCAGCCCTAATGGGCAGCTCCTCTGAGGGAGGAACAGAACAAGAATGAGGATACAAGAACCTGAGTATCTCAGGGGCCCCCATCAACCCCAGGTCCTGGGCAAGGAAAAGCAGCAGGCACTGGAGACATTTTGAAAAAGAGAGCTCCCTTAGCCCAGGAGGAGCTAGGGTGAGGGTGGAGGGATCCTGGGCACCAGATCAACCAGCAGGAACACCAAGAGCAGGTTTCGTTCAAGAACTGCAGGACCAAATGCTCTTAAAAGCAGAGGCCGTCAGGACAGCCAGGCCAGTAGCCTGGAACCCAGGGGTGCACACACATTGTCTGAGTGCCTGCCTCTGCAGACCCCTATTCCCCAGGGTCCTACTTGTCTGCGGGACCCCCCCCCCACCACCACCACCACCTCGCCCCCTTCCTTTCCACTCCAGGGCCAGCCCTTCGGGAATCTTCCCAGCAGCAGAACCCACTGCCTCCAGCCCCAGCTTGGACTCAGAACCCCTCTTCCTGTGACCCATGCCAGACTCACTGTCATTCCTTGACCTGGCGGGCTCCTCCAACCCAAGACCCCTTGGGGGGGGGGGGGGGGGCTCCTTGTCCCCAGGTTATCTGGATACTTCGGGGAAGCTGGCTTGGTGGATGGAAGGATTCCCCCGCAGGAGGGTTACTAAATTTCTGGGGGAGTCTCCTTGCACCGCCCTGCAGCTGCCGCGGGAGGCCCAGGGGACCCGGTGCGCGCCCCCTGCGAGCTGCGCAGGGAGGGGGGGGCGGTTGAAGCTGTGGCTGCTGGTCGTCCCCGTTCTCACTCTTGTACAGGTGAAGGCACCTCCCTTTATCCGTTGGACCTGCGGGAGGGGAGCTTTGCTTGTGTGCACTAGGCAGCCTAAATGGGCGCTGCCGGACGCATCCCACCTAGTCACGTGGGGTTATGTGGGTCTCGCAGGAGCGTTCGCGAGGGCGCCCAGGACTACCGTTCTGGGGCGATCGATGGGAGCGTGCGGACATTTAGATGCCCGGAGTGGGGGGGTGCTCTCCCCGCCGCGGGGTTTTCGGAGGGTGCCTGCCTCCACCCCCACCCGAGCTCCTCTAGGGTTGTGGGACTTTTCAGCGTTTGCTGATCTGCTGACCGGGCCCTCCTGGTGATTTTAGCGTTCATGTCCCCGAAGACCGAGAGGCTGACTGGTTCTCACGTGTCGATGTGGCATGAGAAATCCTCACGTAAAGTGTTCACGGTTTTCTGCCCACCTTTGTTGATTTATTTGAATTGATTCCTATAGCCTCTTCGCACCTGATGTGTTGTAACCATTTTTTCCATCTACAAGTCCTTTCCCGTTAGTGGAATTTCTTGATTTCTTGATTTTCGTGTTACCTATTTCAGTGCTTTCAAATGGTCTGTGGTGATAGATCAGTTGCTGTTTCTTGTTTTTATTTTCAACAGCGGCAGACCAATAAAAAATAAAATAATACAGTTAATACAAATTTTAAAATGACATCCAGTCTAAGATAGAGAGGGAGGTCTAGCTACGAAGTCAATAAAATGATACAAAATAGAATCACCTAAAATATGAAAATATTTTAAGAGAAAATAGAAATAAACTTTTAATTATAGATTATGCAGATATAAAATACATTGTCAAAATAACATAAATGTTTCTAAAAGCAGACTTGCAATGTGTCAACTTACCCAGTCACAAACTAGAACCAGAATTTACAGATGCCAGCAGTATGAAGCTTTCCACCTACTATGTTGAAAATAGCACAGTTTATCTTATTTTTCCCTTCTAGCATTAATGCTTCTTTCTTATTTAAGAAATCTTTCACAATCTCAAGGTCATGAAGATATTCTACTTGAGTTTCTAAAATTTTTATAGTTTTACCCTGCATCTAGAAGAGATTGTGTATTGTGCAAGATAGAGACTCCATTTTATTTTATTTTTTCCTCGTGGATTTCCATTTGTCACTGTATTAAAAAGCTTGTAATTTATATTATCATAAATCAAAGGTCTATTAGTGTATAGGTCTGTACCTAAAGCCTATATTTTAGATCAATGGCCTATATGTCTCTCTTTGCACCAATAACATGCTGCCTCAATTACTATAGCTAATTACTATTATATTACTAATTAGATTAGGTCTTGGTATCGGATAGCTGAAGTCCTTCTACCCTGTTCTTTTTAAATAGTCTCTTTGGCCATTGTATTTCCATATATATTTTTTAATTAATTTGACCAATTCTTCAAAGAAGCTTATTGGAATTTTAATTAAAATTGCATTAAATCTGTAAATGTATTTGAAGAAAATGACACATTTAACACTACTGAGTCTTCCAATCCATGAACATGGTTTATCTCTTCATTCATTTAGGTCTTTTGAATGTTTCGACATAAGATGTTATAATCTGAAAAAAAGCAGGGTGGTGGAGGGGGGAAGATACAGGATTCAATTTGAAAAGTCTACACTGGCTGAAGATGGGACCATTTGAGCCAGAAAAATTGAATGATTGAAATGAAATGAAACATGACAAGTATATAAAAGTTCATGAATTCATTAAACAGTTTTTTTAAAATCTTCAGTCATAATGGGAATTTGTTAAGACATCAACTCATTACTCTGAGAATTGGTAAATTGATAAAGGGACAAAATCAAGCATTCATTCCACCTTTCCCTTATAAACTATATTTCAGAGGAACCAAAGAATCTATTAGGTGAAATTTTGCTGGAGAGCTTTATAACAGAGGAAACAGGTTGACCCAACCTGAACCTATGATCAATCTTATCGTCATTAAAAGTCCAAGAGATATGATGAGTCTCTCCCCAACACCACCACAGTGAGCTGCAATAGGAAGCCACTGCACCATCTATGAAGGGTTTTTGCCTTAAAAAGGAAACCTGAATCTAATCAAATCGCTGGGATCCAACCACCACTTTATAAGAAATATAGGAGACAGAGGAAGAAGTTAAAGAGGCCCTCTGTGCAACAATCAGCCAAATTTAGGGTACAGGACATTCTAGAAATCCGATGAGCTAGCTTCTGTGAGCAACCAATGGCATTTTCCATAGTAATAGTAATAGTAATAATAATGATAAAATAATAATAATAAGTGAAAAGAACAAAGGATATTTAAGATATATCCCAAAACGATGTGCCAGTCTTCTTTGCATCCTGATCCAGACAAATAAACTTTAAGAGACAATTTTGGGTAATTTGACCATGAACTATGTACTGCATGATATTAAGGAACTATGGTTTATTTAATTTGGTGGGTGAGATAATACGCGATGTTTGTGTTTTTTAAATGTTCCTGTTAGTCCCAGATGCATAGTGTAGTGTAGTATTTATAGGTAAAATTACATGCTGTCTGGGATTTGCTTTAAAGGACTCCAGCTTTGAAAAAATAATGTGAGAGAAGTTGTAGCTCAAATAGAGATGGTAAAATACTGACAGTTATTGAAATTGAGGAATGGATACATAAGAACACTTCATTACATCCTCTTTAACTTTTGTATATGTTTAAAATTTCCAAGTAAGCATCTATGGTTTGTGTAAGTTAAAGACGGTCAATAAATTCAAAAGGCGGATAAGAAACCAGGGCAAATATTTGCAATTTATATGATAGTCAAAAGCTTAATATACATTCTAGGTAAACAGTTCTTATAACATGGTAAGATAAAAGTGAGCACTCTAACAAAAGGATAGGTTGAGGACAATGAAAAGGTAACTTACCTAATTACAAATGGCTAGTAAACTTACAAAAATTAAAGAAAGTCACTAATTACCAAAGGAATCAAATTAAAAGTGATTAAAAGTATTTTTAAATATTTTTTTAAAATTTTAATGTTTATTTTTGAAAGAGAGAGAGAAAGACAGAATGTGAGCTGCGGGGGTGGGGGGCAGAGAGAGAGAGGGAGACACAAAATCTGAAGCAGGGTCTAGGCTCTTAGCTGTCAGCACAGAGCCCAATGCGGGGATCGAACTCATGAGCTGTGAGATCATGACCTGAACCAAAGTCAGCCACCCAACCGACTGAGTCACCTAGACACCCCTGTTTTTAAGTATTTTTTTTAAATCATTGCAGTGTGATGAGCAATAGACACACATATACTGATGGCTAGATTATAAATTGTGTAAACTTTCTGCCAGGTAATTTAGCAACTTGTAATAAAGACCCTTAAAAACGAGTGCCCTGGGCATCTTGGGAGAAATGGCTGCTTCTTGGACTGGGAAGGGAAAAATTCAAGATGAGCCTGGAGCATCTTGTAGTGCCAGAAAGTAATGAAGGAAAAAACAAAAGAACACACAATAATGGGGTTATGTCAAAGGGACCCAGGAGTCAATTGAAAGAGCTCCAAATGACCAAAACTGGAACCATTTGAGCAGACAAAATAAAGTAGCATTGGATAATAACCCAGAGTATAAACTCAATAGCCATGAGTCCATTCTGATATAAATGAACAATTGAATGAATAAGTGATTAAATAAATGAGGAGAACAGGCAAATCACCCATGCATTCCAAATAATTTGTATAACACTCCTCCCTCAAGGAAGTAGAGCATAATTTCTCATCTCTTAAGTGTAGATTGTGCATAATGACTTCCTTCCAGGGACATGAAAAGAAGGGGGAAAAGAGAGCAACTTTACAGTGGAGAAACCTAACAAACACCACCTTACCTCAGCCAAGTGATCAAGGTCAATCCCTACAGTGAAGGTATATCAATAATATGTGCCCCTGATACAGCATAATGAAAATGGCACCTTACCTCTGTGGTCTTCAACCCCAAAACACATAACCCCAATCTAATCATGAGGAAAACATCAGACATATCCCAACTGAGGGACATTCTACAAAATACTTGAACACTTCAACACTGTCATGGTCCTCAAAACCAAGGAAAACCTGAGTACCTGTCACAGCCAAGAGGAGGCTAAGGAGACATGACAAATATAATGTGGGATCCTACATGGGATTCTGGAACAGAAAAGGGACATTAGGGAAAAATTGAGGAAATGTGAATAAAGTATGAATATCAGTTAATAATAATGGGCTCGTGCATCATAACAAATACATCACACTCAAGCAAGATGTTAATAAGGGGAAACTGGGTGCAGGTTAGATAGATCTTTACAACTTCTCTGTAAATCTATAACTGCTAAAATAAAGAGTGGTTTGTTTTTTTTTTTAATGCATGGCCTTTGACCCAGAAATTCCATTTGGGGAAATGTATCCTGAGGAAATAAATAAGGATGTAAACAGAGAACAAGTTATGCATGTGAAGTCTGTAATACTAACATTAGAAATAGCGTAAGAATTCAGCAGAAGATATTGGTCAACAGTATATCCACATGGCCTAGAGACAGTTATCAGACTTACAAAGCGTGTTTCAGATATAGCCAATTTTCTCCATATTTCATTTTAATTGCAAAATAGCAGATAGTGTTAATCCATATTTGAAAGTAGAGATGTAGTGAAACACAGATAAATAGAAAACCTCAAAATATAGGCACAAAATATTAATTGAGGCTGTATTCCTTTAAAGCATTTTCCAATTTTTCTGGGATGAGCAAGCTGAAATTTCCAGGAAGGAACCAGATGACCAAAATGAATTAGTGCGTCTGCAGCCCACATCGATTCTCATTGGTCAGTATGGGGACTTAATTGTCACTGTCTGTACCATTTTGGTTGTTAAAAACTTTTTAAGTCACTTCTGTAATAAGAAAAATGTTGTATTTATTTTTTAACTATTATACTGTTCACTTCTGTGTAAATTCCAGTGCATTCAAAATAAATGTTTGTTTGTGAAGAATGTGCAACTTTCCAGAGAAACTGGGGGAATAGGGAAACAACTCTATGTTCCCACAGGAAGCCAGCAAACCCACGTCCTTAGCAGGTGTCTCCCTATTTGACCCTACCCTCAGGAGTTCTCTTTCTCTCCCCTATTTGACCCTACCCTCAGGAGTTCTTCTCTTTCCCAGGAAAACAGAAGTCAACTCAGAGAAGTCAGGGCACGAGCCAGGTCTGGACAATGCCCTGGAGCTATGGTTCCTTCCTGCCTGAAAAAATTGTTGACCACCTGATGACTGCTAGTCACTGGACTTGACCAAGCGGTTGCCATTTACCTGGGCTATCCTCTGTGACAGGTGAACTTGGGTAAAAAGATTACAGGGTATCCTTTCAGCAGAATTCTGGCTAGCAGACCTTCCAGGAACTATCTGATTTTATGAGGACGTGGGCCTTTGGTTGTTTTTAGTTGGGCTATTTGGCAAGCCTGGAGAGAGAGAAATTTTCAGAAGGCTGGTGGTGATAAAGATTTTTTTTTGTCCTTAGCAATGCAAATGGATTGTATCCAGTGGAGAATACAATCTCAGTAAGCCCAATTGTCATCTGAACTGGCCCCCTTGTTCACTAGTAGTTAAATACACTCTTCAAAGTATTTACATTTGTATGAGAGTCATAATTAAAATTAAACCTCTTTGAAAATGATTCTTTAGTAGTTTCCAAGGTCCCATGAGATACCCAGTAGACTCACTGGCCAGACCCGGGTAAATGAGCTGCCGGAGAGGGCACTTCCTGGGTTGCTGAGCTCAAACCTAGCCCTTCTAGGCCCCCAGAGTGAGTCCTAACCAGCAACAGAACTTTGCTTTTGCTCACCCTCTGTTTCTCTGGTTCTGTTTTTCTAATCTTTACTGAATTTGTGTTTGTGTTTTTCTTCTGGTTCTTGCATGACAGCTAATGTCTCCATTCTTGGCAATAGTGGTTGGAAATTTGGTTTTCAGTCTGACCATTTGATGATCGCTGTAGACAGATGATAGTGATCTAGCCACTTTTGGGTGAGAAACAACAGAAAATCCAGCTTGTTAGTCTTTGTTTGTCTGTTTGGGGCTCAAGTCCATTAAGAATTTCATGCCCCCTGAGAAGAATATCTCTTTGAGATCTAGGATTGGTCAAATTTTGTGTTCATTTTTGGCCTGTGGCTGAAACTATGGAACAAAAGCCAAAATCTCTTGATGAGTCTGTCCATCCATGTGTCTAGGAGCCTACTGTGAAAAAGGCCTTAACCTCGTGGTGTATGAGTGTAAAATACATTAGGTTCTTATGTTTCTTAAGTCAAAGGAGCCCTATTCTGATTCATTTATAGGAAAGAAGTAAGCACTTATTAAATCTTAATATTCCTGACTTAACAATACTTTTGAGTGTTAATCTTTGAAAAATATCCTTCATAAAGAAATTGCTAACTTAGAAATGTTTTGTAAATCCATATTCACATAAAGTAAATCACATTAGCTTAACAACTTTGGTTTTAAAGGAAAAGGCATGTCTTTTCTTCGATTTATTATTGTTAAGTATAATGCAAGGACCTGTTTGCTTTCCATTGCTTTATCATGAAGAGAATAGTTCATCTGAACTTCCTAAATATTTACTGGTGAATGATCAAAAAGTTGGCCTTCTTTTACACTATACAATGATGAAAACCGTAAATTGATGATCCTCTAAATGGAATCATTCTTTACACAAATTTATCATATATTTTCTGGTATATCTGATTAAGTAAATTTCCAATATCTTCAGATAACTTAAAACCCTAAACTGATATTGAATGGAGCTAATTAATGGATGATCATTAGCTACCTAGGTAATTTCTAAGATACGATACTAAAACATAATTATTAAGCATAATTTTGTTTATATTATTTTGCTTATTTTCATATGCTACACAAAGACTATATATTTAGTTACATTGATAAATGTATTCATGTTTCCCACTTTAAGAAGTAATATGGGGGCACCTGAGTGGCTCAGTCAGTTAAGCATCTGACTTTGGCTAAGGTCATGATCTCGCAATTCGTGAGTTCGAGCCCCACATCAGGCTCTGAGCTGACAGCTCAGAGCCTGAAGCCTCCTTCGAATTCTCTGTCTCCCTCTTTCTCTGCCCCTCCCCGGCTCAAACTCTGTCTCTCTGTCTCTCAAAAAGAATAGACGTTAAAAAATTAAAAAAAAAAAAAAAAGTAAAATGGATGCACGCGGCTGCAGAAATATGTGCATGTGTGTTCGCGCACGCTGCACATCTGCTCACAGACTGGCCAGAGGTAGTTCTCAATTTTCCCCCGCCTCCAGGTTTTTTTCCGTAAAACTGAAGTTGGTTACTTTGGATAAAAGTCATCATTAGTGTGGATGGTTGATGCTATACACAAGCAATACCAACAAAGAAGTACAATTGTGTATGAGCTTTTGTTTTGTGAGGCCGTAGAGAGCGATTTCATTCAGGAATGTGGAAGAGAGCAGTGAAGGACAAAAGTGAAAAAGTACATTGTGTTTGCCTTTGTTTATAGCACATGAGTCTGAAATAAAACAATGAAGTACGTTTAAAAATTTGGCAAAACTCAGCCACTGTTGATGGGTTTGCTGCCTTGGTTTATTGGTAAGTGCCTTTGTCTACAATGCAGAAGGTGATTTTTTACCTGTGTGTAATCTGCCCAAATAACAGATAGCTTGAGTGCTACCATAAAAACAGATGTGCTTTATGTTGACTTTATTATGTCCCTGGTTATTAAAAAACGAAATACATACAAAACCTCACTTGTGAAATAGATGTAGGTCTTCAAAATGACATCACCTAGTTGTATGTTCACTTTACAATACATTCCTTTCTTTCTTTCTTTCTTTCTTTCTTTCTTTCTTTCTTTCTTTCTGTTTTTATTTAAATTTCAGTTAGTTGACATACAGTGTAATATTAGCTGCAGGTGTATAATATAGTGATTCAACACTACCATACATCACTCTGTGCTCATCACAGCAAGTGCACTCCTAAATCCCCATCACCTATTTCACCCATCCCCCCCCCCACTCACCTCCCCTCTGATAACCATCAGTTTGTTCACTGTAGTTAAGAGTCTGTTTCTGGGGTGCCTGGGTGGCTCAGTCAGTTAAGTGCTTGACTTTCATCTCAGTTTATGATCTCACAGCTTGTGGGTTCAAGCCCCACATCCAGCTCTGTGCTGACAGCTCAGAGCCAAGAGCCTACTTCAGATTCTGTGTCTCCCTCTCTCTCTACCTGTACCCCCACTCACACTCTCTCTCTCTCTCAAAAATAAAAGTAAACATTAAAAAGAGTCTGTTTCTTGGTTTCCCTCTCTCTTTTTTTCCCCTTTGTTCATTTGTTTTCTTAAACTCTGCATATAAGTGAAATCATATGGTATTTGTCTTTTCCTGACTGACTTATTTCACTTAGTATTATTCTCTCTAGCTCCATCCATCCATTTTGTTGCAAATGACAAGACTTCATTCTTTTTTATGCCTGAATAATATTCCATTGTATGTGTGTGTGTGTGTGTGTGTGTGTGTGTATATATATATATATATATATATATATATATGTATGTATATACCATATATACATGTATACCACATCTTCTTTATCCATTCATCAGTCAGTGAACACTTGGGCTGTTTCCATAATTTTGCTATTGTCAGTAATGCTGCTATAACTTTGGGGCATGTGTATCCCTTTGAATTAGTGCTCTTGTATTCTTTGGGTAAATATCCAGTAGTACAATTGCTAGATTATAGAGTAGTTCTATTTTTAACTTTTTGAGGAGCCTTTATACTTACTTCCAGAGTGGCTGCACCAGTTTGCTTTCCCATCAACAGTGCACAAGGGTTCCTTTTTCTCCACATCCTTGCCAACACTCGTTTCTTGTGTTGTTGATTTTGGCCACTCTGACAGGTGTGAGGTGGTATCTCATTGTTTTGATTTGCATTTCCCTGATGATGAGTGATGTTGAGCATCTTCTCATGTGTCTGTTGGCCATCTGCATACCTTCTTTGGATAAATGTCTGCTCATGTCTTCTGCCCATTTTTAACTGGATTATTTGGGTTTGGGGTGTTGAGTTTTATAAGTTCTTTATATATTCGGAATACTAACCCTTTATCAGATATGTCATTTGTAAATATCTCCTCCCATTCCATAGGTTGCCTTTTAGTTTTGTTGATTGTTTCCTTCACTGTGCAGAAGCTTTCTATTTTGATGCAATCCCAATAGTTAATTTTTGGTTTTATTTCTCTTGTCTCAGGAACATACCTAGAAAAGAAGTTGCTGTGGCTGATGTTAAAGAGGTTACTGCCTATGTCCTCCTCTAGGACTTTTACGGTTTCAGGTCTGACATTTAGGTCTTTCATCCATTTTGAGTTTACTTTTGTGGATGGTGTAAGAAAATGGTCCAGTTTTATTCTTTTGCATGTTGCTGTCCAGTTTTCCCAACACGTTTTTTGAAAAGACTGTCTTTTTCCCATTGGATATTCTTTACTGCTTTTTCAAAGATTAATTGGCCATATAAATGTGGGTTTGTTTCTGGGTTTTCTATTCTGTTTTATGGATCTATGTGTCTATTCTTGTGCCAGTTCCATACTGTTTTGATGACTACAGCTTTGTAACATAACTTGAAGTCCAGAATTTTGATGCCTCTGGCTTTGCTTTGCTTTTTCTTTTTGCCTACCGCTTTGCCTTGGCAGGGCACCTGGGTGGCTCAGTCAGTTAAGGATCGGACTCTTGATCTCAGCTCAGATGTTGATCTCAGGTTGTGACTTCAAGTCCCTCATTGGATTCTGTGCTGAGTGTGGAGTCTTCCTAAAAATATATATGTATATTGCTTTGTCTTTGGTGGTTGCATACAAATTTTAGGATTGTTTTATCTAGCTCTGTGAAAAATGCTGTTTGTGTTTTGATACGGATTGCGTTGAATGTGTAGATTGCTTTGGGTAGTGTTGACATTTTAACAATCTTTGTTCTTCTAGTCCATGAGAATGGAATGTCTTTCCATTTGTTTGTGTCATCTTCAGTTTCTTTCATCAGTGTTTTATAGTTTTCAGAGTATAAGTCTTTTACTCTTTGATTAGGTTTATTCCTAGGTATCTTATTATTTTTGGTGAATTTGTAAATGGTATTGTTTTCTTAATTTCTCTTTCTGTTACTTCATTATTACTGTATAGAACAGATTTCTCTACATTGATTTTGTATCCTGCAACTTTACTGAATTTATCAGTTCGGGCAGTTTTTCAGTGGATTCTTTCAGGTTTCCTACAGACAGTAACGTGTAATCTGCAATAGTGAAAGTTTCACTTCTACCTTACCAATTTGGATGCCTTTTTTTTCTTTTTGTTGTCTGAATACTGTGGCTAAGCCTTCCAGTACTATGTGAAATATAAGTGGTAAGAATGAACATCCTCGTCTTGTTCCTGACCTTCAGGGAAAAGCTCTCAGTTTTTCCCCATTGAGAATGCTGTTTTCAGTGTGTTTGTCATATATGGGTTTCATTATGTGGAGGTATGTTCCCTCTTGACCTACCCTGTTGAGGGCTTTTATCATGAATGGATGTTGTACTTGGTCAAATGATTTTTCTGCATCTACTGAGAGAATCATACGGTTCTTATCCTTTATTTTATTAATGTAATGTATCACATTGATTGATTTGTAAATATTGAACGACCCTGGCACCCCACAGTTTTCTATTAATACTAAACAGATGAGCAAGGATTCTTTCTGGGTGCCCATGGTACTCTTTTAATCAAGCACCCAAATATTCCCTGACAACTCTTTTGGTTCCTCCTTCTTAAGACCAAATCCTAAATACAGAAACAGTAAAACAAAACTTTCAGATATCTTCAGTGAAAACGTTCTTTGAAACGTCCCAGAAATCCCCTGGAAACTCACAAAGATTTGTTCCTTCATCTTATGAGATGAGGACAAGAGATGCTAAGTAATTATGTTTGTTTAATGGGTTCCATATTCCCGTATCAGAGCTGCATTGGAAGGGTTATCACATCAGAAGAGACCCTCAGCCTTCCCTAGGTTAAGTTTGTCTCCGTAAATGTCATCAGCATGAATATTCCAGATGTCGCCTGCTTTACAGGAAGGCCCTGAAGCCTTGCCAGTGCCCTTGCTGTCCATCATGTCTTTTATTCTCAGGGAAACACTCATCAGAACTCTTGTGAAATAGTTACTTCCAATATAGTATTTTACTCTCTTCTGTCTTTGTGTTACTGGCTACTGTACAAAATTAACCACAGTTTTTCCACCAGTTGCTCTTAGTTTCTCTGCTGTTTGTCTGGGAGCTCTGCTATCCTCCGCAGGCTGTGTCCAGCACAGAAGGCAGCCTGAGGTCGTCATGAAGGGACTGTACCAGTGGCTCCGACTGCCGACACCTGATGAGTCACCTCTGGGACAGGCTGCTCAGCTGACCTTGCCTGCACAAACTTCAGCCCACACGAACAGATGGATCAGGAGTTCTAGGACTTGGTTCAGAGCAGAAGCTTTCAGCAGGGTGCCTGGGTGGCTCAGCTGGTTAAGCGTCCAACTTCAGCTCAGGTCATGATCTTGCCTCAAGTCGTGATCTCACAGTTGGTGAGTTCGAGCCCCCACACTGGGCTCTCTGCTGTCGGCTCAGAGCCCCAGCTTTGGGTCCTCTATCCCCACCCTCTCTCGGCCCCTCCCACTCTCTCTCTCTCAAAAGTAAAAAATAAACATTTGAAAAAAAAAGAAGCTTTCTGAAAGCCAACAGCAAACAAGAATTATTTTTTATTGAATGAGGCTATTTTACTGTGATTATTTTTTGGAGCATTGTTGATGTTGCTTTAGTTATCTTCATTTACAGATCTGTCAGGAAGCCCTTTCTCTTCCTTCTTAGCCTACAATTTAATAGACTTTGCTTTTGTATATTGAAAAGAAACATTTTTTTCCCCTAGAAATGGCCAAAGTCCCTGGGTGCCTTTTCTCCCATGTACCTCCCTCCTCAGAAGCTGCTATTCATCTGAATTGAATATATATTCTCCCCATGTATTTTTAAACACTTTGTTATGTATAGATATCCATCAGTGATATATAGTGCAGTTTTCAAGCTTTTAATCTTCATAAAATCGGGAGCAGATTGTACCTCTCCATCTGCAGCTTTCTCTTTTGGGGAAAAGGTGATGAACACTGATTTTTGAGATGCGTCCATGTTGATATATACACTCCTGCTCATTCATTTCCCCCTCGCATGACTATAGTTTATCCATTTCCTGTTGGTGGACATTTAGGCCCCTGCCATTGTTGGTCAGTGCCAGTGGTGCTCACTAGACATTTTGTACAGGTCTCATGACCTGCTTACTGAGTAGAAGCACCTCCCATGGAAAACGGACACTGTGTTTAGCTGTTAAAACAGCTCACAGCTGAGCATGAAAAGAAACATTTTCCTCTGATTCCCACTGACAGCCCCCTTCCCCCCAGAATTCAGAAGCTCTTACTTCATTCTTTCAACTTTTCATGGAAGTGTAGTTAATGTCATACGTTCAATGAGAAACTGTCCTCCTTTTTACCAAAGTATAATTGGATTGTGCATTTGGGATGCCATACCTGGGGATAACTCTCATTTATCCAGGTACAATGAGCCATTTTACGTACAGAATCAATGCCACAAGGCCCTTCTGGGAGAGCGTGGCAGGGCCAGCCTCACAGGTGGGAAATAAGGTGGTTTCCTGCAGGCCAGGAGCATTCCCCAGTCTCAGGAACTTTGAACAGAGAGGAAATCATCCAATTATGTGATGTCAATGGTTCCTTGAGCTCCATTTCCTGGGAAATAATAGAAGCTTCTAGATATCAAGGCTGAGAATGAAACTTCTAGACACACAGGAATTCCAGGGCCTTTGCCGTCGCACAATGTTGTACAGCTCCCTGGATTTGAAAGCCCAGTCAAGGAGGCCTGTAACTTAATGAACATTTTTACTGCACCTGTGTAAATAATCAGGCCAAGCCTGATGAGACCCATTGTTTTAGGATCAAGAATAATTTTCTGAGATTATTATGACCCTGGGGGAGAAGGAGGAAGACTTTTTTAAAAATATGAAACACTTTAAATAGGCAAAAGAATTACTGTGTGTCTCTTCACTGGAAATCTGGGCATGACCTAGTGGGCCTTGGGGTTGTCTGACTCTATGGGGCGCACAGCGTTGAGTGTCTGGGGCTGGGCTGTTTTGCAGCTCTGTAGAGATAGAGTTTGTTAATGCAGGCTGACTGAGATGCACATAATGCAGTTGTGCGGGAGAAACTATAAATCTCTGTAAATCCAGTTCTCATGTAAACTGCCTGTAGCAGGTCACTGGCTCCTCATTAGTTAAATAAAATGTGTTGTGTTTCTATTTGCTTAAGACATGTATATATAAATGCATGGTTTTACTTTTTAAAATTATTCTGTAATGCTTCTTTATTCTAAGTTTATTTATTTTGAGAAAGAGAGAGAGAACATGAGCTGGGGAGGGGCAGAGAGACAGAAAGAATTCCAAGCAGGCTCCATGCCACCAGCACAGAGTCCAATGCGGGGCTAGAACTCATGAACTGCGAGATCATGTCCTGAGTCGAAATCAAGAGTCAGACGCTCAACCAACTGAGCCACCCAGGCACCCCTGCAAAGCCTCTTAATTCCCACTACCTCTATGTGAACTAAGTGTTGTCACCACTATTTGATAGGAAACAGAGACCCAAGGTGGGGTCACACCATCAAGCCTATATGCCTCCAGTGCCAGAACCCAGTTCTCAAGCACCCTCACGCCTGCTTGCAGGGGCCTGGATATAACCCACACATCAGCCTTTTTAGTGCCTTGAGCCCTTGTTCCCTCTGGAATCACCCTTCCCTGTGTTCCTGAGTCAAACAGCTCACTGTCCTTTCCCTTTGTATTTTGAAAATTTCAGTTCCTGCCCCACCATCTCCTAGGGCTTCCTCCTCAAGGCAGAGGGCTGGGGGGATGTGGCTTTTTTCCCAAGCACTGCTCTGTCCCCACTCTGCTCCCAGCACGACCTCCGTCCCCGGCAGCTCCCCTCTCTGCCCTGGGTCAGCTTCTGCATGCAACTGGGTCCTGTTCCTTGGTTTCCTCAAAGCAACATTGACACACTAAAGGTGTAGGATCAAAAGGTGGGGTTTTCAACCCAGCACAGAATTAGAAGCAAGTTAAATTGAATGTTAAGAAGTCTCCACTGTCTCACGAACACCAGGTGTTTGCCACCGAAGATATTTCTTGCCCTTGGTCCTTCCTCAGGCCTGGCTCACTGCCACTTCCTCAGGCTCCTGTCTTCTTCCAGACTCTTCCTTTCCCTCCACCCTTCCCCTTGCGGGGTCCTCACCTCCCTCATCTCCCACAGGCACAAGTAAAATCACTTTACCATGAAGAACAACTCACCCTTTTGGCTTCTGCTACTCAGGCCATGTGTGAGAGTGTAGAGGAATCATGTTTCAGAACTAAATACGATCTTAAGCTTCCCCCCCCCCCCAACAAATGACCTTTTGACTCTGTTAGAGGAATTTTTTTGTTTCTTGCTAGCCCAATCCATTTCAGCTTCAAACTCTAGGCAACTTTTCTAATAGAAATTGTTTTCTTCCTATGACACAAAAAAACGAATTCCCCGTCAGAAGGTGATAATCTGTCAGCATGGAATGCATCCAAACAGTGTTGCCGCTAGCCTGAAGATGCTTCCCAGAGAGGAAATTCTAGAATGTGCTGAGCAACTGCAGTCTTTTGTTCAAAAAAGGACACATACACACAGCATACTATTTTGGAAGATCATATTCATTTGCATGAATTGATGGCTCAAGAAATTACCGACACTCATCTTGCCTGTGGTCTCTCGGAAAATTTTTTGAGCAAAAAAGAAAGACTCACGGCTCACAGGACAGTGGGGCAGGGGGACGGGTGTCAAAGTGGGGAAACCAACATTTCAAAAGAGAATATCTGAGCAAGTGTGAGTCTGTAGTGGTGTGCCTCAGGGCTCTGCAGGGGGTGGCTCTGTGGAGTTCAGCGATTTTGTTACACCTGATCTTGTCATCAACCTCCTTACTGACATACGGAGAACCTGGGTTCAAGGCCTCTAACCAAACTGCTGGAGGTCCCACAGAGGGCTCTGAGCAGAGTCAGGACGGGTTTCCTTGTCCATCCTGGGTGCCGGGCTTCACCCACATTAGGACACAGGCTGAGCCAGAAGTCGGCTGTGGCAGACTCAGAGCCCACAGAGGGCTGATAAGACTATCATTGGGTCAAATGAACCAGGTGAAAGGCAGCCAGGAGAAGCACCAGTCTGCCCTCAAGTATTTAAAAACCCCACTCTAGGGCACCTGGGTGGCTCAGGCAGTTAAACATCAGACTTCAGCCCAAGTCATGATCTCATGGTTCCATGGTTCATGAGTTTGAGTCCCATGTCAGCCTGTCAGCACAGAGCCTGCTTCAGATCCTCTGTCCCCCTCTCTCTGGGCCCCTTCCTTGCTTGTTCTCTCTCTAAATAAATAAATAAATAAACTTAAAAAAAAAAAACTAATGATTAAAAAATTTTTAAATAAAAACTACACTCCAAAACAGGCAAAAATGAAATAGGTCACTGGATTGGGGTGATGGGATTGGCACTCACCTGTTCTCATTTTTAGTAGATGATGCCCTGTGGCTTCTGCAATACTCTGGTGGCCATGGGGCAGGGTCCAAGCAGAGAGCATGGTGGAGCACCACACTCTGAGCACCTGGAGCCAAGGGCCACAGAGGGCTCCTGCAGGTAGGGGGAGGGAGCAGCAGCTAAGCTCAGCCCACTACATGCAGCATGACAAATGCCGGGACAGACAGACTCATGAGGGTGATCCCGGAGGAAATGGCTGACCTCCGGGGCTGGACACCCAGGTCTAAAGGGGAGTGGGTTTCAGAAGGAGAGGAGAAGGCCTGTCTCCGAGGGCACTGGGCCACAGCATGGCAGCCAAAAGTGGGACGGTGGGAAGAGGCCATGTGGCTCAGCCATGTCAAGGCAGGGAATAGTGGAAGACAGAGTGGAGAGATGGTCAGGGGCCAGATCCTGAAGGGTCTGGGTGAGGGACCTGGACTTGTGTGGGAAAACACAGAGCCATGTGGTCAGGAGTGAGTCTCTGAAAAATTGTCCCGGCAGCCATGGTGTGCTCCTGGGATGGGCCAGAGGGAGAGGCTGAGGTGGCAGTGAGACCACCAGAACAGTGTCACATTAGTGCAGGAAGAGGTGACAAGCCTCGACCAGGAGGAAGGGGAGATGGACAGAGAGAAACTGGTTTCAAAACTCTTTAAGAGACCAGTCAGAGGACCCGGTGACAGACACAGGAGCATGGCACTGTCAGGAACACTTCAAGTAACAAAAACCCCCCACAAATGTGAGGGGCTTGTTTGTTTCACACTCAAAGTCGGAAGATGGAAGGTGGGTTGGAATGAGCACAGCCCTGGGATGCCATCCCTCCACCTGGAAATCCTCAGCGAGTGGTTCTTTGTCCTCAGGCATGTGGCCTCTGGGTCACAAGATGGCTGCTGTACCTCCAGCCTTCATTCTAGGCAGGGAAGGAAGCAAGGACCTTTGTCTTGAGGAAGTTTTGGCTTTTTATTTGGGAAGGGATGTCCTTCTTTATCTTATTGGCCAGGACTGTATCATAAGGCCCCCACCTATAGCTGCAAGGAAGGCCCAGTGACCTTAGTGGAGTTCTTCAGTAACCTGAAAACAAATCTGTTTGGTTAGAGAAGAGAAACAGTTGAGTATTGGCTGAGTACCCAGCAGTGTCTGCCCCAGGGGGATGTGGGATGCAGGAGATGTCTAGGGAGTACCCCAGGTTTGACAAGCCTGGCTTAGAGGCACATACACAGGTGCCCATGCACATCCAGAGAAGATGGGCAATAGATGCACCTACCCAAAGCTTGAGTGAGCACACTCATCTGAAGCCATAGATTTGGAGTCGCTGGCTCCTAATGAGGATGACCATAGAGAAGTTCCAGGCCATTTGTGACTCCACCCTATAGAAACTACCCACCCTCCAGAACTGCCAAAGTAAGAATGGCAGTGTTGCACGAGGCTTCCAGAGGAAAGAATCCCTATTTCCTTAGTTCTGGGTGGTTCTGTGTATGAGCCCTGGCCTACCCTCAGCTTCTCATCTCCCTGGGAAGGGAGCTGTGCCTCCTTCCTGGTGGCCATCTGCAGTTCACACAGAGCAAGCTACCTCGGAGACGTGAGATGAACACTGGGGGTTGACAGGCTGTGGGGCCAGGGATGGTCCGCCCTGGGACTCCAACAAAGCCTTTCCTTTAGCAAGACTCGATGTCCCTCTTTGCGGTGACCTTAGCTGACTGGGAGAGAGGATCGTCTCCCCATCTCCTGCCTCAGCCGGGGTCCTCATCTGTAATCAGGGGCTGTCAGGAAGGCATTCCTTGCTTGTTAATTATCCTTTTTAATTACGCTGAGAAGCACCTTTCCTCAGCGATTTGCTCTTCCGCAGCCAGAGCGGGGCCTGGGATGCCACTGGTGGCAGCCTGCCGTGTCCACCAGGCCCACGGCAGCCCCTCCTGGGAGCCCCAGCCAGGTAGGTTGTCTTGACTGCCTTCCCCTGTCCAGCCTCACAGACCGTAAGTGGCTGCTGAAGAAGGAGCTTCTCTTTAAAATTTTTTAAAATGTTTTTATTTATTTTTGAGACAGAGACAGAGCATGAGCGAGGGAGGGGCAGAGAGAGAGGGAGACACAGAATCCAAAGCAGGCTCCAGGCTCCGAGCTGTCAGCACAGAGCCCAAAGAGGGGCTCAAACCCACGAACTTTGAGATCATGACCTGAGCTGAAGTCAGAAGCCCAACCGACTGAGTCACCCAGGCACCCCAGGAGCTTTTCTTACAGGAGAGCATTTCTCAGCTCCTCAGCAGTCCCGCCTGGAAACCTCTTCCTCCCTCCTGACATTGGTGATCAGTCCCCCACCCCAGCCCCACCCCTGCCGGGGCCCTCTACCTGCCTCCTCTACACACGTTCCCCCCCCCCAAACCCCGCCTATACCCTAGTGCTCTCATCTCTTCCCTGGTCCCAGTCTCCACCTCAGTGCCCCTCAGTCTTGACCTCTCTCCTGAGCTCCGGGCCCCCCAGTGAGAGCCTGAACCCCCACACGCCTCTGCAACCACCCCCCTCCTCTTGCCCAGACTTGCCTCCTCTTCTACTTGCTTCTCCCTGCCTGAGAAGAGCCTCCCTCGCATCAGCTCCTGGGGACACCCATCACCTTGACAGGCTCAGGGGAGACTCCTCCTCCCATGTGCCTCCAGGGCGCTAGCTGCTTTTTGTCTCCAGAGCCTTGAACTCACAACCATGACAGCCCCTGCTGTGGTCCTACCTGTTCTTGCTTGCTTCCCCCCCCCCACCCCGCCCCCACTCCCCAACTGCTGCGAACTGTGAGGGCATCAGGGTGGGAATAACACCTGAATCTTCTCTGTAATCTCAGTGACTGTGTGGGAACTGGCTGAGTGAATGAATGAATGAATGAGCAAGTGAATGAATGTTCAGGAGACTGGATCTGTACACTTCTCTCCTGTATAGATACAACCACATATGCTGAAGAATGTTGCACACTGTCTACACCATCTCCCATGGTGGGACAAGTTCTGGGCTGGGGGTGAGATGACTTCCTCCTGGATCATGGAAGAACATCCCCACATGGGTTATGTTCCCTGGTCACACCTGACCCTTTTGAGGTCAGCCCTAGTTAGGCTGCATGGAGTGAGTAAAGTAAGGGTCTCCCAAGTCTCTCTCTCTCTCTCTCTCTCTCACACACACACACACACACACACTCACACTCACAAACACACACATGTAGCCTCTATCCATTCACATTCCCTGATCTCGTGGCCTTTTCTGGAAGACACCATGCAGTGCACATTCACTGGTTTGGGCTCTTACAACCCATCCCCCTTCTCCTTGGAAGCCACGCCCCAAATTTGCATTCAGGTGTCCACCCTCCTCCACTCAGCCCAGTCCCACCTCCCACCTGTAATTTTGAGGCCAATTAGAGGCCTGACCCCAGCCACAGAAACTGGCTCAGCACTGGGGACCCAGGCCAATGAGACAAAGGAGATTTGCTGAGGGGCTCCCGGGAAGGAAGACTCATGCCTCTCTACGGAAGTCTCTTCTGCACACTGCAGTGCACAGACATCACACCCGGAACTCTTGGGGAACCTGTCCAAAGATAAGCCAGCGCCCAGGGAACAGGGGACCCCAAAGCTTCGTGGAGGGCTGAGCTGTAGCCTGGGTACCCACCTACTTTGGATGCTAAGAACGCCCGGCCGAGGCTTTGTGAGCAAATGAACCCAATGTTCTGTCACAGTGTCCCAGTTCAGACCTGGTGTTTGGGACTGAGTGACACTAGGAGAGCGAATACTTAAATTCCCAGAGGCAGAACCAAGGGTGTCAGGGGGAGTGGACCAAGAAAAGCAATGCCAGTGTGGTTACCAAACCCAACCAAGAATGAGAAGCAAGAGACCAGCCAGAGCTGGCCAGTATCTGAGTCACTGGGAAGGGCTTGGGAGCTGGCAGAAGGGAGAGGAATACAGAAGGGTTTCCCTGAGATGGGCCAGGGCCTTCTGAGACAGCCTGGTGACTGTGTGTGCACAGTCTGTGGCCTTGGGCATAGAAAGGGAGGGACCATTAGCACCAACAAGGTGTGCGCTGCTCGGCTCTGAATTTCCAATTTCTCTCAGGTGGACATAAACCTGGTAGCGTCCCAGCTCCCACTTAGCCCCACTCAGTCTTCAGGCCAACTGCCCACCCACTTGGACAGGCGCACTGCACCCAGGCTCCCGGCCTCTGGGAGCTCTCTCTGCAGGTTCAGTTTCCTCCCACTGCCCGCAGGGAGCTCCCTGCAGACCCCACCCCTGTGATACAGAGGAGGGCTTTTCCTGACAAATTTAGCCCAGGTGCAGGGGGCAGGACCCCCTTGAGGGTCAGGGGGTGTTGCTTAAAGCTACCATTTGAGACATCCATGAATCTCATGTTGTGAAAAACCTAAGACAAACGCTTTCTCCTGCATAATGTTTCCGTATTTCATCATGAAATAAAAATGAAGATTCTCGTGGCACACCCCCAGGCCCCAGGGACCACACCCCAGGTTCTCAAGCACAGTGGAGCTGACCAAGTCTGGTCTTCAGGCCCGGCTCCACTAGCAATTGCTGTCAATGTGGAAGGGACGAACAAATGAAAAGGTAAAGCTTTTGAAGCGGGGGTAACTGACAGGAAATGAGCTCTGTGCCTCCCTGTGCTCATAGAAACTATGGTTGGCAGGGCCCACACTGCGAACCACAGACAGGGCAGGGCCACAGCAGCGACGATGCCACCACCTGAAGCACAGCTCAAGGGTGTTACCCAAAAATAAATCTAAGACTCTGACGTTCATCTCCTTCACTGGCTTTTTACCACCATACAGATTTCTGCAGAGACAAGTCCCTTGCACCTGGAGGTCCAGCTGGTCCCTAGGCCCATGAGCACAGCTCCGGTGGCTGCTGGGAGGGACCCAGGCCACCACAGGCATGTGTCACAGGCTTCTCAGCAGCCCAAGTCTACTGAGGAGCTGAAGAACGGGGCTGCATGCAATGGGGACCTTCCTACTGGAAAGGGAAGCAGGTGGCACGAAGGAGCAGTTGGGTGGGCTGACTTGTCTTTACTGCCACCAGGCTCAGACCTTCCCATGCACCTGGGGCCAAATGTTCGGGTTCAGAACCTAGTCCCGCTGCTGATCAGCAAGCAACTGAACCTCCCTGGGCCTCAGTTTCCTCATCTGGAAAATGGAGTCTCTGGCACCTGACCTCCAAGTTCTCACATGTATTAAATTAATAAATAAGGCGGCAGGCAACTGAGTCTTCAAGCCCCTGATCTCCTGTATCCCAACCAACCACCACTAAAAACGCTAGGGGGCAGGGGCTGAAGGGCTCCGCAGGGTCCAGACCCAGAAGAGCTCTAAAGGAAGTGTTGTCGGGCACACCATAGCTGCTGGGGGCACAGCCAGAATGCAGCCTCCGGCCCAGCAGCACCTGCCCTGGCAGCAGGTTAAGGGGGGGTGGACTGTCCCAGTAGAAAAAGCCACCGATAATCACGGTTCCACTGCACTGCAGACAGAAACGGAGGGAGAACAAATACAACAAACACACATTTTCTGAGGGTTTTTGTTCAGTTTGTTTCATTTCGTTTTGAACACTAAGGTTTATTTTCAAACAGCACACAGACGGTCTGCGGGGCAGGGCCAGGCCAGCCTGATGTCTGGGCCCCCAGGTCTCTGGAGAGACCCGACCCCACCCACAGCAGCTGCCAGGAGAAAGAGGACACTTGCCCAGACTGCTTGGCCCGAAGCTTCAGGCAAGCGAGGCGGCTCAGCGGCCCCCAGGCCCCGGCCCTGCGGCCAGGCACACATGCGGGCGCGGTGGGAGGTGGGGGCGGCCAGGTACTCAACTAGGGGACACGGCAGCTTCAAGAACACTGGTGATGCCACTGGAATCGCCGAAACCAGACTCTTTGGAACACAACCTAATCCCTGGGAGAACACCTCTTGGCTTAGGTCTCTCTCTCGATTTCCCTTCGCTTTTCAAAAGTTCAAAAACAAAATCAGGAAAAAAAAAAAAAGAGAGAGAAAGAAAGAAAGAGAAAGAAAGAAAGAAAGAAAGAAAGAAAGAAAGAAAGAAAGGGAAAGAAAGAAAGAAAGAAAGAAAGAAAGAAAGAAAGAAAGAAAGAAAGAAAGACACACACATTTTTCGGGAAAAGGTGTTCTCCACATGCCCAGACAGCTGCAGCAGCTGCTGCCCTCACTGAACCCGCTCGGTGAAGTTCTCGGGGAAGACGCCCCGACATTTCTCCAGCTCTAGGTGCTGGTTCCAGTCACTCTCCTTCACGCCCATGAGCCAGCCTTCATCCTGAGAGCAAAACAGGGCACCCAGGTCACGCAGGGATGGGGACGGAGGGCACTCAAACCCTACAGGACATGGGGCTCACTTAAGATCTGCTGGGAGGATGTCCCCTCCTCTGCCTGATCGTTTCCTCTAGCCTGTCACACCCAAACTGAAAGAATGCCTCCTCCAGGCAGCATTCCTTGCTATCCCAGACCCAAACCTGCCCAAGCCAGGAGACATCTGCCCTTCAGCATGTGGATTTAACTGTCATTGGGTGAGTTCTCCTCTCTCTACAAAGGCAACCTAACTGCTGTGCTGGTCTGAATGTGTCTAAAATCTCTCAATCCCAGGCCAAGGAGTTTCTCACTGTCTGGTGCTCACAGAGCACATTGGCTGTCCTTCCAGACTTCTACAAACAATACCAGAAGTTTCTGGTGAGCACTGACCAGTTAAACGCACCTCAAGTGACCCAAGGCCACCCCATCAAGCCCTCAGACTCAAACCTGGCCTTTGCTTTCATATTGACGCCTCACAGGGACCATCTACCCAAGTTCTGGCAGTGTTCCCAGCCCCAGACCCCGATCCCTAGGTCCGCAGGGGCCATACACCTCTGGGCGTGGCAGATGCCATCACTGACCTTGCTCTGCCTGGGACCTCCCTAGGCCTTTGTTACGTCATTACCTGCCTGTCACAGAGCCTATGTATGTCCTTTTTGAGCCTCGTCCACCCACCCACATGACCCCCACTGTGGGTTGGGGGCCAGGACTCCACTTAAAATCCCGCCTAGCCCAGGGCTGGCCCCCAGAAGACCAGTGGAGACCCAAGGGTTGAAGGAAGCTGTTAGATTTAGTACTGGGCCCAGGAAACCCTCAGCACTCAAACCTCCCGGCCCGAACCAGCAGCCTGTCAGAATTTAGAGGGCAGTCCCCGCTCTGCACCAGCCCCAGTCTCGGCTGGAGCTCACTGTGACATTAACTAACCAGGAGAAGCCACAGCAGGGGGAGGGTCTGGGAGTTATCTGGCCTGGGAAACAGCTGGGGACACAGTTGAGGGTGTTCAAGGGGGCCTGCTGGAACCCACACACTGTGCCTGTGGGCAGAGGGCAAGGCCAGCCTGGAGGAGGCGGCCCAATGTGACGCTGCAGAGTGGGCACCTCGCCAGCTCACTGCCGGGCAGGAGGGCTCACAGAGGGGTGGCCAGGGATCCTGTCCCAGGAGAGAGGAGGCCGTGGAGGACAGGGGCAGGGGAAGGAGGAGGGGAGAAAGAAAGCCACTTGGATGCAAAAAACTGAGAGAAAGGCAGAGCCCAGGAAGAAGGAGAGCTGACCGAGGAAACAGAGAAAGGAGACCGGGGTAGGGGATGTGATGGCCCAGGAAAGGGGCCAAAGGGAAGGGAGAGAGTGGGGGAGGTGAAGGGAGGGGAAAACGAGTCAGGGGAGAAGGGCACAGAGACAGAGAGAAGGAGCTAACAGGAGGAAGGAAGAGCAGCTGGCGCTGTGCCTGCAGGTCTGTAGCTGGCAGGTCTCTGCTGCCCCCTGCTGGCCACTCCCGCCTCAGCCAGCCAGGGCCCTCACCTGCTCCTCAGGGTTCTGGAAGGGGATCACCAGTACCACATCACCAGCCTTGAGCTGCAGCTCATCCGTGTCGGTGGCCACGTAGTCGTGCTGGGCCTGTACCTGCAGAGGTTGGGGAAGAGCTCAACACCCCTTCCCGCAGACCCCTTTGGTCCCCCCCTGCAACCTAGCACAGTGCTCCAGGCCTTGTGGGGGCTTCAGCGTGCTGACAGGAGATCCTAAAAGCTCAAGACGCCACCCCCGCCCACTAGGTAGCAGCGGGAGTGGGGGCAGGGGAACTCTGGGCAAACCCACATAGCCTCCCAGCTCAGGGTCTTCATCTGTAAAAGGGGGTGACCACACCGCCAGGGCACCGTCGGCTCAGATGGCAGCAGAGGCTGTGGAGTCAAGCTGGCCCGGGCGTACCTTGAACATGAACCCCGGGGGCAGATCCAAGCGTCCTGCCCCACCGCTGCCCTCCACGGTGCCATTCACGGTCGCTGAGAAGGTCTCTACCACCACGGCAGGGAGAGAGCTCTGAGGGGAGGAAGCACAGTCAGCGTGGTAAGGGAGTGGGTCCCAGAGGGCAGGGGCCACAGGGGCAAGGGAAGGGGAGGGTCTCTGTGACTGATGCCAGACTGGTCTGCCTCCGGGTTCCTCAACGGGAACTATGACCTGGACCAGCACAGAGCAAGGAGCACAGGGAACACACAGGGCTAGGGAGCCACAAGCGGGAGGGCGGGCAGACAGCAGGAAAGAAAAGACAGGGTCTTGGTCCCTGTCGTCTTACGGAGGCTGCTTCACTTGCTGCTGTCTCCCCGGGCTCCTGGGCTCCAGCCGCAGGTCGGGTCCCACCCGCCACCTCGGAGGCCTCTGCTGGCTGCAACACAAATGCCGGCATGGGGTCAGACACGGGACGGACGCTGTGACCAGGACAAGGAAAGGGCCATGGACAGCAGCAGTGTCTAGAGCTGGGCAGTACAGGGAGCTCCTGGAGGAGAGGCTGGGTGCCTGTCACGGGAAGCTGCTGGAGAAGGTGCTGGCAGCACAGAGATGCCAAGTGACGTGCCACACGGGCCCCTGGATGCCACCCCGACCTTCCCTCACAGGTCCTGTCCTCTAAGCCCAAGGCCTGGCCAGGCCTCAGCTTCTTCCCACCTGCCTGGCCTGCTGGCTGAGCCATGAGACCCCCACGCTTGGGGACAGCAACAAGTGCCTGTCCCTGGCCAAACAACTCAGGGCAGGCTGGAGCAGCCTTTGCCCAGCCCTGGACACCTGTTCCCCAAGGAGGGGGGCAGCACAGTGATGGGCACCATGGGGGGAGGGGCCTGGCCAAGGCAGAGTGGACACTGTCCAGCCTCAGTCAGGCTGACCTGGGCCAACACTCACACTCGGCCACTTCCGAGCTCTGGGCACAATCAATCACTCAAGCTTTCTAGCCCCCACTTCCTCATCTGTAAAAGGAGGAAATGTCTAGGTTAGGGTGAAAGTTAAATGAGAAAATTCTGGAAAGTACCTGCCACAAACAGAGAGATGCTCTGAACGCTACTCCCTCCCACTGCAGGAGGCCTAAGCTGGGAGGCTGGGGTGGGGCTGGCAAGGGGGAGAGGGGCCAATCTGGCCTAAATCACAGCGAGCAGGAGTGGTAAGCCCCATCCTAGGGGCCTCCTGGTTCACCGCCTTGACCTCACCCTCAGGCCCACAGTGGCCTTGTCCATCCTGTGCCTCCTCCTCCAGGCTCTTCCTCACTGCTACACCCCCAGGGACTGGGGACAACTGGGAGCTGGCAGATGGGCACTTACTTGGGCAGGCCCCGGCTCGGCCGTCTGGCTGGGCCAGGCCACAGCAAAGGTGCCCTCGGCAGCACTGGGCTCCCCGGAAGGCAGGCTGCCAGCTGGACTCTCTGTGGGCTAGTGATGGGCCACCAGGGAGAGCAGGGCGGGAGGGGTGGAAGACCAGGGAGGAGGGGGTGTTGGGCAAGGGCACAAGACAAGAGAAGAGAGTCATGAGCGGCCCAGCGTTGGCAGAGGGGAGACTGGGTGCCTGTGGCAGGCAGCCTGGCCCATCAAGGGACACACGTGGACCCTCTGAAGGGAAAACCACTCCCACCTCCTTGCTCCTACTCCTGACAAAGGGATGAGCAGGCGCAAACGAGCCACACGCGGCTCAGCACCCACCAAAGGCCCCTCGCTAAAATGGCTGCCCGTGCCAGGCTTTCCTCTGGCCTCCTCCACAGCAAGGCTATTCGGAGCCTTCAAGCTCCTGGGAGAAGTGCTCCCAGCACTCGCACACAGCGGCTCCTGCTCCTTCAGAAGCTGCATAGTGGTAGTGCGGCCCCGCGCCCTCCCTGAGCCTCGTGCCTGAGCCCCCAGGTGATGAGGACAACTGCCCAGCAGGCCTGCTCGCATAAGGGCACCTGGCCTCACCCTGCTTCTCCTGTCCCTCGAGCCACCCTCCTCCTGTCCTCTATCCCAACATCTCCCCGATGCCGCTGCCCTGTAGGATCCCCACAGACACAAACCTTCTCAAGGACGAAGACCCTCCACCCCAAGGCCGCCCTGCCTCGCAGGCCGCAGCCCAGCAGGAGGACACCACATCCATCCTACGGGGCCACTCACAGACCCGACGACTGAGCCAAACCACAGAGGACCTTCTCTGGCTAAACCGAAGAGCCCCTTCCCCGCAGGGCCTGGCAGAGGGGAAGCAGTGGGACACCTGGAGACAGGCAGTGACGGCCAGCTCCTGCGCACACGAGCACCAGCCCGGGCGTGCGTGTGTGTGCACCTGTGAGCAGGCCAGGTGCAGGACCAGGCAGGGTGGGCCAGGGAGGAGCAGCTCCCCCTGGGGGTGGGCACAGAGCAAACACAGCTTACCTCCCAGAGGTCCCATGGAATTGACTAGGCGCAGCAGAAGGGGAGAAGGACAGAGTTAGTGCAAAGGTTAGTGACAGGGGGCAGACGAGCAGTCCCCAGGGACCCCCACCCCAAGGCCCTGGAGCCCAACGGGCTCAGGGCAGCACGGAGCCAGGCTCCAGGGTCTCCAGGGGGCCAAGTCCTGGACACCTGCCAGGGAGTGCCCAGACACAGAGCCACTGCGAGGAGAGGGGCAGGAGGCTGACCGAGGCCGCAAGTTACCAAGTGAGTGTTCAGCTGACCTTCCTCCCGAGGGCCCTCTCCCTGACACGTGTCTGCTCTTCCCCTCCTCTTGCGCAGGGCCAGGGGGCGGTAGGGGGCCAGGGCACCAGGGGAAAGGCAGTGAGTGGGAGGAAAGCCTGTTGACCCCAGGACCCTAAAGGCCTGGTGGCTTAGATGGGCACCCATGGCCAGACATGAGCCCACGGCCCGGCGCCCCAGAGACCCGCAGGTCCGCAGGTGGTGGTGGTGGTGGGCTCAGACCAACCTGACCAGAGGGTGTGGGCGCCTTCACGGGGCTCGCCACAGGCGGAAGGGGGTCAAAGTCCAGGTCCAGCAGACTGGCCTGCTCCGAGAAAGGCCCCGGGGCCTCAAACTTGGCAGCAGTGGCAGAGGAGGAAGGCAGTTAGTGACAGGCTGGGAGCACTCCACGGGGAGCTCACGGCAGGCACACATGCTCACGTCTGCCTCACACGTGGGAGCACTGCCCCCACCATGACCCTGGCACAGGCTCCACGCACACAAGGACCGCACCCGCCACCCCCCTCAGACATCAGCAGCAGGCCCACTGGGGTAGCCACCCACCAGCCCAGCCCAGCCAGAGGTCTGTCTTGTCCTGCAGACCGTGGTGGGCTCCCGGTGCATGCTCCTCTCTGCTCCCCACACCCACAGGTTCTCCCAGCCTCACCCTTGCCCCCCCAGAAGCAGCACAGCCCACCGCCCTCCCTAGGACAGGCCCCCTTCGCTGCCCCACACAGCTCACCTGTGGTGACACCCACCCACCCGCCAGCTCCACAGAGTGAGGACAGGGCTGAGCCAACACACACCGCCTGGGAGCCAAATCTTAGGTGTGGGTTCCCCGACACTGGGGGCACCTGTACTCAAACCGCAGGTCCCACCCCCAGAGACTCCCATTCAGCGGGCCTGAGTGCAGCCCAGGAATGTGCTGGTAACAGGCATGGCCCCAGGAGACTGTCCACGTCCACCTAAAGCCTTGCGTCTAGAAGGACCCAAGACCTGGGTCCTGGGGAAATGGGCTCCCCAGACGGGACTTCACAGCGGAGCTGCGGCCTGTCAGCAGAGACCTGAGACTCTCAGTTCTGAGAACACTAGGTGCCAGCTGTCCCACAGCTCAGGGGACAAGGCACAGACCTCGGAGAGCCCGGGCTGAGTGGTCTCACTTCCTGGACACGGGGCCCCAAGTCCCAAGCCCCTGCCCCAAGCCCACCCCCAACTAGTGACTTTCCCTGGGTTGATCCCTGTCTAATGAGGCTGGGGTTGGGGCCACTGCTCTGTCCCCTCTCTAAGTGAGTGAGTGCTCAAGACACCGTGGGTGCATGGCCTGTAGGTGCCCCACCACCCCTGCCAGCTGGTAGCAGTGTTTCTCTCCCCCAAGTAGCCCCACCACCAGCTCCTTCTCAGAGGTCACTCAAGCCCAGACAGCTGCCCTTTTGTGCTCCAAGGGGACAGGGGCACCAAAGGGCAGACCACATCCTCCCTCCCTGCCTCCCAACGAGCCAGCTACCCACCATGCAGGACCACAACTGTCCTCCGGTGCAAGGATGCAGGCTATTCACCTCAGCCCTGCCCAGCAGCCCTGTGAGCACAGCATCACAGACAGCCCATCCCAGCCCCCAGCAACAGCACCCACGGTGTAGGCTTCCCACCCCCGGGCAGAGACCTGGGTCCCTGGATTGGGCAGAGGGGGTAGCAAGGAGGCATGCGGTGAGCACAGAGAGGCCAACACACTCGGTGAGGGCGGTGTGGCTGCAGGGCAGGCCCACGGGGTCCTCGCCTGCTGAACGGGGGCAAGAACCCCCTCCTAACAGCTCAGGTGAAAACCCAACAAGGTCGTGTCAATAAGGGGCTGGCACCATCCCCTACTGAGCGTTTCTTAGCGCTCTGTGTGACCCCGTGTCCCTCATGTGCACCTCTAGGGCGGAGGCCTACTCAGGCTGGTGAGTGCTCCAGCAGCGAGCTGTCCCGGAGGTCATGCCACCCGGTGTCCTCCCCTCTCAGGGGCCCCTGAACCGGCCTTGGTCACCTTCTAGACAGGGGCTCCCAGGCCTGCCGGGCCCGAGCCAGCAAATCGCCCACCTGCCCACCCAGCCACCCCATACCGGAAGTCCCTATTTCTAACTCAGAGAACTCTGTCCCGGCTTAAAGCCCACTCAGCCTTAGGCCACTCTTAGCAGAGACCACCATCCTCAGTTCCCAACCGCCTCTCCTTCCACACTCACCCTCTGCCCTGCACCGCCTCTCCCCACCCCCCAACCCCAGGCCTCTGAGCTTGTGCAAAGGAGCAGGCAGGAGGCAGCAACCAGAGGCCCTGGGCAGAGTAGTTCTAGGGCAGCCCTCCAGCACGGGCCAGCCACAGCCTGGGATCAGCAAGCCTGCACCACAGGCAAGGCCGTAGTGGGAAGGGCCCTGGCTTCGAGGCCTGGAGGGCAGGCTTGGAGGGCTGAGCACACAGTGGCCTCTGCGAACCCATCTGACCTTGTACAGCCCACGTCCGTGCCTCCGCAGTAACCTTCCTGCTCAGCCCTCCTTCTGTCCACTTATGGATGAGCATTACATGCCTTCTCAGGACACTTCCGAGCAGCAGCCCTGCTCCGTGGCCCAAGCACTGTCCCACTCCTAAGGCCAGTCGGCATGTCTGGGAGCTACAGTCTATGTGCCTTGGCCAGACTTTCCAGGGCCTTCCCAACTGTGTTCCCCCCTGCCTCCTCTCACTGCCCCGCTGCTGCACTCTGCACACACTGAACTCTGACCTCCTGAGCCCATGTCCTACCCCTCCTGACATACACACACACTGTTGACTCTGGCTAAAGCAATGTGTCTACTTGCAGCCACCTGGCAAATGTCACCTGCTCCAGGAGGCCCTTCCTGGACTGGCCGGGATCCTCCCTGCTGATGCCTCTTCACTCATCGCACCAGTGGAAGCATGAGGCCACTACCAAGCTGACCGGCTGCCCGAGGACCACCCGCCTGTGTCCCTGCATCTAGCCACAGTCCATGCTCAGAAATGGATGGGGGAGGATGAATGGAGGGGTGGATGAATGAGCAAGGGGGAGGCTCTGGGCCAACCTCTCAGGCCAGATTCTGGCTCTTGAGGCAGAGGCACAGGGCGTGGGATGAAGGAAGAAGGCCATGCATGCCCCGAGAGAGTAAGAGAGAGCTGGGCCGCGGCGGCCGCGGCTGACCTGGGAGGGGGTGGTCACGCTGATCTCAGGGACAAACGTGTCATCAAACAGGCTGAGGATCTGCTCCTGCTTGACCTCCTTGGACGGGGTGTGTTTGGGAGGTGGAGGGACTGGTGGCCCTTTCCGGAGCTGTGGGTCGGCAGCAGGTGAGGGGCCGCACAGCGAGGCACAGCAGAGCGTGGGGGTGGGGGAGGGGGGACAGACAGAGACAAAGCCACGGTTAGTCACACCCCAGGCCCTGGCCCCACCCAGGTAACTGAGGAAGACAAGAAGAGTCACGGCTGCCTGAGGCGCAGGACCACAGCGCCACCCCTAGAGGGAGACTGAAGCAGGAGGTCCAGAAATGCTGTGCAGAGACAGAGTGGATGACAGAGAAGGGGACAGGAGGGGGAGGAAGTGAAAGGAGAGAGACAGGGAGGGAACAGAAAAGAAGAGGAGAAAGAAGGGAGAGCCCGGGGGGCAGGGCGGCGGGGGAGGGGCTGCAGTTCTGGGCTGTCACCCACCTGGGTGAGACACTGAGAAGAGAAGCTGTCGCTGAGAAATAGCTATGACCTGGGCTCTCTGCCCTTCCAGGACCCTCTCTGCATCTCCTGCGGGAGGGGCCCAGGCTCTCTTGTCTGTCACCCGTGGAGGCCAGCATGGAGCAGGAACCAGGGCCCAGCAGAGGGCCAGGCAGGATGGCCACACACCTGCCCATGGAGGGCCTCCAGCAAGTCAGGAACCATGCCCCGCCCCCCAGCCTTGGCTTCCTCACTTGTTGAGATGGGGTGGGCATCTGCCTCACAGGGTGGCTGTGACGGTTTAATGAATGAAAATGTGGGAAGTGGTGGCATAGTGCTGGGCCCAGAGCAAGTACTATTCAAGTGTGGGCTCTTGTCACACTCTTCACATCTAATCAGCTGTGGGGAGGGTCATGGCCAACCACCAAGAGGGCTGCTGCCAGGAGCTGACAGCTGGGAAAGCCTATCAGTTCAGACGGGGCCGCAGGCCAGCTCCTGGGGACATGGCAGAAAGCTGGAGGAACCCGGTGGGGGTAGGAGTGGGGGCCAAGCTTCTTGGGGGAGGCTTCTGGAAGCCCAGGGCCTGTGCCCCTTGGCTACCTCACGCTCCCCTCCCCGAGCCCTTTCCCTCGCTGACACTGTGGAGGTCCTGCATGGCATCATGCCAAGAGAGAAGATGAGGAGGACAGAAAGCAACGGCCTCTGCAGATCTGGATGCCCTGGGGCTGAGGGCCCCAAGCCCCTTGTAGGGGGGGGAAGGAAGATGAGGAGGTCAGCAGCCCCAAGGGTCAGGGAGAGAGGGAAGGAGAGGGTGCTGGGGGGGAGCAGAGGGAGACACACGGTCACAGGCATTCCCAGGAGAAGGCAGGGCCGCTGAGGGGAGTCCAGGCCGGTGTTGGGGAGAGGACTGGGAAGGAGAGAGAAGCAGGAAGAAGAGGGAGCAGGGGAGGGGGCACGGTGCCTACCTGAGACGGGGACTTGGGGAGGGCGGCCCCTGCTGCTGCTGAGCTAGGCGGCTCAGGCTCGTGGTTGACTCTGATCTCCGGGGCGGCCGGGGAGCCATCTGGAGGAGGCGAAGGGCTCTTGTCCCCTTTTGCAGGGGCGTTGTCACTGTGGAGGCGAGACGGGGGAGAAAGCTCAATGGAGGGAAGTCACTGCGTACAAAAGGGAATGTGCAAATGCACAGGTGTGCCTGTGATGGGATGTGTGCACGGATCCGTATGGAAATGCATGTGCATGCGCGTATGAGCATGTGTCTGTTAACATGGGAATTGGAGAGCGTGTATGTGTGTGTGTTCACATAAATTCACCGTGAAAATGCAATGTCCACATGTGTATGAGTGTGTCCCCGTGCTTACAGGTGAGAAGTTCGTGTACGCGTGATTCAGAATGGGTGGAAACGAAGGGTGTGGGCACAGGGCCTGCCTTGGAGACAGTGACGGCCCGGGAGGAACTCCAAGCTGGAGGTCTTCGGTCCTCAGGGAAGCCACCCACAGGCCACCGCTGGGCTCCACCAGGGAGCCGAGCTCCACAGCACGAGAAAGCCAAACATCCTAGAGGCGAATGAGTCTCATCCCACACGTCCTGCAGCGGCCCCTGTGCCTAGCTGGGCCCCCCTCCTCAGCCAGCCCCCAAAGGCCTCAGCCGGCCTCCCCGCCAGTCCACCCACTCACACCGGGACACTGACCACTGCCCGACTCACAGGGCCCATGCTCCCACCCACACCGCGGTCACCATCCACACCTTTGCGCCTACAGGCCCTTTGGGGCAGAGGGCCACAGAGTGGCATCTGGGGGTGAGAGGCTGCAGTCTCTCACATGAGCACCACTTGGGGGCAAGGGGGCAGAAAATGAAAATGTACGTTTGTTCTTGCATAAGGAAACCATGGGACGGTACCGATAAAGACTAGCCACCGGCCGCAGATGGCTGTTGAAGGTTATATTTACATTAAGTGAAACCAGAAGTTCAACTGCTCAGTCACACTGGCCACATTTCAAGTGTTCACCAGCCTCCCGGGGCAAGTGTTGGACAGGGCAGTTCTAGAAGGATCCAAAGAAGCTACTGACCACACAGCCTGGGGGGTGGGGTGGGGCTGGGGGGTGGTGTTGAGATGATGGGACAGGCGTGTGAGAGACATCGTGGTCCCTTCTCATCTCTACTGAATTTGTGTTTCGTGGGAATGTATTTGCCTCCTTAAAGCATACATATAAACATAGTACACACACACACACACACACACACACACACAGATTTTAAAACCCACCACTGTGCTACAAGACCCCCTTCCCCTTCCCCTCTCGCCGAGGCTCCTTTCTGGCTACATTCCTCCCGTCTGGGGACGCATGTTCCCATCTGGAACCTCCTGGTCTGGGCCACAGCCAGGTGGACGTGCTGTGGCACACAGAGGAACCCACTCAACGGAGTTCAGGCTGTCTGCCCTCCTCATTCCCACCGGATAGCCCCTGAGCCCTCCGACCCCACGACACACACACACAGGCCACAGCATAGCCCTGCCACCCCGCCGGCTCCCTCCCACAACAGCCCTGCCCGCAGCACCAAACAGGGGACACAGGTTAGGGGTTAGTGGCACCCTCGGAGCAGGATGCTAGGCGCATGCACAGGGGTCGGCCGGCCAGGTGCCGGCCCCAGACACCCCCACAATGCAGCACTCGGTGCCGGTACCTGTTCTTCTTTCTGAGCAGCCGGGAGAGCAGTTTAGTTTTCTTTCTGTGGGAACGGACGGGACGCAGAGGCCTTCATTTTGGGGAAACGCCCAATTTGAGGTTGGCCTGCTCCCTTTCCTCATCAGCAACCCCTCTGCTCAGAGGGGTGCCAAGGGGCAAAGCCTCCCCTAAAGCTCAAAGGCCATGAAGAGGTCCTGACCCTGCCCTAACCCTAACCCCCATCGCCCAGTCCCAGGAACCCCACTGACCTGGGCATGCAGCCAGGCGCCTTGGAACAGAGCTGACAAAGTGAGAGGGTGCAGCCCCAAACCAGGGCTGACCAGCTGAGGGAGACTGCTGGCCACCCACCCTGCCTGTGGTTCAGCACACAGGGGCTCTGGGGGCCCACAGTGCCTGGAGGGGGGTGCAGCTGGCCGCTGGGAGGCCTCTGAAAGGAAGCAACCAGGCTGCAAAACGGGCCACCTTGCAGTGAAGGAGGTTCATAGAGCTCCACTCCCCCCATCCCCTCCATTCCCCTCCCCATCCGCTCACACCAGCCTTCTCCCACAGGAAGCCTGGGTCCAGCCGCTGCACTGCCCAGGTGGCCTCCATTCACCACCCTCCCATCTTACCTGTAGGCCCAGCACAGGGAGAGACCCTTCCTCCCTGCAGGGACCTGGCCTTGCTTCCCCACCCCTACCCTGCCCCCTGCTCACCCCTTGGCCTCAGGGCCCCCTGTGGGCTCCTTTCTCTCAGTCACACACATTCTGGTTCATTTTCAGGGAGAAGAAGAACAACATTCCCTGAATAACTCCTTAGTCCTCCGTGGCCCCCCAGTTGCCCCAAGACGCAGATAAACGTTCCCCGTTTCACAGAGAGGAAGCTGAGGTCCATCCATACCCTGTGGGCTGTGCTGTCACAGGTGCAAGCCAAAACGGAAGGGAAATCCCAGACCGGCTATCATTTCCCTTGACCCGCAGCCAGAGGGCAAGGCACTTCCCTCCTCCCTCACGGTTTCCCCTCAGGAAGCAGGAATCTCCTCGCAGCTGGAGGGGACCCTGAGAGGCCAGACCAGGCCAAGGACAGGAACAAGGATGATTTTGTGCGTGCACAGGATGCCACCATCCAGGGACTTGGGCTTTCCCAGGAGCAAGGAAAGGAAAAGGTGGCACTATGCCCCTGCTGGGGGAGGAAGGCTCCCCTTCCAGGTGGCTCCACATCAGCACGGAAGCTTGGAGTCCCCGGGCCCCACCTCCAAGGCTTTGCAGGCACCCTGGCTGCTGGGCTCCACAGGAGGGGAAGCCAGGCCCAGGCCCAGCTCAGGTGTCAGGTGACGCTCAGACTGTCCAGGAGTGCTCCTTCTCTGATGCCACACACCAGAGGAATGTGGGGTACCCTAACCTGTCCCCCTGAGCAGAGAGGCCAAACCCCCAGGGCGGGGCAGACACAGCCCTGCCCTGGTCTTTCAGGAATGAGCAAGCTCTGCCCCAGGACCCTGCCCCAGACCACACCTCCCTCCACCCCACCCTCAGCCAGACGGCCAGACAGTGCTGGGCTACACGCACCTGGGCTGGGCCTTGACTGTGAACGTGTTGCTCCCGTGCTGCTTCTCCAGGCTAACCAGCACATCGTTGAGGTTCTGGTTGAGCTGCAAGGGGACAGCAAGCAGGTGGGGAGAGCCTCTGGGGCCACCAAACACCTCTGTCTCCCCAGTAACATCCCTGCTCCTCCCCATACCTAACCCCTTCTTGCTCCCCGTCCCTTACCAGGAGTAGGGAGCTGGGAATTGCACACCAAACCCAGAAAAACGAAGGGGAAGAATGAAGGGAGTGGGCTACATTACTAATCGTTACTGCTTCTGAGGACCATCCTCTCTCTTCTTTCTACTTGTAGAAATTTCCTAAAATGCCTCATGCAGCTTGTACGGTTTTTAAATGTTTTTAAATTGTTTTTGCAAACTAACTGTTGATTCTAATTATTAAGGTCATTGTGCCAAGATGTTTTCAGGCCACCCTACAACTGCCAAAGATTTCACTAAAACCACAGACAGGATAGAAGAGGTTTATCCCATGTACACAGTGATTCTCACTGTTGAAAAAAATTTCCCTCTTTCGCTTTGGCTACCAGGAAGCTCAGAACTGAATTTTCCTCCTACTTTACATAAATGTTTTCTTCCCCCAAACACCTCTTCCCTTTTTAAACTTTTCATAAGTTGTCTCAAATGTTTAAAGGCAGGAAGGAAAAGAATGGGAAGACCTAAAAGGCAGGAAATCATAGTCAGGGTGGTGGCTCAGGAAGAGGCCCCAAGCTGCTGCTTCTCCTCCTGCCCTGGGCCTGGACTCCACCGCCATCACTTGGTTCTTTTGGGCCCAAGAGACAGAGTCAGCGACCCCTCGAGTGCACAGAGGGAGGGGCTGCCAACACTGGGTCTCTCCAACTCTGCTGTGTAGTTTAACTGCCAGTTAAAATGAAAATAATACAACATAGGAATTCAAGCTAGTCAGACCCCTTCTTACCCCGGATTCTGGCAGATAAAGCAGATGCGTTTCAATGTCTTAAGAAACATGAGAAAAAAATTGAGAAATTCTAGGAACTTACTGACTATTTGCCTACGAACAGGGAAAGGGCCAGCATTCTCAGAGCTCCCTGAGCCAGTGTCACCTGAGAACACACTGAAACCTCAGGAGGGGCTGGTTCCATCCAGGCAGGGAGGATAGGACGGGGCGAGGAGGGCGCAGGGGCCAGGCATGTGGGCCCTGCTCACAGCCTCCCCAGCACTCCCACTGGGCCTGGACGCTCTAGAGCAGGGAGCTCCTGGAGGCCAGGACCAGGCGGCTCTCCCCAAGGCCCAGAGGCAGCACTGTGGTCACTAGTGTGCACCAAGCCCCAGCAGGAAAAGAGGGAGCTTGGCCGGCCCCGTCCTTGCCTCTGACCCTGGCCCTTGGCAGCAGAGCGTGGCCCAAAGGGGTCACCAGGACCTACCTTACTCATCTCCTTGTGGAAGTTCTCCTCCAGGCCTGCAATGCTCTGGAACGTGTTGACATAGAAGCCTACACGGCTGTGGGAAGGAGGGAGGGAGGGGCAAAGAGAACACACAGGTCAGCGGGCGGCCCAGGAGACACACACACACTGACACACCTCCACCTTCGCCAGAGACACCAACCGTGGGAGGGCACAGGGCACAGCGGACAGACATCCTCAGGAGGGAAGCCAAGGCTCAGCGCCACCACCTCTGGGGACTCACCCCTGGGGACTCACCTGTTCCACAGGGACGGCAGCTCTTCCTGTAGGTCCACATTCATCTCCTCAAACACCTTCTGGGCTTTGATGAGCTCCTCCTCTGCCTGAGGGGCAAGACCCGTCACTCCCCTCCCCTCCGCCAGGCCTCTGTCCCAGCCAGCTGGGACCGGGCCAGGCCCACCCGCCCCCCAAGACCTGCTTCCCCCAACCTCCCACCCCCGAGATCTGTTCCCCCAACCTCCTACCCACCCGCTCAGATCTGTTCCCCCAACCTCCCACCTCCCGAGACCTGCTCCCCCTAACCTCCCAGCCCCAAGATCTGCTCCCCCTAACCTCCCACCCCCATGGTAAAAGGGACACCCCACCCACCCCCATCCCCGTCAGGCCAAGGTGGGCCAGGAGGGAGAGGAGGAATGAGCAGAGCACAACAAGAAGGCTCCAGACAAGGGGTCCAGAGGCTGGGGCACAGGAAGGTCACAGACCCAGCCCAGCAGGGACCCTGACCACTTACACATGAACCCCTCTCAGACTAAGTGTCAGCCTGCTGCCCAGCTCCCTTGGCCTTGTCCTTGCTGTCCCTGCCTGAGTACCCCTTTCTCAGAGTAGGCTCCTACTCAGCCCCAGCCCCCAGCCTGCATTTCACCTCCCTATAGGAGGTGGTAGCAGCATTTCCTCTGTGACTTGTCCCCACCACACAGAGCCCAGAGGCAGCTGCTCAGGCATCCAAGAAGGACAGGGGAAAGATGGGGGTGAGGGCAGGGCCAGGGGAGGAGGGAGCTAGGTTGCCGGGCAGGGTTCCAGGGCTCACCCCCAAAGCCCTCACCCTGGCAGGCCCAGCGCCCTCCAGACCCGCTGACACCCACCAGGTGGCGCTAAGGCCCCATCCCAGAGCCGAAGGCGGAGACTGGTGAGGGTGGCAGTGAGTCACAGAGCCCAGGCAGAGAAGGGGCTCTGCTAGCTCATTGGGAGGACACTGCTGGAAACAGTGACTCAGGGGGGTGACTTGGATTCAGAGTCTGAGTCACATCCCAGGAACGCAGCAGGCCCCTCCCCGGGGGAACACTCCCCGCCAGCAGCCTTACATTCTCAGGCCTCTGGCAAAGGCAGCCACCTGACCAGAGCGACAGACCAGAGCCACAAAGCACACGATTTCCGCAGCCCACCCAGCTGTCCCATCCAGCTCCGGGCCCACTATCCCTGCTGTTCCCTGCCAGCCCAGCCTCGGGGATGGGCGTGGGGCTGGAGGAGTGAGGGACCACCCTGCTCCTGATGACAATTATCTTCAGGTTGCTGGAGCTTGCTAGAATAAGCTCCTTGCCTAACTGTTTAAAATCTAACTTAAAAATTAAAGGTGGAATAGGGAAAGAAAGAAAGAAAGAAAGAAAGAAAGAAAGAAAGAAAGAAAGAAAGAAAGGCAAAAGAAAGACAGACAGAAAGACAGAAACACGAAAGAAAGAAAAACAGAAAGAAAGAAAGAAAGAAAGAAAGAAAGAAAGAAAGAGAAAGAAAGATAAAAGAAAGACAGAAAGACAAAAGAAAGACAGACCAAAAGAGACAGAAAGACAGAAAAACAAAAGACAGAAAAGAGAGAAAGAAAGAAAGAAAGAAAGAAAGAAAGAAAGAAAGAAAGATGAAAGAAAGACAGAAAGAAAGACAAAAGACAGAAAGACAAAAGAAAGAAAGAAAGACGAAAGACAGAAAGAAAGAAAGACAGAAAGACAAAAGAAAGAAAGAAAAACAGAAAGACAGAAAGAAAGAGAGAGAGGGAGGGAGGGAGAGAAAGAAAGAAAGAAAGAAAGAAAGAGAAAGACAGAAAAACAAAAGACAGAAAGATGAAAGAAAGACAGAAAGAAAGACAGAAAGAAAGAGACAGAAAGAAAGACAGAAAGACAAAAGACAGAAAGATGAAAGAAAAGACAGAAAGAAAGAGACAGAAAAACAAAAGACAGAAAAAGAAAGAAAGAAAGAAAGAAAGAAAGAAAGAAAGAAAGAAAGAAAAGAAAGAGGAAAGGAAAGAAAGAAAGAAAGAAAGAAAGAAAGAAAGAAAGAAAGAAAGAAAGAAAGGAAAGAAAGAAAGAAAGAAAGAAAGAAAGAAAGAAACAAAGAAACAAAGAAACAAAGAAAGAAACAAAGAAAGAAAAGAAAGAGAAAGAGAGAAAGAAAGGAAGAAAAGAAATGTCTGCCTGAGCATGCACGCCTCCGGCAGCTCTTGGAGAGGACCAGACCCAGCAGGCCCACCCTGCCATACTCCACTGTCGGCCACTCAGGTAGGTACTGTGGGTCTGTAGAACCCACAGAATGAGTTCTGGCACTGTCACATACCCCTCCCACCCAACTGCCACGGGTCTGGCTGAAGACCCACGTTCCCCAGGAGCTCTGGCACAGCTCCCGTACCCCCAGAGACCACCTCTCCATGGCGATTCGGCCACTACCCCACGACACTGGTCCTGACTCCCCAGACGAACAGTGGTGACAATGACACTGAGGATGGCCTAGCAGCTCATTACTGTAGGCCAAACTCTGTTCGCACACCCAGCAATCCTGTGAAGAATAGGGTGGCTCCGTTTTAGCGTTCCTGGAAGTCAGGGCCTGTGTCTGTCATTCCCTTTGGGTCACATTCTTCATATTCTGGCTGTTTCTGAAGCACTGGAGGGGGCAGGGGGTCGGGGAAGAGCTTTCCGTTGCTGGAGAGATCTTGAAGCCCCGGTGGCTTGGCTACACGCCAACGGACACGTGGAACAGATGGAAACAGGCCCGCTCACCATGCCACGGGGCACTGGGGTCCCGCAGGCAGGTTTTAGGGGACTGTGGCCAGTACGGAGAGCAGCTCAGAACTGGCCCAGGGAATATGTAGCACTGGTCAGCTTAAAGAACACAGCCTCACCAGGTCACACTATCTCCCCAAAGTCAAGTCAGCCAGCAGGGCAGCCCCGGGACCACAGTGCCCCAGCTCACAGCCAGACAGCTGCCCGTGGGAACTCAGGAGACTCCCCAGCTTCCAGCCAGGCGTGAGGCAGGGTGGGGGCAGAAAGAGGATCTGCTCAAATAAAAATTGGGTCCAAATGGGAAAGCCAATTGGGCTGAAAGGCCAAACATCTGCAGTCCAACATCCAAAGATGAGATCATATGCCTTAGCCTCCCTAGTGGCTCCCCTGAGGCGGGGGGATGGGGCCCTCCCAGCAGGATCCCCTATCCACACCCCACCCGGGAGTTCAAAAGCAGCCACAGGCACCACCCCAAGCTCCACAGACTCCCAGAGGCAACAAAAATCTTCACCTGGTCTCCTGCCAAACCCATCTCAGGGAAAATTATGCAGAAAGCCTGGGTCTGGGTCAGTGGCCCCAACCCCCTCCAGCCAGGAGTCCTGAACTCTACAGGCAGGGATGGTGCCCCAACCTCTAGCTCCTCCTTCACCTCCTGAGGGCCATCTCCCCCAGACTTTGGAGATCCAGGGTCAAGCCACCCTCAGGGTAGGACTGTCAACAACTCAGTGCCTCCAAAGTCACCCCATAACTCTAGTCTAAAAGAAATCAGGCAGCAGGTCAGATAAGAAATTGGGCCGCGAGCCCATGCTGAGCCCAGAACACTCCACATTACAAGCGTTCAACACGTGCAGGTTGAAGATGATGAAATCAGGAGGTGGCCCAGAAAAAATGGGGCCACTGCCCAAAGAGAAACCCAACCTGCTGGGTCAGGGCTCTGTTGCGCACCCCCACCTCAGGACCACGAAGGGGTGCTGGAGTCCTGCCAGTTTCCCTGGAGAGAAACCATGAGGCCACCTCTCCCAGGGTGTATCTAGCCGTCCCTGGCCACACTGCGCTCACCAGGCACCCAGTCCATCCCAACGGCAGAGGTCTGCGAAGAGCGAAGTATTACCAGGGTATTAAGATCAGTTAGGAGTTCTGTACAAAGGCCTCCTCCAAGAAGCCCTCCAGAACCACTGTGGTGCACAGTTTGCCCTTCGAGAAACTCCCAAAGAGCCAACCCTCCAGGCCCCAGGTCTCAGATCCCAAACACACTTGCAGAGCCTTCCCAAGGTTTCCCCTCTAGGGGCACCATGAGGGCCCACAGTTCCCAAGGGTCCCTTCGAGCTGGAGATTTCGCCTCTCTGGGCAGGTGTGTCTCCTCAGCAAATTCTGGATAACCTCACAACTTTTACTAGGCTTGAAGGACAACACATGTTCGGACAGGAGCCCTCAGAGAGGGCAAATGGCTCGGAGGCTTTCCTGCATTCCCAGAGGCTCGGATTTCATAGATTCTCAGGACTACCAGAGACCCAGGCATGAAGCAACAGACTGCGGTCCACCCCAGGTTAACCGGAGCCCCAGGCCCCTCTCAGTCGCCCACATTTGACCTCAGGTCTCCTCTGAAGCAGGAGCTCTCCCAGCAGAGGCATTTGAAAACAGCCCTGCCCCCCACCAACCCAGGAAAGAGACTGAGCCCTCCCCCCGCGCCGGGCAGTGCAAGACGGGCGCCCAGCGCCAAGGACAGGACAACAGACCAGAAGGCGCCAGCACGTGCAAGGTTAGAAGCCAGTGTCACCTGATTTCGGAGCAGGTTAGTTTGAGCTACGAGATGAGCCTGCAGTTTGCCTTGGCACCACTGGGGGGCGGCTTTCTCAAGCAGCGAGACAGGCTGGGGTTGGGGAAGGGAGGTCAAGGTGAAGGAGAGTGGAGAAACAGGAGGGAGATGGGGAGAGAGAAACAGAGACACAGATATTAAACACCAAGTCCAAACGTCCCAAACACAGTGACAGACAAGCTGGCCGCCCCTCCAGGGGGCCAGCCCCCCAGCAGGTAAAGGCCCCTCAAGGTCAAGAGAATTAAGGGGAGCCCCAGGCAAGGGGCAGAGAAGGGGGTGCAAAGCAAACTGTGCAAGCAAACTTGCACTCCAACTGCAAAGCAAAATGTGAGAATCGTTAGCAGGGGCAGAGGGGCTCAGCAAGCTTGGTCCTGCTCCAGGGTGGGGGTGGGCTGGGGAGGGGAGGGGGACCCACCCTCGGCCCCTCACTTGTGGACAGTGTGGCCAGCCCAAGCCCTGTGCCCCCAGGCTTGTTCCAGCTGAGATAGGGTCACATCGGATCCCATGACAGAATTCCACTCAGAGCACGCCAGGTCGGGCAGGGCCGTTCCAGTGAAACCCAAGCCAGGCCTGTTCTCATCCTGGAAAGTGGCCTCAGAGTGGGGTGGAGGAACCAAGGGCCAGAGCAAGCACCAGAGGATGGGCAGGAAGTGGGCCCTCACCCAGGTGCCCGCAAGGGCCTTTCACTCGCTGCCGTGGGTCCAGCACCATCCTCCACCCGCCTCTGCTACCTGGGACTAGTCACCTGCTATAAAGCCATCTGCAAGCGAGATTGATGGTTCCTGCCCCTGGGGAGCAGAGACAGTCAACAGTGCAAAGGGGTGCAGGGAGGGCAGCACAGAGGAAGGCCCCTCCAAGGGACGTGGGTACCCAGCCTGAAAACTCTCCCCCGCAGCCCTGCCATCCAGCCCTTACCTTGGCAATTTTGGTTTCATCCTTCTTTTTGGCGGTTTGGAGGGACTCGTAATGGTGCCGGGCGCTGTCATAGTCCACCAATTTCCGCCCTCGCTTGGCAATGCGTGACTGGAGGACAGACGGGGTGGGGGAGCGGTGCTGAACAGGGCCTCACCCATGCTGAGATGCTGACCAGGCTGGGCCCAAAGAAACTGGGGGAAGACGAAGGGCCCAGGGCAGTCGACCCCGGGCTCAAGAAGGGCATCTCATACATGCTTGAAACACGTACTCCAACATTTCCGGTGGCAAAGAGCTCACACCTTCGAGGCAGTCCCTGCCCTCTGGGGTCCTTTCTCATACAGAGGCGAAACCATGTCCTTCAGTATCCACCCATTGTTGTCAGTACCCTCCAGCCAGTACTGTGGGACAAACCTCCACCCTGGCCTGGCCCTCAGCTCCTTAAAGACGCCTCCTGGACCCCAGGCTTCTCTTCTCCCAGGCCACCACCATTAGCCTCCCTTCCATACTCTTCATAAGGCCTCTTCAGGAGCCTGAGCCATCTGCATTGGGCGGCCATGGGGGCCAGCATGGAGCCTGACTCCCCAGGGATCAGGTCTAGCACAGCAGTCAGCATCTGGGCTCAACATCTCTGCTTCCACGTCTGAAGCATCTGGGGCTCATTGGCCTCAGTGGGGACCCTGGCACACTGACAGTTCCCAGTACCTGGGGGCCGGCTCTCGGAACACACACAATAACACATATACACCCAGATAAGAGGGAATACACACAACGATACATACATTCCCTTCTAAGCACACATAGGCTAATGCAGGACACCTATAGGCACACAGGCCCAGGCCTTACATGCCCTCAATACACCTTATACAACCCTATAGTCGTTCCACAGTGACATGGCCACACACGCATACATGCACCACGGGGTCTCTTCCCCTAGTCCGGAGACCCAAAGGTTCAGGGCCCAAAAGCTGTCAGCTCTGAAAGGCCCAGGGCTGGGGGCTGGTGGGCTGGCCTCAGAGGGAGCAGCCCTGGAGGGATGAATTGCTGGGTGAGGGAGATGCCTGCCTTCGGGGCATGGCCACCTCAGTGCCTGAGCGGGGCAGAGGCTGACCCTTCCCCCCACCCCTCTGTCCCCTCTCCCACTCCCCTGCACAGGCTACCAGGCCAGAGCAGGACCGATCTATAGAGAGTGCCTCTCACCTTGATGTCAGGGAACTGACCCAGGTATGTGTCCATGGTCAGCAGTGCCTGGTCCACCAGCTTCTGGTGATAATCCAGCCAGAGGAGGTCATTGTTCTGAAGGACGTAAGAGTCCCTGAGTATACGGCCGGGGAGCTGGGCCGCACCCAGTCTCCCGCCCTCTCCTCCCAGCAACCTGGGGTCAGATTCAGCCCCATCACTTCGCAGCTCAGAGGCTTCTCAGAAGCTTGGGTTCCTTGGGTGTGGAATGGGTGTACTATAAAATCACTCCTGCCCTGTGGCCTCTCATGGGGCAACTCTAAGGGAACGGATAAGCCCAAGGTCAGGGAGCCGAAGTGATTTGCCCAAGGGCACATGGCATGTGGATGCCTGAAAACCAGAAGGGCTTGTCCCCGTGGGCGAGGAACAGGCTGGGAGCTGAGACAAGGAGGGCCTTCCGGGAAGGACTGAGGCCACCTGCCTCACGCTCACCTCAGCTATCTTGTTTGCTTCATCCCTGCCAGGCCAGTCGGGCTCGTACACCTCCTGCAGACATTCGTTCAGTTTCTTGGAGGCCTCGTGCATGGCTGTGGGGCAGAAGGGCCATGCTGCAGCCAGGGCCACGGTCACTCTTGCCCCCACCTCCAAAGGCCCTGGAGGTGTGTGGGTCCCCACTACCAGCCCTTACCCCTCCACCACAAACCCTGCTCCCCTTCCCAGCTCTGCACCCATCAGCAGCACATGGCAAAGGTCCTTCAGTGTCCCATGAAGCCCCCCTCCCCAGGCCGGGTGTGCCCCAAGAGCCCCACCTGCCCCTTACCTTTGACGGAGGCCAGGTAGGTCCGGAGATCCTTCTGCAGTCGAGTGCCCTCGGTCTACAGAGAGAATGACAAGGACAGCATGAGGGCCCGGGGCACACCCCATACCTGTCCCCATCCTTCCTGCACCCCAGCGTGGACAAATGCAGGCTGCTCCTGACAGCTGGCACAGATCAGCTGTCCTCATCAGGGCACCAGCGGGATGAGAGGAGACGAGACATGCGGAACAGCCCCCGAGCACAACCCAGCCTGGAGCACCACTCGGAGCACAGCAGCTATTGCCTCTCTGGCGACAGAATGTACTGGGCCTCCAGCGTTCCTCAGCACCACCCCTGCCTCAGGGGCCCTGACCCCAAAGGATATCTGTCCTGAGCCCGTCAGCACCTGCCTCTTGCAGGCACTCTTCAGAGCCCTGTAAGGAAGGCAGGGAAATGGAGACCTTTCCACCCTGAATAAGACACGGGGGGCACGGGCTGAATGGCACACACATACAATGGGGTCGGCGGCCCCCAGGCATGCTCTCACACGACCGGGGACCAGGTGACCAATGAGCACAGAACACAGGAGTGGAACACCCAGCACCTTGTCCTGAAAGCTCAGGCCAGCAGGCTCCCACTGCATCGCGCCAGAGACAGAGGATGGCACTGGAAGGGGTGGGCAGGTGGGCTGCAGAGGTGGAAGGGAATGGCTTAGCCAGGCTTCAGAGAAGTGCAGGGTCACGCCCGGGACTCTCAGGACACTGGCCCAGCCAAGAGGGAGGAGGCAGGAGGTAGGAAAAGGCTGGCCAGGGGACTGGGCCAGGCAGGGAAGACCCTGAGCTGGGGAGGCAGCCCCAGCAGCTTCCTGAGGCAGCAGGACCGGTACAGAGGATGGCCCCTGGGCAAAGCCTCCAGTCCCTCTGGATAATCAATACCACACAAGGCAGGAGCAGGAAAGCGGAGTCCCAGGGGAGAGAGGGGGCCAACAGGCTGAGGCAACAGGTGACGTACGAGACCACCAACAGTGAGATGCTGAAGTGTCCAGAGGCCATGTGTAAAGTGGGAGAGCACACACACAGGCTTTAGAGTTATGAAGGCCCAAGTCAGGCCCTTACTAGACATGAAACCTCAAGCAAGTTACCGAACCTCTCTGAGCCTCGGTCTCCTCATCTGCCAGCTGGGGTGACCGAGCCTCGCCTGGCAGACCACAAGCTCACATGTGCTCAGGGAACAGCGTAAGTGAGCCAGGCCAGGCCCCCAGCTTCAGGAGATGGGCTTTATGCGGATGATGGTGATGCGGGGCAGGGGGGGAAGCATGAGGAGGGCAGGGCCTCTGGAGAGCCAAGGGTGGCAGTGCCAGAAGCTGACTTCTGCAGGGGAGGAGCACCGTCCTGGCGCCTCCCTGCCCTCCCTGCTCACGTGTCAGCAACACCCCTGGATCCCCCTGCCCTGGTGGAGGGCGAGATAGACACGGACCCGGCAAGCAGCCACAGCCCCACTCCTGGCCTGCCTGGCGCTTCTGCAGATGACAGGTGGTCTCTACTCCAGCTGAGGGCAAGCAGGGACACAACCAACCTCCTAGGCTCACCCAGGCACCCTCAAACCTCTCCTGTCCCCGCCCCCCAAACAGGCCCTCCCTCCTCACAGCCAGGGCCTCCTCTTCCTCCCGCAGTGTCCCCAGAGCATCACGCACCAGCTGGTTCTTTCCCTGCACCATCTTCGTGGTATCATTTGTCCCCACCTGACCGACGAGGAAGCTGAGTGGTTCAGTGGCTTGCCCGGTGTTCACGGACTGGAAGACCCGGTGAGGACCCCCACAGCCTGGACACTCGGGTCCCACCACAGCTGCCTACTTATTACAATTAATGCTTCCAGAAAACAGCAGAGGTGTCATGCAGGAAGGGTTTCAGGGCAGTGCATAAGATGTACAGTTAGGGAAGAAAAAAAACCCTCTCCAAAATTCCTTCAGTCCCCCCAGAGTAGCCTATAGAACCGTGGCCACACCTAATTCTGAGAACTTTAGAGTTTGAGGCTTGTTAATTAGAGATCAAAGGAAGAAATCAGAGATCAAAGGAGGCCAGGCCACAGCATCCAAAGCTCTCTGGAATTCTATCTCGGGCCAGATGTGGACCGTGCAGGACCGGGAATGAAGAAGGGCCATTCCCACTCTTGACGCTTTGGCAGCTGAGGTGAAGATTCAAGTGTGTTCATGATGTGATGCCATTGCATTCATCTGAGCCGGCAGAATCTTCCAGACTCAGCTTCTCTTCCTGCCAAGCTCTGTCATCCCACTCCCCTCCCCAGCATCATACACATCACCCCGAGGAAGGGGTCTCCGTGGGGTGGCTTGCCGTGGTTGCCCGGGCCTCAGGCCGTACCAGGGCTCCTTGTGTTTCCCAAACAAGGCCTCGCTGTGAGCAGGCACACTGGGCACAGATGTGCGAGGGGCCGCCCAGAGCTCTGCCTCGCATGTGCCAGCCGCAGCTGGGCCCCTAAGCCACACTCCCCAGTCAGTCCCCGGGACCAGACACAGCCCTCCCCCATGCAGGCCAGCGCTCAGGCCAACACAGAACCTGTGTGTTTGCTCCCAAACTGGTTCCCTCACCCCCCCACCCCCCAATAGAGCATCCAAGAAACAACTCTCTGGAGGTTCCCAGGGCTCTAACACCCCTTGCAGAGCAGCTGGGGGAAGAATAAAGCTCAAAAGCACAGTCCCTCCAGCCTGGCTCTGTGGGCTCTGGACTCAGAGGATTCTGGAAGGACACAACTACCCAGTACCAAAACCCAGGGCAGTTGCATGGGGGGTGGCTTGGCCAGCACCCCATATCCCTGCTAGACCTCCCTTCAAAGGGTGCTCCCTGCCTTCCCTGACATCAGCCCCGACCAGTGGTCTGAAAACCTAAGCTCCTATCTTCCCAGGGAGTGCGGGGGGCTCCCACATGGACCCTCTCTGGCTCCGGCTGACTCTTGCTGCTTGCAGTCAGTTTCAGAGGATCATCACTCAATAGCCAGAGATGCCCTCTCTGAGCCAAGCAGGCCCTAAGAACGAGAAGGAATCAGGCCTGTGCCCCCTCAGCGAGAAAAGCAAACAGCAGCAATGAGCCCTGGGGTGCAAGCTACAGGTGGCCCCAGGACAAAGAGCATGGCCCACCTGGAGGACCCAGGATGGCTTCCAGAAAGGCCTGAGCTGGACCTGAGCTGCGGGGAGGTAGTGGAGGAGGTGAATGGGCCCTTTGGGGTTCCCCAGTGCAGGGACAGAGGGCAGAAGGGCTAGACTGGCACTAAGTGGGGCCAGGAAGGGGTCTGATGTGCCCCTGTGAGAGCCGGCGACTGCCAGGTGACCTACACCCTCACCTAGGGCACCCAGAGGGAGGGGTAGATTTGCTGCCTTGAAACCCATATTCCCAGCCATCCTAGTCCCCGGCTAGCACTGGGCCCACTCTGCTTGGTATTCCCAGATAAAGAGCAGGAGAACACTCAGCTTCCAGACTTTCCACACTCAGCCTCCACCCCACCTTTCCTGGGGTCACTCAAGCCCAGGGCCCCAGTTACCCCCACACACCAATCAAATCCAGAACTGCATGGCTGCCTTAAACCCCAAGAGAGGGTCACCCCAAGCTTCAAATGAGACCTCAAATCCACCCCCTCCTGCTCGGCCCCTGAAAAGCCAGCCACCCTCCCCAATCTGAGGACAGACAGAGCCCCAGCTCAAGTGACCACTCCATGCCCGCCACCCGCACCAGCTATCTTTAACTCTGGCCTCACTGCCTGGTCCCTGAGCCCAAGGATCACTGAGTGACTCCCTGTCCAGAGCTGGGGCCCAGAGAGGGTGACTGTGACGGACGAAAGTGGAAAGCAATGCTGTGGTCATAGCACTGGGGCCAGACCACAGGGAACCTCAGATCCCAAACCTGTGCTTTTTCTCCTTCCACCAGACAGCCCAGCCTGCTCTGAGGCAGCCCCATCACCCCCTGCCCAGCTCAGGAGCCCTAACCCTTCTCCCCAGCCCAGCCAGCTGTCCTCAGGCCTGGGACTCAGCTCCAGAAGGGGTGCCTGAGAGTGGACAGATCTGGACACCACACCACTGTGTGCCCTTGGAAGAGTCGCTTAACCCCTCTGAGCTTCAAGTACCCATCTGTAAAATGGAAGATATCAGCATCCGCCTCAAGAATGCAAGGTTAGTGTCTGTAAAATACAAGCAGTACCTAGTCTATAGTCAAGAACGCAAGGTTAATATCTAGTGCCTAGTCTATAGTAGGTACTCTAGCAACACTGATTCCCCCAAGGGCTTTCAGAGCATCCCACAACCTGAGGAAGCCAGCTGAGTAGGGGACAGACCCCTGGAGCTTTCAGGTGACAGAATCAGAAGCAAAGACTTCAGGGTTCTTAGCCAAACCTCCATTTTGCAGGTGAGAGAACTGAGGCCCAAGGAGCAGGGGTTCACCCAGGGCCACAGAGGCAGTAGATGGCTCTGTCATGGCACCTACTGGGGCCTTGAAACACTTCCCATTAGCAGCCTGGGGGACAATCAGCCATGAGGGCTCCTATCCCTGCCCTAAGGAACCTTTCAACAGAGCTCCTCTGACAGGCAAGGATAAACTTGGTCCTGGGGACTTTCCAAGCTGCTCTCTGCATCCCCTTCTCCCACCATGCCCCCGGCCCTCTCCCAGCATCCTCCCTGGGACTCTCCCAACATGTCCCCAGCCCTCTCCCAGCCTCCTCCCCAGCCGTCTCCCAGCATCCTCCCTGGGACTCTCCCAGCATGTCCCCAGCCCTCTCCCAGCACGCCCCCGGCCCTCTCCCATCATGCTCCCTGGGACTCTTTTAGCATGCCCCCAACTCTGACCCAGCATGCCTCCAGACCCTCTCCCAACATGTTCCCCAACCTCTCCCAGCTGCCTTCTGACCTTCTCCTTAGCTGCTCTTTAACTCTCCTAATATGCTCCCTGGCCCTCCCCTGTCACCCCAGCCATCTCCCAGCATGGTCCCCAGCCCCCAGCCAGTGAATTGTCAAAGTTCTCCAAAGAGGACCCCCTCCCCCAGGTTGCATTCCAGCTGCAGAGGCATTGGTGGGCACCTTCAGTGCTTTCAGTGGCCTCAGACATGAACAAGGAGGAGGAAGAAGACTGGTCTGGGCCTATTTGGCCCCTTTCCCAGGACAGCTTAGGCCCTAACCCCACCCCCATGCCGATTCTTACTCCTTGTGGCCTCTCCTGGCCTCCACCCCCATCTGTCACTCACTGAGCCTGGCCTGCAGAAGCCATGGGGCCACGGCCCACTTCTCCCTCACTTCCTACTACCTCAGCCCTTCCCCAGGAAGGGAGAGTCACCAAGGTCATCTCATTCCCCACTTCTATGTCCTCAGACACAGCCACAGAAGTGGCTTATTCTAGACTCAGCAGATTCATGTGAGGAAAAAGTTTCAGGGACGTCCCAGTTGAGGCATTCAGGGTCCTTCAGTCAAGAAGATAGAAGAAGTCCTCTCTTGTATCGAACCACTGCCCCCAGGCTGCCAATGTGATTAAGCCCCTTCTGTCACTGGTCTCTGACCTATGCAAAGGGACCTGATAACAGTGCCACTGTAGTCTTTGGGACCAAACAAGTATGGATCTAAATCCACTCCCAAAACAAGATGGCTTTTGACAAATTACTCAGCTTCTCTGAGCCTTTCTGCTTCATCTATAAAAAGGGAACGATGACACCAGATACCTTACAGGGATGTTGGGAGGCACACCGGGCCATGCTTAGCAACTGCTCACACCAGATCCTGTCTGCTCTGCTCCCACAGTACACTCTGCAAATGCCACTCTCCTCCCAAGAAGCTTCTTCAGCTCCCACTTGCCTCGACGTCCAAGGTTTTCTAGAGTGTGGCCAAAACCCCTTACCTGCTCCCACCCGAACGCCACCCCCCTCCCCCAGGCCTCCTTCTTCTTTCCCATGGACTACACCCAGAACCACTGCTCCATCCTCCAAGAAGTCCTCTGTAACCTCATCAGCCTAAACGGGCCCCTGCTCCACGCTCTCTTACTCCATAAATTCAGCTCTTGACATTTTCTACCTGGAAGCCACAATTCCATTTTGCACAAGCTCCCTAAGGCCAAAGGCCACCCACACTTACCAGCTGTTTGTTGAAATTCTGGACACACTGTTCAAACTGCTCATCCTTTGTCTCGTCCGCCTTCCCTAGTTTCTGGAGGACCTGCCAAGGCAGACAGAGAAGGGAGTGTTACCATGAGAAAGTGAGTGCGAAACCAAGAATGCCCGATCGCCAATACCACAGACAGCCCCCCCACCCCGACCAGGGTCCTGGAGGCCCACCGCCAGTATCACCCAGCCCAGGGCACTAAGACCATCAGAAGGTCTCGTGGCTGCTGGGATCCCCAAAGGCAACCCTGAGTCCATCAAGTCTTGAGACCTCCCCATCCTCTATCCAGGGCTCGCCCATTGGCCAAGAGGAGCAACTTGGGTCAGGTTTGCTGTAGTGACTGAAACCAGGAGGAGGGGAGCTCCAAAGGCAGCTTGTGGGGTCAGGGCCCCCTCTTTGCTGATCTCACACTGTGATCCTGGGGGCTCCGCCCCAACCCTGGCAGCTAAAATGTGAGCTGAGCACAAGAGGGGCCAGGTAAGGGCAGCCCCACTTCTCCCACATAACTCCATTTCCTGGGCCGAGAGTTTGTGAATACCAGAGGGAGGAGCAGAACAGCCCCAGGACAAGGAAGGCAGCAAAGGGTGGCTGGGGGTCAGGCTCTTTGTGTCCCAATCTGACTAGACTTTCAGAAGTGACCTGCCCTAGCTGCCCTGCTCCCTTCTCTACAGCCCAGCAGGCCGTGCCAGGCCCACTGCTGGCACCACACACTCACGCTCACGCACATGCATTCACACACACACACACACACACACACACACACACACACACACACAGGCTTGCAGCCACCCGCTCTACTCCCAGCTAGACATCTCAGAGGTGGACTCTCCCCGTGGTGAGTCACACTGTGCTTTCTCAGCTGTGTGGGGGGAGCCGAGACGGATGGGTTAGGGCAGAGAGACCCAAGGCCAGAAGAGGGGGAAAGACCTAAAGAGGGAGGAGCAGGAGCCAGAGAGGAAGTATGACGAGAGAGATAGGGAGGTGGAAGCTAGGAGGGGTGAAGACAACAGGGGAGGAGAGGGCCAGGAAAGAGAAGGATGAAAGATGGGTGCCGAAAGGGGAAGCTATAGCAGAGACAAGGTGGGTTTATGGGAAGACAGGGAAGGCAGAGAACCCACCCCCCGCCGCCACTTACAGCACCCCCACAGGAAACAGGAGGACCCCGCTGAGACATTCAGCAGAAGCAGTGGCCACAACCCCACAAGAATGAGAAGGAAAGGTGGCAGTGGGTGGGGGTGGCAGGTAGAGGGAGAAAAGGTGGCCTGAACCAAGGGAGGCCCTGTCCCAGAACAGAGTCTGGACCTTCCCAGCCCTGACTGGACCTGGGATGGCCCGTGCTGTCCTGCTGCACCCTGTCCAGCTGGCTCGGGGACCACGGCAAGGTCTGTTAGCTCTCAGACCCACTCTCCGCATGGAGAACGCTTAGCCATCTCGTCAAGTGCCTGCTATGTACAACAGCCATGGGCATCTCTGCTGGGGCAACAGACATCAATCAGACATGGATCCAGCCAGACAGAGGGAAGCACATGGGACTATGGGAGCCTGGGGTAGGGATCCCACGCAGGCTGCGCAATCAGGGAAGACTTCCTGGGGGAAGTGGCAGCTCAGACGGCCGGGGAGAGCATGCAGCAAAGCGAGGAGACCAGAGAGATGAGGAACATTACCAGGAAATTCAGAATAGCTCAAGGTGACCAGAAGTCACAGAGGATGCTGGGGGAGGACGTAGGCAGTGGGAGGAGCAGGGTGGGCATGGGAGGGCGGCCCACCAACAACTTTGTGCTATAATGGTCACAACACGGTTTATCAGGCCATGGCAGCTGCAGGCTGATATTGAGGTGAGAGGAAAAGAGCAAAACTAAACCCCCGTGAGCAAGAAACTTGGCACTTCCCACCGTCCACGGGCTCCCCCACTCCTCCCTTGGCAGCAATACCCAGCTGGTCCTGGGGAAACAGGGAGGAGCTGTGGAGGCACCTGGCCTGCTCTGCACTGAGCCTGAGTAGGTGACTCACCCCCTATCAGACACCGGCCCCTTGGCCCCACCACCTCCAAAGTCAGAAATGGAACACCAGGTGGGAAAGAACTTCCAGAAGTCAAGAGAGGCCACAAGAGACAGTAAGAGGCTCCCAGGGAACAGGGTCCAGGCCTGGTTGGCCCTCGAGACAGGAAGACTGGGAAGGTGGCCCTGTCCACCCCCCGTCTCCCTTCTCCCCGAGGAGATGTACTCTGTCAGCAAAAGGTCCCCAGTGCCCATCCTGCCACCAGAGCTCCTGAGGGCTCCAAGCCCCCAGATTTACACAGACACGCACACGCGGCCCCCACTTCCCCAACCGGCAATGCACTCCACCCAGACGGCTCCCCACCAGGGACACCTGCAGGCCTGAGGACAGCCAGCCACAGTGAGCTATGCCAGGCAGTGAGAAGACCGTTTAGAAAAGGCACTTCCTCTCTGAACTTCAAGTGCGTTGTCTGATGGATAAACAGAACACCAGCACCCACCTTAAGGCTCATATCTATAAAACATGTGTCTGTACCTGGCATACTCGAGTAACAACAATCTCCTAAAAGGCCTTCAGAGCAACCTTCACACAATTAGGGGCCAAGCCTAACACCCACCAACCCCCACACTGAGCCCAGACTGATAGCATCCCAAGACACGAGACATAATTCAGGCGCACACACACTGAACATACATGCATGCGCACACAGTAAACTCCTATCCACACTTCAAAACTTTGCTCATATGATACCTCTGCAAAGCTGCCCCTGCCCTCTCTCTCCCCAACAACACTCTGTACCACTGAAGGCCCGGGATCCACTCTCCTCACTGCTGTGGGATGTGCCCAAGTGTCTGCCTCTGGCTCTCTGTCCCAGCCATGCAAACAGTCTGAGGTCAGAGACAGTGTCCAGCCTTTTACATGTTCCCAGTTCCTGCAAAGGGCTGGGCACAGGGCAGATGCACAATTTGTTCTTGGTGCCTGATGGCTAATCTAAGCCATGACCTTCAACAGAACATCCCATCTCTCAGGCTAAGTATCCTCTTATGCAAAATGGGAGGGTTGCATACAGAAAGTACTCAGCCAGACACACAGACAGAAAGCTGACCGTGAAAGGTCAACATTAGGATGAGGGTTAGGATTGGCACTCACATGACCTGAGGACCGGTCTTGAATAACCCAGGCCCACTCCAGCGGGTCCCAAGCCTGAAGGGGCCATGTGCAGGGGAGTGACCAGCACGGGAAGGTGGGGTAGGCTCCTGGCTCCACGTGACCTCAGGCTAACTGCTTAACCTGTCCACACCACGAACGGTAACCACAACCTGTCCACACTGTGAACGGTAACCACGGCATGGCTGCAGGGCTGTGTTTCAGGAAAACGCCCAGTGAGTGAATGCTGGCCTTGGCCTCGTTAATCTGCCCCCTGCACCTACCCCATTTTATAGGTGACAGAAGGTCACACAGCCTGGGTTCCCGCTCTCAAGGTGCTGCTGGTGTGGCTACTAGAGGGAAAAGCAAGCCGAGCACTGCCTGCCTCGGAGCAAGGACAAAGACAAAATTCGGTCCGGTAAAAATCCCACAGCTTCCCGCTACCAGCTTCCTTTTTTCCAACCTCTGTAACTGGAACTCCTGCCATGGCCCAGCCACTGGCTTACAGACCTTTATGACCGGCTGCTGGGGAGCCCAGACCACGACCCACCCCCTCCCTGCCACCTGAAGCTGTTCTGCCATGCTGAGATCTGTCCCCGTCCCCAGGGGAGGCCTCAGGGCTGCTCTGTCCAGCCCCCTTCATTAGGGCCTTCATTAGGACACACATGCACACACTCAGCCCCCTTCATCCAGTGCCTTCATTAGGACACACATGCACACACTCAGCCCTCTGCTCACCAGGAGGCAAGCGTGGCCAAGGCCACAGGCCTTAGGGACACAGGTGCTCCCCCCATTCAATACGTGGTTAGTGGGGCCTCCCTGTGCCCAGCTCACACACAGACTACTGAGAGTGGCTGGGGGACTCTGGGCATCTAGAGGGGCCTGGCCCCCAGGGGCCCAGAGAATGCAGGACAATGAAGATGGCCTTATAGGATGAGCAGGAGGTGGGGACAGAGGCAGGATTCCCATGGTCTGTCCAGGGTCATGTAGGGGGAGAGCCCCAGACACACCAGTGTCACACTTACGCACTTGTCGCGTGTGTCTCCCTTTGTAATAAACACAGAGAGCCTTTCTCACGATGGGGCAGAGGACAGGTGCACAGACCCTGCCACACCTTGGTGTTAGCCCGGGGGAGGGAGAGAGGGCAGTTCAGCAGCCCGGAAAGCCTCATCAGTGCCACTGTTTCTTCTCAACACATCCTCAGCCCAGCCCGAGAGCAGTGGAGCTGATGTCCTCAGAAGGAACAGTCCAGGGCAGGGTAGAGAGGAGCAGCTGGTGGCAGAAACAAACCTCCTTGTGACAACATCCACACACAGTTCGGCCTCACTGAGCCTGTGCTGTGAACCAGGGCCAGCAGCCCCTCCTTGCACAGGGCAGGAGGCTCACCAGGGCTCAGTGGGGGGAGCTTCGGAAGAGGGAGGGGCCCCTTCCCAGCCTCTCTGCTGTGGCCTTTCTCACAGCCCAGAGCACCCCACTCCCACCGCCCAGTATGGGAAGTCCTGCCAAACCTTCACCTCTCTTCCTGGGGCCTCCTGGGGACAGGCCCATGTGCCTCTACACAGCCATGCTTGCGTGACCACCAAACCCAGAGGAACAGGAAGGTTCCCCCAGGGCCAGTCTTGTTTGAACTAGGAGCAGTTCATCACTGACTGTTCACCGGCACTGAGCAAAGCACTTTACAGACACCAAGTGCTCCCTCCTGTAGGTAAGAGTCTTCACCGCCGTGTGACAAGGTGGCAGGTGAGCGTGGGTAAATCAGGCCCCGTAGCCTAAGGTCTTACAGCCAGGAGCAAGCTCTGAGCTGCTCTGCCACTCCTAACCTCCGAAACTGGAGGAGGGGAACCCAGTAGACCCCACCCAGCACAGGACACTCCAGCCCCACAGATACAGTGTGGATAAGAGGTCTGCAGGCACTCACCCACTGGGCTACAGCGGGTGGCCCTGCTTGGAGCCCTGAATCCGGGACAACACCCTATGGGGAGGAGGGGGGGACTCTAACGTCTCCTTCCTCCAGAGAGGGGCTGGCTTCCCCTGCACTGCGGGGACACATGCTCACATCTGAATGGCATGGCAGATGGCAGGAGTAAGTGCTTTCTAGAACCCAAGGCTGAGGAGAAGAGCCAAGTCCAGGGCCCCAGGAGGGAAGCCCAAAGGGAGGCAAGGTCCATGTTCCCAATCAGCCCTGGTCCCCAGCCTCTGGGCCAAGCAGGAAAGCCGGGGGCTCCTCCAGCAGCTACGGCACCCCTCGTCATGGCTACTGCAAAGGCGTCTCACACAGCCAGCTGAGATGGGGACCCACCCACACTTCACCCAGAGCGTCCCCCAAACCCCAACCCCCCCACACACATTCACAACACGAGAGGTAGTGGGGAGACTCATCCAGCTCCCCCAGCAAGAACCCACCACCCAGCTGAGACCCTGTCAGGCCTTCACCTTCCTCATCATCTCCTCTCGGCACCTGCCCGGTCGCTGCCTCTGTCAGGGTCGGCGGAGAAGTGAGCTGCACCAGGGGGGCTGAGCACTGCCACTTCACAGCTTTCTCCCAGGAGAGCTTGCGGTCAGGGGACCACAGCGACAGGATGCGCGTCTTTGCACCTCACACACAGGTTCCCAAACAGGCAGGACAGGCAGACAGACAGACAGATGGGCAGGCAGAAAGAAGGCCAGGTTTTCCCACAGGTCGCTCAGCACACACAACTGGGCTCTGTTCTGAGGGAGACACCTCAAGGGTGGAAAGGCCAGAGCTGCCCCCTCCCCCAGGGTAGACATGCCAATCTGGCATATTCTGCCCACTCTGCCCGTGGGCCTCCGGGTTTCTGGTTCACCGCCCCCCCACCCCCAACACCTTGGGGCTTTCTTTCTGTGATGGGGCCTGGATGCCTCCTCCACCCTCTCTCCCACACACAGCTGGGGTGGGCCAGGCTAGGGAGCTGCACAGCTGGCCTTCTGGTCCCCCGCGCTGATGCTGCGAGCCCTTAGACCCGTGTGATGGGCTCTGACACTAGTGGCCTGAACCTGACCCCATGCTTGTCTCAGACCCTCCAGCAACCCAGGAGCTGGGCAGGACCCCAGCAGCACCCACGAGAGAGCAAGGAAGGAGAGGACAGAGGTAGGCCCCCAAGCCCAGCACTCACTGCCACCTGCATATGCCCTTAAAGCCCACCATTTCTCCAAGGAGCCTAGCTGTCTTCAGGGGGAGGTGTGTTCATTGCTATTGAGTATCCTTCCTCCTGAGTATCTCACTTAATCTTTAGGCCATGTTCTGAGCTGCACACTCGTACCCCCAATTTAGAGATAAGAAAAGTAAGGCTGTGACATTAAGTAATTTGGCTGGCCACCCAGGACTCTGTGGCTTTGCTGTGGCTGTAAACAAGCATGGCTCAGATCTCATCTGCTGTGGCAAATGAACTAGACCTCTGGGCCCATCACTGCGCTCCAGCCAAGGCCACACCACCCATGGGCCTACTCTAGCCAGTGACTGAGTGTGCTGGGGTTGCAGAGACAATTGGCCCCTCCAACAGGTGAGTCTGGCCCAGGGATGCCCCACCAGCCTTGCTGAACCCTTCCCAGCGCTGTGCTGCAGGCTGAGCTCCTTCTTTGGCCTCTTCTTCTAACGTGGCCATAAGGCACTCCCACTTAATGAGAAAGAAGACAGAAGGACAGAGTGCTGAGGTGGCCTGTGGCCTGGCCAAGGCTAGACCCAAGGGCTCCTGACTCCTGGGTCCTTTCCACGGGGTGCCACCCCCGAAGTGTGGCTCTTGACCCTGGGCACAAGGAAATAGCTCCATCTTCTCATGTAGCATCCAGCCCCAGCAAAGTCTGCCCCTCCCTCCAGGGAGCCTCACAAGCTCCCTGATGAGCAGTCAGGTGGCTCTGCTTTCAGAGCAAGCAGCAACACTTCCCCCAGAGGCTGGTGGTCTCCCAGTGACTAGTCTGACATGGTTAGCAGCCTCAGAGCTCCTGCTGTGCCTTAGGGTTAGGCAGGGACCAAGAGGAAAGGGATGGAAGGAGGGGCCTGACCTCTCTTGGAAGGAGTTGGGCCCCACTCCAGCCCAGCTGTGGCCAGCAAGAGGGAGAAGCCACTCAGGTCCCTGCTTGGGAGCAGAGCCCAGGGTCCCAGAAAGCAAGTCCGGAACACGTGGCAGAGTTGCCCTGGCCAGTGAAACTCCTAGGCCCTCCTGCAGAGCCAGGCTGGCCGCACATCAGGCTTTCCCTTACAACTTCCCGGAGGCTCCAAGACTTTTTAAGAAAGATAAATGTGGAAACACTGGCCTTGGGCAAGAGCCAAGAACAGCATTCCATCTCCAGGAGGCAAGAACGCTCCCTGGCACTCAGGCCCCCCACGCAGCTCCCATGTGCACACTCACAGGCTCCCATGCACAGGCGGCAGGTACACCCAGCACCCACACATTCACCTGCTGATGCTCACCCCCATGTCTGTGCATACACACTCGCACACACTTCCTGATGGGGCTCCCTCCCACGGCCCTTTGGTCGCCCCCCAGCATGGTGGGAAGGCAGCGGGAACCACAAGGAGGCCACAGAGCCAGGCAAGAAGCAGAGCTGAGGTCAGGAGACACTGTGCAAGGAGAACCCAGAATGAGGAAGGGGAAATGGAGAGAAAACCAGAGAAAGGGAAACCGACAGTAGCTGAGGGTGGCAAGATGGGCTCCAGACCAGGAACGGGCCCGGCAGCCCCAGGCAGGTGGGTCTCAGGGACGAGAGGGAGCCTCTAGACTCCAGTTCCCTCTCTCTACCCCCAAACACACACACACACACACACACACACACACACACACACGCACACACACACGTACATGTTGCAGCCCCCAAAAGACAAGCCCGGCCAGGGGCCTGCGTCCCTTCTCTTGGTCTCTCTACACCGCTGTCTTAGGACCTCCATTTCCCCAGGCTGGCTGCAAGGTGGTAGCAGGAGAGACTGGCTCTGAGGACAGGCGTCTCACATCCTGCCTTCCTCCCGGGGGAAAAAATGCTGTCGGCTCACCTCACATTCTGAAGGGCTCTCCTCCCCAGCCGGGCTCCTGGCAGCCTCCAGCCGAGGGCACCACAACCACCCCTCCTTCTAAGCTCCACAAAGATCACATTGCAAAGCATGACCCCAGGGTGCAGGGTCCAAGGACCCCCCCTTGAGAGAAGCCCACCACCCTAACCCCCGCTTTCAGCTGGGCTCAGATCAGCAGGACATCCTGAGGTGGGGGCTATTGTCCCATTTTATAGATGAAGAAACTGAGGTTCAGAGAGATCCCCCCAAACCTGATGGTTTTCCAAGGCCCAGACTGCACTTGTCATTCTCAAGTGGGAGGCACCCAGATGCCGGGTAGTAACAGGCAGCACGTGCAGGGTTTACTGCAAAAGATTCATCCTGCTGCTGCATACTTGCCGCCTTCCAGAGATGTAACGGAAGCACTTTTGTGACATAACCAACATAAACAGATTGCGTAGCAGAATGCAAAGCTGTCGAGACTTTTGCAAGGAAATACAACACTAGAAAAACGTTTCCAGGTTCTTCCTGGCCAACCTGACGGAGGCTGGGCTGCACCCGCCCACCCCTCCCCCATCCCAGAAAGCTCCTTGCCTCACACACACAGGTCCCGGTGTTTTGGAAGTCACTGGCCCCTGACACCAGGCCACAAAGACTCATCATCCTTTTCTGTGGGCCCCTGGCTGAGGAAGTCAACTGGCCTTGCTTGGGAGACGGTCAGTCTAAAATCATCTCCTTCCTCTTTCAGCAATTTTCCCTTTCCCTTACAAAACACTGGTGAGAGTAAAGAGTGATGTTTGGTTTTCTTTTTTACGTCCTTAACTGGATACATAAAAAACTCAGCCCGCTAACTCTATCGGCCCCACCACACTGCCTTGAGATCTGATTGGTTGGTCAAAAGCCAGAATGCAGAGTCCTGAGGACGCGGTCCATCCTGGGGCTGGAGGCCTAACCCCTGAGATGGCAGGGAGCCTGGAGGGGGTGTCTCCTACTCCTCCACACCCATCTGTCCAGGTGGACCGGAAGGCCCTCACCCCAGGCAACTGTGGACCAGAATGCCCCTCCCCCTCTCTCTTCTCCCCTCCCCTCCCAGGGGGCCTGAAATTCCAGCCTGTTCAGCAGATAAGCCTGTGGCCAGCGGCCAGGGTAGGGCCACCCAGAGCCCAGAGGAAGCTAGGGTGGGCTGGGATAGGGAGATGGGAACAGCCCAGAACAGAACACAGGGGAGCAGAGGCAGCAGGAGCCCACGTCCGGAGGGGGAAGAGGTCGTGTAGAGCCCGGAAGGGCCCAGCTGAGCTTGCCAGAGTGGAGGTGGAAACCACAAATCAGCAGCAGTCACTCAGCCAAAGGCATCCAAGAGGCTTACAAGTGTTCTCTGAATCCTGTGAGAAGAGGGAGGTGTTCCACAGGGGAGGAAACTGAGGCTCAAAGCCCGTGATCTCAGGGCTAAGAAAGAAAAGTCAGCCAAGAGGAGGTCTAGGCCAAAAGAAGCACTACAGCCCCAAGGGGGCCAGAGGGGCCCAGGCTTGGGATGACTCCCCTCCCCTCAGGGGTCACCCACCAGGCAGAGCCCATCCCTAGTCAACAGCAGAAGGAGGCTTCCACAGTGGGTCGGAGGGCTTCTGGAAGGGCTAGAACCACCCAGACCGAGGCTGGCCACCCCCTTCCACAATCAGAAGCCACCCAACTATCCAGACCTCCCCACACAGCACTCCACCTCACCCAGGCCACATTCCCATGGGAGAAAGGAACTTTTCACCAACTTTTCCAGGACAGCCCAAGCTGCTCCCTCCTCAAAAGGCTCTCACTTGATTTTGACCCTCCCAGACTTTCCACAGTGAGGAGTCCCTACCCCCATGGACTCTGGGACTTGGCCCCCTGGGTTGGGGCTCATCTTGGACACCCTCCCCCAGCCTGCCTGGCTCTGTTCTGCAGGGGACAAAGCAAGGTCCCTGAGCCAACACTCCAAAGAGGAGGCATGTCTGGTGGTAATACAAGAGTCTCTGAGCAAAAACACAGCAATGCACAGAAAGAGTGAGGCCAGATAAGTGCTGTTCTTAGGAAGCAGCTCAGGGAAGTGACACCTGAGACCTGATGAAGGGGAGAGAACTTGCCAAGCAGAGGGCAAGCAAGTGCAAAGGCCCTGAGGTGGGAAGAGCAAGGCCAGAGCAAGAAACCAAGGCACTGCTTTAAAATCTCTCCGGGGTCACACAGCCAGCCAGAAGGGTGGCTGGGATCCAAACCCCAAGACTGCCTCCAGAGGCCATTGCTCTAACCACTGCACACACGGCCTTAGCAGCCAGGGCCAGACCTCAGGGCCTTAGCTGCAGGCTCCTGGAAGATTCTGGCTTTGACGCTCTCCATGGAATAGGAAGCCCGGGGAGCTGTGATCTGACTCACAGAGCAGGAAGCCCATTTCAAAGGTGTCTGCAGTGACCCAGGTAGAGCCAAAGCTGGTTTGGCAAGGGCAGGAAATGGTGAGAAGTGGCCGAATGTGGGGTGACTAAGAGAAGTGAAGAAGACTCCAGGGCTTGAATGACAAGAGGGAAGGAGCTGTCATCACTAGAGATGGTGAGTCTGAGATGCCCAGAGATGTCAAGGAGGGAGGTGGGGACACAACAGCCAGGAAGCCCAGGGCAGCCAGGGCAGACCCCGCATCAGGCTTCTGCACTCATTCCCTGCCCACCTCCCTGCTCCGTCACTCCTACTCCAGAGGGCCAGCTCAGAGTATCTGTCTGGTCTGGACAGCTGCCAAGGGGAGGGAGAGAGGGAGGAGCATCTCCGGCTAAGGACCTCTTCCATGGGGAGAGGACTCAGGGCAGAAGGTTCAGGGAGCAGGCCCAGGCTGTGCAACCCTACGCAGGGAGTACACCTTTCTGAGCCCTGAGCCCCATCAGTAAAATGGAGCCAAGACCTCTCCCTCATGGGAGGATTAAGGATGCGGTGTGCTTGAGTAGGTGACTTCCTTTCTGTCCCCTTCCCCTCATCTTAACCTGGGACTCCTCACACCCAGGCCAGAAAGTTCAGGCGGCCTCTCCCACCTCGGCCCCACCCCGCCCTCCCACCCTCAGACCACACGTGACTTTCTCGGTGCCTGCCGCCCAGCGCACCTGTTCCCCATGACTCACGCAGGCTTATGCACAACGCTCCTGGTGGACAGCAAATACCAATCCACCCCACCTCCCCCCAGCAGCACCCTCCGCCCCCCAGCTCTGCTAGGATCCTGCAAGCCACCTCCTTACCCTGGCCCCCTCTGGTGGTAAGAAGGCAAAATGGTAAAGGCCCCAAGGAAACCGAACAGCACTAAGAGTACTGGCCTCTTGTGACCAGCGGCAGCCCCCATGAGCAGCCCTGATGCACCTTGACTTTGCTGGCCCCGAGCCTGGGATGCAGTCCACCCCAGGAAGAGGTCCAGAGAAGGCTCACAGCCAGGGCATGTGAGTGACACAGGGCTGCCTGCTGGCCTCCTGTCATTCTGGGTGGGGCCTGCAGAGAACAGGAACGACCCCACCCTTGGCCCAGCACCCCACACCACCTGTTCAGAGATGTCAGCACAACCACCCCCAGAGCCACCACCCCGCCCCACCTGTCCCCTCCATGCAAGTGTGGGTGCTATTCTCAGCCCCAGGCTCTAGGACACTGGCCATCAACAGAGGGGGTGGAATCTGTCCCTCCAGTGCACGGCCTCCCACAAACCCCTCATCAGCTGCTTGCTTAGCTCAGTGGGGGAACAGCCTGTGCAAAAAAAGCCCACAGCTCAGCACAGCACGAAGCCAGGGCCGGGGGAAGGGAGGATGAAGTCCCTGCCAGCACCCACCTGCATCAGGGCCAAGCAAAGGCCAGCCCTGGGGCCCCCAAATCTCCATCAGGAAACCCTACTTCCTTACTGATACCAGCCCATGCTGCTACTTCACATCACCTCCTCCAGGCAGCCTTCCCTGACTCCACCTCCGCCACAGAGGCTCACTTGCCCCACTGGATGTCCTTAGCCCTTTACTTACATCTATTCCTATCAGAGAAGTTCAACCTAAGTACGCAAACAGGTCATTCATTTATTTCACCAGTTGGAATGCTCTGTGTCCACATCTGTGAAACTGTAACTATTAAATAGTACCTACCGGCGCCTGGGGGGCTCAGTTGGTTGAGTGTCCGACTTCAGCTCAGGTCATGATCTCATGGTTCATGAGTTCAAGCCCCCTATCAGTCTCTCTGCTGTGAGCACAGAGCCTGCTTTGGATCCTCTGCCCCCTCTCTCCCTGCACCTCCCCCGCTCATCCCCTCTCTCTCTCTCTCTCTCTCTCTCTCTCTCTCTCACTCAAAAATAAATACTTAAAAAATAAATAAATAGCACCTAAAGGAGACAAGATAGTGGTATTTTTTTCAAACACATTATTGCTACTATTTTGGCTATTGTTGTTATTTTTGTTATTCAAGGGAGTGGATGCCTGGAATCACCTTTAAATAGCTCCCACCCAGTGCAGCCACCAAAGTGCTGACAAGCACCCCTGGCCCAGTAGTCAGGGGAAGGGGGGGCCCTAACCCCAGCCCCTGTGCTGACTCCCAGGTCCTCATCTGCCCGGAAGCTCCCCTGCCACAGCCCTGAACTGTCCACAAGTCCCTGGTACCCATGAGGGCACCACACGGACCCCCAACTTCACAGTTGGGAATCAAGGGGTGGGGACTGGCTAGTTCATGGTTCCCCAGAGGAGCAAGTCTAGTTCGGCTGCATTCCACCAGTGGAGGCAGGAGGAGAAGTGGGAATGGACTAGAGGGGAGGGAGGGGCTGACCACCAGGTAATCCGGTCAAGGGTGAATCCTGGGGTGGGGGAAGAAAGTGGGACCACCGACAGACCAGGGGGTGCCAAATGGCCGCCCCTGCACCTGGCAGGCGGAATGAATGTTCAGGGGCCAGGGCAGGCTTTTCTAGGCTTCCTTCTCTGTTTTTTTTTTTTTGTTGTTTATTTACTTATTTTGAGAGTGAGAATGTGTGTGTGCACATAGGGGAGGGGCAGAGAGAGGGGGAGAGAGAGAATCCCAAGCGACCTCCGTGCACGAACAGCAGAATCATGACCTGGGCCAAAATCAAGAGTCAGACACTCACCCGACTGAGCCATCCAGGCGCCCCTTCAGGTTTCCTTCTGACAACCTTGCACCTGCTTTTCTGTGCTTCTGTGGGGGAGGGGAGGCTAGAGAGATAGGGTGGGCAAGGGGCATACCGAAGGGGAAGGTGCTATCTTCCCCAGCCCCAGCAGACGCAGTGGGCAGGAACAGGGGCCTAGAGCCTCACTGGCTCAGTGGGCAGCTCAGGGTGATCATTCAGGGGCCGCCAGAGGCCTGGACAGGTCGTCACGCTCCAGGTCTCGGTGTCCCACCTCTATAGTCAAAGGAGGGAGGTGAGGACCAGGTGACCGTGAGACGCCCATCCATTTCGGCTTCCCAGGGCTTGTTCAGACCATCAGCACAGGAGTCCCTGTCTCACCGAGTACGGAGGGACCCTAGGGATCTGACCCACATCCCTTCACTCAACACATCCGGGCTCCCAGTCAAGTCTCCAAGAAGGCTGAGGCAGTGAGGACAGGGAGGGGTGGCAGAGACCCCCAGAAATCATAGCAAACACCAGCACACCCTCTATGCCTGCTGGGTTCATGCCTACTGCCCCTTCCTCCCCCTGGGGCCCTCTTTGCCAGGAGAAACACAATTCAACACCAAGGGGAAGTTGAACAGTGAGGCAGAGTTACCAATTCTCAAAAAAAAAAGAAAAAAAATCACAGGAATGTGCCAAAGGAGGCAACTTTGCGTACTGACGGGGAAGGTTGTCCAGAGAGGGGCAAGTTGGACGGACGCCCAACCCCAGATTCTGAAGGTCGGTCCCTGACCATCCCCTGCTACAGCTCTGGACACTTGTAGATCTTCTAAAAGCTGGAAGGGATTCTGTTGCCTACAAGAAGAAGGAGTCAGGGTGGGAGGGATGAAAGTCACCTGGCCCCCATGAGGCCCTCTCCAAGCAATGCCTCCTTCCATCCTCCCCGGAGCCCTTGGACCCACCATCTGGATTCCAAGCTGGGCTTGGACTCCTGCACTACTGGTGGGCCAAGCATGCCCTGGACTCAGCCAGGATGGCCCAACAGGACACACACAGAGTGCCAAGGCACAGTCGAACACCCCACACCCACCTAAGGTGCCTCAGCCACCCCCGCCCCAGTGTAGAGCTGAGCCCGTGAGCTGGCACGCCAACTTCCAGTACCCTTGGTGTGAAATGGAGACACTATTCTCCATTTAATCCTCACAAATAGGAAAACTGAGGCTCTGGGGGGTAACTTGCCCAAAGTCTAGGGCTTGAGAGGAGGACAGCTAGAATTTGAACCCAAGCCTGCCACCTTGACACACTAGAGAAGGTGCTTTGTAAAACCTTTCCCGTTGCTTCTGCACTGGAGCCTTACACTCCAACTCATTTAGCATTAAGTGTCTACTAGGTGCAGATGCCAGGATCACACACTCACCACGGGACCAGCCTTCACCCTCCAAGACTCTGGGTGAAACAGGGAAGATGGTTACCACATTCCATGAAGGAGCAAACCATACCGGAAGGGGTTAAGTGCCTGGCCCAAGGCCCAGGTAAGGGGAAGGAGAGGCACCTGGGTGGCTCAGTGGGTTGAGCTTTCAGCTCAGGTCATGATCTCACGGTTCGTGAGTTCAAGCCCCATGTCAGGCTCTGTGCAGTGAGGAGCCTGCCTGGGATTCTCTCTCTTTCTCTCTGCCCCTCCCCGGGTGGTGCTACATAAGTAGATAAATTATTTTTCTTAAAAAAGCGGGGGAGGGAGAGCACAAGCTAGAATCCCAGGTCTCGGGGTGTGCTGAGAGCACGTGGCTGTGCAGAGGCCTCTCTCCCCACCGCGTGGCTCGGGGGTAGCACTGCACCAGCTGGAGAACATGGTGGCAGCCTCCCCAGGTGTCCTGGGGTGCATAGCGGACAGGGTGACCTGTGAGTGCAGTGGCACCAGTGGGGGTGCAGCCGCCGAGTCCCGTCCTGCTGCTGCCCATGGGTTTCCCACAGTGCTGACTCAGCCCTCCCGCCCCGCCCTCCAGGTAGTTTCTGCAGTGCGCTAGGCCAGCAGTGCCAGGACCAGACACGAGGAGGAAGCCCCCACTGGTCCACCAGAGCAGGCCTCCCTCAAATCCACAGCCTGGGCCCCGGGCCCCCCTTTGGTTGTGGCCTCCTCCAGACCCACAGTCCACCCAGCCAGGAGGGGGAGGCAGTCAACTTGGGGAGGGCAGTGACATTCTAGCTGAGCCAAGCCCACTGCCAGGACAGACTGTTAGACTGAATCCTTGAGAGGTGGAGAGAGGATACAAATAAATAAACCCCTGGCTTGGTTTACTATTTCAGAAAAACAACAGTATTTGGGTCCTGTCCCAGGTTCAGCAAATGCATCCAATGAATTGTGGATTTTGTTTCTCATTTTAGATCACGACTCACTCAGCTCACACTTGCAGCAATTAGCTCATCCTCAAGTCTCCCCTGCCCCAGGGTCCCCCAGCTCTTTCTTCATGGGAGATGGGAGCGATGGTGCCTGTGCTCAGCTCCCCCTCTACCTTTGGGCTCCCCAGGGAGTGCGGATCAGACCCGCTCTCTCCAAACCTGACCCTCTGAGGTCCCTTGGTTTCTGGGGACAGCCACACTCCCACCTCTTGTAAAGTTGGTTGGCGAATGCCAGGCAATAAGGAAACCCCCCAACTCAAGGAAGGGCTAGTTCTGCAGCTTTACCTTCTCCTCTGGTGTGCCAGCCTCCTGGGGCGACCAGGGGCCGCCTTCCCCACCACACACACACACACACACACGCGCGCGCGCGCGCGCGTGCACCCCATGCCTAGACATGCACCTGTGCACTTCAGCAGTCTCTCCCTAGCCCTGGATTTAGGGAGGGGGGTGGCAGCACCTGGGAAAGACCAACCTGGGGCCAAGTCTGATGAACGGAAGGGAGGAAATCCCAGGGTTTGCCTGAGCATCAGTGTTCTCACCTGCCAAATGGAACCATAATCCAGTCCTGCCTACCTCACAGGTCAGCAAGACAATGCATAAAATGAAAATTGGCGGGTATGAGTGTTCTTCATAAATCACAAAATTCCACAGAGACAGGAAGACTGTGCTCCCTCCTAAACTCTCTAGAGCCAGCTGGAGCCAGCAGGGACACAGCTCTGCCACTAGCACTTACAGGAGTCCCCGGGTCCACCTTGTCTCATGGAGAGGAGAGTCTCATGCTTCCCAACTCCCAGATGGGCACACTGAGGTTTGGAGGCCGAGCTAGGGTTCAGCCCAGGTCTCTCAAGCCTGGAGTCTTCCGTTGCACATCAGGCTCCTCGAATGAACGAATGATGGGTGACCCCTCACCTCTGACCCCAGCTTTGTGCCCCTCGCCCGGTCCCTGAAAGCACAGCCCACCTGAACCAGTTGCCTCCCCCCACCACCACCTCCTTCAATCGGGCTCTGGCTCGGGGGCTCTGACTTCCCTCCTCTAGGAGGTGATACCACCACCTCCCAAATTAGCTTTTTCAACCAATACAGGAAAAAAAAAGGGGAAAAAAGTACACCATAGTTCAATGTCAAGAATCCTGTCATAAGCAAAACAGCTCAAAACACCAAAGCCAGAATGGTCCATACGTGTGGGTTCTCAGGTGCTTCCCCAAGATGCTCCCTGGGAAAAAACCCATGTGTCAGCTCCCACCAGGGACCAGGCATTGATTGCATTCACTTCCTCCTGGACCCTCTACACAAGCCCGTGGGGCAGGAACTCTTGTTCCCATTTACAGAGGAGGAAACGGAGCTGCAGAGAGGCCCAGGCCCGCAGAGTAGGCGAGCGGTCACTGGGGCCACACTCCATCCTCTCTTTTAGGGTCTGTCTTCCTCCCCGCACACACCTCTTAACCCCAGTTCAATCTCTGCCCTTGCTCCACTGCCAGTGCCCGGGGCCCCAGGTTAGCACCTGCATCACCCCCACCTGTATCTGACCCCCAAGATAGTTATCGTGTTCTGGCAGAGTGATGATGCCCCCTCAGAGCAGAGAAATAGGGGCTCTATAGTGGATGGGGGTAGGGAGTGGGGGGCCCCTTGAGGGGTTTCTTCCAGCCCAGATTGCCTGTGCCAGGTCTGTCCCTGGTGCCCAATGGTGGGCCCAGTCTTGTCCAGGGCTCAGGCATGTTGGCCACAGTCCTGGGGAGAGGCTGAGCTGAGCAGAGGGTCCAAAGAAAGTAGCAGCAGCTGTTGGAAAAGCAGCCAGTCTGACAAAGGCTCTCCCGTTACCCAATCCACCTTCCGGCCTCACAGCCTCTGAGAGCCCCTCAAGCCACAGACCGGAGCAGAAGGCCAACCGCCTCGCCAGCCAGAGCCGCCCCTGGGCCTCCATCCGTACAACAGTACTATTCCTTTGTCCACTCCTCTCCCTGCAGTCTGCGCTGACAGCCAGAGACCCCAGCCGCTGGCATGACCCCTCCTCCCTTGAGAACCCCCCTGGTTGGGTTCCCCAACCCAGGAACTAGGGGACCCCCACGTGGCCATCTGACCAGTGGCCTGGCCACGAAGGGCGGAGCCCACAGGGCTGCCTGGAGAGGGTGAATTGATGCCATGATGGCCCCTCCGGGCTGTTAAGCTCTCCAAACCTAGAGGTGTCACTCACCCTCAGTGTCACTTTGGGGACCCAAAACCCAGAAGCAGGGACACATGTGAGGCAGGGAGTATAAGACGTTGTGCGGTTTCCGGCAAGCTTGGGGAACAGACATCACCTGACAGGGTGGACTCCAGGATGGCAGCCCTACCCCAGGCCCCCTTCCCGGGCACACCTGGATCCCAGCCCGGCCAAGCTAGAGGCCATTCCCTCAGGGGATGCAGGACTTACCCTGGGGCTCCTTTTCCTCAGAGCCGGGGGCTCCCTGGGCCCTGGCCAGTGAGACACTGGGTCCTCAGCTAAGCCCAGACTGGACAACAGACCCATGGCTCAGGCAACACGTGAGGAAGAAAGGTAAGCAGGTTGAGGTGCATAGGGGTCTGGGGTCCCTCCCAGCCCTCCGGGCCTGCTCCCCCCCACCCCCCACCACCTATCCTTTCAGTCTCAGGCCACACCCCCCACCACCACCCTTACTCACACACATTCCAGCCACCCTCAACAGGCTGCCAGAAACATCCTTGCGCACCCCACAACCCACCTCCTCTGCCTTTCAAACCCAGCTCAAGTGCCACCTCCTCTGAGGAGACTTCCTTGATTGCCCCAGGTGGATGAGAAGAGGCTCTCATGTCCAGGGCACCAGTGCCCTTGCTCAGTCTCCCCGAGTGCCGTGATGGGCACTGGGAGCCCCTTGAGGGCAGGGCAGGTTCTCTCTCAGCACCCACCGCACCTCAGCATCCTGGCCCTCAGTGGGCAAGCCACAGACAGGGGAAGGACAGCCGGAAAAATAAGCTGAGGGAGCTAGTTCAGTGTGGGTAGAGGCATCTAAAACACGGAGCCAGCAGGGAGGTCCCTACGAAGGTGCCCTGGGAGCCAGGAACAGGGAGCCTTCAGGGGCCCAGAAGGCCTCGGAGCGCTGGCCCAGCACCAGCCGCAAGGAGTCCCTCCCTACGGCCCTGTGGCGCTGTGGCTGGCAGCCGCCCACTCACTCCCAGCCTGTGGGGCGCAACCCAGAGACACTGCGGCCCTAGTGCTGCAGAGGCGGAGGTGGCCGCAGCTCACTGCCCTTGGGGGGGACGGGAGGGGGGGGCCAGTGCATCGCCTCAGGCTTGGACACAGCAGGGGCACAAATGCCCACCCGCAGGGCACCAAGTGGCTCTCAGTGCCCTGAGGCCATCCCCGCAGCCAGGCTCCAACGCCCCCCCACCCATGCTGGGCCCCCAATCCCACCCCATCTGTGCTGCAGTGTGGTTGAAGGTGAGTCCAGGAAGCAGAGGGAGAAGGTCCAGCAAAGAGTACAGCGGGGCTGGGGCTGAGGACAGCAGTTCGCCGGCCCTAACAGCGAGGTCGCGGGTTCAGCAAACCACACAGACCCCCAGGTCAGCGATCCCCAGAGCCTGTGTCACCTAAAAGCTTTCTCAGGTTGGAAGAAGACTCTGGCAGGAGGCCCAGGCCACGTCCTCTCTGGCATCTGGCCTAAAGCCAGGCAGGGCTCCCGAGCAGGGCGCCAGCCCACTCCCGGTTTCTGGGCCCAAGCTCTGCAGCCTCTGGCTCAGGTTCGCCCCGCCATGGTCCTGGGCCATTTTACTGGGGGAGACGGTACTGTGATGCCTGGGTCCCTCGGAATGGCCTGCACGGTGCGGGAGGTGCCCCTCCATCTGACTCCAAGCCCTGAGCTCTAACTCTGGCCTTCTCTGCTCTCTGAAGGCCTGAAATCCTGCAGTCCTGGCTTTCCTACGCCACCCACCCTGCACCCTGAACACTCAGGGCATCTCCCAGGCCTTGGCCAGCCCTGCCTGAGGAATCCACGCACCCATGCAGAAGTTATGCACTGAGCACGTGCCATGTGCTGAGCTGGAGGTGCCACAGCTACCATAGGAGGCGGGACCCACCCTCGTGGAGCAGATATTCTAGGGAGCTTGCCTCAGGCTGCCCTGGGCCAGCCTCAAGCCTGCACCCAAGAGACCTGCCTCCCCACCAGAGCAATTGCTTGGGGCTGGGCAGCAAGGTCCCCCTCCCCCCTCCCACCCCCAGGGGTGGGTAGTAGGTCCCAGACTTTCAGATTCCACTCCAGGAAAAGACCAGCATGTGTGTATGGTCAATTGCATGACTATATCCTCCTCTGTAACATTAAAAAACAACTCTATTAACATCATTTCATAAAAGAAACACTGTTACAATAATACAAACAAAAGTAGACAGAATCTCAGAATAGAGAGTGTCTCTTTATACTGAATGAACTGGATACAGCTTTTATATTTGGGAAAACACACACGCTCACATAAATACACACCACATTGCCTCGTTAGTCCTTATTTGCATGCAGAAACTCTTGCTTTGGGCTACATCAGGAAACCTCCGGCAGTTTCCACACCCCAGAGCCCACCACACGTCCCAAAAGAGTGAAGGTCACACCCCAAGTGTACGGCTAGACAGAGGGGACAAGAGCCCCCAAAACTCATTTAATGGGAAAGGAAGAAGGTCTTGGGGATCCAAATCTGTCAGATGATCCACCTGATAGACAAGGCCTTCCTGGTCAGGAGGGGTCAGGAGGGGTCACTAGAGATGCACTTCTCATTTCACATCTCTGCCAGACACCTGGTAACCCAGATAGTTGACCAGGAGAGCCCGTGGGCAAGTCATACGACTGCTGGGCCTCAGTGTTTTGATCTGCTGAATGGGAATCATAATGACCTCACCTGGTTGCAGTGGAGATGAGAGTTTTCACCAAGCACCTGGCACTCAGCAGGTACACAGTAAACCATGGCTGTTATTATCAAGTTAATATTTGACCAACTCTTCCCTCGGAGCAAGAAGAGGCCTGCCTTTCCCTTTTCAACTGCCCAGCCCTGACCCCTGTCAGCCCTTAGCATGGAGTCCGTTTTGCCTGAAGTGAGTGACCTCTTTGGGAGGTGACAGCCCCTTTGGGGAGGCACCAACACCCCTAGGTGTCAGCCAGTTCCCACGAGGGTGTCCCATCCACAGCACAAGACCAGCTCCTTTGGGGAATGGCGAGCCCAGTGCATTTAATCTGCACAGCACCCCGCAAGGCACACACCCCGATACCAAGGGAGGGAACAGACTCCAAGAGGTCAATGAGTCTTGCCCACGGGCAGTAATGCTAGGGAGAGATTCAGACTCAGCTTTCTAAAAAGTCTTACAAGCACCCACCCCCAAGTCTGGGTCATCTTTGGTGCCTCCCTCCTCCTCTTTCAGTGGCCCCTCTGACCCCCTCATTCTACATTCCAAACCCAGAGCCCCTGCCCCGCTTCCAAGCTGCCCGGGCCTGTCCTCCGTCAGTGCCCTGCTGAGCAGTTTTAGCATGGGCATCCTTTCCTTTGCGCTTTTAGTCCCAAAAAGAAACTCTTCCCAAAGAGTCTTTAGAGAAACACAACATCCAAGGGTGACATCTAATGGAAAGACTTCCTCCTCCAGGTGCCCTCTTACCTGGAGCCCAGAAGCTTCCAGTCAGCCTCTCCCTGGTCAATCCCTTGCACTGTGTGAGAGCCCATGTTCACATCCACACCTGAGTCCTCAGCAGTGGTAACTAGGGGATGTTCGGGAAACGCTGAGCCCAGTTCTCAGAACCCACTCCACCTGCCAGTACATGTTTGTTTCTTTACCGTCTCCCCAAGCTAGAATGTCAGCTCCCTGAGGGTGGGGCTTGGTTTTGCTCAGCCCTGTACCCCCTGTCCCTAGAACAGTGCCCAACACATGGTGGGTGCTCAATGTTCCTTCCATGAATTAAAGAACGGATGAGCAACCCCCCTCACTTTACTGATGGCCAAAGTGAAGAAGCCCAGAGAGGGGGAATAACTTACCCAGGGCCACCGAGTTTATCTGTAGGAGAGTTGATATTCACTCCAGAGCTGATTCCCTCCCCTGCCGCCGGCTGCCCCTCTAAACACACACACACACACACACACACACACACACACACACACACACACAGGCATGCACACACACGCACACCGCACACCATCATAAGCCCTGATCATCTAAGGGCTCAGCAGGGATTAGCTGTCTGTAGAGGCCTGTAATGGACACTCACAGGGAGAAGGTTGGGAAGCAGGCCTAGGCAGGGACGGCAGGCTCCAGGGTGGCCTCACTGTACTGCCCTGCCCCACAGAGCTGGCATTTAGTGAGCACTTGCTATGTGCTGGGCACCATCCAAGGCTTTACTCTCCAACACAAATAAGCGCAGAGGAACCATTATTACCACACTTTATAGATGAAGGTCCTGCCGCTTGCCCAAGGTCCTATAGGGAAACCAAGGATTGCCTGCCTGCCAAGCCCATGCAGACTGCCTTTTTGACATGCTCCTGTAGTCTCTTCTCCTGTAGTAAGAAAGAGGCCTAACACTGAGGGGCGGACCCAGGGATTCTAGAAACTCATGGAAAAAGAACAATGCAAGGCCTGGCCTTAGGTTCCGGCAGGATGGAGGGACAGAAACATTCTCTTCACATCGTGAAAGTCACACAGCTTGTAAGGGACAAGCTGAATCCAAACTGCCTGGTCCAGGGAAAGGGACGTGGTCAGCGAGCTGCTGGCCTCCTGTGCTCACTTTCACCCCATACCTCAGCCCACAAGGACCCTCCCAGAACACCCTCCGTGCCCCACGTAGCCCAGTGAGCACATCCTTGTCTGCAGGCCCCTGGGCAAAACGGCCTTTGCCTAATTCTGAGTCCTGCCATGAGCCAGCAGGGCTCTGCTGAGTGGGGACCCAGCTCACCCCCAGGCCCCAGCCCAGCCAGGACCCCCAGAGCTCAGGGAAGTCTGGAGGCCATGCTTCCAATCTTTCCGTGCCCACGTTCCCTAGCCAAATGTCCTGAGCCCCTATAGACATGCTCCCAGAGATGATGCCTGGTTCAGGAGCCTTCCATCCAGTGGGTGAACCATCTCCATCAATAATTCAGGTTCAGGGACAAGCTGCTCCAAGGGTAGGCGGGTACAAAAGCCTTGTGCAAACTCAGAGGAAAGAGACACAGAGCAGGCAGATAGGGAGAGGCCAAGGAACAGGCGACATGGGGCAGGGTGTGGGCACAGACAAAAGAGAGGGGAGGAAGAGTCCTCAGACACCCAGGGACAGAGCGATGGACACCAAGATGAGGAAAGAGAAATGCAGAATGTGAAGGGAGGGGAGCAATGGGTGGCTGGGGCCTGGGGAAGGGGGGAGGTGAGAGGGGGCTGGGAGGCACCCGGGTAGGCCCCACTCCCAGGGCACCTGCTCCTCCCTATGGCACGGCTCTTCTTACGGCTGCCGTGAGGATAAAGACTGGTCATACAGGCCTGGCTCCAGCTGAGGCTAACACAGCCACTTTGTTGGGAGACCTTGACCACCAGGCAAGTGTGGTGCCATCGGGGCCATGTGTCAGGGTCCTATAAATAACTGCCGCACCTTCCACTCTGACTTGCCAGCCCTGGGCCCTGCCCTCTCCCAGCTGGGCCTCCCCATTCCCAGCAGGCTCTAGGCGGCCTAGGGGGACAGAGTGCATACTCCCACCCCCTGCCGGAGCCTCCTTCCTTGTGCTCATCAGCAGCCCCAGCTCTGCCAGCACACAGCCTCCCTCAAGCACACCGCTCTGCTCTGTGAGGACGCCTGAGCAGTAGGCCTCAGGGGCAAGCAGGCCAGGTTCCACCCCCACCCCAGCTGTCCCTTCTCCCCCACCATCCCCTCCCCCAAGGGGCCCAGCCCGCCAACCTCTAATCCTCTGTCATCTGACCCGGGCTCCACCCTACCTTTGGCTCTGTCCAGCCACCCTACTGAGGCCCAAAAATGGACGCAATGGGAAGGTGACCTCATGACACCCCCAGGCCGAGCTCCAGGCACACGGTCTGCACCCCAGCCCTCTGGGGCAGCCGGCGGCTGGGAGGTGAGCAGTGTCACTGCCAAGCTCAGACCCTGCTGGCCCCTCCGATATACGCTTACGCCATCCTCATGACCAGAGGCCACAGGACCTTACAACAGTAAGCTCCACGGCAGTCAAAGCCAGCACAGCCCACTCCCCACGGCACCCTCGGCGGGGCCCAGGGCCAGGCACACAGCACATGCCAAGGCAGAATTTGCTGAACGAGGAGCACACAGCACAAGTCAGCCCACCCACAAGCCTGCATCAGGACTCCCAGGCCAAGCCCTCAAATGCCCTTGTTTGTTCATACATAGTCACTGTACCTCCGCCAGGGCCAGGTGAACATTTGGGTGCACACGCAGGTCTGCTCTCCCCTCAGGGACAGCACCCAGACCAGCGACCCAGGGATGGGGGAGGGTGAGATGGGTAACGCCAAGCCAAGACCCATGCAGAGACCCACTAGGCTGGGGGCACAGGAGAGCTGGCTCCGTAGGCACCAGAGGGCAAGCAAGGAAACTTGAGCACACTGTCACCCTCGGAGTCCTGCTGGATGTTTGGGCTGGGAGTGGATGTGGGGAAATCGGGAAAGAAGAAAAGGAGAGATGGGGCCCTTGAACCTATGCGGATACAATCTAGGCCCTCCCCCCCAGCTACTGCTTGTCCCTGACCAGGAGATGCCCTCCTAGGGCAACCGGACAGCTGGAACTGTCCCCATCATTCACTGATATGGCAGAGTCCAGGTGGGGGAAGGGCGGGGGGGGGGGGGGTGCCTGTGAGACCACTGACACTGTGAATTAGACATGGTCCTGAAGACCACCAGCAGATGACACACTCTGAACCACAGGAGGGCAAAGGGGAGATGCATCAGGCTTCTGGGAAGGGGGTACCTCGGCAGGGCCCACAAGGGAGGGGACTGAAGGAAGGCTACTCTCTGGCTTCCGATGGGGGGAGGGTCTCCTCACCAGTGCCTGAGGGCCAGAACACAGGCAGCACTCAACAACTCTGGTCGCTTAGAGCCCAGGCTTGGGCAGTGCCAGCCCTTGGCCAAGGCCAGCACCCATGGCTGACCAGCTGTCAGCCAACTGCCCATGCCACAAAACAGGAGCCGAAGAGGGAGGGGTGGCAGCTCAGTGGGGTCAGTAATGACATACTGCCACTTACAAGGAGGGGACACAGGTCATGCCTGCTGTCTCTGAAGTTACTGAAAGACACTGCTGCAGAGACAAGGCAAACCAGGACAAAGGGGACACCAAAAGAGCCAAGGGGAGCTAGGGAGGAATAGGACGTCAGTGGAGTGGGGGCGGGGACCTGGTCTCAGCTAACCTTCTGCTTCCCATTCATCTTTCCCAGCCCCTCAGCAGCAGGAAGTAGGCTTAGCCCAGAGCTGCCGGCTCCAGGCACCTAGATGGATTACCCAGTCTAGGGCGAGAGAGGGGGGAGGGGGAGGAAGCAAGGGCAGAAGCATCTGCCCCTCCACCCCCACCGACGCTCATAGAAGCCTTCCCAGCTTCCCCCCCCCCCCCCCCCCCCGCCCCACACACACACCAGCTATCTGCGGTGCTCTAATCCCTCCCCCCGCCCGGGGCCCGGAGGGGGGGTGGTACAGCTGCTGGGGCCAGGCCAGATCTGGAGACTGGCTGAGGGCCCTAACCTCCACACACACCCACCTATCTCCTTAGCCTGGGACCTTAAGGATGAGCGACGGGACTTAGGGAGGCGCCCGGGAAGCTCTAGCCGCCGTCCCCCCCCCACCCCCCCCCCTCCCGGCCCCAATCACGTGGCCGCATCCTTAGGGAGCCCCGCAGGTCTTAGCTGCAAAAGTCATTGTTTATAAACAGCCACAGCCAGGCAGGGGAAGGCCGACCGGTCCCCAGATTCCTCCTCTCGGCTGAGCGTCGGGCGGGAGAGAGGGCTGACTCCGCTGGGGGGCACTGGGGGACCACCCCGGCTGGACCACGGATTCTACAATCCTAGATTTCAGAGTCCGAGGCGGCAGGGGAAGTGGCGTCAGCAGCTGGCGTGATCCAATTCAATGAACCAGAGGTGGCTTGGGAGGGAAAAGTGAGCGCGCGCGGACCCCTGCCCCCGGGTCCCGCACGTCCGGCACGGTCAGGGAGCCGCGGGAAGCCCCAGCTCCGTCCCCCCTCGCCTGCTGCCCGCTGCCCTGGGCGCCGAGGGGTCGGGTTTCCTGAGGCGCCCTCCACGCCCCCCGGCTTAGCCCCAGCTCCTTCGAGCCAGCTCCCCACCCAGGTGGTGGGCTCCCAAAACCGGAGCCACCACCCCCTCCCCAGCCGCCGGAAACGCCAAGCCGGGGCTGGAGCAGGAGCACCTCCCCGAGGGGCGCGCAACGCCGTGCTCCCTGAGGGCCGGGCGGGAGCGGCCAGGCCGCGGGCACCTCTCGGCAAAGGAAACTCGATCCCTCCTGCGGCCGGCGGGGACAGAAGGTGGAGAGGCGGGCGGGGAGGAGGGAACGGAGGGCGTAGGAAGCGCCCAGAGGCCTGGAGAGCGAGTGCTCCAGCACCCGCGGGCCTCGGGGCAGCCTCGGGATTCCCGGAGCACGGCGGCCCTGGGGGACGGGTAACAGGCTCCCTCCTTCCCCCTGGAGCCGGCCCCGCCCGCGTGGCTCGCGTGGGGCTGAGGGGCTAGGGGCGCCACCCAGCCTCCCAGCCTCCCGGCCCTCGGTCTCCAACGTTGGGTTTACTGGACCTCGCGCCCCGAGAAGAGCGTGGGCCGCCTCTTCTCTGCAGACAGGCGGAGGAGATACAAAGCGGGTTGGGGGGGGGGGGGGGGGAACGAGGGCGGGGGGGGGGGGGGGTTGAGGGGACAGCTGCGCCCTCTCCTGCCCCTGCCGGGGGTGGGGAGACAAGACGCGGACCGGAGGGGGCGCCCAGACCGCTGGGGGCTGCAGCCCGTGGATCCCCGAAGACTCCCAGCAGCGGTCGTCCGGAGGTGACAGGGCCTGATCCCGGGTGAGGACCAGCCCCTGGGGGTGAGGGGTTAGGGGGAGGGAGGGGACAGGTGGCCCGGACCGCGCGGAGGCCGGGGATCTGGCTCCCTCACCTTCTCCTGCGCGCGCGTGAGCTTCTTCTGCACGTTGCTGGCGATCTTCCCTGCGGTCACCCCCTTGCTGCCCATCTCGGCCATCGTGGCTCAGGCCTCGCCAGGCGGCGGGCGCCGATCTCCCAGCCCCCAGCCCCCGGCCGCGCGTCCGGCCCCGGCTCCGGCTCCACGCCGCTCTCTCGACAGCCGAGCCGACTGACGGAGGCGGAGCGTTAGCCCGGCGAGCGAGCGAGCGACGCGGGGACCCGGGGAGGGACGGACCGAGGGAGGGGCGGGGAGGAGGGGCCGGGCCTCGGGCGGCGGTCAGCGCCCCCCGCCCGCCCCCTGCGGACCAGACTCTGCCTTTTAAAGGGCCTCCGCGGGCGCCGGAAACCTCGGCAGACCCGGAGCGAGGGGAGGTGCGCGAGGGCGCCCGGTGCTGCGGCGAGCGGGTCTCCCGGGGCACTCCGAAGACACTGCCCCGGGGCGGAGACGAAGACGCCGTCCTCCCGGGACAAGAGACCAGCCTGAGAAAGGGTGCGTTCCAAAACCAGAGGTTAAGGGCGGCGATCGGGGCGCGTCCCCGGGATCGGGGAGCCCTGGCCTGGAGCGCGCGGCGGGAACCCGCTCTCCAGCTCTGGGTTTGGCTCTGGCCTGGCGCAGGACGCTCGGCCTCGTCCTGGCCTATAGACTCACCAGTTTTCACCTGGGTTCTGGGGGGGGGCCCTCTAGGACATCTTCACATCTCTGTCCTTGGCACCTAGTCCCATGCCTACAAAGCGCGCTGTTTTCCCATTTGCCAATAATTATTACTGTAATAACAACTGACCATTAACTGAGCACTTACTGTGTGCCTGGCACTCGGCTGTCTCCTGAACAGGCGGTATAGCTTCCAGTCTCCACAACAGCCCTATGAGGTAGGTGCTGTTATCATTCCCATTTGACAAATGGGCGCAGAGAGGCCTGGAACCAAATCTCTGGTTCTGCCTTCCAGGCTCTCTACCACTATATACTACTGGGCTGCCTTCTCTTCTGTGAGGCGGGGAGGGGGATGATTAATGATCGTTATTCAAAGAGAAGATAAGGTTATTGCTAACTAGCTTTGCCAACAAATCAATGACACTTGTTCGAGATTTATAAATATGTGTTGAATCTACAGATCCCACTCACACCCCTTCCCCAAATTATGTCAGAGGCTATAAAGGATGCCACAGCCCTATGCTGCCCTGGAGGCCAGGGCACCGCCCTGCAAGGTTTCTCAGGCACCGAAGGCTGAGCTGAGTAGAGAGAGGAGTCCTGGACGCCCTGTTGAGGCGGGTGGACAGGTGCCAGGGCAGAGGTCCCTGGGAGGCTCCCAGAAGCAGGAAAGGCTTTGGAGACCATACACCAAGCCCCGCCCCCATATAAATGGAGAAACTGAGGCCCAGGAATAAAAGGTTTTCACTTCCCTCTGCATGGAAGGCCTCCTGTACTCTGGCCACTCCTCCTCCTTCTTCTTCCCATTACTGCTCAGTGCCCATAAGGGATGATCTTAACCAGTCCTCCCTCCTGGCTTATTACCACTCCTATTTTGCAGAAAGACAGACTGGGGATTGCAGCAACTGAAGATCACAAGAGAGAAGCAGATATCCAAACCCTGGTCTTCCTGCACTAAAGCCCTCAGCTGATACACCGAACTGCGTCCCAGAAAAACCACCAAGCACTGCACAAATGGAAAGCATTTTGTCAAAATTATGATTATAAACTCATGCCCGATTCATGAGTTACAAAAACAAAACGTAAACAGCACAGCCTGAGTTGTTAAAGCGACTTTTTTCTAAAAGCTCAACGTGCTTTCACTTCATGGTCTCTCTTCTCCTAATTTTATGATTGTCGTTTTTCTAACCGTTCTCTAAGAGCGCTGTCTCCCAACACTCCTCGGAGGAAAGGAGGAAATAAGCAGAAGTCAAACCATATTACAATCAGTTCCCAGGGAACAGTGGGAGATTGTGCTTCGCTGGGCTTTGGTGTTGCAAAATATCACTTGACAAAAAAATTGGAAGCAACTTAGATGGTTATCAGCAGGATGGAGTCAGCTAGGGGATCATTCTAAACAACCATCCAGAGATGTAGCAACATGAAAATAATGCTTACAGTATAGTTGTGAGCAAAAAGGAGAAGACAAAAAACACTGTGCATGCACTCTGTCCTTGCAACCACTAAAAATAAATATAAGTGCTCGTGATCCAAGACTCAAAAGGACCATGCACAAAGGAAACAGGCTTTGTTTAAGGTCGAGAGATTATGGCTGATTTTTTCCTCTTAATTTCCTAAATATTCTACAATATACTATATGGCCTTAATAACTAAACACACGCATAGCTGTATCTTTAAACGTGATAATCCTTTTTTTTTAATGTCTATTTATTTTTGAAAGACAGAGACAGAGTGTGAGTGGGAGAGGGGCAGAGAGAAAGGAAGAGACAGAATCGGAAGCAGGCTCCAGGATCTGAGCTGTCAGCACAGAGCCTCACGTGGGGCTAGAACTCATCAACTGTGAGATTGTGACCTGAGCCGAAGTTGGAAGCTTAGCAGACAGTGCCACGGAGGCACTGAGACACCCCTAAACATGGCAACTCTTAATGTGATATCTACATTGGAAAAACTTTTTTAAACACAAAGGCATTGGAAGATCTACTGAAATAAACAATGCTAGTTTGAGAGTACATAGAAATTTAAATGTTTTAAACTTCAAAAACTACTATTAACACCTAAGGTTAAAAGTTTGGAAGGACATACTCCAAAAATGTTAGTCACGAGTCCAAGGGGTAGGAATGTAGGAGATTTTTACTTTCTTCTTTATGATTTGCTATAATGTCTGATTTTCTTTACCATGATAGCCCATTGTTTTCACGATCACAAACAAAACACTAAGATCCACTATAACTGGGCAAATGGCACAGATGGACAATTCACAAAATCGGAGTTTCAAATGATCAATTAACAGGTTTTTAAAAAAAAAAGCGTTTATTAAATCAACGAATTATATCATTCCTGCCTCTACTTTCATCAAATCGGCAAATCATTTTTTAAACTACATTACCTACAGCCAGAGAGACAGGCACTCACACAAACTGCTTCTGAGATTATGACAGATACTGGAATTTCCAGAAAGCAGTCTTGTAATATGTATTAAGAACCATCAAAATGTCTATATTCTTTAGGGCGTCTGGGTGGCTCAGTCGGTTCAGCGTCAGACTTTTTTTTTTTAACTTTTTTTAATGTTTATTTGTTTTTGAGACAGAGAGAAACAGAACATGAACAGGGGAGGGGGAGAGAGAGAGGGAGACACAGAGTCCAAAGCAGGCTCCAAGCTCTGAGCTGTCAGCACAGAGCCCGATGTGGGGCTCGAACTCACGGAGTGTGAGATCATGACCTGAGCTTAAGTAGGACGCTTAACCGACTGAGCCACCCAGGCACCCCAAGCATCAGACTCTTGATCTCTGCTCAGGTCACGATCTCATGGCTAGGTGCCTGAGATCAAGACTCACAGTTTGTGAGGTTGAGGCCCACACGTCGGGCTCTGCGCTGGCTCCAGGCACCCCAGAGACTGCTTGGGATTCTCTCTGCCTGTATGTCTGCCCCTCCCCCACTTCCTCTCGCTCTCACTCTCAAAATAAATAAATAAACTTTTAAAAATGCCTGCATCCTTCAATCTTTGAATTTCAAGTCTAGGAAATAACTTGAAATTTTAGCAAAGCTTTAATCATCCAGATGTTCGTCACCTTAATTGTAATAATGCAAAATTACTATTTTGGCATGTTCACTGTTTATTGTTTGCTCCCTCTCTCACTCTCCAAACGTTGTCAGCACCTACTAAATGCCAGTGCTGGGCTGGGCTCTGCAGAAACAGTGGTGGGTGCAATGGAGCCCCTCTTCCAGGAGTGTGCCACACCAGGGACAGGAGGGGTTCTGGGAACGGCCTGGGAGGCTCTTTGAGGGAGGGATGTTACAGACCTGAAGTGGGCATTGGCCCGAGAACGAGGAGGGCACCTGATGCCTAGCAGAGCCCTCAAACATCCAGGCAGGAACAAATCAACAGACAAGCAAATATGCAACATATTATGGGCTGCCTTTCCCTCTGCCCCTTCAGGGCCCAGGTCTCCCGCCCCCTGTGTCTCCCCAGCTCTGTGCAGAAGACCCTGGGGGCCCAGCTGTCCAGCTCACTCCCAGACCTCTGCACAAAGGCCTATTACCAGCTGCAATGAACTAAACTCTGGTGTAGCCATGCATACAATGTCTGCGGAAACAGTGATTCCCAAGTTTTTTTGTGATGGGGAAATGCTGCTAATGTGTTGCTAACAGAGTAAGGCAGGATATTACATTGTATAACAGCAACGGCTAACTGCTGGGTGTTGATTATCTCTGGGTAGAGCGATTTCGGGGTGAGGATTTTTTTCTCCCTTTTTTATTTTCCCAATTTTGTGCACGTACTATTTTTGTCATCAGAAAGAAAAGCTATGGAAAATACAAATTGAAACGAGGAAGCTGTCCCTGGGGCGCTGGTTGGGAAACCACAATATGGCAGAGTAGAAAGACTAAACACAAACGCAGACCGTGTGTCCTGTGCCTGCACCTCTGAACCGTAAGGTCTGGGGAAGTGATTTTGCGAATTAGGAAAGATGCAGGCAAGCAAAGTGCCTTCTCTCCCTTCCCTTGGAGAGAAAATAACACCGCCCTCATGTTTTCCTTCTGTTCTTCAAGAATTGAATAGGGGGCCCTGCTCTAGCACCATGACAACTATCATCATCCATCATCATTATCATCCTATCTTACGAAGCAAGATTTTTTGCTTATATTCTTATGACTGTCAGAAGAATCCTGTGTTCTACAGCAGTAGGACATTTTTGCCCTTGTTATATAACAATCAGGACTCAGAGAAGACAGGATGCATTTACCCAAAGGCCCGGGGCACAATGTAGGTCCAAAACTGAGATCAGTCAGCACCTGGCCATCCCCAGTGACTGGAATGGACCAGCTTCCTACCTCTCTCCTGGGACAGCAGGCTTCATCTCCTAGAGAAACAGGAAGAATCCAGAAGAATCTACAGGCAGAACAAGAAGGGGATTTGTCTGTCCAGAAACATTATTTCAGGCAGCACATGTGTGATGCACATCCAAGAAAGGCTCCTTGACAGATTACCCTCACTCCCTCTCACATGTAAAATGCCACCAGGACATTGTGGGAGGGGCAGGTAGTTCTGGAGTCAGAGGTCAGGTTCTCCATTGACCACTTTTCCATCCTTGGCTATAGGATTTAAACTATTCAAGCCGCCTCTGTAATACAGGGGTAAATTATACTCGTTAAGTAATTGTGAAAATGATGAACATTATCCATAAAGCCCCTGGGATATCAGAAGTGACAACATAGACAGTGGCTGTATACAGTGGATGGCAGATGCAGTCAATGTGGTCTGCTCAGATAATTGACCTACTTCTTTAGGGACTCCGTCCTTGTTTGGTGTGAACTGATGCAACCTTGCCCCTTGCGCCATGATGTGTACATAGCCCAGGTGAGCTGCCCACTCACCCCAAAGCCATAGCAATTGGCTCAAGGATGTGCACATGACCCAAGCAGAGCCACTCAGACTTCCCTGGACATGAAGGGATATATGCCCATAGGAAAGGAAAGTTCCTCTTTCCGGGAGAGTTGCTAAGATTGGGGGAGTGTGAATCTAGAGTCTCCAGGGGCCAGCTTGCCCATCAGGTGGATGATCCTGCCTATAAGGTGAAATCAACAGGAGTTGAGAGTTGGAGAGATGGGGACAGAGGAACAGAGACAGAGGGACAGAAGTAACAAAATTGTTTGAGAACTTGGTTCCAGTCAGGCTTGAGCCCTCCAGCTGTCTAGCTATGCCAACCAATACATCTTTCTCTTATTAAAGTCAATTTGAGGTCATTTACAATCAAGAGTCATGGCTAGTGTATGTTATCATAATAATGCCCTTCTGAGAGGCAACTCTAATGACTCCCTGATGTGTATTCAAGTGAGAGTTTCTCTGAAGTGCCTCTAACTGGTCTGTCTGAATTAATATAGACCAAAGGGGGTTGGAGAGGCAGATTACATTGACGGTAGACATAAACCAGGGCTGTCCTGGGCAAATCGGGACATATGAGTACTAGTGATAGGATAGGAATCAAGAATAAAGGTGGAAAAGGAGATTAAACACATATAGTTCACAATCTGTGCTCAATCTGGTGCTGAACACTGACATCTATCCACTGTCCAGGCCTATGAGCCATAATTGAAAAGATCCTTGCAGAAATGGGAGAGTGATATTCCAGAGGACCTTCTGAGAGAAGACCTGTCCCAGGCTTTGCCTCCTCGCCCCCAAACCTACCACCCTAGATGTTGAGCTCCATTCTTGATCGTATTTAACCAGGCCCTGCAGGAAGGAGTCCGGAGAGTAGGCCCGTCACTGGGCCACCAACTGGCTGCAGGATATTGCCAAGGCTTCTGGAAACAAGAAAGAACCAGCAAGAACCAGCTACTCCCTTTTGCCACCAGCAAATGAAGTCTCCAAAAGCAAAACAAAACTTTTAAGATAATCAACTTGCTTGGGGTACCTGGGTAGCTCAGTCGGTTAAGCTTCCAACTCTTGATTTCAGCTCAGGTCATGATCTCTAGGTTCATGGGTTCAAGCCCTGGGTAGGGCTCTACACTGACAGTGGGGAGCCTGCCTGGGATCTATGCCTCTCCCGCACATGTGTGCGTGCGCTCTCTCTCTCTCTCTCTTTCTCAAAAATAAATAAACACATATTTAAACAACAAAAAGATAATCACCTGTGTTTCGCCTCCATATCTTTAAACCTTTTTTTGTCCTGTGTGCTGTCTATGGTGTGGCCCGAATGCAGTACAGCAAGAAAATGACACCATCGTAAGCTCAGAGCCAGAAGGCCAGGCTCTGCCACCATTAGTCATGTGACCTTGGGCCAGTCACTGCCTGCAGCTTCTAAGTGGGGCAATAATACGCGCCAAGCAAGGCTGTTGTTGAGAATTAGAGGTAACAGGCCCCCTGGCCCAGGGCTCAGTGTCCTCGATAAATGGCAGTTACTATTATGACATGCCGGCCCACAGGCTAGGGACAGTGCCTCTCAGTTCATCTGGTCTGTGGCCCTCCCCGTGGTGAGAAGCAGCAGGCTGACCTTTGCCAGCTTTACAGCCGGGCAAATAGAGGCGCCAAAAAGCAAACAGCCCTTTGCCCAGCCTTCCTTCAATAAATCACTGCTGACTTCCTTTAGGAATAAGATTCCAGCCTTTGGAAATGCTCACTGGAAATTTACTAGCATTTCCTTTGTATTATCTGTGGAAAAAATGGTTTCCCCCACAAAGTGCAGGGACGAAATGGCATATGTATGTTTCTAGGCATATCTATGATATAGCAAACTAACAAGCTAGGGGACTCTTAGGAGGACTGGACAGTCCCTTGAAACCAGGCTTCCCATACACATCACCAGGTGACCTTTGAGACAAGCCTTTTCAGGGCATGTACAAAAGCCTTGCAAGTGTTGGCATCCTGAAATGCTTGTGAAACTATCCTCAGAGCACGGTTTTCAGTACAGTGATGTTCCTCAAGATAGGTGAAACAGTGAAAAGTGGGAAGCAGCCTGAATGTCCAAGCATGGCTTGGTTAAATAAGTACCTATCTAAATTTTGGCACCTCGATATTTTGAATATTAAACTCCCATTAAAAATTGATAAATGGGACTTCCTCACAATTAAAAAAATCCGCTTTTCCAAAGATACTATTATGAAAGTGAAGAAGTCACCCAGTCGGATAAAAACTCCTCGTGACACATACGAGCAAAGGACTCGTACTGCAAATATAGAAACAACTGCTGTAGCTCAGTGACAAGAGGGTGAACAGCCCATGTTAACAAATAACAAGAAAGAGCCAGGCAAATGATTTGAAGAGACGTTTCACCAAAGATGGCAAAACACACATGAGAAAATGCTACACTTCATTGGTTTTTAGGGAAATGCAAATTAGAAAACCACGTATACACACACACTCACATATACACACACACACACACAAATGGCTAAAATGGAAATGACTGACAATGCCAAATGTTGGTGAAGAAGCAGAACAACTAGAACACCATCGGCCGCTTCGCCCCGTATGCCAGATTCCTCCTTTCTTGACGACAAATTTTCCCCTATCGTCTTTTGCTCCTGTCCACTCTACTCAAGTTCATCATGTGTACCTGAAACCTAACTGTGCCTTGCTGAGTGTTTTGCCCCTGAGCATCCCTGTGGCTGTGAGCAGACACCTGGGTGGGGCAGAGATGCCCGACTGGTGTCACCCTTGTCCAGACAGGCCGTCATGTGTGCCGAGGCCTTGAATGTACTCTTCCCAAAGACACACATGCACATGCCACCAGACCAGCTCTTCTCCCCTGTGTCTTCACCTGACCACCTGGCTGCCCCTCATCACTCTTCAGACCCAGCTCACAGGTCATCTCCTCCAGAAAGTCATCCTTGACTCATCTGACTCAGGCAGGGATCAGTGACCCTCCTCTGTGCCTCCCTGCACCTGCCTTTCTCCACACCCGGCACCTCCCAAACGTCATTCTGTTATTGTGGGGGGAAGTCACATTAGTACCCAATTCTTGACTCTGACAGTGAGTAGGGATGCACACACTGTGTCCCTCCTGGCCTGGTGGTGGAGGAGGTTATGCTTGTTTGTGGGGAAGAATCTTTTTTTTCTCAGACTGTAAGTCAAGAAATGACAACCTCCTGCACAGAACTGGGGTTGCCTTTGAGTGGAGGCTACGCTCTGTTTGAGAACCACAACCCTCAACAGGTGCCCTGGGGGGGGCAAGGACTGGGTCTAGGTAACTCTGACCTCTGCTACTCTCCATGAAGCATAGATAAGACTCTCAGCACATAGCTGCTAGAATGTTGCCACTGCTCCTGGCTCTGGACATAGTCCACCCAAGGCATGGTCAGCAAAGGCATTTGGCACCAATGGGTGGAGACCTACCTGCAGCTGGTGTCTTGTAAGTGGGCAAGCGGCATTCAATCACAGTCACCGCCTTTCTGCCTTCACATATGTCCCACCCATGTCACTTCCTCTCTCTCTTTTACTGACATTTGCTGCATTAAGTATGCTGCATTTGCCTATGGTTTTATAAGTCACTGGTCATGTTTAATTCACTTATTTCCTGCTGACCTGCATTGCTTCTAAAGCCAGCTTCTACCAGCCCAGCCTAGTTCCTGGCCCCAGGAGCTGGTAGCAGAACCAAGGGCATGGCCGAGCCCTGATTGGTGGCCCTGCGGGTGACGGGTGCCGCAGGGCAGACAGTGATGCACATTCACAGAGTGCAGGTGGCCAACATCACTCCTGCCATGAAATCATGTTTCTTGCATTTTATATTTTACGGAGTGGAACACAGGACATAATAATAGTTTTTTGTTCATTCTAAGTAAACATCTGACAATGTCCAATTCAATGGCTCCTGCTCCCAAAACACAATGCTTTCTTAAATCAAAAATGACTGAGGGGAGTCTGGGTGGCTCAGTTGTTAAGCATCTCACTTGATTTCGACTCATCATGACCTCCCAGTTTGTGAGATCGAGCCCCACATGGGGCTCTGTGCTCAGCATGGATTGTTTCTCTCTCTTCTCTCTCTCTCTCTCTCTCTCTCTCTCTCTCTCTCTCTCTCTCTCTTTCTCTCTCTCTCTCTCTCTCTCTCCCTGTCCCCTGCTCATGCTCGCTCATGCTCTCTCACTCTCTCTCTCAATAAATAAACTTTTAAAAAATGGCTAAATGTATGGGCATTCATAGCAGTAGGGACAGAGCTCAATCCACAGTCCTGACTGTACATGAACTAATTGACTTCCTTTTCTCTTCTCTCTCAAAGCCTTATTTCGCCAGAAGGTCATTCCTACCCCTTTCCCATTTCTCCAGACTTAGAAAGCTCCGGTCCTCACACCTACCTTCTGACCACTTCTACACCATAGTGTGCCTTTCCCTTCTTTCTCCAGCCTGGGGTCCGCCATATCAGCCACACAGCTGCATCCCAGGTCTGGGCCAGGTCTTGGGAGGAACATCCCACATCCCTCACAACTGCAGGTTTAGGATACCTAACATCGTGGGGACCTCTCAGACAGGGGGACAAATGTAAGAAATCTCTTTTGCTTCTCCCTGCATGTTGAGGCCGTGGGTAACCTTCTGAGGCTTCCTTAGTCCACCGCCCAGACAAGACAGCAGAGTTTCTCCTACCTTGTGCATGGCTGCTCAGGGAACTCTGGGAAAAATATACTCTGCTCTCAGGTTCTTCCAGACCGGGCTAGGGTTTCTGTCTCCACCCCCACCCCCTGACCTTGTCCCCAAGGATTGGTCTGGAGAGCAAAGCCAGGGCCTCTATGAGAACCTAGCACATCCAAGCTGTGTTCACTTCCTCTCTGACTCTCCACAATCCCACCCTAAGGGTAGCTTTCTGATCTGAAAGAAGGAAGACCTGATCTAGGCTAACTTGCAAGGCACTGCCCCTAGTCTGCTGGCTTATGAATAGGTCTCTGCTTTCCAAAGTCAGAAGCCAAGAATTTGACCCATTCCCTGAAGCAATGAAAGCAGAGAGCTCATCTGTTTGAACAAGGGAAGTTTGTAGGCAACAGAAATGCCGAGGGACAAAGCAGTCCCTCGCAAAGCAGTGGTTAGCATTCCCAATACTATCCTGTGTATGTCATATATAGTTCATGTACATATATAGTTTATGCAAACTATGTATATAGTATATATAGTTTATGTAAACCCCACCATCCACATGAAGCAAGGAGGTGTTTTTTACTGTCTAATTAGACCCACATCACATCTGCCTGTAAATACAGAAACAAGACTGGCCCCCCGAGGAGGCAGTGAAATCTCCAGATCAGTGATCAGTGAGCGCTGAGCTGGCTGGCCCGGACACTGTGGACACACACAGAGGAGAATAAAGCAGGTCCCTGCCCACAAGGAGTCCTCAGTCTGGAAGCATACGGACAATACTCTATAAACCACCCTTGGTAGATAACAACCCATAACATACTAAATTGTTGCCTGTTGCCTGTTGCCCAAAATTCCATGAGTGGGGAAAAAACCTGAACAAGGTAGATATTTTGAACTGATTCACTTTTACAGACACCCAAACATATACACCATTGGAGGAAACCTTCGGCCTCGTGTGGGACCCATGCCTAAAGTCTTCACCAACCGCAGCTGCAGCACCCTGGCAAGCGGGAGGCCCCTGCAATGAACACCTTGACATAGCCATTCTAAAATTCTGACACTGGTGCAAGCCATCTACAGAAACGAAGACATTCCCAAGCCATGACCAGGCTCCTGGCTCAGCATCTCAGAGAATGCTATGAGGTAGCCTGGAGCTGGACCCACCCTACCCCTGGGTCCAGGCGGGGACAGTTTGGCTACCAGAAGGAAGCTGTGTTCCAGAGATTCTTGGAGGAGCCCTGGCCTGGGCTCTGAAACCCTTATAGCCTCATTATGTCCACACAGCCCTGGTTAACTGCCCCCACCCCCAGACTGCTTCCTCTGTGCCCATAGCCTGTCCCCCTTAAGACCTCCCACCTCTCATCTGCCTTGCCCTCCCACTTGCCCTCTCCACGGCCCAGGGAGACTTTTCTAAAATGTTATTATGGGGGCCCCTGGGGGACTCAGTCAGTTAAGTATCCGTTGATCTTGACTCAGGTCTTGATCTTGAGGTTCATGAGTTCGAGCCCTATGACAGGCTCTGGGCTGACAGTGCGGAGCCTGCTTAGGATTCTGTCTCTCTCTCTCTCTCTCTCTCTCTCTCTGCTCCACCCCCTGCATAAAAAATAAATAAGTAAACATTTAAAATAAAATAAAACTGGGACACCTGGGGGGCTCAGCTGCTTAAGCATCTGGCTCTTGATTTCAGCTCAAGTCATGATCTCATGGTTTGTGAGTTGGAGCCCTGCATCGGGCTCTGTGCTGACAGTGTGGAACCTGCTTGGGATTATGTCTCCCTCTCTCTCTCTGCCCCTCCCCTGCTTACTCTCTATCTCTCTCTCAAAATAAATTTAAAAATAAACATACAAAAAATAAAATAAAATATTATTCTGACCATGCCACTCTCCTGCCCTTCACTGCCTCCTGAGATTCCAGAGTAAATTCCAAATGCAATAATACCTTGGTTTGCAAGCATAATTTGCTCCAGAAACATGCTTGTAATCCGAAGCACTTGTATATCAAAGCAAATTTCCCTTAATAATGGAAACTCAGATGATTCGTTACACAACCCAAAAATATTCATATAAAAATGATAACAATACTGGAATATAATACAAAATAATAAAGAAAATACAAAATATAAGAAAAATAAGCAAATTAACCTGCATTTACCTTTGTGGCTGGTGTGAGGGAGACAAGAGAGGAGGGTGATTGTGTAGGACGACTTTCACTATCATTAACATAATCACTGCTACCTATTGGCTCAGTGGAATCTTTTTATTTTCATGCAACTTTAACAAGGAACCTGTCCAATGACACCTGCTTTTGCCTCCTTTTGAGGATTGTGAAAATGTGACATTGCATTGTCGTTAAACAGATTCACACTTGCACTGCTACAGCCTTATTCGGTAGTGCTTCTCTACAAAATTCTGCTCTGTTTCCCACATTTTACACATCTCCCTTATCTCATATGAAGTGAGGGATTCCACTGCCTTTTTCTCCTCCTCCTCTGCAGACGAGATGAGGACATAGACTTCACACAGAATCTCGGAATTCTAACCACTCCCATACCTTGTTTGTACTTTTCGATGATTTCCTTCTTAACTTCCACTGTAATCATCTCCTTCTTACCACCTTTCTTTGCAGCCTTTTTCTGCATGGGGGCCATTGTGTACGCTCACACAGATGTTGACTATAGTACAGTATTAATAAACTCTTGTCATATATGTATTTAATGTAACTGGCAATACAGCAACAGAGGAAAGGGTCTGCCAGACCTAGAATGAAGCAAAGCATTCCTAAGCTTAGTCTTGGATGGAAGAGCAAAGGACTGTCCGTAGGTGCTTTGAAGTGACAAAAAATACAGTAGTGCCAGTTGTGGGCACCTTCCAATGTTCTGAAAAATCACTGATTTCTGCCAAACACCACAGCCTGAGACCAAGCATCCAAGTATGGGAGATGATCACCCACAATCCTGCAGTGAGAGAGAGAGAGAGAGAGAGAGGAGAGAGGAGAGAGAGAGAGAGAAGAACCATCGGCTCAGTTGGGATCACGGGACATTTGACATCATGTACTACTCGTATTGCAAGACATCACTCATTTATCAAGTTAAAATTTACTAGAAATGTTTGCCCATCTTGCAGAACCCTTGCAGAACAGGTTACTTGCAATCCAAGGTTTTACTGTATATTAATGTGCAGGTTCCTGGTGGCTCTGGGCACTCCCACCTGCTTCCGTACCTTCCTGTCCCCGAATTCCTAGGCTCAAGCCCAGCCCAGGCCCTCCTGCCAGCTTCCCTCCAAGCTTGGCAGAAGCTATTCTACATCTCACCAGCCTCTTCCACTTTACCTCACTGTTTCCAGCTCACCTCTAGACTCAATTCAAGAATCCCCCCCCCCCCAATCCGGAAAGCTTCCCCAGGTCTGCCAGGCAGCCCCAGTGCCTTTGCTTTGAGATCTCACAGCATTAAGGAAACATTTGGTCTTTCACCATTAAGTATGATGTTGGTTTTAGGGTTTTTTAAAGATGTTCTTTATCGAATTGAGAAAGCTCTCTCTATTCCTAGTTATCTGAGTTTATCATAATGGGTATTGAATTTTGTCAAATGATTTTTCTTCATCATATAATTTTTATTCTTTAGATTCTGATAGATTACATTGATTTTTTTGTTTATTTATTTATTTTTGAGAGAGAGAGAAAGAGAGAGTAGGGGAGGGCAGAGAGAGGAGAGAGAGAATCCCAAGGAGACTCTGTGCTGATAGCGCAGGGCTCAACCAGGGGCCCAACGTGGGAGTCTCATGAGCCACCATATCATGACCCGAGCCAAATCAAGAGTCAGATGTTTAACCTACTAAGCCACTCAGGTGCCCCTACATTGATTGGTTTTTGAATATGGAGCCAGCGTTGCATCCCTGGAATAAATCCCACTTGGTCATGGTGTTTAATTCTTTTTATATATTGCTAAATTCTATTTGCTAATATTTTGTTAAGAATTTTTGTATCTAGGGGCACCTGGGCGGCTCAGGCAGTTAAGCGTTCAACTTCAGCTCAGGTCACGATCCCGCAGTTTGTGGGTTCGGGCCCTGCATCAGGCTCTGTGCTGACAGCTCGGAGCCTGGAGCGTGCTTCAGATTCTGTGACTCCCTCTCCTCTGTTACTCTCTGTCTCTCTGTCTCTCTGTCTCTCTCTCTCTCTCTCTCAGGCACGTGCACACTCTGCCCCTCCCCCACTCGCTCATGCTCTCTCTGTCTCTTAAAATAAATAAACATTTTTTAAAAACCACAGTGTTTGACAATAAATTTCATATTAAAAAAAACAACTTGAATTCAAATAAATAAATTTTTAAGAGTTAAAAAAAAACCCCACCGTGAGATATCACCTCACACCTGTCAGAATGACTAGTATCAAAAAGACAAGAAATAACAAGTGTTGGTGAGGATGTGCAGAAACAGAACCCTCATGTAGTGTTGATGGGAATGTAACTTGGTGCAACCTCTATGGAAAACAGGATGGAGATTCCTCAAAAAATTACAACTAGTAATTCCACTGCTGGGTACTTACCCAAAGAAAAGGAAAACACTAATTTGAAAAGATGTATGCACTCCTATGTTTACAGCAGTGTTTATAAAAGCCAAGATATGAAAGGAACCTAAATGTCCATTGATGATGATGAATGGATAAAGATGTCGCATACATACACAATGGGATATTACTCAGGCATAAAAAATAATGGACTCTTGTCATTCAAAACAACATGGACAGACCTTGAGGGTATTATGCTAAGTGAAATAAATCAGCCAGGGAAAGACAGATACCATATGATTTCACTTACAGGTGGAATCTAAAAAATACATCAAACACACACACACACACAGAAACAGCCCCATAAATACAGAGAACAAACTGGTGATTGCCAGAGGGAGGGAGTAGGGGGAAGGGCAAAATAGATACAGGGGACTAAGAGGTACAAACTTCCAGTTGTAAAATAAATAAGTCACAGGGGAAAAAATACAGCATAGAGAATATTGTAATAACTTTTACAGTGTCAGATGGTGATTACACTTATCATGGTGAGTACTGCATAAAGTATACAGTTGTCAATCACTATGTTGTACACCTGAAACTAATACAACTTTTCTCAATTATACTTCAATCTTAAATGTGTTTCATTAGCATTAATCTTACATTTTTTAAATATTTTTAATATTTATTTATTTTTGAGAGAGAGACAGAGTGTGATCAGGGGAGGGGCAGGGAGAGAGGGAGACACAGAATCTGAAGCAGGCTCCAGGCTCCCAGCTGTTAGCACAGAGCCTGACTCGGGGCTCTAACACAAAAGCTGTGAGATCATGACCAGGCAACACTGCATTAATCTTACATTTATCAATAAATACTAGAATTTCTTTTGGAAAAAATAACACAACAAACAGTCATATAGCCATCACCTCAATGCAACAGTTGTGAAACTTGGCCATATATTATACATGTGGTAAAACATTACATATACAAGATATACATATAATATATTATATATAAAATTTATATGCAATATATGTAACATACACATAATTTGTATATTATATATAATGTATATACAATTTATATATTATGTATTTTTAAATATGTATATATAATATATATGACCCATTTGAAATTTAGCTGCAGGTACCATGACACTTCTTTACTCATGGAGACATCAGTGCGCATCTCATAAATTACACTGTCATTATCACACCTAAGAAATTTAACAATAATGTATCTATACCATCTAATATCCATTCCATATCTAATATCCATTCCATATGAAATTAAATTAAATTTCCATATGAAAAAAAACCAGTTTTACCAGTTTAATTTTACCCTTATAGGGTTTTCTTTTCTTTTCTTTTCTTTCCTTTTTTGAAACAGGTTAAGGTTCACATGTTTCATTTGTTGCTGGGACATTTTAGTCCACCTTGAACAGCCCTCCACCTTTTGGTTGGGGAGGCAGGGGTATGATATCCATTTGAAGAATCCAGGTCAGTTGTCCTATAGAATGTCCCATATTCTGAATTGTGTTTCCTCGAAGTTTGGTTTGACTTGTTCCCCTGGACTTACTTACTACCATCTGGAAGCTGAGTCTAACCACCAGTCAGCAGGCTCACTTGACCCCTAAGGCCCTGTACCTCACACTGCATCACAACAGAGAGATGACCTGAGATGAGATCATGATCTGAGCTGAAGTCAGACGCTTAACTGACTGAGCCACCAGGGCACCGCTTGTTTAAGACTTTTTTCAATTTTTTGAATTGAAGTATAGATGTACTGAATGAAGAAAAAAACAAAAAACAAAAAAGAAGTAAAGCGTTATGCCTTCCAGACATATGTTAAGTCATTCATTTTCAGTAAAACATGAACATCCCTCATGTTAAATTAATATAATTTGGAAGCTTAGTGGTCTTGTCATGTTGGTTATATACGGTTTCTAAATTTTCTTTGGTTTAACAGTAACGTAAGAGCCATCAGCATAAGAAGTTTATGCTTGATTTTCTATTTGTATATGTATGAGAAACATCATAGTTTCAAGTAAAGATCTCACAAGGAAGCCAGCATACGCCCTTCTTTCTTGAGCAGCAAAAAATATGTACAAAGTTAGTAAACAAGAAAAAAACAACAAAAATACACAAATTGAGTTTTTGTATTTTTCTGTGGTAACTTCTTTATAATAAGCCTAGATCATTCTCACAAACTAAAAAATAATGATTAAAAAAACAAAACTACTTTTAAAATGGAATTTAAACCCACAGACGCAGACACTGGCTTTTAGAAAAAGTGGGGGGTGGGGGGGGTTGTGGGCAGGGCGCCTAGTGGCTCAGTCCATTAAGCCTCTGACTCTCGGTTTCAGCTCAGGTCATGGTCTTGCAGTTTGTGAGTTGGAGTCCCACTGGGGATTCTGTGCTGGTAGTGTGGAGCCTGCTTGGGATGCTCTCTCCTTCTCTCTCTGCCCCTTCCCTGCTCATGCACTCTAAGTAAATAAATAAACTTTAGAAAAAGTGGAAAACACAGACAAGCTCAAGGAAGAGTAGACACCCTGACTGCTGTTGGAGCTGGTGGCAATAAATAGGCACCTGCTAGGAAGAGGAGGCAGGAGAAAGGAGTCCAAGATTTGACTGATTCTTTTATGCCGAGGGCCCATGCTGCCCTCTGTTCCTCACCAGCCTGGGTCTGGGTGGCTGGAACTGTCTCAGAGGCCTGGAGCTGCACACAGGGTTGACGCTGTCACGCGCAGTTGCGTGTGACAGCTTTCTCACTCTTGCCTCAGTTGACAGGGTGTGGGGGATGCTTTAATCTAGCATTTTTGCTACTATTGCCTACAAATGTATCTATAGCCATGTGCACATAATCATACATGTTGCTTTCAACTCTTTGCCTTCTGTCCTACCCTTTCCTCTTTTCTGGTCTTCACATAGTGGTTCCGTGAAGCTAGCATGACAGCTGTTTTGTCCAGTTAGGCTCATTCAGGAGCCTAGAAGCCAAAGTACAGAGGCAGGGATGGACTAGCTGATGGACACACATCTAGTGATACAAACCTCTGCCCCCCTCCCAGTCCCGAATCCTACACTTGACTTTCTCTCTCGTGTACTCTAAGCACAATCCTGATAAGCTCACAAAAGCTGTATCCCACAATTCCCTCAGAAAGGGGTGGGTACAGGCACCTCGATCTGGGGCAGACTGCAGTTGGCTAAACGGATGGGATTTCTCCCTTGTCCCTTGCCACTTCCCTTAAAGAGCTTGGGGAAGTTAAATACTTTGCCAGCCTCCCCTGAAACCGGGTGGACATTTGACATAGCTCTGGGAAACGAAACTTGAGTGAACATTTTCTAGGATTGGAGGAGGTTTCTGCTTTTCTTGATTAAAAGGAAATTGCAGTCCTCCCTCCTTCATGCTGCCTTGAACACAAATAAACTGTCTGGAGCCTTAGCAGCTATTTTGTGATCACAAGGCAACAAGCAAAAAATTCGCACATAAGCTTGCACTGATGCCATGAGTTTCTGAACCAATGCGAGCAACATGACTTGGAGAATCTTGTTGTATGACTAGGCCTCTGTAAAGAAGAGTTTCTGTTTCTTGTAGCAAAAACATTCTTGTGTGTGTGTGTGTGTGTGTGTGTGTGTGTGTGTGTGTTTGAATATTTTATGCAGAAATCCCAAGTTACAGTGATACTTATGTGAAGCAAAATTGGTAAATACATTTAAATATTATTATTTCAATCAATACCTTTTTATGTTTTATTTTTATTTACTTTTTAAATTTTATTGAAGTGTATTGACATACAATCTTATATTAGTTTCAGGTGTGCAACATAATGATTCAACATTTATATACATTGTGAAGTGATTACCATGATAAATCTAGCCACCATCTGTCACCATACAAAGTCTTTACATGTTATTAATTATATTCCCTATGCTATACTTTGAATCCCCAAGTCTTATTTCTATGATAACCAAGGGGCACCTGGGTGGCTCAGTCAGTTAAGCGTCTGACTTCAGCTCAGGTCATGATCTCACAGTTCATGAGTTCGAGCCCCACATCAGGCTCTGTGCTGACAGCTCGGAGCCTGGAGCCTGCTTCGGATTCTCTGTCTCCCTCTCACTCTGCCCCTCCCCCACTCACGCGCTGTCTCTCTCTGTCTCTCAAAAATAAATAAATGTTAAAAAAAAAACAACTTTATTTCTATTATAACTGAAAGTTTGTATCTTTTAATCCCCTTCTCCTATTTTGCCCATTCCCCAACCCACCAAATATTCTTAACTGATACCTACATACACCATTTAGAAACAAGTTGACTCAATAGACATGTATTGAGCACTTACCATGAACCTGAATCTAAGGATCCATACATAAATAATACATTGTCCCTGACCTCAAGGAATTCCTGGCACTTGGATTATATTTGTGTTCTTCACACAATTCTGTAAGATGAATATTATTGCCCATTTGCAGATGGGGTAAATGGAAGCTCAGAGAAGTGAAGGAATTTGCTTAATGTCACACAGTACTTAGAATTGACACTTGACTTATATAGCACAATCAGTCCGTGAGCAGGCCAGCAACAAAAGACAGGAAGCTACTCAACCAGAAACTTCCTCAGACCCCACCCCCCATGGTGTCTTTCTTTAAATTGGGAACATGGGGAAGATCATGTTGGGCTGGTCAGTGAGGGGTGCCAAAGAGAGAGAGAGAGAGAGAGAGAGAAGAGAAGAGGAAGGAGGAAGGAAGGTGGGGAGAGGAGGGAGGTAGGGAGAGGGAAAGAAAGGAGAGGGCAGGGGAGAGAGGGAGGGGGAGAGGGGAGCATACTAACAGGAGCAAGATCAGTGCCAAGGACCCAGGCATGCCCAGGTTCCACCCCTGCCCACTGGCCCCAGCGAGAGGGAGTTGGAACTCGACCTACAGCTGTCTCAGGAGAGGCAGAAGCTGAAGCAACACCACAGGAAGCAAGAAGAGGCCCTGGGGTGCCCAGCCCCACCCCCAGGAGAGCTGCTGGGGACCTACAGTGAGCCCCTCCTCAGTCCATAAGAATGGTGACTAGCCACTGCTCCCTGGAACCAAAACCTCTCTGTCTGGGATTCAAATAGCAGAAACTAACTGAGCTCAACTCAAGCAACCAGGGAGATGGTTGACGTGGACACGGATGGAAATCAAGGACCTTCTGCCTCTGTGCTCACTATGCATCGGGGGACAGCCCTTGCCTCCTCACCGCAGCCCCTCTTCCCCACAACACTCGCTGAGCAGATGTCTGGAGGAGGAAAGGCTTCCTGGCACCCCGGGCTCTGACCTCCATGAAGATTACCTCTTTCTATTCCCTGCACTTACCCTGTGACCTATGCTGACTTTTCTGGGAACCGGGATTTCAAATAAGCTTAAAAAGCAAGCAAACAAACAACAATAACAACAACAAAAACCTCTTCTGCTTTTCAGAAATGCCTTTTTCCCCTTTTCATTTTCAGCAGAAGTAACCAAAGAAACCTGGGGGCAGATGCCAAGGGAAGGTGGAAGGAGAGAAGGGGAAGTCTAGGTACTGACTGGGAGGCCCCCCCCCCCCATCCTTGTCCTCATCCTTGGGGCTTGCTGGGGGCCAGCCCCACTGAAGTCAGCACCTCCAGGCCTGCAAGGGTCCTCACTGCCCACGCCTGCCACCGTGCCAAGCCCAGAGCAGACAATGCTATTGATAACAACAGCTCCCATGTGAGCATGTGTTCTAAGTAGGCACTGTGTGCAGAGCGTTTCATGCATTATCCACTTTAGCCCTCACATCAACCCTGTGAGGTGGGTAGATGTTACCCCATCTTACAGAAGAGGAAACTGAGGTCCACAGTGGTTGAATTACTTGCCCCACATCTCTCAGCTGCTCTAGATCTAATTGCAAAGGCTGTGTTTTGGATCCCATGTCAGAGGGGGTCCCAGCGCTGACTCCAGCCCATATACATATTTTGCTTGACTTGCACAACTGGAGCCTGCCCGGTGTTTTAGATTTGATTAAACACATTGACATTTAACAATTGAGAGAGTTTACATAAAAGCTCACATTTCAGGATATCAGGCCCCATTAGGCCCACATTTCCTCTTGGTAATAATTGGCTGAGCTGACCCTTTGTATGAGACCCTTCTCCCTACTTTCTTCCCAGACCTCACTGTTCCCTGTTGCACTTCCAGCATCAAAAGCCAGTGTAAAAGGCTCTGATCATCTTCCTCCTTGTCTGCTCCACTCAGTCATGGTACCTACATGGCCCTGTACACAACACAGTTTGAAAACCTGCACTAAGTTACACCACTTTATGGATGGATGGATGGACGGACGGATGGACAGACAGATGGAAGGATGGATGGATGGATGGATGGATGGATGAACGGATGGGTGGATGGATGGATGGACGGGTGGACAGACGGGTGGATGGATGGATGGATGGACGGATGGGTGGATGAATGGAAGGATAGGAAGGGCTCAGAAGATATCAACTGCCTGTCCAGGAAGTATCTGTGGAAAATGGGCCAGCATCCTGTCAGCCAACTTACAAACTCCAGGGTATCTATCCTAACATGTCAGCCTGGCTACGCATCCCCTTTGGCCCTGAGGTCCAAGCCCTGAGTCCCTAGTACCAGGAGATGACTCATCCCTACTGTCAGAGCATCACTCTGTGAAAGCCTGGGGCAGGCAGGCCCTGGAGAAGCCCTCACCTATAAGAAGAACAGACATTCACATGCTCACCCCCACTGTGCAGGCCCACAGTGGTGCTTCATCATGAGTCAGCTGTGAGAAGGCAGTAAGGTGAGGGGGGAAAGGCCTGGCCCCTGCCAGTGCCCACTACTAATCAGCCATAATAAGAGGTGGGAAGTCAGGGAATGGTGGGGCTGTTTAGAGGGGCCATGGGAGCATGTGCCCCATCGGCCCCAATGCTAGCAGGAGTTGAAATGGGAGGGACACGGCATCAGTGAAAGGATGGGAGTTTACACAAAGTTTATGGTGTAGGTACATCTTAGGACAGGAACCCCAGGTGGCGGGAGGGAGAAGGAACAGGATGGGCAGACTGGTCCCTCGCAGGGCTGCACATTGCTCAGGCAGTACGGATGGGGGGTGGGGGGGTGGGAGGCAGAGGGTTGAGAGATCTCTCCAGCAGGGACTGGCCATAACTAACTCCGAGGATGAGCCTGGAAGGGTCCTGGTCCGACAGCCATGACAGTGTTTGTGGTGTCTGAAAGCCTTAGTCCTGTGTCTTCCAAATGCCACATCTCCCACAGGTCTAATTTGGAGTGGAAGTCGGTCATGAGAGTCGTGGCAATTTTCCCTTCAGTCTTTGAAGTCACTGACACGCTAATAATCTCTTCCTGGGGAATCTGACTGAAGCTGCTCTCCATCTAGAAAGACAGGAGGCAGTTTAGGGAGGGATGTGCCTCTCCATTCAATGGCCAAAGCATCCTATTTTCTCAGAGCCCCTGCAGAACTAATGCCTGAGCCCGCAGTGATGCTGCCCAGTAGAGCTGGAAGAGACCGAGTGGCCTCTGGGAATTGGTGGACGCTGTGCTGAGGCGGTCCCAGCCAGGCAGGCTCAGAGGCCATGTGATATCACCCAGTCCCAGGGACTAGAGGAGGAAGATCTTCTAAAACTGTTAATATTGACCCCTGACCCAAATAGCCTTAAACCGTAAGGGTATTTATCATCACCTGTAACAAGATGCCTGGAAGTACAACAGACCCCAGGACACATGGATTCAGCAGCCCAGCCCTGTCATCTGTGACCAGATTTGCCCTGTTTTTCTGCTCCACGTTTCTTGCGATTGGCTTCTTCCTCTGGCTGCTCTTCTCACCCTGACACAAAGGAGACATGTATTTAGTAACATGCACGTAATGGAATTTACCATTAATGGCATATAGTACATTCACAATGTTGGGCAACTATCACCACTGTCTAGTTCCAGAACATTTTCATCACCCCAGAACGAGCCCTCACAGCCAGTAAGCAGTAACTCCCCATCTCATGCATTCATGTTGTAGTATGTATCAGTATTTCATTCCTTTTCATGACTGAATAATCTTCCAGAACTGCTAGATTTTCAAAAGCCTCCCCCACAAGACTTCTCTTCAAGTCTCATAGGGCAGAATCGGGCCACATGCCCATTTCTGAATCCCTCCCTCTCAACACCAGTGGGATCAGCCATAACTAATGGCTGTCTCGGCTGCATATTAGATCACTCAGGGGCCTTCAAAAAACCATGACCTTGGGGGCCTACCCAAGAGATTTTTATTTAATTGGTCTGGGGCACTGGCGTGGATATTGGGATTTTTTTAAATTGGTTATTCCCATCATTAATGGTGGAGATGAAGAGAAGGTCATGAAAAAATGAACTAAGTCAGGAGACAGGTGGAGAGAGCAGGTGATGGGGCCCCAGGACTGAGATGTCAAGGAGAGGACAAACCACACGCTTCCTAGTCTCCAACTCAAGCAGCTGGACCTGCCTGTGGGTGGATGTAGCAGGAGAGGTCCCAAAACCTGCTGGTGCCTGAGTTTGGCGACTGGGCCTCTCCACTTTGCTGTGTACTGAGCCCCTTCAGGACTCCCAGATGTCGGCTCCTGAGAGTGGGATACCATGGCACCTGCCTTCTGCTGTGCCTCCCTGCCCAGTGGTTTGGGGGGTACCAAAGGTTGAGAAGCACTGGCTTAAGCATTAACCCTTCTGTTGGAACACATCTTCCATTTCTTGGACTTTGCCTCATTCTCCGAGGCCCCTGATGAGCTCCTGCCAGGGAAGAGAGGGGGGCCCTTTCCCACTGGAGATCTGGTCCAGTGAGGCCTGTGACCACAGCTGCAGTCCCATCGGTCATTATTTAACCTCTTCCCTCACCCTCCTCTGCCACCTTCCAGCGCTCTCACCGCTGGCCAAGTGCTCCTCGCTGCCAGCTTCGTCCTGCCTGAACCAGCAACCCTTCCGGGGTGAGGAGGATTCAAAGGAGCTGCCTGTATCCTTTGTCCCCACCTGTCCTCCCTGCGTCCACCCTGGGTGGACCTCTCCCCAGCTGCTCCCTCTACTCCGGAGAAGACCCATCTCATCTGGGATGTTAGGGGATTAAAGATGGCTTTTCTGGAAATTTAACTTTAAAAAGGCAGTCTGGAAGAAAAAGAACACTGATGGTGGACTGTTGCTGCTGTGGCATTTTTCAACCTGATTGTCGCTGGGGCCTAAGAAAGGGCTGTGTGCACCTGATGATACTATAACCTGACCAGCATGCTAAATTGTCATTCACTTTAACCATTGCCAAATAACGCTATTGATTAGCCATGCAGAATGTTGTACCAACCGCCAACAAGAACGCTTTTGTTCTTCCTTTCCAGTACTTTCACGTTGCATTTCCTTTTTGGGTCACAGGAATGTGTATCACAAGAGATACCTAAGTGGAAGAAGGACAGTCTCTCTCCTTCCCATCCCTAATCACATTCCTCCCTGGGAAGTAGCCAGTGTGGCCAATTTTGTGGGAGCCCTTCTAGACATAGTTCATGGGTGTGCAAACAATGCCATGCATTCCTGCCTTCCTCCCTACAAAAGCAATCTTCCAGGTATTTTATTGCTGGGTAATGAAACACTCCAAATTTAGCAGCACAAAATAATGACCATTGTGTTAAGCCACAGATTCTGGGTGAGGAGTTTTTCAGGGTTCTAGGGGAATGGTTTTCCTCTGCTCTGACCACATCTAGGATCTCAACTGGAAAGACCCAAAAGGTTGGGATTTGGAATTGCTTGGAGGTTTCTTCCCTCGCTAGCCCCTGTGCTCACTCGGGACTCTTGACCAGGTGTCCCATGTGTGGTCTCTCCTCACAGCATGGAGGCCTCAGGTCTCCAAAAGCAGATTGAGGAAAGCAGAAGAAATTGCATGACTCTTTATGACAGAAATCACCTAAAATCACTATGGTCAAGATGGTCAAAAACTGCTGCCCTGTTTCACAAAGTGGGACATAGATTTCACCTTTTAATGGGAGGAATGTTCAAAAATCTGTAGCTATGGGTTTAAACCACCAAAGGTATAATGCTATCTCATTATTATTCACTTCATTTTTTAAATTTTTTAAATGTTTATTTATTTTTGAGAGACAGAGCATGAGTGGGGGAGGGACAGAGAGAGAGGGAGACACAGAATCTGAAGCTCCAGGCTCTGAGCTGTCAACACAGAGCCCAACCTGGGGCTCAAACCCATGAACTGTGAGATCATGACCTGAGCCGAAGTCAGACATTTAACTGACTGAGCCACCCAGACACCCCTGGGTTCTTGTTCTTACCAATATGGTAGATGAAAAAGTTCTTCATTCTCATTTATTTTTTCTATTTTTACTTGTAAGAAAATGCACATGACATACCATTTACCATCTTAACCATTTTTAATTGCACAGTTCAGTAAGTGGTAAGTACACTCATGCTGTTGTATAACAGATCTCCAGAACTCTTTTTGTTTTGCAAAATTGAAACTCTGTACCCATTAAAGAATTATTCCCATTCACTCCTCCTCCAGCCTCTGGCAACCACCCTTCTACTTTCTGTCCCTATGAATTTGTCTACTCTAGGTACCTCATATGAGTGAAATCATACACTATTTGTCTTTTTGTAACTGGCTTATTTCACACAGAATAATGTACTCAATGTACAACATCCATGTTGTAGATTTTATCAGAATTTCCATTCTTTTTAATGTTGAATAATATTCCACTGTGTGTAGATGCCACATTTTGTTTATACATTCATCCATGGACAACTGAGTTGCTTCCAACTTTTGGCTATTGTGAATAATGCTACTCTAAACATGAGTGTACAAATAACTCTTTGAGACTCTCCATTCAGTTCTTTTGGGTATATATCCAGATGTGGAATTGCTGGATGAAATGGTAAGTCTACTTTTCAAAGTTTTGGAGAAACCACTGTAGCATAGTTTCAGCTGCTGCATCGTTTCACATTCTCACCAACACTTGTTATTTTCTGTTTGCTTTTTTATATAGTAGCCATCTAATAGGTATGAGAAGGTACCTCATTGTGGTTTTGACTTGCCTTTCTCTCACCATTTAGTGACGTGGAGCATCTTTACGTGCGCTTATTGGCCATTTGTATATCTTCTTTGGAGAAATGTCTATGCAAGCCTTTGCCCATTTTTAAAAAATATTTATTTATTGTAGGGAGAGCGCAAGCAGGGCAGGGGCAAAGAGAGGGGGGGACAGAAGATTCAAGCAGACTCTGCACTGGCAGTCTAACAGCAGCAAGCCTGATGTGGGGCTGGAAATCACAAACCACGAGATCATGACCTGAGCCAAAGTCAGATGCTCAACTGACTGAGCCACCCAGGTGCCCTGCCCATTTTTAAAATCAGGTTGTTTGTTTTGTTTTTGTTGAGTTGTATGAGGTTTATATATATATATATTCTGGATGTTAACCTCTTATCAGATATATAATTTGCAAATATTTTCTCCTGTTCTGTAGGTCACCTTTCCACTCTGTTGACTGTGAACTTTGATTCACAAAAGTTTTATTTTTATGGTTCATGTAATCCAACTTAATCTGTTTTTGCATTTTTTGCCTGTGCTCTCAGTGTCATATTAAGAAATCATTGCCAAATTCGATGTCAAGAGGCTTTTTTCCTTAGGCTTTCTTCTAAAATATGTTATAGTTTTAGCACTTACATTTAAGTTTTTACTCATTTTGAGTTAATTTTGGTGTGTAGTATAAGTAAGGTAAGGGTCCACCATCAATTGTTTGCATGTGGATATCCAGTTTTTGCAGCACTTTTGTTAAAAAGACTGTCTTTTGCCCTACACAATAGTCTTGGCAACTTTGTCCAAATCAATTGGCCATAATGCAAGGGTTTATTTCTAGGCTTTCTATTCTATTCTATTGAGCTATATGTCTGTCTTTGTACCAGCACCACACTGTTTTGATTACTGTAGTTTTGTAGTAAGTTTTGAAATCAAAATGTATGAGTCATCCAACTTTGTTCATTTTCAACTTTGTTTTGGCTACTCAGGGTCCCTTGAGATTCCATATGAATTTTAGCATGGAATTTTCTGTTTTTGCAGAAGCCATTGTTAGGATTTTGATAGGGACTGCATTAAATCTGTAGATTCCTTTGGGTAACAGTCATTATCTTAATATTAAGTCTTCCAGTCCATGACTCAGGGGTAATTTATGTGTTTGCTTGTTTGTTTGCTTATCTGTGTCTTCTTTAATTCTTTCAGCAATGTTTTGTAACTTTCAGGGTACAAGTGTTTTGTTTTATTTTTTTGGTTCTGGAATTGGAATTGTTTTCTTAATTTCCTCTTTGGATTACTCATTAGTGTATAGAAACACAACTGGGTTTTGTGTGTTTCCTTTTATCCTGCAACTTCGTTGAATTTATTAGTTCCAACCAGAGTTTTAATGGAATATTTTGTTTTCCACCCGAAAAACAAAACAAAGCAAAAACTTACTACTCTTGTATGTCTCCTTTACCCTTAATCTGCTACAACTACACTACCTCACTTCAGACACAAGATGTGTGAGTTTTCCACACACAAAGCAATCCTGTAACACCAGCTGTGTGTCCAAATTTAACTCAATTCTGACACTATCTACCTTAGCATTTCATCTCTTTTATTGCTCTTGGATGTAGAATAGTTTCTTCCATTATAACTTTTAATTGTTATAATGTTTGTTATAATGTTATAATTGTTTGTATATTTGTAGTTTATTGGGCTCCACGTATTAATTTTGTACAGACCCAAACTTACTGAACTCTCTATCATGTGTTATAACTTTCCAATAAATTATCTTGAGTTTCCCCAGTAATCAACCATAATATTTACAAGTAAGAATAATATTACTTTTTTCCCATTTTTAGAGCTCTTGTTTCAGTCTCCAGTTCAATTATGTTGACTGATATATCTAGAACAATGTTAAACAATACTGGTGATAAGGACCAGCCTCTCTTCTTCTTGATCTTAGCAGGAACATATCTAGTGCTTTCTCTTCTTGGTGGTGATATTATATATTTATATATAATATATAAATATATATATTTATTATATATATATACTATAAATATATAATATATATAATATATATAATATATATAATATATATTTTATATTAAGTAGGAATCCATCAACTCTTATTTCATTACATTATTCTATTAATAACACTGAATTTTGTCGAATACCTTTCCAAGAATCTACAAGAAATGTCTTGTAATCTTCTGAACTTTTGATCTATTAACATATATTTATTAAATAAACCCTATTTGGATATGGCTTGTTTTTTTTTTTTAATGTGTACTTTCTATATTTTAATGTTAGGTTGTTAGGTGAATAAAAGTTCACAATTGTTATATCATTATGAATTTTTTTCCTTATTCCTTATAACATTTGTTTTGCCCCATCTTCTACTTTTTCTCTGATGTCAAATTCATTAGTCATTCTTTCTTTTTTTATTAAGTATTTTAATGTTTATTTATTTTAGAGAGAGAGAGACAGAGCACAAGTGGGGGAGGGGTAAGAGAGAGGGAGACACAGAATCTGAAGTGGGCTCCAGGTCTGAGCTGTCAGCACAGGGCCAGATGCAGGGCTCAAATCCATGAACCATGAGATCATGACTTGAGCCGAAGTCGGACACTCAACTGACTGACCCACCCAGGCACCCCAACATTCTTCTTTTTTTATCAGCATATATTCACCATAATTTTTTCTGTTCCTTCATTTTCAATGTTTCTGTCATTGTTTTAGCTATGTCTCTTAGAAATAGCATGTAGCTACATGTTCGAGATTTCCTCCTGATTTGTTTTTTTCACAAATTAATTTAAGCTACTCACGTTTATTGTGATTACTGATATGTGAAGGCTTGTTATTGCCATCTTATCTTGTGTTTGTATTTACTAGGCTTTCTTTTTTTCCCCCACTTTTTTTCCTTTTTGTGGATAGATTAGATCTTCTTGATTTAATTTCCTTTTTTTTTTTAATTTTTAAATATTTATTTATTTTTGAGAGAGACAGATTGTGAGCAGGGGTGGGGGGGGGGGTGGAGGTGGTAGCAGAGAGAGAGGGGGAGACACAGAATCTGAAGCAGGCTCCAGACTCTGAGCTGTCAGCACAGAGCCCAATGTGGGGCTCGAACCCACTGACTGTGAGATCATGACCTGAGCCAAAGTCAGACATTTAACCAACTGAGCCACCCAGGCGCCCCTTCTTGATTTAATTTATGATGTTCAAGTGCTTACTTTTAAATTTTAACTCCAATATATGATCATTATTGTTTTTCCTTTCATGGTCCATATAAGTGTAGTGCCTGTCATGATCAGCCATTGCACACCACATAGACCTTGTTCCACTCACGCTTCCTTCCTCTCCCTCTCTCCTCACCTACAATGGTTCTTTTTAGGCTTTCAGTTTCAGATGGCAAGGTTGTTGTTCTGTTCTGTTTTGTTTTGTTTTTTCAGTTAACACTTATTTAGACATCAACAATTTCTACTGATTTCTTTATTCATCCCTGCTTCTCTTGGATTCTTTTCATCATATTGGAGTACCTCTTACAAGTAAAACTGAAGGTGATTTATTTTATCATCCTTGGAAGTCTGAAATTGTCTTTATATATTTTAGCCCTTATACTTGAATGATAGCTAGGCTGGTTCAAATCCTTTTTTCCTGGATCTCTGACGATATTCCAGCATGCAGTGTTGTAACTGAATCTGACATTTATCTGCTTTCCTTTATGAGTAATCTGTTTTCCTTTTCTCTATCTTTCATGTTCCAAATTTCACCATCGCATGTCTATTTGTCATGTTGATTTCTGTTCTGCTTGTCATGTGGTGGACCCCTTCAGTATGAGAACTTTGCCTTTCATCAACTTGAGAAATTTCCTTTTGTGCTTAATTTAGTCTTCCTCACTTCCCTTCTCCGTTTCTCTTTCTGGAACCTCTATTTGATGGTTATTGAAACTTCTGAATCTACTCTTCACATATTCTAACTTTTATTTTATGCTTTTTTTGCAACGTATTGTAAAAGAATTCATAAATTTGATCTCCCAGCTCACTTATATGCTATTGTTCATCTCTGTCCAACCTGTTTGTAGCCCATTTACTGAGGATGCCTTTGAGAATCTTATTTTTTATTTCTGAGATCTCAGACTATTTTCTCTAATAATTTTCTGAGGATGTTTATGCTCATTCTAAATGTTTAATATGTCTTCTCTGCTGGTTCTATTTCTTTGGGTGTCAGGGTTTCTGTTTATTGTACTCTGTGCCTATTTCATCATAATGGTCTTTCTCAGTGTCCAATGGCTCTTGGTTGTGTGCTTATCTTGAATTTGAGAGTCTTTGTTACCCAATCTATGGATGATGTCTCCAGTCATTGTATGGGAGGGATGATAGAGGGTAAGAAACAAACTGATGGAAAAGGTGTGCCAGTCTCTAATGCCCTTTCTTCCTGGGTATTGCCTTGCCTCTCCAGCCTGAGTGTCCACATATACATGACGAAGGCAGATATCTCTGCTGCTGCTGCTGCTGCTGCTGCTGCTGCTGCTGCTGTTTGGCTAAGCAGGGAAGGTGGAGTGAGAGGAGTAAGTAGCTGGTTGTCTCGAATTGTTCCTACTGCAACATCCCAGCCCATTACCCCGTCAGTTACTACCACCCCCACATCCACTGTCTTCAAGCTCGAAGCACCTCCAAAGCCACTCCCACTTTTCATAGAGTTATCTCCTGCACATGTTTTAGACAGTTCTTTCATTCTTCCAACTCCACTATCTTTTTTGCTTTCATCAATTCCTCACAATTTCAAATCCACTGAGGTTGCCTCCTCTTGTTTGCCAGGACATTTATGGATTATATATATTTATCTTTTCTGGTGTTTCCAAGGATTGGGGATAGGAAAAATGGCTGAGATTCAGTCTACCATTTTGAACTAATTTCTAAACACACTGTTTAAATGCTCAGACCAACCCTATGAGCTAAGTGTTAATTATTACTCTCATTTTACAGATGAGAAAACAAGCTCAGGAAAAGATATATAATTTCCTCAAGATTTCACAGCTGGCAAAGAGCAGTATTGACACTGGAACCCAAGTTCGTTCAACACTAAGCCGAGAGCTCTGAACCAACTTCCCACGCTGGTGAATTGAATGTAACAGGGACCAGTCTCACTATTATTCATGGTGTGCACAAGAAGTCCCACAACCTCCAGGACTTCTGCCTCTGGACCGAATTTGAGGACTGTATGTCATGTCTCTGAAACTCTTCCAGCCACCACAGCCCCTTAGTCTTGAATCTCATATCATTCATTCATTTATTCATTAATTCCCTATTTACTGAATACAGCCTCTGTTACAAACACTTCTGGGACAAAATAGACATGGTTCCTACTCTTTCTGTCTACTAAGCAATCACTCATGTTACAGGTGAAGCTGCCAAAACCCAGAAGGAAAAGGACTTCCTTAAAATAAGTCAGAGGCAGAGCTGGCATCAGAACACAGAATTTCCTTATTTCCAGACCAGTATTCCCTTTTCTTCTGTCTTTTTCAAATAAGTAATACATGGGTATTTTGGAAAATTAGAAAATAGATGTGAACAATGAAGAAGAAAGTAAAGATCACCCATAATCTCACCTTGCAAAGGTCTAAGACTAACATTTTGGCATTTATCCTTCTAGATATCTTTCTTCACATACACAATTTTTTTTTTTACCTAACAATATTTGTAAGGTCTTAGAACATTTGTTTTAGCTTTCAAAAATGGAATCCCACCATATATTCTTCTTTAAAAATATACCGTGCAAACATCCCCACATCAATAAATACCACACTGTCATTCTTAATTACTATGCAATACTCCATTGTATGGGTGTATTACATGTTATGTAGTCAATACCCTATTGTTAGAAATTAAGGCTGATTTCCAATTTTTCATGGTTATACAACAACCTTTCAAATAATATTTTCACATCTCATAATACTCATCTCCAAGTCAGACAAATGGTGGCCAATATTAGCTTTGCCTCCTGTGTGAACTTGAACAAATTTCATTCTCTTTGGGTCTAGTTTCCTCATCTGCAAAATGAGATAAATGACATCCATTGCACATGATATTTCTCACTATTAAATGAGATAAGGTACATAAAAGACCTGGTATGGCTCTTGATTCGTTGTAGGTGCTAAATTAACAGCTGGTGTGATGGTGATGATTAGATTTGCCACTTTATCTCCTCAGAGCCCTGCCTAGTGTAAATGGGAACCCCAGGTCTATTTCAAGTCATCCTAAAGGAATTAGCTTATTTGAGCCTCGTGCCCAGGGATGATACAAGTTGAGCCAGCTCTAGGCTAAGGAGAATCCACTGTCACTAGCTTTCCCCTGCCACCATCTCCTGTTCCCTCCCACAGCCAAGGAGCAACCTGGCAGATTTCCAGGAGTGGGCAGTCTGGGCATGGCAGGGAGGTGGGCAGTCAGACCCCTCCACTCCAGAATGAGTAAGGCATGTCAGGACCAGAATCTTACAAGAGCTAGTTCAAGCCTTAAGCATACTCTCCAGGTAATTCTACACGGAACACAGGAAGGCCTGTTAGCTGTCCTCAAAGAGCCCAAATCCAAGATCAGGATGGATGGGAGCCCATTGAATCAGGAGACATCTTTACCCACAAAAAAAAAAAAAAAAAAAAAGTGCTTTTCTTATTTGTCTTTTATTGCTTATGCTTCCTGTTCCTCTTTGGAGTGAAAAACAGAATGGTGGCAGATGATGTAGAAAGGGAGACAGGGAGGAGAAGAGGAGGAGCAGAGGGAACAGAAGGAGTTGGCCCACCGCTGGGCGAGGCAGGGGCGGGAGGAGAGATACGCGCTCCTAGGCACCCCAGCTCACAACGTGCCCACCGGCGCCCTCTCCCATTCTTACTCTGAACTACATGTTCAAAACGTGGTTCTAAGAGATTAGCCACTAATATTAATAACTAATATTTATCGAATGCTAATCAAATGTCAGGATGCTGTCAAACTCATTTAATTCTCACTATGAGAATAGATATAATCATTATTCCTGTTGTCTATTGACTTAGCTGAACCGGTGAGGGAGAATCTGACTGAAATCGTGTAGACTTCTAAGTTGTTAGGCCACAAATCCTTAAGTTGCTTGGGCCTAAGTACTTAATAAGTGGGCCTATGACGCATTTCTTTTGGCCTAGGAGGAGCTGTGAAAACATTGCTGAGACACTGAAGGCACCAAGAACCAAGACAGCTTGGGAAGCTCTGCATAAATTCCTACAATTCATGTGCTGTGTCAAGGACTGTTTTTTTAAATATATAAGCCTAATTGCCTTCAGAAGGTTCTCATTTATAATTAGCCAACAGACTATGAAAGTGAAAGTTTAAATGTAACATTGATGTAGGGTCTCTACATATCTGATTTCTTCCCTCTAGGGGACTGTCTTGAACAAAGAATCCAAGGATTTTGTTGGGCTTACTATTTATGCAAATTATGTATTTTTATTTTTTTTAATTTGTGGAATTTAAGGATTTGTTAAAAAGCATTATGCCAGCAATCATTTATCTCTGGATGCTGAATTTGCAATAACTATTGCTTTCTTCTTTAGAACTTTCTGTGATATCTGAATTTTTTACAATGTTTATATCCAACTCTTTTAATTAAAAAAAAAACTCTGAATATTTTGGCTTAAATTTGTACCTTAATTCCATTAACAAGAACGAAGGACGCAATACTAAAATATCTGCTGCCCGTCATCCTCCTTTTGAGAAATGAAACCCCTGACCATAAAAATAGCCTTTGCTTGCAATTGGAAGGGAAAGAATTTTAAAAGAAAAAGAAAAGAAAAAGCAGAAGGAAAACTGTCTGTTAGCAAGTCTAAATTCAGACAAATGTCTGAGGGGCTGAAAGATAGAGATGGTCCCGTCTCAGCCCCACCCCCAGGTTCCCAAATCCTGCATGGGGCAAGGAGGGAGCTGGTGACTTTATACAAGGTGCTGATTTTAGATGTGGCTGCAGATTAATTTTAGAAGGTCTTGACATTCAAACTGAGTCATCCTGAAGTGGCCTGATTGGAACTAAACCAGCAAGCCCATTTCAAGCTGGCTGTCTTCTCAAGTGTCCCAGACCTCGGGGGCTCTGCCAGCTCCTGGAATTGGGAGGCCTTGTTCCCATCAGCAAGTGGCATGTCACAAACAAGGAGGGCCTGGATCACCAACCAAAAGTAGCAGGACCACCTCAAAATGCACACGGAGAGTCCTGGAAGCTCTATTTCCATGGGAAACTCAACGATAGCTAGTATGATCACACCTGGGAAGCTGACTCCACCCTTGCCATTACACCAACAGCTATAAAGCACCTACTGTATACAAACATGGAGGGGCAATGATATCCAAACCCAATCATCCATAATCACTAGAGAACTAATTAAAAATATAGATGCTCAGGGGCGTCTGGATGGCTCAGTTGGTTGAGTGTCCGACTTCAGTTTGTGTCGTGATCTCATGGTTTGTCAGTTTGAGCTCCGCGTAGGGCTCTGTGCTGGCAGCTCAGAGCCTGGAGGCTGCTTCAGATACTATGCCTCCCTCTCCCTCTGCCCCTCCTCCTCTCTTTCTTTCTCTCAAAAATAAATAAACATTTAAAAAGTAAAACCTTGCATTGTGAGTAACCTGTTCTCTGAGTGTTCAGCAAGATGAGCAAACATTTCTAATAAATTTTAACTTGATAAAAGAGCAATGTCTTGCAATACGAGTAGTAGGTGACACTGAATGTCACGTGATCACGACTGAGCCAATGGTTCTTGAAATTTGCCTTGATATACAAGTCTGTTGGATTACAAGGATGTTTCCAGAACAAATTATGCTCACAACCCAAGGTTTTATTGTACCTCCTTCGTTGGAGGATTTGCCCCTCCCTTTATCCATGTAGTCTGACCCATCTCCCAGCCACAGTATTTGGTTCACTGGTGACACCTGACTCAGCTTGGGCCAATCAGAGCCCTTCTTAGTGATTTTCTGAACTGGGAGCCAGAAAGAAAGAGCACTCCTGCCAGCTGGCAGATACGTGAGGCAGCAATGGAGGTTTCTAGGGCCATGCTTTGAAAGAACAGCAGTGTGCCATGGAAGAGAATGAAGGCAACCCTAAAAGAGAAGCAGAAGTCACAAAGGAGAGTAGCACAGCACTGTAGCTACTTCTCTAGTTTGGGTTGGGTTTTTGTCACTTGCAACCAAAGAGTGATAACTAATATTCATGTCATATATCAGTTTATCCAAAAAGAGGATAAATAGGCTAAAAAAGAAATGTTGGGGCCAGAGTTCTCCCTCATAGCCCAGCAGACCTACTTTTCAAGCAGCACTGATCTATTCATCAGCCAGATTTAGGTTTCATCATTCCAGAAATTCAATTAGAGAGGTTTGGTGAAATCAAGATATGTTTCTTGGAGGAGGGGGATTTAAGGCTGGATTTTGAAGAGAAAGATCACAGGGCACTCTCAAAGCAGTACTGCAGGCTGAGGATCTCTTTATTCCAGGAAAAGCTGAAACACTCATGACTCCCTGGGAAGATCTTCACAGGCACATATACTGTACTCTCACTATTCTTAGCAGCATGCCATGGTCCAGGAAGGGATCAGGATCCCTGTGGCTGCACGGCCTGGGGGAAAGATGAGCTGGCCCCTCAGCTGTGCTGCCCTGCTTAAGCTCATGAGCTTAGCAGAATGAACTTGACTCACGTTGCAACTGAGGATTAAAGCCGAGGGGCTACAGGAGACGTTTCTTGAGCATGCCTGAGCTGGAAATATGTCCAATGGACAGAACTCTTAAAGCCCAAAGGATGGAGCTGATCTAAGGATGGAGCATCCTGACAACTTGGAAGGAACCCTGCCCCAACGGACTACACAACGCTAGCAAGTTAATCTTTATCACAGTAACTTTGCCTGGGACCCCGGACTTACCTAACTTCCAACATGGGTTACAGGATTCTTTGCCCATTGTTAATTGGGTTATTTGTCTTTTTACTACTGAGTCATAAGAGTTATTTTTATATTCTAATTACAAGTCTCTTGTTACATATCTGACTTACAAATATTTCTTCTCATTCTGTGGGTTGGCTTTTTCTTTCTTTCTTTCTTTCTTTCTTTCTTTCTTTCTTTCTTCTCTCCTTCCTTCCTTTCTTTCCTTCTTTCCTTCTTTCTTCTTTTTTTTAAGTAATCTCTACAACTGACATGGAGCTTGAGCTCACAACCCTGAGATCAAGAGTTACAAACTCTACCAACTGAGCCAGCCAGGCGCCCTGGATTTTACTTTCTTTGATGGTGCTCTTTGAAGCACAGAAGTATTTAATTTTGATGAAGTTAAATGTATTTACTTTTTATTTTGTTTCATGTGCTTTCAACATCATATTAAAAAACCATTACCAAATCAAAAGCTATAAATATTACCCTTATGCTTTCTCCTAAAAATTTTTATAGCCTTTGTTTTTACATTAGGTCTTCAATCCATTTTGACTTAATTTTGTATGTGATGTGAGGTAGCGGTCCAATTTCTTTCTTTTGCATGTGGGTATCCAGTTGTCTTAGCACCATTTGTGGAAAGGATTGTTTTTTGCCCATTGAATTAGTTTGATACTTTTGTCAATAATCAGCTAATTGTAAATGTGAGAGTTTATTTCCAGATTCTCATTTATTCTGATTATATGTCTATTCTTGTACCCATACTACATTGTCTTGATTACTGCAGCTTTGTAGTAAGTTTTGAAATTGGGAAATGTCAGTAGTCTGATCTTTTTTTCTTTAAAGATTATTTTGGAGGGGCACCTGGGTGGCTCAGTTAGTTAAACATCTGACTCTTGATCTCAGCTCAGGTCTTGATCTCAGGGTCATGAGTTCAAGCCCTGCATTGGATCTTACTTAAAATACATACATACATATATACATACACTTTAAAAAATTTTTTTAAGATTATTTTGGCTATTCTGGGTCCCTTGGACTTCCACATGAGTTTTAGGATCAGCTTGTTAATTTCTACAAAAAATCCAGTTCAGATTCTGATAAGGATTGTGTTGAATCTGTGAATCTATTTGGGGAACACTGTCATCTTAACAGTATTAAGTCTTCTGATCCAGGAACATGGAATGTCTTTCCACTTAAGTTTTATGTAATTTCTTTCCATGATACTTTGTAGTTTTCCATGTGCAAGGCTTTACTTCTTTTGTTAAATTTATTCTGGGGTATTTTATTCCCCTTAATGCTATAGTAAGTGGACTGTTTTCTTAATTTTGTTTTTGTATCTTCACTCCTAAGGTATGGAAATACACCTGTTTGGTTTTTGTTTGTATATTGTGCTGGTATCCTGCAACCTTGATGAGCTCATGTATTAGCTCTAACAATTTTTTTTGGTGGATTACTTAGGATTTGCTACTTATAATGTTATGTCATCTGTGAACTGAGAAACTTTTACTTCTTCCTTTCCAATCTGGATTCCACTTATTTCCCTTTCTTGCCTAATTTCCCTGGCTAGAATCTCCATTACAATATTCAGTAGAAATAGTGGGTTTCCTGGGTATCTTAATCAATTCAGCATCTGACTCTTGATTTCAGCTCAGGTCATGATCCCAGGTTGGTAGGATTGGGCCCCACAGCAGCATGAAGCCTGCTTGGGAGTCTCTCTCTCTCTCTCTCTCTCCTCTCTCTCTCTCTCTCTCTCTCTATATATATATATATATACACACACTATAAATGTTACATATATATGTAAATATGTATAAATATATGTGTGTGTATATATATATATCCAAATATGTATGTATATATATATGTGTGTGTGTATATATATATATATTTTTTTTTTTTTTAATAGAAATAGTGAAGACAGACATCTTTGTCTTGTTCCTGATCCTAGGGAAAATGCATCCAATCTTTCACTATGAAGTATGATGTTAACTATAGATTTGGGTTTGTTCATTTTGTAGATCCCTTTATTAGGTTGAGGAAGTTCCTTTCTATTCCTAGTTTGTTAAATATCTTATAATTAAAGGCTGTTGGATTTTGTTAAATGCTTTTTCTGCTGTCTGGTCTATTAACAGCAGATAAACATGTGATTGTTGTTTTCAATCTATTGATACAATGCATTACATTAATTGGTGTTTTGCATATTAAACCAATCATGCATTTTGGGGATAAATCTCACTTGGTTAAATTGTATAAATCTTTTCATGTGTTGCTCAATTTGGTTTCTTAGTATTTTGTTGAGGAATTTTGCATTTATCATCATAAGAGATAATGTCTGTAGTTTTTTTCTTGTGATGTCCTTGTCTTGTATTAATATCATAATAATATTGAACTTACAGAATGATTTGTGAAGAGTTCCTTCCTATTCTATTTTTTTGGAAGGGTTTGTGAAGAATTGATATTAATTCTTCTTTAAACGTTTGCTGGGATTTACCAATAAAGCCATCTGGGCCTGTGTTTTTCTGTGTGGACAGTTGGGTGGGTTTTGTTGTTGTTGTTTATTCTTTTTTATTTTCTTTCTTTCTTTTTTTTTTAATTATTGCAGTCTTTTCTTGTTTTAAGTTTATTTAGATTTTCTATTTCTTGTTTAGTCAGTTTTGGTGATTTGTATCTTTCCAAAAATTTACCCATTTCATCTGTTAACTAATTGATTAACACGTAATTGTTCATAATATTTCTCTATAGTCCTTTTTATTTCTGTAGAGTCAGCAATAATATCCCCTATTTCATTTATGATTTTAGTTATTTGAATTTTCTCTTTTTTTTCCCCCTTGGCCAAAATAGGTAGATGTTTCCATTTTGATGATCTTTCTAAAGCACTAACTTTTGGTTGTATTGATTTTTCTCTATTGTTTTCCTGTACCCTGCAGTATTTATGTTCACTCTATCCTTTATCACCTTCCTGTGCTTTCTTTAGGTTTAGTTTGTTCTTTTTCTAGCATCTTAAAGTAGACGTTAGGTTATTGATTTTAGAGAGTTCTTGTTTTTCTAACATAGGTGTTTGCAGCTATAAATTTCCCCCTCAGCTCTGCTTTAGCTGCATCTCTTAGGTTTGGTATGTTGCATCTTAACTTCATTTATCTCAAAGTATTTTCTAATTTCCCTTGTGATTTCTTCTTAGAGCCACTGAGTGTATAGAAGTATATTGTTAATTTCTACACATCTGTGAATTTCTCAACTTTCTTTCAGTTACTGATTTGCAATTGTATACCATTGTGGTGAGAGGATATACTTTGTGTTATTTAAATCTTTAAAAATTTAGGGGCGCCTGGGTGGCTCAGTTGGTTACGTGGCCGACTTCGGCTCATTTCATGATCTCACAGTTCGTGGGTTCGAGCCCTGCGTAGGGCTGTGTGCTGACAGCTCGGATCCTGGAGCCTGCTTCGGATTCTGTCTCCCTCCCTCTCTGCCACTTCCCTGCTCATGCTCTGTCTCTCTCTCTTTCTAAAAAATAAAGCTTAGGGGCGCCTGGGTGGCTCAGTCGGTTAAACGGCCGACTTCGGCTCAGGTCATGATCTTGTGGTCCGTGAGTTCGAGCCCCACGTCAGGCTCTGTGCTGACAGCTCAGAGCCTGGAGCCTGTTTCAGATTCTGTGTCTCCCTCTCTCTGACCATCCCCCGTTCATGCTCTGTCTCTCTGTCTCAAAAATAAATAAACGTTAAAAAAAATTTTAAAAAGAAAAAAAAATAATAAAGCTTAAAGAATTTAAAAAAATCTTTAAAAATTTATTTAGGTTTGTTTAATGGCCTAGCATGTGGTCTATTCTTCAGAATGCCACATGTGTTCTTGAAAAGAATGTATATTCTACTGTTGTCAGATGGAAAGTTCTGTAGATGTCCATTCTTTGGTTTATAGTGATATTTGTCTTTCATTTTTTGACTTTTTGCATAGTCCTATCTATTTTTGAGTATGGCATATGAATTGTTGAATTGTTCATTTCTCCCTTCAATTTTGTCTTGCTTCATGTATTTAGGGGCTTTACAGTTAGTTACATATATGTTTATAATTGTTACATCTTATGAATGAATTGACCTTACCTTCATTATAAAATGTCCCTCCTTAACTCCATTAACATTTTTAAAATTTATTTTGTCCAGTGAATAGCTACTCCATCTTTCTAATCTTTGCTGTTTTCATCACATATCTTTTTTTCCATTTCTTTACTTTTAATCAATCTGTATTGTTGGATCTAAAGTATGTCTCCTGTAGACAGCATATGTTGAATCTTGTTTTTTGGTTTTTTGGGGTTTTTTTCAATCCAGTCTGACAATCTCTGCCTTTTGATTGGATTGCTTGATCCATTTACATTCAATGTTATCATTGATATGTTTGGAATTATGTCTGCCCTTTTTTGTTTCCTCTATTTCTTATATATTTTTTGTTCCTTCATTTCTCTGCTACTGCCTCCTTTTGTATTAAATAGATACTACCAAGTGTACCATTTCTATTTTCTTAGTGTTTCTTTTACTATATATTTTGCAAGTTTTTTCTCAATGGTTACTCAGGGGATTACAATTAACATCTTAATTTATATCTATCTAGGTCAAATTAATACCAAGTTAGTTTCAATAATATATAAAATTTTGCTCCTAGAAAGCTCCATTCCCTTCCTTCTGCTTTGTGATTTTATTTTCATACTAATTACATCTTTATACATTTTTGTGACCATTGACACAGATTTCTAATTAGTGCTTTATGCAGTTGTCTTTTAGGTCGGATGATAAAAAAGAGTTACTAAAAATATATATTAAAATGTCTTTCTTATGTGGCTATGTAGTTACTTTACCAGTGCTTTTTATTTCTTCATACAGATTCAAGTTACTGCTGGTGTTTTATTTTAGCCTAAAGCAACCCCATTAATATTTCTTGTAAGGCATACTTCCTAGTGACGAATTCTCCCTGTGTTTGTTTATATGGGAATATCTTAATTTCTTCTTCATCTTTGAAGGACAATTTTGCTGGATATAGAATCTTTGACTTTTTTTTTCTTTCTTAGTTTTGAATATATCATCCCACTGTTTCCTGGTCTCCATTGTTTCTAATGAGAAATAAACTTTGAATCTTATTAAGGATCACTTGTACATAATGAGTTGCTTCTCTCTTATTGCTCTCAAGATTTCCTTTTTTGTCTTTTTCTTTTGACAGTTTGATGATCATGTGTATAGGTGTGGATCTCTTTGAATTCGCCATACTTGAAGTTTGTTGACCCCTTGGAAGTTTGTTGAGCACTCATAAATCTAAGTGTGTGTGTGTGTGTGTGTGTGTATTATAATTTATTATTTATATATTTTAAGCATTTATTTTGGGAGAGAGAGAGAGAGCAGAGGAGGGGCAGAGAGAGAGAGGGAGAGAGAATCCTAAACAGGCTCTGTGATGTTAGCACAGATCCTGACATGGGGCTTGATCCCACAAACTATGTGATCATGACCTGGGCCAAAACCAAGAGTCAGATAATTAACCAATTGAGCCACCCAGGAGTCCCTATACATATTTCATGTAAAATATCAAATTATATTTTTCACCAAATTTTGGGGTTTTCATCCAATAGATCTTCAACTATTTTGTCTGCCCCTTTTTCTCTCTTCTTTCCTTCTGAGACTCCCATTATGCATATTTTGGTATGTTTGATGGTACCCAAAGGTTCTTTCTGTTTCTCAGACTGGACAATCTCAGTTAAGTTGTCTTCAAATTCATTGACTTTTTTCTTCTCTGCTCAAGTATGGTGTTGAGCACTTCTGGTGAAGATTTCATTTTAGTTATTGCACTTTTCTTTTTTTATGTTTATTTTATTTTTGAGAGAGAGAGACAGAGTGTGAGTGGGGGAGAGGTGGAGAGAGAAGGAGACAAAGAATCTGAAGCAGGGTCTAGGCTGAGCCATCCGCACAGAGCCCGATATGGGGCTCAAAGTCAGGAACTGCAAGATCATGACCTGAGCTGAAATCAGACACTTAACCAACTGAGCCACTCAGACACTCCTTTTATTGCACCTTTCTTCCTTTTTTTTAAATGTTTATTTATTTTGGGGAGACAAAGAGAGACAGAGCATGAGCAGGGGAGGGGCAGAGAAAGGGGGACACAGAATCTGAAGCAGGCTCCAGGCTCTGAGCCATCAGCACAGAGCCCGACCTGGGGTTCGAACTCACAAACCGCGAGATCATGACCTGAGCTGAATTCCGATGCTTAACCAACTGAGCCACCCAGGTGCCCCACTATAAAAGTGCACTTTTCAACTGCAGAATTTATATATATATATGTGTGTGTGTGTGTGTGTGTGTGTGTGTGTGTGTATGGGTGGCCATGTCGTATTAAAATGAAATATGAGGATGATGATGGCACTACAAATATAGGGCACCAATAAAGAGATGGAAATTATATATTAGTAATATATATATTTTCTTTCAGTATGATATGGTGTTTTTAGTTCTTTGAACGTATTTAAAATAGCTAATTTAAAGTTTTGACTAGTAAGTCCAATATCTGGGCATCCTCGGGGACAGTTTTTATAATTTGTTTTTTTGTTTTTGTTTTTGTTTTTTCCTGTGACTGGGTCATGCTTTCTTATTTCTTTCCATGTCTCACAAATTTTTTGTTGAAAACTGAACACTTCAGGGGCGCCTGGGTGGCTCAGTCAGTTAAGTGTCCAACTTTCACTTGGGTCATGATCTCACAGCTTGTGAGTTCGAGCCCCACATCAGGTTCTGTGTTGATAGCTCAGAGCCTGGAGCCTTCTTCAGATTCTGTGTCTCCCTCTCTCTGCCCCTACCCTGCTTGTGCTCTCTGTCTCTCATAAATGAATAAATGTTAAAATAAATTTAAAAAAAAGAAAACTGAACACTTCAAATAATATTCTATGGCAACTCTGAAAATCAGATTCTCCCTCTCTCCAGAGTTTATTTTTCCTGTTTGTTATACTTGGTTTTTGTTTTGTTTTAGTGCCTTTTTTGAACCAATTCTGGAGAGTAGGTATTCTTTGTCTTATATGGACAATGAAGTTTCTGTCTAGTTAGTCTAGTGGTCAGTTAATGGTTGCAGAGAAATCTCCCTAAAGACCTGGAACCAATGAGCCTCACAGCCTTTGCTGAGGGGCTCTGTGTGTGCTGGGCATGCCTTCAAAACTCAGTTTACAACTCTTCTAACTTTTACTTCCTGATTGCACAGAGCCTCAAGATCAGCCAGAAGTGAGGGCTTAGAGCCTTTTCAGGTCTTTCTGGAGGGTGCATACAGCCCTTAGCATGCTTACAGCCCTATTCATGAGCATGGCCTTCTAGATTCCCAGGAACATTTTAGAGCTTTTCAATATCCTATGGAGATTGCATTCCCCAGCTTTTCCTCTTAAGCTTATTGATTAGTCTGTTATTTGACCCAACTGTTATCAATTGCCTGTAATTATTTTTAACAAATGCTCCCTGGGAAAAGGCTTTTCACACTGTGTGTGCTCAGAGTGGTCACAGTCAAGTCAAATACAGACAGCTTAGCAAATAGGGTCTTCCAAGAAACCACCAGCAGGGCAAATCATGACAGTTTTCTGGTAACGGGGCTTTGGAAGTGCTCCAAGCCAGTTCTGCTCCATTCGGTGGCTGCCAGGCTGCTGAATTTCACACCAAATGCGGGTGTTATTTTTCAAGGCCTTCATGTGGGGGTGGGGAGGGAATAGGACATAGGACAAAATAAAATGCCACTAAACTTACCATTCTTTCCAAGATTCAGGCATTTGTTTTAATAAATGCTCCCCAAATTTCTGCAAGCTTGTAGTTAATTTCCAGGGTTCTAAAAAAAAAAAACTGATTCTGACCATTTTTGCCAATTTTCTCATTGCTTTTATAGAGAGAAATGTCAGAGGTCTTTACTCCATTTTTACCAACATTCACTTCATATTTTGCATTCAACTCCACAATATAGCCAAGTGTTTTTTCCAAGTGTTTTAATAAAACAGCATTTGATTTTAAATTATTTAACATGAAATGAAACCAAATCTCTAAAAAGATACACTGAGTAGTCTATTCTGGGACTTCACACCCACCAGCATACTGCTAACAAGTATCACTCATTATAACATTCTAATTATGTGTGGTCTGCTGTACCAGACTGTAACCTCCCTGCTGCAGAGCCAAGTAGCCTTCATTGCTGTCAACCATTCCTATCACAAAACTTGAAATAAGGCGATTATAAATGTGGATCCAAAATTAATAGTCCGTGTTGTTATTTATCTGAATGTCCCAACATTGGACAGGATAACCCAATAACCCCTGGGGAGAATGCCCAGATGACCCAAACAGACTTAGTTCAGTACTTACTCCAAGCTCAGACATAAACCTTGGTCATTCCCAAACTGTATGTTCTCTGCCATGGGCTCTAAAAGGTTTCCTGGTGGGAATCACGGTCTTGAAATTCTAGGTTAGAAGCCTCTGATGCCACCAAAAGAGAGAAATTTCTTTCAAAGTGAATAAAATCAAGTAGTATAGTGTTATATATTGTTATCTATAATTACAGCATATATAGTATATATAAATTACATATATACATGTAATATTCAACAGCATATATACATACAGAATTCGTTTACCAGTCATTTCAAATGCCTGACTAAAGTACCACAATTTCTTGGCCACTGTAGTGGACATCTGATATTTGGGGATACCCAGCCAGGGGAGTAGTCTTCTTATCTGTCTGGTGGAAGCCAGGCTTTGCCTCCCACTGTGTGGCTGAAGGAGGCCAGGCCCTCTCCCTCCTCCCTCCCTGGTAGCCAGGGAAGGTTACGAGACGCAGGCTCAGCTGACTGGCTGTGTCTGCCAGGGTCACTGAGCCAGCGACACCATACATTCCAGTAGAGGAGCTGAGGACCCAGGGAGGGTGGCACCATCCCCAGATGGCTTCTGGGTCAAAGCCTGGGTGGTGACCAGGCCACCCTAACAGTCTTGTACATTTTCTTAACAATTAAGAACCAAGAACCCACTGGTCCCGAATCTAAGCAGTAGCATTTCGATCTCTGGAGAAGATGGGCTCATGACTCATTTCTGTTTATAAACTCCTATGTACACAGGTATCCTCTGGATCCCAGAAGCTTTTCCAGGACCCCAAATGCTGGCGTCATCAGTCTCTGCAGGTCCTTATTCCTTCTGACCCTCTCCCACATCTTCCCCACTGACTTGTAAGTCAACCTCGTCGAGGCCTCAAAGACACAACTACACTTGTGCACATGTGATACTCGTGCTGCTAAGGTGGCAGTATGCAGGGGGGGCCTCGGGGGAACCATGCTGTTTTCCTGCATGCATTAAGAAGCATCTCCCTAAGGGCTGGGCATGGCGCTCCCCAAAGGGGAAAGGAGCCGATGATGGGAAAATGAGCTCATTCATGGTCCCGCCCCCACTGCCCACTGGGGTCTAGGTCAGGGGCAGGTCAGCCCAGCCAGCAATGGGGAGGGAGGCCAGGAGCTGTGAGTCCCTCAAGGCCTTGCTGGGAACTTGGAGCAGCTCCCAAGGGCTTCTCCTGTGGGTGGAGGTCAGAAGGCCTTGGTCTCTGGAGAGGGAGGTGAGGCACGGAGGCTGGGAGAGCTCCAGTCACCAAGATTTCAGGTAAAGGGCACTGCCTCTGCGTAGTTAGCATCTGTGTTTCCTGACAGCGGCTTTCCTGTTTCATGTGCATCTTTGGCCTTACCACAAAGTACCGTCCCCCCACTCACGTAATCATGCCTGATTATGCAGATCGCCAATGAAGACACGCGCTGCCAACATATTATGTAACTGCTTCTCCAGCTACTACTGTGACTGATTCCAAACACACAACAAACTCTGCCAGGAAGGCCAGGCACTGCCACACCAGCCTCCAACGCCCATGAGAGCTGTGTTAGCACAAGCGCGTCTAGGCAGCAGGGCCCAAGCTAGGAGGCCTTGGGAAGGGAGGGGTAGCACAGTCACAATGACACATTCTAGAAATCTTATACGAAACCCCAAAATAGAAGAACAGGAAAAAACAGCGAGGCCCTCAAACATAGTTCATGATTTAATATAATGTTCTTTACAAGTTCAATATTGACATATCTACCTACTGTGCTGCTAAGGGGGTTGGGCCTAGAATGGAGCTGCCAGGGGACTTGGTTCAGCCAGGCCCAGATCCTGACCACAGGCCCTGTGGGATGATTAAGGTGGGTTGCTTTAAGCTGCCAGGGCGTTATTTTTTTTTTTTAAACAACGCAATTTTTTTTTAACATTCATTTATATTTGAGAGAAAGAGACAGAGTGTGAGCAGGGAAGGGGCAGAGGGAGAGAGGGAGACAGAGAATCCGAAGCTGGCTCCAGGCTCCACACTGTCTGCACAGAGCCCGATGTGGGGCTCTAACTCACAAACTGAGAGATCATGACCTGAGCAGAAGTCGGACACTTAACCAACTGAGCCACCCAGGCACCCCCAAGCTGCTAAGTTTTGACTTAATTTGTAATGCACCAATAGATGGCTAATACAGAGGTACTCTCTATTATGACCATCTTGCAAAAGAAAATTTTTTTTAATTCTTTCCGCTGTCAAATTAATATATACTCTGTAAGACAATTTTAGGAGGAAAGACAAATTAAAATCACCACATTTGTCACCATGCAACTGCCATCATATTAATCATTTGATTCTATTTCTTTCTTTTTTCTACTTAGAAGGTATTTTGCCTAGTTGCCAACATTCAGTATATTTCACTTAACACTTTGGGGTTTTAACATTCATCTGTATTAATTTTATTCTAAACGCATGTATGAGGTGTCCTGGATCTGAGACAGATTTCTTATGATCTTACAGTAAATAAGAAGCCTGGGGCCCCTCCTGGCTCTAGCCAGGCGACATGAAGAGAGCCAGATGGAAGAACCCCAAAGAGCAGACAATATTCTTTGGCCGAGGGATGGAGAATGATGTATTCGAGGCCCTCTTCTCCTAGAAGAAGCAGAACACCCTTGCTCCTTAGACTGTATGTCAGGGATACTGGATCCTTACTCTTACTTTCTGGAGTGTAAATACAGCTGAACTTTACACAAAGCCAGAGTTAAGGATGCTCACCCCCACACCGTTAACAATTACCATATAACTTTTGACTTCCCCAAAATTTAACTACTAACAGCCTATGGTCGACTGGAAGCCTTATGAATAACATAAACAGTTGATTACTACCTACGTTGCATGTCAGAGGTGTTACACACTGTATACAACATATACTAAATATACAGTAAATACACTATATACATTATATAGTAGATACACAGTAATTACACTATATGCAGTATATAGTAAACAAAATAAACTACAGAATAGATGTTATTAAGAAAATCATATGGTGGGGGGGGCACCTGGGCAGCTCAGTTGGTTAAGCGTCCGACTTCAGCTCAGGCCATGATCTCACAGTCTGTGAGTTCAAGCCCCGCATAGGGCTCTGGGCTGACAGCTCAGAGCCTAGAGCCTGCTTTGGATTCTGTGTCTCCCTCTCTCTCTGCCCCTCCTCCACTCGCACTCTGTGCCTCTCTCTCAAAAGTAAATAAACATTTTTAAAAAATTAAAAAAGAAAAGAAAATCATATGGAAGAGAAAATATGTTTATAGAACTGTACTGTAGTTCTGGGGGAAAAAATCCACATATTAGTGGATCTACACAGTTCCCACCAGTATTGTTCAAGGGCCAACTGCTTACCCCTCCAGGATAGGTAACTTCTGTTGGCTTATGTCCAAGCCCCAGGCCTCACTGCAGGCTGAAGTGTAAACACATACCCCCAGCTTAGGTAAACTTCTCTAGAGTTCTCTCACTACCTTCACACTAAATTAACTTCTAAAACTTGCTTTTAGCCCAGTATTATGGACTGCTTGCCTACCCCCAAAATTCCTGTGTTAACCTCCTAACTCACAATGTGATGATATTTAGAGATGGGACCTTGGGAAGGTTGTTAGGGCTGGATGAGCTCATTCAGGTGGGGCCCCATGATGGCATTAGTGCCTGTGGAAGAAGAGACACCAGCAAGTTCGCTTCTGTGCTATGAGGACACAGCAAGATGGCGGCCGTCTACAAGAAGGGAGGGAGCCCTCACCAGAGACCGAGTTGGATCTCAGACTCCCAGCCTCCAGAACTGTGAGAAGTACATTTCTGTTGTTTAAATCACCCAGCCTGTGGTATTCCGTTATGGCAGCCTGAGCCAACTAAGACAACCAAATTCCAAGTTTCAGCAAAATTTGTCTAGAAAGCCTGCAGAAACACAAACATGTTTCCTCTACATTCCACAATGTTACAAAATAATACTACTTCTCTTATAAGCCTACAGTGCTGTTGAGAAACTTGGTCCTCAAGATTTCATACACTTATCTGGTATTGATCACAGAGAGACAAACATAATCAATGAAAGGGTTAACCAAACTTCAACTACAGTTCTGGCTTAATAATCTATATATGTAAACTCCACAGAAACATACTGCTTTCTTTTTTTTTCCAATTGCATAACCACCCTTGGGGTACATATCTCTGGTTTCCACCTGGATCTCAAAATATCTTCCCTGGTTTCCTTACTGAATAATCAATATTAAAGAATAAACAAACAAACAAATGAACAAAACCAGGCTCTCCCCCTGGCTGTACATTAGAACCACCTGGGAAGGTTTTTAGACACGCAACCCTGAGTTGCTTTCTGGAGGGCATAAGACACTTGCAAAACAAGAGGAGCACCTGGGTGGCTCAGTCAGTTGAGCATCCAACTTTGGCTCAGACCGAGAACTCATAGTTCACAAGTTCAAGCCCCACATCAGGCTCACTGCCGTCAGCACAGAGTCCGCTTTGGATCCTCTGTCCCCCTCTGTCTGCCCCTGCTCCATTTGCACTCTCTCTCTCAAAAATAAATAAACATTTAAAATATTTTTTAAAAAAGACACTTGCAAAAAAAGAAATTATAAGCACCACCAGGAACAAGAATAGCCTTGCTCTCACTGGCCCCTCCTGCCAGATTTGGAGGATTTCAAATCCTCCTGCCTCCTCACAGCCACAGAAATGTGCACAGGAGGGATGTTCACACAGAGAAGTGGTCGAGCCTACGGGGATCCAGGCCTTAAGCCCTGTGGCTGGACAGAGGGTGCCCAGGGCTGGAGAGTAAGGAGGCTGCCCCAAGGTGGGACGTGGGCACAAAATTAGTATCACTCCCAATTGGGAACAGTAGTGACTTGCTAAGAGTCCCTCGGGAAGGAGCAGGGCTAGCGAGGACTCCTGGACATTCAGGAGATGCTCTCAGAGTGAGAAAAGCAGACAGACCCCCAGTGGAAGGCAGGAGGGCAGAGCTGCACAAACAGCACCTTGCCCAGCATGGCTCCAAAACTCTGTAGCAGAACCAAAGCATCAGCCCGGGGGCCCCATCCCTTCCTGGTTCAAAAACCCATTCCCCTGTGATTCTGATAGCACCCCAGCCCCTCCAGTGCCTGTGAGAGCCCACTTCTCCCCTTACCACTTTCAACCCATTCTGCAGGAAGGCCCTGGAAACCACCTGACAATGTCCAAGCCTGCATGGTCCAAGGTCAAGGTGTTCTGTCTTGATTGCTTTCAGCAGAAGCCAAGGAAAGGAAGACATGCCTGTGGGTTTCTGCCCCTTATAGTTGGGTTGCCTTTCTGCTGTTGGCCTGATGGTCCTATGGCTAGTTCTCTTGTTGCAGGATTTCCAAATACTTTAAATATTTTAAAAATACCAATTCCCCAGGCACTGCCCCAAACCAACCAGTCTCCAGGGGGTATCTCTCAGGCTTTGGGCATTAATGACACATACCCTATGACAAGTACTTTTACAGACTCTATTTCCCGAATTTACATCCCAGAGACGCCAAGCATTCAGCCAGCAAACATTTATGAACTTCTGCTGGGTGCCCAGCCCCCACGGGAACCTGAAGCCATGCTAAGAGAAATTGAGGGAACATACTGGCTTGAAGATGCTTCCATTTACAGGTGTTCAGAGTATAGTTCAGGCAGGCTGGAAATCCTATGAGACCTTTATAGGTGTGCACAAGGTCAGAATTATTTTCATAATAATAATATTGGAGCGTAACCTGCCTCTTTCATGTTATCGTCACTTGCACTGGAGGTCACACACATTGGTGGGTAAAGATGCTGAGGCTTTGCACAACTCGGGCAACAGCTCCAAATCATAGTGCTTTGCTTCTCCACCACGCACACTCGCAAATTTTTATGAGTCCCCATTCTCCTTGAGATTGCCCTTGAGGAAGCAGTAAAATATATTCATTGCATTAAATTCTAGTTGGCATAGAACATTTATTGCATGCCCAAGTGTGGCAGTTGTCGCCAAGAAATCACCTGTGGGACTATTTGCACTGCAAGTCGATCTGGCCACTTTTGTTTTTGTTTTTGTTTTGTTTTGTTTTGTTTTTTGTGTAGAATACCATTTTTACTTGAGAGAACGAAATCTCACAAACAATGATTATTTGGACTTGGGTATTTGACAGACATTTCTTGGAAAATGAACAAAGTGAGCCTGTCATTTCGACGGAAACCATGACGGTGTTTGTTGCCAACAATAAAATCTGAGCATTCAGGCAAAAATTAGAATCTTGTGAAAACTGTACCTGCCATCCTAGGCTTGGCAAGCCTCCGGATATTTGGAGACTTTTCTGACATTGGTGGCCTTGTTAGCAAATTTGATTTGTGATACTGTGTGATGAAGAGGAGAGCCAGAAGCGGGAAAACACTGGGTAACTCTGTGAATCTTCCTAAGGACCCGTGCACGACAGCACACGTCGGGAGAAAAGATATTGTTCAAAAGGCAAGTTAGACCAGTGGCTTCAGGACAAACAGGATGAATGGTTTCAGATTCCACGTGGAAATTAACCTTTAAGAAGCCACCACATGTCACATTTCAGTGCAGTAACAAAGAAGCCAATCTCCAAGTACCTGAAAGGCTATGAAAGAAAATCTACCCCCTACTCCAGCAGCATATTTTCCCCAACACTTCAACCAGCACAACCTCCAACGATGTATTGCCAGCAGAGGCAGGAGGGCCCAACTGTTTCCCATTAAGCCAGATAGTTTTTGTGTGTTTATGTTTATTTATTTATTTTGAGAGAGAGAGAGTACAAGCAGGGGAGGGGCAGAGAGGAGAGACAGAATCCCAAGCAGGCTCCACACCAGCAGCGCAGAGCCCCATGTGGGGCTCGAACTCAAGAACTGCGAGATCATCACCTGAGCAGAGATCACGAGTCGGGGCTTAACCGACTGAGCCACCCAGGCACCCCAGATATTAAACCAAATATTAACTGTAAAAAATGACACTAAATTTATTTTGGAGACGTGGTTATTTTTCATAAAAAATACGCTTTTTATGTTGTATGCAATGTATGTTGTATGCAATGGCTTTATTTTTTTTAATGAATTAATAAATAAATATTTAAAACGTTCTCAGGTTTGAAGAGGAAAAATATCGATAGATATCGTCCACACAAACAAAAGCTCCTTTGGTTCCTGAGTCATTCTGAACATTGAAAAGGAAGCCGAGGGGCGCCTGGGTGGCTCAGTCTGTTAAGCGGCCGACTTGGGCTCAGGTCATGCTCTCGCCGTCCGTGAGTTCGAGCCCCGCATCGGGCTCTGTGCTGACAGCTCAGAGCCTGGAGCCTGCTTCAGATTCTGTGTTTCCCTCTCTCTGACCCTCCCCTGTTCATGCTCTGTCTCTCCCTGTCTCAAAAATAAATAAACATTAAAAAAAAAAATTTTTTTTTAAAAAGAAAAGAAAAGGAAGCCGAGACCAAAAAGTTTGAGACCTGCAGCTTTAATGCAAACCAAACTCCATTAGGCTAGATGTGAAGCCCAGCTGTGCCCTCATGGACGTCCTGATGCGCGGCAGGCAGTTTGCTCATTCGCTCAAGGGCTCAGGTGTTAGGTGCCGACCTTGTGCCAAGCATGGTGCCCATGGCTGCACATGCATTCACGAGCAGACACCGTGCAGGGCTCCAAGGCAGGGAAATCATTTGGAAGGGCTTAAAGTGGAAGAGCAGGGGCAGCTCTGCAGAGCAGACAGGGCCTAGGAAATTGGAGGCTAAAGACTCCCACACAGATGGGTAGAATGTTCATTCTATTGTCATGTTGCTGGAAAAGCCAAAGAGGGAGGGGATTATTTGTATTAATCTGACTCCTCTTCTGATGAGGTTTTTCCTAGATGAGATGAGGCTAGCAGTCATGTACACCTTAGTAAGACATACTGAGATCACCTATTACTTTTCCTCCCTGAGACCAGCTGCACTGGCTGAGACTTCTGCTGCCGGGGCACCTGCAAAGAAGGGGTAGGTCATACGAAAGCCTGCAGCCTCTGAGCAGAGAGCAGAGGTGACAGATGGCAGAGGGCACATTTTGAAGCAGCTGAGGATACTAAGGGCCAGAGAATAAAAGTACTCAATGAAAAGATTAAGTTTTCTAGTTATTTTTCATTTTAATTTCTAATATCCTAAATATCTATAAATATGATCAACATGAGCTAAAGCTCTTTAGGACTTTTAGCACTTTCAAGAGTTTAATGAGCTCCGAAGACCACACAGTGGGAGAAACCACTCCCCCGTGGCGGTGGCCAGGCATCCCTAGGTCTCACTTTGGAGCCATGATTACCCACCAGCTTCACATCCAGCATCTGAAGCGGGAGGTCGGCTGTTCCCACGGTAGGAGTGGTCGGTCCTCCATTGGCCCTGAAGTTCCATCACTGTTGGGCCCGCCAACACACGGACGCAGAAAAGTTTGTGTGCAAGCTCCCTGCTGGTGTGTCCATCCCATGAGGAGGGCAAAAGGGAACAGTAGCGTGTTTCCAAAGAAGCTAGGGATGGGCTGCAAAGAGAAGGGGAGACACCAGCTGCTTTGAGTCCCCAGGGAGATTTCTTAGATAAAAGACTCCAGAAACAGCCTTGCCCTCAGAACACGGGTGCCTCTGCTGAAATAGCACACACCAAGAGACGTGGCCTCTGTCCAGACATGGCATCTGCCAGGAGAACACCAGGTGGAAAGCAGACCACCAAAGGCAGGCCGGGACATCAAAGCACATGGACCATGTACCCCAGGGCACTGAGAGCCCAGCGAGCCCAGGCCCCTGCTGCCTGTGCGTGCTGGGGAACAGACATCACCTAGGCCCCTTCCCACCTCTGCGGTGTGGGACCTTTGCCGAATAACAATGCCCAATTAGTCTGGATTGATTCCTGGCTGAGTATATCTATGTACATATTTATTTTAAGAACAATTTGAATGTGTGTCCTCCTTCCCTGATCTGCATTCAAATGTCAAGAGGCCTGAAAACCAAGCTTGATCTCATGGCGTGCAATCAAGACAGACTGCCCAGGACAGGTTGAAGGGTGTGGACAGAAACTCAGAGATCCTTCCAGAGGTCACAGAACATGCAAGCAGCAACCTAGAGAGGGTCCCTGACCTCCCAAAGGTCCACCTGTCTTCCAACAAGGCCCAGCTATTATAACACAGAGCCTTCTTGGCCAGGGCAGTGATTAGGGTAGTAGTCCCTAGAACCTTCCACTCAGGCTGGGGCTACATGTCTCAAAGGAAGTTTCCTTCCCAGAAAGCAAATGGCAGCTCCTCACTGCCCCTCATGTGCCGACCAGCTCAAGCTGGGTCTGGAACAGTGGGCCTTCGGCCCAGCTCTGTGCTCTGCCTTCTCCCCTATCCAGTCCAAGAGGAAATGTGGTGTCAAACTCCCTCTCCAAAGCTCCCACTCCCTGCTTCCTTTAAGCAAGGGCAATGCTAGCACCCCATGCTGATCACTAGCCCCTACCCCAGTTCTCTGCTTTGGAAAAAGACATTTCTTCAGTGTTCTGCCCCAGCCAATGTTTCTCTGAGAATCACTCCCCCAGGCCCTTTTTGGGGGCAGCTGAGCCTCTTCCTGCTCCTAGACCCCACGGTGGGCTATGTCCTTGCATTCAGAACCTTGTGAGCGCTGCCTCTGGGCCCACTGGCCTGGTGCTGGGCCAAGGCAGGGTGGCCGCCATGCTGTGTCTTCCGCCATGCCTGTGTTATCCGCCATGCACAGAGCCCCTGCCTGCCAAGGCCCCAGGAGCTCTATCTTTTGTAAATCCACCTCTTGGCGGGTGGTGGTCAGACACAAGCCTATCCTCAGGGGCACCCAGCCGAATCTGCTGCCAAGCCTAAAATTTCTCTCAAAACACATGAGGGAGGGATGAATCTTTTAAACTGGCTTCCTAATGTTTTCATTCTTGGCAACCAGATCTCACTGGGGATTTTTCAAGTTCTTAAGCCAAGTACATTTTCCCTTCTTAAAAAGCAATACCACCAAGAACAGCATCAGGGCTGTGTCAGGGAATGTCCTTGTCTTTAGGAGAGGCATGTTGATATGTGGAATTTAAGAAAAAAAACAAATGAACATAGGGGAAGGGGAGGAAAAATAAAAACAGAGAGGGAGGCAAACCATAAGAGAATCTTAAATAAACAACAAACTGAGGGTTGCTGGAAGGCAGTGTGGTATGGGGATGGGCTAAATGGGTGATGGGCATTAAGGAGGGCACTTGTGGATGAGCACTGGGTGTTATATGTAGGTGATGAATCACTGGGTCCTCCTCCTGAAACTATATATATATATATATATATATAGTAAAATAGAGTTCTTATTAAAAAAAAGAGGGAGACACGATGAAATGTTCAGAAGAGAAGTACCATGTCTGCAACTGTTATGTTTTATACACACACACACACACACACACACACACAGAGTGTGAGAAAGAGACCAGTCAGGCATGACCACATGTTAACAAGTAGTGAATCTTGGTGAGACAGAAATAGGTGTTCCCTGTACTATTCTTTCAATTTTTCTATAGGCTTGAAATTTTTCAAAATTAAGTTTGCAGGAAAAAAAAGAAGAAACTCTAAAAATTAATTCCACAGTTCCAGGATCATCTCCATCGACCTCCTGCCAGTAGAAGTGGGGCTAAAGGTCTATCCGCCAACATCTTCTTCTTGGCCCCACCCGCCTTCTGGAGTCTTCTGGAGCTTCCTGGACACTTCTAGAGCTGCAACTTGTGAGAAATCAAAGTGCACGTCTTGAGACTGGGATCTCCAAGTCCCCTCAGGCTCCAGATTTCTGTGATGCAGTAACTCTCTTGGTGGCTTCCTGGCCGCTTGAAAGTACTCTCCTGGCATGACTGGAGCTCCCCCTCTTCCAGGAACAACGTGGGCCCCGAGAGGGGCTGAGTGGGGATTGGCAGTTTATCCCGCGCAGGCCTGGGACGGTCGGGCCAGCAGCTCCACCTAGTGGTGGGACTGGGGCAGTGCCTCCCTTGCCGGCCTGGCCCCCGCCCCAGGCCTCTCCTTCCGTCGAGTCCTACTTCGCAGTTTGAGAGGCAGCTCACTACATACAAAACACATGCACTTTGGAAGCAGACAGCTTGCAGTAGGTGCCCAGTTAATATCTGCTGACTGCGTGGGCAACTTGGATTCAAACCTAGACCTGCGATTTACCGTCATTATAATTTTTGAGCAAGCTATTTAATCTCTGAGCTTCTGTTTTCTTATCTGAAATCTGGGGATAATAAACGCATTCCAGGAGGCAGGTGGTGAAGACTAAGAGAAAGAAGAAGAAAGCCCGTGGGAAAAGGCAACAATTCTCCAGCCATGATTGTCCCAAACTAAACGCAGCCAGAGGAACCCCCCAGGCAGGTAAGGAGAAAGTTTTGCACAGAGTCCCTGGTGGGGACATGAGCCCCACGTCTGTGCCCCATCTGCAAAGACTCAGAGTGAGGGGCCAAGAGAGGCTCAGAGTGGGGGAGAGGTGGCTTCTCCCTTGTCCACACTGCACCTGGCAGAGCTCCACAGAAAGGGAGAGTGGGAATGTCAGGCAGGGTCTTGAAGCTCAGGCAGCAAGAGAGGGGGCATATGAGGCAGACAGGGGGTTTGCCATGCAGGCCACAGCAGCCAGGGCCTGGTGAGCATCCGGAGGGGGTTCGAGAAGAGCAGTAACCCCAGAGAACTGCTACGGTGGCGGGGAGGGGGAGCCGACCTGGGAGACAGAGGAGGGGGCAGACGCCCTCAGTCACAGGGACTCCGAGCGGTGAAGAGTGGAGAGCAATGCAACAGGACCCAGTACCCACGCAGAGGCTGGAGAGCCTATGGCCATCAGTTCCATATGTTTCTGTCAAGGACTTGCATGGACATAAGGGTTGTGGTTGCCAAAACTGTGACCCACACAGGGCCCGCCAGAGCCATGCAGCGCTTGAGTTAACAAAACCAGGATATAAAAGTGATCCCATCGGCCCAACAGGCTGAAGCCAACAAAGGTAAAATCTGGCAGGGACAGAATGTGGGGGGAGGACCCAGGGTGAAGGGTGGTTCGTGTGGGAGGAAAGATGGGGCTAAGCCTTTGCCAGGTTTCCAGAGGGCTGACCACATCTTGGTTGCCTCAGTAGGTGGACAACACCTTGAACAAAGGAGGCATTGGCCAAGCCCACCTCAGCATTTCCCTTGGGTCCTGGACCCAGCTCTGAGCATCATGCTTTAAGAACACATCAGATGGAGCACATCCGAAGGAAGAAGGAAGGGGCCATGGTGGCAAGGGAGTTGAAAGCCACAGCATGAGTCATGGCTGAGAGAAGACCTGGAAAAGACAAGACTTCACGGAGACAGAAGCAGCATCCACACGTGTTGAATGAGGGGCTGCCATGTGGAAAGGATGGGACATGCTCCAAGATACACACCTGGCCTGGGTAAGGAAAGACTGTCTATCAACAGTTGGTCCCCAGTGAAGGAGCTGGTTTCTCTGCACAACCACGGGTCATGGGAAGGAGGTAGTCAAGCCATGTGCCTAAGCTCAGGAGGGCCGGAAGAGGAGAGGTGGAACCAGGCATCCCCTCTGGGTCTTCTAGCCCTAATATAGCATCATTCTACAAATTTGGGATATTTAATCTAACGTACCTTAAGACTCATATTCATAGGCAATCTTTCTTTTTGTTGTTGTTTTTTTAATGTTTATTTATTTTTGAGAGAGAGTGTGCATGTGAGCAGGGGAGGGGCAGAGAGAGAGGGAGACACAGAACTCAAAGCAGGCTCCAGGCTCCGCACTGTCAGTACAGAGCCTGTCATGGGGCTCATACTCACAGACTGCGAGATCATGACTTGAGCCAAAGTCAGATGATTAATCAACTGAGCCACCCAGCTGCCCCCACAGACGATCTTTTCATTTGAGCATAAACTGCTTTTAACTTGTTAAACCCAAACCAGTGTGACCAGGGAAATAAAGACAAGCCAAGGCATGCCTATGATTCTTAAATAACTAATATAAATCACAGGAGACTACATCAAAATAAAAAGTTTCTGCACAGGAAAGGAAACAATCAACAAAATTAAAAGGCAACCTACTGAATGAGAGAAGATATTTGCAAATGACATATCTGATAAAGGGTTAGTACCCAAAATATATAAAGAACTGGTATGATTCAACACTCAAAAAACAACAACAACAACCCAGTGAAAAAATGGGTAGAAGACATGAACAGACATTTCTCCAAAGAAAACATCCAGATGGCCAACAGACATATGAAAAGATGCTCAACATCACTCATCAGCACGGAAATGCAAATCAAAACTACAATGAGATATCATCTCACACCTGTCAGAATGGCTAAAATCAACAACACAAGAGACAACCAGCGTTGACGACAATGTGGATAAAGGGGAACCTCCTTGCCCTGTTGGTGAGAATGCAAACTGGTACAGCCACTGTGGGAAACAGTATGGAGCTTCTTCAAAAAATTAAAACTAAGAATACCTTATGATCCAATAATTGCAGCTACTGGGTATTTACCCTAAAAATATAAAATCATTAATTCAAAGGGATACATGCACCCCTATATTTATTGCAGCATTATGAATAATAACTATGGAAGCAGCCCAAGTGCCCATAAATAGATGCATGGATAAGAAAAATGTATAGGTGTATACATGAAAGGTGTATAGATGAAAGGAATATTAATATATTAGTATATTATTCCATACTAATGGAATATTAGTCATAAAGAGTGAAATCTTTGCTATTTGCAGCAATGTGGTTGGATCTAGAGAGTATAATGCTAAATGAAATAAGTCAGTCAGAGAAAGACAAATACCATATGATTTCATTCATATGTGGAATTTAAGAAACAAAACATAGTAGCATGGGTGAAAAGAGAGAGAGAGGTAAACCAAGAAATAGACTCTTAACCATAGAAAACAATGATGGTTACCAGAGGGGAGGTGGGTGGGGGGGGTGGGTTAAACAGGCGGTGGGGATTAAGGAGTGCACTTACTATAAAGGAAAAAAAAATTCCCAGATATGCTGGTGCTGATGGTCTATGAGACCCCACCCTTGGTAAACATGGCTCCACTGTGGAGTGCTAAATAAATATTTAATGAATAAAGTAAGAAAGAAAGGGAAAGAAAGAAAGAAGAAAGAAAGAAAGAAAGAAAGAAAGAAAGAAAGAAAGAAAGAAAAAGAAAATGTGGAGAAATTGGAACTCTCATACTTTGCTGGTGCAGCCATTCTGGAAGACAGTCTGGTAGTCTCTTATAAAGTTAAAATTGTAATTACCATAAGACCTTGAAATCCCTCTTTTAACCATTCATCTAAGAGAAATTAAATTTTTGTTGGGGCGCGTGGGTGATTCAGTCCAACTTCAACTCAGGTCTTGATCTCATAGTTTGTGAGTTTGAGCCCTGCATCCAGCTCTTTGCTGTCAGAGCAGAGACTACTTTGGATCCTCTGTCTCCCTCTCTCTCTGCCCCTTCCCTAATCACTTGTTTTCTCTCTCTCTCTCTCTTTCTCAAAAATAAACATTTAAAAAATAAAAATAAATTTCTTTTAACATACACAAAGTATATATATGTGTGTGTGTACACATATATGTCTGTATATAAATATATTATATGTATATTATATATACACATAAAATATATATGGCAGGAAGCTTAAAAAGATGTTGCCCATCTCTCCTTGAGATGTTCTATAAAAAAAAAGACTACATGGTCAAATACATCTGGACATATCTCACTTTTAGAGATTCACAAAGCCTACTAATATGCTAACATATTCAGGCCTTGAGAAGTCCTGCAGGAAAGAAACCTGATTGTTCCCCAAATGTAATTGATCATAGATAACTCTGATACATTAACAAGGTTATACAGACAGCCTGTGAAACTAGCCTTCTAGCTGCTACACACTTGGAAACCTTAGCCCACACAACAGACACTGGTCTTTGTTGACTGGATGTGACCTTGTGATTTGATTAGAATTCTGGTTAAAGTGGTGATTCCAAAATCAGACAAAGACCCCACTAAAAAGGAGAACTACAGACCAATTTCCCTGATGAATATGGATGCAAAAATCCTCAGCAAGATACTAGCCAACTAGATCAAAAATACATTAAAAGAATTATTCACCACTACCAAGTGGGATTTATACCTGGGATGCAGGGATGGTTCAATATCCACAAAACAATCAATGTGATACATCATATCAATAAAAGAAAGGACAAGAAGCACATGATCCTCTCAATAGATGCAGAGAAAGCATTTGACAAAATAAAGCAAACTTTCTTGATAAAAACCCTCAAGAAAGTAGAAGTAGAAGAATCATACCTCAAGATCATAAAAGCCATATAAAAAGACCCACCACTAATATCGTCCTTAATGGGGGAAAACTGAGAGCTTTCCCCCTAAGGTCAGGAACACAACAGTGATGTCCACTCTCATCACTGTTATTCAACATAGTATTGGAAGTCCTAGCCTCAGCAATTGGACAACACAAAGGAATAAAAGTCACCCAAATCAGCCAAGAGGAAGTCAAACTTTCACTCTTCACAGATGACATGATACTCTATATGGAAAACCCAAAAGATTCCACCAAAAAGCTGCTAGAACTGATCCATGAATTCAACCAAGTCGCAGGATACAAAATCAATGCACAGAAATCAGTTGCATTCCTATTCACCAATAATGAAGCAACAGAAAGAGAAGTCAAAGAATCAATCCCATTTACAATTGCACCAAAAGCCATAAAATACCTAGGAATAAATCTAACCAAAGAGGTGAAAAATCTATACACTGAAAACTATAGAAAGAAATCAAAGAAGACACACACAAAAAAGGAAAAAGATTCCATGCTCCTGGATAGGAAGAACAAATATTGTTAAAATGTTGATACTACCCAAAGCAATCTACATATTCAATGCAATCCCTATCAAAGTAACACCAGCATTCTTCACAGAGCTAGAAAAAATAATCCTAAAATTTTTATGGAACCAGAAAAGACCCCAAATAGCCAAAGCAATCTTGAGGGAAAAAAAATAGGAGGCATCACAATCCCGGACTTCAAGCTGTAGTACAAAGCTGTAATCATCAAGACAGTATGGTACTCGCACAAAAACACTCAGATCAATGGAACAGAATAAAGAACCCAGAAATGGACCCACAAATGTGAGGCCAGCTAAACTTTCACAGAGCAGGAAAGAATATCCAATGGAATAAAAACAGTCTCTTCAGCAAGTGGTGTTGGAAAAACTGGACAGCGACAGGCAGAAAAATGAACCTGGACCACTTTCTTACACCATACACAAAAATAAACTCAAAATGGATGAAAGACCTAAATGTAAGACAGGAAGCCATTAAAATCCCTAGGAGAAAGCAGGCAAAACCTCTTTGATCTTGGCCGCAGCAATTTCTTACTCAACACGTCTCTGGAGGCAAGAGAAACAAAAGCAAAAATGAACTATTGGGACCTCATCAAAATAAAAAGCTTCTGCACAGCAAAGGAAACAATCAGCAAAACTAAAAGGAAACTGATGGAATGGGAGAAGATATTTGCAAATGACATAGCAGATAAAGGGTTAGTATCCAAAATCTATAGAGCACTTACCAAACTCAACACCCATAAAACAAATAATCCAGTGAAGAAATGGGCAAAAGCCATTAATAGACATTTCTCCAAAGAAGACATCCAGATGTCTCACAGATACCTGAAACAATGCTCAACATCATTCATTATCAGGGAAATACAAATCAAAACCACAGTGATACCACACTTCACGCCAGTCAGAATGGCTAAAATTAACTCAGGCAACAACAGATGTTGGCGAGGATGAGGAGAAAGAGGCTCTCTTTTGCACTGCTGGTGGGAATGCAAACTGGTGCATCCATTCTGGAAAACAGTATGGAAGTTCCTCAAAAAATTAAAAATGGAACTACCCTGTAACCCAGCAATTGCACTACTAGGTATTTATCCAAAGGATACTGATGTGCTGTTTCAAAGGGGCACATGCACCCCAATGTTTATAGCAGCACTATTGACAATAGCCAAAGTATGGTAAGAACCCAAATGTCCATCAACAGATGAATGGATAAAGATGTGGTACACACACACACACACACACACACACACGGTGTATATATATATTGTATATACAGTGTGTGTGTGTGTGTGTGTGTATACACACACACACACACACACACATTGTATACATATATATATATATGTATATATATATATATATACACACACACACACATTGTATACATATATATATATATACACAATGTATATTGTGTATATACACATTGTATACATATATATATATATATATATATATATATATATACACAATGGAGTATTACTTGGCAATCAAAAAGAATGAAATCTTGCCATTTGCAACTACATGGATAGAACTAGAGTGTATTATGCTAAGTGAAATTAGTCAGAGAAAAACAAATATGTCTTAACTTATATGTGGAATTTAAGATACAAAACAGATGAACATATGGGAAGGGAAGCAAAAATAATATAAAAACAAGGAGGAGGACAAAACATAAAAGACTCAAATACAGAGAACAAACTGAGAGCTGCGGGGGATGTGGGTGGGGGGATGAGCTAAATGGGTAAGGAGCATTAAGGAAGACACTTGTTGGGATGAGCACTGGGATTATACATAGGGGTTGAATTACTGGAACCTACTCCTGAAATTATTAGTGCACTATATGCCAACTAACTTGGATATAAGTTTTAAAAAATTTTTTAAAGATATAATAAAAAAATAAAAATAAACACCTATCAGAACTAATGTTTAAAAAGTAATATTTAGCTAAAAAGACAAATTAAACACATTTTTCAGACATTAAAACACATTTTTATTGAGAGATTTAATCAATATAAGGTAGCTAAGTTAAGACAAAGAATTATTCACAGAATTAAGGATCCTTTGTACGTTTGTTCGTTATTCTTCTGTCTTCCCAGCTGAGTTTTGAAGGGAGGTGGGATGTTGAACTGTTAAGTGTGTGAGCTCTGGCATGAGACAGACCAGAGTTTGAATCTAGCTTCCAGCATGCATTAGCTGGAACTTCAAGGTCGGGAGTAAGTATAGTACCTACTGTTAATAACATTGTTAAAATAATACTTTTTCCTAGTGAAGAAGAAGAAGAAGAAGAAGAAGAAGAGGAAGAGGAAGAAGAAGAAGGGGAGTAATTCTGGTCAAGGTGGGTCAGGAGCCAACTTACCATCCTTATCCGTGTCCCTACTTCAAGTCTCTGAGAACAGGGGAATAAGCTATTTATTAATCACCTGCCCCGTGCCATATAGAGTCTCATTTACCCCTCCCAACCATTCTGTGTAGGTATTATTACCCGTGTGACACAGGGGAAGAAAGCAGTGGCTTGGGAAGACTAGTAACTTGCCAGGAAGCAGTGGAACCAGGATATAGGCTCGGGGCCTCCTGAGGATGCTTTTCTCCAATGTTGTTACTCTACGAGAGAAAACAGATCATATATGTACATACATATATATACACACATATGCATACATATATACATGTGTTTATATACACACATACTATATATATGTTATAACATTAAATATATTAAATTATGTTTTATATATATATATATGTATATATATATACAATAAACATGTAGTTGTGTATCTAATACAGCAGCCACTGACCCCAGAAGGCTGTTGAGCACTTGAGTTGGGGCTCGTTCACACTGAGCTGTGCTGTGAGCATAAAGTACACAGCAGATCTTGAACACATTGAAAAACAAGTTGTAAAATATCTCATTAGTAATTTTTACATCAATTACATATTGAAAAGATATTTTGGGTTTATTGGGTTAAGAGGCGAGGTAGGTGGGGGGGATGGGCTAAATGGGTGATGGGCATTAGGAGGGCACTTGTTGGGATGAGCACTAGGTGTCATATGTAAGAGATGAATCACTGGGCTCTACTCCTGAAGCCAAGACTACCCTGTTAACTCACTTGAATTAAAAATTTTTTTAAAACACATGATTAAGGGGCGCCTGGGTGGCTCAGTAGGTTGAGTGTCCGACTTCGGCTCAGGTCATGATCTCAAGGTCTGTGAGTTTGAGCCCTGTGTCAGGCTCTGTGCTGACAGCTCAGAGCCTGGAGCCTCCTTTGGATTCTGTGTCTCCCTCTCTCTCTGACCCTCCCCCATTCATGCTCTGTCTCTCTCTGTCTCAAAAATAAATAAACATTTAAAAAAAAATTAAAAACACATGATTAAAGTTAATTTGGCCTGTCTCTTCTTACATTTTTAGTGTGGCTGTAGAATTGCATATGTGGCTCACATTTTCTTTCCATCAGACAGCCATTCTGGAGCTTTATACACTTCTTCCTCCTCGTAACCTACTACAAAGTAGATGCTTCATAGTATTTGTTGTTTTTGAGACAATTGTCTTTTTTTTAATGTTTATTTATTTTTGAGAGACAGAGAGAGAGACAGAGCATGAGTGGGGAGAGGCAGAGAGAGAGGGAGGCACTGAATCCGAAGTAGGCTCCAGGCTCCCAGCTGTCAGCACAGAGCCGGATGTGGGGCTTGAACTCACGAACCGTGAGATCGTGACCTGAGTCGAAGTCAGAGGCTTAACCAAATGAGCCACCCAGGCGCCCCAAGAAGAATGTTGATTGATGTCTTGATTTCTGAAAACACATTCAATCCACCTCCTTGGTCTTAGCCTCAGAATAGTGAACCGCAGGTGGGAAGGAGACCCCACAGGGCAGGCTGTGTGCGTGGGCCACAAGACTGAGAACACTGGTGAAGAAATTTTTTTAAGAACGAGAGAGAGAGAGACAAGATGAGCCTCCCCTGGAGAAAAGCGTGATGTCAAAGCACCTTAAGAAGCCAAAATGAAAACCACCCCACCTGATTGCATATCTGACATTTCTTCCCTAACACAGCAAATATACCAATCAGGGTACCCTCTGCTCCCGGAGCCCTAGTGACAGGAAATTGGCCACTTCATGGCTATAGTTGAAGACAAAGACTAGATGTCCCATCTCCTGTCCCCCTTGATTGAACCAGCAACACTTGATCAGAGGTTTACTCCCAAATTGGGACATTGCCTGGTGGGGAAAGATGAATCTGGTCTGTCCAGTGTTTGCTCTTAGAAACAGGGGTGGGAAACCATGGAAAGGAGCAGTCGTTGGAGAGACAATGGGCACTAACTTGGAGTTTATTATATATAATAGAGAAACAGTCTGGCCTTTGCCCCTCGTTCCTGGGAGGCAGCCCCTAAACCCCTGGAATGTCCCCAGTGTTATCTATGGCAGATCCCTTGGACCACACTTGATGGTTTATGCTAGCAAGGTGACTCAGGAAGGAGGCTGGTGATGCCAGAGAAACCAACCATGTGATTACAGGGTTGGGATTTTGAGTGATATGACATCAGCCTGACCCTGGGGGGAAAGGGGGCAGGAAATGGAGTCACATGGCCCCCAGTTCGATCGATCATTACCACATAATGAAATCCCAATAAAAACTCTGACACCAAAGCTCGGGTGAGCTTCCTTGGCCGGCAACATCGATGTGCCAAGAAGATAATGTATCCCTGGGGGCATCTCCCCTTGATGCATCTCTCACCTTGACTGGTTCTGATTAGCATCCCTGCATCATAATAAAACTGCAGTCATAAGTGCAGCAATCTCTTGAGTTCTGTGAGTCTTCTAGTAATTATTGAATCTGAGGGGGTGGTGAGAACCCCTAAATCTGTAGCCAGGTGGTCAGATGTGAGGGTGGCCTGGGGACCCTTGAACTAGTGCCAGGTGTCTGAAGTGAGGGCAGTCTTGCGAAGGACAGCGTCCTTAACCCGTAAAAGTTGGCCCAACTCCGGGAAGCTGGCATCAGAGGCCACTGGAGTCGTGTTTGCCATGACCGATTCTGAGCATAGCTTAAAACACAACGGTCAGCTCCCATGAGCCAGCACGGGACCAGATGGCAGCCAGGGCCGAGCCGGCTCCAGCATGAGCTGAGATGGGGAACAGAAGCCATGGGGAGCATCAGGGCCACACGGGAAAGTGAAGAAGCTGTGTCCTCAGGAGCCGCAGGTCAGCAGGGGCTCTGGTAAGACAGAATGTGCCAGCAGAAGGGAAGGGAGGGAAGAAACAGACTCAGAGAGAATCATGATAATAGACCTTCTTCCCAGGGCCAGACAGCCTCCCAAGAAGTTCTGAGAGGTCAGCACTGCCACCAGAGGCGGGTCAGTGAGGATCCGGGCACAGGGAGGCCTGGTCACTTCCCAAGTCCTGCAGTGTGTCAACAGGGAGGCCAGGACTCGGGCCCAGCTGCAGCCCACACACCACGCTGTGCGCTTCCTCTCTGCCAGTGGCCTCTGAGGCCACCTGGACTTCACCCCAGTCCCTTTTGCCCTTTTCCCATCTGAGCCATGACTTTGGAATAGCTCAATCCCCCAGGAGCAGCCCACAAGTGGTTCCTGTCCTCAGAACCACACTTACCCGTGACTCAGAAATCAGCGTGGCCCCCCTCAGATTTACTGGACTGCAGTTAGTGCTGACTGGTTACCCATGCCACCTGCTTCATTAATTACTGCAGGGAAAGGCCCGCAGCACCCTTCCTACCTAACCCTGACCCAGCAAGATAGCTATTCCATCTGTCTTGTTTACATGAAGACCTCAAGGTCCTGGAGTGCTTGCCAGAGTCAAGTGCTGGACCGAACTGAGGTCTAGACAGACCCAAACCTCCATGTGTCTGCATCAAAGCCCAGAGGTGTGTCCAGCGGCCTGCAACTCATCTCAAGAGCTTCAGGGCAGGGTGAGGATAGCAAGTGTTTGGGGAAGCCTCACCTGGCAGTGGTGCTCGGGATTATAGTGAGACACAACTTTGGTGCCCACCTGCTGCCCGGATGGATCACAGTTATGGCCCCTGTCCCCTGGTCTCCCTTGAGGCAGGGCTAGCAGGGAGCAGGGGGTCATTTGCTCACAGAGTCCCATGCTGCTCTTCCGGAATAATCTATTTATGGAAATTGCTTCCACACCCTGGAGGAGGGTGTAACTTGTCTCTCTCTGTCTCCACCAAAAGCCAAAACAGTTTGTATGTTTTCTTTTTAAAAATTTAGTTTTAGGGGTGCCTGGGTAGATCAGTCGGCTAAGGGTCCAACACTCAGGTCATGATCTCACAGCTTATGAGTTCGAGCCCTATGTCAGGCTCTGTGCTGGCAGCGTGGAGCCTGGAGCCCTGCTTTGAATTCTGTGTCTCCCTCTCTCTCTGCCCCTCCCCAACCCTCTCTCTCTCTGTCAAAAATAAATAAACATTTAAAAAAATTTTAGTTTTGAGTGAAATATGTTCTGTCACACAGAAGGCACTTTCAAACATCCTTGGGGTTCCCTTGGGGTTGTCTTGACATCACGTTGTAGGAACAGCCCACTCGTGGTTGCCTCTCGGATCCCACTCAGGCTCTGGGGGATCCAGGAAGGCCTCTGCAAGCCACGCTGTAATCCTCGGTTTTCACTGAGGCTATAATTTAAAATCCATATGGGTGGTAATATTAACACAACCACCTACCACATGCCTGACATTTAAAAACCCACTCTGGGTACCCGGGGAGTCCTCGTGGTTTTACCACTCCGGCAAATGCAGACCTGCCCTGGAGGCCAGCACTTACTCATGGCAGCAGGTTCACTCTCTATGGGGCCTTCTGCTCCCACTGCTCTCCTGCCCACCCAGTGGCTGACACAGGGTTGGCTCCTCAGCATGAAATGAGCCAGGAGAGTTCTAGAGAGGGTTTTTCTTATCCAAGAGCTAAATTAGAGCCTTTAGAGAAAACAAAGCATTTGGCAGTGACTAAAATCTTCTGCCTCTTCTAGATGGCCTCCCAAGAAATGCACAGGATGGGGTGTTTGGCCACTGCCATCGTGTGTGATGCCACCGACCCTGGAACCCATCAAGATCATTCATATTCAAGACCTCACTTCCTGCACTTGTGTTTGTTCCAAAATGTGCCCCACATGGGGCACCGGAGCCATCCTTCTCTTTGCTCTCATGCTCCAGGAACATATACAAGACATGCTGGATTGAGAAGGAAGAATACAAGGAAGAGAGCCCACCTGCCGTGAGGGCAGGAGACATGCCCTGAGCACTGAGTTAGAACTGAGCCCCCCATAAAGCCAGAGACTCTAAAGGGCTGACTTCAGAGATAAATAAAAATCTTTCCGGTGGCAAAATGACAAAGGAGTTTGTCCGGACTGTCTCATAACGTTCCCATGAGAATAACACAGCCACAGAGGTGCTCTCATTCATCGTCCAAGAAACCAACTGCCAAGAAATAAGAAAATAGCTGTCTCAAGCATTAATACCCTGGATGTATCTGGAAAATGCAAATATAAAGTTCCTTTGGATGAACACACCCTCAATCTGGGCTGCATGTGCTCTACAGATGAGGCACCACCGATAGGGATGCATAATCCAAAACCACAAAGCAAGCGAAGAAACTAGCCATTGTGAGCAAGAGTCAAAGGAAACAGTGAGCCATTGAACTGGACTCCTAAGAACTCTCAATAACAGAACAAGTTGATCAGATTATAAAATAAGTATCTTTAAATTTAGTAAAGAATAAAAGAAGGAATCGCGGGTGCCTGGGTGGCTCAGTCAGTTAAGTGTCTGACCCTTGATTTAGGCTCAGGTCATGATCTCAGGGTTCCTGTGTTTGAGCCCCATATCAGCCTCTGTGCTGACAGTGGGAACCTGCTTGGGATTCTCTCTCTCCCTCTCTCTGTCCTTCCTCTGTGCACACGCTTCTCTCTCTCTCTCTCAAAATGAATAAACATTTTTTTAAACAAGAATAAAGGAAGGAATCAAAGTGTAGCAAAGGAGCAAGATATTATTAAAATATGTTACCAGCCATGCAGGAAAATGAACTAAATAGCATTTATGGAATGGAAAACAATGGTTGTTGAAATGGAACACTCAATGGATGTGTTCAGTAGCATATAAAACACAGCTGAAAGAACAATAATAAACTGGAAAATAAGTCTGAAGACATTCCTAAGAATACCACTCAGGAGAGACAGAGATGGGAGTCCTGAAAGAAAAGATAAGAGACATGGAAGGCAAAATGAGAAGAGCCAACTTACATTTAATAGAAGTTCCTGTAGGAGAGTACGGAGAGAAAAGGAAAAAGAATTTTTTTCAAAAAGTAATGGCTGAGAATTTTCCAGATTTGATGAAGGACATGAATCTTCCAATTCAGGGATTATAATGAGCTCTATGTAAGATAAATAAAAATAATTTAATCGTAGGACTCCAAGGCCAAGGACAGTTGGACAGAAAAGATAAATTGCCTACACTGACCTCAGACTTCTCAACAACAATAACCAAAGCATCATGACAATGCAATAATATCTTCAAAGTGTTGAGAGAGAATAATTACCAATGTGGAGTTTCTTACTCAACTCAATTACTCAATGGTGAGGGTGGCCTCTAGATCCAGCCACAGATATGCGGGGGAAATAGAGAATAGAAGAACATGCTAAATGATACAAGAAGGATGACATCAGCAGCATTCAGACTGTGGAGGATTTCACAGGACAAATGACTTGGTTTCCTCAACAAACAAATCACAAGGAAATTTTAAGAAGAGAAAAAAAAGAAGAGAAGGAGAACCCTAAAAAAAAAACTTAAGAGACAAATCAGCCAATCTTAGCGAATAGATCTTATTTGAACTGATTCAAACCATGTTAAAAATTATATTCAAGAGACAATTGGATGTTCGAACACTGACTGGATAGTTCATAATAATAATGAATCATTGTTAACTTTTTTAGGTGTTATTGTGATATTACAGTTATCTGTTTTAAATATTCCTTATGTTTGAGAGATGTACATTGAACTATTAAGACATTCAATGATATAATGTATAGCGTTTACCTCAGAAAAATCTAGTAAGTAGAGATAAACATAAAGCTACAACTATGAGTTGATTGTTGAGGCTGGATACATGAGGCTCATTATTCTATATGTGTGGTGTTTGAATTTTTTCACACAAAAAAAGCATAGTAGTAACTGTCATTTTAAAATAAACCATTAGTTGAAAAACATCTTTCATGGTATATATATACACAATGGAGTATTACCCGGTCATCAAAAAGAATGAAATCTTGCCATTTGCAACAACGTGGATGGAACTAGAGGGTATTATGCTAAGCGAAATTAGTCAGAGAAAAACAAATATCATATGACTTCACTCATATGTGGAATTTAAGATACAAAACAGATGAGCATAGGGGAAGGGAAGCACAAATAATATAAAAACAGGGAGGGGGACAAACATAAAAGACTCTTAAATATGGAGAACAAACAGGTTGCTGGAGAGGTTGTGGGGGGGGGGGATGGGCTAAATGGGAAAGGGGCATTAAGGAGGACACTTGTTGGGATGAGGTGTTATACCTAGGGGATGAATCACTGGAATCTACTCCTAAAAACATTATTGTCCCATATGCTAACTAACTTGGATATAAATTTTTAAAAAAAGAGAGAAAGCATCTTGCAAGTCTATGGGTAAATACACTGTGCTATATTACTATAATTAATACTATGGAGAGTTCAAATGAAAGAAATAGAGCTACATGTAACAACATGAATACATAACTTAATGTTGGCAGAATAAAGCAGGTTGTGGAGTATGGTACTATTTATATAAAATTTAAAACCATAAAAAAAAAAAAGGAGCATGAAACAGACATTTCCAGGCAAAACTGAGTCTCCTACCAATAGATTTGTTTTGTTTTGTTTCATATAGGGTTTTTCTTAGAACTTTTTTCCAGTTTTATTGTGATAAAACTGACAGACAGCATTGTATAAGTTTAAAGTGTACAGCATAGGGGTGCCTGAGTGGCTCAGTTGGGTAAGCATCGACCTTGATCTCAGCTCAGATCTTGATCTCAGGGTCGTGAGTTTGAGCCCTGCATTGGGCTCTGTGTTGACAGCGCAGAGCCTGCTTGGGGTTCTCTCTTTCCCACTCTCTCTGCCCCTCCCCTGCTCATGCTCACTCTCTCTCTCTCTCTCTCTGTCTTTCAAAATTAACTTCAAAATAAAATGTCTCTCAAATAAAACAATCTCTCCAAATAAACTTTAAAATTAAAAAAGTGTATGACGTAATAATTTGACTTATATATACTGTGACATGATTACCACGATAAGTTTAGTTAACATCCTCGTCTCCTATAGATACAAAAAAAGAAAAAAAAGAAAGAAAAAAAGAGTTTTCTCCTTGTGATGAGGACTCTTAGCATCTACTCTCTTGACAACCTTCAAATATGCCAGACAGCAGGGTTAACTGCAGTCATGTCGACTAACATCCCCAGTATACCACTAACAGATTTTGACAGCTACAACTTCTAAATGATTACTTCAGAAGGAAGAAATTAAAACCAGAAAGAGGATCTGAGATGCAGGAAATAAATGGGTGACAAAGAACCAGGTGAATATATAAATCTAAATGAGTACTTACACTATAAAACCATAATTATGATAGTAAATAATGTGGATGTAAAAAGGTGAAACTAAAACATGGGGCAAGGGAAACAGGTAAGACAGAAACATGGGGTCAGAATTAAACCCTGCCGATGTCCCTGCATTTCGAGGAGAAGGTGGAGATGCAGATTAATTGCAGACTTTGTAAAGTATGAACGTTAAAAGTTTAGGGGAAAGGGAGCCTGGGTGGCTCCATCGGTGGAGCATGTGACTCTTGATCTCGGGGTTGTGAGTTTGAGCCCCATGTGGGGTGTAGAGATTACTTAAAAATAAAATCTTAAAAAAAAAAAGTTTAGGGACAATCATTAAAAGAGTAGGAAGAGAATGCATCGTTGGCAAGCCAGGGGAGAGGGGAAAGGGAACGAAAACTCAAATCAAAAAAGACATCAGGAAAGGAAAATCAAGAAGAGGGAGGGAGAGAAGAAGTTAAGCACAAAGCACAAAATAAAACGTAAGGTAAATCCAAATGTATCTGTGATCACAAGAAATGTTAAGAGTTAAATGATGGGGGATGCCTGGGTGGCTCAGTCAGTGAAGCATCCAAGTCTTGATTTCAGCTGAGGTCTTGATCTCAGGGTTGTGAGTTAAAGCTCTGCATTGGGCTCCGTGATGGGCATGAAACCTACTCAAAAAGAGTCAAATGACAGAGGTAACCAAATGGGACTGTTTTTCAATCCAGCTATGTTGCACTTACAAGAGATACATTGAGGACATAAGACCATGGCGAGACTGAAAATAAAAGAACTGCGGGGGCAGGGGCGGTAGAAGGGAAATAACAAGGAACAGAAATGCCAGGCAGTAAAATAAAGCTGCAGTAGCTACGTAAATGGCAGATGAAAATGCACTTTGAGGCAAAAGTGCCTGGAGGCGATCAGTGATAACAATAATGGTAATGACATATGGATGGTTCACCAGGAAAATAAAACACTTTACTTGAATGCACTTAATAACATGACCTCAAAATATATTGGGCAAAAACTGATAAACCCACAATTGTACTGGGAATTTTGAACACAACATTTCCAATAATTGGCATTCAGACATTAGTAGGCAGACAGCTGTTAACAACACAACACCAAGCCGGGCCTAATAAGACATATGTTGAGCCCTGCACCCAAAAAGCACACATGCAACATTTAAAAAAATTAACCCTGTCTGAGACCACAGAGCAAGTCTCAACAACATCATACAGATCATGGTATAATTAAATTAGCAATTTAAATCAAGAGAGGGTCATAGAGGGGCTCCTGGCTGGCTCAGTACAGCATGCGACACTCGATCTCGGGGTTACAAGTCCAAGGCCCACTTTGGGTGTAGGGATTACTTAAAAATAAAATCTTAAAAAAAAAAAGATCATAGAATCAGAAGACATGACAACAGGCAGGCTGTAAGTGGCCCCCTTTCCACTCCAGACAGGGCTCAGAGGGCCTGTTCCAGGTAACAGCTCTGACCCTTATCCACAAAAGTAAGAAAGCGCTGTAGCAGACAGCCACGCCTGCCACTTTGTCCAGTATGGGCCTGTCCTGTCCCCGGTGTCAGCTAGGACCAGTCCGAGTGGCTTCCTGGAGTCCTGTGGAAGGCGCATAACAAGGTCTCTGTGAGAGCAGCTGTGACCAAGGCAACAGGACTGTGTCTCTCTGAGCTGAGGCAGCAGGTGACAAGTAGCCCGCACGCCGGCTCACCCAGCCCCTGCCTGGGGTTACCTCCTCACCCCAGCCTGAGTGAGCCACTCAGAGGGAGCTGACGCTCGTTGCCTGCAGGCTGTGGGGTACCGGCACTGGTGCCCAGCTCACCCCCAAAAGACTCCCCACACAAGCCCGGACACACAGAGAAGCAGCTGTGTCCATCAAGAGCAGAGACAACAGAGTCAGGCAGGGGGCTTAGATTCTGACCAAGGGGAGACTTTGGAGGGGCCACGGGACCCAGGCAGAAGTGGACCCCATGTGCCCCAGGGCCGGGGGGCACTTGTAAGAAGCCACCTGGAGGAGGGGCACTGCCTGCTTCTTGGAGAGACAGTTGGAGGTTCCTCATCAGGAAAGCCCGAGGAGTAAGAGTCAGCTTTGCATGTCTGCTCAGGCCCAAAGGGCCTAAAGGCAGAAGCCACCCTTCCCCTTCCCGCCACCTCCTGTTCCTCTGCCAGCTCCAGACTCAGGACATGGCAGGAGAGACAGACACCGACCTGTCCGTCCTTCCATGGGCTTCCCTGAGCTGCCCAGAGCTGAGGGTGCAGAGGGCTCGGCTGTGAGTGACGTTCAGAGACGTTTTCTTCACATGGGACTGGATATTTTCAGTACTAAACGAGAGCCATATGGTGGCTAAAAGTAACTGGAGACTTTTTTCTTTTCCAGCAGTGACCTTGGGTCAGGGCGCCTGTCACCAGCCAAGCCCATCACATACCTCATGGAACAGGAACCCCAGGCTGGGAGGGGGCTGCCCACAGGTCCTGCAGCCCAGGGCCCTTGGTGCTTCCTGGTGTTTGGCTGCTCAGCTTTCCTTCGATTTGGAGGACGGCCAGCCTCCTCCCGTCAACTGTCCGTGCTGGGGGCCCTGCTTGCTCGCTGGAGAAGGGAAATGGGGCAGCTTCGAGCTGATTCTCCCTGGGTACCAGGCACCTCAGTCGTCTTGCAGCCCTGCCAGGTACAGAGGTACAGACCCCTTCTACTTGACCGGCACATGTTTAGAAATGGAGTTTAGGGGGCACCTGGGTGACTCAGTCAGTTAAGCATACAACTTCAGCTCAGGTCATGATCTGACAGTTGGGGAGTTCGAGCCCTGCGTGGGGCTCTGTGTTGACAGCTCAGAGCCTGGAGCCTGCTTCGGATTCTGTGTCTCCTTCTCTCTCTGCCCCTCCCCTGCTCGCACTCTGTCTCCTTCTGTCTCTCAAAAATAAATAACGTTTAAAAAAAAAATTTTTTTTTAAAAGAAAAGAAATGGAGTTTGGAGCTGGAGAACGTTGAGGCAGGGGACGCACTCTGCAGGCGCTCCCGCTCTGTAGTCTCACACCCAGAGCTCTCACCCACTTGTGTCCCCTGCTCAGCTCCAGATCTGTCCCCAGCTCTCAAAGCTGGCTGACCCCAGGCCGCCAGGTCCCCCGAATCCCAGCACAGCGGCTGTCCCATAGTGAGTTAAATTGATCATTTCTGACACTCATTGAAAGAAGAGGTGTGGCTCCCTGAAGAAGCTAGCTTATAGTCAGTTTGGCTGGTGAGTGAATAGTCATGAAAAAGAAATGAACTATAAGGTTATTAATCAATCCAGTCGTTGGCCTCTGAAGACAGGTTTTTATTATGGAAATGCTCACACACATACACAAAGCGGAGGGAATAGTGTCACCAATCCTCCACCCACCTTCACCGGCTCCAACAGTTATCGACACTGGGCCAGCCTTGGTTCACCTCACCCTCCCCCCGCCCTCCACCCCTGCCCCCACATCACCGGCCCTCCACAACGGTGCTGTTTTACTGCAAACCCAAGACATCACAGCAGCTCATCCACAAATGAGATACCATTGGTATCTCTCTCCCTCGTTTTAATGTAAGAACTACCACTATCACACCACAACACCCCAGTAATTCCTTAATATCATCAAATACAGTGTTCAAATTTCTGTAATCATCTCTTAAGTGTCTGTGTACAAGCGGTTTACTCGAATCTGGATCCAAACCAAATCCGGCATCACGTGTGGTCAATAGGTTGCTTAAATCTCTCGGAATCTACAACAGTCCCCCTCCTCTTTTTCTTTTTCCTTGTCACTTATTTGCTGAAAAAAATGGACTTATTGGTCGTAGACCTCACTATATTCTGGATTCTACTGACTGCATCTGCTTGGAGTTGTTTTTTCCGGGGGTTGTTTTTGTTTTTTTAAGTTGTTGTGTATTTTATTTATTAATTTTTCCATTTAAGGACCACTTTATTTTTTTTCATTTCAAAACCATTTTTTTTATTTGAGTCTAGTCGACACACAATGTTACCTTAGTTTCCGGTGCACCACACAGTGACTGGACAAGTTGATACATTATGCTGTGCTCCCCACAAGCATAGCTACCGTCTGCCAGCATACACTATCACCAGACCAGACTATATTCCCTAGGCTGTGCCCTCTGTCCCCGTGACTTATTCACGCCATGATGGGAAGCCTGGACCTCCCACACCCCCTCACCCATTGTTTGCCCCTCCCCCACCCCTTCCCTGTGGCAACCACCGGTTTGTTCTCTGTATTTCTAGGTCCAATTGTGCTTTTGGTCTGTTTATTCATTTGGGTTCTGTTTTTAGATTCCACTTATGAGTGAAACCATATGGTAACTGTCTTGGAGTTTGAACCTGTTCCTCTGTGTTTCCTATGAGCTGGTAGTAAACCTACAGGCTTCCCCAGTACAATTTCCATTTCTTTGGTAAGAACGCTTGATAGTCCCTGCCATCTGCTTCCTGTTGCATCACCTCAGGAGGCTCCTAAGGTCGGTCTGTCCCTCTGTTCATGAGACGGAGAGCTGAGCAGCGGTTACCCACCTGACCTGCACTCCAGCTCTTCAGCATGTGCCGATTGCCAGGCAGGGCCAGAGTTCACGGGGCGGGGGGCGGGGGAAGAGGGGAAGGGGGGTGCCTTGTAGAATAAGAGGTCCCTTCAGGTTGCTTAGTCTCAATTCTTTTTAATTTCAGTCACAAACAGAATAGAATCATAGCTGGTTTATAAAAGCTTACATACCTCAAAGTAATCCAACATTTTGTCAGTTATTAGGACATCATTTCATATTTAACTGTACATATTTTTACAGCTCTCATACTACAGTTATTCTGTCTTCTCACACAGACTTAATATTGTTACATACTTTAACAAAAACAGTATGTGAAATGAATATGATTTCTACTTTACTGGAGGGTTATTTTGCAGCCCGACTAACTAAAGGCAGGGGAGACGTACGGTATGTATTCGTAGGGAAGTGATTTGGGGGGAAGCGTTATGGGCAAAGATTTATGGGATTGAGAACAAGCAGTTTCAAGCACGACCATGCAGAGAGAATGTTATCAAATGGTGTTTTTTCTTATTAGCGACCAGCAAGTAGCAGGAGAGGCAGCAGAACTTGGCACGAGCGAACAGTGCCGAGGCCCAAGGCATCCACTTGGAGCCTTACGTAAGCACCAGCCGCTGGATCACGTTTCCAGTCCAGATCTTTAAACTAACACCATGAAGATAAAAATATTATTTTATCTACAGCAGGTCCATTTACATGTTTATTTTTCCTCGCAATAAAAATGTACTAAAGTTACGCTGTTTTCCACGATGCTTCTGTAATTCATTTTTCTCAGCTGAGACCATGACATTCCACCCTGTCAGGTTTTCTTTCTTATACATCTGCTCAGTGTTTACACTCGGTTAGAAAACCCAATTATTCTTGGTTTCACCAGGAGTTCTCTATTTTATTGATTATTTCTTTTAAACAAAAACTAACATTCAACTTCTTTAGGAGCCGTCACTGGAAAAGGAAGCACTAGTTTGGAGAGAAAAGTAAGAATATGGTTCTTTTAACTTTGAGCCCTGCTCAGGATAAAATGTTGACTCTGGCGCTTTCTTCCCATAAGTTCAATTCATTGTTCTTTCAATTGTTCATTCAATTGTCAATTCAATTGTTCCCATAATTGTGGTCTTACAGAGACACATTTCCTAGTCACATTAGAAACAATAAGTTGAGCTCGCCTCCTGACAGGGTCCTGGTGCAGCATTACAGAACATATATTCAAGCACTGAATTTATAAGCAAGCCAACATTTCCTTGCATAAATGCATAGGAGACTACGCCTAACTGAATATCAAGTAAGACCACATAGGAGACGTGAGAATTCAGTGCCACTGGTTTTTAAACAGCCAGTTCCCCAAAAAAGGCAGCTCTGGTTTGCAAAAGCCAAACAATCTTTTCACATTACTTTGCCTAAAGATTTATGAGTCTTGCAAAACACGGAGGGAGGCCAGCTTATCCCCAAGACAGCCTCTGAAAGTGACGGTTTCCTTCCTCCACCATCATCAGTTGACACTGGCTTGTGGCAGGCAGCTGGTTGGGTTTAAAAATCCAGGATCACTTTCTGTTAACAAAACGCACGTGGATGGGCCCCCCTGGCGTCAGAAGCCCATGGGTTTTGGCAGGAACTGCTTTAGTCCAAGAAGATGTCTTGATCTCAAAATGCTGAAGCAACTAAGAAGAGAAAGAGAGAAGGGGGATTCAAAATTGGGATAGTACAGGACTCGCAGTGCTCCCAATGAGGGCCCCTCACCTGCCCGCGATGGCCGCGGGCTGCAGGGAGCCCGGGAAGTAGGCAGGACGCCAATCCCCGTCAGGACGGTGCAAGGGAGATGCCGAGCTTCTGAAAGCAGCACCAGGTCCTGCACAGGAGCCTGGTCTGTCCACTGAGCAACCGTGAAGCTCGCATGACAAAGGTACGCAGACACGATGTTCAAATGACTTAGGCTTTCTCAGCCATTTCAAAGCTCCAACTCCTCTGCTTCCTCTTTAGATGGAGGGAAAGAACAAATCAAAGGAGCAAGGAAGACAGAGAGATAAAGTGAAATCCCAGGTTTCCCTCTGGCTGGGGATCTGAGGTGATACAGACCCAGGGGAGCACACCGCCGGGGGGTGGGGGCAGGTGAATCATTCCAACAGGCTTCAGTGATAAATGTCCTTAATTTCTCCTTAATTTAAATATTCTTGATCTGGGAGCGCCTGGGTGGCTCAGTCAGTTAAGCCTCTGACTTCGGCTCAGATCATGATCTCACGGTTCATGAGTTCAAGCCCCATGTCGGGCTCTGTGCTGACAGCTCAGAGCCTGGAGCCTGCACAGTCTGTCTCTCTCTCTCTCTCAAGAGTAAATAAACGCTAAAAAAAATATTAAATATTCTTGATCTGTACCTTTGATCCCATTTCTCATTTCTACGGTCCAGAAGGAGAACCAGCCTTACCGCTCAGGATACAACTAGAGACAACCTCCAGAACGAGTTTTAAAGAGCACCAAAGTATGCATCAGCCTAAAGCAATAACCTCCCCAACCAAGCGGCCATGGCCTGACGTTCCAGGCCACCAGTGGGCTCAGGAACACAGCAACTTGCTCTAAATACCTGTGTCAGAACACACATGGGCGCCTGTGTGGCTCAGAAGGTTAAGCATCTGACTTCGGCTCAGGTCACAATCTCATGGTTCGTGAGTTCAAGCCCTGCATTGGGCTCTGTGCTGACAGTGTGGAGCCTGCTTGGGATTCTCTGTCTCTCCCTCTCTCTCTGCCCCTCCTGTGCTCACTCTCTCCCTCCCTTTCTTTCTCAAAATAAATAAATAAATAAATAAACTTTAAAAAAATCGACAACTCCATTTTTTGCTGTCTCCTCCACATTGCTAGCACAGTTTACGTGTGCCTTCTCTCTCTCTCTTTTTTCCCTGACAATTACAAATAGTGATGTTCCCTTTCTGTATTTGCACAAGTAGAAATGAGAACTCTGATGGGGCACCTGGGGGGCTCAGTTGGTTAGGCGTCCAACTTCGGCTCAGGTCATGATCTCACAGTCCATGAGTTCGAGCTCCGTGTCAGGCAGGCTCCGTGCTAACAGCTCAGAGCCTGGAGCCTGCTTCGGATTCTGTGCCTCCCTCTCTCTCTGCCACTACCCCGCTTGCACTATGTCTCTCTCTTGCAAAAAAAAAAAAAAAAAAAAAATGCAGCAGATCCATTTGTATGTTAATAGCACCAAACAAAACCCCATCACTGCCACCAAACACCCTGTTTCTGAACCTCTGCCAACAGGAGCATCGGGCAAGGCTGGCCTCTCTTGCTCTTGCGGCCTCTGGTCCTTCGGGCAGCCAGAGCAGGGGAAGCAGTGAGCTCCACGCCTGCCTGAATGACCCTTGGTAGGAAATGGCCTCAGCCTGTCCAGGACGTGGCCACACAATGTACAGCAGAGTTTTATGGAGCCTAAGACCTTCCTGAAAAGCCGAAGGCAGACACTCAGAGCAGAACAGAGACAACAGCAGCTCCCGGACCGTCGGCACAGACCGTGTATGGACACTGCTTAGTCCCCACACAACCAAGAAGTAGGCATTTGGCCCATTTTGTGAATAAGGAAATGGGCTCGGCGTGGCTGAGAAGGCTGCCCAGAGTGTCAGAAACAGAAAACAGCTGAGCTGGGCCCTACTCCCCCTGGAATCAACACCTCACTGAGCTGCCTCTCACCTCCGACACAACTGGATGGGCCAGCATCCCACGGTCCCCAGGACGGCTGCTCTGGTGACACCCCTGAACCTTGCCAGCAGCCAACACATCCCGACAGAGGTGGGAATGGCCCTTTACACACACTGGCCACCAAGCTTCCCTGACCTGAGCCACCCAGCTCCAGAGAGGTGCCTTCCCCCCACACTTCCCTGTACATCCTCTCCCGCTGGGCAGTAGCCCCTCAACTTCTCCAGCTCTCAGAGCGCCCCAAGCACCCACCATCCAGAATCCCTCTCCACCCCTCCCAGGCTGACCAGGCTTCCATGGTGCCTTACGCCCTCTCTCTCACTGTCATCAAGGTCCCAACCCCTCAGTGCTCTGCTCTAAACTCTGTAAGGCTTCAGGAAAGCCCCTCTATGATATGGGGGGGCAGAGGATGCAGGAAGGAGTCAAGACGCCTGGGTCGTGCCATGCACCTGTCATTCTGTGACTTTGGCAAGTGGCTCCAACTCTCTATACCTCAGTTTCATCATCAGTAAAATGGGGAGCTTGGGTCATGAGGTAATCTCCGTGTTCTTCCAATGCAACATCAATGACAATAGCTCCCAAAACTTGGGCCAAGGCCTTCCATGGCTAAGCTAGGTTCATCACAGTCTTCCTAAATTTGCAAGAAAACCTAATTAAACCTAGGTTTAATTTTCTCTATCAAAGTCTTTTCTTTTATGAAATTTCCTTCAGACATTACTTAGTATAGTATAGGCCAAAAAGCATCTATTTTAGTATTAAGAGATTAAATGTAAGGTATTCTCCAACAAGAACAAAGCCTTCCTGATGTTTTGCAGCCTAAACAAGTGTGAGAACCACTGCGCTGTGTGAGTGGCTGGTTCACACATCTCTTGGAGTGCAGCCCAGTGGTCACTGGAGTCCGAATCGCCCAGCGGGCCCACCCCAGACCCACCAAATTACTCTCTCTGCAGTGGGGTCCTGGAACCTACATTTTAAGGAGCCCCCTAGTGCCTTTTCTCTCCATAACGTTTGAGGACCACTGATTTGACACCTTCCCATTCACATGTGCCCAGAGCTCCTAGTGTGACAAGAGTTGAGCTCTCGGGCCCCTATACACCCTACAACACCCACATGTACACACCCCGGTCCTTCAGGCCTCCAAGGGCCTGAACTGCTGCCCTACAAGTCCAAGGAGGCAAGAGGCTCAGCAGGTGGTCAGGGGACTAAGGAAGGTGGCTACTGTGGGGGGTGGCATTTTAAAATATAAAAGGGACTTAACATGAAGCTCTTGCTTTTGAGTTTTCCAAATCACATCTCCTCTCCCACCCAAGCCTTGGTCCGGCAGAGCCCCATAAACCAGGCCAAGGTAGAAGGCCAACGTCCGGACCCACGCACCTACCTGGATCACGACGAGGTGGATCTCCAGTTCTGCAATTCTCCGCCCGATGCAGCTCCGAACCCCGAACCCAAAGGGGATGGACCCAAAGTTGTCCACTCGGTCCAGGCTTCCTTTCCGCAGCCAGCGCTCCGGCCGGAACTCCTTGGCCCGAGGGAAGTTCTCATCCTCGTAGGAAGTGGCATAGTGGCAGAGGGCCAGCTGGGTCTGAGGACACCATTTGCAACCGAAAAGGAATAAAGAACAGGATGGCGTGAAGGCAGAGCACAGGCAAGAGCCCCGGGTGGACAGTCCCTCCAGAGGCACTTCTGGCCAGGAGGAGCCACGAAGGACCCCCAGGATGGCAATCCTCCCTCAGGAGCTGAGCAGGAGATTCAGGTCCTTCAAACCCCCCCAACCCTCCAACCCCCACAACTGCTGTGTCCACAGGCCTCTCAGGGAGGGAGGAAGAAGCCTGCGAGCTACAAAAATCTCTGGCTTTGCTTCTGCTCCTTGCTTCTGAAGCCCCGTCTTCATCGTGCAATACGTGCAGAAGGAAAGGAACCTACTGATATTTGCTCGGGCGCAAGGGCTTCCTCAACATACCAGCACATTTCCCATTCAGCCACACGGCAGAGCCCAAGTGCCCACACGCTGGCAGCCAAACTTACGCCTTTGGGAATCAGGTACCCGCCAACAACCAGGTCTTCCTGGGTGACTCGGCCATTCCCTGGAAGCACTGGAAACAGCCTGGAAAAGAACCAGTGGAAGCAGGAATGGAACAGCCACTTTTAAAATATTGTACTAAATTTTCGAAAAGTCTGGCTATTTTGCCATTTTCGTTTTCTACAACGTAACACATGGTCCGGTTTCAACTAAGAAATCTTGCAAGGACCTTTGTGGCTCCTTAGCTGTGGCCAGCGAGTATTCTGAGGGATGCAAAGGAAAGTCCCACAGTCAAAAATGTGCACAAAACACAAAGCAGAGCCTTGAACGTACTACTGTGTTCCTAGGAGGGAGAGTGTGGAAGAAATTCTGAAACTTACATGCACCCAGGACCCCTTTATCAAGGAATAGTCCACAGGACTTGGGGGTCTAGGAAACACATTTTGAGAAATGCACATCCGTGTTTGGATTGTCTTAGAGAGGCAATCCGGAGAAAACTCTGAGTAAAACTTTAATTGACAAATACCAGTAAACATACAGCTAGTTATTTTTCTCCGCCCCAAGGTTAAACAACATGCTGTAGACTGAGAATCCAATTATTGTAGTGGGTACTATATAAATAACTTCTGCTCTTTGTCAAGGCATTTCCTCCACAGAGGAACGCTGTGTTCAGGATCCTTGAACCTCAAAGGAGGAAGAAGGTTCACTGGCCACCTAATCCCACCACCTCCCACCCAAGTCCACCCATGGCCACCCAGAGCCCTCACGTCCCGGCTTTTCCGAGTGTCGATGAAGCCCTGTCAGGGACTAAATGAGCCTCGCTGTTTGGTGTCTCCAGTCCAACTAGCATATCCACACGAGAACCACAGTCTTTTGTAAGCAGGCCTGATAATTAGCCAAACAGCCCAAAAATATTTTCCTGATAAATCAGTCTTGTTCTGGTTTACCCTCAGAGGAACAGACACCTAGGAGTACTGATCCAGGAGCACCCTGGGGAGCGTGATGAATCAAATCACTAAAGCAGAGGGCTCCAAAGGGCTTTATGAAGAAAAATTAATATTTCAAACTGTAAAACAGAATAGCCTTTCTACTATTCTGACAAGGGCAGAGAGGGAACAAAGATAGCCATAAATAACTCCTTCCTCAACATTTCGGCCACTGAAGGATGTTGGCACATTTGTTTTGGACCCGGTTTTTAGTCAAAAGCATGAGTCGTTACAATAAAAAATCAGAGACTTAAAAGGCACAGTTTTGGCAAGGCTTTTACCTCAAGGTTTCCTTCAGCAGAGCTCTGACCAATGGGACTTTGGGGACATCAGCTGCCGTTGGGACATGTCTTTCCCCCAAATTCTTAACTATCTCCCGATACACGGTCTGCTGCACTTCTGGGTGCCTCGCAAGGAGATACACTGCCCAGGATAATGTGAACGATGTCTAATAAAGAAACCGGCAGACATAGGCACAGGAGTGAGCAACACCAAAGATTTAAGCAGCAGGCAACATCAGGCATGAAATCATGTGAACATAAGCACATGTGAAAAGTCACATTCGTAAAACTCCATCGGAGTATGTTAGGTCTTACCAAAACAAAGGTGAGTTTCCTAATTCACTCCAGAAAAAAAAAAGTACTTTGGAAAGTCACATCAGTTGTGTGATTCAATTGCTCTTTCGATAAAAGGCCAAAGGAAAAATTATGTTAGAACTTCTTTGGATCACTTAAAAGCAATCTGGCTCCTCTTCAGTGGAGTCTGAGAGAACTTGGGGATGCTGGTCAAGTCTCGAAGTTGTGCCTGGAACTTCCTGGGACCTTCTTTGCAAGGGTCATCTGGCTTTTGCTAGAAAGGGCCTGAGACTGCCCATCAGCCTGGGGAACTTGTTCAACCTTCTGGCATTCCATAGACCACAATGGCTGGGCGAGGCCTGCTCTGGCTGCCTCATCTGTGGCGGGATTACTCATTAGCTCTTGTTTCCATGCACTTATCAAGTAAAGCAACTTATAAGGATTTAATAACTCATTTATGCAAAACAGTGTCTTTTTTTTTTTTTTAAGTAGGCGTTCACACCCAGCATGGAGCCCAACTCAGCTTGAACTCTCGACCTTGAGATCAAGACCTGAGCTGAAATCAAGAGTCAGACACTTAACCAACTGAGCCACCCAGGCACCCCAAGCAGTGTCATTTTTTATACCACTCAGACTGAAGAATTACATTTCTGGTTATTGAGAATAATTCTATTTTATCCTCCAAGACTTTCACCACATTTTCACTATTATCTATGTGACTGTGTTTCATTCTCTTATAAGCAAGGAAATTCCACAGTATAAATGCCCTTTCTTTTGCCTAAAAAAAATTTAAAGTAAGTCGGCCATACTGATATCATTTCCCTGTAATAAATATTATATGTGTTTAGAGGGCAAGCTCTTCTGTAATATATATAATGTACAAGTTCTTCTTTATAAATGGTAAGGGAATCACTTAGAAATGTCTATTAAAATTACATTTATGTGGAAAAACCAAATGCGGTATATCCAGACAATGGAATATGACAGGCATATCTTGGAGACATTGAGTGTTGGGCTCTAGACCGCCATAATAAAATGAATATCACAACAAGGCAAGTCAAATGAATTTTTTGGTTTCCTGGTGCATATAAAAGTTATATTTACACTATACTGTAATCAATTAAGCATGAAATAGCATTATGTCTTTAAAAAAACCCAATGTACATACCTTAAAAAGTACTTCATTGCTAATGGGTAAGGGGCAGTAAGGAATATACTCCTGAAATCATTGTTGCACTATAAGCTAACTAACTTGGATGTAAACTTAAAAAAATAAGTTAAAAAAATAATAATTATTAAAAAAAAGAAAATTAAAAAAAGAAAAAAAATACTTTATTGCTAAAAAATGCTAACCATCACCTGAGCTTTCAGCAAGTCGTAATCACTGATCACAGACCAGTGATTTTTTATTATATATATTTATATATTGTATGTTACAACAAATATAATATGTATTATGTTATAACAAATATAACAATAATGAAAAAGTTAGAAATGTTGCAAGATTTGTCAAAATATGACACAGAGACACAAAGTGAGCAGGTGCTGTTGGAAAAATGGCCCCACCAGACTTGCTCAACGCAGGGTGGCCACAAACTTCTATTAGTAAACACACAAACAAACAAACAAAAACATTATCTGCGAAGCACAATAAAGCAAGGGATGTCTGTCCTTGGTAATAAAAAAGAATAAACTGCTTTGAAGTCATTTTGCTGAGTGAAGGAAGCTGGGTGCAAAATACACACTGTATGTATGATTCTATTTCTATAAATTTCTAGAAAAGTGCGAACTGATGCTCAGTGTCAGAGAGCAGATTGGCGGTTGCCTGGGGCAGGGGTGTGGGGAGAGATGGACTGAAATAAGAGTGAGGAAACTGCAGGGGTGGTAGGAATGTTCAGGATCTTGATTGTGGTGGTGGTTTCATGAATGACTGCATTGTGCTTTATCCTGTATCTGCCAGCAATTTGTATCAAATTGTACCGTTTCGGTGGATGCAGTTTCTGGTGCATATATTACACTGTAATAAAGGGTTTGTTTGTTTGTTTTTAAATGTTTATTTTTGAGAGAGAGAGCACAAGTTGGAGAGGGGCAGGGAGGGAGGGAAACACAGAATCTGAAGTAGGCTCCAGGCTCCAAGCTGTCAGCACAGAGCCTGAACGGGGCTCGAATTCACAAACCGTGAGATCATGACCTGAGTCGAAGTCGGATGTTCAACCGACTGAGCCACCCAGGTGCCCCTAAAGGTTTTGTAAAGTAATAAGTTAGGAAATGAATATGAAGTTGTGAGACCGTCCCTTCCTTTCTGTGCTCCACCTCATGTGATGCTCTTAGCTACCACCAGGTGGCAGGAGGCACAATGCACCCAAATCTGCTTAGAGGCAAGGCCATCCACTCACTCATGGTTTCCGCATTCAAAGAAACCCACACCACCCATCACATTCCCACAGCTGATTAGAGTTTTCATTGATCGCCTTGATTTCATTGGTTAGTTTGTATTTGATTGAAATTGTTTTTGTTTTATGTTGTGGAAGATCCATAAGAATAAGGAGTTTATGCTAATTTTTTTGCTTTCACATGTTTATGTCCCATTATAATAAAAATAAGTCAACTTGGAGGGGAGGGGTGCTCCCTTTAAACAGGAGGTCTGTGCCTTATTAAAGTCCAGGAAGCACTCATGTAAAGGAAAAGCTTTGAGGTGATGAGCTTACTTGTTTAATTTTGAAGGTCTTTGGAAAGAGCAAGGCACCAGGCAAATCTTAATTATTTCACTCAACTTTTCTCCCACCAATTACTAAAAGCTTGGCCCTGCTTTTTCCTGTTTCACTACTTCCTTTTAGCAAATTTAAAAATCTCTCTGTAACTATACCCACATGTGTATCATTTTCCATACATGAATAATGGTATCCTATTATACATTATTATAATGATTTTGGAGAAAACATGGTTCCCACTCCCAGCCAGTAACCCATGTTAACAATCCAGTGTGCACCCTCCGTACCTCCTCCACATGCACACAGACGGGACAGTGCCAGGCCACCGTTTGCTTTACCAACATGAGCACAGCACACACACTTTTCTGCACCTTCATTTGTCACTTAACAGGAGGGTATAGAATTCCCACCCAGTCACTTGGCAGTGCTGTTTCACTCTGACGGCCACCCTTCCTTCGTCACAGTACATTATGCATCTGCCACAATAAATCTATTCATTAGGATTTTAAGACTGATACGCACACATGTTCATAAGTCAAACTGTTCATTAAACTTCTCTTTCTCTTTTTAAATTTTAGAGAGAGAAAGCGCACGTGTGCAAATAAGGGAGAGGGGCAGGCGGGGGGGGGGGAGGGAGAGAGAGAGAGAGAGAGAGAGAGAGAGAGAGAGAATCTCAAGCAGGCTCCACACTCAGCACGGAGCTGGACATGGGGATCGTTCCCATAAGCCTGGGATCATGACCTGAGCCTAAATCAAGAGTCAGATGCTCAATCGACTGAGCCACCCAGGCGCTCCTACACTTTTCCTTCTTTCTGCCGTCTTTAGTAAGTTTTGGTTTAAAAGTTACATGGCTTTATGAGATGAACCGTGGAGCTCTCCATGACCTTCAATACTTTAAATGATAAACAATAAGGTTTTTAATGTCTGTCCCTTCTTCATTTCTGATATCATGACGGAATGGTTCAATGTTTGCAAATCAGGAATGATTTTTCAGGCATTAAAACATAATTGTTACTTTGCGTGCGTGATAAGTGAATGGGGATTACCTTTTTTGCAGAATTACGGTTTTATGTTTGAAATACGTATATATTATTTAAACGTTAGAGTTTTCTCCTGGAGCCTTTCAGCAGTGAGGCAGGCATCCAGCTGGTACAAACGCATATGAGATTACTGGGAAAGGCCACTGGCTTTCACCATGCTCTGCTAATGGAGAAGACAGAAAAGCCAAGCCGCTCACCGTGTCGACGCCCGCCAGCAGCATCTCGGTCATGTTGGCGTAGATCTCCTCCAGTGTCAGCTCCTGACTGAGGAAAAGGCAAGAGAGCAGCCCGCCCCTCACTGTCTCCCCTCGGTCCATGTGGCACTGTATGTCCCTCAGCTTATTGTCCACGTGGATCTGGCCTGTTTGAAAAGAGTATTCCTCTTGAAAGACATTCTGGTTGAGAACAATCTCTTCGTCCTCCCGATAACTTAATCTGTGGCAGGTTCCAAAGCTAATTTACCATCAATCTGGGAACCTCATCAGTGGGCCTGTCTGTATAAATGAATGAAAAATTAAAGACAAGCTAAGCATCTTTTTTTTTCCTCTGAAAATAATCTAGAAGATATTTGCAAATGTTCGCTTTATTCATCAAATAGCCAAAAAAGGTTTGGAGTAACAAGAATACAGATCCTTCCCCCCCACTTTTTTTTTATCCCACCATGTTTCCAGAAGGGGCAATGGATTGACTATAAAGGCCATGTTACCATAAAAAAGATAGTGGCATAGTAAGTCCATCAGGACACATATATTCAAATGAACGTTGGCCTCTTCGAAAGGCACCGTAGGATACTTCTTTCAAAGTTAGTATTGTTCTAGAAACACTGTTCTAATAAACATTTTGGAAATCTTTTGTTTTGGGAAATTCTTTTCTTTTTTTTATGTATTTAAATTCAAGTTAGTCAACATATAGTATAGGAAACTTTTTTAGTGAAATTTTGGGCCATGTAGGAAAATGGATCTTGCTTTGTTGAGTTGGAACAAAGTATTGTTTCTTAGTTTGTTTCACCCAGTAAGAAAACAGGAATTTGTCTCTTCCAAACAGCTGCAAAGAAGAATGTTCAAATGAGTGTGCCCAGGCCCACTCATTTTCAGCAATGACAGAATTACTGGACTAAAGACATCGTCTCCCTTAGGCAACATTTACTTGCCTATATCACTGCTAGCAAGTTTGCCAAAGTGAGAAGAATCTAAAAATGAGAAATCGGTCAGGTTGCTTGTAGTAGCCACCCACACGCTTTTTTTCATCCAAGAAATCTGTCCAAATAAGCGGTCCAAATAACAACATGTGTCAGCTCATCCCCCGCGGAGCTCCCCTCTGTCTGCACAAGCGTTAGATACACCACGAGTAAAGGCAGTCAGGTCGGCTGGCTGGACAACAGGTGCCCCTGAATTCTTCACTTACTGAATTTGAAGAGTCCGTCCCAGGACCTGCAGAATTCCCTCCAGGGTTTCGGGACGAAGGGGCGGAGCCACCGGGGGATGGCGCCCGCGTACATGGAGGTCTTGAACATGCTGAACATGAGCCCCAGCGCCTCGATGTAGTCCACGGTCAGCTGCGGAACGCTGTTTTCCAGGCAGCCCAGGCGGCTCTCATACAGGATGGTGGCCACTCCTGCCCGGGAAAGAGAATTTAAACCTGCTTCTAGGTTACTTGCAGTATCAACAGGCCATATCTAGCCACAAAAGTCACTTTCAAAAGCGATGGAGCTGCCCTTCGGAAGGGAGGCTCTGTTCCACCACCGGTCGTCTTCTCCACCACGTCCCGGGTTACAGGGCGCTGCACACTCAGTGCTGACAGCCGGCAGGTCCTTCCTTCCACCTGGCGGGGCTTCACCTCATCACACCCCCCTCCCCACGGTTTGTTCTACACCCAGGACCCAAAGCACCCAACCTTTCGGCCCCTTGCCCAACCTTGGGGAATTGAAAGGTGGCTCCTCTGGGCCACAGAGGGGGGAGCCCCTGGCCAACAGAGCCATAGGAAGAGAGGGAACAGCCTCAATGCATCAGGATTTTCCAGTGTTTACAACTCCACCCTGTTGATTGCGTTACTAGATTTGGCAAGCATTACTAGAACTTTAAAAAGTTAACTTAAAAATTAAATTTGAAGTAAGGTAAGCATGCTTTAAAAAAAAGAGAGAGAGAGAGAGAGAGAGAGAGGCAGGGCACCTGGGTGGCTCAGTCAGTTAAGCATGGACATTTGATTTCACCTCAGGTCATGATCTCAGTTTGTGAGACCAAGCCCCACTTCAGGCTCTGCATTGACAGCACGGAGCCTGCTTAGGACTCTCCTTCTGCCTCTCTGTCTCTCCCCCACCCTCTCTAGTGCACACGTGTGCACTCTCTCTCTCTCTCTCTCAAATAAATTTTTTTAAAAAATCTTTTAAAAAAGGAGAGGGGCGCCTGGGTGGCTCAGTTGGTTAAGCGTCCAACTTCAGCTCAGGTCACGATCTCACAGTTTGTGAGTTCGAGCCCCGCGTCGGGCTCTGTGCTGACAGCTCAGAGCCTGGAGCCTGCTTCCTATTCTGTGTCTCCCTCTCTCTGCCCCTCCCCTGCTTGTGCACTGTCTTGCTCTCTCTCTCTCTCAAAACTAAATAAATAAACAATTTTAAGTAAGTAAGTGAGTAAATAAATAAATAAATAAAGGAGAAAACTGACAGAAGTTCCTTAGGAAAAAGCAAAGTACAGAATAAAGTGGTATGCTACTGTTTTGTTTCGTTTTAGGTAAAAAGACTATTCACATGTATCCCCTTGTATGTGCATAAAATATCCCTTGAAGACACTGGTGACCTCACCAGGTCAGGAGAGAGGGAGAATGAGGGGACTTTTCAGTGAATACCTTTGAGATTTGATTTTTGATTTTAGGACATGGCAATGTCCTACCCGTCCCACACAAATTTTAAAAGCTACAATGACTGTAGTAAAGGCCCTCTGAACTTCTACTGGTTTTTACAAATTGTGCTAAAGCAAGATGTACGGTAATTTAGGAGCATGATTCTTGAGTTAAAAAGACCCGGATTTGAGACTAAGTTTCTGCCAGTAAAAATGGAGATGGTTTGTCAGTTTGCCCACGTGCAAACCAGTGGCAGTACACCGGGCTCAGTTAGCAGGTGAGGGTCACATGTGTGGGTACAGGGCTCAGCACGATGCCTGTGGGGACACAGGACATGCCCAGTGAATGAGAACTCCTATGTTTGGCACATGTCCATTCTTCCATCTCCCTCCTGACTTCACCTCACCTTCCATTGAATATTTGAAGAAAAGGTCATTGATACTGGTCACAGTCTCTCCATCTTCGGCCTGGCTCCTGAGGATGTAGATTCTTTTAATTAAATCTGCAATAACTTGGTTGATTTCTCCTGAAAAAATGGCCACGTCTCTCGGTTTCAGAATTCTTTGTCTCAATACACGTCTCATCTTGAGCCATTGTTCACCCTCCCTAGAAGAGTAAAGTGAGTTTCAAATAATCTTACTTCCATTGACATTCTGGAAAAGAACTCAGAGAACCTCTGAGAGCTCCCCCAGCCATAAAAAAGCCAGCCAGATCTGCCGATCCTAATGGAATTAAGACACTGTGCAGGGGGAGGGGAGTAACTTCAGTCTTGCAGTTGGTCAGAGCTTTAATGGGAAGCAAACTTTAAGGGGAAAGATTGCCACTGGGAATCGTCTTTATAAAAGGAATATGATTTCCTTTGAAAAACCTTGCAATAATATTATAATAAAGAGACATGAAGCTGTTGTGATTAGCAAAAGAGAGAAAAGTTTATGTGTATGAACTGCTGAGCCCTGAACTGAGCTCCGGGGCCCACAGCGATGCAAGCCGCAGGTGATAGGGCAGAGAGCAAAGAGCTTTTCTAGCATTTGGCCACTCCCCATCTGGGGCCGGACCCACAGGGAGGAGGTGTTTGATTATTTCCCTCAGAGCAGAAGTTGAGGGATCCTGGTGACATCCAGTCACAGCTTTTATTTACCTCATTTGAGAAACCGATGGTTGTATTTCTCCCTAGTTCATGTATAAGGGCATATATACCAAAGAACCACAGATGGAATTTCTAAACCAAAAGGATTTGGACCAGGGGATCCACAGAGGCTCGTGTTCTCCTCCCTGCCTGAGACTGTGCTGATTAGCTCTTTCTTAGAGGGCACAGAGGTCTCCGTGAGGCTTGTTTACAAGTAATAATCAAAGCCTGTTGTGAGTTGGGAACATCATCACATGGTGATCCACGGAGGAAGGCTCTCGGCCCTTCCCCAGGGTCTCCTAGAGTAGCTGTCTGCCTCCTCTCCTGCCCACAGAGAGGCTCTGTGAGCACCCGCTCCCCCTTGGTTGTCACTGAATGGACACCTACAGCCTCAGAGCACTGCTTAAGAAACAGCTCTCCCCCTTTACCAGGCTAGTGTGACCCAGCCTTGTCCCTGCCATCTAACTTCTTCCCAGAGGAGAAGGGACAGGGCCCTCCACACCAGTATTTAGGAAATCACACAAGGAGGCTGTTTTGACACTATTCCACTGGGAGTTCTACAATTTATTAAGGCTGGTTTTCAGAGCCCAGCATCCAGGCAGGGGTCTCCCTGGGCTCCCCACTCCCACCCATGGCCTGACCAGGCCACATACTCACGCCGAGATGAGCCCGGTGGCTCTCCCTCGTAAATGTCGGTACTCCTGCCAGGACCCCATGTTGGCTCTCTGGGGCGCAGCCCCCTCTGCCCGGAGCACCTGAGCCACCATGTCTCGGTCTGCAATAGATACTACAAACTGAGGACCAAAGTGAGACTTGAAGATTTTTCCATATTCCCGTGTGTGCTTCTGCTGCAATACCATGGAGAAACCAAAAAAGGAAAAAATGCACAGATATGATATACCTTTGACATGAACATTTCTGTGTTTTAGGGGAGCAAAAAACTGGGGCAGAGAAAAGCTCTACATTATACAGAGCTGAATCAGAGTTGTGACTTTAAATATTCCTGAGATAAACGTACTTTCATATCATTAATCATATTCACTAAGTTTTCTTATTCTTTAGAGCTATGTTTTTAACAATACTTAGCTGTGTGCAGCAACAAGAGAGAAATGTCATTATGGGTGGAGATGAGTTGCAGAGCCTTCAATGGCGTGAGCCAAAAAGACCGTGCCAACCCCCTGTTCCAGGCCCTCAGCTGCTCTGTCTCCCTACTCTGCAGAGGGAGAACCCTCTGCAGACAACCTGTAATGAACCTGTAAAAATAGCCCCCAGTGCGAAAATGAAAGAAAAGTCATCCAGATTAGAAAGAGAGAAGTAAAGCTATCTCTAATCACAGATGACATGATCTCACATACAGAAAATTCTAAAGAATTCACTAAAAAACTGTCAGAATTAATAAACAAGTTCAGCAAGCTTGCATGACATAAGATCAAAATACAAAAGTCAGTTGTATTTCCATACACTAGCAATGAACAATCCAAAAGTAAGATTATGAAAACAATTCCATTAATAATAGCATCAAAAAGAATAAAATGCTTAGAAATAAATTTGAGAAAAGAAGTGCAAAACTAACACTCTGAAAACTATAAAAGATCATTGAAAGAAATTAAAGAAGAGCTAAAAAATGGAAAGATATCCCATGTTCATGGATTGGAAGATTTAATATTATTAAGATGGCAATACTCCCCAAACTGACCCATAGATTCAACATAATCTCTATCAGAATTTCAGTTGGCTTCTTTGTAGAAATTGACAAGCTTAAAATTCATAGTGACATGCAAGGGACCCAGAATAGCAAAAATGACCTTGAAAAAAAAAAAGAGTGAAGTTTAAGGGTTTCCTGATCCCTATTACAAAACTTGCTACAAAAACAATAATCAAAACAGTGTAGTACTGACATAAGAATAAACATCTAAACCACTGGAGTAGAATTGAGAGTTCAGAAATAAACCATACAGGCTCACTTGAGTAACTCAGTTGGTTAAGCATCCGACTCTTGATTTCAGCTCAGGGTCATGATCTCATGGTTCATGGGGTTGAGCCCCACATTGGGCTTTGCACTGACAGCACAGAGCCTGTGTGGGATTCTCTCTCTCCTTCTCTCTCTGCCCCTCCTCTGCTCTCTTTCTCTCTCTCTTTCTCTCTCAAAATAAACAAATGAACTTGAAAAAAGAAAGAAAGAAACCCATACATTTGTGGTCAAATGATTTTCAACAAGGATGCCAGTGCCAAGACAATTAAACAGGTAAATAGGAAAAGAATAGTTTCTTCAACAAATGGTACTGGGACAACTGGATATCTATAGGCAAAGAATGAATTTATATCCTTCTCTCATGCCAAACATAAAAATTACCTCAAAATTGTTCAAGCCCTAAATGTAAGAACCAAAACCATAAAATTCTTAGAGGAAATGATAGGGGTAAATCTTCAGGATCTTGAATTTGGCAATGGTGTCTTATGATACAACACCAAAACCACAAACAACAAAAGAAAAAACAGATGATTGGATTTCATCAAAATTTAAAAACTTTTGTGTTTCAAAGAAAGTAAAGACAACCCCCAGAATTGAAAAAATATTTGCAAAGCACATATATGATAAGGGATTTGTATGTAAAATATATAAAAAACAACTCAATAAAACAATGAACTTATTAAAAACTGGGCAATTATTTGAATGGACATTTCTCCAAAGAAGAAATACAAATGGAGAATGAGCAGATGTAAAGAAGCTCAACATCATTAGTCATCAGGGAACTGCAAATCAAAATCACAATAAGACACCACTTCCCACCCACTAGGATGGTTATACTCAAACAGACAGGTAACAACAAGCCCTGGCAAGGATGTGGAGAAATCACAATGCTCTTACACTGCTGGTAGGAATGTACATAGTGCAGCCACTTTCAGAAACATTCCAGCAGTTCCTCAAATGATTAAATAGACAGTTACTACTTGGCCCAGCAATTCCACTCCTAGACATAAATCCAAAGAAATGAAAGCATATGTCAAAAATAAACTTATACCAAATATTCACAGCAGCATTATTCATAATTAGCAAAAAGGTGGAAACAATCCAAATGTTTCTCAACTGATGGATAAGCAAAATGTTGTATATCCTTACACTGGGATATTATTTGTCCATAAAAAGAAATGAGGTACTGGTACATGCCACAACATAGATGAACCTTGAAAACAATGCTCAGTGAAAGAACCCAGACGCAAAAGACCACATATTATGATTCCAGTTATATGAAATGTCCAGAATAGGCCAGTCTATAGAGACATAAAGTAAATTAGTGGTTGCTGAAGGCTGGGGGAATGGAGAGTTGGAGAGTGATAGCTAAAAGAAACAATATGGGGTTTCTTTGTAAGGTTATGAACATGTTCTAGGATTGACTGGGGTGACTACTGCATGGTATGTAAATTATACATCTCAATAGTGCTGTTACCAAAAAACAATGAGAAATTACAATAAACGTAAATGGGTTAAACAAATAAATAAGAGAGAGATAGAGAGAGAGAAAGTACCTTCTAGCCTGGGTCAGTGTGGCATAGCCAAGGCTGAGCATGGGGAAAATGACTAAGTCTCTCTTTGGCATCTGCCAACATTTCTTATCACCCCAACTCTTTGCCTCAGAAATGGCAGCCCAGAGGGTCTGTTGTCTTTCCATTCTTCCTTCTACTCCTTAGGTAGAAGATGTTCACTTCCTTATCAACCTGGATGACATTCTCCCACCCATAGATAAAGACACTAAGAATCAACTGGAATGTTCCTCTGGGTCTCTGAAAAGGAGCCACTGATGAGATGAGTGTTCATAGCAACTACTGGGAAATGGGTCACTTCTCAGGCGAATCTAGCTACTGAATGGGCACCATCAGCACAAGGGAGCAACTGACCAGGCGGGAGAAAGAACAAGATGCATGACCTGGATAATGTATGGCACTTTTTGCTAGTGGACTGCAGAACAGTATAGTCAGTCCTAGCACTTAGAATTTGCATAGACATTAAGAGCACAGACTCTGGAATTTGAATCTTAGCTCACAGTTTACGAGCTGAGCACCTTTGGGAAGTTAAGGTCCACCGTACTTCAGTTTCCTCACCTGCAAAACGGGCAAATAATAGAACTTGCCTCACACAGAGGACTTGGAACTGTGCCTGGCACATGAAAAGAGCTCTAGAAATGTTCATTATTAGTATTTACTTGTTATTATTACAGTTTACAAATTTCACCTGACCTCACAATAGGTTGTGAGATGGGTGAGGATGGTCAGACTTCTGCGCAGATGAAGCAACTGGAGTTCAGGGAGAATAAGTGATTAGCCAAGACTCCACAGGTGCTTGTGGAGGGCTAGCATGAGAACACAGGGCCCTCCTGTTCTGTCCCATCTGAAATGGCTGCTGGTGACATGGGTCAGGGTGTATGCTCTGCCACTAACTAGCTATGTGACCTCAGGCAAGTGACTCAGCCAACACTTTGGGCCTTTTCCACCTGTACATGAAAGACTTGACTGGGGCGCCTGGGTGGCTCAGTTGGTTAAGCGGCCGACTTCGGCTCAGGTCATGATCTTGTGGTTTGTGAGTTCGAGCCCTGCGTCAGGCTCTGTGCTGACAGCTCGGAGCCTGGAGCCTGTTTCGGATTCTGTGTCTCCTTCTCTCTGACCCTCCCCCATTCATGCTCTGTCTCTCTCTGTCTCAAAAATAAATAAACCTTAAAAAAAAATGTATAAGCCTTGATAGAACTCTCTGTGATCACGAGTCGAGTACAGTAAGCTGGAGGTATGGTAACAGAATAACCCTCTTCCTCCTACAAGTGCCTCAGGAGCCTGGAGAGCAGGGCAGAGGGCTTTCCTAGAACCTTATTCAGTCTGGAACAACCTGAGCACACCTCAAGTGGGGAAACCCAAGGCCATAAAGCACTCCTGTGGGGTCCTCAGAGGAGTCACAAGGGGATTCGTGCTCTTGCAAATGAGCACTATTTGGAAATAAAGGAAAAGGGGAGCCCAGAAGGACAACCAAGCTGGAAACCCTTGGGGCCCATCTACCATGTTGCAAGAAAGCACAGATGAGTCAGTTCTATGACTGTCCTCTGACAGGTGTGTACCACCACTCATGATGGACCATGGTGAAAGGTATCATCTGAGCCTCAGGCAGGAGGGCAGGGTTTAGGGTGATGGCCAGAAGCATGGCAGATGCAGGGAAAATACCCATCTGAACTGAGACACTTTCTGGTTGTGGAGAGGTGGCCTTCTAGGTGGCTCCTCCCAGAGATGTAGGTTTTAACAGTGGTCTGCTTCTCAAAGAACCCTGGGGGGGGAGGAGCGGGGGGGGGGGGGAGGAACAAACAGGGGAGGGGGGTGCTTAGACTGTGAGGATAAAATCAGATAGAAGCAGAGGTAGATAGAAGTAGATAAACAAAAACAAAAAAAATCAAGCCGTATTGACTTGTCCACAGTAAATAACAAAACATTTTAAATCCCATTTTAAAAGTATCATCCTGATATCTTACAGATTCCACATGGAAAAGAAAATCATTTTTCACCTCTAAGAAGCATGTCCAGGAAAAACTGTGTAGGGGATGGAGAGAAGGGGCAGGAATTTCAGCCAAATTAAACTTGTTCCTGGGGCACCTGGGTGGCTTAGTTGTTTAAGCCTCTGACTCTTGATTTCAGCTCAGGTCATGATATCATGGTTTGTGCGATCAAGCCCTGAATCTGGCTCTGTGCTGACAGCATGGAGCCTGCTTGGAATTCTCTCTCTCCCTCTCTCTCTCTGCCCCTCCCCTGCTCTCTCTCTCTCTTTCTCTGTCTCTCAAAAATCAATAAACATTAAAAAAAATTTTTTTTAATTGCTCCGGAGTTCTACTGTTTTTTCTCCTAATGAAGTTTCTGCTTCTCCAACCCAATCAGGGCCTCTGCACCATCAGGTATGTTTATTGGTTGAGGGAATGACCTTGACCACACCCGGGGTGGGTGGTTACAAAAGGATGGAGAATAAGCTTTGAACAAAAGCAAATGGGGGGTGGAGAAGGGGGTGGGAATGGGGAAGGGGTCTTGGGAGAAGTCAGAAGGCCCAGAGCCCAGAAGTAAGTGTGCCCTGGGGTGCGAGCCCTGAAAAAATGAAGTCAAGTGGAAGAAGCAGATGCCACAGTCAGTGAGAGGAAAGGGGATCCGACGACCCTTGATGGGGAGGATCACCTTGCAATGGAAGACAGATTGCAAATTGCGGTGGGGAGAGGAAAGGCAAAACTCGGGTCAAGATGGGAAACTGCACTCTGGGCCGGTCCCAACACTCCCCCTGTAGTTGGAACGACTAGGTCCCTGCCCCAGTCCTGGCAGCCTGCCCAGGTTCATTGACATTCGTGTGGTGACCCTATCATTTAAGAGGCTAAGCTACCTGTGGCCTCTGAACCTCAGGTTTTGGAGGGTGGGAGGTGCTTGTTTTCCATTTATAAAACACAACCCAAAAGGCCTAGAAACGGACGCCACATGACCTCGGTCTGTTAGACACGGTGCCCTGGAGAGCTCCGAGCTGCTCTCTGCGCTCCCGCTCCCGGGGCTGGACCGCGACCCCCCTCTCCTGGGCGCGCCAAGTCCCGCTCCCGCTCGCGCCTCCGCCCGCCGGTGCCTCCTACCTGGGGACCGCTCCCCGGCACCCCTCCCCGGGCTCCCTCCCCAAAGCCCTCTCCCCCCGCGCGCCCGGTCCGGGGACCTCGCCCTCTCCCTCTTTGAGGCCTCTTTCTTGGCTCCACTTGCTCGGCGTCCCTCCCCAGCATCCGCTGCCCGGTACACCCTCCTTGGGGTCCCTCCTGGGCGCCACTCCTTGGCATCCCTTTCCCCGCTGGGCTTTGTGCCTCCTCCCCAGAGCGCCCTCCCCTGCGTCCCTGTCTGAGCCCCCCTCCTGGGTGCCTCCTGCCCGGAGTCCCCTGCCCGATGCCTCCTCCCTAAGCTCCCCTCCAGGGCGCCTCCTCCTCGGCGCCCCTGCCGGGTGCCCCCACTTGAACGCCCCTCCTGGGCGCCTCCTCCCCGGCGCCCCTGCCCGGTGCCCCCCCAGTCCCCTCCTAGGTGCCTCCTCCCCGGCCCCCTTGCCCGGTGCCCACCCCCCCCCCGTGAGACCCCTCCGAGGCGCCTCCTCCCTGGCGCCCCTGCCCGGCGTCCCCTCCCTGAGCCCCCCTCTTGGGCGCCTCCTCCCTGGCTCCCCTGCCCGGCGTCCCCTCCCTGAGCCCCGCTCCTGCCAGGCGCCCCTGCCCGGTGATCCCTCTCTGGAGTCCCTCCCGTGCGCCCCTCCCCGGCGTCCCTTTTCGGGCCTGGCCCGGCGCCCCCTCCCCGAAGTCCCTCCTGGGCGCCTCCTCCCGGGCGTCCTCCTGGGCGCCCCCCCCCCCCGACCCCTCCCGCTCCGCTACCTGGATCTCGTGGATGCGGCCGAAGCCGTCCTTCCAGAAGAACTCCACCAGGTTGGCGAGGGGGTGGGGGCCCGGCATAGCGGCGAGGCTCCTGGGCCCCTCGGTCCGGCCCGCGGCCCGCGGCGCCCCCCGCCGGCCAGCTCCTTTGTCCTCGGCCCGCGCCCCCGCCGACAGCCGAGCGCCCTCGGGCCGCCACCGCCGCGGTGCCCCGGCGTCCAGGAGCCCCCAGCGCCCGGGCGCCGGGCTCCCACGGGCTTTCAGGACTCGCGCCAGCAGGGCCATCGAGGCCGCCCAGGTCGGTGGGTCGACTGAAGCAACTTTTTTGTGTAGGGAGCTGCCCTTTGGGGCGGCTCCTGGCTTCGCTTTAACTGGTGCGCGCGGCGCTTCTTCGAGCTCATTCCGCCTGGGCATCAGTTTACACAGACCGGTATTAAAGACTCCCTCCCCTAAGGCTGGGGGAAAGGGGGTGGTCTGTGGTTAGACTGCCGGAGAACCAGGCGGTTAGCTTCTCTTCACATCACACTAATTCACCCCTTAAGCCTTCTTTAAAACCACAAAATTTTAAATTCAACCCTATTTCTGTCCATGGCCAAAAAAAAAAAAAAAAAAAAAGGAAAGAAAAGTCTACTGGGATTTGAAAAAAACATTTCTTCTTTAAAAATTACTATGGAGAGTATACGCAAAAAAACGAATTCACCTTTTTTTTTTTCATATTTTGGAAACCGCGCTTTATGATTTCAAGCCTTGCAGTTATAATTCAACATGCAGAAATGTTCGTTTTTGCACATAGCTCGTGATACTACTGTAAAATGGCCACATGATCATTTTACCACAAGTTCCCGTGGATAATTGCGCGGTCTCCGTTTGGCCTCCAAGGGCCTCCCGGCTTTTACCCCAGCGCACCCCTTCAAGAAGTGAGGAAGTGGGGTGCCTGGACATTGGCTTGAACGTTTGGCCTGTTTCCGGTCTCTCAGCAAGACCGGTCCTGTTGCACAGGCTGGGAGAATGGAACGCAACTCCCAGGGAAGGTGAGAAGAGAGCGCGGTTCGCCAGCAGGGGCTCAGACCCCAGGGCCTGGCTGCAGAAAGGAAGCGGCCGCCGAGGGAGGGACTTGGCGTGGGACGGACTAGGAGTGTGTCCTCAGGTTTCAGGAAGGGAGCCCAGATTCTGAATGAGCCGCTCAACCACTTACTCCGAAAACGGAGAGCATTACTTAAGACCTCATGCAGGGCGTCCTAGTGCAGCCGGAGGTGAAACAGCAGCGATAACCGAAACCGAAAACTACAAACGCCACGTGTTGTTACCACGCAAAACATAACCCACTCTTTGACTAGTAGTTTACACCTTTAATGCTCTGTTAAATCTCCACCAGTTTTATAATTATAGTAAGTATGAAAGTGAAGCAAAGGGGCGCCTGGGTGGCTCAGTGGGTTAAGCGTCGGACTTCGGCTCAGGTCACGATCTCACGGTTTGTGGGTTCGAGCCCCGCGTTGGGCTCTGTGCTGACAGCTCGGAGCCTGGAGCCAGCTTCCGATTCTGTGTCTCCCTCTCTCTGTCTCTGTCTCTGTCTCTCTCTCTCTCTCTCTCTCTGCCCTTTCCCCAATTGTGCTCTCTCTCAAAAATAAATAAATGTAAAAAAAAAATTAAAAAAAGAAAGTGAAGCAAAGGTCAGTTATTCAACTTCTAGAATTTACTAGTAAGTACTCAGCAACTCTTATTTCTAAAGATAGGTGCAAGAGATTCAAAGAGTGAGACACTGAATCTGCCTTTGAGGGCTCTAACCCGTGAGAGGAATACAACAGGCACACAAATCCAAGCCAGATTACCATCAGTGTCCTAAGACCCGTACAATATGATGGGGATGTGTGGGAAAGAGCCATCACACCTAGTTGAAGGGCGCTGGTGCAAAGACCTCCGGATTTAAGTAGCATTTTTTTAAAAATATACTTTATTGTCAAACTGGTTTCCATACAACACTAGGTAGCATTTTCCGCAGGGTTTGAAGACAGGGCTCAATTTCAGCAGGCAGAAATGGGGCAGCAATTGTGCTAGGAAAGTATCAATGGGGCGCCTAGGTGGTTCAGTCCGTTGAGTGACTGACTCTTGATTTAGGCTCAGGGCGTGATCTCATGGCGAGCGCCAGCCCCACATCCGGCTCTGCGCTGACACCAAAGAGTCTGATGGGGATTCTGTTTCTCCTTCTCTCTCTGCCCTTACCACACTCTTTCTCTCTCTCTCAAACTAAACAGACTTAAAAAAAAAAAAAAGGTGGAGAGTATGAAGAATGGCACAATGACTTTGTTCCTAGAGACTTTTAAAAATATTTCTGAGGGTAACTGGTCCTACGGAACAAAGACACCCCTAAGCAATTCAGTCCATTCTAGACAAGCTGTTAAATACAGATTTATATGTAAAGTGATTAAAAACACAGCTAATTCTTTATTAGGGCTAACTAAGAAAAAGCCTGCAGTAAAGATAGGAAGGTAGAAGAGAGTAAAAGCAGATAGAGAAAGACCAGGAGGAAGAAAGATTTAATCATCCACAGAAATAGGTTTTCAGGGAGTACCCTTGCTCTCTCTGTCTCAGGGTATCATCTCTGGTAACTTGTAAAGCTAACTCCATAATCGTGGATCCAAATAAAATTAGTTCTTCATATTTGCCTGACACTCTAATGAAACTAAGCCGAAGACTACTTCAGAGTCTCAGTACAGTGGTATAAATTATCAATCTGTAATTCTGCGATAGAACAGTTTACTGTTTTCTTATTACTGTTCTGTAGCCAATTATTTTTAATGGAAAGCACAAATGAACCCAGAAATAGAATAAATCATTCTGATTGGGAAAATTTCTTTCAATCCAACAACAACAAATTATAAAGTAACTTACTTTGGTCTTTGTGCTAGTTTTTTCTTCTTTTCTTTTCTTTTCTTTTTTTTAGTTTAAATCCTAGTTAGTTAACATATAGTGTAATAATGATTTCAGGAATAGAATTTAGTGATTCATCACTTACCCAGGACTCATCCTAACGGTTGTCTTCCTTAGAATGCCCCTCACCCCGTTAGCCCATCCCCCCACCCAACACCCCACCAGCAATCATCAGTTTGTTATCTGTATTTAAGAGTCTCTTATGGTTTGCCTGCCTGTTTTTATATAATTTTTGTGTGGATATTTTTCCTGATGAATATCACTTTTATAATTAAAAAAGTAGTTGATGTAAAATAAAGGATTCTCATAGTTGTGGGGAAGTTTAATGGGAGAAAATAAAGGGTAGAATGTTGTAAGAATCTGAAACACAACTAAAAAAATGATGAAAAAAAATCGTTTCTGAATAGGAAAATACTGTCCATGTGTCTGTTCCTTTCTCCCTGAGTGAGCAGGAGAAACAAACATGAGACTCTGATTTCAAGTAGACAGGACAGCATTATTTGTCCCCATCTGACCTGAAACCAGGAGATTTTGCACAGCTGTTTTCCCTCAAGAAAACCAGTTTGTTGGCAGCACAGAGGGAAACAATGAGGTGCCCTTACCCAAGAGGAAATAAAGGAAATAAAGTTGCCCTCTAGAAGTTGGACGAATAAATTCTACACACAGTAACTAGCCATCTGTGGAAGTAAAACCAAGATACAGTCTTTAAAAATCTCCCAGAACTCAAATCAAGGTGACCTCGGATGAATCCCTGGGATGTGAAACTGGAATCTGGGGGCTGTTGGTAAGCAAAGCTTCACGAAGTATATTCTTGGGATAGAACAGGGATGATCAAATAATCTCAGAAAAGAGGACTCTTGTACAAGACGTTCTAGGAAGCAAGGCTTTCCTTTCCAAAACCTGAATTTGCCGGTCAAGGTGGGGCAGGAACAATATGCCAAGCTTCTCCTGGTCTCTCACCCACGCTGGCTTCCTGTGCTCTGATTCCAGGCCACTGATTGGTTTCTTTTTCCATCTGGAGAATTAATGATGTTTCAAAAAAAAAATGAATGGCGTGATCTTGCTACTTGCCCACGCTAGTCAAGAAAAAGACAAAACCAAAAGAAAATGAAACAAAAGTATTCCGGAAGACAGAACTGGGAGGTCTCAGATGGTCTTTCTGTGAGCCCTGTTGCCACGTAGCCCCAACAAGAGGCAAAGAGAAAAACTTCCCTCTTCCTGAAAGGTATGTGGGAATTCTCCAGTGGGGTTCATTAACCAGCAAAGCTTTAGAAGGAGTTGTCTGGCTGCCAAAATAGCTTTAACTTCCCATAATGAAAAACTGTTGCTTCCACGAACTGGCCTTGTGAAGTATTGGTTTGCATTTTAATAAGCACATATTGAGCAACCCTTTCATCCAGCTAATTGCCACAGCTACCCTATGACCTGGGCACACGGTTCCCATTTCTATGAGGACGCAGGCTTCAGCTCCAAAGAGCTGAGTCAGGAGGAGTCCAGTTAACCCTGAATCTGAATCTGCTTCTGCGTTTGCTTTCCCTACACCTGCTCTAATGTAAGTGAAGAGAATTCAGACTAGGCCAGTTCTCTGTGCATTAGCAAGGGAGACAGGCTTCACAGAAAACTCCCCATTTCTTAGATACTGGTGATGTGATAGATTAACAAAGAATGGCTCTGGTGAATTTGGAAAAGAAAGGCTGCATGAGGCAGAAGGCCCCTCCATTGTCTCCAGAAGACTTCGGTAGGAGATGAGAATTGTTTGCTCACTCTCCCTTTCTTGGAGAGCCACCCCCTCCTCCTTTCAAAGATGCCCTGCTCGGTCCAAGTGGTTGGGAGGGGGCCGGCTGCCCTGGGCCCCTCACTCCAGGGTGCTCAGAGTCTTCAAGGGACTTTGCTAGAGCATCAGTACAGGTGCTCTCTTGTCTGGGGACTGCAATCCGGAAGTCCCTGGGAGCGTCTGTCCCCTCACACATAAAGAGCACCTGATTGAGAGCTTTGCAAACAAAGGAGAGAGAACCCTGACACCCTCATTTGAGACACTGGACCCATCTGTGCCCAGAAGAGGCCTTCCACCCTTTCCCTGATTTCTTGGTTACGTGAGTCAGCACATTATTTTGTTTTCATGAGGGGGTGAGTTAATCATGGCCCAGGGTGAGGTCTTCACTCTTGTAGACAGAGGCTGCGAGTGTCTCATTAATGAGCATATCTGCCCAGAGGAACGGGAACTTTCAATTATATGATTAATTCACAATAAGAGAGAGAACTCACAGTGTACCAAACATTTCCACTGATCTTACCAGGACACTGGAAACTAAACTATCAGAAGGTTGCCTGGTGAGCACGGCCCAGTCTTCCTGGCTGTCACAGATCTGTAACCCTTGAGCCCCGGCTGAACTTGTTTATGTAAGTTACCCAGCCTGAGTCTAGAACTGTAAATGTCCTAAGGGCTGGGATTGTGTCTGACTCATGGCTGGATTTCTCCAAGCCTAACACGGAGCTGGCACACAGTGACACTTACAAATGTCAAAACAAATTTCAGTTTCAGTTAGCAAAATAAAGAAACCAGTCCCTACCACTAAGAGATATAAGCCACAAAGCACCTACTTGCTAAATGGAAACTTTCCCTACAATGGCAAGACATGACTTTGACATTAGCCACATGACCCCCCAGTAGCTAAACAAATTGCTGACCCAGCTGTCCATTGAAGGAGGCTGGTGTAGACCAGAAAGCCCACACATTTCCCTCTACAGTCCTCTGGAACGTTGTGCTGTTGCCCTAACCCAGGAGCTCTGTGGAACAATTGTTTCCGTCCTGCATGGGTGCCAACACCCCACAGCAGCCGTGGCACCCAGGACACAGGGGCTTCATATATTAACATATTTTTGTTGAGTGAATGAATTCCCTTGTAACAAATAAGAAACAGAGGCGAACACGGGTTAAGTAGCTTGTAATATCATATTAAATTATGGCTTCTAAGTTGCCTAAAATAGCTCATTCAAAGCTTGCTTTTCATTTTGTTTTGTGAGCACCAATTTCTCATATAACTTGAGAAGGGTTTAAGATGGAGTTTCACTTTAGAATTTTTTTTTAAAGTAAGCACTATGCCCAACGTGGGGTTTGAACTCAGGACCCTGAGATCAAGAGTCACATGCTCTACTGACTGAGCCAGTCAGGCACCCCTTACTTAGGAGTCTTATCTTGTATATGTCCCTTAAATCCTTTTACTTATGTTCCTTATTTGAAAATACAATAACAATACTAATATCTGAACACACGAATTTTCATTCAACCCTCTCTACACCTTTGTCTAGACAGCTCAGTGGCTGGTCATCAGAGAAAAGTTGAGTGGCACGTCCAGAGCCCTGTGGCCAGCCGGTGGCCTGGAGAATTCTGTTTTTTCCGACTTGCAGGCCAACTCTCTCTCTCTGCCTACCTGCCTGTCCTTTTCCCACACACGCTCTGATAGCAGCCATAGTGTAGGTTTGGAAATATCATACTCATGTATTTCATCAACTCCAGAATTTGATGAGGCTGCAGTTCATTTGTGGTGACCCACGATTGTTGAATTCCTCTGTGTGGAAACCAGTAGGCTAGAAGCTGGGGCGGGGGGGGGGAGGGGGGCACCAAGACAAGTTGACCAAAATGTGAGCCTTTCTGCCTGGATGCCAATTCCCATGTCCTTCGTCCACTGAGGTACAATTCCAAGTGGATTCTTTTTGGAGTACAGCTTGATAAACACGTACAGTTGTGTAACTACCACCACAGTGGAGGTACCCGTCTCATCACCTCAAAAAAAAAATCTTCATGTTCCTCTACAGTCAACCCACTAGGTTGGGGTCGAGCCCCTACAGTTCTGTCTTTTCCAAGATACCTTATAAATGGAATCCTACAGACGATAGCCTGCTGAGTCAGGCTTCTATCACTTCACCCATGTTGGTCCATCACCAGGCATTTGTTCCTTCTTATTGCTAAGCAGTATTCCTTTATAGGACTGTACCATAGCCTGGTAACCACTCTGCTCAACTAAAGACACTTGGGTTGTTTCTAGATTCGGGGATTATGAACCAACTCACCCTAAACATTTATGAACAGGTTTTTTGTGTGAACAAATACATAGGAATGAGAATGTGGGATCCACAATGCCTTTTTCTGCCCTCAAAGGTCTTCTGCCCTCTTTAGGACTGACTGTATCATGTTTTGTCTCTTCTTGGTCAAGTAATCAGTCAGCAAGGGGCCCACAATAGATGAGATGGTTTTCTAGCAAAGGGAGGTATGCCTGGAAGATCCCAGTATTTTCCCACAAAATTACCCCAACTCCTGAGGCCCTTGTCAGTCTAGTGAGAAGAGTGCCCAGGTTTCCAGTGTCCATGAAAGCCTTCTCAGCATGTAAAAGAGGCCCTGAAATATGAGGAGCCCAGGCACCAAAATATACCCTGACAAAAGCAGGCCACCAGCAAGGCTTTCTGTGTGAGACAGACCTACTCAAAATCAAACCGTCCTCCCTTCAACAGTGGAAGGAAAAGCGTTAATAATAACTATAAAGTATCGAACATTCACTATATGCCAGGCATTACACAGAGCAGACACTCACTTCAATAAGCCCATGGCCACCCAGAAGTAAGCAGTTCAATCAAGGTTCAAGCCAGGCCTGGGGCTCCAAGCCCACAAATGTAGCCAAGCACCGTGTGCTCTCCTAAGCTTCACCACAGCATCAGAGGACAAAGCATGAGCAGTAAATGATCTCTGAAAAATGGCCTAGTGTGTGTGAAGCAACATTGTGTGGAAAAACAGTACTGTAGACATCTAATGTCCCAGATCCTAGACCCTGATCTGAGTTGGGGCCAAGCCTATACCTTACTACTTGACCGTGAGGAACTCACCCAAACCTCCTACCCCTGTATCAGATATGCCTATCTCATTTTTTAGGTGAGGGCAAAGGATGGTTTGAAGAAATAGTCAAATTCTAAACTGAAATCTTAATATACTTCCGAAGACCTTCTTTAAGATGAGAAATTTGTCAGGGAGCAATAGTACATATTTCTAGTGAAGATATACTATGGAAATCTTTTAAGAAAAGACAAAAATTCCAGAAAAGAGACTGGAAGAAGAAAAAGCAAAAAGCAAAAGATCGTTTGTTTGCAACCAACACATTACTTACTTTCCTAGCCAGCGTTTTTACCCTGGGACTCCCCAGCCTCAGGAGAGGAGACAGAGACAGTGGACAGGACCCACTTCACATGGAGCTGATGTTGCCAGTGTTCACAGCAGAGAGACAGGCCACGGAGAAAACTGGCTTCTGTCTCAATCTAGGAGGGCCCCGTGGGATGTAGGCAAGTTATGTGAATGAAGGATTTCCAGAGAGAGAAAATCCACTCTTAGCCACTGAACCTTCCTTGCCTCCCCTCTCTTCTTGGGCTCTCCCTTTGCTGGCCACTCCCAGGCAAAGGAGGAAAGTACTGACAGCCTTTGGAGACCACTGACGAGGTTCCAATCCTGAAGTTTTCCAGTTGCCTACCCTGTGGTCCAGCAACTCAGTCAACCTCTCTGAGCCCCAGTGTTTTCATCTGAAAAACGGAGATGATAGTAACTGGGCACTTGGTAAGAGCATCCATAAGAAAATCCGTAATCTCATATTTACTAAAGAAAGACTAAAGCTTTCTCCTTAGTATCAAAAACAAGACAAAAATATCTGTTCTTGCCAATTCTATTCAACATTGTACTAGAGGTTCTAGCCAGGGCAATTAGATAAGAAAAATTAAAAAGAGGAATCCATATTGGAAAGGAAGAGGTAAAACCATGTCTGTTTGCAAGTGACATTATCTTTTTTTATATTTATTTATTTATTTATTTATTTATTTATTTATTTATGAGAGAAAGAGCAGGGAGAGGGCAGAGAGACAAAGAGAGAATCCCAAGCAGGCTGCACATTCAGTGCAGAACCCAATGTAGCGCTTGATCTCACAACCCTGGGATCATGACCTGAGCCAAAATCAAGAGTTGGACGCTCAACTGACTGAGTCACTCAGGTGTCTAACATGATCTTATATATAGCAAATTGTGAATACACACACACACACACACACACACACACACACACCTCAAATATTTAAGCTAATAAATGAATTCATCAGTTTCCAGGATACAAGGTCAATATACAATATTGGTTATACTTCTACACACTAGCAATGAACAATCCAAAAATAACATTAAGAAAACAATTCCACTTAAAATGGCATCAAAAAGATTAAAATACTTAAAAATAAACTTAACAAAAGAAGTACAAGATTTGGACAGTTAAAAACTACAAAATATTACTGAAAGAAATTTTAAAAGACTTAAATAAATAGAAAGTCATCCATATACATGAATTGGGAAACCTGACTTGATAACATTAAGATGGTAATACTCCCCCAAATGATCTACTGATTCAGTGAAATCCGTATCAAAATCGCAGCTGCCTTTTACACAGAATTGACAACCTGATCCTAAAATCTGTACGGAAATGCAAGGGCCCCAGAATAACCCAGAAAAAGAAAAACAAAGTTGGAGGACTCATACTTCCTCATTTCAAAGCTTATTATATAATCAAGATTACTGCATAATCAAGATGATATGGTATTGGCATAATGATAGATACTACATCAGTGAGATAGAATTGGAAGTCAAGAAATAAACCCATACATCTGTGGTCAATTATTTTCAACAAATATGGCAACATGATTAAATGGGGAAAAGAACAGTCTTTTCAATTCATGGTGCTGGGACGACTGGACATTCACTTGCAAAAGAATAAAGTTGGACTCCTACCTCATGCCATCTGCAAAAAGTAACCCAAAATAGGCCAAAGATCTAAACGTAAGAGCCAAAACTATAAAACACTTAGAAGGAAAAATAGGTGAAAATGTTTATGACCTTTGATTAGTCAATGGTTTCTTAGATAAGATGCCTAAAGCACAAGCACAAACAACAAAATAAAAATAAGGGGCGCCTGGCTGGTTCAGTTGCCAAAATATGTGACTCTTGATCTCGGGGTTTTGAGTTCAAGCCCCACATTGGGTGTAGAGCCTACTAAAAAAAAGTAAGTTGCAGTTCCTCAAAATTTTAAACTTTGCGCCTCAAAGAAATGGAAGAAAAGTGAAATGGTGACCCAGACCTCCAGGTTTTGTTCTGATGTGTAAGGAGCTTGCACTCATCACTCTTGTACTAACCCCACGAAACTGAAAACTAACAACTTTCTTAGATCCAGCAGAGAACTGAGGTCACAGGGCAAGCTGCTACCCCATGTATTGGTGAGATCAATAGGTGGGTACAGAGAATCACAGCCGACCAGAGATGAAGCCCAAGGGCAGAAGTTCTGCAGGAAGCGGCACCAAAGTAGGGAAACTGAAACCGTACTGGTGAATTGCTGGAAACTCAGGGTGGACAAGTTTGAGACTAAAACGCCAGGTGTCCGTTCTTAGGGAAGCTCTCACACTTTTGTGAGTTTTACTTCTAGGAGCCTGCCAGGTTCTGACAATGCAGATCAGAGATAAATCCCACCATATGTCCAGAATGGGGAGGGGTGTTGGGGGAAGTTGTTGAGATGTGACCACCGGTTGACCCACAAACTGGACCTGGGCAATTGGAGGCTCCCCGCCCCTCCTCTATCCTTTGAAATGTGTGTTCCACTTGCCTTCCCTATTCCCAGAAGCTGCCTCAAGGATACGGCCTTGAGATAGAAATGTGGTGTTGAGACTATCTGGATGGTATGCATGACTGGATCCAGTTATGGCACCTGTATGAACTTTAAGTGTGGAAATCTACTCATTTCGCAGCTGCCCCAGACAAACCTCTCATAAGTTCCCTTGCTTATGAAACCTGCCACCTACCAATCCAGAGGGCTCTGCCTCTCACTTTGGTCTCTCCCTGCCCTCTGTGAACTGGGAGCTGGTTTCAGACTTCACCCAGGAAGCGCCCAAAGAATTTGCAAACTAACAAGGGGAAATACATCAGAGTACTCTGTTCTTAATTAGTCTAGCTTTCAAAAAGCTATTTTACCTAACTGACAGATTTTACTGGAGCCTAGCCAACCTGGGGAAAAGGAAATACCCACCTAAGGGGCTGGGGGATCTGACAAGCACTTGAGATGGTCACAGCACAGGCTCACTAAAAGACTGAGACCTAATCATGAGATCAGAGAATGTTCCCCTTCCCACACATCTTACTGGGATGTCAGTGGAGCTCCTATGCAACAAGGGGAGACAAAACCAAGAAAACCAGAGGAAGTTTAGCCTCTGACATTTACAGCTACAGCAAACAGTAAATATAGCCTAACTCTCAGACAGGAAAACATAAAGCTTCACAATAATGGTTCTATTTACCTCAGTTCCTTTTACACAGTGCATCATGTCAGGCTATCAACAGAAAATTATGAGGAAATCCTAAAAGACAAAAAACACTTTGAAGAGACAGAGCCAACATCAGAACCAGACTCAGGTATGGCAGAAATGTAGAAATTATCAGACTATGAATATAAAATAACTATGATTAATATGCTAAGGGCTGTAATGGAAAAAAGTAGACAACATGAAAGAAGAGATACGCAATGTAAACAGAGAGATGGAAACTCTAAGAAAGAATTGGAAGTTAATGCTAGGAATCAAAATCACTGTAAAGAAATGAAGAATGCCAGGTTTACCAATAGACTGGTCACAGCCCAGGAAAGAATCAGTGAGCTTGAAGAAATGTCAATAGATACTTCTAAAACTGAAATATAAACAGAAATAAGAATGACAAAGAACAGAATAAGAACCATGGGACGATTTTAAAAGGTGTAACATATGCATAATGAAAATGCAGGGGAAAAGAAAAGAAGAAATATTTGAAGCGATAATGACAGAGAGCTTTCCAAAATTAATGACAGACACAAAACTACTGATCCGGAGGCTCAGAAAACATCAAGCAGGATAAACACCAAAAAAAAAATCTATACCTAGACATATCTTATTCAAACTGCAAAAAATCAAAGACAAAAAGAAAATCTTGAAAGAGACAGAGGGGGAAAAACACTTTACCTATAGAGAAGCAAAGATAAGAATTATATCAGACCTCTCTTGAGAAACCATGCAAGCAAGAGGAGTGGTGTGAAACATTTATGGCATTGAAGAAAAAAAAAAAGAAACAAAAAACAAGACAACCCACCAACCTGGCTGGCACAGTCAGAGAAGTGTGGGTCATGAGTTCTCACGGGTTGTGAGTGTGAGCCCCACATGGGGTGTAGAGATTACTTACATAAATAAAACCTTTAAAAAAAAAAAGTGAAAGAGAAATAAAGACTTTCTCAGAAAAAAAAAAAAATAGAGAATTTGTCACCAGTTGATCTACTTTGCAAAAATCAGTAAACAAAATTCTTCTTCAGAAAGAAAATGATGTAGGTCAGGAACTTGTATCTAAATAAAGGAAGAACATTAGAAAAGGGATAAATGAAGATAGAATAAAATATTTTATTTGTATTATTCTGAATTGATCTAATAGATAAATTCATTCAAAAAATAGCAGCAAAATATCCAGTGATCACAATTTATAGAGAAGTGAAATAAATGACCACAATGCTATAAGGGGCAGGAGGGATGATTTAGGAATCCACAATTATAAAGTACTCTCACTGCCTGTGAATTGGTAGTGTTATTTGAAAAAGACTTGAATTACTTGTAAATGTATATTGCAAATTAAAGGGCAACCACTACAAAAAGTAAATAAAGAAGTATGATGATATGCTAAGAAAAGGGAGAAAATGGAATTCTATAAAATGCTCAGTTAAAACCAGAGACATTAGAAAAAAAGTAGAAAAGAAAGAAAGAAAGAAAGAAGAAAGAAAGGAAGAAAGAAACTAGGAAGAAAGAAAGAAACAAACTAGGAGGGAAGAAAAAGAGAAATAAAGAAAAGAAAGAAAGAAAGAAAGAAAGAAAGAAAGAAAGAAAGAAAGAAAGAAAGAAAGAAAAGAAGGAAAAGAAGGAAGGAAGGAAGGAAGGAAGGAAGGAAGGAAGGAAGAACAGGGCAAAGAATAGAAAATGGCAGCACGCTCAGTAAGACAATACCCCAACCGTAGTTGCTAAATGATGATCACTTAAACATCTATGGTCTAACACATCAGGTAAAAGACAGATACATGAGAGTAGATAAAAAGCCACTGCATGTTGTACACAGAAAACTCACATTTAGTGAGTTATCTATCACAATATAGATAGATTGAACTAAAGGGGATGGAGAAAGATATACCATGCTAACACTCAAAAAAGAAAAAAAAAGAGCTGGAGTTATCATATTAATTTCAGACAAAACAGTTCAGAGCAAGAAAAAACTATCAGGAATAAAGAGGAGCATTACATAATAATAAAGGGATCAATTCTCTAAGAAGACAATGATCCTTACTGTGTATGTGCCTAACAACAGAACATTAAAATACACAAGGTGAAAACTGATAGAACTGCAAGCAGCGACAAATGAACTATTATAGTTGGAGATTTCAACACCTCTCTATCAGTAATTGACAGATCCAGCATACAGAAAGTCAGTAGGGACAGAGTTGAAGTTAAACAGCACCATCAATCAAATTGCAATCTAATTGACATCTTTGGGTGACTTCATCCAACAAGAGAATAATACATGTTTTTCTCAAACTTACATGGAATATTTACAAAGATAGATATATTCTGGGCTATAAAACACACCTTAATAAATGCAAAAGAATGGAAACAATACAAAGTATACCATCAGACCACAACAGGATTAAATTAGAATCAGTACTAGAAAACCCCCCAAATACTCGGAGATTAAACAACACACTTCTAAATAATTCCTGGACCAAAATAGTCTCAAGATAAATTTAAAGCTAAATGAAAATAAACATACAACTCATCAAAAGTTGTGGGACACTGTGAAAGTACGGCATAGAAGGAAATGTATAGCATTGGATTCACATATCAGAAAAGAAAGATTTAAAATCAATACTCTAAGTTTCCACCTCAGGAAACTAGAAAAGCACATTAAATACAAAGCAAGCAGAAGAAAAGAAATAATAAAAATTAGAGCAGAGGAGTGCCTGGCTGGCTTAGTCAGTAGAACATCCAATTGTTATCTCAGGGTCATGAGTTTGAGCCCCATGTTGAGTGTAGAGATTAGAGCAGAAATTAATGCAATTGAAACTAGGAAATCAATAGAGAAAAGAAACAAAACCAAGAGCTTTGGAAATATCAATAAAATTAATAAACCTCTAGCCATGTTGACTGATAAGCAGAAAGAAGACACAAATTACTAATATCAGGAATAAGGGGGGCCTGGGTGGCTCAATCAGTTAAGCCAGCGACTCTTGATTTCAACAGCTCAGGTCAAGATGTCATGGTTCCTGAGATCAAGCCCCGTGTCAGGCTCTGTGCTAACAGCATAGATTCTCTCTCCCTCCCTCCCTCCCTCCCTCCGTCCTTCCCTCCCTCTCTCTCTCTCTTTCGGCCCCTCCCCTGCTCACACTCTCTCTCCATCTACACTTAAAAAAAAGAAGAAGAAACAAAAGAGGAGCCATGGACATGAACAGGACAATAAAGGACTCTTATGAACAATTCTATGCCCATAAACTTGATAACCTGGATGAAATGGACCAGTTCCTTGAAAGACACAACCTACCAAATTCACATGAGGAGAAATAGATAATCTAAAGAGGACTATATCTATTAAATAAATTGAATCAATAATTAATAACCTTCAAAAACAGAAAGCACCAGGCCCAGATGGGTCCACTGGTGAATTCTACGAAACATTAAGGAAGAAATCATACCAATATTTTGTAAACTCTGCCAGAAAATAGAAGCAAAGAGAATACATTCTAACTCATTCTCTGAAACAGCATTACCCTAATATAAAAACCAGAAAAACTCATTACAAGAAAAGAAAACTAGAGACCAGTATTTTTCATGAACATAGAAGCAAAAATTCTTAACAAAATATTAATAAATTGATTCTAACCAATCAAAGAATTATATACCGTAATCAAGGGAGAATGATTCCAGGTATATAAGGCTGGTTCAAGATTTGAAAATCAATTAATGTAATCCATCACATCAACAGGCTAAAGAAGAAAACTCATTATCAAATCAATAGGAACATAAAAATCAGTAGACAATATCCAACACCCATTCATGATAAAAACTTTCAACACTGGAATAGAGGGGGAAACTCCTCAGTTTGACAAAGGACATCCACAGCCAACATCATACTTAATAGTGAGAAACTAAATGTTTTGCTGCTAAGATCAGGAATAAGGGAAGGATGCCTGCTCTCGCCACTCCTATTCAACATCATACTAGAAATCCAAGCTAATGCAATATGGTAAGAAAAGGAAATAAAAGGCATAGGGATTGGGAAAGAAGAAATAAACCTGTCTTTGTAGAGGTCATGACTGTCCATATAGAAAGTACCAAAGGATCAACAGAAACAAACTCCTGGAATGAATAAGAAATTATAGTGGGGTTGCAAGATACAAGGTTAATATATAAGTCTGTTTCTTACATACTGTTTTCTTATATATACTATAGTATTTCTTATATACTAGCAATGAAGAGTTGGATCTTGAAATTAAAACTCAATACCATTTACATTAGCAAATGAAATATTAATTATACATCTAATAAAATATGTACAAGATCTACATGAAAAAAACTTACAAAACTCTGATGAAAGCAATCAAAGATCTAAATAAATGGAGAGATATTCCATTACATGGATAGGAAGACCCAATATTGTCAATATGTCAGTTCCTCCCAACTTGATCTATAGATTCAGTTCCAATAAAAATCATAGCAAGTTATTTTGTGGCTATTGACAAACTGATTCTAAAGTTTACATGGTGATGCAAAAGACCTGGAATAGCCAATGAAATAGTGAAGAAGAACAAAATTAGAGGAATGGCGCTACCCAACTTCAATACCTATGTAAAGCTACAATAATCAAAACAGTAGGATATTGGTGAAAGAGTAGACAAGTATTTTGATGAAACAGAATGGAGTGCCCAGAAATGGATCCTTACAAAATCCATTGACCTTTGACAGAAGAGCAAAAGCAATACTGGAGAAAGTCTTTCCACAAATGGTGCTGGAACATAAGAACAAGAAATTATTACCAGCAACTTTTTAAAAGGCCCTTCTGCCTGGAAATTAAATAACGTATCAAACTCCTTGAGCAAAGGGGAAAATACAAACCAAAATTCTGAAATTTCTTTTTTTTTTAATGTTTAATATTTTTGAGACAGAGAGAGACAGAGCATGAGCAAGGGAGGGACAGAGAGAGAGGGAGACACAGAATCCGAAGCAGGCTCCAGGCTCTGAACTGTCAGCACAGAGCCTGATGCGGGGCTCAAACTCACGAACTGTGAGATCATGACCTGATCTGAAGTTGGATGCTTAACCGACTGAGCCACCCAGGCACCCCCAAAATTCTGAAATTTCTAAAAAAAAAAATTGATCATGAAAACTAACAGCATACTCCATCAAATTCATTTAAAGCAGTGAGCAGAGGAAAATTTGTAGCCCTGAACATTTTTGTCAATAAAAATGAAAGAATTTGAGTTTGCAGCTCAGAAAGCTGAGAAAGAAGGGAAATAATAAAAGTGAAAGCAGAAATTAATGAGGCAAAGATCCAAGAAATAATAGATCCAATTATAAAATCCAAAGCCTAGTTTCTTGGGAAAAAATTAACAAAACAGACCAACTGTTATTTATATTTACATAAGAAAAAAAGAAGAAAGAGCAAATACACAAAAATAAGAAATATTAAGTGGGGAATTAGCCATTGAGACAAAAGATATTTTTAAAATACTAAAAGACCATTTCTCAGAATCTCTATGAAAATATTGAAAACCTATATGAAATGGATAACTTCCTATGAAAATACAATTAATCAAAATTGACCCCATTACAGGCAGACAGTTTAAACAGACTAATTTCCCTAGAAGTACAAAAAATTATCAAGGAACTTCCACATTAAGAAAGAACCAAGGGGGTGCCTGGGTGGCTCAGTCGGTTAAACAACTGACTTCAACTCAGGTCATGATCTCACAGCTCGTGAGTTCAAGCCCCACGTCAGGTTCTGTGCCGACAGCTCAGAGCCTGGAGCCTGCTTCGGATTCTGTGTCTCCCCCTCTCTCTGACCTCCCATGCTCATGCTCTGTCTCTTTCTATCTCTCAATAATAAATAAACATTAAAAAAAAGAACAAAGAACAAAGTTTCACAGGGTTATTCTACCAAATCTTCAGCTAGTCCCAGTGCTTTACCAACTTTTCCAGAGCATTGAAAATGAAGGGAAATTTCTTAGCTCTTTATATAAAAGAGGAATACTGTAAAAACCCAATTAAGATAGTATAAAAAGATTATAAATATCATTCATGAATATTCATGAAAACATTCTAAATAAAATGCTAGTGAATAGAATTCAACATCACATTATGAAAATAATAATACAACATAACCAAGCGGGATTTATTTCAGGAATACAAGGTTGATTAAATATTAATAAATGAACACACCATATTTATAGATCGATCTAAGGAGATAAATTGCATTTATTTCCACAGCTGCTGAAAAAGTCTTTTACAAAATTCATCACCCAAAATTCATTAAAAAGACTTAAGAAAATAGAAACTTATGGGTACTTTCTTAAGATGTAAGTTGACACATGTGCATGGACACACACACAACTTTTGTGCTACAACCAGGATCTCATTTAGCGGGGAAATGCTAGGAACTTTCCATGAAGATCAGGAACAAGGTAACTTTGCCCACGGTCTCCACTGCCACTCAACATTTTACTAGTGATGTTAGCCAGTAAGACAAGACACTCAATTACAGACATGAGATTTGGAAAAGAAAAATAAAACTATCTCTATTTTGCAGATGATATAAATGTACACAGAAAACCCTGGGGAATCAGCGATAAAACTACCATTTTGATAATTTAGCATGCCATCAAATTATCATATAGAAATCAATAGACTTCAACTATATAAATAATAAGTGGTATTGATATATAATACAGAAAAATCTAATGTATGTGTCAAGAAAATTAACAATTCAGGAATAAATATAATAAGAAATATTTAAAAACTACATGAAGAAAAATTTTAAAACAAGTAGACTTGAACAAATGGAAAGACATTTCTGGTTCTTGAACAAAATGACTCGGTATTATAAAAATGTCAGGTCTCCCAAATAAATAAACATTGAAAAAAATTAAAATAAAAAAAAAGGGGGCACCTGGGTGGCTTAATCGGTTAAGCCTCTGACATCGGCTGAGGTCATGATCTCATAGTTTGTGAGTTCGAGCCCCACGTTGGGCTTTGCGCTGACAGCTTGGAGCCTGGAGTCTGCTTTGGATTCTGTGGTCTCCTTCTCTTTCTCTGCCCCTCCCATGCTCACACTCTGTCTCTATCTCTCTCAAAAATAAATAAACATTAAAAAAAATTTATAAAAATATCAGGTCTCCCTAAATTAATTTATAAATTTAATGCAATCCCAAGAAAGATACTAATAAGTTTTTTTTTAATTTTTTTAAATGTTTTTATTTATTGTTGAGACACAGAGAGACACAGCATGAGCAGGGGAGGGGCACAGAGAGAGGGAGACACAGAATGTGAAGCAGGCTCCAGGCTCTGAGCTGTCAGCACAGAGCCTGACGCAGGGCTCAAACTCACAGACTGTGAGATCATGACCTGATCTGAAGTTGGATGCTTAAGCAACTGAGCCACCCAGGCGCCCCAATAAGTTTTTTTGTAATGGAACTGTACAAGTTGATGCTAAATTTCATATGGAAAAATATATACATAATTTAAGAATAGCAAGGAAAACACTAAAAGGAAAAAATATAAGGTGACTAGCCCTATAAGTCATTAAAACATGCTGTAAAATTTTTATAATTAGAAAAGTGTAGTGCTAACACATGAATAGACAGGCAAGTCTATCAAAGTTTATCAAGTCTATCATGGAAAAACCAGAAATAATGTCAAGTATATATGGAGCTTTAGTATATGATAAAGGTAGCAACTCAAATCTCTATGGCAAAACCAGGCTTTTTAATAAATGATGTTGGCACAAATAGTTAGCCATTTGGAGAAAAAGAGAAGATTGAGTTTTACCCCACATCATATTCAAGAATAAACTCCAGATGGTCAGGATCTAAATGTAAACTAAATCCATACAAGTATTAGAAGAAAAATAAGTGAATTTCTCTTTAGTCTGCATATGGGGAAAGGCTTCTAACTATGACTCGAAATCCAAATACACTAAATCCACTAAAAGATTGATAAATTTGATTAAAACAAAAAACTGGTTTTGTATGGCAATGTCACCATAAACAAAGTCATAAGACCATCAATACCCTGGGGGAAAATATTTGCAACATATATGACAGAGTAAGGACCAATATGCCAATATATATAAGTAACTTAAAAATTGAGGAGACAGAAAGGGGAGGGGGGGCAAGGAAAAACTGGCAGAAGACGAGAACAGACCATTAAAAATTTTGTATGTGAAAATGAAAAGATTTTCAACCTCATTCCTAAAAGTAATTTAAATATACACTAAAATACTGCTTCTCACCTATCATATTGACAAAATTTTAAAATTACAATACATTCTGATAGTGAGGCTGTGGATAAAGAAGCATCTCATAGACTGCTGGAGGGAATGTGAATTAGAACAACCATCATAGAGAGTAATTTGGCAGTCTCTAGCAAAACTACACTTGCATTTACCTTTTGAATTAGCAATCCCATTTCTAAGAATTTACCATGTTGATATACTTCCAACGATAAGAAAATACATTGCACAATGTTTATTAGAAGCAATGTTTGCAGCTGTAGAATATTTTCAATAATCTAAATGCCACACATAAGACTGTTGTCTTAGTCTGCTCTGGCTGTTATAAGGAAATACCGTAGACTGGTGGCTCACAGTTCTGGAAGCTGAGAGGGCCAAGATCATGGCGCCGGTGGATTTGATGTCTAGTGAGGACCCACTTGCTGGCTTGCAGATGGCAGCTTCCTGTCTGTATACTCACACCGCCTTTCCTCTGTGCAAGCTTGTGGAGAGAGGGAGAAAGCGCCTGTGTCTTGCTCTTCTAATAGGGCACTGATCCCATTAGGGGACTCCACCCCCATCTAAATCTAATCACCTCCTCAAGGCCCCACCTTCTAATACCATCACAATGGGGGTTAGGACTTCAAAATGAGCATTTTGAGAGGATACAAACATTTAGTCCATAGTATCAGTGGTTAAAAGAACATGGTACCTTCACAAAATAGATTACTGTCAGTTGTTTAAAAAAAAGAGAGAGAGAGAGAGAGGGAGATCTCTATGAATTGATATGGTTTTCCAGAATTTATTAAGTTAAAAAAAAACAAAAAAGCAGGGGCACCTGGTTGGCTCAGTCGATAGAGAATGTGACTCTTAATCTCAGGGTCATGAGTTCAAGCCCCATGTTGGGTATAGAAATTACTAAAATAAAAACTGTAAAAAGCAAAGGGCAGAAGATGATCTACAGTATACTACCTATTGTATAAGAAAGAACAAATAATAATAAAGAAGGAAAAAATAAGAAAATATACATGTATTTACTCATTTGAGCATAAGGAAACACAGCCAAGCTAAAAAGAAAGCTTAGATCAGATGCCTGTTGGACATAGGATGCCTGCATAGGATGCCTGCATTTTTATATCTGCAGAATTTGTAGCAATGTCCCCTCTCTCATTCCTGATATTGGTAATTTGTGTCTTCTGCATTTTTTTTTTTATCAGTCTGGCTAACGGTTTATCAATTTTACTGATTTTTTCAAGGAACATGTTTTCAGTTTTGTTGCCTTTCTGCATTGCTTTGTTTCCCATCGCATGGATTTTCTGCTTTAAAAAAAATCTTTGTTTTCCTTAGTCTTTTGCTCTTCCTTTTCTAGTTTCTTAAACTGAAAGCTGAGGTCACTGAGTTAAGATCTTTCTTCTTTTCTCTTATAGGTTAATACTATACATTTCCCTCTAAGGACAGGACAGGCTGCATGTCCCAATTTTTGATAGGCTGGCTTCTGTTCTATGTTCTTTTATGTTATGGTCAGTCAGGTGTAGCTACAAGAGAAGACACAGGAGAGGTTCAGGAAGACAAGTTTATGATACTCACAGGTCCTAGACACCTGAGGCACAACATAGCACGCCACACAGGGCCACGGGGGGACGTCTTGGTGTGCTCAGCAGGCAGAAAGCAGGGGTGGAGGGGGAAGGCTGGGGCTAGAACCTTTACTGGAGTTTCTGTGGGACAGGCAAAGAAGGGCAGGATGAACACTTTAGGAGTGTCCAGTTTGAATAATTTCAGTGGGCTCTGAACTAGCGGGATGGTCCCTAGTTGCCCACACCTCTACTAAGGTGGCAGAATCTTGCTTCTTGGGGAGTATGAACCAGATAGAGGAGGCCTGGTTCTGGATTGGTTAGTTTGCAAATCAGAGACAGGCTCCTAGCTGGACCTCTTCTGCCTCCAGAACTGGCTAGCCCTAGGAGGGTCAGTCTCTCCCCAGCCAGAAAGGTTTTTAAGACACCAAAACACTGTAATTTAGAGAAATAAAAAATATATAAACATGGTTTTCATTTTCACTCAATTCAAAAATACTAAATTCCCTTTTGAGGTTTTAGATTTAGAATTGTTTTACTTGGTTTTCAAAAAGCCCAGGGGCGGGGAGGTTTCCCAGAGATCTTTCTTTTATCGATTTTTAATTTAATTCCACTGTGGTCACAGAACATAGTTGGTATGACTTGAATCGTTTTAAATTAATGGGGACCTGCTGTATGGCCCAGAATTGAATCTGTCCTGGCAAACGGTCTGTCTGACCTGGAGAAGAATGTGTATTCTGCTCTTAGTGGGTGGCGTTCCAGAAGCATCAATTAAGTCAACCAGGTGGATGGCATTGTCTTCTGTCTCAACTGATTTTTGGTCTACTTACTCTATTAATTATTGAGAGAAAGGTATTAAAATTTCTGAATACGAGTGTCTTATTCCTGCTTGCGGGTGTATCAGTTTTTGCTCTGTGTATTTAAAAAAAATTTTTTTTAATGTTTATTTATTTTTAAGAGAGAGAGAGAGAGACAGGGTGTGAGCAGAAGAGGGTCAGAGAGAGAGGGAGTCCGAAGCAGGCACCAGGCTCTGAGCTGTCAGCACAGAGCCCAACGTGGGGCTCGAACTCATGAACGGTGAGATCATGACCTGAGCTAAAGTAGGACGCTCAACTGACTAAGCCACCCAGGCGTCCCACCCCATATATTTTTAAACTGTTACTGGGGACCTAAATGTTTAGAGTTATTCCCACTTTATCATTATAGAATGACACTCTTTATCCCGGGTCATAGTCTACGCTCTGAAATCTACTTCACCCAATAGTATAGCTACTCCAGCTTTCTTTTGCTTAGTGTTAAGACAATATATTTTTTTTTTTCTCCTTCTTTTGCTTTTAACCTATTTGCATCCTAATATTTCAACCTGTAGGCAGCATAGTTGGGTCCTTGTTCTCAGAATCTGACAATGTCTACCTTTTAATTGAGGGTGTTCAGATCATTTTCTGTTTACTCTAGATTTTCCCATCTGCCTCTTATTCCCTTTATCCACTTTTCTTAGGGTGTAGTATTTTTCATGATTCCGTTTTATCTCCTGTGTTGGATTAGAAGCCATAATCCTTTGCCGTGCTATTTTCATGGTTGCTTAAGAGGTTTTTTAACTAATCACAGACTACTTTCAAGTCGTATTGTACCACATTATATATAATACAGAAACCTTACAATAGCATATTTCCATCTCTACTCTCGTGGCTTTTGTGCTGTTGTTACACATTTTACTTTTGTAAACTCCACGATACATTAGCCTTGCTTTAAACAGTTATTTTTTTATTGTGGAGATAGATAACAAAATTTACCACCTTAACCACATTTAAGTATACAGTTCAATGGCATTAATCACAGTCATGTTGTTGTGCAAGAATGACCATGATCCATCTTTCCAGAACTCGGCAATAAATTCTTTACAAAAAGAGATGTGAATAATAAGAAAATCTTTTCTATTTACCAATGTCGTTTGCAGTCATGACCTCGCGATTTCATGAGTTCAAGCCCCGCGTTGGGCTCTGTGCTGACAGTGTGGAGCCTGCTGGGGATTCTCTCTCTCCCTCCCCCACTCACGCTGTCCCTGTCTCTCTCAAAATAAATAAATAAACTTAAAAAAAGAAAGAACTTCCTTAAACCTGACTCAGAGGCAGGTCAGCTAGTGATGAATTCTTTCTGCTGATATCTTTATCCATGTTCCCTGTACACAAAATGTCCTCTGGTTCCTTTTCGATTTTCTCTTTATCGCTGGTTTTAAGCAATTTGCTTTTGATGTATCCTTGGTGTTATTTCCTGTGCTTGGAGTTCATTTTGTTTCTTGGAACTGGGGGCTTACAGTTTTCATCAAGCTTAGAAAAATTTCAGCCATTTTTTTTCCAACCCTTTTTTTTTTTTTCCTATCTTCCCTTCTTCCTCTTCTGCTTCAAGGATTCCAAACACACGCATATCCGGCCACCTGAAGTTGCCCCACAGCTCACTAATGGCTCTGCTCATTTTGTTTCAGTCTTTTTTTTTTGTTTCATTTCATTTAAATTAATGTGTTTTCAAGTGCACCAATCTTTCCTTCCACAACATCTGATCTCCAATAATCGCACTGTTTTAGTTGTCAGTTGCAGTTGGGAGAGGCTGAGAATTTTTTAAACCATCAAGAAATGGCTCCTTTTTAAAAACAGTTCTGCCCTCCATTTGCATTTTACTACTTCAGCAGCAAGAAGAAATCAGGCGGCACCTTGAACACTGCTTGCAAATCTTGCAAGCCTAGATCACAAAGTTCGTTAGAACGTCCTGCTCTCCACAAAACCTCAGTTGATAGTGCCACTAAGTTTTGCCACCATGTAAGAGACCCCCCAATACCTAGTTTCAGGTCACGATCTTGCGGTCAGTGGGTTCAAGCCCCGTGTCGGGCTCTGTGCTGACAACTCGGAGCCTGGAACCTGCTTTGGATTCTGTCTCCCTCTCTCTCTGCCTGTCCTCTGCTCGCACTCTGTGTCTCTCTCTCTCAAAAATAAACATTAAAAAAAGATATGTAACCAATAGGAAATTTTTTAAATTTAAAATTCAGCAGCTTCAAATGACATTTACTATCTCATAGTTTCTGTACCTCAGGAATCCAGGGCCTTAGCTGGGTCCTCTGGCTCGGGGTCTCTCACAGGCTGCCATCAGGGGTAGGTTAGGGCTGTGGTCATCTCAAGGCTCGACTGGTGGAGGATCCATTTCCAAGCTCACTCATATGGTGGTTGGTAGGATTCAGTCCCTCATGGCCTACTGGACCGAGTCCCTCCACTGACCTCCCCACTCAGTTCCATGCCATGTGGAACTCTCCAAGGAGCAGCTCGCTTGGTCAGAGCAAACAACCAAGAGGTGCCAGAGACAGTACGGGAACAAGAAAAAGTCAAAGTCTTTTGTCACCTGATCTTGGAAGCAACAGCCATCTCTTTTGATGGATTTTTTCCATTAGAAGCAAGTCTACTTCCAGCTCACATTTAAGGGAGGGGATTGATTACATCCATAGTTTTTTGTTTTTTGTTTTTTCATTTTAGACACTGTAGTTTTAATCTCTAGAAGTTTTCCATGGGATTTTGTTTTATTTTTGAGAGAGAAAGAGAGATGGCGTGAGTGGAGGAGGGGCAGAGAGAGGGAGACACAGAATCCAAAGCAGGCTCCAGGCTCTGAGCAGTCAGCACAGAGCCCGATGTGGGGCTTGAACTCACAAACCGTGAGATCATGACCTGACCCAAAGTCGGACGCCTAACCGAGCCACCCTAGCGCCCTGCTATTGGATTTTTATATCTTGTGTTAACACATTCCATCTTTCTTCTGGCTTTGCCAGCATCTGGAGTACAGTTACAACTTTTAATGGCCTGTGTCCTAATTGTATCATCTGGGTCATTTCTGGATCCATTTTATTTTCCTTTTCATTAGGGATGCTATTTTATTTGCTCTTTGCTTGCCTGGTAGGTTCTGATTGGATGTCAGACATCATGAGTTTTATCAGTTGCAAGGTATTTTTGTATTGCAACAATTAGCTTTGTTCTCGGATTGCCGTTAAGTATGTGCACTTGGATCATTTTGGGTCTCGGTTTTAAACTTCGTTAGGATGGAGGAAGTGTGAATTTGGGTGTAACTTCACACACTACTGAGGCAGAGCCTGGGTGAATGTTCTACTACATGCCCTGTGATTATGAGGTTTCTCACCCTGGCTGATGGGAACAGGAACAACCAGGTCCTGGGTAAAGCTCCCCCAACCCATTCATGTGGTTCCTTATACGCGTATGCTGACCAGTGGTCAGTGGAAGGTCAGGGAACCCTAAGCAAACCTCTCTAGTTCTTTGTGCAGCTGTCCTCTTCAGTTTTGTCCTGCGAATCCCATTTCCTGGGGCTGTGAGAGCTGGCTCAGGGCAAAGGCAGGAGGAAGGCACAGCAGCGTAGGTAGTTGCCAGTAGGTAGTTCACTCACAACTCCCCTCAGGGCACAAGCAGGCAGGGTCACAGTGTTACTTTTAAGTCCACGAACATGAACCCTTTTTTAAAGTTCTCAAGGATTTTTTTTTTTTTTTAACTTTTCTAAAGTCCATAAACACTTTTCAGAATCCCATTCAGTACTCCCTGGGCACCTGCCATACACCAGTTACGGAGGAACAGACAGAGTTCAGACATGTAAAAAACAAAGAAAAACACCACCATAAATTAGGACATAGCACAGCGGAGGCAAAAAATGGGAGTGTGGAAGATGTGTCTGGCCTTGTCACAGGTAAACAAAGGGTAAACAAGACAAGTCTTGTCTATATCATGTGTGGAAGGGTGGTTCTCTGCTGTAAGCAGTTTTCCAGAACATAAAGGATGGATTCCTTTTAACAGTCCCCGTTTTCCAGGATCACAGGGCTTGGGGTCAAGGTCCACATTACCAGTAGACATGTTACAGAACAAGAAAACAGTGAGCACCAAGGACAGAAATGTGCAAATACAAGAAGTGCTTGGTATCAGTCGAGTATCTCAAGCATAAAGGTGTGACCAGAGAGAAGAATTTGGAAATAATAGGCATTCAGGTTTGATGATCAGGTTTGAGACATCTGGGTGCCAGCCCATCAGGGTGAGTAATTAGTAGGTGTACAGGCCTCGGCACACACAGGCCTGAGCCCAAGCCTCATGTCTGGCTGCTTTGGGCCATTTCTGGGGTTTGCGCAGAGCAGTTGGCTGCTGACCAGACTATGAGTGTTTGTCCCCAAAAGGTCAGCTCAGAAAAGCGGAAATCCGGAAAGGTGGCTCTCGCTTCAAAGCACTCCTGACCAAAGACGTACGGTCTTCCCAGGCCCGGCCTGCAGCCGCTTCACAGAGCAGCCACAGCAAAGAGCGCTGCTGCTGAGCCGGAGGCCGGACAGGGACTCCTAATTTAGAGGCCTTTTGTAGCACAGGATTTCAACACTTCCCAGAGGTGAGCACTGTCGCCTATTAGGATGAACCTCCTTCTCAAATTAACAAGTTTTTCTTCATGACCTATGCATGCCTTGTGTGTGTGTCTTTTTAATGGAACAATCCTGCTTTTTTTGTCCTTCCTGCTTTTCTTTCATACCAGGAACAAGAGAGAAGACATTTCTCAGAAGAAAGGAACTAGCAATTAAAGACCCAAGGGGATTAAACTGCTATAAGAAGAGGTATAAAAATAAGGAGGGGGACAAACCATAAGACACTCTTAAAATGCAAAACTGAGGACTACTGGAGGGGGTGTGGGTGGGGGGATGAGCTAAATGGACAAGGGGCATTAAGGAGGGCACTTGTTGGGATGAGCACCGGGTGTTATACATAGGGAATGAATCACTGGAACTACTCCTGAAATTGTTATTGTACTATATATGCTAACCTGGATGTAAATTAAAAATAGCAACATAACATAAAAATAAAAATAAAATAAAATAAATTACATTACATTAAAATTAAAATAAAAACTGCTATTAGAAGAGGAATCCAGCCTACCAACAATATCAAAAGTGGATCTGGGAGAGAAATAAGAGACCCACCAGAGAAGCCATGTGCACGGTGGCTCCCTAAACATGTGATGGCCCCCGAGTGACCTACAGGACCTGCACACAGGGGCGCCGAGCGTGGAAGGCACAGAGGCCAAACAGTGACCAGGCAGCACTGCAGCCCACGTGAGCTCCTCCCTCTCTCTGGGCCTCTCCCCTGTCAACACCTCAACACCAAGTAGCAAGTCTTCTGTATCTTGGGATGTGTCTCCCAGTAGCTCCTCAGGGATGTGCCCCATTTTACTCCCTGGTGCCTACTACAAAGGGGGCCTTGATGGAGGTTTGTCACCTAGACGTAGCCCCTGCCTGTGACAAGGCATAAGAACACCTGTAATAAAGAGTGCTTGGGGCGCCTGGGTGGCTGAGTTGGCCAAGCATCTGACTCCTGATTTCGGCTCAGGTTGTGATCTCACCAACCGGGAGACAGCCCTGCACTGGGCTCTGCGCTGACAGCATGGAGCCTGCTTGGGATTCTCTCTCTCTTTCTCTCTCTCTCTCTCTCTCTCTCTCTTTGCCCCTCCCCTGCTCTTGCTCATGCACTCTCTCAAAATAAATAAACGTCAAAAAAAAAAAAAAGAGTTGTTAAATGTTCCATTTATACACCTTAAACATTACAAAGATTTATATACAGGAATGACCACTCCCCAAGATTGGAAAATGGTCTAGGAACCCCCAAAAATATAGTCTCCCAACTTTTTCAAAAAGCCCTGGATGATTCACAAAGACAGAGCCAAGCTCTCAATGCATTTTCCTCAACACAGTTAACAAACACTGCATCTAGATCATGTTGGCCAATGCCAGAGGAAAGATTATGATACGGAAAATCCCTCTCCAGCAGTGGTGCTGAGCACCCTGGCTTGACCTGGGTGACCGTGTGGCCATCATTTCCTGAATCGCTTGAAGAGTGGGTGCACGTGCTTTGTGGAAGTCTTGCCCCGTGACGAGTGGTACTCCATGTACACGGTGTCGTCGGCCCCAGACATAGAGCTCATTGTGCCAAAGCGCCGAGACACCTGCAGGAGAACCCAGCCCAAGGTTAGTTTACAAGGGGAAAGACACTCCTTTTAGAACATTTATAATTGTAGTAAGTTTTTCAAAGTTTTCAATATTTTTTTTAGAACATTTATTGACTACTTACTATGTCTCAGGCATTATACTAAACAGTTCACATGCATTTACATGTTATTAACTCATCTAATCCTCCCAATCATTATAATCCTCATTTTACAGATGAAGAAACTGAGGCACAGAGAGATTAAGTAACTTGTCCAAGATTACACAGCTCTTAAAGAGACGGGATTTCAACTCTGGCAGCCAGCTTCAGATTCCCTATTCTTAACCATAATGCTATTCTGCCTCTCTTACTAACAATTTATAAACAGAATTTTTCAACAGTGAGAACAGTGGTCCCCCAACAGCTCAAGACTCCACCATAAGGTTTTGAATCAAATGGAAAGCCAGAAAGCCCTGGGCTTGAATCTTGGATCTACCTCTCACTGTGGACAAATACTGAATGTCTGCACCTCAATGAACTCATCTATAAAATGGGGACAGCCACATCTGTCTTGACATACATGGTGTGAACAGAAATCACACAGGCAGGGTTTGACCCAGAGCCTTGCACACCACTTGCACCAGATTACAAGCCTGGGGACATACAGGCACCAAGCAATGCCAACCTGACCTTAGGTGACTCCCTGGTTGGTGGCATTGACCAGGCATTCCAAGGACACAGTGAGAGGCAAGCATCCATGAGGGAAGGCTCAGACACCTCCGAGCTGGTCTGGTCCCCCAGTCTCAGGCTAGAGGAAGGGCAGCACCTCCCCGGGGGACAGTGTATTTCTTCCTTCACCCCAACCACTGCTCACTTCTTAGCTCTAACATCAATATAGTTTCCAATGTACCTGACTACACCGTACTTTTCTCTTGGAAGAGCCGGATAAGAACGCCCCATAATGGTACTTTCATTAGTTATACCATATTATATAGGACTGGGCACAGGCAGGCATTCAGTAACTATTTGTAGAATAAATGGAAAGTTCACTATTTTCAGAGAACTCTACATATTTTAATTAATTTTATTTTAGAGGCAGAGACAGAGCACTAGCTGAGGAGAGGGGCGGGGGGGACAGAGAATCTCAAGCAGGCTCCAAGCTCAGCGTGAAGCCTCTATGGGGCTTTGACTTGAGCTAAAATAAAAAGTCAGACGCTCAACCAACCCAGCCACCCAGGTGCTCCTTTTTAATTTTTTTTAATTTAAATTTTCTTTTTATAATGTGAGAGAGAGAGACAGAGAGACAGAGAGAACTCTACATTTTTCAAGATAAATACTGAAACTAGCTGGGAGAGGATCCTTAGACCCACCTTACTGGACAGCTTACTGGACTAGACCCACCTAAGCTGGACGGCTTAGCTCTATTACTGAGGAGGAAGCCAGAGTTGAATTGGCCTGTGCAAGGCCCTGGATGGCGGGCCCAGGCCTGCAACACCCCCTCCTGCAGCCACCTGGGAGCCGGCCTGGGGCCACATTTGCCATCCTGGGCTCCCCCATTCTGTGCACAGAGAAGGGGGCCAGCCACAGACTATGGGCGTGGCCACATGAAACAGCGTGTCCAGAAGGAAGGATGCACCGAAAGGTTAACGGGGGCAATTTCTGTTATTCTTTTCTCCACAGCTTCCTGGTCTTTCCAAGTCTTTATGGAGGTCGCACAGGTGCACACGCACACATGCACAAGGGACGCAGTGCATGCGGGCGCATAAAAACTCTGTCTTTTGGGAGAACTGGCAGGTGGGGCGTCACCCACTCACTCACCTGGCTGGACCTGGAGCCAAATTCTCCTGCCACCACCTCTTCCTCTGCATCCAGGTCAGTGGCTGCCAGGACCTTCTGTAGGAGCTGTTGTTGCTCTTCCCTCGTGGAAAACGCCAGCTCTTCTTCCTCCATACCAGCCAGCTTTGTGATCACCTATAAAGCCGAAATCAGCAGGCCACATGGCCCCTTCTGTTTTGCCTCCCTCGGACCCAGCTGAGCAGGTGGCTAAAAACGGAGAGCTCCTCTCTGGCATTGCAGAGACCAGCTTCAGAGCCATCTGTAACAGGGAGCTTAACTGATGACTGCGGGGCAAGAGATGGGAAGGAAATTCCAGAGAAACCTACTCCCAGAACAGCAAATCCATAATCACTACAGACAACCAACGGGACCTTGACAACTCTAATGTGCCCCCATGGCAGTATTCCACCTTGCACCAGGTAAAGGAAGGGACCAAAGATGGAGGGCACAGCCTGCCGCCCTCAGGAAGGGTCTTCAGCCCCCTGGGCTTGGCCCATAGGACTTCCAGCAGGACGGCACTTAGAAATGAGAGCATGTCGGGGTGCCTGGGTGGCTTAGTCGGTTGAGCCTCTGACTTCGGCTCAGGTCATGATCTCAGTCTGTGAGTTCGAGTTCCGTGTCAGGCTCTGTGCTGACAGCTCAGAGCCTGGAGCCTGCTTCAGATTCTGTGTCTCCCTCTCTCTCTGCCCCTCCCCTGCTCATGCTCTGTCTCTGTCTCAAAAATAAGTAAAAACATTAAAAAAAAAAAAAAAAAAAAGAAATGAGAGCATGTCAAGGTGGGTTTGCAGCACTTTCTTCTAAGACAGCAAGAGAACAGCATGTAGAGATGTGGTTTTCCCTTCTTTGGAGGTGACTCACTATGAGGCCTACCAATCCCTGAAGAAAGCCAGGATGATGACGTAGAGAAATCTACCCCCCCCCCCCCCCCCCCCCGCTAAATCTTCTCATAATTTAAATGAGAAGAAAAGGCCTAGAAGTAGGGATCTGGCTGAGCCCGTCAGGGGGCCACAGGCCTAGAGCATAAACATCGGGCGTTTCTGCCCTGGCCTGACCACCCCTCTGGGAAGTCCAGGGTCATGATCGTAGGAGCTCTAACCGGGCTGCTCTCAGCAGGCAGCTCTGAAGGCAAGTGGGGCAAAGGCCCCTCCGACCAGCAGACAATCGCAGGTCCAGGTGCCTTTCTGCCAAGGGCACCTTCCAAAAAGCCCAGGACATGACCTGATTTGGCACATGTTCTCTCACTGGACTCTCCAGGGATCAGGACGTATGAATGTTACTATCACCACCTACTTTTCATAGACACATAAAAAGGTCATAATGCAAATCCTTCAAAATACGGTCAAGCATCCTATCCTCTAGCCCAGCATGAGAAATCTGAAACTGTCACTGCTTCCAGCTAAAAAAGGAGGGGTCAGACGACCCTGACCTCTTATCTACGGTTAATGACAGAAGCTGGCCAACCTGAAAAAGACACAAGCAAAAGGATCTGAAAAGGCAGACTGCAGTCTTCTGAGAACCAAGAATCTGGGAACCTACACGTTCTAGGGGTGTCCTTTTAGTCCCCAGCTTCCAGCACCCTCCATCCACCCCCACAAACAAAAACCTTTAGGGGCACAAAATCGTGACATAACCTTTCCACCTGTGTCAACAGAAGAGAACACAAACATGGCAGCTGGTGGAAGTCAGCCAAAACATTAGCACCTCCCAAACTGCACAACCGTGGGTTCATAGCGCATGGACACCTGTGCCGTGAGGCCCCTGAGGCTGACTGACAGCACAGCTCGCCCAGCACCCGGTGGGGCACCCCATTGGAGCTGACCTTGTATCACAAATCAGGTGTGTGAACAACTTGGGAAACCCTGAGCTCCAGTGGACAGCCACTGCTGATGCAGGAAAGTAATCCCAAGGGGCTCAGGGTGGCACAGTGACGGCCGTAGCTCTGAGGTGTCCCGAGTCCTGCCAGGAAGCACATCTTCCTGCTGACAGCTAACATTCTTCTTCCAAGACAACTGTAAAATCTGAACAAGTAGACACTCCAGACCCCCCACTTCGGAGGCCCCATTCTTTAACCATTCACTGTGGGAAGGCCGGGCAGGAAGGGATCCTGCACGATATTTTCCCTCAAAGTCCCTGGCAATTCATGCAGAGATACAGGGAACGTGAGGCGGGGTTTCCAATGCCCTCATGCTCTGTGCCTGCCTAGGCTGTCCCCCAGTGGTGCTGATGGCGGCTCCCCCTTCTCCTGGAGGTGCGGGCACAAAGCAAGCCTCGGTTCTATTCTCACCACGCATTTAATGAATACATACCTTAAAGCTATAACCCTGGTCTACCAAGAACCTCTGCCGCTTGGTTGAGTAAGCCATTTCCTGTGTGTCCTGGGACACCAACGAGTAGAAGAAGGCATTGTACTCCTCTGCCACCATTCCTTAAGGGAGGCAAGGAAAAGACAAACATCATATGACTTCACTCATGTGGAATTTAAGATACAAAACAGGTGAACATAAGGGAAGGGAAGCAAAAATAAAAACAGGGAGGGGGACAAAACGTAAAAGATTATTAAATATACAGAACACACAGAAGGTTGCTGGAGGGGCTGTGGGAGGGGCGATGGGCTAAATGGACAAGGGGCATTAAGGAGGACACTTGTTGGGATGAGCACTGGGGTTATACATAGGGGATGAATCACTGGAATCTACTCCTGAAATCATTGTTGCACTATATGCTAGCTAACTTGGATGTAATTAATAAAATATATACATATAATAATTAATATTATATATGTAATATATAAACATAAATAAAATATATTTTTTATAATTAATACTATTTACATATATTATTATTTCATACACACACACACACGCACATATGTAACATATATAAAAAGAGAGAGGGAAGGAAAAAGGACAACATTAGCTGTTACGATGCCTGGAAGCAAGGCTCCAGGGCTCAAAAGTATGCTGACCCCCGCACAATGTGAGAGTTAGGGCGCTGAACCCCTAACCCTACAGAGCTGAAAACCCACATAACATCTAATTCCCCCAAAACTTAACTACTAATAGCCTACTGCTGACCAGAAGGCTTACCAGTAATATGGAATACTTGATGAATACGTATTTTGCATGTTATACATATTACATACTATTTTTAGTATAAAGTAAACCAGAAAAAGAACACATTATTAAGAAAATCGTGAACAAAAGTACACTCCCAGTACTGGAGTTATCCAAAAAAACCCCCACAGCTCAAACTACAGTTCAAGGGTCAACCACAATGCAGTGGGAGAGCTTTGCAGTCAAGGGGCTAATGGCCTGGACTCTGTGTGGGCACTTACTTCATCAAAATTAAAATTGTTTGGTTAAAGAACACCATTAAGAAAGTGAAAAAACAACCCACAGAATGGGAGAAAATATTTACAGAGCATGTATCTGATAAGGAATTTATATCTGGACTATATAAAGAACTATTACAAGCCAATAATGAAAAGACAAATGACCCAATTATAAGAAGAGCAAAGGATCTGAACTGACATTTCTTTTTAAAGAAATTTTGTTTGTTTGTTTATTTATTTTGAGAGAGAGAGAGAGAAAGAGTTCAAGCAGGGGAGGGGCAGAGAGAGAGGGAGAGAGAATCCTAAGCAGACTCTGCACTGATAGCAGAAAGCCCAATGTGGGGCTTGAAGCCATGAACCACAAGATCATTACCTGAGATGAAATTAAGAGTCGGAGGCTTAACTAAGCCACCCACGTGCCCCTGAACAGACCTTTCTCCAAAGAAAATATACAAATGACCAATGAGCCCATGAAAAGCATTGAACATATTAGTCATCAGGAAAATGCAAACCACAACCACAATGAGGTACCACCTGCCACTCCCTAGGATGGCTAGAATCAAAAAAGATCAGGGTGCCTGTGTGGCTCAGAAGGTTTAAGCGTCTGACGTGGCTCAGGTCATGATCTCATGGTTCATGAGTTCGAGCCCCACGGTGGGCTCTGTGCTGACAGCTTGGAGCCTGGGGCCTGCTTGGGATTCTGTCTCCCTCTCTCTGCCCCTCCCCAACTTGCACATGCTCTCTCTCTCCCTCTCTCTCTCAAAAATAAACAAACATTTAAATAAAAAAAAGTTTTAAAGAAAGGTTATTACAGCTATTGTCAAGGATGTAGAGAAACTGGATTCCTCACACATTGCTGCTAAGAGTGTCAAATGGTGCAGCCGTTCTGGAGGATAGTCTGGTAGTTTATTAAGATGTTCAACAGAGTTACCACATGACTCAACAATCTACTCCTAGTTATACCCAACAGACCTGAAAACATACACCCACACAAATTTGCACATGACTTTCATAGCAGCAGTATTCCTAAGAGCCAAAAGTGGAAACAACCCAAGTGTTTGTCAATAGAAGAACGAATAAATAAGACACACAATGGAATATTATTCAGCATTAAAAAGGAAGGAAATACTGATACATACTACAATAAAGATGATTCTTGTGAAAACATCATGCTAGTGAAAAAGGCAGTCACAGAAGACCCAGACTGCATGATTCCATACATATGAAATGTCTAGAATGAGCACAATTATCAAGGTAAAAATAGTCATGATTGCCTGCAGATGAGGCTGGGAGGCAAGAAGAAAGGAAGAGTTACTGCCAATGGGAAAGGGTTTCTTTCCTGGAGAGATGAGAATATTCTAAACACAGACTGTGATGATGGTTATACACTTTGCAATTATATTAAGAACCAATGGGGGCGCCTGGGTGGCTCAGTTGGTTAAGCGTACAACTTCAGCTCAGGTTGTGATCTCAAGGTTCATGGGCTCAAGCCCCGTGTCAGGCTCTGTGCTGACAGCTCGGAACCTGGAACCTGCTTCAGATTCTGTGTCTCCCTCTCTCTCTGCCCCTTGCCCACTCACACCCTGTCTCTTCCTCAAAAATAAACGTTTTAAAAAAAAAAGAACCAATGAACTGGGGCACCTGGGTGGCTCAGTCAAAGTGTCTGACTTCAGCTCAGGTCATGATCTCACAGTTTGTGAGTTTGAGTCCCACGTTGGACTCTCTGCTGTTAGCTCAGAGCCCACTTCGGATCCTCTGTCCCCTTCTCTCTCTACCCCTTCCCTGCTCTCATTCGCTCTCTGTATCTCTCTCTCAAGAATAAACATTAAGAAACAACAAATTAATGAACTATACACTTCCAGTGGACCGACTATATGGTTTGTGAATTCTGTCTCAATAAAGTTGCTTGAAAAAAAAAAAGAAAAAAAAAAACCAAAAAAACAAAATCCCAGGTCAGAAAAAAAACCTAGAGCAGAAGAATGATCACAGAAACTAGGACAGAAAATACTGAAGCCTGTAAAACCTGATCCTTCTGGAAAATCTGCACATTTTGCTTCACAGTCCAAATGTCAGCAGGTTCAATATCTGTGTACTGCCTCTGAATTCAATTGTTTCTTAGTCTTACAAGAGCTCACAGATGCAAAGGTAGCAGCCAAATACGTTACATATCAAATAGTATTTTTAAAAAAACAAATTCTACTCAAATTCAAAGGGGCTTTAAAATTAGATTTGTTTCTTTTGGGGGGAGGTAATGGGTAAGGCATTAAGTTAATGAGATACATTCACATATACTAGCCAGATGATATTCCTGTCAATTTATAAAAGCTATCGTTTCTCCAGCAGCCTTTTACACTGTTCTATTATATATGGCTCCCTCCTCACAAGAGTCCTTCAAGAGTCCTTCAAGAGGACTGTCACTCCCACTCTGGATGGGAAAGCAAGGCTCAGACCGGCAAACTACCTGCCCAAGGTCACCAGGGTGGTCTGGTGCTCAAGTTCATGCTATTTCTACTAACATGCCCTGTCTCCAGTTTAAATACAATCAGCCGCCTCTTAAACACATTCTACAACAGTACGATTCCAACATATGCCCCTACCCTTGTTTCCAGTCACCCTAGCAGTCCAGCTGCCCCTAAGGAAAGCAAATTCCCTGAGGACAGGGCCTGTATCCTGGTCTTAGGGCATGCCTGGTCCCAGGAGGAGAGATGCGGCCACTCTAAGTGTCAGTCCCTGCCACACCCACCGTTAGGGTCAGGGCCCTCTCACCACAGGTAACAAGCAGAGACTCCGGCCTTGCACCCTCATTCACTAAGCACGACACCCCTGCTGCGAGCTGTCGCCCAAGGCAGGACTCTTCACAGGGTGCGCGTGAAGTATCCCCGTGTGGCTGCCCGAGCCGCTCTTTCCAAAGCCCTCCCCAACTCCTGACTCAAGGCCCAGGGTTCAGTTCTAGCTCCCACACGGCACTGGCGGCCCAGCTCTGCTTCTTGCCTTTTATGTCCACAGCACTGCACACTCACACTGCTTCCCTGGCCCCCGATGGCCTACCAATGCGACAGCTCGGCTTAGAGGACACCCAACGCGGAGCAGGCAGCTGCCACGGAGAACGCCCACGTAGGAACTCCGAGGCCAGAGAAAGAACACAAGCCACGCTGATCTTGGTCGTTGCTTTGGGACCCCTCCCTGCGGCATCTACTTAGCCGGTGTCCCGGGGTGCCTGCTCACCACCACGGGCACGCAGGCAGCGCAGCCCTACCCTCTTCCGAGTCCAAGTGGCTCAAAAGGAAAGACTTGCTGGAGCAGAAGGCGTAAGGCCGCCTTTACCTTTTTTGGCTCGGAGCACTCGCCCCAGCCTCTGGGCCTCCTGCCGCCGGGAGCCACCATGAGATGAGATCTGAATGAGAACATTTGCTTCTGGCAGATCAAACGATGTGTCACCCACCTACAGAAATGAAACAGCGTTGAGTTTGACAAATTTTTTTTTTGTTTTTTATCTGGGACAAAAAGAAAACAATCAATTGGCCTGGAATTTAAATAAGCTCTAAAGATAATTGAGAGAGACAAACCCATCCTCTTCCCTCTGTACCGGGGTCCTGCGGATGCAGGCAGGCCTCTAGGACCTTCTGTGAACTCTCCTGAGAGCTGTCCTAAAGAAGCGGGTCAGGACTCCCAGTCCCCACCGGCCATCTCATTTATGCTCCCAGGCCAGGCTGCTAGGGACCAGACACAAGAGGGCCTATCGACAGAGATTCTTTGTAAAGGATTACTCTTCTTTTTTGCTACAGAAACACGTCTGCACAAAACCATCTACACTCGTGACTGGAGGCCAATGAAACCATCAGCACATGTGGGACACAGGACCTGTCAGGGCCCACTGCCCACACCAGGCTGGATCTGGTCAGGGTAGCGGCCTTGGCTTGAGGGTTCCAACCATGGAGGTTCCCAGCACACATCTAAGTGTGGTACTTACTAACCCAGCTGTGATCAACTTCATTGGCAAACCGCATTTATTTTGAGCTTTGGGCCTGTTCTAATCTGAATGCCTGCTCTACACTGTTGGGCCACAGCTTCTAACAGTATCACCAAGCTGGGCCTTTGTGCATTCGCACTGTGCCTACATCCACCGCCCACCACACCACGGCACAAGAACAGCCAGGATGAAGGTTGCCCACAGCCCACAGGAAGCAAAAACTCCACAAAGAGAACCTCATCTAAATGTCCACTTCTGCCAGAATAGGTAATGAAAATTTTCCCCTGGGATAGAGAAAATACAATTTAAAATTCCTATATCCCCAAAAGAAGTGGGGAAAACCTCAGTCAAGCAAAGAGACTTTATAAATTGTCCACAACACATTCAACCCCACAACTGCTCCTTCTGCTACCCATCAGAAAGCATTCCTGTCACCAGACACTGGAAACATGGGAATGAGAAGTGACACATGACGTCCCTTCAACAAACATGAATTCATGGCCCTCGCAATCACCCAGTGTCCCCTCTAGCCCTGGGGGTGCTGAGGCCTCACCACCACCCTGCAGGGCACACAGACCTTGGATATGAAGATGGTGTTGATTTTGGGGTTGTGCTTGAAATTCTGGAGAATCTGCATCCTCTCTCCCTGGGATGTAGGACCATAGATATAGGGTCTAAAGAAGAATGAGGTATGTTAGGAGGACCACAGAATCACCCCCCAATTAACATCAGTGGGAAAAGGAATTCTTGCAAGGTTGCTCCCTCCCGGGAAGCCCTCCACCATGCAAGAATATCAGAGGGAGGCCCATAAAAATGAGGGGCTATAGACCCTCAGCCAAGGTTCTGGTCACCACTCTCTTCAGGATTTCCTCCTTCACATTTTTCCTTGTTTCTGGACTGTGCTTTTTCCTGAATCCACGTCCCTCAATCTAAGCCTAGTGTCTACACGAGCAGTGCTAACACAGCATCCAGGTGGGACTAGGGGCCACTGAGGATGCCTCTGGTGTTTCCTGAGAAGCTCTGTCTAGATGCAGGGCTGGCTGGGATGCTGGCCCAGCCAGCCTTGCCTTCCTGGCCCCTGTACAGTCTGAACTCAGCTCCACCAGAGTGCTCACTCGGCCTGCCATTCCAGATACCAACTTGTGCCCACCTTCGGAGCCCAGCTCATAGATGGAGCCCCACCAAAGCAGCATGACTCTGGCCCCTGACCCCTGGGCTGAGGGTGACCAGGCTGCTGCAGAACCAGACCTTCAGACCCTAAGAGAACTTTGAGAGGCAAAGAAGGAAAACCAGGCACCTTCTGTACTCGGGTTTGGGGGAAGATTAAGCTGCCTTGGGGCAACTCCAACTCTTCACTTCTTACTTGTTCAGCCTAATGGCATATTCTTTCAGGGCAAACACATTGTCAGCAAAGACAATAATCTTGTCATTCCTCCTTTCATGAAACTTGATCAGAAACTGGCAAGCTCTGAATTTGTTGGGGTTCATGGTATACAGCAAGATTCGTTTCTTGGTTTTGATTGCCACATACTCCCGGTAAAACTCAGGAGACATCGGGCACCAAACCTGCGACACAGTAAGAATCAAGGGTCAGTTTGCAAATTTAAACATCACACAACTGGAAACTTTTAAAGACCATTAATTTAGCAGGACTAGCTTTAAAACAAATCAAAACAAAATCAAGTACCTAATGTTGAACCAGGACACTCTCATATTTATCTCTTAACACATAGATATAATAATAATAATTATTATTACTATTATTATTGTTTTATTTATTTTCGAGAGAGCACAGCAGGGCAGGGGCAGAGAGAGAGAGGGACAGAGGATCTGAAGCAGGCTGTGCACTGACAGCAGCAAGTCCAATGTGAGGCTTGAACTCACGAACCTCGAGATCATGACCTGAGCTGGTCAGATGTTCAACCGACTGAGCCACCGAGGCACCCCAAACACATAGATTTTTAAATGCATCGATATCTGGGGAATTACTTTCACACCAGCTCCAAGTAAGTAAAGGAAACCAGATTCTCAACCAGTGGTCCAAGTAATCCCTCCCGTTTAGACCACACCTCCACACACAAGTCTACACACAGCACTGCTATGGAGAAGCGCACACATACCTCCTAGCTCTGTCTGTTGAATTAGCCTAGCAATAACATCCTAGGAGTAATGAACACACCTAGCACCTAGATCTTGGTTTGTAAATTCCACTCTTTGCTAAAAGGGCACCTTGGAGAAATGGCTGATTTCCAGGGCCAGAATAGGTAGGGAAAGTACCAGATAAACCTAAAATACCTTGCTGTGCCAGAAAGCAAGGAAGTGCTCAAAGAATGGGGACATGTCAAATAGATACAGGAGCCAGGCTGAAGGGGTCCCACTGGTCACATCTGAGACAATTTGATCCTTCAAATAAAAATGACAGGAACACTCTTTGGGGCCTCCTCTGTGCTGGGCCCTTGTGCATGGGCTGCTAGCAAGCTTAAGGAAACTCAGACAAATATACTCAAGTGCCATGGGTTTTAAAGGTCTCAAGGCTGTGAACACACAAAAATGACCCTCTGGAAACTTTGCACTGAACAGGCCACAAAGCCTATCCTGACAGGCTCTGAATTCTGGGGTGTGACCAGTGCCACTTCTGTGTGATCACCACAGACCATTTCTTCATGCTGCAACCACTGTGGACTCAGCTGCTGTCGCTCCATGCCTACCACTGGCCTGAACTCGAATTCTTAGGTTTTGCTGCCACTGTTTTCTGGTTCCCCCTGGGCTGTGTCCTGTTATGACTCCGTTAGGATTTCTAGTTCTTTATAGCCAAAGCAATTCTTTTTCCACGGTAAAATCTTTAAAATCGTGCATTTCACAGAACATGAATGGTCCACAGACATAGGAAGCAATACTCAAGGTCATTAGTAAACAGGAAAATACAAATTAAGATCATAAGGAATACCATTTTCATACTTAGTATGTCAGCAAACAATTAAAAGAAAATAAAACTCAGTATTATGTACTCAGTATGATGTACTCCACATCACTCAGAAGATGTGGAGTAATCTCACTCACCCGTGATGAGAGTGTCAGCCGGTCCAATACTTTGGAAAACAGTGTTTTCTAGGACACAACTAGTGAAGAGAACAGCCACACAGCCTTTGACCTAGATATGCTACCTCTGGGTGTATCTGCCAGAGCAGTGGCCTTCAGAGTTGAATCATTTTAGGCCACAAACTAAACATTCATATGCATGAACACAGTTGTATTAAACAACATATACTCAAGAACAAAAACAAAAAACAACATCTACCCTTAATGTACTTATGCATTTTGGTAGATTCTATTCTTTCCTGATAATGACCCAATAAAGTAATGTCACCGCCTACTATGGGACCACAGTCCACAGTACAAACAACACTGCTTTAGAAAAAAATGACCCAAGGCCCCAGAAAACAGGTATAAAAATATTTGCAGCAACACTATCACAACAGCAAAAAAAACAGAAACAAAAACAAAACACTAAGCTCCAAATTTATGAAGAATAAATCAGTGGCTTCCTAGGGCTGGGAGCAGAAGCAGGGATTCATGGCAAATGGGCATGAGGGAAATTTCTGGGGTGGTGACGGGGTGGTGGGAAATGCAATTCAAAACTGGAGGGTGAGGACAGCTACAAAATTCTTTACACTGACTAAAATCACAGAATTTACTTACTTACAACAGGTGGATGTTATGAAATATCAACTTAACACCTCAGTAAAGCTGTTACAAAGACAAACTTAGCAACCCAAGTGTCTGTCAACATTATTTTTAGTGCTGTGCAGTATTTCATCATATATCCTGTTGTGGTATATTTGTACAATGGAATACTGCAGAGCACAGCTACCTGCATCATCAAAAAAGTAATACAGTACGCAAGGGATAAAAGTACCAAGCAAGGGACACAAGTCATACGAGAACACACAAAACTAGGTTCTATTTTCATATACAGGAAGACTTTTTTTGAAGGCAACGCTAAACAAAGTAGGTGATGGAAATATACACAAGAGGTAAAATAATAAAGGGAGAGGATGACAAGTTCTGTCGTGGGACAGTGAATCCCCTGTTGGAGGAGGGGAGACACAACTGGAGAGGAACAGGCCCTCAGAGATTCCGGCAATGCTCTGTTTCGTAGGATGCGTGTTGATTATGAAGAGGCAACTACAGGGTAAGGAAGTTTTCAGCAGAGTAAGTCTACCTGCACAGGTTCCTCACACTCACCGTTACCCAAGAGGCCCCCTTCTGCCCTTGTGGGACAGAGGCCACCTGACCCTAGCCAGTGAGTGACAGTCATTTCAAGTTGCCAGGAAGGATGTTTGCAATTGTTCCTTCTGAGAAGACTTACCTTTGAATGCGTATTTTCAACATTTACCTGTACAGGTATTTACTGTGGAACAAGACTGGGACAATGTGTTTCCCAATGTGTTTACAAATGATGTAGGCCACAGGTGCCTTCTGGGGACACCAAAACCAAGAGGCTTTGACCCTGGGGTGGCCTGGATGGTGGCCCACACAGGAGCACCCAGGAACTCCTCAAAGGTGAGGGTGGGCAGGACCATCCAGAGGTGCTCACTCCCAGGGAAAAGGAGGAGTGGATTTAGAGGTCAAACTAGCCTGGATTACCATCCCGACTTGAGCACTTACTGACTGTGTGCCCCTGGAAAGGGGTTTTGTTTCACAAGTCTTTGGAGTGGGTAGAACACCGCCCACCTCACAGGGGGACTGAGGGAACAGTACAAAGTGGCAACACTTCTGCTCAAGTCCTGACTGTGTATCTGCCCATGGGGAGGGGACCTGAACCATTTCTCCTTAACCATGGGTGGAATCCCTCTCTCGAGACCATACCAGGAAGGGGAAAGCTACCTCGGCACACTGGACTTTGGCGATGTAGCCATTGTTCTGCAGCTCCATCCAATTGGCTTCGTAGAGCTTGGGGCCAATCAGAAAATTTAAGTCGACAATTTTGTCATCTTCCCGGACGAGGGTGGCGGTCAAACCCAGCTTGCAGTGGGCCTGCACGATGGTAAGCACCCGTCGGAACATCCTGGCTAGGGAAACAATCAATGCATTCACACTGTCACTTTTTTTAACATTTTTTTAAATGTTTACTTATTTACTTTGAAAAAGAGCACAAGCAGAGGAGAAGTAGAGAGAGACGGAGAGAGAGAAACCCAAGCAGGCTCTGCACTGTCAGCACAAAGTCCAATGTGGGGCTCCATCTCACAAATCATGAGATCATGACTTGGGCCAAAATCAACAGCCAGAGGCTTAACCGACTGAGCCACCCAGGTGCCTCAACACTGTCACTTTTTTAAATGCTCAAGTACCACACACAGCCTTGCGACTTTACACGGGCCTGTGACACTAAGTGGGCTAACCCCGGGTTTCTGAATCATAGGAACCTGGCTCTAGACCAGAATGACTAGGCAAGAACACTTAATCATCACTTTCAGACCTGTCCAAAAGAAGGAAGAAAAAGAGAACAAAAGGGAGAAATGGCTTTAGGGAAGCTCCAAATCAGTGAGCCCCAGGATCCTTCCTTGTAACAGCTAAGCTACCAACAGGAGTGCAAATGGTGAACTGAAACACGATGTAACACTTAAAACACCAGTGAGCTCCAAATGATGCAAGGAATGTATTCATCCTAAAACTTGTACCCAGGATACCAGGAAGATGGCTGGGTGACCATGGGATCAGAGAAACAAAAGGAGCCGGGTCTGCTGGACTTCCTACCATCTTCCCAGAAAGCAGGAGACAACAGGGAGACATGAAACCCCAGGCAACTCCCTTCTCCTTAGGAAACTCCCTTCTCTGAGCTTTCCAATTAGATTCATCTGGTCCACCAGCAACCTCCTGTCTCTGTTTGGAATGTTCTAATTCTGGTTTATCAAATTAAATAAACACATAAATGGGATTAAGATACTAATTTCAAAAAGAACCAATTAATGGGTTTCGATGGGCTCATCCTTTAAAAATACTAATACTCCGGGGGTGCCTGGGTGGCTCAGTCAGTTAAGCATCTGACTTTGGCTAAGGTCATGATCTCGCGGTTCCTGAGTTCGAGCCCCAAGGTCAGGCTCTGTGCTGACAGCTCAGAGCCTGGAGCTTGCTTCAGATTCTGTGTCTCCCTCTCTCTCTGACCCTCCTCTGTTGCAATTAATTTGTCTCTCTCTCTCAAAAATAAGTCATAAAACATTAAAAATTTTTTAAAAATACTAATATTCCAAAAAAAGGTTAAAATGTGTTTCGTTTATCTTATAATACAATTAAAAGTGAGGTTAGTGATACTGCAGAAACAGAGGTTAACAATCTGAGGAAGGAAGGGTCAGACTGCACCAGAACACAAACCAAAAACATAAGAACAGTGAGATAGCAGAGGACTGTCTGGGCCCCCAGTAAGTGTCCAGGTCTTCCAAGCCTAAGGTGGTTTGCACATACACTTGAAGACAAAGACCAGCAGCATAGTTATCTCCAAGGACTGTGCCGCTCCAAAAAAAGGGGAGCCAAGGACCGCAGACCAGGCTCCTCGTGTCAGAAGGGCATGGCAGCCAAGGCAATGGAGACAGCAACCTCATGCGGGTGCCAGGGAGGCAGCGCCGGGGACAGCCCAGAGATACTATCAACCCAAGGGAAGCATGAGTCTGCTCCCTGCCTGGATACTCTGCAGCCAGAAAGAAGCCCCCGCTGTGGCATCTGCCCTACAGACCAGCCACATCCCACTACCACATTCTCCAACAGCCATAGGGCTGTCAGGAGGAGGAACCCACATATGACACAGTGTACAGATGGTTAAGTTTTTACACAGCTATGTCCCTGTGAAATCACCCAGGTCAAGACAAGTGTTCCTAGCACCTAGAAGCCTCTCCTCTGACCCTGCCTGTCAATACCAACACTCCCCTCTCAAAGGAATCACCATCTCACTTGTCATCCAAACTTTGTATTAATAGAATTACAATACATATTCTGTGGGTGTGATTTGTTTTGCTGTACATGTCACAGGTGTCAGTTGTCTCCCACTTCGTCCCTAGTCCAAGCACAGTGCTTGATACATAGTGGGTTCTTAATAAATACTTCCTAAAATAATGAAAGTGGCACAGTGCAGTAAACACTTAATACATGCAAGTCTGCAGTTACCGATATTTTATCAATACAGTGAGTGACACAATAGGACTCTTTTTGGATGATGTCTAAAAGAAAACAGCCATCTTTACCTCTTGAGATAAATCTCAAAGATTTATCATTCTACCTCATCCAACGTGGTATACTTGTTTAACAATCAAGAATCTTGCTGTGATTTGTTAGGATCCCCTAATTTAACATTGGCTCTCTGGCCCAGTGAGCATGGCCAAGCCAAGAAGCTCACAAGAACACGACTGAACTCAGAATTCTATTTAGAGCTGTTTGGTTGTTTTTTTTTTAATTTTTTTTTTTCAACGTTTATTTATTTTTGGGACAGAGAGAGACAGAGCATGAACGGGGGAGGGACAGAGAGAGAGGGAGACACAGAATCGGAAACAGGCTCCAGGCTCTGAGCCATCAGCCCAGAGCCTGACGCGGGGCTCGAACTCACGGACCGTGAGATCGTGACCTGGCTAAAGTCGGACGCTTAACCGACTGCGCCACCCAGGCGCCCCTAGAGCTGTTTGGTTTTACTCTCCTACCCAGCCAGAGACAAACTGACCCAGTGAATCAGGAAGAGAAAACACACAGATGGCAAGCATGAAATTTTGTGGGGTACACCCTGTATCCTCATCACCAGACAACCAATCTCAAGCCTGGCTGCCGCCCTCTGAAACCTGGGACCTAGGCTAAAAACGAACATCAACATAAACTAAGTACATACGCAGGTTTCCCAAGTTTCAAACACAGACTCCAAAAGAACCACTGCACAGCACTTCCAAACTCATTTGTAGGATGTGATTCTCTAGGTCATCGATTTCCAATCCAATCAGAGCCAGTAACCTCCTGCTCCTTAAATTTTTTTTTTGGAGTTTAGTTTTTAAATTAGCACACAGTAAAAAGTGACCTTTTGCTGGGGGTGGATGGGATTGGTTCTATAAATTTTAACACATGTGAAGATCTGTGTAACCACCACCACAATCAGGATACAGACAAACCCATTACCCCCAAAACATGCCCTCCTGTTCTCCCTTTACAGCCACACCCTGGCACCCACTGATCTGTTCTCCATCACTAGTTTTGTCTTTTCAAAGGCACTATACACCATATAACCTTCCAAGATGGGCTGATTTCGCTCAGCAAGTACCTCTGAGATTTCTCCAAGTTGTTGCATGTAGCAACAGTGTGTTGTTTTGTGGCTGAATAGAGTTCCAGGGGAGGGACCTTCCCATTTGTCTATCCAGTCACCTGCTGTTGGGCATTTTGGTTGTTTCCAGGTTTTGGAGACTCTGACTAAAGCCCCTACGAACATTCATGTACAGGTTTTTGTGTGAACCTGAGTTTTCATTCTCTAGGACAGATGCCCAGGGGTGGGCCTGATGAGTCACATGGCAATTTTCTAAGAAACTGCCCAACTTTCCACAGTGACTGTACATTTTGTGATTCCTCTGGCGGTGCATGCCAGCTGCTCTGTACTCTCGTCAGTTATTGTCAGTATTTTCCATCGTGGCCACTCTGATGGGTGTGTGGCAGCATCTCATCGCATGGTAGTAATGTGCACTTCCCTCAGGGCTAATGATGCGGAATATCTTTTCAAAGGCTCCTAGGCATCTGTATATTCTCTTTGGTGAAATGTCTACTCTTGTCTTTTGCCGATTTTCTAACATCTCTGCCACCGCCAGAATGTCTAACTGGCAATCAAATGAACGTGCCTAAAGCCGAACCCCTGCACTCTGCAAACCTGTTCCTTCTACAGCTTTCCCCAGTTCTGTAGCTTTCCTTCCAGTTGCTCAAGCCAAAACCCATATGGTCATCCTTGATTTCTCTTTCTTTCAGGTCTCATGGCCAGCCTGTCAGCTCTGCCCTCACAACACATCCAGAAGTAGATTACCTTTATTCTTACTGTTCAAGCCTCTTGGTTGGGCCCATCCAGCTGCTTCCACCCTTGCCTCCTTCCGTTTATTCTCAGCACAGCAGCCAGGGTGGTACTTTCATAGTACATGACAATCAGACCATGTCACCCTTTGCTCAAATCCCTCAAATGGCTTCCCACCCACTCATATAGTACAAGCCCAACACCCTACAGTGACCTACGTATAGGATTTGGCCCACACTCTATCCTGCCTGGCCCTCTCTAACCTTGGCTTTGACTGCTCTCCTCTATGTCCCTCCTGCCGCATAGTCATCTTGGTGCTGTCGGACCATGTCAAGTACTCTCCCACCTTGGGACTAATGCTGCCCTGTTCCTTCAACCTGAATGACCCCCAATCCCTACGTGGCTTGCTGTGAACATCAATAGGTACCCTCAGACATGCAGGAGGGCTGGAGGGGTTCTCATTAACTGAAAAGAATGATGCTAGGGCCACTTAGGCAGTATTTTGAACACTACGTGAAAATGCCTCTGATTTCATTTCATGCAGAGAAATCCCTAATTTACATTTAACTAACCAGAGCTTCCCCTTCATTTGTTTTATCAATGAATACTAGAATACTATGTGGCAATAAAAGGGCAGATACTACCAATACAATGTTATATGGGTCAACCATCATGCAAAGTAAAAACAGCCACATCTAAGAAAATATATATTATATGAGTCTGGAAAATATATGAAATATTTACTATTATATATAACATATATTCCTTAAAACATATATGAATTATATATCATATGATTCACATTATGGTATTTCCCGAAAAGGCAGGTCAACTATAGAGACAAGAAGCACTTCCATGGTTCTCTGGGGCTGGAGCAAAAACACTGACTGTAAATGAGTATGAGGGTGAGGTTCTAAACCTGGATCACAGTCACGGCTGCACAACTCCATAAACCTGTGAAAAATCTTGAATTGTACATTTATAATAGGTAGTTTTTACTGGTGGAAATTGTATCAATATAGCTATTTCTTTTTTAAAAAAATGACTGCCTGCAACACTTGGAGAAGTTGGGCTTCTGTAACGTATCAAGGATCAATACTTCAATTCAGCCTTCAAATAAAACAAACACCATTACGGCAAGGACTTCAGTGCTGCTGGTCCAGTTTTCACAGCACCATAAGCCAACCGGTTAAGGGTAAACTGAACTACAACAGTAAGATTGAGGAAGAAGGGAAAAGCCATTTTCTGAATGACTACTGTGGGCCCGTGATTCACGAAGCTGTCTGCCACCCACCCTCATGCCCACCCCCCACATGCTTCGGACTTACTTTAAAACTTTACCCAGCAGACCTTTCTAGCAAGACAGATGAGCTACACAGCAGTCTTCCCTCCACCCAACGAACAGAAATCAATTTTTGTCTCTGCAATGAGCAGGTAGCTCGGCTCTCAGCCTGCTTACCTGGTATGGTATGTACTTCATCCAGGATCATGAGGCCCCACTCCTGAGTTTTGAGCCACTCCATGACTCGCTCAGCCTCCCAGGACCTTTTGGTGGTGTGGCCCAGCATGGAGTAGGTGCTAATGGCAATGGAGCAGCCGATGGGCTTGTCCTTGGCATCAGAGGTGAAGCGGCAGATCTGGCTGTCGTCAATGGTGGACCACATCTTGAACTGGGCTTTCCACTGCTCCACAGACACAGCTGAGTTGCCCAGTACCAGACAGCGCTTTCTCACGGTGCAGGCAGCTGTCACACCAACCAGGGACTTGCCGGCACCTATGCGAAACCAAAGGGCAATGCCACCCAAGGCCAGGTTGCAATGAAAGACAAAGACAGGGGTGCCTGAATGGCTCAGTCGATTAAGCGTCCAACTTTGGCTCAGGTCATGATCTCACGATTCGTGAGTTTGAGCCCTGTATCGGGCTCTGTGCTGACAGCTCAGAGCCTGGAGCCTGCTTCGGATTCTGTGCCTCCCTCTCTCTCTGCCCCTCCCCTGCTCATGCTGGTCTCTCTCTCTCCCTCAAAAGTAAACATTTAAAAAAATTTTTTTGAAGGACACAGACAGAATCCACACACAAATCTGGGTGAATTACTTGCAATAACCCTCAGAGCCGATACCATGAGGCACTTCTTGTTCCAAGGTCTCTTTTCTTCTCTATAGAAAGGAGACACGTCCAGCTCACGCACAAATGTGACAATTAAGAGAGACAGGCACCAGGCCCTCCTGTGGCATTTTCCATGAATTTTGTTCTAATGTTGAAATCTCAAAACTCACCAGAGATAAGAGACCCTCTTATTGCTGAAATTGTGAACATGAGGAAATGAAAGCGGAGGTACACGTGGCCCCTGCCATGGGAAGGTGGTGCCTCGGAGGAAAAGTGTGCCCAGCACACAGACCACACCAAGGGCCCAGTACAAGGCAGCTCTTAGACTGCACAACGTGCTGGGATGAGAATTCAGGCATACAGGAGATGTGTACACTACTGGCAAAGACACAGGCGAAATTCCAGGGTTTCCAAGTTTACTATCTTCCACCATTTGAAGATCAAGATAAAAATCAAGCTATTCCTTTAAACAGCATTTCCTCCTTCACCAGGCATGTGTATCAAAATCACCCAGGGAGATTAAAAAAAAAAAAAAAAAATGTGGAGGCACAGGCCTCTCCCCTGGAGATTCTAACCTCCTCAAGTCTGAGGTAGGGCCCCCAGGTGAATGTGCTGTGACCTCTGGCCAAGAACCTCAGCCAGGACCTGACATGACTTAGGACAAATGATATCAGACAGGTGCCAAGGAGGCTATACTCTCCTTTCTTGGATGTGCACACTGTAATAAGCCATCCAGGAACGAGCAAAGCTTCTCTGCTATGAAGTCTCCAAATACACACACTTACAAGCTGATTGCAAAGGATGAGACCCTAACTCCAGTGTATAAGATATCACCTGCCCCTGCAAGTGCAAGCTGGTGCAGCCACTCTGGAAAACAGTATGGAGGTTCCTCAAAAAACTAAAAATAGAACTAGCCTATGACCCAGCAATTGCACTACTAGGCATTTATCCATGGGATACAAGTGTGCTGTTTCAAAGGGACACACGCACCCCCACGTTTATAGCAGCACTTTCAACAATAGCCAAAGTATGGAAAGAGCCCAAATGTCCATCGATGGATGAATGGATAAAGAAAATGTGGTGTATATATACAATGGAGTGTTACTCGGCAATCAAAAACAATGAAATCTTGCCATTTGCAACTACGTGGATGAAACTGGAGGGTATTATGCTAAGCGAAAATAGTTAGAGAAAGACAAAAATCGTATGACTTCACTCATATGAGGACATTAAGAGACAAAACAGATGAACATAAGGAAAGGGAAACAAAAATAACATAAAAACAGAAGAGACTCATAAATATGGAGAACAAACTGAGGGTTACCGGACGGGTTGTGGGAGGGGGGATGGGCTAAATGGGGAAAGGGCCCCAAGGAATCTACTCCTGAAATCATTGTTGCACTATATGCTAACTAATTTGGATGTAAATTTTTAAAAATAAAAAATAAAATGAAAAAAAAAAGACAGCGCCTGCCCCACATCACTGTCACTGCCCAAGATCTTACACATTGCTTAGTCGATGTGTTTACCATCTGTCTCTCTACAACCAAAATGAGCTCCCCGAGGTCGGAAGTGTTGTTCTATCCACCACTGTATCCCCACTGCTGAGGTCAAAGCCCTGCACACAGCAGGCACTCAAATATCTGTTAGGTCACAGATCAGGGCGTCATCTGACCTCAGCTGCTCCCTGGCCAGGTATGATTTAGAGAAGGGCACACAAAGGAGAGCAAGAGAAAGCTGGCAGACCATGACAGAAGAGTCTGGCCACCTTCTTCTTTCAGGTGTCACTTACCACAAGGAAGAACGATGACCCCTGAGCGGGCACGTCCATTCCCAAACATCTTCCGCAAGCTCTTTTCCTGATACGGTCTAAGGACGGCTGTGGGTTTCAGGTCAATGTTGATATCAGGGTTAACAGAATCATTCCGGAAGTCATACTCTGCCAACAGGGGATACTCCAGGTGGATACAACGTTTCTGGAGCTCTTCAATCATTTCCTGGGGAGTGAGCATGGAAGACATTTATAATCTTGTTAAATCCAAAGCATGCTCATAAACTATGCATAATCCGAGGGGGTTAATGGTCAAGAAGACAGCATTTTATGTAGGCTTTTACAATTTCAGATCTTGATCTGCTTGATATCAAGTAGATATCTGCTTGATAACAGCTGGGTTAAAGCACAGAAAAGCAACTCAAGTTAAGGACACAAACAAAATTAAATCCAGTCACCAAAATGCCACCAAAACCACCAAAATGCCCCTCAGACACTTCCCACATCTCCCAGGAACTTGTGAAGACTGACCCAGCAGCCAGAGTCACAGGACACTCCGATCTAACCCCATCAGGAGGAATGATGCCACAGCTCACAGACACCATAAAGGAGAAAGCAATTTCAGGAAGACACGGGGATCCCTTCCTCTCACACAGACCGCAGAGTCCATGCAGGGCTGGGCCGCTTGGAGAGGGGTACATTCACTAACCTGCTTGACTTCAAAAGATACTGTCTGGGTCTCTTCTTCTTCTTCCTCATCCTTGTCCATTTGTTCGTAGAAGTCAAACAGGTCTGTGGGGATATCAGATTTTCCCTGTGGGTCTGTCACCCGGGAAGTGGAAGGTCCACCACTGCCCTCAGCAGTCTTGGCGATCTGTAAAAAAGGCAGGATCTGAACCTCTGTGCAACAATGAAACTTCATGCCACCAAGCAAGAGCCAAAGTTGAACAAGCAACTGCAGCTGTAAGAAGACAGGAGGGGTGCCTGGGTGGCTCAGTTGGTTGAGCATCCGACTTCGGCTCAGGTCATGATCTCGTGGTCTGTGAGTTCGAGCCCCGCATCGGGCCCTGTGCTGACAGCTCAGAGCCTGGAGCCTGCTTCGGATTCTGTGTCTCCCTCTCTCTGCCCCTCCCCCACTCATGCTCTGTCTCTCTCTTTCTGTCAAAAATAAATAAACATTAAAAAAAAAATAGTAAGACAGCAGGGTCCCAAGATGCAAATGCTGAACTCAATGTCCCAATGCTCCCACTACCAAGGGTGACCCAGGAGCCCACGTACAGCCGACTTGCTCGTGAACGTCTCTGTGATGAGCTCCGTGGCCTCCCCGTCAGAGTTCCGCAGGCGGCACTCCCGGATCACCGGATCCTGGAGAAGATGCTGGATGACATCAGGGTGGGAGCTTTCAACGAAGTACCTAAAAGAGGGGAGGGAAGGAGGTGACTACTGAGCAGTACACCATTTCCAGAAGGTTCTGTGGCTCATTTGATCAGATGGGCTGGAAATCGTGGCTCTGTGCTTCTCTCAATCTCTTAGTCTCCCATACCCTTGGCCAGATCTGAGCTGCGAGCTACTGGCCAAGATATAACAAATGAGGTTGTGGACAGAATCTGGCTTTGAGGTCAAATAAGGAGTGGCCGGAGCCTCAGCGTCACTGCTCGGGAGCGGGGAACACAGTGGCCAGTAAATGAATTCCCAGTTTTGGTCACTTCCCTTCGCTCATCCCTTCTATCCCCTTACTCAGGGGAGCAGGTGCTGGTGCAGACAGACAGCCCACAGACATCAGCCCCTTGCCACCTGCTCTGCACAGGGCACAAGTGCCTTGGGGGGCTTGTCACAGGATCCCTTACCTGTTGTGCTTCAGGACCAGCTTGACTTTTCCGTAGCTGACAGTACACAGCTGCAAAGAGTGACAACATCCAACAGGCACAATTAGCAATACTCGGCTCACTCAGGACACATTCATTAGTGGGTATGTCTTACTACCTACCAAGTGAAGACTTCAGTTTACCCAATGTGCAATCCTAAAGAAGTCAGGTCTGCCAAAGGTGAGCTTTTTCTTATTAAACTCTACTCTTGAGAGTAAAACCTTGCTTTTGCCTGGCTCTTTCTGATGCACATCCCTTAATTTATAAAATGCTACATAAAATCTTTCTTTTATTTTCCCTTCCCTTTCCTTCTCCATTCCCACAGGCCCCAACCTAATCCAATGGTTCATCCAGCCACACCAGCATTATTACAGGTCCCAGCACAAAACTGGCACAGAGCATGTATTTAGTAATTGCTGTGTAAATTAAATGCAAAACCCCCTGGCCTCCTCACCAATGTTCCTATTTCTCCCAACTAGAATGTAAGCTTTGGAGTGCCTGGGTGGCTCATTCAGTTAAGCATCCGACTCTCGATCTTAGCTCAGGTCTTGATCTCACGGTCATGAGTTCAAGTCTCACACTGGGCTCTGCGCTGGGCATGAAGCCTACTTAAAAATAACAATTAAAAAAACAGAATGGAAGCTTCTTGACAGAAGAGACTAGGGCTGAAATCTTCTAGGTTCCCAACAATCTTCAGGACGGAAAGCAGCAGAGGTTGTGTGGTGGCCGTGGAGATCTGCCGCTCAGCTCTCAGGCTGTGACCAGCCCCTGCTGCTGCCCTTCTGGATCCCCTGCTGCATTATACCAACACCTACATTCCTGCAGGCAGCTCCAGGCCAAGACTGAGCACAGCCAGCGTGCTAATGCAGGGTTCATTCCAGCAAGGTGAGGCCCTTTTCCCTGGGCACCTTTCCATATCACAAGAAGACAGAACTCCTACCAGGGCTCCTGTCAGCTTCCCTGAGATCGGATGCATCACTGTACTGACGGTCTGTGGCACTCACCAGATCTGGGGGTCTGAATCCAACTCCCTTAGATCAGCTGAAGGTGACAAAAGCCACTGTCATCTATTCTGAATGGCATTGACCTGTCTCTCAGGACAAACCCAAGCATGTCCAATGCTCTTCATATGGAACCCTATCCACTTCAACACTTGCAAGTTCTTTTTGATTTTCCCTAATGGAAAGTGTTGACTATTGGTCCCGTGCAGGAATTCAGCCTTAGACAGAGTTTACCACTTATATTAGTCTGCTCAGCTGCTGTTCAAAACACCACAGACTGGGTGATTTAACAACAGAAACATTTCTAGAAGTCCTCCATCAAGGTGCCAGTGATTAGTTTTTAGTTAAGGCTCTCTTCCTGACTACCTTTTCACTATGTGCCCATATGACCTCTTCCTTGTGCACGTGCAAAGAGAGCACCTGAGCTTTCTGGGTGACTATTCTTAAAAGGATGCTAATCCTATTGGATCTGGGCCCCACTCTTATGACCCCATTTAACCTTAATTACTTCCTCATTACAAATATAATCACATTAGGGGTTACAGCTTCATATGAATTTTGGAGGGGACACAATTCAGTCCAAAACACCATTCACTTCTGGCTGCATTCCCAAATAACCCTGGCCAGAATGGGCCTGAATTAGTATCCCCAATGTGTTAGTGTTCATTGTATCAGAGCGCTCATGAGAAGTGTGGCCTCAGCAAGAAGAGATCTAGAAGAGAAGCAGCTGCGGGAATCAGTTATGTCTCTCCACACGAGATCTGAATGGCATCTTCATGATGGCCACAGGTTGACAATGGGTAGCACCTGTCCACTATTAACACATTCACAAGGAAGGCAAAAGAGCTGGCCTTAGCTCCCCACTTGCCTTAATAAACTGAATAATTCCATCAGGGACTCCTGTCTTGCTGAGCTTCCTGAGGTATTCAGTGATGTCACTAGTTTGTAGCCCAACACTGACAGCTGCATACAGGGAGTAGGCAGTTAGTTTGTACTCATGCACGTGGGTTGGTCGGCACACTGGCTCTGCAATAGCCACCAGGAAGTCTTGAGCATATTTGTAAACCGGAGAGAAGGCTTCTAAGAAGATGTGGCCATCAGGAGCCTAAGAAACACCAAATGGACATGACAGACAAAACAAAAAACAAAAAAAAACAAATGAAGTGTAGAGACTATTAGACTCTTTCCCACACCATTACCCAGAAAAGATAAGCTGCCCAAAAAGGGATCTTTAACACCACGGATATTTTTGTAAGCCCTCCTTCAGCCAACTGTGGGCCTGTTACTTTAATCAGATCCAAGGAATGGAGAGATTAGAAGAGCAGGTTTCCGAAGTCGGTTTCCACTCTTCTTCACAGGGAAAGCCTACCTTACTGGCTATCTTCAAGGTACCTTTAGGTTAGGTTTCAAACGAACGTAGACTATTACCTACTTCGAGCTGAGCAACAGAGTGGCCTAGCAAATATATAGCTTCCATTACTTTTTGTAGATGGGTAATTAAAATGTTACACAATAAACGGCATTTGCTCAGTAAATAAAAAAGTATTTCCACGCATGTGGTAGAACTGAAGGGAAGGGGAGAAGGAGGGGCTAGAAACAAAGGCTAGTGTGCCCTGGGTACCTGCTCCTTCTCAGGCTGCTCAAACAGCATGTGTGAAAGCCGTCTCCCAGCCAGCTCCGGAGGGCAGTACCCTGCATTTCCATTTGGGGTCCAAAAACCGAACCAGCTTGGCTCTGCCCTGGCGGAGGGTATGCTTACCACCCAGAGGGGCCTCGAGGTGTGGTCGTCCTTCAGCGGCATCTGCAGCCTGTAGTCCTTGGCTCCATATTCATCAACTTTGGTGCCGGACTCATCCACCTGCTTCCCAGCCGCCGAGGGGACCGCCTCCTGAGAGTCGTTCCCGGGGACGTCGTCGTCATCTTCTTCTTCATCCTCGTAGTGCCGCTTCTTGGACTTCTTCTTATCTGCAGATACGGACACAGAAGTGAGCGCAGCAGGAGCCTAAGGTTCCCTCCGCACTGCTGAGCGACATTTCGAGGGAACCTGGCAGCAGCAGTACTTCATTCACCAACGCCATGCACCCCTAGCCAAGAGCCACCTGCGTGCCGCTGGCGTCCTCTCCCTCCAACGATTCCCACCCGGCCCACGACGCAAGGCGGCCCAAAGGTCAGGGATCGCCCCCTGCCCAGCAGCTTGTCGCGACAGCATGAACAGGCCGCGAGACACTGCGGGGCCGGCAGCCGCTGAGAAGCCCGGAGCGGCTACGACACAGGACGACGGGGAAGGCGAGCGCAGGCAGGCCCCAGAGCGCCCGCGCCACGTCTCACCGCGGTCTCCCCGGTCTCTTTTGCCCATGGCAGCAACAGCACCACACGGCCTGTGCCGCCGGGTCTCCGCGGCGGCTGCTCCCAACGGGGCTTCCGGTTCACACCGGACGCTCTTCCGGCAAACGCACAGGAAGTCCCGCCTCTGGGCGGCGGGTCGTTGGGTGGGCGAGCTAGCCGGCAGACTAAGGGGTGTCTGTTGTGTTCCCGTGTTGCAGGCCCTTTTTCCCCAGCCGTTCTTTCCTGTAGTCAGTCAATGAAATATTTATTGAGCATGTTTATGCGTCCAGGCGCATAAAGCGTCCAGCCACTGTTTTAGTCTTGGGGTAGGATAGTGAACAAAGTAAAGGTCCTAAATTCTGACAGGGATGTGGGCAGTAAACGCATACGGCGTTCTGTACTCTAAGAAGAAATAAAACAGGGCCCAGAGTAACAGCGCCATTCCAAACAGAGAGACCCCCCCGCCAATGCCCCTCTGAAGTGTCATTACTTGAGCAAAAGATCTGGAAAAGCCAGACGCTGTCCTCCAAGAGAGGAGCAGTCCGAGCCTAGGACTCGGCCACACAAGTTTGGCGTCTAACAGGAAGACGAGAGGGGAGTAGTGTGGCTGGAAGAAGGAGAGAGGACCCACTACTGTACATGTAGGTAGTGGTTCTCAAAGTGGGGTCCCCTGGCTGCATCGCCGTCAGACGGAAATTGGTTCAAACTGATGAGAAAGGCACAGATGCAAAGTATCCGGCCCCACCCCAGACCTATTGAATGGTAAAACTCTAGGGGCACAGCAGTCTTGTCATCCACAAGATGAGAACCACTGATATAGAGCCTTATAGGCCATTGCAAAAACTTACAGATTTTATTACAAAATAGGAAACTACTGGAGAGTTTTGAGCAGAGAAATGACAATCTGATTTAATATTAAAAAGTCAGTCTACACTAGCTGCTGTGTTGAAGATAGCCTTTACGAGGTCAAGGGCAATGACTGCAGCACTCCATTTGAGAAATTGCTGGCTTTACTAGGGTGGTGGGGATAAAGATGAGAAACAGTTGTTCCAGTCTGAATGTATTTTGAAGATAGAGCAGGATTTGCTGACAGACTGGGTATTGAAAGTGACAGAGGAGTAAAGGATAACTCCAAGATTTTTGGCTGCAGCAACTTCAAAATTGAGGAACCTTAAAGAAGGTACAGGTTTGGAGTGGCTGGATGGCTCAGTCAGTTGAGTGACTTTTGATTTCGGCTCAGGTCATGGTCCCAGGGTCATGGGATCAAGCCCCGTGGGGCTCTGCGCTGAGCATGAAGCCTACTTAGGATTCTCTGTTTCCCTTTGCTCCTCTCTCCACCCCACTCCCCCACCCCCGCTCTCAGAAGAAAGAAGGTACATGTTTGAAAGGGGGGGGTGGGGTGGACAGATTCTCTGTTTCCCTTTGCTCCTCTCTCCACCCCACTCCCCCACCCCCGCTCTCTCAGAAGAAAGAAGGTACAGGTTTGAAGGGAGGGGAGGGGTTTGGACATATTGAATGTGTCTGTTTGAGTGCCATAATAAAATACCCCAGGCTGTGTGACTTAAACAACAGAAATTTATTTTCTCACAATTCTGGAGGTTGGCAGTCCAAGATCATAGTTCTGCTCTCTTCCTGGCTTGCAGATTACCACCTTCCTCCTTTCTCACTGTGACCTCACCGTGGGGTTGAGGGAAGGGCAAAAACTCTGATGCCTCTTCCTCTTCACATAAGAACAACAGCTTTTCCAGATTAGAGCCCCACGTGTATGACTTCATTTAATTTTATCACTTCCCTACAGGTTCTCTGAATACAGTTCACATTAGCAGTTAGGGCTGCGACATACAGATTTTAAGGAGAACACAATTCAGTCTATGGCAGTGTTCTAATAGACAATTGAAGGCAGTTGGATGTAAGCCTGAAGTTCAGGGACCTAGAAACAGAAGTTGGGGAATTGCCAGCATACGGTACTGAAGCTATAGAACTGATTGTGGCTGCCTAGGGAATGAATGTAGGTAAAGAAAAGCTCTAGGAACATTTCACAGCGAAGAGGCTGGAAGGTAGAGAACCAGGGCAATGCCAATCAAGGAGCGCTCAGAGAAGTAGGGAAATGGGGAGTCCTGGAAGTCCTGCTTTCGTTTCATGGCATTTCAAGGTGGAGCAAGTGATCAGCTGTGTTAGACGCTGCCAATCAGTTGAGCAAATTGAAGACTGAGATTCAGCCACCGGATTTGTAATGGAGAGATCAGTTCTCAGCTAAATGGCTTTCAGTAAATTGAAGATTTTTTTGGTCCCTGCTCTAAAAGAGTTTCACTCAAGGGGCGCCTGGGTGGCGCAGTCGGTTAAGCGTCCGACTTCAACCAGGTCACGATCTCGCGGTCCGTGAGTTCGAGCCCCGCGTCAGGCTCTGGGCTGATGGCTCGGAGCCTGGAGCCTGTTTCCGATTCTGTGTCTCCCTCTCTCTCTGCCCCTCCCCCGTTCATGCTCTGTCTCTCTCTGTCCCAAAAATAAATAAAAAACGTTGAAAAAAAAAATTTAAAAAAAAAAAAAAAAAAAAAAAGAGTTTCACTCAAGAAGTGGAGGAACCACACCCTACACTGGATTTTCTGCTTCTCTAGTTTTCATCTGATTACAGTACTACATGCCATGTAAAAATCTTGAAAAAAAGGAAAAGCATAGTGAAAGCTATTTAAATCATATACAGTGCCACTCGTAGCTATTTACATTTTGGTTTATTTTCTTCCAGGCATTTTTTTTCTATGAGTAGGTGTTTTTATACTATGAAGATGTTACATGGACATATGATTGTATATCCTCCTAAAAACTAAGCCTTTTCACCCTTTGTTAGAATGAATGTTTAATGACTATTTAATTTTTCATGTTATCTCTTTATCATGATTTATTTAACGAAACCCTAATTTGGGAGCATTAGAGTAGTTACAATTTATCCTATTATATAAATAGTCCTGTAATGAACATCATCAGATATAAATCTTTAACTCTATCTGGGATTGTTTTCCTAAGTCAAATTCAGAGAAATAGAAATATTGGGTTAAACATATGGACTTTTTAAAAGCTCTTACTGCCAAACCTGCTTAATTTTACTGAAGGAGGTGATGGGGAAGAATGGCCAATCTAACATTTTCATAATTAAGAAAATATTTTGTGAACTAATATTTGACAAAAATATTCAATGGGGGAAGCTTAATCTCTCCAAGAAATGGTGTTGGGGAAACTGGATAACCACGTGCAGAGGAACACTACTCATAAAAATCAGCTCTAAGTGAATTAAAGACTTAAATGTAAAATCTGAGACCTTATAACTCCTAAAAGAAAACATAGAGGGAAAACTCCTTGACATTGCTCTTGGCAACAATTTTTTGGATGTGACACCAAAAGCACAAGTAACAAAAGCAAAAAGAAATAAGTGGGACTACAATAAACTAAAAAGTTTCTGCATGGCAAAAGAAATAACCAAATGAAAAGGCAACTTACAAAATGGGAGAAAATAATTTCAAACTATTTATCTGATAAAGGGTTAATATTCCAAAAAATATAAAGAACTCAATAGCTCAAAAATAAATAATCCAATTTAAAAATGGGCAGTCGAGGAGCACCTGGGTGGTGTGTTAAGTCGGTTAAGCGTCCAACTTCAGCTCAAGTCATGATCTTGTGGTTTTTGAGTTCCAGCCCTACGTTGGGCTCTGTGCTGACAGCTCGGAGCCTGGAGCCTGCTTCAGATTCTGTGTCTCCCTCTTTCTCTGGCCTTCCCTGCTCATGTTCTGTCTGGCTGCTCGCGCTCTCTCTCTCTCTCTCTCTCTCTCTCTCTCTCTCTCAGAAATAAACATTAAAAAATAAATAAATAAAAATGGGCAGACGAACTGAGTATTTTTCCAAAGAAGACATACAAGTGGCCAACAGACACATGAAAAGATGCTCAACATCACTAATCATCAGGGAAATACAAATCAAAACCACAATGAGCTATCACCTCCACACCTGTTCGAACACTATAAGATATAACAGATGTTAGGGCGCCTGGGTGGCTCAGTTGGTTAAGCGTCTGACTCTTGATATTGGCTCATGTCACAATATCATGGTTCATGCGATGGAGCCTTGAATCAGGCTCAGCACTGACAGCATGGAGCCTGCTTAGGATTCTATCTCTCCCTCTCTCTCTGCCCCTACCCCGCTCTCAAAATAAATAAACTTTAAAAAAAAAGGGACAACAGATGTTGGCAAACGTGGAGAAAAGGGAACGCTGGTGTACTGTTGGTGGGACTATAAATTGGTACTGCCAGTATTAAAACAGTATGGAGGTTCCTCAAAAATTAAAAATAGAACTCCCATATGATCCAGGAATCTCACTTCTGGGTATCCATCCTAAGGAAATGAAAACAGGGTCTCAAAGAAGTATCTGCACTCCCATGTTCATTGCAGCAGTATTCACTGTAGCCAAGATATGGAAACAACCTAAGCGTCTGGCAATGTATAAATGAAGAAGATGTGGTGCATATATATACAAAATGAAATATTCAGTCATGAGAAAAAGGGAAATCCTCACATTTGCAATAATATGGATGGACTTTGAGGGCATTATGCTAAGTGAAGTAAGTCAGACAGAGAAAGACAAATACTGTATGGTATCACTTATAAGTAAAATCTAAAAAAAAAAAAAAAAAAAAATTCTGAACTCATAGAAACAGAGTAGAGCGGTGGTTACCAGGGACTGAAGGGTAGAGGAAATGGGGAGGTGTTGGTCAAGGAGTAAAATTTTCAGCTAGAGATAAGTAAGTTCTAGGGAGTTAATGTGTAAGATGGCAATTATAGTTGATAATACTGTATTATATGCTTAAAAGTTGCTAGACATTAGATCTTAATGTTCTCACCACACACAAAAGAATAGAAATCATGTGACATGATAGATACTGCTGTGGTGTAATCATATTGCAATATATAAGTGTATCAAGTCAACAGATTGTATACCTCAAACTTACACAATGTTGTATGTAAATTATATCTCAATAAAGCTGGGGGAAAATATTTGGTAATAGGCAAAAACACCTACATTTATCATAAAAGTTTAAAAAATTATGTGGAAGCAAAAATAATAACCACTCATAACTCACCCACCACTTGAGTAACATATATATCCTCCCGATATTTTTTCTGTTTTTAAGTGAAAAGTGGGATCATACTATATATCTCATGTAACTTGCTTTCTTTCAGTCAGTAATACATGGTGGAGAGTTCCATCGTATGAATATACTAGTTTATCTGCTCAATATCTGTGATGGTTCATTATGCGTGTCAACTTGGCTGGGTTATGGTGTCCAGTTGTTCGGTCAAACACCAGCCTAGATGTTGCTACTAAGGTATTTTTTAGGTATAATTAACATTTACAAGCAGTAGACTTTAAGTAAAGCAGAATATCCTCAATAACACAGGTGGGCTGCATCCATTCAGTCGAAGACCCCAAGAGCAAAGACAGGTTTCCCAAGGAAAAAGGAATTCTGCCTCCAGACAGCAAAACAGTTTTGTCTCTCTGGAGGACCCTAATACAGATTTTGCTAAAGGGAAATGGGGTGCTGCTGTAATAAATAACCCAAATATGGGACCTGGAGGGTGTTGTGCTAAGTGAAATAAGTCAGACAGAAAAAGACAAATCCCTTATTTTACTTATATGCAGAGTCTAAAAAACAAAACAATTGAACCAACCAAAATAGAAACAGACTCATAAATGCAAAGAACAAACTAGTGATTGCCAAAGCCGGGGGGGTGGGGGGCAACATAGTGAAGGGCATTAAGAGGTACAAATTTCCACTTATAAAATAAATAAGCCACAAGGATGAAAAGTCAATAGGGAATACAGTCAACATCGTAATAACTTTGTATGTTGACAGATGGTAACTACGCTTATCATGTGAGCATTTTGTAATGTACAGAATTGTTGAATCACTATGTTGTACACCTGAAACTAATATAAATATATTATGTCGGGGTGCCTCGCTGGCTTGGTTGGTAGAGCATGTGACTCTTGATCTCAGAGTTGTGAGTTCAAGCCTCACATTGGGCATGGAGCCTACTTTAAAATTTTTTTAATTTAAAAAAAATATATTTTGTCAACTATACTCCAATTAAATTTTTTTAACAAAAATATGGGGGTAGCTTTAGAATTAGGTAATGGGTAGAGAATGGGGGAATCTTGAGATGCAGTATAGAAAAAAACTAGAATGCCTTGAAGAGATTGTTGATAGAAACATAGACATTACATGTGACTCTAGTGAGGCTCAGAGGGAAATGAGGATTATGTTATTGGAAATTATAGGAAAGGTGATCCCTGCTATAAAGTGGCAGAGGATTTGGCTGGATTGTGTTCTGTTGGGTAGAAAATAGAACTTGGAAACTATGAATGAAGTTGGATGAAAAGGTCGAAGGTGTGTCCTGGTTTCTCCTTGCTGCTAATAGTAAAACGTGAGAGAAAAAGATAAGTTGAAGAAAGAATTGTGAAGCAGAAAGAAAGAGGGAAGAATGACTGGAGGGCAGCGTAGAGGGCCCCCAGAACGGGCAGGCCCAGGGTGCAAATCTGAGTCTATGGACCACCTCATTGGTTGTGAGGTGGCAGTGTCACCAGCCACTGGGCTCCTCAGGACAGAGCACGGAGATAGCGACGATTATTCTCCAGTCTTAAAATCTAGTGGAACTTGCTCTGCTAGGTTTCATACTTGCTTGGGACCCATGTCCCCTTTTCCCTTTTGACCTCTCTCTTCTGGAATGGCGATGTCCCTCCTCTGCCTGTGCCACCATTGTGCTCTGAAAGCAGATCACTAGTCTGGTTTCAGAGAGGTTCACACATGGAAGGGAATCTTGCTCCAGCATGAACCCTTACCTGGGGTCTTCTCCATAACTGATCCGGGTGATTTAGATGATGAGATTTGAGTTGGTGGTGTTTAGATGAAATGCTGGGCTTAGAGGTGATGCTAGAATGATGAAGACTTTGGGGGATGTTGGGATTGGCTGGATGTATTTTGCATGTGGGGCAGGTATACATTTTTAGGGGCCACAGGGCAGACTATAACGGGTTTGCATCCACACCCCCTGCCCCCGCCCAACAAAAAGATATGTTGAAGTCCTAATCTCCAGTACCTCCAAATGTGACCTTATACAGAAACAGATCTTTACAAAAGGTAGTCAAGTTAAAATAAGGTCATTAGGGTGGACCCTAAACCAACAGGACCAGTGTCCTTCTAAAAGAGGGAAACATACATACACCCAGGGAGGACATCACATGAAGATACTAGTTACGTTGCCATAGCCAAGGAATGCCTGGGGCTACCAGAAGCTAGGGAGAAGCAAGGAAAGATTCCCCTACAGGTTTCAGAGGGAGAACGGTCCTGCTGACACCCTGATTCCAGGCTTCTAGCCTCCAGAGCTGAGACAATACATCTGTTATAAGTCACCCACTCTGTGATACTTTGTTACAATAGCCTCTATTGTTGGGACATGTAAAGCCTCAGTTTTGGGCTTTTATAGACAAATCTTGGCCCATCTGCAACCATTTCCACAGGATTAATTCTTAGAAAATTGCTGGGTGAGAGGATATACAAGATTCTGAGGTTTTTGACTTGCATCACTAAGTTGCCTCTATATGAAGGTATTAATGTAAATGATCTTTAGTACTGTGGGAGTGTCCATTCCTTACACTCTGGTAGTAAGCTTTGTTTTTGTTTTTAATCACTGTTAATTTCTGATTTCGAGAATTGAAGTGTCCATTAAAAGACATGCCAGAGCATGTTAGGTAGGACATTACAGATCTATCCAGGGGAAGATTAATTGCAATGTTTTCCAGGTCAGTCTGTGGTTGGTGTCCTAGAGAGTGATCAACTCAGGCAAAGGAGGGACAATTGAGAACACACTGTGTCAAGAACAGATCTGGACAATCAATCACAGTGGAAATAAATATCAGCTTTATTAACACTCAAAGTGCCATTCATTTATATTCATTCCAAAGTCCAGAAGGTTACTCAGAGTAAGCCTTTGCACCACAATCTTTCAAAAAAATGAACATGTAAGAAAAAGCAATTTTCATTGTGCTAATTATTGCAGGCCTTCATGCACAAGAAATCTAAACAAAGATGTGAGCCAACAATATACAAATTTCCATATAAACAAAGTCATTGATCACTAACAAAATATAAACATGGTTTCCTTTCACATTAGATTTAAAAAAAAAAGCTATTTACCAGCAAGAAAAAATAAGTACATAAAAATTGTAAAACTCAGAAATTTTATACATTTTTACAAGCACAATTTCGAATGAACAACACAAAGTCAAAATGTGCATGAAATGTGGCACATACCACACTGTATCTGGCTTCTGGTAGGTTTTTCTAATCATACCGGCTCCTTGTAACATAATACGTTTAGTGACATTCAACTTCAACAGTGGACTTTATTCCTAATACAAATAATTTTTACGTGGTACCGCATATTAAAAACAAGGCTTTCCTTAAGTACAATAACATTGTCAGATTGGAAATTTAATTTCCAATTCTTTTTCTGCCAGTTACTTAAAATACACAGTACACTAAAGACACAACAATGTATGTTCAAACTTTTCTAAACCAATTTATAGTCAATTACAGAGGATCACAATATGTCAATGTACTGTTTTATAAATGCGGTCTGATTTTGCCCAGTAAGAGAAAAACTAAAAGTTTAAATCTTTAGGGTAGAATATAGGAAAATACCCAAAAACAACAGGACAGGCCAACAGCAACTGCAGCTATAAAAAATCTTGACATCTCTTCAAGACAATTTAGTTTCTCACATTTTTTCATAGCTTTGAGGATTCAAAGGCCATTTTGTGGACAGTGTTCTTGCTACTGCTTTAAAACCTAGTTTTCCTCTTAATTTGCATTTCACAGAATTCTCACAGGAGAATTCAATTCCCTTCCTTGCAAGAGTATTTTAATTGATATCTAAGTAAATTTGCATCCAATTCTGGAAATACAAATACATTTTAAATGGTTAAAAACAAAATTAAAAAAATATTTTTGATCAGCCAGCTGAAAATATATTCATATAGTAAATAATCTCTCAGAAAGCTTTTATATATATTTAATTATTCTAACTAAACAGTACGCATATAAAACAAGTTCATAAAAATGTAGAAATAAAATGAAAATAAGAAATTACTGGGATATATACATGTGCCTACAGACAGAAAAAGACATCTCCACACACACATCCCCTGATACACAGAGTTACAAGCATACTTTCAACTTAGTCATGATTTTAGAATACATATAAAATCAGAAAGCGATGTTGAACTCCTGAGTTCTCCAACAAAGATAGAACCATAGATAAGTATACTTTGTAAAAGCAAGAAAGTCCATTTAAGTCAGTAATAGCAGTGCAGTTACTGATGGCTACATCTTGAAAGAAGTTAAAACATAAAGACACAGACAGTAGTTCAATGCACGCATTCATGATACTCATACACCCATCAACAATTATTGGTCAGAGTAGTAAATCAGTGTACAAATTAAACATTTCCAAAAATGTGCAAAAGTCAACTTTGATAGGAAAAAAACACCTTTGTACATAATTATAAACTGCCCAGCATTCAACTGAGATTAAAAACGTTTACAGAGATCAACTAATAGATTAAATATAGACAATTTAATGGCTACATTAAAAAATGTACATTAGGTCAAAGGGTAAATTTACAAATTGATAATCATAGTTTGCAACAATTAAAAGTTTATTCTCAAATTTATCCAAGTTTACTTTTATTTACAATGATACTTGAATAAAAAGAACCATGTGAAATGTAAGAGATGTCAGACATTAAAAGTATTTTTGGTATTAACTCTTATAATATTTCAGAATGCAGGCTAGCAAATTTTAAAACCAATAGCAATAGAAAAAATGTAAACCTTTTACTTACTAATTAAGATTGTATTACAAACAACTGTTTGTTTTTAAAGAAGTATTCTTATCTGTAGACACTGTACTTGCACTTGAACAGGGTATATTGCAAGGGTTTGGCCCACTTTCCTTTGCCCATAAGCCTTTCCAGCTCAAATGTTTCCACTAGCTCTCTCTTCCTATTCCAGGTGGAAAAGTCTTTGGAAAAATTAGAATATGTCAAATCCATTTTGGAGCCTAAGTATCTAATAGAGCTTAAGATGGGACTCTGTTACTTCTCTCTCCCCTCCAAGTAATACATACGCTAAAATCACCACTAGTTACATGTTTTCTTTTCTTTTTTTTTAATTCTAAAAAAATATAAAGGAACACAAAAGTGCTTTTCAGTTTAGTCACAAACTTTACCATTCTCAACTGGCATAAAGGGATTAAGAAATCCTTATCTGGGGACGAATTCTGCACGTATACTGAAGAGCAGGCTCTTCCTTATGTTCCAAAATGTCTATGGCACAAAGCAGACGTCAGCCCATAACCTACTTTTCTTCACAGCTTTCTTAAAAGCCCCTCAAGTCAAACACAAGTTCATAAATGTTAAGACACAAGGAAGAAAGTATGCCACCAACCTGAGGCATCACATGTCAACGTATACGTATATGCATCTATGGTCAAATGACAATAAGATTGGCACATGTACAAGCTCAAGTTTGTAATGTTTATATAGTTCCATAATAGTTGAAGTAAGTTCTGTATGTCTAAATGCAAATACTGAGCACCTGTCTTTTTACTTGAAGGATAGATTGAGATACAAATTCTACAAGTACCTGCTTTATCACAATTATACTATTAGCTTACAGGTGGGCAGAAGTAACAGTGATCATCATTTTGGCTATGTGTGCAGGGAATATAAAAGCTTTGGTTTAAAGTGATTCTGATAATACAGATTGTGAATACAAACAAGGAGTCATCAGGCATAGGGAATAACAGTACTCACTGACTAGATGCCTTTGCCATTATAAACTAAAGTATCATACTACTATCAATTAAAATGCATAATTATGAAAAATACGAAGACTTACATGAGACTGTATACAGGCAACAAATAAAAATGTATTCTTTTCTTTACTCTAGCTATGACTCCTCCCTCAACTTTCTGAGACTGAACCATGTCTGCTCTATCACCAAGAGAAGATTCTCTAGACTCCCCTGAGAGCTCATCACCATCTACAGCTCTGACAGGTGAGTATGGAGAGATGGTTGGCCCTGATACTTTCCACCTCTACTATGGCATACCGTCCAGACCATGGCAGAAGTCAAAGCAAAGCTAAAGCAACTATGAAGTAGGAACAGTGGCTTCACAGCACGCCTTCTCAGCCAACCAAAAAGAGGTATAAGACAATTTCCTTTTGAATACTTGGTAAGCTAAGGAAGCTTGTTTTCATAATGTCTGGAAGAATTTCTATTCCAAAGAGCTCATGAAGAACTATGCAAAATCAATTATTTTCTATTTCAGAATTATATATAAGCTATTATACACACACACAAATTCAATTTTAATCTACTTTTACCAACCAAAAGCTTGGCAATTTACAATAAATATCTTTATTAAACAATCACTTGTACTAGCTACTTGTGGAAAATATGCTGGCGTTCCTACCTGAAGACAATTACACTCACCCACATCAGTAGGTCATACACTTTTCAGTTCTTCTAAGAACGGAGACTAATCTAGTTGAACATTCATACCTTTCCCTCCTTCCCAGCCCTGCCCCAACTCCCACGTGCACACAGACACACACACAGACACACACACACACACACACACACACACACACACACACACACAGTCTCTCTCTTCACAGAAAAGTAAGAGTTTTTAGTCAAAATGTTAATTAAAAGTAAGGATCAGAACTGCTATCCCTGGATTCCTTGCGCATTGCCCTAAGTCTCATTGCCTTAACATTTGTAAACCATTTAAATCACCTCTTTAGGGCAAAATTAACCATTCTAGCCCTGCTATGAAAATCATCATTGAACCATGATATACAAAGAATTTGGACAGTGCCAATGTGACTGACAGTCAAGTTACCAACCTGCAAAAAAATCTGCTATGTCTCTTTAGAATTAGAATACCTCTTTCTATCCTTATCGTAGGCATTCAGGTCTAGTGGAGACTGCACTTTGTCTATCATAGACTAACGCTAATGTTTCTCTTCTAACATATATAGATGTAAAATATGTACATATATATATGTAAAATAAAAAGAGGTAGAAAAGGGTAGGAGGAAGCAGGCATTAAGAAAGATTTAAGGGTCAATATACAGTCCCAAGGCCAAATGAACTCTTGAAGCCTACTGATTTTGGAAAAACCTTCATTTCGGTGGGTAACTTGAATTATTATTGATATAAAATAAAATTAAGGCATACAGAGAAAAAGGCACTACCAAAAATGAACAATTAAATTGCTTTTCGTTAACAGTTAATCAATCTTAAAATTCAAATAAATACGAACATTACATCTGTAAAAAGGCCAAACTTAATATAAAATAATGAGGTCTCAAGACACTGTCCTGATCCTGGCATATGTAACACTGTTGACAGGATTCAATTTCTATCAAATGTTTTGGGCATTTTAATAGTTTAGACTAAAAAAAAAAAAATTATTTTCTCTTTGAAAGAAAAAGCAGGGAAAAAAACCTATGGAATTTATGCCCCTCATCACGGGAATTGAGTAGGTACTGAACTTTTATATAAGAGGGAGTTCTGAGAAAGAGGCCGCCTGACCCCAGAGGGTCCCTCCAATTTGGGGATACTTTTAATCTCTGTTAATGACATTTTAGTTTGTAACAGCCAGATTACCCAAAATTGCTTTCCCCTCATTTCATAAAAAACAACAGCATTTTAAAACATCACTGCTGGGGGCACCTGGGTAGGTTAACTGGTAAAGTGTCCAACTCTTGATTTCCGATTCGATTTCAACTCAGGCCGTGATCTCATAGTTTGTGAGTTCCAGCCCCACGATGGGCTACGCACTGACAGTGCGGAGCCCGCTTGGGAAGCTTGCTCTCTCCTCTCTTTGCCCCTCTCCCACTCCCTCTCTCTCAAAATAAATAAGTAAACATTTAAAGAAAAAAGAATTTTAAAAAATCAGTGCTAAACTTTCAGAGTTAGGGTATGCCATAAAATAAGAATCCATTTGCCCATGTTTCCTCCTAGACTGTGACCTACTTAAGGGATAAGTTAATCTAGTACCTGACATAATAAACCACAATTATTGAATAAGCAAGTGAAAAAGACTCACCCTCTTTAAAAGAAATTGATAGATTCCTATATTTGATTGACACCAGGTGACTGTGTATCCAGCTACTGGTCTCTAGACCCCAAATGAAACCATTGGCACAGAGCTCTTCTGTGGGTCAATCTGCATCTGACGAACATCTTGGCTTTTGCACCCAAGCTTGGTCATCCCTATAAACTATTCAGATTTGATTTTCTTAGTGTCTTCACATATCTTATAACAATTCCATCTCAGAAGTACTACAGACCACACCTGACATATATAAAAGCTAAAGCAGCAGAGAGCTATTAACGAAATAATTCCACCTTCTTCATGTACTTTCTATTGGTAATAAAATAAAGCCTCCCTCATGTGAAAGCCAATTCAAGTTTTCATTTTCTTTTATATTTCTGTCTATGCATTAACATTCCAATCTCATAGAAATTATGTAAGGTTGACTGCCTTTGAGAACTTTCTAAGGCATTTTCAAGTTAGAAACATGTTTTATAAATGAGAAAAATTGAAAAATTTTCAAGATATTCATACTGAAAATTTCAAAGTCTGTATACTTTTAAATACATTTTAAAGAATTACCATCAAAATTTCCATTAGTCATTGTGATGTTTTTTAACCCTTTTATTCAGTACAGTTTGTTTGCAATGTAAAAGATCTTGTATTTGGTCCAAGCCTAAGTCATGCCATTTTGAATCTCTCAAGGCCTACGTAGAAAGGTATTTCCTGAAAAGCACATATAAGACTGCTAGTGAATCTTCTCCAGCACCAAAAAGTCTGCCACTATCAAAGCAGAACACATTTTAAAGGCACAAAGTCAGCAGTCTGGCCATTTTCCAGCCTCAGCAAAGAAATATTACAGTATAGAAGAATCAGTTGTGCATTTAAAAAACAAAATACATTGAGTCATCTTTAAAAGTTCAAATTTCATTTGTTGATCCATACCATTATTAGAAAGAAAAAATTGGAGTGTTATATTTAACTGCCCCTAATGGGGGGGGGGGGGCGAGGTTCTTTTAAATTTTTTTTTTTTTTTTTTTTAATTTACTTCTGGTCTTTCACACCTCATCCCACTTCAAGCTTTTTTGTTCTAGTAGTTTTTGTATAATATATTAACTTTTATTGTGGTTTTGGTACCTTTACAACTTGTTTGAAATAAATTCACATCACATTTTATATAGCAATTCTGTAAACTATTAGTCTATTTTAAAGTCTTTACATAAAGAACGATACTTTCCCACATTTTCCTTATAAAACAAAGGTCTTCTGCAGCAGTGTTAAAGCAGTAATTCTTTTCAGGTGAATTTATTTTCTATGGCACTTAGAGAAGAAAAAAGAGACTGAAGAAAGCAAATGATTTTGCTTTGGGTTTCACAGTCCCCCAAGATTTCTCTCTAAAGAGCATCTGTCTCATATTCTACACTGCTGGTTACCCTGACAGACCAAAAATGAGCCCAAAGGAAATCAAGACTACACAAGACAAAGGAATGAAGGAAAAGCCCACTGGTCCAGATACCATCTTGCTCAAGCAGAAGAGATGCCTTCACTCATAAAAGATAAAGAAATTATAATAGATCCACATCCTTGGTTACTATGTTTATAGCACAAGATTTGGCAGTTGATTTTCCAGGGGAAGGGCCACTAATTCATATTCTTCTTTGTAAGCTGCTTCCTTTGATTATGAGGGTATGGGAGAAACTTTGACAAGCATATTTGTGCTTTGACTTTTTTCTCAGCCTAGCTAGTGGTATTTCAAATATTCCTACAGAAAAGGCCAGATAGGACCTTGATATAGGAAACCAAGATCTACCTATCTTCAGAAACAAAGTAATTTAAAAGAGTCCCTAGAAGAGCATACCTTTAAGCAGAAAATAAAATACCAGAGCTCCTTATGAACCCTATAAAAGGCAACACATTTAGGGCCTCCAGAAAGACTATTTTCTAACCTTTAAAAATAAAGCACTTAGCACTTGCTTTAATATGCTGAAAAAATCGCAAGTAGCCAAATTACTGATGTTATTGATATTTTTCAGTAGCATAAGTCCATTAGAGCTAGTGGGAGTTTCCCAGCTGCCTCTTTCCACTGGATGCCCTTGCTCTTAGGGGATACGCTGTACTAGAAATACCTTAAACCTTCCCATAAAATAGTTAATACTCTTTTCTGATATGCTTTGCTTTTCTCACAATTATGAACTGACTTTTGAGGAAAGAATACATACAGGGTTTAACAGGTTCTGTGTTTAAATTCATTTTGTTTCTACAATGGAAGGTACTGGTTTTGGTGTAATATGCAGCTGGTAAGGAAAGAATTGCTATCTGATGTTTGTTGAGATTGCTCACCCTTGACTTAAAGTAGTGGTATCTGCTCTTGTAAAACCCTCATCATGCACTGCGCATCACCTTCTCTCTGAAATTTACTTTTTGCAAGGACCCTGCTCTGCAAATGGCTGTTTTCAGTTTATAACTGGGGCTGGTCTTTGCATCCGGGTTCTCAACTTCAGCACTTTTAACATTTTGGGCAGGATAGTTCTTTACTTGGGGAACAGGGTTGCTGTACTTGTATTGTACAGTGTAGTTTGTTTGGCAGCGTCCCTGGCTTTGGGACACCAGATGCCACTAACATCCTTCTAGTTGTGACAGGAAAAATCATCTCTGGGCACTGCCAAATGCAAAGCAAAAGTAACCTCATCTGACACGTGGGAACCACTATTTTACATGGTAACTATTTTTTGGTGCTTTAGTATTCTGTGATCCCAAGAACAAGGATTTTATCTCATGACACTAGCTGTAACACATGATACTCCAAGTTAAATTCTTAGTTCCCAAAGAATGTTATCCATGGGGAATCAGGAGCTAGAAACAGGGAAATACAGTATACATGATTTTGATTATTTCTTTTTTCCCTTAATTTTGGGACTATCTACCTCTGATAAAGAACACAGTTGCAAATATACTAAACAATATTTAGTTCTTCTTTTCCTTATTTCTTTTGACTGGCAAATGTGGTTTCATCCGCTCGCATGCTGATATAGAGCAATCTTTTTTTGCCGTTTAATTTGGATTTGCTCACTGACTTCCCATATCTGCTTTAAACTAAAATAGTACCGGTTTTTTTTGTTTTTGTTTTTTTTTGTTTTTTTGTTTTTTTTTTTAAGCAGAAAGCTATCCCTCAAGGTTTACAGATTCCAGTAACATGGATCTATTATAGTGTATTTGCTTATTATACTGGTTAGAATTAACAAATAAACATACCTCTTAGAGATTCATATTTTCTATCGAGATTCCTACTGAGCAAAAAGCTTGGTAGACAGAGGTTAGGATCTAAAGAATACAGATATAAGAAGGAACCTATATTCTTTAAGTTGAGTACCTACCCTAAACTCAAGTTTAGGGCTCAACCCCAAAAATGAGGATCTATTTTAAATACTATCACTAAAAACTACAAATCATACATCATTTTCTTCTCCTTGTTTTTCATGTCTTCCCAATCACCACAAATCAATCGGTCAGTGACGCAGGGAAAGACTCTACAATCTTTAGGTATTTTAAATGATTTGTTTGTACTAAAAAGAGTGACTATGTACTAAAGTGCTTTTATCTCTCTGAACCACATCAGTACATTATAAAAAATTAAAAAAAAAAAAAAGGAGTTTCAAGTTCTTGAAAGGGAAAAAAAAGATTAAATATAAAAAATTTAGGTTACTATTATTAAACAAACTTAACCAAGAATCAAGAGAAATACTTTCCCTCTTGTCTTTTTCTCCCCATCTCTCTTTTTTATAAAAAAGAAAAGTGCAGTCAGAGAGAAGGTGAATGAATTGATGGGAGCTGGGTAGAGGCACAGTAGAGGTACCGGCTGCTAGTGATAATGCACAAACATGTGCCTTAATAGTTCATCAGCTGAAGGTCTCAGTTTGGCCTCTATAAAGATCCGTTTGAGGAAATCTCGAGTATAGTCTGAGACATGAGGTGGCAGCTTTGGGTTTGTTGGCTGAGTGGCAATTTTAAAGATGGCAGCCATAGCTTCAAATTCTGCCCAAGGAGGCTTTTCAGTTAGCATTTCCACCACAGTACAGCCCACACTCCTAGAAAAAAAAAATTACACAAACAGTATCACCATGAAGGAAAGTCACTTAATGACACGAGAAACAGGACTGAAGTCCATATACATTTAAATACAACTTGACTTCAAGTTTAAAGTTTCACTGAAGGATTATGATTATATAAAACTAAAATTTAAAGGTAAAATCAATGAAAATAAACCACAATAAGGGCTAATTCAAATGGTTAGGCAGAGAACATTATTAATTTTATAATTTTTGCTTGATATTATATAATTCTCTAACCTGATTATTAAATATTACTTTTGTCTTACAAAGGACACAAACATTAGAAATTCTGTTTGCCTTGGGGCACCTGGGTGGCTCAGTTGGTTAAGCGCTGGACTTCAGGTCATGATCTCACAGTTCATGAGTTTGAGCACCACATCAGACTCTGTGCTGACAGCTCAGAGCCTGGAGCCTGTTTTGGATTCCATGCCTCCCTCTCTCTCTGCCCCTCCCTCACTTGTGCTCTGTCTCTCAAAAATAAACATACATTAAAAAAAATCTTTTTAATAAAAATAAAAAGAATAAAAAAAAAAGAAACTATTTGCCTTTAGGTGCCTAAAATGATTAATCTATTAAACACTTTTCTCAGTGAGAAATAGAAAATAACCATTTTATGTTCTCACTTAAAATTATTAAAAAACTAAAGATTAACTGAATTACAAGATACTAGCAAAAAAGGTTAATAACTTTCAAAGATCTTCAGGGAAATAAAATGAAGATAGTTTTCTAATGCTGAAATCTGCTTTAGATGAAATCCTGTCTAAAGAAAGGAAAACAGGTTCAAAAACTCCTTTTGTTTAATTATTAAGCCACAAAGAAGCAAAATGAAGGGGCACCTGGGTGGCTCAGTCAGTTGGGCGTCCAGCTTCAGCTCAGGTCATGATCTCATAGCTTGTGAGTCTGGCCCCCGCATTGGGCTCTGTGCTGACAGCCCAGAGCCTGGAGCCTGCTTCAGATTCTGTGTCTCCCACTCTCTCTCTCTGCCCCTCCCCCGCTCACACTCTGTCTCTCTCTCCTTCAAAAATAAATAAACATTAAAAAAAAAAAAAAGCAAAATGAAAATGATAGTAATCCTTGTAATCCTGACATCTGATTTTTAAAAAAAATTGTTAACGTTTCTTTATTATTGAGAGACAGAGACAGAGCATAAGCATGGGAGGGGCCAAGAGAGAGGGAGACACAGAATCCAAAGCAGGTTCCAGGCTCTGAGCTGTGAGCACAGAGCCCGATGTGGGGCTTGAACCCACAAACAGTGCGATCATGACCTGAGCCGAAGTCTAGCGCTTAACGACTGAGTCACCCAGGCACCCTTCCTGACATCTGATTTAAAAGTACAAAAGATTATCTAAGTCTGGCTCAGTAATTTCCATTTTAGGTGGAATTATGTAAGAAGGTAAGTGTTTTCAGGCAAAACTAGCATCAAAACCTACCAGATGTCTGCTTTTCTGCCATAGCCTTCTCCACTAATTACTTCAGGGCTCATCCAGTATGGTGTGCCTGTGACAGACTTCATCCCTGTCCCCGAAAGACAAATGGTTTGAAGTCGTTTGCTGGCCCCAAAATCTCCCAGTTTGACGTTGCCTGTTGAATCTCGCAGAATATTTGCACCTAAAAATACAAAAACATCCTCAATTCATTATTTTTATTGGCTGTTTAAAAATTTTTTTTCATTTTTTTTTTAATGTTTATTTATTTTTGAGACAATGCGAGAGACAGAGTGCAAGCAGCAGAGGGGCAGACAGAGGGAGACATAGAATCCGAAACGGGCTCCAGGCCCTGAGCTGTCAGCCCAGAGCTGGACACGGGGCTCAAACTCACAAACCGTGAGATCATAACCCGAGGCAAAGTCGGACACTTAACCAACTGAGCCACTTAGGCGCCCCTAAAATTTTTAAAAAAACAATGGTAGAGAATTACTTAGTAGACTCTTCAGTCTGTCTCCAAATGCTTTTCGTCTTCCGAGCAGTACCTGGCATGATGCCAGTCACACAGCCAGGGCTCATTAAGGACTTACTGCACAAACACTGAATTTTTAGAGTCAGCTCTGTACACTTCAGGAACTAAAAAGCTTCACCCACTGAAAAGGACTGGAGTGTGTGGGAGGCGAGGATGACAAAGAAAAAGGGGGAAAGAGTTAAGAATGTGAAGCTCAGAGAAGGATGCAGAAAGCAACAGCAGGCTTTTGGCCCCAGTTTCTCTGAAACAAAGCGAGAAGCCCATGCTACAGCTTCTCTCCCTGAGGAGCTAGCTCCTCCTCAGGGACTTCCTGGGGGGACCTTCATAATCAACAATTTCTAGCACTTTCCCCACTACTATAATTTAATGTTAGTTGTCTGACATTTTACAGTTTTTCTTAGTACTTACTGGGTTTTGTTTTATACTAATTTTATTTCTCAGTTTCTCTAAGTTAGCTTTGAGCTGTTTTAAAATTTCACTTTTATAATAAACTTCTAATTGTATTTACTATAAATTGCTCTTGCTCGAGGGGCATGAGATAGTGTTTGCTGAGTTCCACACTGAAAGTTACTCTTCCCCCGTTTCCATACCGCACTCTTTGGAAGAAGCTCACTATGCACAATCCCCAGTTAAGGTGCTCAAGGCTGACCAGCTACATAAATTATTTGTAATTATTCTGCAAAGGACATTTGTCTCCTCTCTCCCATTTATTCATTCAACCCTTCATTTATATAAATACACATATTTTCTTTTGTGTATAAATACACATATTTATTTTATACTCTGAGTTATACTCAAATATGGCATCATGTTTTTGCTCAAGTTGTTCCAGCTCTGACCATTGGGAGCTCTTTGTATTGGCTCCTGTGTCCCTTGGCCATACCCTGAATCACTTGTTCTTGTTTGTTTTGGGTTTTGTGGGTATTTAAAAGCATTTTCTTACTTTCTGGCACTAAAAGGTGCTCCCGGCTCAACTTGTGTATTTCCTGCACCAGTCCTAGAATCAGTCATTCCTCCAAGGAGCCCTGGTTCCTTTTAGTGGAGAATGGTATCAGAAATCAAGATCTAGGTGCTATGTTAATTTATTCTTATTCTTTATTCTTCCCTTTATCATTTTAAAATTCAATCTTTCTTTGGGGATTGTAGATCTGGTTTCTGTCTTATATAAATTATTTCTATTCTCATTTTTAGCTTCTTCAATACACATGTTCTTTTTTTGTTGTTAATTTTTTTTTTTAATGTTCGTTTATTTTTGAGAGAGAAAGAGAGACAAAGCATGAGCAGAGAAGGGGCAGAGAGAGAGGGAGACACAGAATCTGAAGAAGGCTCTAGGATCTGAGCTGTCAGCACAGGGTCTGATGCGGGGCTCAAACTAACAAACCGTGAGATCATGACCTGAGCTGAAGTCAGACACTTAACCGACTGAGCCACCCAGGCACCCCCATAACATGTTCTTAAATAAGCAATTTATTGTATTAACATATCAGTTCTAATCTTTAAGCTTTACTTCAATTTTCATTTTTTAAGTCTTCCATTACCTTAACTATATTTTATATTAAAAAAAAACTCCTTATTTGTCCTTTTATCCTTTTTTTTTTAATGGCCTCTAAGAAGGAGAGTGAACAGTAGAGAAAATACGCATTATAGAAGAGAGAGAATGTAAACTGTGCATTCCCCACCATGGACTTCTGTACTTGTCTTTCTGTTCTTCCAGAAAACTCCCCAGCTAGTCAGCAATGACTCCCCAGAGCCTCTCTCCAGGGGAGGGTCCAGGATCCATTCTCTATATGCCATGAGACTAAGCGTGCTATAAGGACACCAGTGATCCTCAAAAACAGCACACTGCCTATTTAACATCTCCCACCACTCAAAACTTGCAGAGACATTCTGTCAAAAAAGCCACTCCCTATAAAATGATTAGCCAGAGGAAGGACAACAAACCAGACAGCTTTTACTGTCAATGAGATGGGAAGAACAATCCCAGGCAGGTCACAGACTGGGGGAGCCATGGACACAGACTGGGAAAGCCATGGAGTAATCACCAATGACGAACCAATGTCCATTCTTATGAACGCTGAGGAGAAACTGTGTAGCCAAGCTACCCAAATAACTTTGCAACTTTTTAAAGCTAATTTTAAGTACATTAGAAGTAGGCTTTTAAGGAGACTTTTCAAACACACAAAAGCATACACAAGAATATAGTACCCACAATCTTTCCCCACCAGTACGTATACTGCTAGCTATTCCCCCTCATATTATCTGAAGCAAATTCAACACACCAGGATCAACAAATAGTTTAGTACCTATCTTTAAAATATAAACTCTCATCACACCTAAGAGGATGGACAGTAACTCTTTAATATTATTAAATATATGCTATTTTTAACATTAAAAAAATCAATCCAAATAAGGTCCATACATTGAGACTCACTGATCTTTTAAGTCTTTCCTAATCTAAAGTTCCCTCTAATCCCTTTTTTTCTTTGTAATTTATGAAGAATCTGAACTGTTTGCCTATAGCTTCCTTATGGTCCAGATCTTGCTGTCTCCATCCCAAGGAGTCATTCTACATATGCATCTGTGCTATATGTGTTCTATAATTCGTAGCTGAATCTAAGAGGCTTGATCAGATTCAGGTTCAGTTTTGCTTTTTGTTTTGCAGAACCACCTACATGGATGATGATGTATTATTCTACAAATAGGAAGTACATAATGCTGGACTGGCTTTGTTTTAGTGATGTCAGCAACTGTTCATATTTAGTGCTTACATCTATTAATTCCTAAGTGGTTGCAAAATGATACTATTCTATTATTCTTTTCTCATTTGTTAGCCAACACACTTCTATAAAGATGTTTCCTTTCATCCACTATTTGGTCCTCTGTAGTACAGTTTGTAACAGAAAAGCAGAATAAAGGAACCCGATTATAAAATAATGAGCTGGTTCCTAGCAACAATGATCAATTCGTTTTTATCCTAAGTTTCATTATGAACTCATGGATTTAAACTTTAAAAGCAACCAACTATCTTTCCTTTTCCCTCATCATTTAAAAATTGCACAATTAAAAAAAATAAAAGTAAAAATAAAAACTGCACATTATAAAAACTTGGGAAATACAGAAAGTAAAACGTATGAAAAGAAAACAACTATCACTCATCCTGCCATTTTGAAATAATCACTGTTAATTATATGGAAATTGTTCTCCTGGGTTGTACTTTAATCTTGCAAACTTAAGATGACATTGCATATCCAGTTTTATATCTTGCTTTTCTCTTATCAACCTATTTGCCCTGTAATGCTTTTAAATCTGCTTGCTTCCAGCCTCCTCATTTACCGGAATGGCAAGGTTAGAAGAGGACCCACTGAGGGGTAGCTGCCCTCAGGTCCTCTACCTTTCCTCATTATGAAAACTAAAGAGAAACTGGCTTGAATAGAAGTGATTCCTAATAGAATAATTTGCAATCAAAGAATCTCCCTACGTGGTTCTTGAAGCTATCAGGTTTTGTACTTGACAACTGAGGTGAAAGACTATTTCTTTTTAGATCAGTAGGCAGGTACTCGTCCTCCCAGACACACTAGCAAACTCCACTCCATACCAGCGATCTGGCTCGGGCATTCTGAAGCAGATTCTACTCTGTCACCAGAAACGTGTTAGGAATGTTCCGTTTGGTCTGAATATGGCCATATTTATGATGTAACATATACCAGAAAGAAACTAAATACCCGATAGCTCAAAAATGTCCCCAGAAAAACCAATAAAAATGTGTTTTTATTATTCACAGTTGACCTTTGAACTACACAAGGGTTAGGGGCACCCCTTGCCCCGGCACAGTTGAAAATCCACGTATAACTTTTGATTCCTCCAAAATTTAACTACTAACAGCCTACTGTTGACTGGAAACCTTACTGATAACATGAAGAGTTAACACATATTCTGCATATTAAATGTATTATATACTGTATTCTTACAATAAAGTAAACTACAGAAAATAAAATGTTAAGAAAATCATAAGTAAAATACATTCACAGTACCACAGTTTATAAAAAGAAATTCACGAATAGGTGGACCCACACAGTTCAAACCTGTGTTGTTCAAGGATCAACTGCACATGTGTGTGTGTTTCTTACTGACCGATTAAATAAAGTGATCTTTAAATGTGGGCCACAACCCAGTGTTTACAGAATCAGACCTCTGGATACGCTATGCAGTACAAAGTTGTAGGCACTCTCATAATTTGAAACATCTCTGCCAACTGCTTTTGTCTCACGTCATGCACTTCCTTTACGTACCTGCTCCCTGAAAACAGTTGGGTTTCTGAGTTTTAAAAAAAGAGTTTAACAGAGTTACAGATTATCAAAGCTCATCTTGGGCTCTCTTCTTCCCTCTTCTTACACTCTCCCTAGATAGTGACACCTACCCCGATGGCTTTAAATATGATCTCAACATAAAGCATATCACCATCACACCTAATTTGAGTGTTTCCTAAATATACGTCTTAAGCATATTATATAAAGTAACTCATTTATAATTCTTACAAAATTCCTGAGTTGGACACTATTATTATCCTCCTTAAAAATGAGGAACTAAGGCACAGAGAGATTATATGTCTTGACCAAGGTCACAATGATGCCCAAATTTGCACCAGGCCATCTGGTGTCAGAGCCCCTACTCTCAACTGCTATACTCTAATGCCTGTGTTCTATATATGTATGTTCCTCTGTATGAAAGGTCTCATTTTTATGATCATTTGAACTTTATTGATTCTGGAACCATGACAGATGAGCTACCCACTTGTGAAGACCTGAACATCGGTCAGAATATCGACAGAGTCAGTGAAAAAGCAGAATTGCTTTCCTAAGATATTTTAAAGGTAGACGTATTAATTTAAATGTTAAATTTCTTAAATCATATCACCTGTTTCATTTAGATTCACAAAAAAAAATAACTGTATGCTTAAAAAATACTTCATCACTTACCTTTGATATCTCTATGAACAATCATATTACTGTGCAAATAGTGTACACCCTCCAGAATCTGACGGGTGTATTTCCTAGTCACATTCTCAGTAAGAGCTCCATATGCTTTTAGTTGGTCCTTAATTGAACCCTAAAAGGGGAAAAAACAAAAAAACAAAAAAAACTATGGTATGGTTTGAAATGAAAACCACTATTAAATATTTTTAAAAGGATCTTTAGTTCATGACTAGGAGGCCTTAGTTGGAGAGTACATTAAGGACATTATATGCCATCTAATTAACATAAATTCTACTACATTTCCTGACTCAAACCCTGGAAAAGTATGGTCACAGCTGAAAGAAGCCTTTTAACAGTATTTTTTGACTGATGCCCTTGTTTCCATGACTATGTTGGTTCTAACGATCTACTGTTCTTGCAATTGTGTTTTTTAGAATCTTCCTTTTTTGGGAGGGCAGGGTGCCTGGTTAACTCAGTTGGTTAAGCTTCTGACTCTTGATTTCAGCTCAGGTCATGATCTCACAGTCTGCTGGATTGAGCCCTGCATTGGGCTCTGCACTCACTGTGCAGAACCTCTTGGGATTCTCTCTCTCCCTTTCTCTCTGTTCCTCCCCCAATCATGCTCTAAATTAAAAACAATAAATAAATAAATAAATAAATAAATAAATAAATAAATAAATAAATAAATAAATCTTGCACTCTTTGCCCTGAATATACTTTTGTTTTTCTTACTTGCTCTTTTCTATATGCTCTACTTGAATCTTATTTGTTTGATAGCTGCTAATTTACTTCTCAGGAGAAAGAATGGGTAAGTTTTTCTTTTGTATACATACTCAACATTCTAGTTCAAAATATGTGAAAATATACTAAAGAAGAATTTCAAATTTTCTTATATGTTTTTTAAAGCAAGATGAGGTGCCATTTCTGAGAATGCTGAATCACTGAGGTGAGACACTGGCACTTGAATTCTGAAAAAGCTTCCCTACTGATTGATTCCAATGTGCAAATTTGATGACTAATCACCACTTTAAAAGATAGGAATAAAATGTTTCTTGAAGGATAAAATCTATTCTGTATCCAAATGTTTCTGCCTTTCCTTGAGTTTTGGCCAATGGTATACTTTGCCATAGGAAAATAGATTCTTAGACTTTACAGGTTTAACCATTTGCTTGTTTCCACTATTCATCAACAACATCTGGGGGGACCGCAAGATGCAATTCTGCTGACCCAAATTTGCAAACACATTTGTGGAAAGCCTTAGGCAGCCAAGTACCTATACCTACAAGTCAACGTGGCTTTTTGTTCAGTCTACTTATTGTGTCTCTACTTGTAGTAATACCCAAAATAACATAGCTAGAACTGAGCTGTCCAAATAATAAGCCCCCAAATTACTTGTAGGCTGCAAACAAGTGACGGACTTAAGGCTCTTCTGGGCCTTGGGCAGCTGGGCCAGTAGCCTATAGCTGCTAACAGCTCCATCAGTGTAGTCTATTTACTCCTGTGTACCAAAAACACAGTTATCTTCTTCGATGTGTACAAGTGGAATGAGTTGCAAAGTACTGTGAGTTAAAAACTGTGTGTGTGTGTGTGTGTGTGTGTGTGTGCACGCACGTGTGTGTAACAGAGAAATCAACTGCTAGCTGCTAGTCCAGATACTGAGAATAAAGTTATGGTTCTATTCCAAAAGCAGTTCTAGATCAACTAAGAAACAGAAGGCTACATTTGGGAAAACTGAAAAATGGGATGACAATCTTGGCAAAGTGTGAATTGAGGACACAAAGAGATCATCATGGCAAATTTGATGAGAGAATTATATAGCATCTTTCACAAACTTGGAGATTCAGTTAAGTCTAATAAAATCATATATGTCGAGCCCATTATATGCCATGGGCTTGGCATATGTGTAATTCATTTAAGATTGCTGATGAACTATGATTAATTTGGTAACATGATTTCACTGACAACCTATACTTTGAAGAGACAGCTGCCCTTACAAAACCAAGTGAAGTTAATGAGAAGCAGAATCTAACACCTCTTCCTGAATGGTCCTGGTTTAGTCTTAAGATTGCTAAACATATAAGGATCACCTGTCTCCACTTGCGATGCAAATCAGTCCCAGCCAATTAAATGGTTAATTTAAAGTTTATCTATTCTGAGAGAGTGCTCACAAACACATGTGTTGGGGAGGGGCAGAGAGTCTGCACTGTCGTGCAGAGCCGGACTTGGAGCTCAAGCTCAGGAACCATAAGATCATGACCTAAGCCGAAATCAAGAGTCGGATGCTCAACCAGCTGAGCCACCCAAGAGCCCCAACCATTTAATCTTATCTTCAACAATCAGGACCTCTATTCATGCTTATTCAGAATTATTTTCTATTTCCAATTTAAATACTTATTATACAAACAGCAATCAAAATGTGAATAAAAGAGAAAAATCTATCACAATTCCAACATGACACATTTTCATTTTTTAAGTTTCTCCTATCCTTGTCCAAATACAGGTACTTTTAAAACACCATCATCATTATTAAAAAGTATTTTATATTCTTTTTCTCTCTCTTACTGTAAGTACTTCCTCCAACTTTGCAACATAGCCTTCACAATTTTAACATATTCTCTTGACAGCACCATAGTAATTTAATTCTACCGTGGGCACTCATTTTCCATCACAGACAATACTAAAATAAATATACACAACTTTTTCCTTCTTTTGGATTACTTCTGTAGAATGAATTTCTGTGAAATTACCAGTCCAAAAGTCTTCAAAGTCTTGAAGATTTCTATGGCATTTAAATACATCCCACCAATTTGTTTTCCAAAGGAACTAAAAAAAAACCCAACTAATTTATACTATCAACAGAATCTTTGAAAATACAAAGTAGCAATGAGTAACAACAGTGTCTCTATAAACAATTATTCATGATGATAAGAAAGTAAAGTTTACTGCTGCTCTTGTGAAACAGGATGATTAAAACCATTACTATCAGATACTGGTCAACAGTTTTACTGATCCATAAGCTCAAACTGTAAATTTGTACATTAAACATATACACTTTTAATAAACAATCCACTTAGAGACCCATAAATCAAATGTTTTTCCTAATATATATTACCTGTTAAAGTACACGAAAGCATGTGTTTAAAAAAACTTTTTAAATGTTTATTCATTTTTGAGAGAGACAGAGACAGAACACAAGCAGGGGAGGGGCAAAGAGAGAAGGAGATACAGAATCCAAAGCAGGTTCCAGGCTCTGAGCTGTCAGCCCAGAGCCCAACACGGGGCTCAAACCCATGAACTCTGAGATCATTACCTGAGCCAAAGTCAGACGCTGAACTAACTGAGCCACCCAGGCGCCCTGAATGCATGTATTTTTAAAAGAGTAAATGTACCACCATCTTGAAAAACATTAATATTAAAATGTGCCCTACAACCCTACAAATATTAAAAATTACATACAAGGAATAACAGTTTGCAAGTCACATTTTGCAATTTCTATTGAAACTACTGACTCAGGCAATGATTACCAATCCATGTTAAAAACATTAGGTAGATGACTGAAAAGGAACTGGATGTTATTTTTATTTTTATTTTTTAGTTTATTTATCTTGAGAGAGCACATGAGCACGAGTGGGGTAGGGACAGAGAAAGGGAGAGAGAGAGAGAATCCCCAAGCAGGCTCTGCACAGGCACTGAGGAGCCCCACATGAGACTTGCACTCACCAATTGTGAGATCATGACCTGAGCTGAAACCAAGAGTTGGACAGTCAACTGACTGAACCACCCAGGCACCCCAGGAACTGGATATTCTTATGCACCATTGCTAATAGCTCAGGTTACTTTCTGGTCTTCAGGAATAAACAAAATCTTACACCAGAGAAATATGGATGTCAATCATCCTAATCTAACACTCAATCTTAGCATCATTAATAGAGGAACAACCAGAAATTGTAGGTCTCCTAATGGGATGCAACATGAAATGCACAGTATCATCTATGATGCATTCTAATAAAAAATGCCACATCTTAAACCTAATTTAGATATTAAATCTAACTTACAGGAAATAAGAAGATAAAGGAACAAATTAAACACCACTATGCGGATGCTGTCAACAGAGCACCTAGTCTCTTTGTCAAACCTATGCCATGTAAAAATGTTCTAGATTAAAAAAGAAGTAAGGGGCATAACAGTTCAATGTAATGTGCAGTCCTGGGCTGGATCCTGGTTTGTATAAACCAGCTATTATGGTTATTTTAAGATCATTTAGGGAAATCTGAGTGTGGACTGCTATGGCATGTAAACCTATTTTAGTATACCTCAACACTGTCTAAAAAAATGAGTTCATAAATGAAAACAAAATAAAATTACATTACCCAGCAATAATTTAAAACTTTCAAAATTTTCTAAAGTAGTTTAACATATTATAATCAAAGTTTTAGTTTTTCTTTCCTCATTGAAGACTTGAAAGAGAATATGTTTATTTTCAAAAGACGTACTAACTTACCCCTGGCATATATTCCATAAATATGGAAAGGGTTTTTTCCTGGGGATCCCTCAAACAGCCATAATACTGAACAATTCGCTCATGCAGCAAGTTTTTCAACAACTGAATTTCACACTCAAGTGCATTTACTTCCTGAAAGACAAAACTCACTGTTAAGTCTTTACAGCATTGCTAGTGAAAGCAAAACATTCGAACTTCATGGACCATCAAGGTGATTTCATTCTGAAATTTTTACTTCCCAAGGAATAAACATTTTAAAGTCTCTAAACAGTAATAGACCTTGAAGGTATACTAAAGCAACACTAAATCCGATCGGGAATATAACTGAGTACTAAAGAGAAAAAAAATTCACACTACAAAGCAGATAAATTATTGATTTGTTTCACAAATAATTTGTATTAAGGGAAAACAAAATATTCTATTGCGTTACATTTATTTAGTAAAAATGCTTCTTATAAATGTGACAAAGTAGCTTGCAGTGATTCTTACCTTGCTGGTCTCAGGGCTATCAGGGTCAAACTGAACTTGCTTAACAGCCAATTCTCTTCCTGTATCGACATCATAACAGAGGTAGACCCTGCCAAATGCTCCCTGGCCAAGAAGTTTGCCCAATCTCCAGTTGGTTGGAGCACGAGGTGCTAAAAAAGAATATTTTCTTAAAATGGAATACCCAGATGGCACACAAATGGTTAAGGACTAAATGAGTAAACTGCATTAGTGACATCCTTAATTGAGTATGTGTGGATATAAGGGAAAATCATTATCATCCAAATTCATAATGATCATCTTTGAAAATTTTTCTCCTCAATTTTCTAAGATTGTAAACCCAAACAAGGTTCATATATCCCCATGCCTTATGTTTTCCAAACAGATTATTTTTCCCTCAATTAAAAATATAATAGTATCTTTCACTCAATCTAAGGTACTGTGGACTGTCAAATGCACCATTCCTAAGCTTTATTGCAGCAATATTTGTAATTAGTCTTCCACCTGCTTACGATGTAGAAAGCTGGAGAGAGTATCACTCTCATTCTAACAAGAGAAAATCCTGAGAGCAGCAAGCAGCTGGAGCAGGAGCAAGGGTGGGAATACTACAGAAGATTAAAGATAAGAAGGACAGCAGACCTTCCTTCAATAAGTATACAAGTCAGAAGACAATGGAAAAAAATAGCTTTAAAGTGCTAAAAGGAAAAAAACTGTCCAGCATCCTGTATCAAAAAAAAAAAAAAGAAAAAGAAAAAGAAATATATATATATATATATCTCAGAAATAAAGGAGAGAAAAGACCTTTTTCAAACAAACTCTGAAAGAATTCATTGCCAGCAGACTTACATTACAAGAATGGTTTAAAGCAATTCTTCAGGCAGAAGGAATATGATATCCAACAGAATCTGGAATCTATATAACCTACAGTCTACAAAATCCTGGATTTACAGAAATAAAGTGATGGATATATGAAAGATATTCTTCTCTTATTTTTTATCAATTCAAAAACAATAGCTGTCTAAAGGACAAATAGCAACAATGTAGTGTAAAGTCACAGATGTAAAAGTAAAATACGACAACACTAGAACAAAAGGGATGAATGTGAAATATTCAAATGCTGCTGCAATAAATACCTTTGAGCACAAATCTTGGTATGCACTGCTTATGTGATAAAGTCCAAATATTCCACAATCTGGCCTTAGTTACCATTCTAGTCCTTTTCCTACTGTTTCAAGTAAGATACCCTTCACTTTAGCCAAAAATGAACTATTCCCCATTCTCAGAGCATGCCATGACCTCCTACACATATCACCTTCCGAGCTAGTGAATTCCTACTCACATTCAAGATCTAGATTAAGTACTATACAATAATCATTTCTCCACACAACATTCTCCCCATTAGACTACATTTTAGAGATCATATTTGGAATCTCAGTTGGGTACTCAACAAGGATATGTGGAATGAACGAATAAATGACAGACTGGTAACAATCTTACTAACTAGAGAGAAGGAAAGAATCAACTAAAGTAATTAGCAGTAACACTGTAGTTACACCTTATATTCCAACCACTTTTAGAAATACCCTTTATACCTTTTTTTGGGAAGTTGGGTCTCACCCTGAGGACTCGTTTGGTATTTATTCCTTTAAATATTGTAAAGTTCTGCAAAGGTTCTGCTAAACATTCACTGTGCCAATTTCTTTTACTTACAACGGCTGGGTGGGCTGATGTCCATTACAGTCAAAGTAGGATTGTCTATGTCACTTCCCCTTCTTCTTACTCGACTATCATCATATTCTGGGGTAAAGATACTGCTTCCACTACTAGTGCTTAAAGAGTGATCAGTAGGACTGAAACTCACAGGAGACCGGAAGCTGGTCCCCTGGGTCCTTCTAGCTCTTGGAAAAGTTTTACGACCTACAAAATCAAAACAGGATTACCTTACAACTTTTATTCATATGCTGTAATTCAAAGTATTTAAAATTTGTAACATGAGGAATAGAAGTCTGTCCTGTGAGTAGGCTAAGAAACTAAAATAGCAATGATTATTTGATTACATTTTTAACTTTTGTTTTTAATGTTTATTTTTGGGGGGGAGAGAGAGAGAGAGAGAGAGAGAGAGCGAGCACGCGCGCACAAGCAGGGGAGGGGCAGAGAGAGAGGGAGACACAGAATCCAAAGCAGACTCCAGGCTCTGAAGGCTCTAAGCAGTCAGCACAGAGCCCAATGTGGAGCTCGAACCCATGAACTGGGAGATCATGACCTCAGCTGAAGTCAGATGCTTAACTGACTGAGCCACCCAGGTGCCCCTTGTTTACATGTTTGAAACTTAAGAGTAGTATTTTTTTTTTTTAAGTTCAAGGAAATAGCCTTTTGAACAATGAATCATTAAGTAAAAAATGAAAATCAAGAGAAAAGAGGGGGAAAAAAGCAGAAATGAGAAAAGTGGGGCAAAAACAGGATCTGAATACAAATTCAATGTCTTTTGTAAAAACACACCCCCCCCCCACATTCATAAAATCACTGCACTCTCTCATTTCTGGATAAAAAGAAAAAAAACGTACTTTATTCTCATTTCCAATTATAAGAACAAAAGTTAGAAAATTTAGAAGTAGTATTTTTTTTCTTTGAAAAGGACAATGCAAGTATGAATTCCATCATCGAGGAATAATTTTCTAGTTAATATCAATTTTTTCTAAGTTTATTTATTTTGACATAGTATGTGTGCATGTATGAGTGGGGGAGGGGCAGAGAGAGGGAGAGACAATCCCAAGCAGGCTCTGTGCTGTCAGCATGCAGCCTGACACAGGGCTTGATCCCACAAACCATGAGATCATGACCTGAGCCGAAACTAAGAGAGTCGGACGCTTAACCAACTGAGCCACCCAGGCACCCCCAATATCATTTTTTAATTACAGTTTTTCTTTTAAGGGAAAGTTAAGTACTATGTGGTAAGCTGGCATAAACCTGTTATTGTTTTAGTTACCTAATTTCTTTCAAAAATTGGGTTTTTTTTGTTGATGGGGGGGTGGGAGGGAGGGGAGGGTAGGTGATGGGTATTGAGGAGGGCACCTTTTGGGATGAGCACTGGGTGTTGTATGGAAACCAATTTGACAATAAATTTCATATATTGGGGGGAAAAAAACCAAAAATTGGGTTTTTTTAATGTTTATTTTGAGAGAGACAGAGAAAGAGAGACAGAGAGACAGAGAGACAGAATGGGGGAGGGGCAGAGACAGAGGGAGACACAGAATCCAAAGCAGGATCTAGTCTCTAGGCTCTGAGCTGTCAGCACAGAGCCTGAGGCGGGGCTCAAACTCATGAACCATGAGATCGTGACCTGAGCCAGTCAGCTGCTCAACTGAGTCACCCAGGTGCCCTTCAAAAATGGTTTTAAGCAGAAAAACTAAGTGATTCAGGAAAAAAATTATCTCTAATGGTTTAACTATGAGATTTTAAAAATGTGATTTTGATTTTGATTATTTTTGAGATTTTTAACAAGCTGTTCTTGTAGTCTAGTTACAGAAGCTTACCATCATTATAGTCTTGATGGTGATATGAAACATGATACCTTCTTGGGTATGTGCCTCCTTTTCCAAATTTCTCAAAGATAGGGTTGTCATAGTCTATTGAGACATAAGAAAGTTATGTGTTATAAAAAAGTCAAATATCTCTAATAATAAAAAACACATTTACACATTTTTATTCATTTAAAAAAAAAACAACTCCCCTCTCCCTCCCAGTCAAAGCATTGTTTAATGACACAAATATTTAAACATTTAGAATACGGAGAGTCTAACCTGAAAATTCCTGATGATTATCTGGGTAGCTCTGTGCCCTAGGCATTCGTGATTTTGGATAGCTCTCTCTAAAAACAGAAAATGTCATGTTAAATGAAGAGAAAGTATGTAAATAAGACATTTAAAATATCTTTATGCAATATCAGTATCTGTAAGTATGTGTGCAAATTATACATATATATGAGGTGTATATATATATATAAATGTATGAATAAAGGAGCTCACTCTGAAATGTCAACATAACTGAAAAAGAGAGACTTCTTTTTAAACACTTACTTGGTGCAGGGAGGCAAAAGCCTAGCTTTAAAAATTAACCGATAGGGGAGCCTGGGTGGCTCAGTCAGTTGAGCGACCAACTTCGGCTCAGGTCATGATCTCATGGTTTGTGAGTTTGAGCCCCGCATCAGGCTCTGTGCTGACAGCTCAGAGCCTGGAGCCTGCTTCGGATTCTGTCTGTCTCTCTCTCTCTCTCTCTCTCTCTCTCTCTGCCCCTCCCCCATTCATGCTCTGTCTCTGTCTCAGAAATAAATAAACATAAAAAAATTTAAAAAATATATTAACCTATAGGGTATGGCAGTAAAAATGGTAAGTTTTGGAATTACAGATGTTGGCAAACACCTGTGTTTTAATCATAGCTCTACCACTTAATCAGCAATTGCAATCTTGGCAAATCACCTTTCTGAGATTTTCCACATCCATAAAAATGAGATAATTTCCAACTCATCAATGGTGTGTACATATATTGCTTAGGACAGTGTCTTTCAAATATTAAATGCTCAATATATAGCTTCCACATTACTATTTTCCTGAATTTCTTAAATGTTTCAGATATCTATCTTGAGGTAGACATGGGCACAAAGGTTTTATTTATACAGGTAAAAGAAAATTAAATGTGCATTTCCATACAGTATTCATTATTATTTTCAGAATTTGCTTCTAAAAAGAAATCCCAGAGGAGATCAAATAGGTAAAGATTTTACAGACTGTGTGCTACAGGATGACTTTGCCTGCTACATATGAACACTCTTATTGAGACCAGAAGAGAAGGAGCACTTGTAACTAAAAATCCACAGTTGCAACTTCACCCAGCTTGTATTTCTGAACAGCCATTTCACACAAAAGAAATGTACACTACTTAAATTTTAAATGACAGCCAACATTCTGGGCCACAATTACCAAAAAAGTAAGTTATCTATAACCTGGTGCCAGAATGAACATAATCCTAAACAGGTGAAAACAACTCAAGAAACCTCCAAAACCAAAGGTATTAATGAGAAATTTGATAGAAGTTTCACCAACATAGTTTTGTAAGTAAATGTACATTCTAAGTTTGCATTTAGCTTCAAACACAGTTTTGGCAAGCAGAAATACTGATAATATTATAATCAGGTATCATTTTACCCAATAAAGATACTGAGCCCCATGAGGTTAAGGGATTTGTTCAAACTGAAAAAATTCATTTGGCCTAAGTATGGACGAGTATCAATTACATTCCTCTGACATGCTATATATATGCATATGTACCCACATACATTAAAAAATAAAAACTACAATCCATATTACCCATCCAGAGGACTATCAAGTGATGGACAACTTCCAGAGCCAGAATTTTCAGGGCTGCTTAAAGACAATGGGTCCAGCATCTAGAAAAATAAAGAGTTCCTCCATGATTCAATGTGTACAACCAGAAGTTACTGGGTTTTTAAACAGTTTTATTGAGATATAATTCATGTAACATAAAATTCACCTATTAAAAGTGTACAATTTAATGGTTTTCAGTATACTGAGAGTTGTGCAACCCTCACCACTGTCGCAGAACACTTTCAGTACCCACAAGAAGATCCCATATCCAACAGCAGTCACCTCTCCCCAGAGTTACTAACTTTTTAATATTTTAAATGTAGTGGTCCCTTGTAGGTAGGCTACAACTTCAAAATATCCTAAGGGAAAAATATTTTCTCTATAAGATTATTAGCTAAATAAATAAAAAAGCTAAAAGATTTCACATAATTTTGCTTACTGAACACTGACTAAAGCCCCACTCAAATTGAGAATAATGACATTGTGGCTGCTACATTATTAAAACATTTACAATGTTTTAAAAAGTTGACAAACCTCAGCTTCACAAAGTTAAATATCTTTAGTTTCACTATATCTTTCTTTTCTTCTTTTTAAATTTTTTTTATGTTTGTTTATTTTTGAGAGAGACAGAGCATGAGCAGGGGAGGAACAGAGAGAGAAGGAGACACAGAATCTGAAACAGGCTCCATCCAGGCTCTGAGCTGTCAGCACAGAGCCTGACACAGGGTTTGAACTCATGAACTGTGAGATTGTGACCTGAGCTGGAAGTCAGACACTTAACTAACTGAGCCACCCAGGCACCCTTCACTATATGTTTCAAATGTTAATTAAAAATCTGAATGTCAATCCCAGGATTACAAACAAATGCATTCATTTATTTATGGATGGGCAAAATAAGAAAACCAGCTTTATTCCAGCTTTGTTTATACATGAATGCACACAGGCACATGTAAGTTAGTGGGCATTATCCTATATTCTTTTACTATTTTGTTCACTTAAGGAAGACATGGGAGAAGAGGTCTCTCCCTCCCTCTCTCTCTCTCCCTCTCTGTCTCTCTGTCTCTCTCTGTCTCTCTCTCTCTCTTTCACACACACACACACACACACACACACACACACACACACACACACAGAGGATACCTGCCAAACCACACAAATCCTGACAACATCCCTTTAAGTGAAATGACAAACCACATCCAACTTTTGCTTACTTGGTCCATGCTCTCTGGAATGAATTCTCCTTCACTGTTGATACTGGTGAATGACCCATTCCGGGCAACCTGGTGTAATTCATCTGGAATGTATCCTGGGGGAGGGGAGCTTCTATCCCTACTAGTGGGACCTCAAAGGAAAAAAAGTTACATGATTTTATAAATATCAACTGGGAACTAATTTTTGTTTCAATTAAATATAAATACAGGATTTCAGTAACTACTGAAATCCAGTTTTTAAAACTTACAAGAACATTCATTTCTATAAATCTTCAAATGTTTTATACCTTTCTAAACTCCCACCCTATTATAATTATTAACCTCACTGTAATATTCATTTATTCTTATTAGATGGTATGTTCTTCTAACTGCTGACAACTGCGCTATGGGGCTGATAATAAAGATTTTTAGATGCCATTGCTTCTGAACTTCCAAGGGTCACTTGTACCTAGATAGATGTTACCCTTTAACATAACTTATGGAAGGCATCATAATGTCGTGGAAAGAATGTGGACTTTATACCTCAGTTTAAAATCTCAGTTCTAGTTATTTACCAACTGTATTGTCTTTGGTAAAATTATCCAACCCCCACAAACCTGGTTCCTCATCTGTCAACATAAGACTAAATCCCTCCTCTCTTAGGGAACAGACTGGTGGTTGCCATAGGGGAGGTGGGCAGAGGGATGGGTGAAATAGGTGAAGAGGGTCAAGAGTACACTTATCTTCATGAGCACTAAGAAACACAGAGAACTGCTGAATCATTCTATCATACACCTGAAACTAACCTAACACTGTATGTTAATTATACTTGAATTTTAAAAATAGGTTAAAGAACTGAATAAAGCCAGCACTTAAGGTAAACAAAGAAAAAAAAAAAAAAGACAAAATCCCTCCTCTGCAAGGGTGTTGTAATGATAAAATTATTCACACTGAGTATGTGCTAGGCACATCTGGTTCCATAATGTTCTTTCCATTCCCTCTCCTTAATCTTTAAAACCCTAAAGTGAGATTACTTCTTAAGTCACTTAGGCCATATTAGAGTATTTTCAAATTAGAATCCTGAATTTTATTCTCAGGTACTTTAAAATTAGGTTTTATCACAAGCCATATTCCTGGCATTTAAATTTCTTCATAATTCAGAAAAGCAGAAAATCTAATATAGTTCACCTAGTTAATCACATCATTTCTTATGAGACAATAATCCATTTTATTTTTACCTGGTTTTATAGAAATAATGCTATGTTTATTAACACAGCTCTCGTTTCCTCCAAATATTCTGAAATTAAACTATTAAAAAAAAAGATATGGGGAGGTCATGTGGGCATTTAAGTTTTGGTCAGATTGAAAGCAAAAGGCTTTGCCTTATAAAAAGGGGTCACTGTAAGTATATGCTAGCATTTGTGAGCAAGGAGATAGGGAGAAAAAGAACAAAGTGATTACCAAAAGATTTGAACAGAACAGATAACTCTCTGCTTGACTCTAAAATAATCAGTAACTGAACTTTGAGCCAAGGGTTATTTAGGCTTTGTAATAGGTACAATGACATTATCCCTAATATTTTTACTCCTTCCATATACTCTTGTTTATAAAAGATCAATATACTCATTACTAAAAGGAGATAGGGAAGAAAAAAATGCTATGAAAGTCTCTTCATCTCCTTACTAGATAATTCATTTTTCTTTTTATTTATTTATTTTTATTAAAGTCTACTTGACACACAATGTTGTAACAGTTTCAGGTGTACAACATAATGATCTGACAGTTCTCATGCTCACCACTCTAAGTATAGTCAGTATCTGTCACCATATATTATTACAATATTATTGACTATATTCTCCATACTGGGCTTTTCATCTCCATGACTTATCTATTTTATAACTGCAAGTTTGTGCCTCTTAATCCCCTTCACCTATTTGGCCACCCTCTCAATCCCCTGACAATCACCAGTTTGTTCTCTGTATTTAAGAGTCTGGTTTTTTGTTTATTCATTTGCTCTGCTTTTCAGATTCTACATATAAATGAAATCATATGGTATCTTTCTCTAAGTTATTTCACTTAACGTAACACCCTCTAGGTCCACTGTGTTCTCACAAATGGCGTGATCTCATTCTTTTTGGTGGCTGAGTAATACAGCACTCTATATATACATATCCACATCTTCTTTATCCTTTATCTATCCATGGACACTTAGGTTGCAGCCATATCTTGGCTTTGTAAATACTAGTATAATAAACATAGGGATGCATATATTGTTTTGAATTAGCTTTTCTTCAAATTTCTTTGAATTTCATTTTACCAGCAGACACTGAAAAGATGCTCAACATCACTCATGACCAGGGAAATGAAAATCAAACCATGATGACATACTACCTTATACCTGTCAGAATGGCTAAATCAACAACCTAAGAAACAAGAGGTATTGATGAGGATGTGGAGAAAAAGGAACCCTCATCAACTGTCAGTGGAAATGTAAATTGATACCTTGGAAACAGTATGGAGGTCCAGCAAAAAAATTAAAAACAGAACTACCATATGACCCAGTAATTCCACTACTGGGTATTTATACCCAAAGAAAACCCTTTTTTCTTAACTTTTATTGGTAATGGGTATGCCAACACACTCTTGGTTGAGACCTCCACACTAGAATATACTCATCCCAAAGGTAGTTTTTCCTCTAGCTATCTTTTATGAAAATAATTAAAGAGAATAATTATCAATAAATAAGGAAAAAAGATGGTGGTCATATCTATCAAAGCTATTCTAGGTTTAAAGAGGTACCAATAAAAACCAACAATTTTCTACATTATAATTTCCAGCTTCTTCTTATGCTAGCACTGAACTCAAATAAGAATATTTACTAGTAGGACAAGATTGAGGTACTCAGTAGAGTTTTAATTCAAAATGAACTTAAAATGTTAATTTAAGTAGAGCATTCAGCTTGTTCTAATGCAACTACAGTGACTGGCAATTTTTACTTTAAAATGATACATACTGTAATGTGATAAGAAAAGGGAATGAAGAAAGAAATGTAGGTTTAATAACAGTCATGTTTTCTAGTTTGAAAAGCAAAATGTTCTTTAAAAGTGTTTTCTCAACCTATTGCCACAAGAATCCCATGATTTAAAGATGAGAAGAACATTATTGGTCTCAAGTTAGAGAGATGGAATCTGAATTCAGGTATTCCTAATGTTCCTTCACCCAAATTCTAAACCATATAAAAATATATCTGAATAAAGATAAACAATTTCTATTTTGCTTGTATATCATCGCTGCTGCTCACATTTCCAGCATTTCTGAAACCAAAAGTAGGACTTATGTAAGACAGATACTTAGAAGGAAGTAGTTAAGTAGCTTCTTCTGGGGGGCCAAAACAAAAGATCACTAACGGATATATGGGGGTTGGCCCATATGCCAATTTAATCTCTTCTTGTGTTATTAACAATCCTTTTCTGTTACCAGTCTTGGAGTCCCAACCATATCTCTCATTTTGTCCCACCCTCCTGCTTCCTCCCTCTCCATTCATCTGTTTCACTTCCTCCTCTACTTTTCCCTTTCAAGTCCATACCTCACATATGTTTTCATGTTGTCACATTCACTGCCCTGTTAAAATATATTTATACCAGTGGTTTTTGAGCAATGTAATGCTTTTATCATATAAAAATGCAGATTATTAATGTTTTATGCTACCTGAAGGAGATCCACAGAACTGGGGAGTTCAGAGCACCTCTGCCTCACCCTTGCCTCTCTAATAGGCCTCCTTCAAACAGCACACGGGATCCATTCTGCTTTGTACCACAAGCTTAATTTTAATAGTCTATTATTAATGATGAATAATGAATACTAAAAAAAAAACAATCTGGAAACTCTTAGCACTGCATTTGATAGTACTGCAATAACTAAAACTTAGAGAAAGGCTTATGAACTTAGTCCATCCATTAATTTTAATATATTGGAATTACTTCTTTTAATTTCTTCTCTCTGGTTATTTTTATAATTAAAATAACTAGAGGTTTTATTTAAATTTGTTAAATATTAAAATATCCTAAGTATATAAAGAAAAAATATTTAAGCTTGAGATTGCTAATCTTACAACACTTGATGTAACTTTTGAAGGGACATAAGAAACTAGAACACAGGTACCTGGGAAAAATTACAGAGTACAGGGACAGGCTGCTATTTATCAGGGTTATGTTTAGGTGCTGGCCTACATTAAAGGATGAAGAAGAAACTGAGAAATTGTCCATTTTATGGTTCGGACACTATCATTCTTACCTATTATAGAAAGCCGTTTTTTTCTCTCTGCTCCAAATACTGTGTTATCCAAATCTTCTAGTGATGGCAATGGTTCTAAATTAGCAGCCTATAAGGAAAGGGGATGATTAATACTATTCTTCCCCTTTTGGGGCTTTAAACAGAATCCTTTCCCCCACCAAATACAACCTAGATATTCTACACTGTTTGTAGGTCTTATCAAATCTATTCTTTGAAACTTTATTTCCAGCATAAATTTTCCCAAGTTCTCAGTACTTCTATTAGTTCCATATGTACAGTATATTATACTTACTTATAATTTTGGCTACATGGTTTTGAGGAGCAAGGATATAAAACTATAGCAATTACATTATGTAAGTTTACATTTCATTATATTGAAAATATATCAATGATTATAGAATGTAACTATGTTTCATATTTCACAGGCACAAATCCTATAATCCTTACTGAAAGATGTCTCGATGCGTACCTGTGTACTTCCGTTTATTACAAGTAATATCTTGAGGCTCTTCATATGAATACTACGATCCAGCAGCTCCACAGCTTTGTCCAAGTCATCTTGGGTAGTTAATGGAATTACCAACTGAACAGAAGGGAACATAATGAATCATGCAACCATCTCACCGGGTGAAGTCCTTTCAGGACCATCTTCATTACTATGGAATTATAAATTTCAAAATACCCTGGCTCTTTGTCAGTATAATGAAATTCTGAATGAATAGATGTATCTAAATTGTTTCACTCTTCCCATCCTGCCACCACTAAAATCATAAGACTGAATATGGACAAAAAATTTTTTTGCTTTAATCATCATTAAATTCTTCTAAAAAACACATTTAAAGGTTAAAGATTAATTTTCTAGGATATTTCCATAATGTTGCAAAATGTAAAGTATAGTATCTTTACCCCAAAACAGCATTAAGGAGCACACACAAAAACTACATACAATACTATCCTTCATCTGCATTGATGAAACTCTCAGGTTTTTCTCTATAGTCATACTACCACGGATTTGCATTCTCCAGATTTGCATACCTACAGTGAGTATCACCATCCCAAACACAATGAGCATCTGTAGCAGCTGCCATGGAGGGACCACTAACAATGTACCTGCAATCTACAGTCCACCTTGGGCTCCCTCTGATCCTGGTGACTACACCAGCAATAAATCAGCTAAATGGGTCAGCCATCCATAGTAAACTCTAAATGTGGAAATCTGCTTTCATTAGCAGATTGGATCCTCTTATGGATCAGACATTATAAAGGACAAAAAGCCTCTGAAAGGTCTATGAGAAAGCATGATTCACACAACTTAAGAAAATCAAATACTCTTTTCTTTTTTAAAAAAAATGTAAACTGGGGCGCCTGGGTGGCTCAGTCGGTTGAGCGGCCGACTTCGGCTCAGGTCACGATCTCACGGTCCGGGAGTTCGAGCCCCGTGTCGGGCTCTGGGCTGATGGCTCAGAGCCTGGAGCCTGCTTCCGATTCTGTGTCTCCCTCTCTCTCTGACCCTCCCCCGTTCATGCTCTGTCTCTCTCTGTCTCAAAAATAAATAAATGTTAAAAAAAAAAAAATTAAAAAAAAAAAATGTAAACTTAATCGCTTAGGACAACTGTCAATAATCTTCAAAGTATATTCCATTTCACTGAAAGGACAGAATAAAAATAAATGAACCTATTGCACACTTGTTACCTTGCTCTAATTAAGTACAGTATAGAAGCCATTCAAATGTAAAGGCCTAGTTAGTTTGGGGTCCTCTACAGTATGAATGCCTTGAGGACAGAGGCACTAATAACTGACACAGAGAATGCATGGCAACTACTTGGTAAATACTGTTTAATGCATATCATATGGCAAAAGCATCATCTGTACCCAAACCCACAAGCTGACATGGTGTGCACTCTCTGCAGATTTCTTTATGGAAAAAAGCCATTGTTTTAATAAAGGCTTCCAAACACAAATAATGTGGATTCCAGACTAACGTGATTTCCACCGTACAATCCGCTTAAATTTACTTAATAGGTACTTGAAATTATATTCCCAATATCTGTTTGTAGCTACTTTAGTAGTTTTGTACTATTCCAACTTACCTACTATAACCAGGCCTTTTTTTCCTCTATGAGAATTTTTTTTTCTAATAAAAAAAGAATATTAACTGTTTGGTATCACAGAATAAGCATAAATGAAAAAGAATATCCTTTTATTTTCCTATTGATTATGAACCATATTGGTACATCTTGTTCCTATCTTTTGTATTCTTTTTAATTATATTTTAAGCACTAGAAAACATTTTAAAGCAAAGATGATTTTTTTTTCCAGTTTTTCATTTGAGGGGAAAACCTGAATATTTACTTTTACTATACATTTATTGATAATTGGATCGCTTACTTCTCCAAGACACTGTTGCTTCTGGGGAGAAAAGACACTAGTTTAAATCACAATAACAAAATATTAACATAAATGATTTTGTTGTTCTTCAGTTTACTAATGTGAAATCTGGGCATTGTGGAGGAGTATATATATTGGCAGCTTGGGCTACTGCCTATGGTTCTCATGTGATCCCTTGTATGTTCTAAAGTCACCTATTACCAATTTTAAAATGAGGACTAAGAGTTAATAACAAATCCCAGCTTATCTAAATTATATTAAATACATTACACAATGTTTTCCTGCTTAGTGAATTCATTTCAGCCTCAGTCATGAAATCTACTTCCCTCTGTCTTAATACTGATACATCAGTTGTGGGTTAATGTAAATCCTTCCCAAAAACTCAAAATTAGGTCCTGAAGCCCATGCAATAGAACCTAAATTTAAAAGAAGTGATTTATTTGCCTGACTTTGCACAGTGACACATGATAATAGTCCATAGAAAGGTTTTCTTCCTCTAACCATCTAAAATGGGAAAGATCTGGGGCACATGGGTGGCTCAGCTGGTTAAGCTTCCGCCTCTTGATTTCAACTCAGATCATGATCTCATGGTTTGTTCAAGATCGAGCCCCTCATCAGGCTCTGCACTGGCAGCGCACAGCCTGCTTGGGATTCTCTCTCTACTCTCTCTTTCTGCCCCTCCACAGCACTTTCTCAAAATAAACACTTAAAAAAGAGAGAGAGAAAGATCTTAGAAAATCCACTTTCCTTGCCTGCACACCTTCACATCTATCTCCCGTGGCAATACACACACACACACACACACACACACATGACAACACACATGCTTGACACTATTAGATAAAGAGGAGCCCAACTAACAGAGCCAACCAATCACAGCTTAAATCTCATTGTTTTGAGTCTGGCAAACTAGAAGTTTACAGAATAATGGTTCTTTTAGAACACAGGGATTTATACTAGAAAAAAAATATCTATAGAACTGGAATAACAAGCAGTATAAATGAGTTTTTTGCTTGTCCATACGTCCACAAAACTAATAGACCTTATAAGCTTTTCCCTAGTACCCTCAGTATTGAGGGGCATGCATTGGGTTTGTCATGATGTGAATCAGGACATGGTTAACTCACAGAATCACAGTCTCAAAAGAATCTCTTAGTTGTGAGAAATTTTAAACAACGTGATCTTACCCTACTTAATGTCTCTTCTACCACATTCCTGCCAAGAGGCCACCCAGATATAATGGCAGAACCACTCACAGAAATCCTCAGAAAGCATGAGAAAAAGAAACTGAAAATGGGAGAAATTTTCCAACTTTTAGAAAAAGGGAGAAGGTTCTTGAAACTACAGATTAGCTTGGTGTCAATCCTTAAGAAAACTCTAGAAAAAATTATATAAACAAATTGGAGAACTCAGGGGGATGAAACAGCAATTCTAGGACCTAGAACAGGTACAATATGAGCCAATTATGTCAAACTGACCTCATTTTTCTTGATAGACCTACTAGACTGCTAGACCAAGACAATATTGTAGACTTAATGTATCTTGGCATTTGAAAGCTTTCCATCATACAATTTTAGTTCAAACAAAAACAAAGGTATATCAGGATTCCCCTAAAATCAAAAACAAAGATATATCTGGATTCCCCTAAAATCATACCACGAAATAAAGACTCAAGTTCAAGCCTTTGTATGTGGGAAAATGTACCAGGAAACACTGGTACAGAGGAATGGGGAAGACAGGAAAGGGGCCTATAAAGGATGTGTTATCCAGCAAGTTACCATTGTTGTTAAGTGGAACCTACCTATCCCCACCTCCCACACCATCCTTGAGTCTCATTCTCCCATCACCCCCTGGTACCCCTATCTGTATTTCTGCCTAGACCCTATGGCTGTACCTCTAAAAAGCCCTCAGACTGGCAGGTGGAAATCAGGCTGGCACAAAGAGAAATAGTAAGTGCCAAGACAGGGCCAGGCAACAAGAGGTGTTCGTGGCTAAATGAAAACCCAAAAATTATTAAAAAATAAAATATTAAGGTATTACTATAGCATGATACTCATCACTTTGTTCAGGGATACTACTTGTTTGAATATGGATTTTTGCTTTCTCAAAATATGTTCTGCATTCAGTTGTAAGTGGTTTCTTTAGACAAACTACATTAACATAGTTTTTGTTTTAAATTAATAATGACTCATTTGAAAATCTAGTATTTTCAAATATTTTTATTTGCTCAATGTTTTAACATTTGCAAAGCACTTTTACATGTTCTCTCAAGTTAATTTTTAGTAAGCTCTCCACCATTACTCCATTCGCACTAGCACTTTCCTATTCCTGAAACATAACTAGTCTTTTCCATCTTAGGATCTCTGTAGGTATGCTTCTCAATGGCTCTCTACCAAGAATGTTCTTGCCCTCAAACTTTTTGCAAGTTTGGCTTTTCATACTTCAAGTGACAGTAATTAAATATTACCACCTTAGTTCTTCCTTAGTACCATCTAAACAGAACAGGTACTGCCTGCCCTTGCCTTCATTGTTTTTCATGATATTTTATGCCTGTCCTTCAGAGAACTTAATATATTTGAACAACTCATTATTTAGTTGTCTGCTTCTACCACAAACACAAGCCTATAAACTCCATGAAGCACTGCAATTCATGAATCATGGCATTATGCCTGGCAAATTCAGCAAGTATTTTCTGAGAAAACAACAAATTAACCAATTAAATTGTCCCTGAAATTTTTAAGATTCAAAATCTTGAGATTGCATAGGGTCTTAAAGAAACCTCAGGGATTATCTAATCCAATCTGAATTTTAAGAAGGTTCAAAGGGGGATTTTCCAGGGGCGACTGGATGGTTCAGTCAGTTAAGTGTCCGACTTCGGCTCAGGTCGTGATCTCACAGTTCACGGGTTTGAGCCCTGCATCGGGCTCTGTGCTGACAGCTCAGAGCCTGGATGGAGCCTGCTTCACATTCTTTGTCTCCCTCTCTTTCTGCCTTCCCCTGCTTGTGCTCTGTCTCTCTGTCTCTCTCTCTCAAAAATAAATAAACATTAAAAAAAGGGGGGTGGTCCAGAACACAGAGCTCCTCAGTGCCAGATGAAGCCCTTAAAACCACATGTACTGACACACAAACATAATGGTCTAATCATGTCCTAAGCAACTTGAAAATAATCCTTTAAAGTTTTAGCTAAACTGTCTGACTACCAAAGCTCTATTGTCTATACACCCAAATGTAGAGTATGAGAAAAAAAGACAGTTCATTAAAACGTAGAGTGTACACATTTTCCAAAGAAGACATCCAGATGGCAAACAGACACATGAAAAGATACTCAACATCGCTCTTCATCAGGAAAAGGCAAACCAAAACCACAATGAGATACCACCTCAAACCTGTCAGAATGGCTAAAATTAACAACTCAGGAAACAACAAATGTTGGCGAGGATGTGGAGAAAGAGGAACCCTATTGCACTGTTGGTGGGAATGCAAATTGTTACAGCCACTCTGGAAAAGTGTGGAGGTTCCTCAAAAAATTAAAAACAGAACTACCCTACAACCCAACAATTGCACTACTAGGAATTTATCTAAAAGATACAAAAATGTTGACTTGAGGGGGCACATGTACCTCAATGTTTATAGCTATTCCACTCATTGTGGAATTTGAGAAAATTTAACAATGAACATAGGGGAAGAGAAGGAAAAAGAAGATAAAAATAGGAGAGGGACACAAACCATAAGAGACTTAAATACAGAGAACAAACTGAGCGTTGGGAGGAGTGGGTTAAATGGGTGATGGGGGCATTAAGGAAGGCACTCTTCAGGATTAAGCACTGGGTGTCATATGTAAGAGATGAATCACTGAATTCTACTACTCCTGAAGCCAACACTATACTGTATGTTAACTTGAGGATAATTTAAAAAAAAAAAAGTACACAGAGTGAAAATAAAACATAAATAAGCAGCAAACTTCTAAGTAATACGTATGTTTCCTCCCTCAATATGTTCTCATTCAATTACTTGCACAGTAGTGTCTTTAAATCTTTCCACAATGGAAAACACACAGTTCAGTTAGTTAAAATTTACAAATTTACGTGTTTTGTTTCTCTAGCATACCATATCCTTATCAATTTCTAAATAAATATTCCTAAAACAATCTCTTAAATGAACATACTACTTTCCAAAATAAGAGCTATTGAAAGTTAAACTGTACATGTTTACCTCATTGTTGGTATAATGGAGATCCATAGACTGTCCAAAGGCAGTTTTAGCCTTAGATCTCAGATCTTCCAGTTTAACTGGTCTGGGGAACTGAAGGATTCTATGTGGACAGAATTTTAAGATTATTAAAGAGCAGCTGTAAAATGTTCACTGAAAAAAGTGATTAAAATTAAACTTAACTATGTGACCTCTGTATAATGGAATGCAACAAAACTATTAAAAGAATAAAGTTGTTTGTTCTTTGGAGATTCAAATTTTGATTTCTGTACCTTTATCAACTCAACATTTCTGAGGACCTATATATCATGTAAGCATATCCCCAAAATAAGTATTTTTATAAAATTAAAAATTTTTAATTCTAGTATTTTCTTCCTATGTCTCAAAAGATTAGCCTATGCTGACCCTGGGAGCAAGCACCTAAGCTTGGAAATTACTATATTAGACTGGAGTATGCGGGAGGGACCATGTTTGTTCTGCTCACTTTATTCCTTTATGGTCCAATACTTACAGTACTTAATAAATAATGCTCAATGAATGGAAAGAATTGAGAAAATATCCATAAAAGAATAATAGGAAAAAAAGCACGTTGGACAAGTGGATGGTATATGTGGTATATCCAATTTTGTTGACATCTCTGTATAAAACATTTTTACATCTTCAGGTTATATGACTCATGAGCCTGTTTAAAGCCCTTAAAATGGATGCTTTTTCACTAACTGGATTTAATGAGACACCAATAACAGAGGTGAAATCCCATCTTCTCTATCTCCTATTAGGCCTTGTTAACAATTTTGTTGTCAACCACCACCACCACCACCACCACCACCTCTACCACTGCACTAAGATACAGATACCCAATGGAAGGCTAGGCTTATCCCTCTGCTAATTAATTTACAGCCACCATTCCAATCATCTTCCTCAATGTTACTAATCAAATATACGTCATATGACTGAGGTCTCTTGAGAATAATCAAAATTATGAATGTTAAATCCATGTACATAAGCTTTATATAATATCTGAAGGGACAATACAATTATGATAAGGAGAAATATACTTGATTTCCACTGAGTAAAAATAAAAGGAAATAGTAATATTTAAAGGCTGTATTATCCAAGATTTTTTTATTTCCTAAAATAAAAACATTAATAATTGTTACTAAACTTTAGCCTAAATTTTGACACTCTATTATAAGTCTAAGTACATGTTACACATTACCAAAGGACTATTCCATTCTCAATTTGTAAGCCATCAACTTTCACTAAAGTCCAGAAAAAACTTTTAATGGTTTTTATGACTTATTTGATTAAATCAATAAACTGGCATATAGTGTTTCTTTGCTTACCTTTTCTCCCCTCTGTGTTCAAATTTGACTCGCACATCATTCTGTAATGAAATGATAAATCATTTCAGAGATCAGATAAAATTTCTACAATTTCTAGATAGTTTTTTCTTAGTCACTCATTTTTTTTTCCCCTTAGTCACTCATTTAAAAAAAAAAAGCAGGGGGAAAGGAGGTTTCATTTTCAGTGTGAACTCCAATCAATTCATAATGTCTGTCAAAGAGCTGAGTTGAGAACTGTGCTGCTGACTCTGGACTGAAAGCAAAGAGCACCAAAATCTCTTAGTGATCATGCCTATGAGACCCTTGCTAAACCTATGAGAGGGAAATACAGAACATTGGATTCCCACTTTTCGTGTTGGACATCTCAAACAAATTTGAGTTACAAAAATCAAAATGATGCTCATTTGTAAACAGAACAGACTATTTTAAATAAAAACAATTTGTTTATCTTAAGTGCTTTAAGAATGGATGAAATATCAGTATTAGAGGGCAGTTACTACATTCAATGAAAACTCTACCATTTTTAAAAACGCACACCCATTAGGAAAAATTATATGACAAAAAATATTTGATTCAAAAATGTAAAAGACAAACACTTTAAACAAACCCTCTATAAGATTAGGATATTCAAGGCAAATAATTCATACAATAAAAATATGTGTTTATTAGAATACCTGCTTTTTTGGTGATGACGATTTTGTTTTTCTGGTTTCCTGTAAAGATAATGCTGGTCTACTGGCTTTATGAAGAACAGCCAAATCTTGCATGATTGAGTTCAAAGCTTGCTGATCATCTAGGTATTTTTAAAATAATAGATGCAAAGAATCATAATTTCAATATGTATTTATCATAGACATCAAACACAAATTTGATCATGAAATTTAATGCAAAATGCGTTAATTTAACGCAAAAATGCATCTAGAACATTTTCAATACCTATACTTCTATTATTTTGGTGAAATAAAATTTCCATTATTTAAAAACTGAATACAAGTAACATTAAAACTGCACTAGACTCAAGCACTAGCATCATACTAGATGTTTACACATGAGACATTTATAGGCAAGATAAACTCATTCTGATTCTTCTAATAATGTAACATCCTAGTGTATGGGTGAAAACAGCCCCATCATGACAAATTACTTTCTGTGATTCCTAAATAAAACATCAATAGAATAGCTAAAATTTTAATTGAAGCTAGTAGGGAAAAAATAAATGACTTTCATCATTATTTGGCATTTATGTTCAAAGTACAGAATTCCTTTTAGAGATTTTAATCAGTATTTCAAGTCAGAAACAAAAGGCTTTATTCTGTGAATAATAAATGACCTACTGATATTTGTAAGTACTTCCTCACCATAAAGTTCAACAAGACTATATTTAATAGGCTGCTTAAGGATCTCAGCCAGTAACAACTTAAAATGTAACAATGTAAGAAAAATGCATTCCTTTAAAAAAAAAGGGGGGGTGAATCCATAAAACTGAGTGAAAGGATCATGAACTTTTAATTTCTTCCAAATAAATCAAAAATTTCTTTCTAAGACTGTAAGTCTGAGTCTCCTAGTAATACCAATTATATGCTCTCTGGGAAAGTTTGGAGATAATTTAATTGATTTTCACTAGTAAATCACTAGAATTAAACCAATTCTACTAATGATAATCAGCAAATAATCAATAAAGGAATTGAAGGACTTTTACAGATTACATTTTAAGATGTAACCATTTTGGTGAGCAATAATTTATGTTTCAGAGTAGTAATAATTAAAACATGCTTTACCCTGTAAAGAGAAATCATTAAAAAGAATGTGGCAATTCAATGGCTTCATCAGCCTTTCAAACACACAAAATAGCTGACTTTCCTAATGTATTAATTTTTTTATAATACTCAATATATTCTGCTCTATAATGAGACTGCTTGCATATTAAATTAAAATTAAAATTAAAATTAATGCTGCCAAAGGTTTTATCAGTAAATTCAAGGTTTAGAGAAAATTTTATAATCCTTCACAAAATATTCTTTGTAAAATACAATTTCATCACGTCACCTTAGCCAAACAGCAACTGAGCCAGCCAGGTATAATGTAATCACAAAGTGTGTTCTGTCCACAGGTCCAAGCCAGAACATGTCATTTATTGATAAAAATAAATCTGCCCTTAGGAAAAAAATAAGCTGAGAATGATCTCAACTGGAATAAAATATTCTCATGTAACCTTCTCGAGAAAGGTAAGCTCTTTAATCCTAACTGGATTTTTAAGTATTTAATACTTTTAAGTATTCGAGAGAGAAGAACTCGAAAAGTTAAAAGTACATATATATGTTCTAATTATTTTCTTCATTAGAGAAAACTTAAACACTTGCATTTAGATATTTTCCCATGTTTAATATCACAATACCAAAATGAACAGATGCCTGGCTTAAATCTCTTATCATATTTACATATACTAATTTCCTTGTTTAAAAAAAATGAGGTTGGGGGTGCCTGAGTGGCTCAGCTGGTTAAACATCTGACTTCAGCTCACTCAGGTCATGATCTCACAGTTCATGAGTTCGAGCCCCACATCGGGCTCTGTGCTGACACCTCAGAGCTTGGGGCCTGCTTCAGATTATGTGTGTCTCTCTCTCCCCCTCTTCCGTTCGCACTGTCTCTGTCTCCCAAAAAATGAATAAACGTTAAGAAAAAAAATTTTTTTAATAAAAGAAGTAAAAAATAAAAAAACAAGTACGGCTTCCTATCATAGATGTAAAAAAGTAAGGAGGACCATTTTAATAAAAGTAACTTCTCAGTGAGATGACATGCAAATAAAGGGCAATTTAACTGAGTTCCTTCTTTTTCCGGCTTGAAGAAGAATCACATGATATACCTAAGTACCCAATAAGAAACTTACTTTGAGGACGCTGACAAGATGTAAACTAACAAATTCACAAAAGATCATGCAAAGTGGTGAACATCCACTATAAGCACTCTTGTAACAATTCTTAGGCTGCTTTACTCTATCAAGAATCTCTGTGGTGGTCGTTGGTACTAGGCAGATATGACAGGTTATAAATTTCTTAAAGATCATGAGTTGATCAAACAGGCAATGAGGATGCCTACAGGAGGAGGCCAGAGTCTGACCAAAGGCACACAGATGAAGCAGTGGGTGTCTGACATGCTGAAAAGACATTTACCTGAACACAAAAACAAATTATTTGGGAAATAATTTCAATAAAATCTTTTATCAGAAAGGTTTAGATTCCTTCTATGCTTATTCATTATGCTTGTAAAATAATTACAGGAGAACATCCGCAATCTAAAATTCAAATACCTATGATTCATACTTTTTTTTTTTTTTAAATCTTTTTTTTTTTTTTTTAATGTTTATGTTTGAGACAACGCGAGAGACAGAATGCAAGCAGCAGGGGGGCAGACAGAGGGAGACACAGAATCCGAAGCAGGCTCCAGGCTCTGAGCTGTCAGCACAGAGCCCGACGCGGGGCTCGAACTCACAGACCGTTTGATCATGACCTGAGCCAAAGTCGGACACTCAACCGACTGAGCCACTCAGGCACCCCTGATTCATACTTTTAAATATTCAGTTTTCTGTGAATACCTTTGTATAAGTTTTTAAGCAATGACTATTCCTTGTGTTGTTGCTTACTATAGTGAAGTGTTATTTGAGAAGGATGGTACAACTGGATTTGATTAATACACAGCTCAGACTGCAAGTGAGAACAACCAAAATGAAAAGATGATAGGAGTTCAGTAAAAGATATCCAATTTGGAACTGGAGGTGAAGCTGGGCGGAGAATTTGGGCCACATGATGGCACTACACACATGGTTACAAAAAGAGAAATGAAGAGAAATTTAAAAAGCAGGAAGGTGAAGCTTCGGCTTACACACTTGCCACAAGGAGACACACTGAAAATGTACAGACCCTCCACTAAAGAACATTGACAAATTTAAGCTCTTTAGCCTATACTGTCACATATATGCATGTAAGAGTGAATAATAACGTTCGTTAAACAAGTGATAAGAAAAATGTGACAAAGATAAACATGAACAAGTATATGTCAGAATTAAGAAAATGGGATCAGTCTAGATTTAAAAACTTAGCTTCCAACTACTCAGTCCATTTTTTCCCATTTAGGATGGGGTGGGTGCCATTTGGTCCATTTATTTCTAGTGTTTCCCTGTCCAATCCTTGCCTCACGTTGGAAACTTCAACAAGGGGAAAAGGGGGAAAAAAAAGTAAATAACCTATAACCCACTCCCATACTTTAGGAAAGCCTCCCTTGCCATTAACATTATGATACCACATTACATAGTTGGGTAGTTACAACAATTCATTCTTCAGCATTTATTCAATCTTTACAGGTCAGGTTTCCTTATCTAGTATTCTCTCTGGCCATTAGACTCTAAGCAAATCTCAATCCATTTTAGCAGTTTATTTTGAATGTCCCTACTAGGATATCCTGCATGAAATGGTCATTCCAAATATGTAAGTTAACTGAAAAAGTGCTTTAATCTAAAATCTATTAAATACAAAACATTACAGAAGTCTATTACATCATAAAACTTCTTTATAAAAATGTTTGGTCATACACACAGAGAAAAATTTTTCTTCCCCATTTTATCCTTTAATTATAGATGAAAATTGCCTTTAGTCTGAACTCACCCATCATGGCAACCAGCTCAACAATTTGAAAATTAGGAAAATGGTTCTTCCATCAGCATTCTTTACTGCCTGAGGAGAAAAAAAGATAAACACATTTAATCATTAAAAAATATATATATATACATGGCAAAAGGAACTCTGCAGATATGATAAATTAACAAATTTAAGATAAGAGGATTATCCTGGGTTATTTGGCTGGACCTAACATAATCACAGGGATCCTTATAAATAAACAATCAGCAGGAAAGTGTCAGAGTGGTACTGCAAAAAGAATAGCTTGACCACTCATTGTTGGCTTTAAAGACGGAATGGGACAGCCATGAGCCAATGAATACAGGCAGCTGCTAGGATGTGGGAAAGGCAAGAAAAATGCATTTTTCTCTACAGCCTCCAGAAGAACCATAGCAATGCTGACACCTTGATTTTGGCCCAGTTAGACTCATTTTAGACTTCTGACTTCCCAAACTGTAAGATGATAAGATGATTTATGTTGTTTTAAGCCACCAAATTTATGGTAATCTATTATAGCAGTATGTAATGGAACACCCAGTTTCAAGAGCTTGCTAGAGAACTCAACAGACTCAGTGACACAGTCGTACTGACAGCTATAATTTACTATAGCAAAAGGGTACAAAGCAAAATAAGCTAAAGGAAAGGGCAAACGGGGCAAAGACCAGGGAAGGTGAGGGCTAGCTCCTAAGGATCTTTTTTTAATAAAGTCATATGAGACCTTTAATTCCCCCCAACCCCAGAAATCAGTTATGACAACACCAGGAAAAACTGGAAACTCTGCACTGAGGGTTTTTATTAGGGACTGATCAATACATACCCTCTGCCTAGCATACACCAAAATTCCTAACTCCCAGAAGAAAAGCAGCTATTCAGCACAAACTATACTGTTTGTATAAGCAGTTTAGGCACAGCGAGCATTCTTATCAGTTAGGCAGGTATGGACCCTGGTAAGTTCTCAGATGCTAGCCAAGGGTGGATCTTTTAAGCAGTTCTTTCTAAGGATATGCAGTGAGGCCTACCATGTTAACTCTTCTCCACAAGCAAAACAAGAAATACACAGGTTTAAAGAAACTGCACAAAGCAATAATATGAAGTGTTTTGTTGGGCACACAAGATACAATAATATAACTTATATAACAGTAACAGCACAAAGGGGAAGAATGGTGTTATATGAAAGTGTTTGCATACCACAGTAATTAAGATGGTATCAACTCAAACTATAATGATTTTTTGGTTTTTGTTATTTTTTTTTAAGTTTATTTATTTTGAGAGAGAGAAGGAGAGAGAGAAAGCATGCAAGGGCAGGGGAGGGCAGGGGGGGTGGGGAGAGAGAATCCCAAGCAGGCTCCACACTGTCAGCACACAGCCTGATATAAGGCTCAATCCCATGAACTATGAGATCCTGACCTAAACTGAGATCAAGAATAAGATGCTTAATCCACTGAGCTACCCAGGTGCCCCCAAACTACACTGTTTTAAGTTATTAATTTTAATATCCGGAGCAACTGGTAAAAATAAACTTTATAAAAGCGGCAAAAGAAATAAAATTAAATTAGCATACTAGAAAATATCTAACACAAAAGAAAGCAGTAATAGAAAAATGTGGTACAAAATGGATACAACACATAAAACACAAATATAAACAAAGTAGCAGATGTAATTCTACCCATATGTAATTACATTAAATATAAGTGGAATGAACAAACCATTTAAAGGATAGAGATTCGCACAGTAGATTAAAAAAACATGATCAGGTGCGACGCCTGGGTGGCTCAGTCAGTTGAGCATCTAACTTCAGCTCAGGTCATGATCTTACAGTTCGTGAGTTTGAGCCCTGCATCGGGCTCTGTACTGACAGCTCAGAGGCTGAAGCCTGCTTCAGATTCTGTGTCTCCCTCTCTCTCTGTCCCTCCCAGCTTGTACTCCATCTCTCTCTCTAAAATAAACAAACATTAAAAAAAATTAAAAAGGAAAGAGAAGAGAAGAGAAGAGAAGAGAAGAGAAGAGAAGAGAAGAGAAGAGAAGAGAAGAGGAAAAGAAAAGAAAAGAAAAGAAAAGAGAAAAAACATGATTGGGGCGGGGCGCCTGGGTGGCTCAGTCGGTTAAGTGTCAACTCCTGGTTTCAGCTCAGGTAATGATCTCATGGTTTTGTAAGTTGGAACCCCATGTTGGGATCTGTGCTGGCAGTGCAGAGCTTGCTTGAGATTCTCTCTCTCCCTCTCTCTCTGCCCCTCCCCCATCAGCACTAACATACAAATAAACTTAAAAAAAAATAATAACATGATCCAACCATATGCTGTCCACAACTTTAGATTCAAAGACAAAACTGAAAGTAAAAAGATGGAAAAAGATATACCACGCAAGCAGTAGTCAGAAAAGATCTACAGTGCTATACTAATAGAAGACAAAAGAGAATACAAAAATCGTTAGAGACAAAGGAGAACACTTATAATGAAAACATGGCCAGCTCATCAATTATAATTACTATAATATAGTATATACTATACTATAAATATGTATGCATGTAACAATAAACTCAATATACAGGAAGAAGAAAATTACAGAAATTGAAAGAAGAAATAGATCATTCAAAAATAATTGCTACAGATTTCAATGCCCAATTTTCAACAACAGATAAACAGAAAAATCAGTGAGAAAACAAGATTTGAATAACACTATAAAACTTCCACGGAACACTCAACCCAAAACACATTCTTCAGAAATGCACAAAGAACATTTTCCAAAACACACCATGTTAGTCAGTAAAACTAATCTCAGTAAGTATAAATGGACTGAAGTTATATGAAGTCTGTTCCCTGACAACAATGCAATGAAATCAGAAACAGAAGGAAATTTGGGAAATTCACAAATATGTGAAAATAAAACACCACACTCCTTAAGAATCAATGGATCAAAAAAGAAATCATGAAGGAAATTAGAAAATGCTTTGAGATAAATGCAAATGAAACCAAAATATACTGACACTTACTAGATGCTCCTAAAGTACAACTTAGAGATAAATTTCTAACTGTAAATGTTCATATTGAAAATGAGAAGGATCTCAAATTAGTAACCTAAACTTCTACCTTAAGACCCTAGAGAAAGAAGAGCATTTGAAACCCAAACAAGCGGAAGGAAGGAAACAATAAGGATTAGAGTGGAAAATTAGCAAACATTTAGCTAGACTACCCAAGAAAAAAAAAGACACAAATAACTAAACTGAGGTATTAAAGATAGAGCATTATTACCAACCTTACAGAAATGAAAAGAATAAGATAATACTATGAACAACTGTATTTCCAATAAATTGGGTCACCTGGATGACACAAATTACTAGAAACTACCTAACCCAACTCAAGAAGGATCTGAATTCAATATAAAAATTAATGAGATTGAATTAGAAATGAAAACCTTTCTGCAAATAAAAGTCCAAACCACATGCCTTCAAACATTTAAGAAAAAACTACCACTATTAAAAGAGAGAGGACTAGAGAGAGAAAGAGAGAACTGAAGCTAGTATTACTGATTACTGATAAACCAGACAAAAACATTACAAGACAACTAGATCCCCAAGTGAACAGATATAAAAATCCTCAAGAAAATACTAGCAAACCTAATCCAGAACATTAAAAAAAAAGGGGGGGATTACACACTGCAAACATGTGGGATATATTCCACAAAAGGTAGGTTCAGCATACAAAAATCAATGTAATAAATAACATTAAAAAAGGACCAAAACATCATCTCAATAGACACAGAAAATGCATCTGCCAAAATCTAACTACCTTAAATACTTGAAAGACTAGAAAGATAAGGGAATTTCATCAAGGTGATAAAGGTCATCCATGAAAAACCCCACAGCTAACATCATACTTAATGGCGAAAGACCAGATGCATGCCCCCTTAAGATTAGAAACGGATGGCCAGTCTTACTACTCCTTTTTAATACTGTACTGGATACAGGACTAAAAGCACTCCTGTTTTTATAGAAAAACAAATAACACATAATTTTACTCATATGTGGAAGTTAATAAGCAAAACAAATGAACAAAGGAAAAAAAGAGAGACAAACCAAAAAACAGACTACAGAGAACAAACAGATGGTTACCAGAGGGGAAGTGGGAGGGGATGGATGAAATAGGTGAAGGGAACTAAGAGTACACTTTAAATTCTTTTTTCTAATGTTTATTTATTTGTTTTTGAGAGAGAGTGTGCAAGTGGGGGAGGGACAGGGAAAGAGGGAGAGAGAGAATCCCCAGCAGGCTCTGCACTATCAGCACAGAGCCAGACATGGGGCTTGAACTCACAAACTGTGAGATCATGATCTGAGCGGAAATCAAGAGTCAGATGCTTAAGCAAATGAGCCACCAAGGCACCCCAAGAGTATACTTCTCTTGATAAGCAAAGAAATATACAGAATTGTTCAATCATTACACTGTACACCTGAAACTCATTTAACACTGCATGTTAACTATACTGGAACTTAAATAAGATTTTTTAAAAGTCACATAAAAAAATAAAATAAATTCAATTTATAGTATCAAAAAGAATAAATTACTTGGGAATATACTTAAGAAAAATAAGTCTTGTATACACTGAAAACTATAAAACATTATTGAAAAAAATTGAAGATCTAAATGTATGGAAAGGCATCCCATGTTCATGGATGAAAGACAATATTGTTAAGATGGGAATATTCCCAAAGTGATCTACAGATTCCACGCAATCTGTATCAAAATTCCAGTGGCCTTTTTTTTTTCTTTTTTTGCAGAAATAGAAAAGCTAATTCTTTAAAAAAAATTTTTTTTAATGTTTATTTATTTTTGAGAGAGAGACAGACAGAGGGTGAGAAGGGGAAGGGCAGAGAGAGAGGCAGACACAGAATCCAAAGCAGGCTTCAGGCTCTGAGCTGTCAGCACAGAGCCCAACATGGGACTTGAACTCACAAACTGCAAGATCGTTACCTGAGCGGAAGTCAGACACTTAACTGAGCCACCCAGGCGCCCCCAGAAAAGCTGATCCTTAAATTTGTACAATCCCCAGAAAAGCTGATCCTTAAATTTGGAAGTACAAGAGGCCCTGAAGAGCCAAAACAATATTGCAAAAGAAAAATAAAGTTAGAATATTCACACACCCTGATTTGAAGGCTTACTACAAAGCTATAGCAATCAAAACAATGGGAATACTGACGTAAGAATAGAGACTGGTGGAACAGAACTCAATCCAGAAATAAACCCCAACATCTACAGTCAAATGATTTTTGACAAGGTTGCCAAGATAACAGTGAAAGAACAGTCTTTATAAAAAAATTTTTTTAATGTTTATTTTTGACAGAAAGAGAGAGAGAGAGAGACAGAGCATGAGCGGGGGAGGGGCAGAGAGAGAGGGAGGCACAGAATCCGAAGCAGGCTCCAGGCTCTGAGCTGTCAGCACAGAGCCCAATGCGGGGCTCAAACTCACAGACCGCAAGATCACGACCTGAGCCAAAGTCAGGCGCTCAACTGACTGAGCCACCCAGTTCTGGCAGTTCACTGGCACTGAACAACTGGATATCCACATGCCAAAGCCTTAAGTTGGACTCCCACCTCATATAGTATGCAAAAAATTAATTCACAATCGATCAAATACATAAACGTAAAAGCTAAATCCAAAAAAAACTCTCAGAAGGGAACAAAGGTATAAATTTTCATGACCTTGGATTAGGCAATAGTTTCTTAAATGTGACCCTACAAGCATAAGCAACAAATGGACTTCCTCAAAATTAAACATTTTTGTGCATCAAAGGACACTCTCAAGATAGTGAAAAGACAACTCACAGACTGGGAGAAAATATTTGCTAATTATATACTTGATAAGGGTCTAGGATACAAAATATATAAGGTCTCAATAATAAAACAACTAACCCAATTATAAAATGGGCAACAGATTTCAAAAGACATTTCTCCCAGATATAAAATAGCCAATAAGCACTTGAGAAGATGCTTAATATTAACAGTCATCAGGGAAATGCAAATCAAAACCACAATGGCATCCTACTAATTCACACCCAGTAGTATGGCTATAACCAAAATGACAGACAATGACAAGTGTTGGTGAAAATGTGGAAACACTGAAACTATATGAATCATTATTTCAATTCTTAGGTATATATCCAAGAATACTAAAAACATATAACCACACAAAAACGTTTACACTAATATTCCATGCAGCATTACTTAGAAGAGACAAAAAGATCATATAGTTTACTCAAGATCATAAAGCTGGGCAAAGTTAGGACCCTAATACCCACTTCTTATTTCTCACTTAAACTTTCTAGAATACTATGTGTCACTCCAGTTCACCTTTCAAGAAAATGGCTAGCATAGGAAATTCTCCTACCATACATATAGACACAGAGAATGTCACAAAATGGTTGAGAAGAATTTATTCAGTATATTGTCTTTCTACAAATTTAAATTCTCAACTGCCTTTTTCAATTTTTAAATTAAAATGTTGAAGACAAATCTTGACTAACCTCCAAAATAAAGTATTCTGAACACAAAATTTTTCCATTTAAATCAATAACATCTCTTTCATGAAAAACAGTTAATTCCCCAAACCACAAATTAAATAAAAAAGGCATCAGTCTAATGGAAAAGCAGTTCAAGGCTGCATTTATAAAAACAACTATGGGGATGCCTGGGTGGCTCAGTCTGTTAAGCATCCTACTCTTAATTTCTGCTCAAGTCATGATCTCATGGTTTGTGGGTTCAAGCCCTGCTTCAGGCTCTGCACTGACAGCGAGGAGCCTACTTGGGATTCTTTCTCTCCCTCTCTCTCTCTCTACCCCTCCCTTGCTCACACTCTCTCTCCCAAATAAATAAAACAGTCAATAAATAAACAAACAGTTCGGTACTTTTACCAATATTCTGAGGTTGAAATTGGCAAAAACACCAAAATATATAAAATTAAAGGTACAAGTTAGTAGGAAAAGCTAAACAAAGGTGAATCACATCTGTACCTGAAAGTTTTTATCTACAACCTATTTTAATTTTTGTCATTTTGACATTTATTACCATAGACTGATTTTGCCAGCTTTTCATATTAATTCACAGAAGACATACGCTTTTGTATTTATTTTCATTCAATATCTGTTACAGCTCTGAGATTCTTCCACATCATCTGTATGAGTATTTTGCTCATTTTCATTGCTGTGTAATACTCCATTATGTGACTATATCTCAATTAATTCACCTACTCTACTAGTGGACATAAAAGTTTCCAGTTTTTGACTATTACAAACATAGGCTTTACAAACCTCCTTGAACATAACTTTTAGTGAACATAAACACATATTTCTGTTGGATATATACCAACAGAAGGAATTGCTAGGTCACTAAGACACACACATAGTTAACTTTAGCATATATGGCCACTTTCTTAGAGTAGCTGTCAATCTATATCCTCCCACCAGCAACGTATGAGAGTTCCAGTTCTTCCACCTTCTCACCTACCCTATTAGTCATTCTGGTGACTATGTAATATCTCACTAGTTTTAATTTATACTTACCTCATGGCCAATAATGTTGAGTATCATTTCAGAATGGCATAATGAATTTAAAAAGCATGATCCTATTATACAGTGTCTATAAGATCTAAGGACATGATAGGCTAAAAGTAAAAGGACAGAAAGATATCCCATGCAAATAGTAACCAGGAGAGAGCTAGAGTGGCTACACTAATATCAGACAAAACAGACTAGAAGTCAAAACTGTTATAAGACACAAAAAAGACATTAAATATTGAGAAAATGGTCAATTCATTAAGAAGATATAACAATTATAAACATACATACACCAAACAGCAGAGCTCCAAAATATATGAAGCATGAACAGAATTAAAAAAGACAAATACATACCTACACAGTAACAATAGAAAACTCAATACCCCACTTTCAATAACAGAGCAACCATTCAGATCAGTAAGGAAATACAGGACTTGAACACTATAGGCCAACTGGACCTACCAGACGGATACAGAACACTCAATCCAAAAACAGTACAATACATAGTCTTCTCAAGTCCACATGGAACATTTTTCTGAATAGACCATATGTTAGGCCACACACAAAAAAAATATTAATAATTTAATAAGATTAAAATCAGACAAAGTATTTTTCCAATCATAGTGGAATGAAACTAGAAATTAACAGCAAAAGGAAAACTGGAAAAGTCATAAAGATGTGGCAATCATACAGTAAATTCTTAACCAATGTTTCAAAGAAGAAATCACAAGGGAAATTAGAAAATATCTTGAAAAAGATGAAAATGAAAACACAACACACCAAAACTCACAGGATACGGCAAAAACAATGCTAAGAGAAATTTAGAGCTATAAATATTTATGTCAAAAAAGATTTCAAAACAACCTAACTCTATATCTTAATTAGTAAAGCAAAAACAAACTAAGCCAAAAGCTTACAGAAGGAAAGAAATAATAAAGGTTAGACCAGAGATTAAAGAGAGAAGAGAAAAACAATAAAGAAAATCAATAAGACCAAGAGCTGGTTCTTTGAAAAGATAAACCATTAGTTAGAATAAGAAAAACAGAAAAGATTCAAATAAATTAAAATCAGAAAGAGAACATTACAGGAATAAAAAGGACCATATCAGAGCAGCATGAACAACTGCATATGAAAAACTGTATAACAGAGGTGAAATGGAAAAATTTCTAGAAACATAAAACCTACCAAGAATGAATAATGATTAGGAAATCTAAACAGACCTATGATTAGTAAAGATAATGAACCAGTAATCATAAAGTTCCTGACAAGAAAAGCCCAGGACCAGATGGTTGCACTAATGAATTTTATCAAACATTGACACATGGTTTCTTCTGAAACAATTCTTCCAAATTCTGAAACATTCCAAAAAAATTGAAGAGTAAGGAGCATTTCCTAACTCATTGGACGAGGACAACATTACCCTAATACCAAAGCCAAACAAAGACATTTAAAAGAAAACTATTGGACAATTATCTCTTATGAATATTGATGCAAAATTCCTCAACAAAGTACTAGCAGACCAAATTCAGCAGCATATTAAAGGGATTATACACCATAACACAGTGGGATTTACTGCTGAAAGGCAAAGATAGTTCAATATATGAAAAAATCAATGTAACAGGTCACATTAACATAATGAAGAGGGCAAAAAACACAAGATACACTCAATTGATGCAGAAAAAGCATCTGACAAAATTCAATACCCTTTCATGATAAAAAACACTCAACAAACTACCAATAGGAGGAAACTTCCTAAACGCAATAAAGAGCATATATATAAGAAAAGCCTACACCTAACATCACACTTACTGATGAAAGACTTTTCCTCTAAGATTTACCATCTTCAGATTAGGAACAAGACATAAATGCCCACTTTGCCACCTCAGTTCAACACAATACTGGAAGTTCCAGTGAGAGCAATTAGGCAAGAAAATAAATGATAAGCATCCAGATAGGAATGAAAGAAGTAAAATATCTCTGTTTGAGATGACACGATCTTATATATAGAAATGTCTAAAGATTACACACATACAAACAAATTCACCAAAGTTGCAGGATACAAAATCAATACACAAAAATCAGTTACATCTCATTACATAATGAATAATCTGAAAATGAAATTAAGAAAATAATTCCACTTACAACAGCATCAAAAAGAGTAAGATATCTCGGAATTAACCTAACCAAAGAGGTGAAAAACCTGTACAATGATACACTGCCAGAAACGCTGCCAAAAGAAATTTAAAATATATAAATAAATGGAAACATATCCCATGCTCATGGATTAGACGACTTAACACCATTAATAGGTCGATACTACCAAAGTGACCTACAGATTCAATGCAATCCTTATCAAAATCTCCATGACATTTTTTGCAGAAAAGAAAAATCCACCCAAAAGCTCATATAGAAATCTCAAGGGACTCCAAATAACCAAAGCAATCCTGAAAAAGAACAAACCAGAGAATGTACACTTTCTGATTTCAAAACTTACTACAAAGTTACAGTAATTAAAACAGTGTGGTACTGGTGTAAAAGACACACAGACCAATGAAAAAGAGTCCAGAATTAATCCCTTGCATATATATGGTCAAATGATTTTTGACAAGGATGACAAGACTATTTAATAGAGAAGGACAGTTTTGTAAACATATGGTGATGGGAAAACTGGATATCCTTATGCAAAAAAAATGTAGACTGAACCTTACACCAAACACAAAAATTACCTCAAAATAGATCACAAACCTAAATGTAATAGTGAAAACCATAAAACTCTTCAAAGAAAATAGAAAGGAGAAGCTTCATGACAGAATTTTTGCAACAATGCCTTAGATGTGACACCAAAAGCACTGTCAACAAAAAGATAGATTAATTGGAGTTCATCAAAATTTAAAACTTCTAATGGATGAACCTGGAAGGTATTATGTTAAGTGACATAATCCAGTCATGTAGAATACCACATGATTCTATTTTTATAAGGTATCTAAAACAGTCAAATTCATAGAAGCAGAGAATAAGCAGAGTGGAAGCAGAGTGGTTTCCAACGACTGATAGGTGGGAAAAATGGGAAGTTGTTATTTAATGAGTATAAAGTGTCAGTTATCCTACACGCGTACGTTCTAGAGATCTGTCGTACAACACAGTTCCTATAGCTAATGATATGGTATTATGTACCTAAACGTTTGTTAAGAAGGTAAATACCCTTAAATATTCCTTCCACTACCAAAGAAAGAAGAGACATACGGAATCTTTGGAAAGTGCTGGATATGTCTATCACCTTAATTGTGGTAGTAGCATGGGTACCTGTATATGTCCAAACTAATAAAATTATACAACACCAAACAGATAGTTTTTTTTATATCAATTATACCTCATTAAAGCAGTTAAAAATTTTTAAAACTTCTGTGCATCAAAAGACACAGTCAACAATTAAAAAGCAATCCAGACAATGGGAGAAAATATTTAAAAATCATTGATCTGAGAAGAGGTTAATGTCCAGAATAAATTCTCACAATTCAACAACAAAAAACAAATAATGTGATTAAAATATGAGCACAACAGGGCGCCTGGGTGGCTCAGTCGGTTAAGTGTCTGACTTTGCTCAGGTCATGATCTTGCGGTTTGTGAATTCAAGCCCCATGTCAGGCTCTGTGCTGACGGCTCAGAGCCTGGAGCCTGCTTCAGATTCTGTCTCCCTCTCTCTTTGCCCCTCCCCTGCTCATGCTGTCTCTGTCTCAAAAATAAACACTAAATAAATAAATAATAAAAAATAAAAAATAAGCACAAGACTTGAATAGACATTTCTCCAAAGATGATATACAAATGGCCAATAGAATATGAAAAGATGCTTAACATCATAAATCATTAGGGAAATAAATTCCAACTAAAACATAATGAAATACCATATCACACCCATTACAATAACTACTATCAAGGGGCACCTGGGTGGCTCAGTTAGTTCAGCATCCAACTCTTGATTTTGGTGCAGGTCATGATCCCAGAGTCATGAGGCCACAGGATCAAGTCAAGACCCGCATCTGCCTCTGGGCTGACAGTGCAGACCCTGCTTAGGATTTGCTCTCTCCCTCTCTCTCTGTCCCTCCTCTGCTTGCATGTGGATGTGGTGCACATATTCTTTCTCCTCAAAATAAATAAACTTAAAGCAAAACATAATAAAGGTTGGCAAAGATGTGAAGTAATTGAAACTCTTCTGCACTACTGGTGGGAATGTAAAATGGTGCAGTCACTTAGAAAAACATTATGGCAGTTCCTCAAAAAATAAAAAATTAAGGGGCACCTAGGTGGCTCAGTCAATTCAGCATCCAAATCTGGATTTTGGCTCAGGTCATGATCTCACAGTTCGTGACGATGAGCTCCACATCGGGCTCTGTGCTGATAGAGCAGATCCTGCTTGGGATTCATTCTCTCTCGCTCACTCACTCTCTCTCTCTCTCTCTCTTCCTTCCCTCTCCCTCTCCCTCTCTCCCTCTTCACTCTCTCAAAAATAAATCAACTTCCCTATCAAAATAACACCAGCATTCTTCACAGAGCTAGAACAATCCTAAAATTTGTATGGAACCAGAAAAGACTCTGAATAGCCAAAGCAATCCTGAGAAAGAAAACTAAAGCTGGGGGCATCACCATCCTGGACCTCAAGATGTATTACAAAGCTGTAATGATCGACACAGTATGGCACTGGCACAAGAACAGACACTCACATCAATGGAACAGAATAGAGAATCCAGAAATGGACCCACAAACGTATGGGCAGCTAATCTTTCACAAAACAGGAAAGAATATCCAATGGAATAAAAACAGTCTCTTCACCAAGTGGTGCTGGGAAAACTGGACAGCGACATACAGAAAAACGAATCTGGACCACTTTCTTACACCATACACAAAAATAAACTCAAAATGTATGAAAGACCTAAATGTAAGACAGGAAGCCATCAAAATCCCTAGGGGAAAGCAGACAAAACCTCTTTGATCTTGGCCACAGCAACTTCTTACTCAACACATCTCTGGAAGCAAGAGAAACAAAAGCAAAAATGAACTACTGGGACCTCATCAAAAATAAAAAGCTTCTGCACAGCGAAGGAAACAATCAGCAAAACTAAAAGGCAACTGACAGAATGGGAGAAGATATTTGCAAACAACATATCAGATAAAGGGTTAGTATCCAAAATCTACAAAGAACTTATCAGGGGTGCCTGGGTGGCTCAGTCAGTTGAGCCTCCAACTTTGGCTCAGGTCATGATCTCATGGTTCGTGGGTTCAAGCCCCGTGTTGGGCTCTGTGCTGACAGCTCAGAGCCTGAAGCCTGCTTCGGATTCTGTGTCTCCCTCTCTCTCTGACCCTCCCCCATTCATGTTCTGTCTGTCTCTGTCTCAAAGATAAATAAACATTAAAAAAAAAAAAAGAACTTATCAAACTCAACACCCAAAAAACAAATAATCCAGTGAAGAAACGGGCAAAAGACATGAATAGACACTTCTCCAAAGAAGACATCCAGATGGCCAACAGGCATATGAAAATGCTCAACACCACTCATCATCAGGGAAATACACATCAAAACCACAATGAGATACCACCTTACACCTGTCAGAATGGCTAACATTAACAACTCAGGCAACAACAGATGTTGGCGAGGATGCAGAGAAAGAGGCTCTCTTTTGCACTGCTGGTGGGAATGCAAACTGGTGCAATCACTCTGGACAACAGTATGGAGGTTCCTCAAAAAATTAAAAATAGAACTACCTTACGACCCAGCAACTGCACTACTAGGTTATTTATCCAAGGGATACAGGTATGCTGCTACAAAAGGACACATGCACCCCAATGTTTATAGCAGCACTATCAATAATAGCCAAAGTATGGACAGAGCCCAAATGTCCATCGATGGATGAATGGATAAAGATGTGGTATATACATACAATGGAGTATTACTTGGCAATCAAAAAGAATGAAATCTTGCCATTTGCAACAACATGGATGGAACTAGAGGGTATTAATGCTAAGCGAAGTCAGTCAGTCAGAGAAGGACAAATATCATATGACTTCACTCAAATGAGGACTTTAAGAGACAAAACAGATGAACATAAGGGAAGGGAAACAAAAATAATATAAAAAACAAGGAGGGGAACAAAACATAAGAGACTCTTAAATACAGAGAACAAACTGAGGGTTGCTGGAGGGGTTGTGGGTAGGGGGATGGAATAAATGGATAAGGGGCATTAAGGAAGACACTTGGAATGAGCAGTGGGTGTTATACATAGGGGATTAATCACTGGAGTCTACTCCTTAAATCATTATTGCACTATATTCTAACTAACTTGGATGTAAACTAAAAAAAATAAGTAAATAAACTTAAAAGAATTTAAAAATTAAGTTACCATATTATTTAGCAATTTCACTCCCACAAATCCAGACATTAACTTCTGGGTATATGCCCAAAAGAATTGAAAGTGGGGACTCAAACAGGTATTTGTACACCCATGTTCACATAAGAGCATTATTCACATGAGGCAAAAAGTAAAAGCAACTCAAGTGTCTAGAGGCAGATGAATGGATAAATAAAACATGGTATATACATACAAGGAATATGATTCAGCAGTTTAAAAAAAGATTTTGACATATGCTATAACTTGGATGAAATTTAAGGACATTTTGCTAAGTGAAATAATCCAGCCAACAAAAAGTATAATTCTACTTATAAAAGGTACCTAGAAAAGTCCAATTCATAGAGACAAAGTAGAAGGTGGTTGCCAGGGACTGGGGGAAAAGGAGGAGTTGTTGCTTAATGGGTATGCAGTTGTAGCTTTACAATATAAGAAGAGGTCAGGAGATGGCTAATGGTGATAACTGCATGACAATGCAAATGTACTTAATGTCACTTAACTGTGCACTTAAAAATAATTAAAATGGTAAATTTTATAACAATTCTAAAAATACAAAAAAAAAAAAAAACCCTCACTTTTTGCAAAATCCAAACAAGACAAATCTAGAATTTACCGACACTACACTGTGCTTTACTTCAAGTGCAACCATTTACTTTTAAAATATAGGTGTTCTTCACTTTGTCCTTTACGTGATCTACAGCTGACCCTTGAACAACATGGGGCTATGGGCACTGACCCCTCCGCATGCAGTCAAAAATCTGTGTTATAACTTTTGGCTCCCTAAAAACTACTAATAGCCTACTGTTGACTAGAGAAGCCTTACCAATAACATGAACAGATTAACATATATTTTGTATGTTACATACACTATATGTTATATTCTTATAATAAAGTAAGCTAGAGAAAAGAAAAAATCAGAAAGGCGGCGCCTGGGTGGTTCAGTTGGTTGAGGGTCTGACTCTTGATTTTGGCTCAGGTCATGATCCCAGGGTCATGGGATCTAGCCTGGAGTCAGGTTCCATGCTAAGCGTGAAGCCTGCTTAAGATTCATTCTCTCTCTCTCTCTCTCTCTCTCTTTCTGCCCCTCTTCCCTGCTCATCTGCTCTCGCTCTCTCTCAAGTAAAAAAATAAACAAAAATGACAATAATAAAGAAAATCATAAGGAAAATACATTTACAGTACTGTATGGAAAAAATCCACCTATAAGTAGACTCATGTAGTTCAAACTCATGATGTTCAAGAGTCATCTACATTGTACGTACTTCCACTTCATGTGCTTTAAGGACCACCACTTAACTGGGGTGCCTGGGTGACTTAGTTAAGCATCCAACTTGCTTTCAGTTCAGATCATGATCTCATGGTTTGAGTTTGAGCCCCACGTGGGGCTCTGTGCTGTCAGCACAGAGCCTACTTGGGATTCTGTCTCCCTTTCTCTGCCCCTCCCCTACTCGCACACACATGCGCACGCTTTCTTTCTCTCCCTCAAAAATAAACATTAAAAATTTTTCTAAAAAGGACAGCCACTTCATAATTTCTAAAAAGAAAACTTTAGTGTCTGCCTACTATGTGTCATGTATACAGTAGTAAAGAAAACAAAGTCCTTGTACTCTTGGGCTTATACTTTAATGACAAAGATATACAAGTAACTACAAAGTATCAAATGAAGAAACAAACCCAGTGAATGAGTAAGTAAGTATATAAAATTTTCAAAAACTGAGAAGGCACCAGCCATAAAAAGAGTCAAGGGAAAACTCTCAAGGTTAAAGAATGGCAGTTACAAATGCCCAAAAACCTTGGCATGTTCCAGGAACTATAGGAAGGATTATGTGGTTAATACACAATGACACTTTACCTATTGGTCTTCCTCCCAAAACTCATAAACCGAGTAACATGAGAAAAACATGTGCCAAAATAAAATTTAAGAGACATGAAATACCTCACCAATATTCCTTGAAACTGTCAAGGTCATTAAAAACAAGGAATGTTTGAGAAACTCACAACCTAGAGGAATGAAAGGAATATGAAAACTAAATGTGATGTAGCATCCTGGATGGAATCCTGGGACACAGAAAAAAGACAATAAAATCCAAATAAAATATGGAGTTCAGTTAATAATGAGGTATCAATACTGATTCATTCATTATCACAATCATAATAATATAAGGTTTTTTTCAAAAATATTTTTGAGAGCATGCATGTACAAACAGGGGAGGGGCAGAGGGAAAGGGAAAGAGAAAATCTCAAGCAGGCTCCATGCTTAGCACAGAGCCCAACGTGGGGCTCAATCCCACAATGCTGGGATCATGAACTGAGCTGAAATCAAGAGTTGGGATGCTGAATGAGACACCCAGGTGCCCCAATAACGTAAGATGTTAATAACAGGGAAACTGGTTCTCAGGAAACTGAGAAAGCTCTGTACTCTGTGGAAGTTTTATGTAAATCTACAACTTTTCTAAACTAAAACACTTATTTTAAAAAAAAAAAGAATGAATTGTAAGAGGGCAACAAAAGAAGCAAAATGTAGTTATAAGGTCACTTAACATCAGGAAGAGATAATGATGTATTAAAGTGTCATAAGACGGTAGCACAGAAGATGGGAGACAAGAGTTGGATTCAAGGTATATTTTGTAAGACAGAATAAAAAGAACTTTCTGGTTAGATTTCCAGCTAGTATAGAATAAAAAGGTCAGCAAATCCTCTCCTTCAAAAATAAGAACTAAACTGGACAGACTGTCAAAAATAACTATTTTAAGGATTTAGAACTTGCCAAAAGGTAAACAACAAATTGAGAATTATTTATTCATGGAAAACTACCAGAACTTCAGGGAAGGAGTGGGAGTCTACAGACTTCCTACTTGGAGATACTCCCATCACTAGCCCAGGTTGGTCTACATAAAAACTTTATTTTTTTTAATTTTCAAAAAATGTTTGATTTATTTTTGAGACAGAGAGAGATAGAGCATGAGCATGGGAGGGGCAGAGAGAGAGGGAGACACAGAATCTGAAGCAGGCTCCAGGTTCTGAGCTGTCAGCACAGAGCCCGACGCGGGGCTCAAACTCACAAACCATGAGATCATGACCTGAGCTGAAGTCGGACACTTAACCGACTGAGCCACCCAGGCACCCCTGCATAAAAGCTTTAAACAAGACAGGCTTGAAATCCAGCAGCTCTGTTGCTAAGGTACTGACTTAATTTGGAGTGAAAGATGAAAACCTACACTGAATAACACTGTCAATAAAAAGAAAAATAGGGTAAAACAAATGGAGAAAACCAGTGGCTCTGCTAGGAAGAGAACGGTGTCTCAGATGGGAACAGGGGCAAGCCTGCCAGAAATTTAATGGGAAGACCTTGAAAATTAAAGCCATAAAAGTGCTAGATGAACTTTCTAAAAATCCCAGGCTGACTAGAAAAGTATGGGCATGTGTAGAGGAGACCCAAGAGGGCCAGGTACAAAGTAAAAATTAAGCCATACCTGGAAACTGCCTTAAATTTGTGCTCTCCAACTCATATACATCCACCAGAAGATGGTCAAAGCCTTACAGCCTTGAAGTATTTGAATGTAACCTCTACCAAACCAGTAACTGACCATTAAGTTATGTGGTCACAGGGCAACCCCTAAGAAGTCTAGCTTAAAAAATACAAACAAAAAAAAAAAAAAAGAAAAATAAGCAAACACAATAGCAAGGAAACAAGCATGGGGAATAAGATATTCTACCAAATAAGGAGAAGCAAATTGGTTAAAAAAAAAAAAAAATCTGGGGGTGCCTGGGTGGCTCAGTCGGTTAAGCGTCCAACTTCAGCTCAGGTCATGGTCTCACGGTTCGTGAGTTCAAGCCCCGCATCGGGCTCTGTGCTGTCGCATTGGGCTCTGTGCTGACAGCTCGGAGCCTGGAGGCTGCTTCCCATTCTGTCTCCCTCTCTCTCTGCCCCTCCCCAACTTGTGCACGTGTGCGCGCGCGCTCTCTAAGAATAAATAAAACACTAAAAAAATTTTTTTTTAATTTTTTAAAAATTAAAAAAAAAATCTGATTCCAGAGTTGCTACAATATATTATATGATATGTCTAGTTCTCAAAAAACAATAAAACAAATACACACACACACACAAAATTACAAGGCATGCAAACAGAGTAAAGTGTGACCCATACTCAAGATAAAGAACAGTCAATAGAAACTGACTCATGGGGCACCTCATGGCTTAGTTGGTTGAGCTTCCAACTTCAGCTCAGGTCATGATCTCACAGTTCATGGGTTCAAGCCCCGTGTCGGACTCTGTGCCAATAGCTCAGAGGTTGGAGCCTGCTTCAGATTATGTGTCCCCCTCTCTTTCTGCTCTCCTCCCCCACTCACGCACACGCACTCTCTCTCAAAATTAAATAAATGTTAAAAAAAAATAGAAACTGACTCTGGGTAGGCCCTAATGTTGGAATTAGCCAACACTTCAAACCAGCAATTTAAATTAAATAAACAGCAGAATTAAAGGAAAATCTGATGAAAATTATTCCACAAACAGGAAATCTCAACAAAAAACAGAAACTCAAAAAAAAGAACTAAAGTGGAAATTCTAGACTTGAAAAGTACAATATCCAAATGTAAAATGTATTAGATGAACTCAATCTAAGACTGCAGAAGAACTAAACAAAAAGATCAAGTGAAAGAATCTGAAGAACACAGGGGGGAAAAAAAGACTGAAAGAAAATGAAAAAAGTCTCAGAGGCCTGTGAGACATTAAGCAAGCTAAATTTTTTAATGGGTGTCTCAAAAGGAGAGGAAAAGAAAAATGGGCCTGAAAAATATTTGAAGAAACAGGCTAAAAGCTTCCCAAATTTCACAAAAAACATCAATCTACAAATCTAAGAAGCTCAATAATCCCTAAATACAATGAATACAAGAGATCTACAACTAGACATATCATTCTCAAACTGCAGAAAGCTAAAAAAAATCTTAAAAGCAGAAAGAGAAAAGATCTCTCTTGTATAAGAGAACAATACAATTAACTGACTTCTAAGAGAAATAACAGAAGCAGAAGGTGAAGTGACTTATTAAATGACAAAAAAAAAAACAAAAAACAAAAACCAAAAACCCAAAAATGTAGAGCATGAATCAGATATTCACCAAGACTGTGCTTTACAAAATAGCAAGGTGAATTAAACACATTCTTGGGGTGGCTGAGTGACCAACTCCTGGTTTCAGCTCAGGTCATGATCTCATGGCTTGTGGGTTTGAGCCCTGTGCATTGGGCTCCACACTGACAGAATAGAGCCTGCCTGGGATTCTCTCTCTCCCTCTCTCTCTGCCCCTTCCCCTCTCGCTCTCTGTCTCTTTCTCTCTCAAAATAAATAGACTTAAAAAAAATTTTTTTTAAGTTTTAAAAAAACGCATTCTGCGTGCCTGGGTGGCTCAGTCGATTAAGCATCTGACTTTGGCTCAGGTCATGATCTCATCGTTCATGAGTTCAAGCCCCACATTGGGCTCTCTGCTGTCAACACAGCCCACTTTGGATTCTCTGTCCCCTTCCCTCTCTCTGCCCCTCTCAAAAGTTAAAAAAACAAAAAACTCACATTCCTTGATAAACAAAGGCTGACAGAATATTAAGGAAAGTCTTTAGACTGAGAAGAAGTGACATCAGATGGGGTAAGGTTAAATCCAACAGACAAAATGAAAAACACTAGAAATGCTAAATAAAAAATGTTTAAAAAATTATTAACATTTTTTTCTTCTCTTAAGCTTCTTAAAAAAACATGACTATATAAAGCTAACACACACATACACACACAGCCACATGCCATTCCACCCAATAAAAAAATATATATTCTTTTAAAGCACCCACAGAACATTCACCAAGATGGACCTGCGCCATATCCTGGCCACAAAATAAGTCTCAGCACATTTGAAAGAACTGAAATTAGGGGTGCCAGGTGGCTCAGTCGGTTAAGCATCTGACTGCGGCTCAGGTCATGATCTCACGGTCCATGAGTTCGAGCCCACTCAGAGCCTGGAGCCTGCTTCAGATTCTTGTCTCCCTCTCTCTCTGACACTCCCCCGTTCATGCTCTGTCTCTCTCTGTCTCAAAAACAAATGTTAAAAAAAAATTAAAAAAAGAAAGAACTGAAATTATACAAACTATGTTTTCTCATCACAATATAAGCAATACAGAAACAAAAGAAAGGCAACAGGAAAATCTCCAAACATCTGCAAATAAAACAACATACTTCAAAATAATCAACAGCTAAGACACAAATTCTCAAATAGTTTTTTTAACATATAGAATTAAATGTAAACATGTAAAACTATGTAGGAGGAAAAATTACAGTATCATGCTGCACTGCTACTGCACCACACCCCCTTCTCCCAACAGATGCCCTACCTAACATCCTTTGGGCTCTTGCAAATATGCAAACAGGTAAAAGCAGCAATGAACCCTACGGTGCTGGGCTGGGATTGGAAGTTTCATTATGAAATAATGTTTCTGTTCTAAATATGTACAGATAAAGAAACAGATGTAAATACAGATGTATATGCATGTTTGTGTATATGTATGCACACACATGAACACAAACATGGTTGTACCTATATATACGTGTTATAGTTTTGTCTACTGCAATCTAGGAGCAGTGACATCCTACTCACAATGAGTACACCTGCTAGATGTTGGTTTCTAATCTCCATTAAGAAGATTCTAATCTCCACTAAGAAGTACCAAGGCTCCTTGAAAATATGAGTTATTTCCAGGTATGAATCAGGTAACTGCAAGATGAGCCTGGAACATCTTACTGTGTTAGAAAGAAAGGACACAAAAAGTCACGAAACATGTCAAAAGGACACAGGAACCAGACAGAAGGGACTCTCATTAGCCAAATATGAGACAGTTTGAGCATCAAAATAAATGACAGGTTACAACCACTGAATAAAAAAAGGAATCTATGAGTCCACAGACACATTATTTTATTTTTTTTTAATTTTTTTTAATGTTTATTTATTTTTGAGACAGAGAGAGAGACAGAGCATGAACAGGGGAGGGGCAGAGAGAGAGGGAGACACAGAATCTGAAACAGGCTCCAGGCTCCAAGCTGTCAGCACAGAGCCCGACGCGGGGCTCGAACTCACAGACCGTGAGATCATGACCTGAGCCGAAGTCGGACGCTTAACCGACCGAGCCACCCAGGCACCCCCAGACACATTATTTTAAAAATAAGTCAATAAATGGGAAAAGAAGGTTTTTTTAGCACTCATAAATTATAATAATTTAATAAAATTATGAAATCACCATTTGGCACCATTAATAGTAATTCAGCCAAGAAAAATCAGTAAGTGCTAAAACTCATATGTAAAAATGTGATGAAGAATGAATAAAATAGTCTCAAAATACCTTCCCCCCCAATATTCATCAACTATAAAGAAAAAAAAAAAACTACCTTTTTTATTAGCATAGCAACTTGTCAGAAAGCTTAGTCAACTGATCAATATTAAGATCACCAGTAATGGGGGAATTAAAATCATTCACCACCTGACAGGATGCACTGAGAAAAATATCACATCACCTTTGTGATGTTTCTGCCAAAATAAAATAAACTGAAACATGGGGAAGCATCATTAGACAAACTCCAACTGAGAAATATTCTAAAAGTTAACTGCTCTATAAACTTCAAAACTGTCAAGATCATGGGGGCGCCTGGGTGGCTCAGTCGGTTGAGTGTCCGACTTCGGCTCAGGTCATGATCTCACAGTCCATGAGTTCGAGCCCCACGTCAGGCTCTGTGCTGACAGCTCAGAGCCTGGAGCCTGCTTCGGATTCTGTGTCTCCCTCTCTCTCTGTCCCTCCCCTGTTCATGCTCTGTCTCTGTCTCAAAAATAAATAAACGTTAAAAAAAAATTATATAAAAAAAAAAACTGTCAAGATCATGAAAGTCAAGGAATCATGGAGGAATTGTTCCAGATGAAAAAACACTAGTCACAACAACAAAATACAAATATGGCCCTAGATTGAATTATTTTGCTAAAAAGAATATTACTGAGACCACCCAACTTTGAATGGCTACGGTGGATTAGATGATGCTATTCTATCAATGTTAACTTTTGATGGTTGTATTCTGGATATGTAAGAAAATGTCCTTGTTGACAACAATTACAAATTAGTACTCTGAGGTGATGGGGCCTCATGTTGGCAACACACCCTTAATTGATCAGAAACTTCTTTAGAACCATTTTTGTAACTTCTGGAACTTAAAGTTATTTCTAAAGAAAAAAAATTCAAAATGAGAAAAAAGTTGAAAAAACATAAACATTACCTATTCCTTCCCAGTCTTTTCCATCTCATCAAAAACAGGAAAAACAAAACTAAACTATTTTTCCAATTGCTCAAAACAAAAATTTTGGAGTATCCTTGATTCTTTTCATTCTCTCACTCTACATTCCAAATCCTGTTAGCTTTTCCTTAAAAATATATCTCTGTCACTACCACTTCATTCCAATGAATTGGCATGATCATCTCTTGCACAGACTACTGCAAAAGCTTCCTATCAACCCAAAATGTTTTCATTTGAATCATTCATACAATTTATTTTCCATACAGCAATGAGAGTTACCCTTTGTAAAAACCCAATGTAATACATTCAGACAATGGAATATTATTCAGTCCTAAAAGAAATAAGCAATCAAGCCATGAAAAGACATGAAGGAACCTTAGACTTACATTACTAAGTAAAAGAAGCCAATCTGAAAGGCTATTGCGTGAGTACAACTATATGATATTCTGAAAAATGCAGAACTCTGAAGACAGTAAAAAAAAAAAAATTTTTTTTTTGAGAAAAATTAGTGGTAGCATGGGGCGCCTGAGTGGCTCAGTTGGTTGAGCATCTGACTCTTGATCTTGGCTCAGGTCATGATCTCACGGTTCGTGGGTTTGAGCCCTGTATCAGGCTCTATGCTGATGGTGCAGGAGATTGCTTGGGATTCTGTCTTTCCTTCTCTCTGTCCCTCCCCTGCTTGTTGCCTCTCTCTCTCTCTCTCTCTCTCTCTCTCTCTCTCAAAATAAATAAACTTAAAACAATCTTTCTTTAAATTAGTGGCAAAAAAAAAAAAAAAAAAAAAACGATGAGTGGTTGCCAGGGTTGGGCAGGGGGAGGGATAGGGATGTGTATGAAGAGCCATCATAATGGATACATGTCATTATACATTTGTGCAAATCCACAGAATGTACAATATGAGTGAAACCTAAAGTGAAGTATGAACATGGGTGATTATAATGTATCAGTCTAAGTTCATCAATTATAACAAATACACCACAGCGGTCGGAGATGTTGATAATGGAAGAGAATACGCATAGGGCAGAAAGTATGTGTGAAATCTCTGTACCTTCTCTTCAATTTGGCTATGAGGCTAAAACTGGTCTAAAAAAAAAAAAAGCCTTAATTAAAAACCAAATCATGACACAAAAACAGACATTCAGGTCAATGGAACAGAATGCAGAACCCAGAAATGGACTCACAAATGTATGGCCAGCTAACCTTTCACAAAGCAGGAAAGAATATCCAATGGAATAAAAACAGTCTCTTCAGCAAGTGGTGTTGGGAAAACTGGACAGCGACATGCGGAAAAATGAACCTGGACCACTTTCTTACACCATACACAAAAATAAACTCAAAATGGATGAAAGACCTAAATGTCAGACAGGAAGCTATCAAAATCCTCAAGGAGAAAACAGGTAAAAACCTCTTTGACTCTGGCCACAGCAACTTCTTACTCAACATGTCTCCAGACACAAGGGAAACAAAAGCAACAATGAACTATTGGGACTTCATCAAAATAAAAAGCTTCTGCACAGCAAAGGAAATAATCAGCAAAACTAAAAGGCAACTGACAGAATGGGAGAAGATATTTGCAAATGACATAGCAGATAAAGGGTTAGCATCCAAAATCTATAAAGAACTTACCAAACTCAACACCCAAAGAACAAATAATCCAGTGAGGAAATAGGCAAAAGACATGAATAGACACTTCTCTAAAGAAGACATCCAGATGGCCAACCGACACATGAAAAAATGCTCCACATCACTCATCATTAGGGAAATACAAATCAAAACCACAATGAGATACCACCTCACACCTGTCAGAATGGCTAACATTAATGACTCAGGCAACAACAGATGTTGGTGAGGATGTGGAGAAAGAGGCTCTCTTTTGCACCGCTGGTGGGAATGCAAACTGGTCAGCCACTCTGGAAAACAGTATGGAGGTTCCTCAAAAAATTAAAAATAGAACTACCCTACGTCCCAGCAATTGCACTACTAGGTATTTATCCAAGGGACACAGGTGTGCTGTTTCGAAGGGGCAAGTGCACCCCAATGTTTATAGCAGCGCTACTGACAATAGCCAAAGTATGGAAAAGTCCATATAAAGTATGGTCCATTGATGGATGAATGGATAAAGAAGATGTGCTATACATATACAATGGAGTATTACTCGGCAATCAAAAAGAATGAAATCTTGCCATTTGCAACTACGTGGATGGAACTAGAGGGTATTATGCTAAGCAAAATTAGTCAGAGAAAGACAAATATATGACTTCACTCATATGAGGACTTTAAGATATAAAACAGATGCACATAAGGGAAGGGAAGCAAAAGTAATATAAAAACAGGGAGAAGGACAAACATAAGAGACTCTTAAATATAGAAAACAGAGGGTTGCTGGAAGGGTTTTGGGAGGGGAGATGGGCTATGGGGCATTAAGGAATCTACCTCTGAAAGTATTGTTGCACTATATGCTAACTAATTTAAAAAAAAAACAGAGGGAAAAATAAAGTCAGACCATGTTAATTCTTTCTTTGCTCAGAACTTTCTGGTAGTTTTCCATCAAATGTTGAATAAACTCAAGGCTTTCCAAGTTTGCCAAGGCTTACATGTCCTTGCCAAGGCTTACATGTCCATATATAACCTTGTCTTCCTAATCTGCACCCCCCCACCCTGGTTTTATTGAGATATAACTAACTTCCCTACTTCTTGACATTATGTTATATTATAGTAAAGGTTATACTGGGGGTGGGGGGAGGGGATGACACTGCTGGATGATTCCTCTCCAAAAAGAAGGCTGTTTAGATGCTGGTAACTAAAACACAAACATCCACAGTAATGCACTCTCATGATCTCCATCCCCTCCCCCATCCCACACACTTCACCTATCTTCTTTAGAATCCCTTCCTCTACTATCTGGATGTTAAAAATGGTGTTTTTTGAGGTTCCATTCTTACACTACTGCTCTTATTCTATTGGCTCATTTGGAGCAAGAGCAAATTTTCCTATGATTATAACCACCACTACCTACAAGCTAATTGATAACCCTCAAATCTATACATTCAGTCTGTAGCTCACCTCCACATTTCAAATTACAGAAAATAATCTCAAATTTCCATCCAGGGCCACATGCTAAGGATCGCAAAGCAATAAGCTAAAATGGGCACATGATTACTTCCTTCAGTCTCTAGACTGATTATATGAAAAAATTAATTTGATAACCTCTCGTATTTATTACACAAAGCCAAATATATTCCCTGATATAGTGAGATACTGAGAAGATGAAGCTCTCAGCAATCATTCCCTGATTTTATCTTTTACATATGGGATTCCCTCATAAAACTGTCAGATTGGAAAAGCTCATAATTCACACAGCATTGGACAAACCATTTTGAAGGGTTTGGCCTCAACAGTGGAAAAAGTTTTGTGATAGACTAATTGCTGCTCTGGTTCCACCTAACAAAGCTTAAAATTAAAAACAAAACACAAAAGAATCTGTTTCCAAGTAACTTACCTAAATCCCAGAACAAAGAGTATTTACAGAAACACAAAAATGCAGGGCCCAAGAATGTAAAATTCATAATATGTGGTATCAAATCCAAAAGTACCAGGTATGAAAAGGAGAAAAACATAACTCAATCAGTCAATACAAACAGACACAGAAACAACACTATGATAAACTCATTAATACAGCTGTCATAGTTACATACCATATGTTCAAGGAAGTAGAGGACAGATGTTAAGTAGACACAAGGAAGATACTTTTTTAATGGATTTTTTACAGATAAAAAATATACAATGTCTAAGACAAAAAATATACTGGATAAGATTAACAACAGTAAATCAAACAATGGAGAAAAAATTGGTAAACACATAACCAAAAGATGATTTAATTAATGAAAGAGTAAAAAAAGTGGGTAAAAAATGAACATATCATCAATCAATGATAAGAAAATTTGAAGCAGCTTAATAAACATGTAACTGATATCCTCAGATGAGAACAAGGCAAGACAGAAAGTATATTTGAAGAAATACCAAAATTGTTCCAAATTTAATAGAAACTATAAACCTACAGTTCCATAAATCCCAAAGAACTCCAAGCACAAGAAATATGAAGAGTACTATATCAAAGTAAATCACAAATTACTTAAAAGACATATTATATATATACATGGAAACAAGAAGGATGACAGCAGGCTTCTTATCAAGAACAATGTAAGCCCAGAAGACAAGGGAACAACATCTTTAAAATACAGATCATACTCAACTTACAATGGGGTTACATTCCTATAAATCCATTGTAAGTTGAAAATATTGTAAGTCAAAAATGCATTTACTGTACCTAACCTACTGAACATCAAAGCTTAGTCTGGTGTACCTTAAATAGGCTCAGAATACTTACATTAGCCACAGCTGGATAAAATCATCTAACACAAAGCCTATTTTATATTAAAGTGTTCCATATCTCAGGTAATTTATTAAATAATGTACTGAAAGTAAAAACCAGATGGCTTTATGCGTACACAATGGTTGTAAGCATTTCAGTTGTTTTCTCTCATAGTCGTGTGGCTGACCAGGAGTTGTGGCTCGCTGCCTGGTATCAAGAGAGTATCGTACCGCATATAGCTAGCCTGGGAAAACATGACAATTCAAATATCAAACTACAGTTTCTACTGAATGTGTATCATTTTCAAACCACTCAAAAGCCAAAATATCCTAAGTTAGGGACAATCTGTACTGAAAGGAAAAAAAAAAAACTGTCAACTAGAATTCTAGAACCCAAAACATATCTTTCAAAAATAAAAGAGAAAAAAAGACATTTGCAGATATTAAATAAAAAAAAAAAAATCAGAAGGAAATCATCCCAAGACTGCTCCAAAAGACAAAAAAAATGTTAATGGAAGTCATTCAGAGAGAAGGAAAATGCCATCGAATGTAAGTTAGGCATAACACAAAGAAATGAAGAGCACAAGAAATGGTAAATTTGTAGATATACATAAAAGAAATTTTTTTCCTTTCTCTTTAAAAAGGTAAATGTGGGAGCACCTGTGTGGCTCAGTTGGTTAAGTGTCTGACTCTTGATTTTGGCTCAGGTCATGATTCCACAGTTTGTGAGATCAAGGCCCGCATCAAGCTCTACACTGACAGCACAGAGCCTGCTTGGGATTCTCCCTCTCTTCCTCTCTCTCTCTGCCCCTCCCGTTCATTCTCTCTCTCTCAAAATAAATACATAAACTTTAAAAACAAAAACAAAAACCGTAAATGTGTGGGGTGCCTAGCTGGCTCAGTCTGTATATGTGACTCTTGATCTCAGGGTTGTTGAGTTAAGCCCCACACTGGGCATGGAACCTACTTAAAAAACAAAAAGGTAAATTAAAGGCATCACAACAGTAGAACAAAAGCTAGAAAAGGAGGGGAGTGGACAATGGAAGTATACTACTATAAGTTTCTTACAGTCTACATTAAATGATATGTATTTCTTAAAGGCAGACTATGATCATTTAAATATATATACCATAAACTCCAGGTCAAACACTAGAACAGTTTTAAAAAGTTAAAGCTGATTCGTCAACAAAAAAGATAAAATGCAACAAAAAAAAAATTCATTCCAAAACAACTCAAAAAAGGAGAGAAAAAAGAACCAATAGTACACACACACACACAAACACAAACAAAACTGCAAAATAGTGGGTTAAATCTCAACCATAGCAATAATCTCATTAAATATAGTCTAAATACCAGAATTAAAAGACAGAGGTTGTCAAATTGGCTTCTAAAGAAAGCAAGATTCAATTGTTGATGACAAGATACTGACTTCAAATATAATGATGAAAGTTGGTTAGAAGTAAAATGAAAGTAAAAAAAACACACAAACAAAATAAAGTTGAAATGGCTATGTTAATACCAAAATGGATCTTAGAGCAATGAATATTAGCAGGAATAAAGGCATTTATTATGAAGGAGTCAATTTACCAAGAGAATATAACAATACTACACAACTGTGAATTTAAAAGAGCTTCAAAATACATGAATTCAAATCCAAAAAAAATAAAAGGGAAAACAGACAATTCCATAATTATAGTGGGAAATTTTTAACATCCCTCTCTAAATATTGATAGAACAGACAAAAATTAATAAGGCTATAGAAGACCTGAAGAGCACTATTAACCAACTTGATATTTTTAGAACATTCCTTTTCAAGTTTACATGGAAGATTTAACAAGACAGACCTATGTCTGGGTCATGAACCAAGTCTCAATATAGTTAAAACATTAATAAAATAATTTTATCATGACAGATACTATAATTTACTAAATATCTTGATATAATTTCTTTAACATAGGACAAAGTATGTTCTCTGACCACAAAATTAATCGAAGACCAGGAAAATGCCAAGTATCTGGACACTAACATACATTCAAATTAACCCATGGGTCAGGGAAAAAAATCAAAAAGAAAATTAGAAAGTATTCAGAACAGGAGTGCCTGGGTGGCTCAGCCGGTTAAGTGTCCAACTTTGGCTCAGGTCGTGATCTCTCGGCTTGTGAGTTCGAGCCCCTCATTGGGCTCTGTGCTGACAGCTTGGAGCCTGGAGCCTGCTTCTGATTCTGTCTCCCTATCTCTCTGCTCCTCTCATGTTCACGCTGTCTCTCCCTTTCTCTCAAAAATAAACATTAAAAAGAAAGTATTTTGAGCTTTCTAAAAGAAAATTTTATAAATGAAAACTTGGAGACTGCACCTAAAGCAATTCTTAGAAGAAAACTTTTAGCACAAAAATTTCCTATATTAGAGAAAAGAAAGGTCTCAATGACCTCTGTTTATAGCTAAATAGATTTTTAAAAGAATAGTAAATTAAAGCCAAAATAAGAGAATAAATAAAAATCAGAGTGCAAATAAATGAAACAGTACAGAAAGACATAAGGGAAAGGAAATAAAACAGTTGGTTATTTGAAAAGATCAATAAAATTCTTAAACTACTGGTCAGAATGATCAGTTAAAAAAAAGAAGAGGGATGCCTGGGTGGCTCAATTGGTTAAGCGTCCAACTCTTGATAACGGCTCAGGTCATGATATTCCAGTTTGTGAGATAGAGTCCTGCATCAGGCTCCATGCTGACAGTGTGGAACCTGCTTTGGATTCTCCCTCTCTCTCCTTCTCTCTCTCTCTCTCTCTCTCTCTCTCTCTCTGCCCCTCCCCTGCTTGTATATGCTCACTCTCTCTCTTTCTCAAAATAAATAAACATTTAAAAAAGACAGAAGACACAATTCCAATTATCAGAAGAGAGGTGACTAAACTATAGATAGATTCTACAAATATTAAAATAACAAAATACTATGATATTTATATCAATAAATTAAAACAACTTAGATGAAATGGATACATTTCTTAAAAACAGCAAACAACCAAAACTCATTCAAAAAGATAACCTGAATGGTACTGTAGCCATTAAAGAGACTTAATCTGTAGTTAAAAATTTTCTAACAAAGACAACTTCAGGCCAACAAGGCTTCACTGGTGAAGTCTACAAATAATTAAGGATGAAATAATATCAATTTTACATGCACCTTTGCAGAATACTTTTTCAATCTTTTTTTTTTAAGTTTATTTATTCCGAGAGACAGAGACAGAGACAGAGAGAGAGGGAGAGAGAAATTCCCAAGCAGGCTCTGCACCATCAGTGCAGAGCCCAAAACGGGATTCGATCATGACCTAAGCTGAAATTAAGTCAGATGCTTAACTTACTGAGCCACCTAGGCACCCCTCCTTTGCAGGATATTAAAGAGGAGAAAGTATTTCCCAACCCATCCTGTGAAGACAGCATCTGATCTAACCTAAAATCAAAGACATAATAAAGAAACAAAACAAAAACAAAACAACCCTAACACTGATATGCCACACTATCATAGTTGCAAAAATAGATAAATCAATTTTAGCAAATTGGATCCAAGAACTTTTGAAAACAATACTATATCAAGACAAGTAGTATTTGGGGCTCCTAGATGGCTCAGTCAGAAGAGCATGAGACTCTCGATTGTGGGTTCAAGCCCCACATTGGGTGTAGACATTACTTATAAAAAAAAAAAAAAGACAAGTAGTATTTATTGCAGGAATGCAGAGTTGGTTTAAACTGGAAAATAAACTAATGTAATTCATTATATTAGCAAACTAAGGGGAAAAAACATACAATCATCTCAACAGACACAGAAAAATGCATTTGACAACACTGAACATCCATTTCTGATTTAAAAAAAAAAAAAAAAAGAGTCCTAGCAAAGAATAGAAGTAACCATCCTCAACTTGATAAAGGCATCTAGGAAAAACAGCAGTTTTTTTTCACTGATGAAAGACTGAATGCTTTCTTCAAGATCAAAAAAAAAAAAAAGGCAAATGACAAAGGTACCTAAACGACTCAATGAGAAAAGAATAGTCTTTTCAACACATGGTGCTGGGACAACTGGACAGCCACATACAAAAGAATGAAGTTGAGTCCCTGCATTACCAAACACAAAAATTAACCCCAGATGGATCAAAGACATAAACATAAGAGCTAAACCAGGAAAATTCTCATTAAAAAAAACATAGCAATAAATTTTTATGACCTTGGGCTGAGTAAAGGTTTCTTAGATATGACACCAAAAGCACAATCTACAAATGAAAAACTAGATAAATAAGTTATCAAAAGTAAAAACGTTTGAGCTCCAGTGGATACCTCAGGTAAGTGAAAAGATGCACAGCAAAGGAAGCCAATAAAATGAAAAGGCAAACTACCAAATGAGAGAAAATATTTGCAAATCATATACTGGTAAGAGATTAATATCCAAAACCTGAATGGACATTTTTCCAAAGAAATACAGATTACCATCTGACACATGAAAAGATGTTCAACATTACTAATTAGCAGGAAAATGCAAATCAAAACCACAGTGAGATATCAACTCACACCTGTTACAATGGGTATCATCAAAAAGACAAGAAATAGGGGTGCCTAGGTGGTTCAGTCAGTTAAGCATCTGACTCTTGGTTTCGGCTCAGGACATGATCTTGCAGTTCATGGGTTCAAGCCCCCACTGGGCTCTGCACTGGTGGCAAAGAGCCTCCTTGGGATTCTCTCTCTCCCTCTTTCTCTCTCTCTCTCTCTGCCCCCCTTCCCCCCGCTGGAGTTTTCTTTCTCTCTCCCTCTCTTAAAATAAACTTAAAGAAAAAAAAAAGACAAGGTATAACAGTGTTGGCAAGGATGTGGAGAAAAGGGAACACTGGTGCACTGTTGATGAGAATGCAAAACTGGTGTAGCCACTATGGGAAACAATATGAAAGTTCTTTGAAAAACACAAAGTTAGAAATACCATATGATCCAGTAATTCTGCTTCTAGGAATTTACTTGAAGAAAATAAAAACCCTAATTTGAAAAGATATATGCATTCTTTTGTTTAATGCAGCATTATTTACTTGTAATAGCCAAGATACAGAAGCAACCTAAGTGCCCACAGATGAACGGATAAAGAAAATGTGATGCATGCAAATGTGTGTGTGTGTGCGCGCACGCGCGCACACACACACACACACACACACACACACACACACACACAAATTACTCATCCATTAAGAATGAAATCTTGCCATATGCAACAACATGAATGGACCTTGAGGGCATTATCCTATATTAAACAGGTCAGAGAAAGACAAATACATATGATCTTACCTATATGTGGAATCTAAAAAATCCAACAAACAAACAAACCAAACTCATAAATACAGAAAACAAATCAGTAGATGCCAGAGGTTGGAAGTTGAAGGGTAAGTGAAATGGGTAAAAATGGTCAAAAAGTATAAAATTCCAGTGGGGAATTCCCCACTTATTGGGGATCCCATCCCCAAATAAGTCTTGGGGATGTAATATATAGCATGGTGACCACAATTAATAATACTGTATTGTATATTAGGAAGTTGTTGAGAATGGACCTTAAAAGTGCTCATCACAAGGGGTGCCTAGGCGGCTCAGTCACTTAAGTGTCCAACTCTTGATTTTGACTTAGGTCATGATTCATGGTTGGTGAGATCAAGCCCCACTGTCAGTGCAGAGCCTGCTTAGAATTCTCTCTCTCCCTCTCTCTGCTCGCACTCACACTTTCTCTCTCTCTCTCTCTCTCTAAATAAACATTTTTTTTAAGTGCGCATCACAAGAAAAAAATATGTGTGACTGTGTGTTTATGGATGTTAACTAGATTTTCTGGTGATCATTTCACAATATTTACAAATATCAAATCATTAAATTAAGTTGTATATCTGAAACTAATATAATGGTATATGTCCATTATATCTCAATTAAAAATAATATAAAAAACAAGGAAAAGAAAACAGCAATGTATAAAAGTTAAGATATGTGCCTGGGGTCCTGCAGCTATCAGTGGGGAAATTGAAATCAAACCCCACAATACATCCTTATCCTTTATTACAATGCTATACCATCTCCTACAGACATATTTTGAAAATGCTTATCTAACCTATTAATAAAACTTAAACTTTTACCATAGAGTTAATGCATTTGATTAAAACTGGCATAACATTATTTTTTAAAGCTTGCTCTTCTTTTAAAAGTTTACTTATTTGAGAGAGAAACAGAGAGAAAGAGAGACAGAGAGACAGAGACAGAGAGAGAGAGAGAGAGAGAGAAAGGTGTCCCCAAACTGGCCTAACATTCTAAATAAACTTCTCTTACTGAAAACGTAAATTAGGAAACTTGTAACTCTCCTCTGAAACACCTAAAATAAACAATTTTTTGTAAAGTAAAAATAAACAATTTTTTGTAAAGTAAAGTAAAAAGCCACTGGGTGGCTCAGTCAGCTAAACCTCCTACTCTTTGATTTCAGCTCAGTCATGATCTCACAGTTTGTGGGATCAAGCCCAGTGTCAGGCTCTGACAGCATAGAGCCTGCTTGGGATTCTCTCTTAGAATTCTCTCTCTCCCCCCCCCTCTGCTCCTCTCCCCTGTTTGCATACACTCTCTCTCTCAAAATAAACTTTTTAAAAATTAAAAACATAAAATAAAGTAAAAACAAAATCCAAAGAATAGGATAAAAATTTTACAAAGCACTTAACAAAATTTTTGCAAAGCACCTAGTAAATAACTTGTATTTAAAATATATAAAGAACACTTATAATTCATTAATAAAAAGACAACCCATGTTTTTAATGTGCAAAGGATCTGAATAGGTATTTCTTTAAAGAAGATACAGATATGAACAATAAATATATGAGAACATGCTCAACATCACTAAGTATCGGGGAAGTGCAAATCAAAAATGCAATGAGATGCCACTTCACATACCCTAGGATGGTTATAATAAAAATCAATACAAGTGTCGACAAGGATGTGAAAAAACTGGAACCTTCACACGCTTCTGGAAGAATTGCTAAATAGGTGCAATCACTTTGGAAAACAGACTGACAGTTGCTTGAGAGGTTAAACATAGAGCCCAGCAATTCTACTACCCAAGAGAACTGAAAACATATGTCCATACAAAAATGTGTACAGAAATGTTCCATCCCAAATGCCTATCACTGACGAGTAAACAAATATAGTATATCCACAAAATGGAGTATTATACAGCCATAAGAAGAAATGGAGTACTGATACATCAGACAACATGGATGAATCTTGAAAACATTATGCTGAGTGAAAAAAACAATCACAAAAAAACACAAATTGTATGATTTCACTTATGATGAAATGCCCAGAATAGGCAAATCTATAGAGTCACAAAGTAAACCAGTGGTTGCTGAGGGCTGAGAAGAAGGGAAGATTGGGGAAAATGGTGAAAGGGTACAGAGTATCTTTTTGTTGTGAAGAAAATGTTCTAAAATTCATTGCAATGCTGGTTGCACAGCTCTGTAAATATTACTAACGGGTGTATTGTATATGTGAATTACAGGCCAATGACAAGATGCTACACGCAAAGAAAAATCTCCATAAATGGTGGCAGAACAAATAGGGTATCTCAGCCCTTATCTCATATACAAAAATTAACTCAGAATGGATCATATATCTGAAATATAAGAGCTAAAACTACAAAACTATTAGAAAAAAAACTTTGTGACCTTGAGTTTGGCAAAGATTTCATTTTCTTAATAGTATCTTTTGAAGAGCAACAGTACAATTTTAAAGTTTTCTAACTTATTTTTAAGAAAGAGGGAAAGAGAAAGAGAGGGGGAGCATGAGCAGGGGAGGAGCAGAGAGAGAGAGGGAGACAGAGAATCCCAAGCAGGCTCTGCACTGACAGTGCAGACATGAGACTCAAACTGACAAATCATGAGATCATGACCTCAACCAAAATCAAGAGTCAGACACTTAACCAACTCAGCCACCCAGGTATCCCCAGTACAAATTTTAAAGGAAAAAATGCACTAAACTTAATCAAAATTAGAAACCCCTGATCTTCAAAAGACATGAAGAAAATGAAAGTGCAAGACACAGACTAAGAGAATATATGTGCAAAACATATCCAACAGAGGATTTGTATCTAGAATACGTAAAATACTCTTACTACTCATTAAAGAAACACAAACAACCAAATGCAGAAACAACTGGAGATCAGGACATAACATTTCACCAAAAAAGACAGAAATATGGCAAATAAACACATGAAAGACACTCCAAATCATTAGTCATTATGGAAATACAAATCAAAACCACAATGAGATTCCTAAAACTGGCCATGTGAGGTGTTGGCAAAGATGCTGTGCAACTACAATGCTCACAACACTGCTGTTGAGAACATCAAATGGTAAAATCACTTTGGAAACAGTCCGGCAGTTTCTTACAAAAGTAAACATACTCTTACCATATTATCGAGTAATCATGCTTCTTGGTGTTTACCCAAAGGAGCTGAAAATTATGTTCACACAAAAACCTGCACATGGACGTTTACAGCAACTTGATTCATAATTGCCAAAACCTGGAAGCAACCAAGATGTCCCTCAATAGGTACATGGATAAACAAACTGTGGCATCTCCAAACAATGGAATATTATTTAGTGATTTTAAAAAGAAAAAGAAAAAGTGAAAGAAAAGAAAAGAACTATCAAACCACAAAAAGACATGGAGGAACCTCAAACGCATATTGCTAAGTGAAAGAAGCCAATGAGGGTGACTGATTTCAAGAATATGACATTCTGAAAAAGGCAAAACTACAGAGACAGTAAAAAGGTCAGTGGCAGCCAGAGTTTCAGGAAGGAGGGAGGGAGGGAGGGAGGGAGGGATAAATAGGTGGACCACAGGAGATTTTCAGGGCAGTGAAACTGTTCACATTGCAACATGATATTGTATAACGGTAGATACATTATACACTTGTCAAGACCCACATAATAATCAACACAAAGAGTGAACGCTAATACAAACTACAGACTTTAGTCCCACCCATTCCACTCAAGAAATTGTATTTACTCAAGAAAAATGAATGCACTGTCTACGTAAATACTTGTATACAAACGTTCGCAGCAGCTTTATGTGTAATAGCCTGAAATTGGAACTTCAAATGTCTACCAACAAGTGACAAAAATCAGATCACTGGTTACCTAGCGACAATGGATAGAAGCAAGATAGTGATTGGATTACAAAAAGGCATGAAGAAACTTTTGGGGGTGATGGATCTTAATCTTCATAATCTTAATGAGGGTGACAATTTCACAGGTATATACATATGTCCAAATTTACCGAATTCCATTTTTAAATGTGAGTTTATGTCAATATTTCAGTCAAGCTACAAAAATTTTATTCCATAACACTACAAGCACTGTGACTATGACCATGACTAAGCCAATTTATGTCACACCACAAATCTCACTACCTTACAGACACCCCTCCTTTGATTTTTAAAAATATTACTCAGCTGGTAGCCCCTTTAATTTGCCAGACTGTAAATGAACTCGGATTCTAAAAAATAAAATTTGCCATTGTTGGTCAGATATATCCTAATTGCAAGTATTCAAAAATTCTGAAGATGATTTCAAAGAATTTTCTCTAATAATATCAGTCACCTCTGGTTAAGAAGAACTGGATGGCTGGAGAGGAAGACTTTCATTGTGTATCTTTTCATACTTTTTGAGCTTTGTACCATATTATCTACTCAAAACCATACAAAATTCAAATTTAAAGAGAATTTTAAAACTGTTCCCAAAACATTTTAAGTAATAATACAAATAAAGACAATACACAGCCTCCCAGAATGATTAAATGTTTACCTAGATGCAATAAATTTGGTTAATTCTTAATAACTTATTAGTCACAACTCATAGTTATTTCAAATTGGTTGAATGATCACACCTCATATAAACTGGTAATCATTTGTAAACAGGCCTGCACATACTTAGAAGACAAAGTCTAATGTCCATCAAGTGGTCCCTGTTGACACGATAATCATCATTATTTAGGATTTGCTGCCTTCCTCCTATTAAGTCCTAAAAGATTTTTTAGTTAAAATGTTTCATCATTTCTTGATTGATATTTCAAAAGAATATGTGCTTTATTTGGCAAACCAAATTTGAGTTTTCACATTTCCTTGGGAAGCAGAATATGATCATAGAATGTTTTAGAGTCATAGAGGGATCTGAATTCAAAATCTGACCATTCTAAATGCAGAGCATCCATTTTTATGAAATTAGTAAATTCTGATTTTTCTTTTAAAGTATTATACAGAAACCGAATGTATTTATCATCTGTAACATTACTTCACACTCACATTTTATCTCTCAGTGGGTTATGCTCCCTACAAAAATAAAAACAGCATAGATCAGGGGGCTCAGTCATTTGAGTGTCCGACTTTGGCTCAGGTCATGATCTCACAGTTTGTGGGTTCAACCCTGCATTGGGCTCCTACTCTCAGCGCAGAGCCCACTTCGGATCCTCTGTCTCCCTCTCTCTCTGTCCCTCCCTGCTTGCTCTCTCTCTCTCAAAACTAAACAAACATTTGGAAGCAAACAAACAAACAAACAAACCAGCATAGATCAATGGAATAGAATAGAAAACCCAAAAGTGGACCCACAACTATATGGTCAACTAATCTTCAACATAGCAGGAAAGAATACCCAATGGAAAAAAAGACAGTCTCTTCAACAAATGGTATTTTGAAAACTGGACAGCAATACTGTAAAAGAGTGAAATCGAACCAATGCAAAAGAATGAAATGGTTCTTACACCATACACAAAAATAAAATCAAAATGGACTAAAGACCTAAATGTGAGGCAGGAAACCATCAATATCCTAGAGAACACAGGCAATAACCTCTTTGACGCTGTCCATAGCAACTTCTTACTAGATACATCTCTGGAAATAAGAGGAACAAAAGCAAAAATGAACTGTTGGGACATCATCAAGATAAAAAGCTTCTGCACAGCAAAGGAAACAATCAACAAAACTAAAAGGCCACCTTCAGAATGGGAGAAGATATCTGCAAATGACATATCTGATAAAGGGTTAGCATCCAAAATCTATAAAGAACTTACCAAACACAATACCCAAAAAACAAATAATCCAGTTTAAAAATGGGCAGAACACATGAAAAGACATTTTTCCAAAGAAGACATATAGATGGCTAATAGACACATGAAAGATGCTCAACATCAGGGAAATACAAATCAAAACTACAATGAGATATCACCCTCACACCTGTCAGAATGGCTAAAATTAACAACACAAAAAACAAAAGATGCTAGCGAGGATGTGAAGAAAGCGGAACCTTCTTACACTGTTAGTGGGAATGCAAACTGCATTTCCAGGGTGGAAAACAGTATGAACAGTATGGAAGTTAAGAATAGAACTACTCTAGGGGCACCTGGGTGGCTCAGTAGGTTAAGTGTCCGACTTCGGCTCAGGTCACGATCTTGTGGTTCACGAGTTCAAGCCCGGTGTCGGGCTCTGTGCTGACAGCTTGGAGCCTGGAGCCTGCTTCCGATTCTGTGTCTCCCTCTCTCTCTGACCCTCCCCCCTTTCATGCTCTGTCTCTCTCTGTCTCAAAAATAAATAAACGTTAAAAAAAAAATTAAAAAAAAAAAAAAAGAATAGAACTACTCTAGAGTCCAGCAATTGCACTACTAGGTATTTATCCAAAGGATACAATAATACTGATTCAAAAGGATACATGCACCCCAATGTTTATAGCAATATTATCAACAATAGCCAAATTATGGAAAGAGTCCAAATGTCCAGCAACTGACGAATGAATAAAGGAGATGTATACACACATACACACACACACACACACACACACACACACACACACACACACAAACACACAAATGGAGTATTACTCAGCCATAAAAAAGAATGAAATCTTGCCATTTGCAATGACATGGATGAAGCTAGAAAGTACTATGCTGAGTGAAGTCAGTCAGAGAGAAACACACACCATATGATTTCACACTTATGTGGAATTTAAGAAACAAAACAGATGAACATAGGGGGGAAAAGGAGACAAACCATGAAACAGACTCTTAACTATAGAGAACAAACAAAGATGCTAGAAGGAGGGCGGGTCAGGGGATGGGTTAAATGTTTGGTGGATATCAAGGTAGGCACTTGTGCGAGCACTGGGTGTTGTATGTAAGTGATGAATCATTAAATTCTACTCCTGAAACTAATATTACACTTTATGTTATTTATAAAAACTTGAAACTAAACAACAACAACAACAACAACAAACAGAAAAACAGCAAGCACAGTGGCTAACACTCAAACTGTGCAGCCAAACTGCCTGAGTTTGAAATCCACATCCGCCACTCACTAGTTGTGTGATGTTAGGCAAATGACGCAATCTCTCTTTGTCTTAGTTTCCTTATCTGTAATACAAAGATTTTTATTGGTGTATTAGATGTAATACCATCACTGGATTGCCATGGGAATTAAACAAGTTAATGTTTATAAAGTGCTTAGAAGGAGCCTGGCATACAATAATAATTATACAAATGTTTGTTAAAATTAATTTGATATACTTACAGGGTTTTTTTTCTTACTCTTAAACCATACTGAGAATACTAGGAAATCTATTTTAAATGTGTATGAATCTTAACTTTTTCCTGAATTAGATTATCCTGAAGAAGAGGGTAGCTCCTAAATCAATACTCTAACGAATCTAAGCTTTTCAAAAACTCTCAAATCACTGTAGGCTGGTGTAGATATGATATCTGCACCCTGGTTATCATTCCCTGGTATTTCTATCAGCCACTAGAAATAAAAGATTGTAATTGGTTTGCCAAAAACATTAGTCAATGGTTCACTGATAATAATAATAATAATGGCTCTCAGTGCCCATTTCCTTATAATGTAAAATGGGTACAGTACCCACTTCGTATGATTATTATAACGTTTGAATCAAGTATTTGTAAAGCACTTATTAGAATACTAGAGCTTAGTGAATACTCAAAAAATAGCAACTAACATTTACTAAGTTCAGCATCGGAGCCCAGACAATCCTGTTCAGCATCCACTCTTACAGTCTACATTATACTCTCATTTGTTTATCTGTTCCATCAACATGTAACACCTGCCTATTGTGTATGCTCCCCTCACTAGTCACCTGAACTTTTTAAATGATGAAATACCAAATTATATAATACTAATAATGTCTTTTAAAATTCTAAAGTCTTTCCAAAGCTTAGAAAGGCAAATACTTATACTTTAATACTGGTATAATAAAATCATGACCAGGTTTATGGTCAAAACAGGATTATATTGAATATACTCATTCTGCTGGTAGGAGCTGAACACTTTCTGTTGCTTATCACATAAATCAAAACTCCCAAATAATATCAAACACAGTACTCCTCCGTCAGAATTCTGAAGTCAGTATACATTGTCAGAATCTCAAACTCCAACATAAAACCCCAAGGCTAGCCATTTTCATCAAACCAATTCCCATAAACCCTTTCATTTCATGCTTTGTAAAAAGGTTGTATATGGGCACCTGGCTGTGTCTTCATTATTGTAAGCTCCTTGAGGACAAGAAATATTACTTACATATCTTTTTTTTTTTATGTTTGTTTTTTTGAGAGAGAGAGAGAGAAAGAATGGGAGTGGGAGAGGGACAGGGAGAAAGGGAGAGAATCCCAAGCAGGCTCCACGCTGTCAGCACAGAGCCAGATGTGGGACCTGAACTCACAAACCATGAGATCATGACCTGAGCTGAAGTCCGACACTTAACCGACTAGGCCACCTCAACGCCCATACTCATATATCCCACAGCACCCAATTGTACCTGGCAAGTCCATTAACAAATACCTTAAAATAAAGCCATTTCAAATCTGAGTCTCCTTACAACCACAACATTACACAGCACACATCTGTTTAGTCAATCCAACCCACCTGCCTTTCCCAAAGGACTTAACAGATCCCACCTCCTGGTCCTTGACTTCTGCCTGTCGTTTGAATGCTCATCTCTCCCTCCTCTTTAGGAATTCTTACTCTTAACATCCATATCAGAACAACTTATTCAGAAAACCTTCTCCAGTTAACTAAATTGCCACTACGAGCACTTTGCACACAATTTTCCCCATTTCTGGGTATCCAATTTGTAGATTTCTTAAGCTTTTTTGCCAAATGTGGTTTTTGACATATTTTCATTAGGTTAAGCTGACATCTAGGTATGTTTCATTCCTAGTAAATCAAAGTATTACTGCTATCGCAAATTAAATATAGCTTCAGTATTTGGATATTTACATATACTACTTATACTTTTGTAGTCAATTTTATATTACTTATAATGTGCCCATGGTACTTTGTACATATTTTACTGTAATATACTCATATGCACATAGGAAGGGTAACCATATGTCCCAGTTTACGAAGCACAGTACCAGTTTATTTTTGTTGACCCAGGATAATTATTAAGACAGTCTCCTTCCACTCTCCAAAGTAGCCCACTCTGGGTAATAAATTATACAGTCACCCTAATGTGTCTCTCTCCCTTTCACCAGAATGAAGTTTTATAATTATAGAAATAATGACCAGCTGGGGAGCCTGGATGGCTCAGTCAGTTAAGCATCCAACCAACTCTTGACTTTGGCTCAGGTCATGACCTCATGGTTTGGGAGTTCTAGCCCCGCACGGGGCTCTGTCCTGGTAGTGCAGAGCCTGCTTGTGACTCTTCTCTCCCTCGCTCTCTGCCCCTCCCCCACTCGCTCTCTCAGAATAAATAAACTTAAAAAAAAAGAATGACCAGTTTATCTGTTTATCTTCAGTGGTAATGCAGAAAAGGTAATTAAACATTTTAGAAATATTGTGCATGTGAACAACTAAAATGTATTAGATTTTTTAAAGGCCTATTTTACTCATTCCCTCTGACATTCCTAAGGTTTTCAATAAATATTCACTGAATTTTAAAATTAAAATAAAAACCAATATGAGTATTTCCATTCAAAAGCTTAATTATATACTAACGGCACAATAAAACACATCATCATTTATAAAACATCCACATAGCCCTTTATATCTGATTATATGGCAGAAAACTGAATGGAATAATATCTTTGAAATGCTGAGGGAAAAATACTGCCAATGTAGATTTTCACTTGCAACTAAAATATCATTCAAGAACAAAAGCTAGGGGTGCCTGGATAGCTCAGTCAGTTAAGTGTCAACCCTTGATTTCAGCTTAGGTATGATCTCAGGGCTTGTCAGTTCGAGTCCTGCATTAGGTTCCGCGCTGACAGCATGGAGCCTGCTTGGAATTTTCTCTCTCCTCTCTCTGCCCCTCCCTGGCATGTTGCACACTCTCTCTCTTTCAAAGTTATTTGTTTATTTATTGAGAGAGAGAGAGAGAGAGAGAGAATGCATACACACAAGTGGGGGAGGAACAGAGAGAGAGGGTGACAGAGGATCTGAAGTGGGCTCTGCGTGGACAGCAGAGAGCCCAATGCAGGGCTTAAACTCAAGAACCATGAGATCATGACCTGAGCCGAAGGCAGACGCTTAACCAACTAGCCACACAGGCACTCCTCTCTCTTTCAAATAAACAAATAAATAAACTTAAAAAAACAAAAACAAAAAAAACAATGAGACACCGGGGTAGCTCAGTCAGTTAAATGTCCAACTCTTGATTTCAGCTTGGGCCATGGTCTCATGGTTTATGAGTTAGAGACTGAAGCTGGCTCTGCATAGACAGTGAGAAGCCTGCTTGGGATTCTCTGTCTCTCCCTCTTTCTGCCCCTCTCTTGTTCATGCTCTCTCTCTCTCTCTCTCAAAATAAATAAATAAACTTAAAAAAAAAAAAAACAAAAAACAAGAGCTAAAGATTTCCAACAAATAAAAATTGTAATTTATCACCAAAGACCCTTAATTGAGAAACTTCTAAAGGATATACTTCAAGAAAAAGGAAAGTGAGGAGCGCTTGCGTGGCCCCTCTGAGCTCAACTCAGGTCATGATCTCATGGTTCCTGAGTTCAAGTCCTCCCTCCCTCCTTCTCTCCCTCTCTCCTCCTCTCTCTCTGCCCTCCCCCCACCCCTTGTGGGATTCACTCTCTCTCACCACCCCTCTGCCCCTCGCTTACTTGCACACTCCTGCTCTCAAAAAAAAAAAAAAGAAAGAAAAAGGAAAGTGGTTCCAGGAGAACAAATGTTAGCAAAAACCTGGCAAACATGATAAACCTAAACAAATATTAATTGTATGAAACAAGATTAAAATGCTTAATTCGAGGGGCACCTGGGTGGTTCAGTTGGCTAAGCATCTGACTTCAGCTTTTAAATTAAAAAACGTTTTAAATAAATGTTAAAAAAAAATGCTTAATTCAAGGAACTGAAAAGAACAAGGTAGAATTACAAAACTGAACAACTATAACAAAGGGAGTGATTAAAGTTATTCACCCATAGTGGCCTTCTTCTGGAAATATGTCCCTTTGACCATCCCCACCTCCAACCACCCACTTGATTACCTAATATCACCAAACTAGCACAGTGTGGTCCCACATCCCTCGCCATACTGATGGCCCAGAGGTAGGCAAGTGACCCAAGCAGAAGCAAACACAGACAATCTCTAGAAATTACAAATAGATAACCAAAAGCAAAGAGGAGGAATCAATAGGTACTGAGCTGAACTAATCAAGTGCTACGTGTCTTGCTGATGCCTACCTTTTATTTCTTCTCTATGTCTGAAAGGCTTCCTCTCTTTTTGCTACTTGACCAAACCACCTTTTAAGGACCTGGCTTAGGGGCATCTGGGTGGCTCAGTCCGTTGAGCATCTGACTTTGTTCAGCTCAGGTCATGATCTCACAGTTTGTGGGTTCGAGCCCCACATCAGGCTCTGTGCTGACCGCTTGCTTAGAGCCTGGAGCCTGCTTCAGATTCTGTGTCTCCTTCTCTCTCTGTCCCTCCCTCGCTCACGCTTTGTCTCACTCTGTTTCTCAAAAATAAATAAATGTAAAATTAAAAAAAAATTTTTTTAATTAAAAAAAAAAGGACTTGGCTTAAGCCTTCCCTATTCCCCTCACCTGGTCATGAGGGTAACTGACAGAAGTAGAAAATAACTATCCACTGTGCACTGCCAGCGTGCTAAGGCATTTCACATACACTACCACTTAACCTTAATTACACTAGAATGACAGCACATACTGTCTCTCCACTCACCATGACAAAGAATCACCTTTCTTAAAAGATATTACCTCCTACACTAGCTTCCCATCCTATGTTTACATGTGTTCCCTGCAGGTAGACCACAGCATTCTCACATATTAGGAACCATGCCTTCTACTTTGTTCCTCTCATTATCCATCTCTCTTCCGTACACTTCTCCCCTCCCCTTTCAAAATATGTACTCTTCCTTTCTCATTACTACTAATTACTACTATTAATAAAGCTACTATTTATAACAGCTTGCACTGTGCTTATACTCTGCTAAATGCTTTACAAACATTTTATTTAATCTTCAGAACACTCCCATATGGAAGATATTATCTCCCCATCTCAGAGAAGTGGGAAATGCCTTGAATTTAAAGACATGCTCTCTCACAGAATGAACCTAGATCTATAAAATACCATTCTCATCACAATCACATCTGTAGTTCCCCACCCACCCCACGCTCACCTACTGTGCCAGTCTGTACTATGTCAACTTGATTGAGTTTAAACTACATTTCCCAGAATCCTCTTCCCATATGGTTCCAGGTTAGAGTTAGCCAAAGGAGGAAATTACTCCGAAGATCAGGGTTAGATAGACAGGTGCAGTTGCCAGCAAATTCCATGTCTCTGCTCTCCCCTTGTGCATACAGCCTTTTCCTGATTGCACCTTGCTGACAAAACAGCAACCTCAGGGCTACCACCAAACGCTTGACTAGAAACCACAGTAGAGGCTATGCAGAAGCAACAGCTTTCCATAGACCTTCTACCAGCTCTACTGTGTGATTCTACTCCAGCAGCTGGGCATACCAGACTCCTCAGATTTATGTACAAACTTCGGCCCAAAGTACCACTGTTTCAGGAAGGCTGATTACTGACTTTGATCTGCCAATTCCCCCTTACAGACTCTGATTTCTGAGTTTCTCCCACAACTGTAGAAGCTCTTACACCTTACATAAATTCCTTATCCCATAATATCACAGCACTTCTCCTTCCCTAATTGAACCCTAACTAATGTAACTACTCAAGCCTCCTCCCAATCTAATGACCAATAAATCTCTGCAAACCTTCCTTCTGAGATCTTCCTGCAAAACCAAATCTAGGCCACTTGGTCCTTTCATAGCCTCCATTCAAGCCTTCTTTTATAGTTCTGCACAGCCTATCCTTGCTTCCAAACAGGCTGAAGTGTCCCTTATTCTAAAGAAACCGTATCTCCCTACTTGATCCTCCTGTTTCCAAAAAAGGAAGATTTAAGTGACAGAAAGCACTAGATCGGGCATCAGATTAGCATGTCAATATTAATTTATTAACTAAGAACAAAGTAAGCTAAGAACGCTTGGGGCACCTCCATGTTCTGTTTTGACATGTGAAGATGGAAGAACAAAAAACAAGGATATAGAAGGATTCTGAGAAGAAAAATATTTGCTGATGTGTGGTTTGTCCACTGCGAAATAGGGTAGCTTCATTTTTTTTAAGTTTATTTATTTTGAGGGGGTGGAGGTAGAGTGAATGGGGGAAGGGGAGAGAGACAGGAGGAGAGAGAGAATCTCAAGCAGGCACCATGCTCAGTATGGAGTCTAATGCGGGACTCGATCTCACGACTGCAAGATTATGACCCACACTGAAATCAAGAGTTGGACACTTAACCCACTGAGCCACCCAGGTGCCCCAGAAGCTTCATTTTTTTATGTAATCATTTTGGGCTTATCCAAGTATATCCCTACATTATTTAAAATTTTCTAGTGGACATAAAAGAGTGCATGTACAATTTTTCCAATACCTTTCACCTTTTTCCAAAAAGATCTTCCCTCTCTTTTTGGCGAAAGTATTTCCAAAAACACATTCCACTAGTATTGGTTCCTCATTCATAACATGAGAATAATTCAGTTCTGTTATTTTCTAGGGCTCAATGTTTACTGGATTTTACCACTAAACTGTCCACAGATGATTCTGGTTTCTATCACATTATTCTGAAGTTACTCTTTCAACAAGCATTTTACTGAAAGTCTACATGTCAAGCACAATGCAAAGTATCTGGTTATGAAATACCTTTAAGAGATGTCATTCTAACAAATTAGTCACACTTAAACACAGCTATTTATCTTCCAAATGCTGCCCTATAACAAATATTCCCTGGACTACTGTCATCTCAACCCCCCAAGGAAGAAAACTTCCATTTCTTTTGAGTCTTTACTATATTCTGGTATGTTGTGGGTCTCACAGAATCACAGACTAGACAGGCTAGTCCTTAAGAAATCACCTGGGGCAACTTTTTCAAATTCAGAAATGTTGAAGTCCCTCTGTCACAGTCTATTTCTAATTAATGTCAGATTTAAGACTGAACTCAGGCTTTCCTACCTACCATCAATATTAAACAAACAGAATGGAATACAGTTTGTGATACTCTCTTGAGGAAAACTCTAGGCAAGAAATCCCCCTGGCACATCCCTAAGTAAAACTCTCAACAGTAAGGAAGTATGCAATAGTTCATGGCTACGAGACATTAACTGCAATGCTGATTAATAACATGGATTACATGATCTCAGACCACATCACTAATCTACCCTTTCCCAAATCATGAGACAAGTTTATATAAGCAGAGACATGGTGGTTTGGGGGTAAAGCCATTAGAATGCGGTCATCTACTATTTACAGACTAGATGGTTAATATACCATCTCTCAAAGTAGATTTTTATCAACAGTAAGGCAGAGCTACTTCTACATCTTTTGTTTCCTTATAGTGTCTAAACAACTCAGAAATTTTATATATAGTTTGACATACTGGTCATATTACACAATATTAGTAATTTTAAAAGGGAATCAACAGGCTATGTTTAAATGCCTAAACTGATTTAAAATACATTAAAGCCATCACATAAATCATGACAATCTCTCCTTAAATTAAATCAGGGACATTAATCTCATTACCTTACTGTATTAAAACAAAAAACGAAAACATTTTGTCTTAAAACTCCACAAATACCATTAGAATGTAGCAAGTCAAACCTAATTAGAATAATCACAAACTCATCAAATAATGAGAAATAAGCACTTTTATATCAAATCTAAAATATGACTTGAAAACAATTAGAGATAGTAATAGCACAAAAACAATTACAAACTAACTTCTTTAGGCTATAGATCTGTTCCCAGTGGCTTATAAAGTATCGATTCACATTTTTCTCATTGGCTCCTATTAATTTTCAAAAATAATTTTCAGGTTGCCTGGGTGGCTCAGTCGGTTAAGTGTCCAACTTCGGCTTAGGCCATGATCTCGCGGCTTGTGAGTTCAAGCCCCACGTCGGGCTCTGTGCTAACAGCTTGGTGCCTGGGACCTGCTTCGGATTCTGTGTCTCCTCCTCTCTGCCCCTCCCAAGCTCATGCTCTCTCTGTGTCTCTCAATAATAAATAAACATTAAAAAAATTTTTTTTTTAAATAATAATTTTCAAACAGTTTTCCACAGCATTGCTTTGGTCATAGGGCTGTTCACAAATACTTGATGTTCTTCTTCTGGTATTTGGAAATACTGAACTTCCCCACCCTGTTCAATTTAGTTACAGCCATGAGACTTCCTCCGGCCAAAACACATGGATAGAAGTGGTGAATATTTCTTCCAGGTAAAAGCTTTAAAAGTCTGAGTGTACTTTCACACATTCTATTTTCATTCTATCCTGGTGTGAGAGTATGATTTATAATAAACACATATCTGCTCTTTGTCCTCATTTCTGGCAAAGAGCTCAGAAAAACCAGGTGTCTTTTTTCTTTTTTTAATTGAAGTATAGTTGACACAGAACGTTACCTTGGTTTCAGGTGTACAATATAGTGATCCAACAAGTTTACACTTTATGATATGCTCATCACAGGTGTAGCTAGGGCAAGTAAGTGTCTTTTGTTATTCATAAGGAATCTCTTTAAGCCACACCTCAGTTTATGTTAATGGATGACTTTTGAAAAGCACTGATCGAGGGAAGCTGCTTGCCACCGGAACCATGTGATTAGAGGGTTGGAACTTTGAGCTCCTTCCCATGGCTTTTAGGGAGGGGAGAAGGGCTAGAGATTAAGCTCAACCACCAATGGCCAATGATTTAATCAGTCATGCCTAGGTAAGAAACCTCCATTTAAAACCCAAGAAGATGGGTCCTGGGGAGCTTCTGGGGTGGCAGACACCTGGAGGTGCTGGAAGAGTGGTACACTGGGAGAGAGCATGGAAACTCCACAGCCACTTCCTTTCCCCAAACCTTGCCCTATGCATCTCTTCCACCTGCCTGTTCCTGGGTTATGTCCTTTTATAACAAACCAGTAATCTAGTAAGTAAAGTGTTTTCCAGAATTCTGGGAGTTGCTCTAGCAAATTAACTGAACCTAAAGATTCCCAAAGAATGGGAACCTCTGATTTACAGCCAATTGGTCTGAAGCACAGGCAACTACCTACCATGCCACTGAGCCTGAAGGGTAGACAGTCCCCTGGAACGGAGCTCTTAACCTGTGGGATATGACCTTATGTCTGGCTGCTATCACAAAATTGTTTAAGGTATGGAAATGCCTCCCACACATACATATTTGGTGATCAGAAGTGTCAAAAGTATTGAGTGTGAAGAGGTTCAGAATGAGCCTCCTTCAAATATGCCACTTTGGCTTATAGATTACTTTGAACTGAAGTCAATCAAGGTCCAAAAGACTCAGGAAGAGCTTTTTACCTCCCCTTTAACAGCCTAAAGAATTTAGATTGGGGTGAGGGGGAGGGTGCCTGGGTGGCTCAATCGCACTTAAGCATCAGCCTTCAGCTCAAGTCATGATCTCAAGGCTCCGGAGTTCAAGCCCTGCATCGATCGGGCTCTGTGCTGACAGCTCAGAGCCTGGAGCCTGCTTCAGATTCTGTGTCTCCCTCTCTCTCTGCTCCTCCCCTGCTCGCGCTCTCTCCCTCAAATATAAACATAGAAAAAAAAAAAAAAAAAGAATTTAGATAGGTCTGGTCTATCTGAACTATCACCAAAAATAACTACAAAGAATATGGGGTAAGCATGGTAAACTGGGTGGGGGAAGCTGACAGGGCCTGGAGATCAAATTCCTCAGTGTCCAACCTCCTCCACAAAACATGGCAAACATGTTTACCAAACATTTGTTCTTCCCATCTTCCCATAAACTGTCTTCCTCCCCTCCCTTTGAAGTCCCAAAAACCTACCAAAAACCTCTGCTCAGGATGGCATATAAGCCTCAATTGCCAGTCTGCCTGTGGGTCTCCCATCCTTGTGGGGCTTCTGTACATATATAATTAAATTTGTTTTTCTCCTGTTTATCAATCTTAAGTCAATCTACCAAATAACCAAGAAGGGTAAAGAAAAAAATTTTCCTTCCCAGAAAGCACAATACAAAAGAAAAACCTAGAGTGTTTTTTTTTTCTTTTACCTATGGCAGCCAGTAATGTTCCAGATAATGACTGCTCCCAAGGGAGGTCTCAAAGTGGGATTCAAAGTAAGAATGACAATGTTGAGCAGAAGCACGTCAACTGACCCTCAATGAACACATAGCATGAGCAAAAACTAAATCTTTGTTGTTTTAAGGCCCTGAGTTGGAGACTTATTGTTCATAGCCTATTCAGGATGATAGTCTAAAATTTAATCTTAAAAATCACACTAAAAATTCCTCATGTTCATTCTCATTTCAAGAACTGTTTTTTAATTTTTTTTTAATGTTTATTTTTGACAGAGAGAGAGAGAGACAGAGCATGAGCGGGGGAGGGGCAGAGAAAAGGGAGACACAGAATCTGAAACAGGCTCCAGGCTCTGAGCTGTCAGCACAGAGCCCGACGCGGGGCTCGAACTCACAGACTGCAAGATCATGACCTGAGCCGAAGTTGGACCCTCAACCGACTGAGCCACCCAGGCGCCCCATCATTTTAAGAAATTTTATCCCTTCTCTGACCAAGTACATTAAAATCACTCCTATCACTTCTCCTAAATATCAGAAAAATTAACATACTTCCCATACCATTTACTTAAAATAGGCCAGGTTATTCTCATTCCACTGAAAAGTGTATTTACTTCAAACACAGAAATCATTCAGGTTTCCCCAAATATTTATCAGAACTCTCTGATTTAATTCTCTACAATTACGAAGAATGAGAGATAAGAATAATATCTATATTTGCGGGCACTTTTCAAAAATCATGTTGGCCCTACCCCCAAAAGATTCCAGCGCACACATTTCCAAGAAGGCTTCATGTAAACAACGTGGAGGCAGAGAGAAGGCTAAGGAACTCTTGCTCTAAAAGAGCCATTTAAAATCCCCATCTATACTATGTGACTATCAACAAGCCTCTTAATACCTCAGGGCCTCAATTTCCTAGCTCAAAACCAGGATACTATGGTCTACCACAGTCACGTAAAAGTAATGTATGTAAAGCTTCTGACATGTAACAAACACTCAAATATTACTTCTTCCTCCCAAGATACAATTAATGTGTGATATCCTCAACGCCAGAAGATATACCTTTATGAAACAAAAACAGAAAACTAAAGGAGAGATCTGGCTGAAATGCAAAACAAGGATAAGAGGAAAATAAGAAATGGGAAGTCAACTGCAGAATTAAAATATTCATGAGATGAAAAATATTTTTTTTAAAACACAGTAGAGGGCAAAAGAGCAGAACCGCCAATGTGGCTATGGAGATCAAACACAAGCAGCTCTCCTGGAACACAAAGTAAAATAACAGAGATGAAAACATTAAAAGATGATGACAAATATGTAAGATGGAGAATGGAAATCTAAAAACTATACACATTGCCAAAGAACCATAATACAAAGAAAAACCAAAGGATAAAAAAAAAAAAAAAGAATGAACTGAAATAAAATTGAGATATTATGACTCTTAGCTTTCAATTTACATTCGCTATTTGTTTAAATATCTACATAATACCTACATCCATAAACTCAGAAGGCAAGGTATCAATAATTTCTCTTATCTAACCTCCTTAACAAACCAACTTGTCAAATTAACCAACACTCCACTCTCCCTATAAAACCTTTTGATAAGGGGCGCCTGGGTGGCTCAGTCAAACATCCGACTCTTGGTTTCAGCTCAGGTCATGATCTCACAAGGTGAGTTCGAGCCTCCATGTCGGGCTCTGCGCTGACAGTGCGGAACCTGCTTGGGATTTCTCTCTCTCTGACCCTCCCTGGCTTGCTCCCTCCGAAAATAAATAAATAAATAAAGCCTTCGGATAAAATGTTGAACATGCAATGTTAAATTTATCTTTTACCAAACCAGTACATTTCTGCACCCATCAATTTACCAAGAATCAAATGTGTTTACGCGCTCGTTATACAGTTTAAATATGATATAACCCAAGAAATTGTGAATGTGAAAAGAAAACTGTTTCTATGAGAATGAAGTTGAGTGTTTAGAAAGACTCAAAGGCTAGTTTTAAAAAAAAGAAAGTGTTGTTAAAGTGGGCATAGATGAACAAGCTGTAAGACTCGGAGAAATAACCATACAACTCCAGATGGATCACTTTAACTCAGACTAGTTTACATCTCTGTGTTAAAAAAAAAAAAAATTAAAGTAATAATGTGTCACTTAATTCCCCTTATATTAATTTTTTTTTAAAATTAAACTGACCACCACCAATCTTAATCACATTAAATAGAAGGGCTTCTATAACATCAAAATAAGCATAACCTAAGTGAACTATGGGAAATTTTTACAATACCTGACAATGTTTACTGAACACTTTTTATATGCGAAGCACTGTACTAAACATATTATTTCATTAAACCTAATGACAAACCAATGAGTTACATACTATTCTCACTATTTTACAGATAAGTGAAGCATAGATAGGATGAACAGCACAGCTGGGACTCCCATTCAGGTCTGACTCCCAAATATATGCTCTTAATTGATTACTAATTTTTGCTTCCTTATCTTTTATATACTTAATTTTTTTCAATATATTATAATCACAATCAGTTTACCTGTAAAGTTTACCAATTTTGTTAACTTAGTTCAAGTACTACCTCCTCTTCAAGGCCTTCTGAAGTGCCTTCCCCATCCTGATACACAGTTGGGTCTCCATGAATGGTACCGATAGTACTCTGGTAAAGCAATTCCAATTTTCTGGTTGCCCTGATAAAGCAGAGAGGCAGCATGGTGCGATTCTTAAGAGCACAGATTGTGAAGTCAGACTACCTGCATTCAAGTTCCAGCTCCACCATGCACAAAAAGTGTGAATATGGGCAGTTACTTATTGTCTCTGTGCTTCAATTTCCTAATCTGTAATATGGGCATAATAATAACTACTTCCTTAGGTTGTTAATAGGGAATAAGTAAAATCAGTGCATAGAATATAGAAATAGCTTACGTTTGCTAAATAAACAATACCACAAAAGAGAACGAAGAAAACTCAACCAATAAATAAAGAAGAAACATTCTGTAAATGATCAGTGATTTGGTAGGCACTTTTTAAGAATCTTAGGACACTGAAAAAGGAGGTCCCTTCTGTCAATTCTCTTTCAATAAATATTTGGCTCCAGGCATGGTGCTAGGTGCCCCAAAATCAACACAACACTGCCTCTGTTCTTGAAGAGCTAACTTCCCAGTGGAGGACACAGACATAATTCTAGAGCAATGTGGTGAGTATGATGGTAGAGGCAGGTGCAGTGGGCTTGAGAAGCATTCTGAAGTAGTAGTGATGAGGGGACCTAATCTGGGAATTATCCAAAGAATACAGATAAAATCATATCTTAAACAATTATTTTACTTTGTCATTATTAATTACTAAAGTCCACACAAATTACTAACTGCACAAATGGGAAAAATTACCTTTAGAAAAAACTCCCAAAGTTTATAAACTACATAGTGCTTATAAAATTTACGGTACTATGAATCTCAAACAAAACACTCTTGAGCACTTATAAGAAAGGCAGTGTGCTAGTTAGAGGAAGGACTCCCAAAGATTCTACCTGTTAGTTGGGAAGACAAAGTGTAACAAACTAACAAACAAAAAAAATTAAGGAATAATCTAAGGGTTAAGTAACTATAAAGACAACAAGATATGTTACAAAGCAAATACATGATTAACCACCTTAAAAAAACGCAGTCAACAAATGTTCCCAATAAATCCCAGAGATATAAAAGGCAAAAAAACCCACAAAATTACACAGCCACATTTCTTTCTTTTTTTTTTTTTTTTAAATGTTTATTTGTTTTTGAGAGAGAGCGGGGCAGGGGCAGAGGCAGAGAGAGAGAGAGAGAGAGAGAGAGAGGAAAACAGAATCCGAAGCAGGCTCTGGGCGGTCAGCACAAAGCCCCATATGGGGCTCAAACCCACAAACTGTGAGACCATGACCTGAGCTGAAGTCGGACACTAAACCCAGCCACCCAGGCGCCCCCAGCCAAATTTCTTATAAACGTATATGTGTGTCTAGATACAGAGATATACCTCACACAACACCTTGAGAATAAGGGAAAGGATTCTTTATTTCCACATATAGTTCATCCTACGTGTGGAAAAACTTCACATAAACTGTTTAATGAATTAAATCGTATTTTTAATGAGAAAATGTGTTACTTAAGTAAATCCTATTATGAAACCTTCTTTAAAACACTAACCTAAAAATAAATAAACCAATAACCCACTAAATGTCAATTAGTTGGGAAATAAATTCAATTTCATATTACATATACTTGATTTATTTCTACCTGGCTTAATTAAAATGAGGTTCACCTCTAAATGTAACCAACACTCCTTATTATCAGAAATTACAGTATTCATAAAGTAAGTCATAGAAATGTAATATACAGCATAGAGAGTACAGCCAATAATATAACTTTGTAAGGCGACAGATGGTAACTAGACTTATTGTGGGGATCATTCTGTAATGTATAAAAATATCAAATAACTATGGTATACACCTAAAACTAATAGGATACTATGTCAATTATACTTCAATTAAAAAAACAGAAATTCACAAATGTTTACTAACTTGATCATTATGAAATGAGAACACTGAGTGAAGTTTAAAAAAAACATATAATTCGGGGCGCCTGGGTGGCTCAGTCGGTTAGGTGTCCGACTTCGGCTCAGGTCACGATCTCACGGTCCGTGAGTTCGAGCCCCGCGTCGGGCTCTGGGCTGATGGCTCGGAGCCTGGAGCCTGCTTTCGATTCTGTGTCTCCCTCTCTCTCTGCCCCTCCCCCGTTCATGCTCTGTCTCTCTGTCTCAAAAATAAATAAACGTTAAAAAAAATTTAAATAAAAAAAACATATAATTCTATTATAATTCTTGAACTTCACATAGTGGTCGTATTAGGACTAGAATTTAGATCTTCTGACAATCCAGTGCTCCTTGCCTTACACCATAAAAATAGACAGTTTTCTCAAAATGTTTTTTAAAATATTTTTCAGTGTTCTATTTTTGAGAGAGACAGAGAGAAAGACAGAGCAAGAGCAGGGGAGGGATAGAGAGAGAGAGGAGACACAGAATCCAAAGCAGACTCGAGGCTGTGAGCTGTCAGCCCAGAGCCTGACGCAGGGCTCGAACTCACAAACCATGAGACCATGACCTGAGCCAAAGTCAGATGCCCGACTGAGCCATCCAGGCACCCCTCAAAATGTTTTTTAATAAATCCATTCTTCCTTTATGATATTTCTGCTACCTCTGTGCAACAAATATTGGCTAAGAAAAGCTAAAACACAGACTGCTAACTGCAGTGTGGAAAATAGATAGACCTTACCTTCACCCCCATACCCAAGTGATCAAACTCAGCATCACAAATGATGGGACCTGACAACATATGACCTGATGGGAAGCAATATGCAGTACATGGCATCACTGAGGGGTTATTCTTGCCCAAAATATTTGATTTTAAACTAATCAAGCCTTTAAACCTAGCTTACAGTTAACTAATACAGGGAAACTGAATACACTAAATGACACCATAAGGGGGGGGGGGGGGAAATCAGACAAAGAAAATGTGACTCATTTTATAAGACAACTGGCTTGATCTCTTTTTAAAAAGCAACCTCATTTTAAAAGGGAGAGGTGAGACTGTTCTAGATTCGAAGAGCTCAAAGAGACTTAACAACCAAATGCAGTGAATAAACCTTGACAAGATCTTGGTTTGGTGTGGCTAGGTGTAAAACACCATAAAAGACCAGTACTATAAATAGATTTAAGTATGGATGATGTTAGATTACATTAAGGAACTACCAATAAGAAACTATCAACTAATTATTGATTAGAAAATATGAACTAAAAAAAGTGACAGTAATAGTATTTTGGCTATGTAAGGAAATGTCCATCTTTGGAAATGTATGCTGACATATTTACGGGGAAAGTGCCACAATGTTTACAGCTTAGTTTCAAATGGCTGAGCCAAAAATAATACACACATATTTATAGATAAAGCAAATACAGCAAGATGTCAACAAATATTGAATCTAAAGGGTCATGGTATGGATGTTCACAATTAGTAATTTCTCATATGCTTGAAACTTTCATAATAAAAAGTTGGGGGAGTGTGTTGAGGAGCCCGGTGAACTCCAATTCTAGAAGGGGAGAAAAGATCAACCTGAAATCAAAGCTGCGGCAACTGTCAAGAATCAAACATGACTGCAGTTTAATACAGCAACTATTAAATAGTTTACCGCTTTGGTAGCAGTAAGGTGAACTAAAAATGAAAGATTCATCTAAACCACTGCTTAAAAGATTGAGTACATAATGTAATCCAATTTTTAAAAATAAGCCTTTAACAACTAGTCTTTCAAAAGAGACACATGGATATCACAGCTAGATAACGATTCTATAATGATCTCACACTCAACATAATTCAACAGGACTCAACATAGTTTATATTTTAACCAAACAACAATTCAATCTGTGAACCAACCACTATCAACTCTATAATTTAACTTTTTCTCTACAGACAATACAAAATCATTCAACTACAAATTTTTTCAAACTGAAAATACACTGGATAAAATTACAGAGTACTGTAATTGGGCATCAGTACCTTTCTCAAACATTCGCAACTGTGCGTGAAGCTTCAACTACTCAAAGGAATTTACCAATATTTGCTCTGTAAAGAGAAACGTAAAGGCTCTTTTCTTATTCACCAACCATAATCAAAGAAATAATACAGGCCAATGCTAAAATGAGAATTTTTAGTTTATAAACATTGATCAGTCACCACATACAAAGGAAAGGGGGAAAAAAATCACACCATTACAAGTTTCTATGATATTCTACACACTGAATTTTGACACTCAACTCAGAAATATTGCATAAGACTGCACCAATTACTAAGTATGTTCAGCCATTGCCACATAATTCAGCAACAAGTTTTGCAATAAGGAAATCTCAAGCTAATAACCCAAGTGCGAGTTCCCCGTATTTGTCAAGAACAAACTGCACAAGTAACATTGTAACTTTTCAAGAAATATGCAGTGTTACCAATTATTTTTCTTTTTTTAATTATCATCTTCTAATATGTATCAAATAGTCTTCACTATATTTCCTCTTAAGAAGAGTGAAATTTGTTTTCTGTTCAATCCTACCGCAAAAAAAGGTGAAGGTGCCCAGCGCCTTTTTAAAAGTAATTATTTAAAAGCAATAAAATGATTTGGCTAGGTTGCAGCAAAACACATCGAACAGCCTACGTTAGGGGCAAGTAAACTACATTACTCCCAGGAAGAAACTCTCTAGCTCTTCTCATTTTCCTCACATATTTTTTTTTTCAAGACACAAAAATACACTCCTACGGAAAAGACATCATAGTGGAATCAAGGCTTCCCAGATTACCAGTTGCATGACCTTGGGCAAATTCCCTAGCTCCCTGAGACTCAATTATTTTATCTGTAAAATGGAGAGACACTACCAACCTCATTGTGCTGAGAAGACCAAGTCAGACAATGCAAGACAACTGCCCGGCGCAGTTAGTGCTAGCTAAAGCGAGAAGGAAGAATCAACCCCAATCAAAAGAGAATCACAATGTGACAGTGCAAAGGCAAGCACTTTTTCGCTTACTGCATATATCTGATTCTCCCAAGGGACCAGATGCACTCTTGCTTCTAAAATCCCTGCAGAGTACATGTCTGACAGCTACCCAGCTCAGCAGTCTACTTCGCTCAGATCTGGGATCCAGGACAGGATACAGGGACCCCGAGATCTGCCCAACTGGAGCGGGACCACCACCCAGCGAAACCCCCGCCCGGGGAGCTGCGCAAAGGCGGGCTGCGGCCCCCTTCCCGCGGCCCCCGCCCCACACATACACAGGCACGTACCGGCCGCTCCGCGGGGACGTAGGGAGCCGCAGGCCCGAGGAGGGGCCGCCGCTGCCTCCGAGCCCGCCCCTCCGCCCCCGCGCGGCCTGTCACCGCGCCCCCCCCCCCCGATCGGGGGAGGCCGCGGGCCCCCGGGGGCCGGAGGGGCGCGCGAGGAGTGTGGTGCGGACCGAGTCTCTCCTTCACATGGAGCCCGCGCCGGGCGGGGTGGCGGGCGCGTGGAACGTCGCGGCCGGCCGGGGCCTCTCGGCGCCCTTAGGTACTTCTCGCCGCCGCGGCCCCGAGGCCCGCGCGAAGCTGGGCAGGAAAGGAGGAAGCCGTGGGCCGGGCGCCGCCAGAGGCCGGAGAAGGGGCGGGAGCGGCGACTCCGCGGCTGAAGGTGCCCGGCCTCCCGATCGTCGTTCTAATCGTGGTTGTCGCCGCACGCCGCGCGACCCCTGAACGCCGCACCCAGCGACCGCACCACCTTCGTCAGGCGCCGCCGTTGAGGGCAGCCGGGCCGCCACTACACACGGACCCGTGACGTCGGGCGTAGCGCGGCGCACGTCACGGCCGGCTCGCTCCTGCGCGCACAACCCTCCGCCCGCCGGGAACGGAACCCGCCGCGGGCGCGCGCCCAGCCTACAGCGCCGCGCGGAGGCCAAGGGGAGCGTGCCCGCGCCTGCGCACTGGCTGGCTGCGCCCACGCACGCTCCGCTGCCCCCACCCGTTAGGCATTGCGGGGATTCCCAGTCCGGGTCAGCCCCGGCGCCAGCCCCGCCCCTAGATCACGGCCGCCTTCTTCGTGCGGGGTGCGCCGCGCACGCGCACGCGCGCCGCCATCCTCCGCCTCCGGGAGTCCTCGGCGCCCGAGACTTCCAAGCAAACCCGGGCGAGGGTTTCCTGCGTGGGCTTTGAGCCAGGCGCGGAGCAGCAGAGCAAGGAGAGGCTGCGACCGACTCAGTCTGTGACATGTCGTTTGCAGGCGAAAAGCCATCTGCCTCTTAATTTTCGGACTTCACTGCAGAATTGTTTTCTGAAGCACTTTAGATATTACTGTCGGCTTGTTAGCTAACTGTAAACCACCACCACCACCACCCCCTCCCCGGAGATCGGCCTTTTAAGTTTTACAGCTGTTCTCTGTTCAGTTCCTGTCACCGTTCTAGGTCGGCCCAGCAAATACTACTTCCCCAGTTTTAACAGATGTGGAAACAACCCAGAGAGATGAATTGACACTCACCCCTAGATCAAGTGGCAGAATCGGAAACCTCTCTTTCACTGAATCTTTCCCTCGTTCCCCATTGCCCACAGGATAAAACAAATTAATCGCGAGTGAATAACCTGTATGTATTCCGACTGATTTTAGCCTACGCCACCCTGAACCAGAAAGCATCTTTTGCACCCCCTCTCTTCTTTCTCAAGTACCCCTTAACAACTTCCTGTGCCTTTTTTTTTTAAACCTCGCTCTGCATCTACTTTGCTTCTGGGTACATTGTGGAGTCCACCTCCTTCCTGCCTATTCCAGACCACATTTCCACTCCCGGAGAGAGATGGGAGCTGCACCCGCCAGGCCCAGAGGTAGGCAACTGCCCCAACTCAGGAGGCCCTAGCTGCTCAAGGGAGCCTGCGTCCGTGGGGCAGGGACTGCGGGAGAGGGTGTGGTGTCCTAAAATATCTGGGTCCCCTTCCTGGAATTGTCATTATAGACCCTTTCACAGAGATGTAAAAGGCGCGGGAGCTTAGTTGCTACTGGACAGATGTTTGTAATAGTGAAAATCTCCAAACAACCTAAATGACTATCAGGCTAAGCTGATAATGAATGGTTCGTCTGTCCTACAGAGAATTAGGCAGCCAACGCAAAGAAGGGCCAATATCAAAAGACCTCAAAACTACGGAGCTCAATAGAAAATCCATTTGCTCCCACTTGTTTAAAAAGTATAGGATTCTGGGGGCGCCTGGGTGGCTCAGTCAGTTAAATGTCAGACTTCAGCTCAGGTCATGATCTCATGGTTCCTGTGTTGGAGCCCCGCATCGGGCTCTGTGCTGATGGCTCGGAGCCTGGAGCCTGCTTCGGATTCTGTGTCTCCCTCTCTCTCTCTGCCCCATCCCCTCTCAAAAATAAGCATTAAAAAAAAGTAGAGGATTTTTAAGCTTAAGTATGCATAAAATCAAGGTCTTTAAAATTCGTTTTGGTTCTAACATTCTAAGCATGGTATGCCACAGAAAGGAGGCTTTCAGTATTTTTGAGAGCAGGGTTTAAATCCTGTATTGTTTTCCACACTTCCTGGCCTGACCACATAGCAGACATTCAATAAATACCTGTTTACTAATAATGTAGAGATTTTTCCTCATACTTCTGCTTACTTCTTCCCTCACCTACTTACCTGGGGACTTCATTCACATCTGGTTCCTTAGAAACACCCTACATGAATATTAACCTTTTTTCTCCATTCTCTCTTTACATTGGTGAGTTTTTCTCTGGCTTAGACATTAGATCTCTGGTACCTTTGGCAATTTTAGTGTATATGATTACAAATTAGGGATCCTGGGGGGTTTTTTTCTTGATGAAATCCTCATTTAATCAGTATTTTTTGCCTTTCTGCTCTGTGCCTGAGATTGCAGTGATAAAGTTGTAGTTTCCACCACTTCTCGGGAACTCTGGAATTGTGTGATGAGGGCAGACCCCTAAGTGGATCAGTATAATACTTAGCGACTTGCCCTGTAGCAGAGCTGTGTATGAGGTGCCCCAGCAGCAGAGAGGAGGACATCACAGGTGTATATAAGGAATGAGGGAAGACTTCAGAGAGGAGGCATGGTGTGTTAGTTTTCTACTGCTGCATAATAAACTGCCTCAGACTTAGTGGCACCTATTTACTATTAGTTCACAGCTCTCTAGGTCAGAGTTTGCACAGCATCTGGCTGGGTTCTCTGTTCGGTATCATGAGGCTGAAATCAGGATATCAGCTGGGCTGAGTTCTTATCTGGAGGCTCTGGGGGAAGACCTGTTTCCATCTTCATTCTTGTTGTCAGAAGTCAGTTCCTTGTGGTTGTGGGATTGAGGTCCCCATTTCCTCCCAGGCATTCATCCAGGGCCTGCTATCAGCTTCTAGAGCCCACCAGCATTCCTTGCCGTGGGACCCCTCCATCCTCAACGCCAGCAACATAGAATTTCTTGAAAATCAAATCCCCCTCACGTGTTGAATCTCTGTCTGACTTCCTCTTTTGTTACCAGCCAGAGAAAACTCTCTGCTTTTTAAAAGTTCATATGATTCGGGCAGGCCCTGCAAGATAATCTGTTCTTAGAAATCAATCTAATCATAGGGGTACGGTTCGTTATAGTCACAGTACCAGGCCATGTTTACCACACAGGCCATGTTTACCTGTGGATCTTCAGGGACATAGGAGAATCCTGCCCATCACACACGGTGAGCTGAAACTTGCATCTGGGTAGCTATTTGCTGGAATGGAGGAGGGAGGAATGGGCATTCCTGGCAGAAGGACTCAAGTCTGCACAAGCTTGGAAGAATAGCCCTCTCCTGGAAAGGGCAAGAATTGCTGGCCTCAGGGTGTTTGGAGAGATGCAGCCAGTGGGTAAATCCAGAGGAGGAAGAGAGCAACCAAATGAGGAAGGAAGAGTGCTCAAGCAGGCTAACAATCCTAAGTAAGGAGATAAAGGTCTAAACTACAGCGGTGGCTGTGAAAGTGACCTGAGGAGTGTCAGTTGGGATGCATTCAGCTGCAAGGAACAAGACACCTGGCCCAAAACAGCTTCAACAGTGAAGTTTATTTTTTTATATAACAAAAACCCAATAGAGTGGTCCATAATTGGTTATGGCTGTGATTGTCATCTCTACAGTCATAAGATGACTCCCTCACCTCCAAATATCTTGGCCTCCTACTCAGGAAAGGGAAAGGATTCATATTCTCTCTCCCTCTTTCTCTCTCAGCTTTTAACTTTGGAAACAGGTTTAGATTTACAGACAGATTGAGCAGATAGTACAGAGAGCTCCCAGATATACCCCACCCAATTTCCCCAATTATTAATATTTGATACATTTTTCAGATTAGGGAACCAATATTATACCTTATCATTAACTAAAATCCATACTTTATTCAGATTTCCATAATTTTTACCTAATGTCCCTTTTCTGTGTCAGAATGCCATCTAGGATCCCCCATTACACTTAGTCCTCCTGTCTCCTTCGGCTCTGCTTGGTTACAATGTCCCTTGTTTTTGATGACCTTCACAGTTCTGAGAAGTAGTGGTCAGATATTTTGTAGAATATTTCTCCACTGTGGTTTGTCTTATGTGTTTCTTATGATTAAAGTAAGGTTTGAATTTGGGGATGAAGATCACAGGGGTAAAGTGCCCTTCTCATCACAGCCTGTCATCAACATGATTTATGAAGGTTGAGGTTGACCTTGATTGCCTGTTTGAAGCCTCACTTCCAGGTTTCTCTATTCTTCCCCCCCCCCCCCCCCAACTTCCATGTTGTATTCTCTGAAATGAAATCACTGTGCTCCCACCTAAGGAGTGGAGAGTTATGCTTCACCTCCTAGAGTGCAGAATATCTACATAAATTCCTTGGAATTCTCCATGGAAAATGTGTCTCTTCTCCCTCAGTTATTACCTATTCAATCATTTATTTATATTAATATGGGCTCACAGATGTTTATTTTATACTTTAGGTTGTAATCCAGTATAACATTATTTATTTTTTTGCTCAAATTGTTCCAGATTTGGCCATTAGGAGCTCTTTCCACTGGTTCCTGTGACCCTCTGAGGGTCTCATCATTATGATATTTTCTTTTTTTCTTTCTTTTTTTTCCCCCTACTTTTTGAGTACTTCCTAACTTTCTGGCATTACCAGATGTGCCAGACTCATCCTGAATGTTTCTTGCCCCAGTCCTAGAATCAGCCATTCTCCAAGGAGCCCTGTTTCCTTCTATTGGAGAATAACATTAGAAACCAAAATCTGAGGCTAGATGTGTTTGGGATTCTCTTCATCAAGGACAATCTCACATCAGCCCTCCAGCAGAGTACCCCTTTTGTTCTTGCTAACAATCTGCTAATGGTGCCCCCAAGTTCATTCTCCTCTTTCCATGGCAATTGAATTTTAGTTGAGCAATAGACGTCCCCCGTAATAAAGGGTTTATTTCCCAACCTCCCTTGCAACTAAATGTGGTCATATAACTAAATACTAGTAAAAGGGAAATCAGTGGAAGTGTCCATCCAAGAACCTTCTTGAGAGACCCTTCCTCAAGAGTCTACTGCTTTGACCCCTTTGATCCCTCTGCCTTCATCCCTTTCTCCATCCTGGAATACCTTACAGATCATCTTGAAGAAGGAGAACAAGGGGGCCGTGCAAAGAACTGTGGAAGCAGAACCCCCATCCTGGTCTGAACCACAGGACTCTGTACTTTCACATAAGAAAGGGGTAAGTCATTGTCACTGGTAGCTGAACCTAGTCCTAGGAGCATCTCATTGGCCAGAACTGAGCCAGCTCCGTTTCTGTGTCTGCAAAGGAGTCAGCATTACCATAATGTGGACAGCCCACATGAGGTGTGCCCCAGGGCTGGGCACACTGCCAGACCATGTCTGGCCACAAACCCAGGCTAGAGGTTACCAGGGAGCTGAGGGATGGATGGCTGTTGCATAGCAGCTAATCATGTCTTCCCTGAGAAGCACATGAAAAGTTGGGATTTAGGGAGCCAGAGAAGGACCGTGTGCTATATAAATGATCCATGGTAAGTCTGTTATTTTTTTTTTTTAATTTTTATTATTGTCATCATGATCCCCTGGGGTGAACACCCACTTTGCTATGTCAAAAAGCAAAATGTAATATTAGTAAAGTAAATCTCCTGATAAAAAGTCCACAGTGCTTCTGCAAGCAAAGAAAAGTCATTTCTGGGATTTCAGCTGTTGGGGATTGCCCAAAAAGCTTTCCAAAAGCCTTGGAAAGAGGTCCTATGACAAGATTTCCCACAGAGGTTGGTCTTGAATTTTCTGTGATCTTGGTCATCCCTAATTCTTTCCTTTATCAGTTGCTATTGGGTATATTTCTTTAAAATTATGTTTGTCATATATTTTCTCATTATGTTACACATATTAATGGAAAATGTGGAAAACACAAGGAAGAAAACCCTCTCGTTCCTTCTATAGCTCTTTCCTTCAGTCTTTCCTCCCTGCATAGATCTTTGTTGTGCTGGTATTTTTTTGTTTTTAGGTAAGTTTTTAGATAGATTTTAGGGTAGTTTTACTTTATTTTCTGCTTTAATTACAAACATAAATTTGATAGCTGGTATGTATACTTAAATTTTAACTTGTTTCTTCTAATTTTTTTAAGTTTATTTATTTCAGAGAGAGAGAGAGAGAGAGAGAGAGAGAGAGCGCGCGCGCATGACCGGGGGAGGGGCAGAGAGAGACGGGGGAGAGAATACCAGGCAGGCTCCGTGCCATCAGCACAGAGCTGGACATGGGGCTCAGTCTTACAAACTGTGAGATCATGACCTGAGCCAAAATCAAGAGTCAGACACTTAACTAATTGAGCCACCCAGGCACCCCTCTAATTTTTTTTTTTTTTTTTTCAGTGAAAGATGTTTGTATAATGGATAGAGAGCTAAGGACAGCTTCTTGGCTGCAAGAGAACAGTTAGGGATTTCTTTTTGCCCGTGGTGTTTATGGCAGGATGAGAGATCACATGAGATACTGATGCTAAGGGAAATCTGAGAAGTGCAACTCATTCCTTTCACATTCCCTTAGCCCTTGTCCCAGCTCACTTTCCATGATATGGGGAAATTATGGGTTGCCATTGGGGGAGAACTTCCTGTTTTGGAAAAGGACCAAGAGATGTTTAAATCACATGGGTTTTCTGAATTAGGGCATTCTAAGACTGTAGTAAAAGATACACCTTTAAAATATCAAATTGTTGACAATAATCAGTTTTTTAGAAGTTGGCCTTTTGCTTGGGGCCTCCTGGTGACCTCTACCCCCTGCAGCACCCCCTAATGGTCCACCCTTGCTTCTGATCTTTGTGCCTTGTTTCTTCCCTTTATCCTGTTTATATTTTCTTCTCTTCCCATTCCTCTTTTTCCTTGTCTCTCTGCACCATGTTTTATTAGGTGTTTTTCACAAACATCCTGAGAAAGACAGGTCAGCAGAATTATTATTCTCATCTGCATATAAGGAAAAAGTAGCAGAGAAAGGTGGGGTTGCCGTCACCAGGCTGCTGGGACTCCTCACGGAGCAGTCCTGAGTGGAGGTCATGCGTCCAGCCCTGCCGAGTGCCTGGTGTCTCAGGATCCCTCCCTAATGCCAGGTCCCAGAGCCCCTCCCTGATTGCCTAATGCCACAGGGCACCACTCCCTGCCTTTCCTTCAGCTGCCCCTCCCAGCACTGGGGCTCTGCCCTCCAGGTTCAGCCTGACCAGTGGTGACACCACTGGCTTCCTTCCCTCCAGGCCTTCCCAGTCTGCTCTCAGAACTGGTTTGCAGGACCTGCCCCTCCCCCAGGTACTCACCGGCAGACACCAGTGAGGAGTTAGTCACCTTCATCCTTCTGGCTCACCACACCCATCAGTCCAGTGTGGTATAGCTCCTTTCACAGCTAGTTCCTGCAAGTCTGCTCAAACGGTTGACGTCCTTCATCTGAAGGTCTGGTTCTTCACCATAGGCCAGCCTGTCTGAAGCTACACTGGAGAAGGTTCAGCATCCTGAAAGGCAGCAGTGCCACTGACCCCTCGGCCCCTCCAGACTGCTGAGGTTGCTCAGACCGGTCTCCGTGGGGTTCCCTGTGCCCTCAGTGGCCACCCTGCTATGGCCAGGTCTGGTGGCTCTGGCCAGGCTAAACTATGAACACTAGAGTTGACAGGGACTGATTCCTGCTCCTCTTGGCCTGGCTTGCTCAGTGTCCTCATCTAGAAGACAGAAAAGAGCATCCTGCCCCAGGATTGTGAGAGACACCAGTGGGACAAGGCATGTGGAAACCATTGGAGGGACACCTGGGTGGCTTGGTCAGTTAAGAGTCTGCCTCTTAGATTTGGTTCAGGTCATGGCCTCGTGGTTGTGAGATCGAGCCCCATGTTGGTCTTGCTTAGGATTCTCTCTCCCTCTCTCTCTGACCCTCCCCAACTTGTGCTCCCCCACCCCTCTTGTGTGCCTGCGGACATGCTCCTTCTCTCTCAAAAAGAAAAGAGAAGAAAGCCACTGCAAACAGGCAGGCTTGTCCCCACCTGCTGCCCATGAGAGGCCTAGCACCACACCTGCCCAGTAAGGCCAGCAGCCACTTCAGAATGGAGGGTACCCCAAAACAACCAGAAGGTAGTTATTTTCAGGGAGACCAATTCTGAGATGGTGGTCCCACGTTATGAGCCCCCACCTCTAATTCTGGAGTTCACTCCGCTCAGATTCTTGTGAGCCAGCTGGTCCATCAGCCTTGGGCATAGCACAGGGTTTGTGGCAGGAGAACTTGGGCAATTTTCTGTCGCCACTGGAGACACAATGTACCATCTGGAGTCCCTAGACTCTTCCCCTGCCATGCCTGCCCTCATTCTCCCTGACCCTCCACCACGTTCCTTAAGAACCAGCTTCTCATGTTCTCTGCCCTGGAAGTTATTCACACCAAAGGAAGAAAAGCTGAAAGGTGTTACCTCCCCCTGCCCCAGAGGTTTTTAAATTTATGAAATTTATAGACAGATTTCTGAGCAGAGAAACTGTATTGACTGGTTGACTTGGCTGGGTTTCCCCATCCTGGCACCTACTGTAGATTCCCTTGATGTTGATGCCCAGTTTTGCTGAGCTCTCACTTAAAAGTCCAGTGTCATGGCCCTGCCTTTGACCCAGCCCCACTGCCTTGAAACCCTGTAGCCTGAGGAGGCCTGTAAGTGGGACAGCCCAGCAAAAACAAGTATCTCTAGCACCCCATTCTTGGTTTCTGAATGCCATTCTCCACTAAAAGGGACCGGGGCTGCCACAGAAGTACGAAAGCCTGGGACATTGTGCGTGTGTTAAAAGGACATAGGAGCCAGCTTCAAGAGACTGAATTTGGTCAAATCTGGGACATGTTAAACATTAAAACAGTGATAATTATGGATTATCTCCCATATAATAAAATAATCCATGAGGCATACTGATCTAAACATAAATGGGGAAGAAGGGAAAGCTCTCCCTAATAGGAAACTGCCAATGACAAATGTAAAAGGAATGGTGGAGTCAGGAAATTCATAATGGATATTCAGACCAGTGGATGAAAGCTTGATGAGGAGCAGGATGCTTCCTCTCAAAGTCTCCCCTCTTGAGTAATTAATTAGAAAGAGAAAATAGTAATTTTACAGTGGAGAAGCCTGGCAAACATCTTTACAAAACAAAAACCCTGCAACCCTGCCACTTAGGCTTCTGGAAGTCACCTGCTAATGCTTTCCGAGAGTGACCTACGCCCCTGTGCACTCAGCAACTTGTGCTTAGTGTCTGTCTACCTATGCCAGGAGCCTGAATACACCTGGATCCAGCCCAGATACACACTACTACAGTAATTACTGGCCAAAAAACTTTCAACTAAAAAATAAAAAATTAAAATATAAAAATTAAAAAACAAAACATATTTCCTATGGGCGACCACCTGCCGTTGTCTGTGAATTTCTGCCAAGGTGCATGAGCTCAAACAAGTTTCTTAACCCCTCTGAGCTTCAATCTTTCATCTGTTTAATGAACCAGCAGTTCCATTCCTAGAGAAATGAACACACATGTCCACACAAAGTCTTGTACATATATGTTCATTACTGCTTTTTTCATAATAGCTCCAAAATGGAAACAGCCCAAATATTTATTAACTGGTTAGCAGAACAATGATAATGTTTCAAAAGCATTATGCTAAGTGAAAGAAGACTGTCACCAAAGGACTACATGTTCTGTTATTCCGTGTAAATGAAAGTCTAAGAGGGGAGTCTGCTGGTTCAGTTGGTTGAACATCTGACTCTTGATTTTGGCTCAGGTCATGATCTCAGGGTCCTGGGATCAAGACCTGACTCGGTCTCCATGCTGAGCATGGAGACTGCTTAAGATTCTCCCTCCCCTTCTCCCTCCCCCTTCTCCTCTCCCTCTCCCTCCCTCTCCCCCTTTTTCCCTCTCTTTCTCTACCTCTCCCTCCCTGTCCCTCCCCCCTGTTCCTCCCCCCCCCCTCAAATAATGAATGAATGAATGAATGAATGAATGAAATAAAGTCTAGGAAAGGTAAGACTATAGTGGTCAGTGGTTGCCAGAGAGGTCAAGGGTAGAGGATTGGCTGCAGAGTGGTGACAGAAATGTTCTGTGGTGAACACTGTGATGTTGCTTACAACATTGTTATACTTTTGTCACAACTCACCAAATTGTACAGGTAAAATTGGTGTCTTTTATTGTGTGTAAATCAAACCTAATAAAACTGATAAAAAATAATACATTACATTGTCATTGTAAGGGTTAATAGGATGATATATACGCAAAGGGCAAAGGCCAAGTTCGTTGCCTGACCACAAGAGGAGTCCTAAAATTATAACTGTTACCCTGTCCACAGTCTTTGGCATAAGCAAGGCCAGTGTGTAGGCAAGAGGCCCTCCCAGGGGAGCCACCCTCTCAAGACATTCTGCAGCTAAACCGAGTAACCAGATGGAATGAAAAAAGCACAGGTTCGAGAAGAGATGCCACGAGACCCACACAGGAGGCTGTCACCACCCTGGGGCCCCTGGAACAGCTGAAGCCCCAAGGAAATGGACACGCACCCCCATCTGAGGAGCCTCCCTCTGCCATCCTCCTGGTTCGGTGTCAGGAAGTCATGTCCTGGCACCACCACCGCCCTTACCTGGCTGGAATGGTAAAAGCCCATCCTGTCTGCTGCCACCGCCCACACCTTCTGCACCTCCCTCCCTCCTGCCTTGCACAGCCTTGTCCCATTCATCGCCCAGGCAGAGCATCCACCCCTAGGAATCCACCCTGCAGTCCACGTTCACTCTGGTCTGGAAGCTGTTAGCGTGAGGACCAAACCTACTGCCCCAGGAGACGCTGGAAGGAAGGCGGAGGGGTGAAAGGGAAAAGCAAGAAACAGGCCTCACTGTTACAGCAAGAGACCTAGTTGTATTTAGATATGTTATGTCTTGTTGCTTGGCAACCAGGGCTCAGCCCGTGTGCTGGCTAGGGAAAAGGGGGTCTCTTTGTTGGAGCTGCTTGCAGTGACTCATCGCTCCGTGCTCTGGCCCCTGGGACTAGATTAACAGGCAATGTGGTTTCAGGCTGGGTGCAGGTGGCAGGGCTCTGCTTGCTGTGGAATCAAAGCTTGGAGCAGCACCAGCTCCTCAAAGGAATGTGGGCAGCAGCCAGACCACCACGGGGCTCCTGGTTCCGCTAGCTGGGTATGCTTGGGCAAGTCACTTAACTCTTCCCACCTCCACCTCTTCATCTTTAAAAGGAGACTATGAGGGGCCCCTGGGTGGCTCAATTGGTTGAGCATCTGACTCTTGATTTCTGCTCAGGTCATGATCCCAGGGTCATGGGATTGAGCCCTACATTGGGCTCCACGCACTGAGCGTGGAGCCTGCTTAAGATTCTCTCTCTCTCTGTGTCCCTCTGCCCCCTCTCCTGCTTGCCCTCTCTCTCCCTCTAAAACAAATTTAAAAAGTAAAAGGAGACATTAAGAGTGACTTCTGGGGCACCTGGGGGGCTCAGCTGGTTGAGTGTCCAACTCTTGGTTTCAGTTCAGAGCATGATCTCACAGTTCATGAGTTCGAGCCCCGTGTCGGGGTCTGTGCTGACAGTGTGGAGCCTACTTGGGATTCTTTCTCTTGCTGTCTGCCCCTCCCCCCCACACGCATGTATGTGTGTGTGCTCGCGCTCTCAAAATAAATAAACTTAAAAAAAAAAAAGAGTGACTGCTCATTGGGGGTTTACAACAGATTTCAAACACGTTAACTCATCCACACTTATGTCCTCTCTCCATTGGACAATGAGGAAACTATATGTAGTCCAGGGCAAAGTTAACCAACTTTCCTAAAGTCACTTAATTTGTACATGGGGGAGGTGGAATTCGAACCCAGGTCTGTGCAGTTCAGTGTGCTATATGTCTTTTCACTGTGACACCTCACGTCGTGCTCAAGTGCCTTGACAGTGTCAGGGACTGAGTTCCCAGGCTCAGGCCAGTGAGATTCTCCAGGGCAGTTTCTCAGCACAGAGGGTTGGAGAACTCTCTCTGATATCAGGGCCATGTCTTTAGTTAGAAAAGCGCCCGCAGTCCCTGCACCCCAAGTGGGTGTGGGGGGGTACAAAGCCACCTTCACACCTCGGCCCACCTGCTCTTGCCGTCAGCAGTGCAATAGAAACTGCAGCTTCCTTTTCTATACCTGGGTCACCTCACAGCGTGTCTTCCAAGCACCACAGTGTCAGATTCTGGCCACCAGTCTCCTGTGGTTACAGGAGTCAGTGTAAAGGATGCAAATCTCGCCATACAAATACCGCTTCTCAGAGCACAACCCTGGCCCCTGTTGGCCATAGGATGAATTTTTGACTCCAAAGGGTGGCAGACAGAAAAAGCCTCCATCATGGGGCCCCTCCTTGTCATTCCCGTCACACCCTGCACTCCAGGGCCCATATCCTCAACCTGCCCCACCTCAGGGTCATGGCAGGTCCTCTCAGGCCTGTGGGTCCACCAAAGAGTGCCTTCTCCCCTCTTCCTACTCATTCTGCCAGCCTCCCTGCCATGCTCTGCTGAGGCCCTCCTCCTGCCCGTGCTGGGAGCTCCCAGGGCCCACTACAGCTCACCGATGCAGGTGATGCAGGTGGTGCCTTCCCCATACAGGGGAGGATGCTGAGGCCTAGGAAGGTGACTTTCCTAGGTCACAACCCCCTCCAACCAGACTGACAGCTCCCATGCTGTCCTCAGTAGCCCCACCCCCACCTGGTACACTGCTTACTGCAAGGTCCTATCTGTCTGCTCAGCTGGGCTGTTCGTCTATCTGTCGCCCAGCGAAACTGAGAGCACCCTGAGCACAAGGCACTCACACCTTCATCTTGCATGCCCGCCTCTGCCTACTACCTTCTCAGAGCTTTTGCTGAGTCAGTGGTGAATGGACTGATGAAGGACAAAACATTTATTTTATTGCAGAGAGCCTATGGTCTCCAACATTAGGAATTTGGGGCTATTGAATAAGGGCAGGAAGTCTCTGGTTCAAGACCCTTAGTCTAATTTCATCCAGCTCTTGACACTTTTAAAAAATCTGCTCTCATTACTCAGACCTGTTTTCCTCAAATAGCTATAAAAATGTAGCGTTGTGTGACAAGTCATAAGTAAATGTCATACGTAAAAAGTTCATCTTGAAAAGCCATAGCATTTGGGGCACTCAGTTCCCTTCTTAGGGCCAAGTTTCCCCATTTACATGATAAGAGGTTGGCCTGGAGGGGTGGTTTTCAAACTGCAGGTCCCAATCCATTCTTTAGTACGTTGTGAAATCAAACTAGCAGGAAATAACCTGCAAGGAATTGAAAGCAGCTTGCGTCATCCATAACAAGGAATGGATATTGCGTCGTGAAATTTCGGGTTGCATATGTGTCTACATGTTAGGACATGTTGTAAACTGTACTTCTTATAGTGGGTAACATGCAGCAGAGTTTAAAAGCCACACTCCCACAGTGCCCGGGTGGCTCAGTCGGTTAAGCAGTTAAGCATCTGACTCTTGATTTCAGCTCAGGTCATGGCCTCACAGTTCGTAGGGTTCAAGCCCTACATTGGGCTCTGCGCTGACAGTGTGGAGCCTGCTTGTGATTCTCTCCCCCAACCCCTCTCTCTCTGTCTCTCTCTGCCCCTCCCAAACATGGGCATGCCTTTTCTCTCAAAATAAGTAAATAAATTTAAAAAAATAATCCACACTCCCTCTGAGCCCCAAGGATTTGGGACTGCCAACGCAGCTGGCCCCCGCGCAAAGACCCATTTGTGGCTGGGTGAACCCCACTGCAATGGTCCAACCACATCCCCTGCATTGTTCTTCAATGTGAGAAAATAGATGCATATAGCCTCTGGTAAAGAAAAAAAAAAAATGGAAAGTAGGTCTTTTCTATACTACTTTTTAAAAAATTCATAAGAGTACTGATGCAAGGGAGAAAATAAAAGTCATCCTCTCCCTCCCAACTCCAGGCCCCAGGTGTACAAGCTCTGCCTGGAACTCAGTGTTCCTTGTTTTTTTTAATTGACGTGTAGTTGATACACATGTTACTTTAGTTTCAGATGTACAACATGGTGATTCTGTAAGTCCCCATGTATGCTCACAAGTGTAGCTGCCATCCATCACCATGCACACCGTTACAGGACCATTGAGGATATTCCCTACACTGTACCTGTTATTCCCATGACTTATTCATTTCGTAAGTGGAAGTCTGTATCTCCCACTCCTCTTCACCCATTTTGCCCACCCCACCCCCAGCAACCATAAAGTTGTTCCCTGTATTTTGGTTTGTTTTTTTAGATTCCACACATAAGTAAAATCTATCATATTTGTCTTTCTCTGACTTCCTTCACTTGGCATAATACCCTTTAGATCCATCCATGTTGTTGCAAATGGCAAGATTTCATTCTTTTTTATGGCTGACTAATATTCCATTGTGTATATACCCCATCTTCTTTATCCATTCATCTATCCATGGACACTTGGGATGCTTCCATATCTTGGCTATTGTAAATAATGCTACAGTAAACATAGGGATGCATGTATCTTTTTGAATTAGTGTTTTCGTTTTCTTTGGGTAAATACCCAGTAGTGGAAATACTGGAGCATATGATAATCCTATTTTTAAAAAATTTTTTTTAAGTTTATTCATTCTGAGAGAGACAGAGTGAGCGGGGGAGGGACAGAGGAAGAGGGAGAGAGAGAATCCCAAGCAGGCTCTACACTGACAGTGCAGAGCCCGATGCAGGGCTTGAATCCACGAAATGTAAGATTATGGCCCGAGCTGAAACCAAGAATCAGACACTTAACAAACTGAGCCACCCAGACGCCCCTGGTAATCCTATTTTAGTTTTTTGAGGAAACTCCACACTGTTTTCCACAACGGCTGCACCAATTTACTTTCCTCCAACCGTGTATGAGGCTTCCTTTTTCTCCACATCTTTGCCAACACTTGTTGTTTCTTGTGTTTTTGATTTTAGCCTCAGAAAGGCGGTGATAGCTCACTGTGGTTTTGATTTGCATTTCCCTGATAATGAGTGATGTTGAACACTTTTTCATGTGTCTGTTGGTCATCTGTATTTTTCTTTGGAGAAATGTCTGTTCAGGTTCTCTGTATCTGTAAATCAGATGATTTAGGTTTTTGGTGTTGGGTTATATAAGTTCCTCATATACTTTGAATATTAATCCTTTATCAGATATATCATTTGCAGCTATCTTCTCCCATTCAGCAGGTTGCCTTTTCTTGTTTTGTTGATGGTGTCCTTCTGAATCCTTCCTTTTATTTGCATCGAGGCCATGCTTCCCACAGGTGCTCCCAGCCAAGGATTGAGCTCCCTGCCTTGGCTGACTCTGCTCTGGGCTCTCTCTCAACCTCAGTATCTGTTTGTGTCCCCCCTTCTCCCCTTGACCCTGCACGGTTTGCTCTCTCCTTCCGAAGCTGTTCCAAAGGCCAGTTCAGGTTCGCATTTTCATTTAACCAAGTTAAATCTGATTTCTGCCTAGATCCTGCTTTCTGAATACCATTCTTCAATGTAACAAACCAGGGCTCCTAGAGATTCCAGAGCTATGGCAGGAAAAGTCCCCAATGAGCCTGGAACATGTTGTGCCAAGCAGTAAGGAAGTGCTCAAAGAAGGATGGAGATACATCAAAGAACACAGGGGCCAACTCAGAGGAGCTCTCTATAGCCAAACCTGGTACAATTTGAGCGAAAAATAGTAATAATGGATTATAACCCATAGAATGAAATAAAAATTCAAGACACTATCCCTAAAGCTATAAAAATAATGGACTAGGAGATGCCAAGTGACATGTGTGCATTTTTTATTACTGTGTACTTCTGGCAACTATAGTTTGAAATACTATTTTTTACCAAGTTTTATAAAAATGCAGAATTTTGTTTACTTTTTTTTAAAGCTATGTTGTTAGCACACAGAACACATCATTGTTGTTTTGGGGGAAAGGCTTATGTCACTAATAAATACCTCCAAAATTAGATTGATACAGGAAGAAAAACACTTTTCCCTTTTAGTTTTGAGAAACTTCCTCTTGGTTCCCGGGAGGAGGGATTCTTTGATGTTGACACATGTAAGCCACCTTGGCACAGACGCCTTGTGGTGTGGAAAAACTAAAATTCATTTTTTATGCCCTCTTCCCCCCTCTCCACCTTCAACTTCAATGTAGACTTGACTCCCTTAAACCCACAGACTTGTTGGAACTGGACCCCAAGCAATGGTTCCCAGTGTGTCAGGCAATCTGGACTTTCCAGTGTTACCATGGAGATGGTATCCGTTAAAAGAGTTCCTTTTTTAGCTTGTGCGTCTTAAGATTGATAATTCTGTCATTTTCATTTCATTTCCTGAAAGTCGGGGTCGGCTTGTGAAAAGTTGTTAAACAACATGCTAGATGTGAAATGTCAGCCCTCACTCTGATGTTCAGAGCACCAGATGAAGACTTCACAGGGTTGCAGAGAGGCGTTCTGATTTGGGTAGTCCATTGAAGAAGGGAGTCCGAATGTTGTTGTATGCTGTTAATGACTGTCTCCCCACGTCCTGCCTGAAATACCATGATTGTTTATGAAAAGTGTCTTTAATAAAGCTGGATACAGTTTGGCTTGCAATTAAAAAAATAATAATAATGGACTACATAAATGGGGGAAAGCTACAGTTCCTTTTTACAGCAGAATTCCCATTAATAAATGTAGAAAGAACAGTGGAACTAGAAAAATCACTATTTGGTAAAAACCACAGTAATAACCACTGCAAACAAGAATCAAGGGATACTAAAGTTAGTGGGAAAAAGGATGAAGTGGGGCACCTGGGTGGCTCAGTCGGTTAAGCGGCCAACTTCGGCTCAGGTCATGATCTCACGGTCTGTGAGTTCGAGCCCCGCGTCGGGCTCTGTGCTGACCGCTCAGAGCCTGGAGCCTGTTTCAGATTCTGTGTCTCCCTCTCTCTGACCCTCCCCCCTTCATGCTCTGTCTCTCTCTGTCTCAAAAATAAACGTTAAAAAAAATTTATAAAAAAAGAAAAAGGATGAAGAGAACAGGGTATTTATATACTCATAGAGTATCTCCCCACAGGATGTTGATTAATTACAAAGGAAAACAGTAACTTTGTAGCAGAGAAACCTCAGGAAGACACCAGTTTTACCAAATGATCAAAATTATTATGACCAGTAATTAGACACATCAACACCAGCTGATATGGCATCCTGAGAAGGGTACATCACTTCTGCGGTATTTTTGCCTAGTAAGGAGAAAACAGTGAGGTTTGTCCTACAAAATAACCCGCCAGAGTGTTGCAGTGGCAAGGAAAGACTGAGGAACTATTCCAGATTGAAGATGAAGGTGACAGGACTGCTATATGCCATGTGGGATTCTGAATGGGATCCTGGACCAGAAACGGGATGCTCATGGGACACTTGGCAAAACTCAAGTCAGATTAGTAGATGAATTCCTAGTATTAGATCATTGTTAACCCCCTGGCTCTGGTCCTTCCACTGTGGTTAGATGAGACGTTAACATGAGGGCAGTCTGAGCAAAGGGTGCTATACTGGCAACTTTTTTTTGTAAGTCTAAATTTTCAAAATAGAAAAGACTGCATGCTGGTAGCTAGTGTCAAGAGGGGACAGACTACAAGGATGGCAAATAACTTCCAACTAAACTTCTGACATGATCAGTTGTCAGCACTGCCCACTGCTGGGAATGTTAAGTATTCTGAGACTTCCTTCACTGGGAGGGTGTGGGGGGTGGAATGCTGAGGGTGACTGAGGAGGTCTGTGGGGAGGATGGAGTGAGAGGAAGATAGAATGCATGAACTTGGTGGTGAGTACAGCACTGTTACATGTGTTCCGGACACCTTTTTGTAGGCTTGAAATGTTTTTATTTTTATTTTTTTAATGTAGTTTTATTTTCTTTTTAAGTTTGTTTATTTTGAGAGAGAGAGAAAGAGCACACTTGTTCAAGGGCCCTTGGTCAAGAGTAGGGGAGGGACAGAGAGAATCCCAAGCAGGCTCCCCTATCAGCACACAAGGGGCTTGATCTGAAAACGTGAGATTTCTAAGCCAAAATCAAGAGCCGCGGCTTAACTGACTGAGCCACCCAAGGTGCCCCGACTTGAAATGATTTTAAATAAAAAATTTAAATTAATACGTATGTGACAGAATTCAAACAGCACTTAGGTAGAGTGAAGAGTAAGTCCTTGTCCCCAATTCCTCCCCTCCTCTCCCACCCCCAGGTAAATGCACGTCAGGTAGAAACAAACAGATATGTGTATTTATTGTTCAATAAATGGAAGTTGAGGGCTCTCTCTTAGGTCAAGGGCATCTAGGGGAGTCATGAAGACTGAGAGCCAGGAAGCCTCTGCCAACAGGTGAAGGAGGCCTTTTCTGCTGCTGTGCTTTGTGCTGAAAAAGAGAAAAGACAGCTATGTCTGGATACCATCAAACACGTCTTTCGTATTGCAGCTTGCACCCTATGAGTGAGTCATAAAATCAGTTTAGTGTTTCATGCTCATTTTTATTTTTTAATTTATTATTTAAATGTTTATTTATTTTTGAGAGAGAAAGAGAGAAAGCAGGGGAGGGGCAGAGAGAGAGAGAGGGAGACAGGAGACAGAATCCCAAGCAGGTTTGCTCTGTCAGCACAGAGCCTGATGTGGGGCTTGAACCCTCCAACAGCATGATCATGACCTGAGCCGAGATCAAGAGTTGGACACTTGGCTGACTGTGCCACCCAGGCACCCCGTGGTGATCGTCATTTGTAAAAAAACAGAAGAGGAACAGACGATGGTAGGAGTAATCACCTGTAATGGGAGGGTAGGTGAAACTTAACCTTTTTGTGAAACTTTGCTGCAATGTAAAATGTATTTCTTACAGAGGATGGAGGTTTAAAAAAAAAAAAAAATTGCAAAAATACTGCCTTAAGCCACAACTGGCCTAAAGCCAGAACCTGGATCACCAAGACAGTCAGCCCCAGGCTGAAGGTGATGGGGCTTGTCAAAGTTCCTGGGAGCAACAAGGCAATAAATGTGCAGGCCTGACTTCCCTGAAACTTTGTGTAAGGACTAAGCTGGTTAATGGGTAACCAGGAGCACAAGGCTTAGCTCCAAGCAAGCATGTGGTCCCAGGGGACCCCATCACACCACATAGGGTAGAGCTCTGAAAGACTGTAGGGAAGAATCCTGGGTCCCCAGGCTGCAGGGAGGAGGCCCCTGCCCCAGGGCACAGCAAGTTTAGCCCCGACAGAAGGTGGCCTGAGGCGGGTGAAAGGCTCTCCTGCTGGGTGGACAAACACTGGGGTAAGGCTTAGAGGGCTGGAATGGCTCCCCAGGGTGGGAATCCCCCACCCCCGCCCCAGAATGTGCTCTCCAAGGACAGTGTTGCCTTAATTAAGAGCCAGGGCCTTGAGCACCCCTGGAATGTGGACCGCAAGCGTGTAAAGGTAGACCTAGTAAACACTTAAGGCTTTGGGGGCCATACAGTCTGTCATAATTGCCCAGTACCAATGTCCTGAAAGCAGTCATGGACAGATGTAACACATGAGCGTTGCTGTTCCAGTACAACTTTTCATGGACGCTGAAATTTGACATTTGAATTTTATATAATTTTCACTTGTTACAAAATACTTCTCGTCGTATTTTTCAACAATAACAAAATGCACAATCCATTCTTGGTTCCTGAGCTGAACGAGAACAAGGCAGGCCAGATTTGGCCGGCAGGCCAAAGGTGGCGAACCCTTGCTTTGGACATTGCCCTTCCTCCCTTCCCTCTCTCCCTCCTTTCCTCCTTCCCTCCACCCTTTCCCCCTCCTTCCTCCTCCCCATCCTCTTTTCCCTTCCCCTCCCTCCCTCTCCCCCCTTCCCCTCCCGCCACCTTCCTCCCCCCTCCCTCCCTCCCCGCCGCCCTCCTCCCCGCCTCCTCTCTACCTCCCTCCCCCTCCCCGCCCCCGCCCTGCGGCCCTCATCCCGGCCCAGACGCGGAGCGGTCAGGGGGCACTGACTCACCGGCTGACTCAGCGGGAGGGCGGCGGGGCCCCGGGCTTGCTGGCGACGAGGTCGGCGGCCGCGCTGGCGACGGGAGAGGACGCCCCGCCGCAGGACCGGCCCTTCCGGCTTTGGCTTCCGACCCGCGCGGAGCCTGGCATAGGATGGCCCGGGGGACGCGGGGCGCCCGGGGATGGCAGGGGCGGGGAGGGAGACCCGGCCGCGCGAGTCCGTTCGGGCCGCCCTCCCGCCCGGAGAGGCCGGCGTGCCGCGCTCCTCCGCTCTTCCCAAGCCCGCGACCCGAGGTCCGGCCCCGCCGCCTCCAGGCAGCCTTCCCAGAGGGCCTCTTTGGGGCCGAGTTACCTGGGCCACCTCCGTCCTGGCACCTTCGGCCTGGCTCTCGGCCGGCCTGTTATGGGTCTGGCTTCCTCGCCACTGTGAGCCTCTTGGGGATGGCGGCCGGGTCTTAGTAGGCTCTGCATCCCTAGCGTTAAACGGAACTCAGGCGAGGAGGTGGGACGTGTGTTCCCGTGAACAGTTTTAGAGAGCCACGTTGGGGCCCAGCCGTACCAGACTCCCCAACCCGTGATAATCTGTAAAAAATAATTATACGTGTGTATGTATTACTTTAACATAGAAATATGAAAAATAGCTTATTTGAAATCATTTATTAGAATCATAAATATGAAATATGAAAAATCGGTATTTACTGGAAATGATATATCCTATATTATTTACTTTTGTGTTACATAAATGCTATTATTTAGACAGAACAATACGATTATTAATGGCAATTAATAGTAGTAGGACTACTTTGTGAGAAATACAAAAATAGTTATATAATGTTTTTATTCTCTGATACAGCAATTTATTTTAACTCATTATTGGATAGTTAAAATTTGTATTAAGATACATACATGTAAAAGGCTGCATATGGTATGATTCCATGGCATTCTTCTACGATAATTTACAAAAGGCAGAAGTATGGAGACAGTAAGAAACCCCTGCCAGGAGTTGGGGGTGGGGTGGGGGGCGGGGCAGGGAGAAATAGATGAAGCAGAGATGATTTTTAGGCAGTGGAAATACCACGTGTGATACTATAACGATGGACACATGTCATTATGCATTTGTCCAAACCCCTAGAATGTACCACATCAAGAGGAAACACAAATGTAAACTAAGGACTTTGGCTGATTATGATGTGTTAAGGTAGGTTCGTTAGTTTAACAAATGTACACTCTGGTGGAGATGGTGATGGGGGGGCAGGAAGGCTATGCAGTGGGGGTGGAGACTTGGGGGGGATATATGGGAAATCTCTGTACTTTCCCTTCAATTTTGCTATGAACCTAAAACTACTCAACAAAAATAAAGTATTAAAAAAAAAGATACATACATGTAAGACTTTTTAAGAGGAGAATGTAAGTACAGTAGGACTAATTAAACATATTACCAATATCTAACTAAAAATAGCAATGATATTTCTGTCCTATGATGCAGTGGATATTTTTACCTCTTTCTGTTTTCTTGCGGCAGCCTTTAGGAAACCCTTCTTTTATGTAGTGGTCTAACTAGGTATGGCCAAACATCACATGCTTTGACTTGTAGTGCTGCGTTTATTAAGCCCACATTACACTAATGCGTGCTGTCAGTCCAGTGTGATGGCATCAAGGTACCGATCCTCTCAACGAAATCATTTGAGCATGGAATACTTTAGATCTTACTAACAACAGCAGGTTTTTAGACTTGTAGGGATTAGCTTCCAGCTCTCCAAAAATGCCCATCCTCTTTGTATCTGTAGGCTGGTTTTGTAGACCAGCTGTTCTGTCAGCCCCTTTGCATCAATAAATTCAACACCTAAAGTTGCATCCTTTTTAAACATTTTGAAGCACCCTGCGTGTCATACAATTACAAAATGTAATTTTGTAATCTCTCTCTCCTTCTCTGTGTGTGAAAATGGTTTTAAAGCAGAGATATTTGAGCTTATGATATTAAAGTTGGATTACAAATTCCAGTCTTAGTAAAGAAGTGAGAAAGTCCTGTTTAAATTGGTTGTCCTGGGGCGCCTGGGTGGCTTGGTCGGTTAAGCATCCGACTTCGGCTCAGGTCATGATCTCACGGTCTGTGAGCTCGAGCCCCGCGTCGGGCCGTGTGCTGACAGCTCAGAGCCTGGAGCCTGTTTCAGATTCTGTGTCTCCCTCTCTCTCTGCTCCTCCCCTGTTCATGCTCTGTCTCTCTCTGTCTCAAAAATAAATAAACGTTAAAAAAAAAAAATTTAAATTGGTTGTCCTCTTCCAGTGACATTTTGTTTTACTTCCCCGAAACTGAGTCATTTTTTATTACATGAGTTTTTGTTATTTCCTACACAGAACATTGAACACCTCAGGTGCTGTCAGTTCATCCTTTTTCAGGATCCTTCTGGCCTCTTCAAAGATCGTCAGTTTTGGAAAGAACCATTTGTAAATTTCCACTTGAATGCAATCCTTTTCTCCATTCTCATTCTCAATATGTTTTCAAATTAGAGGACATTCTTCTTGTCCTACACTTTGAAAATATGATTTGATGGTAGCCTAACTTTTTAAGATCTCTTCCATGACTGGCGGCGATGACAGCCCTCTCATAGGCACATATGTGTAAAGGAGACTGTCTCCTTCCACTGCTAGAACATCAAATAGCTCATTAAGTGCTTTTGCATATTTTGAAGAAACTGAGAAATAACCAAACCTTTCACTGGGAAAGCCTCAATATCACAGGAAGCAAACCACACTCCATTACCCATGTATGCAGGACATTCGGCAGGTAAGACTTTTTCATTTTATTTGGTAATGGTTCATAGCCTGAACAGAATTTGCAAAAATTGACATTCGCACTGTCAAATGTGCAGGGAAGCAGTGCTTCCTTTGTATATCATCAACATTTAAAATTTTTTTCCTGAAGTTTCATTAAAATCTTCCCGGAAATCAAAAAGACCATTTGAAACTCCACTTTTCAAATCAAAGTGCTTAAGAGGTAGGAGAACCTTTCTTTATTGCCATGGTTGGACTCAGTCCTCTGTATACTATGGTAAGCATGATTGTTGCCCTGTAAAGGGGCAACACATCTTTTATCAAAATTTTATCTGTGGTTCACCCACAGGATATTTCAGGTACAGCCTCTGAATGAGGAAATGTAACTTTACTCGGTGTCATAGAACAATCAAAGGAGCAATATATTCATTCATATGGTACGCCCATGCTAATTCAGCAGCCACTATTTTTTTTTTTTTTTAATTTGAGGGGGAGAGGGGACAGAGGGAGAGAAAGAGAGAATCCCAAGCAGGCTCCACACTCAGCTCGGAGCCTGATCCAGGGCTCCATCCCACAACCCTGGGATCATGACCTAAGCTGAAACCATGAGTTGGATGCTCAACCGACTGAGCCACCCAGGTGCCCCAAGCAGCCACTATTTTCAATTGAGAATTGAGGTCTTCGGGGGAGACCAAAAAAAAAAAAAAAAAAAAAAACCCCAAAAAACCTCTTTTGATTAATTTAGAAGTACTTGCCTGTTTCCTTGAGGACCTGTGAGAATCGTCTTTTACATTCCTTTGTCCACCATGCTCAATCCCAAAATCTTCTCTCCATTTGGTGCAGTATGCCCTTTTTGATGATTTACCTCCCTTATCCAGCTGCCATTAAAATAACACAATCTCTCAGCTTTCCAAATGACCGTGACGTCTGGTTCATGCTGGCATTGATATTGTAATCATTCTCATTTTCATTATCTGAACTCTTAAAAAAATTATGGTCACGATATTCACCACGTCAAAAATCAAACCAGCACTGTCTAGATACACAGCATGATAGTTAACTCACAGGCAGAGTGGATGTCTGTGCTCCCAGTTAGAGTGCACTTAGGTCATCACCAGGGTGGTGTGATAATAGGCGATGCATGATCATTAACCGCAGGTCGCAGAGGTCACAGTTGTCCTCGTCAGCAGCAGATACTGGGGGAGTCCTGGGTCCATTCGGTACAACAACCAGTATCACCTTCAGCCCCTCTTTTTTGTGGTCACCTTTGCATTTTGTACCTTTTCCCTAACCTTCTATATCTGTCACTGAAAACTGGGACTTTTCTCATCCCAGGGAAGAGTTTACCAGATGTAGGACTTCTGGTGCTAAAATCGGGACAGTCCCAGACAAACTGGGATGGCTGGTCACCCCAGCACATGCTTGTCGAATCAGGAAAGAAGTCTAAGATAAATACTGTATGATCTCACTTACATGTGGAATCTAAAAAAACTGAACTCAAAGATTAAAAAAACAGATTATTGGTTACCAGAGGTGGGGGTGAGGGGTACGGTGGTCAAATGGTACAAACTTCCAGCTATAAATAACTTCTGGGGATGTAATGTGCAACATGGTAACCATAGCTAATCATTCTGTATTGTATTTATGAAAGTCACAAAGGCAGTAGGTTTAAAAAATTCTCATCACAAGAAAAAAGATTATATCCATGTGAGGTGATGGACGTCAACTAAACTTACTGTGGTGATCATTTTGCAATGTATACATATATTAAATCATATTGTATGCCTTTATCTACTATAATGTTATATGTTAGTTTTATCTCAATAGAACTGAACAAAGTCTCAATAAAAAAAATCAATTGTATTTCTATATGCCAGCAGCACACAGTTTTAAATTGAAATATGTAAAATGCCATTTATGATAGCATTTTTAAAAACACAAAATAAGTAGTGATAAATTTAACGAAATATGTTCAGGGTCGATATGCTAAAAGCTACCAAACACTGGTGAGAGAAATTAACAAAGACCTAAGTAAATGGGGACAAATACCACACTAATAGATCAGAAGAACATTCTTAAGATGTCTCTTCTCCCCGGATTGTTCTATAGAATCAACTCAATCCATTCAAAATCCCAGCAAGCTATTTTTTTAATTTTTTTTTTTTAATGCTTAGTATCATTAGTGATCGGGGAAATGAAATGAAATACTACCACACACCAGTAGAATGACTAAAAATAACAAAATTAAACCAAAAGCTGACCACGCCAAGTGCTGGGAAGGATGCAGAACAACTAGAACACTCATATTTTGCTTGTGGGAACACGAAATGGTATGGCCACTTTACTTAACAGTATTTTTTTAATTTATTTATTTATTCTTGAGAGAGATGGGAGGGAGGGGCAGAGGGAGAGAGACAGAGAGAGAAAATCCCAAGCAGGCTCTGTGGAGTCCAACGCGGGGCTTGAACTCACAAACTAGGAGATCCTGACCTGAGCGGAAATCAAGAGTCAAACGTAACCAACTGAGCCGCCCAGGTGCTCCTGTTTTTGTTTTTTAGTAAAAGTAAACATGTACTTACACATAACTCAGCAGTCCCATTTATACATATTTGCCCAAGAAAAATGCAAACAACTCAGCAGTCCCATTTATACATATTTGCCCAAGAAAAACGCAGACATAGCCACACTAAGTCCTCTACATGAATGTTCTAGAAGTTTTATTAATAATAGCTAAGAACTCACTAAGGAATCTACTCCTGAAATCATTGTTGCACTATATGCTAACGAATTTGGATGTAAATTAAGAGAAATAAATAATAGCCAAGAAGTGGTGAATGGGTAACCAACTGTGGTATATCCATATAATGGAAACTACTCAGCTACAGAAACTAGTAATACCCATATCCACATGGAAGAGTCTCAAAAGCTTTATTTTATGTTGAGTGATAGAAGCCAGTCGTAAAGTCTATATACTGTAGGACTCCATTTATATGCCATTCTAGAAAAAACAACAGAGTCTAGATCAGGGGTTGCCAGAGGCTGCTGGTGGGGCACAGCGGAATTTTCAGGGTGACAGAAATGTCCCATATCATAATTGTGGTGGTTACACTATTACATACATTTGTCAAAACAAATAGAACGGGGGTGCCTGGGAGGTTCAGTTGGTTAAGCGACTGACTTCGGCTCAGGTCATGATCTTGCGATTTGTGAGGTCAAGGCCTTTGCCGGGATCTGTGCAGACAGCTCAGAGCCTGGGGCCTGCTTCGGATTCTGTGTCTCCCCATCTCCTTGCCCCTTCCCCATTTGCACTGTCTGTCTCTCTCTCAAAAATAAATAAATGTTTAAAAAAATTATAAAAAGCTAACTTTATTGTATGAAAATTATTCCTCAAACTTTTTTTTTTTTTTAAAGAATCTGTGTCATTGTGCCATTGACATCAGGCTGCATCCGTCCATCTCCACTTGTTAAAGGGGAGCTCCCCAGGGCCTGTCCAGTTTCTCTCTTCCCTGCCTGACCTGGGCTGAGCCCTGAGCAGCTCCAAGGCTTTCCTGCAGGAGGGAAGGGATAAGATGCCGGGGAGCTGGTGAGAGCCTGCAGCAGTCCCATGAGTCTCCATCCCGCCCCTCTGGTCAGGAGGGGTAGCTCAGGTTGGGTTCTGCCACCCATGCAGGTCAGAGAGTCAGAGCCAGTGCTCTGGAAGAGTACACCCCAGCCCCGGGGAGATTGGGGGCTCTGGATGCTCAGCCCATTGCTGCTGAGCTGCCCCACACAGGGCAGCTGTCCCTGCCTCTCCCTGTCCTGCCTCTCCTGCCCCACCTCCTGCACACCTTCACAGGAACTTATCAACGGGGACACCCACTTTCCCCAGGGCTCTGATCCTCACAAGCTTCACCTGACACCTCGCTGTCTCTCTAGGATACAAGGGGGAGCCAAGAGAGGACATTGGTGTTGACTGATCACCAAAGTCTCTGTCCACCTTGTAGAAAATATTTAATTCAATCCTCATACCAACCACCTGAGGTGCACACTAGTCTTGGCCTCAGTTTACGGATGTGGAAATTGAGGCTGAGGGAGCCAAGATGAACCTTAAACCCGTGTGCGCCTGACCTCGAGGATGACCATGCTGGAGGCCATCTCATGGTTTTGCGCCACACACCTCCCCGCCCCCCCCCCCGGCCCTGCCCCGCCCCACACACCTTTGCTTCTTATGTCTCTGCCTGTGTCCTCACAAATGCAGCGAATACCCTGCCAACGGAGGTCCTTCCTCGCTGTTCACGGCTGTGATGCTGTGGCATCTGGAGTCAGCCTGACTTCCGGCCAACAGGGGTGACTCACACCTGGGAAGGAACACCCCGGCGGCGACAAGGCAAATCGGCAGTGCCCCCCAAGCCAGGCCAGGCGGCCCCTTGGAACAGCGGCCTGGACCCTCCCTCGGGACCAGAGGAGCGGCCCGGATGGAAACCGGTTTCCTGGAGCACTGACCCCTGGCTTCGCGGCAGCACTCCTCAAGTGATGGCGGCCTTTCAGCCAGCACAACTCAGGGACTAGCTGATGGTGGGGACCCTCCCCCCTCCAGGGAGGTCGTCCGGGTCCCCTGCGCTGCCAGCCAGCGAGGAGCCCAGGAGGCAGGCTCCCCCACCGCAGTGCCCCAGCAGGCAGACAACCGTGAAGAACCTCCTGCCCTTCTCTGGGCAGCCTTCGGGGCCTCCGCAGGTCCTTGCATCCTTCACTTGTCCCACCGCAGCTGCCTTGACTCTCCTGGGAGCCAGGGCTTTGGGTCTCCGGGTGGGTGGGGCTGTGAGCACAGCAGGCAGAGGCCCTTATCCACGTTCAGGACCGGCGTGGGCGCCCTAGGTAGGCTTCACCCGGCAATGACCGTCTGGGCTAGCTGGGGAGGGGGGACGGGGGGGGGGGGGGGACAAGTGGCAGGTGAGGAGTCTGGTGGGGCAGGGAAGGGGGGGGGGGTCTCAGTGAACACCCACTGTGCCTGGCGCTGGGGGGCAGCAGGAAGCGGAGTGGAGGAGAGGCGAGCCTAGAACAGTGTGCACTTAGAAGGGCGACACCAGAGCAAGGACAGGGCGCGCTCCACTGTCTCATGTGGTCAAGCATATGGTCTCCGTGCTTCCTGCTGAGTCCTGAGGACCGCGTGTCCCCTTCTCAAAGCAGCTGCCACAGACCCTCCCACATGGCCACTGGCTCTCCACTCCCACAGGTTCCCTTCCGAGTTCTACTCCCTCCTCCTCTTCCCCCTCCCTTCCACCCCTCCCCATGCCAGCACCTCCCCTGCTGTTTGTCTCCTTGCCCCCTCTCCCTCTCCTCCTGAGGGCCCTTCCTCCATTACCAGGGTCCTGCCAGTCCTGTGACCTCCAGCTGAAGCCCCACCTCTTCCAGCAGCCTTCCCTGGCCACCCCAGCTTGTGCCGGTTTCCCCTCACCCTGTTCTTTGCCTTCTCAAGTGCCTGTGTGGGCAGCACGAGGGCTTGTAGCCCCACAGCCCAGGCATGGTGCTGCACTCGCCTAGGTGGCCTCCCATGGTAGGATCCAGAGCTGCCCCAGTCAATTTAAGGGAAGTTAAGGAAAGAGGGGGGTTTCCTAGGAGAGGAGAGGACCCTCAAGAGCTTAAAGCCAGGATGTGTCCACTCAGGAGGTAGGGGCCTCGCCTTGCTGCTCCCTCAGCTTCCTGGGTATCTAAGGTCTCCTGTCTCTGCCTCTCTTACTCATCTGTATCTTCCTCCTCCTCAGCTTCCTCTGCTTTAGGCCCAGACACGGACGCCCAGGCCAGTGCTCACAGTGGAATGAGAGTTCGGAGGCCCTACTCCTGGGACCGAGGTAGAGAATCTGATCGACCCCCGGGTCAGGTGACTTTCCTGTGCAGTCCCAGAGGTCAATGGGGGCAGGGTCACATGCCCCCTGCAGGGGGTCCAGCTTTGAGGGGTGTGGTCAAGTCCTCCGGTAGCCAGTTGGATATGGGAGAAATGGGTGCATGTCCCATATGGTGCATGCAGGGAAGCAAGATGCCTAATAAATGTTGGCAGACTTAAGGACCAGCGCCAGGGCTCTTTCCCAGCGTCCTAACAGCCTTTCTGGGACCCAGTCTGTTTTTCTCACTTGTTTACAAAAGCGGCCAAGAGGTGCCAGGAAGACCTGAGTCTACTCCAGGTCTGCCACTTAGCAGCTTGGTGAATTTGGGCAACGAATAAGAGATTTCTGAGTGTCCTCATCTGCAAAGGAGAGATTATAAGAGTAGCCATGTGCCATTGTAGGGGGCAGCTATAGGGGTGACTGGAGCTGAGGGTCTAGCCCAGTGCCTGGCACTCACGTGGTAGGGACCCTGAGAGGCTTATCTTTTCAGCACAAAAATCAGAAATCGGGATAGTGTATCACTATGTAATTGACAGTGTTTTTTCCTCCTTTTATACTAGCACATAAAATAGGTGCATCTTACAGTTAATGGCATCCTAGATTTGGTAAAATATGGGATCATTACCAATTGTGCTGGTCTGGGGAAAACTGCAATATATCTGGGTAAAAATGTCCCCATCTGCAACATAAGGACAAGGTCCCTCCTTTAGGCAGCCACTGTGAGGCCAAAGTGAGACCACATCTGGAGACAGCTTGACAAGTGCTCCCTCCCTCCTGGTTGGCACCAATTGGTGGACAAAGGTGGGCTTTGGGCAAACCAGGCCATCCTGAGCTGGGAGCCTGTTTGTTTATCTGTGGAGGGGGCGGCCTCAGCACTGAGGGCCAAGCAAATATTTGCGGTTATGGATTAACTCGAGGTCCAGACTGTCATGGCGGCAGGACGGCGACCTTGCAATTTCTCCCTGGCCCACCCCAGTAAGTCCCCTTCGAGGCAGGTCTGTGAGGGGGGTGGAGGAGGGATGGGCAGATGTGAAGGCTGAATCCTCCAGCCAGGGTTCGAGAGGCTGGCTAGAGCTTGGGCTAATGGGAAATCAGGGCCCTGCCACAAGGCCGGCCTGGGCGCTTGCTGGCATTCCTCAGGCCTGGGTGCTACAGTTCCAAGGGGCCTTCTTCCCAGACTCTGAGGCAAGGAGAAGTTGTCAGAGCGCCTCCAGGGACGAAGGACATCGTCAGGGGCAGCTTGGAGCCCAGGAGCTGTCCTCCCCCACCTCACCTCTAAACCTGGGGAGTGGGGGAGGTTGCAGATGGGGCAGGCAGGCCTACCCCTGGGGCTTGGAGGCAGCGGAGGGCTCCCTCCTAGGTTTCCAGCTGGCAGGGCTACTTCTGGGGCTTTGTAGGGCAGCTGGTAGTTTGGGGCAGGGGCTAGGATTCTAGGCCTGGGGCCAGGTCCTAGCTCTGCTGTGTCCTGGCTGTGGGTTTTTAGTAAGCTACTTCACTCGTCTAAGCCGATATTTACTGAGCGTTTGCTGTGCACAAACCCTGTCTTTAGAGCATTGTATTTTATTCTCACAGTAACCCCAATAAGGCAGAAATGACAGCTTTTCTAACCATTTTACAAATGAGGAAACTGAGACAAGGAGCAGTTAGGTATCCTGCCCAGTATTGCTGTCCCGGAGCTGGGATTTGCACCAAGTGGTCTGACTTGGTGGCCTGGCTTCTGAACCATGTACCAATTGCTGGGAAAACACCACGAATGTCCAATAAATGTTAGCCTGGCCATCAGATCAGCAACGGCACCACCCCCTAACCCTCACCAAAGAACAGGACAAAGAAGGGCAGGAACATTCTGGGCTCAGCTGCCATGGCCCTTTTGTGCTGAGTCACCTTTGATCTTCCCCAGGACTCCATGCCCTTTCTTCCTTTTCTCTTCATCCCTCAGACTCTGGGGAAATGCTGTGACCTTAGCCCCACATACGCAAGGACACTGAGGTGCCAGTGGTTCTCTGTCTAGGGAACAGGGACCCCCCCCCCCCCCAGCCTCAGTCCTTGCATTCAGCTGCCATTCGGGGGGCCGGCCAGCAGGCAGAGCAGGGCTGGTGGGGCTTCTGGAAGCTCAGGAGTCCTCCTCAGACAGGTGTCAGCAACTTCAGAATGTGGCAACTCTCAAGCCTCTTCCTGTTGGTGACCATCTGGGGAACTTCCGCCACACCAGCTCCTCCTGGTAAGGCCACGCTACTCCCTCCCTGGGACCCACCCGGTCTTCACAGGCCCTCTCAGGCCACACGAGGCCCTCACACCGCACAGCATCTCCTCTGGGCCTCATGGGGAGGTGAGAGGCACACATGGGGAGGAAGTGACTGACAGTCCCCTGCAGGCCAGCTGTTGGAACCCAGCAGCTACTCCCTGGCGGGTGGAGGCTGCGGGGTGTGGGGGGGAGCTGTGACAGCAGACTACTGTTGTGATGCAGTTAGCCCTGGGGGTCATGTCCCGAAGCTCCTTCCTCCAGCCTGGGAGTAGGCCACAGAGTCCCCCGGGGCCTTTCCCCTCCACCCAAGTACTTGCTCCCTCAACAGCCAAAGCCAGGCCTGGCCACCACCCCACCCAGCTGCAGGGCGGCCTCTCCTCCAAGGCAGTGACCTGAGAGGTGACAGCCCTGCCCCACCCCTCCCTCAGCCCCCACAGCCAACAGGAGGAAACCAGGGCACCTTCTGAGGCCTGAGAGGGAATGAGTTGCCAGTGTCACCCTCGCCCGAGGCACACCAGCTACTGTTGGCATTTGTGCCTGCTCCTGAGCTGCTCATCTGCCTGGGGTGGGGGTGGGGGGGGGCGGGGTTCACTCCCACCTGTGGTCCACTTGGCTTCTTTATCCAGACTCTGATGCCTTCCTTTCCTGGCCTTTGCATCAGCCCCTCCAGCCTCTCTTCCTCACTTCCCTGACCTGGTCCCTCCATCCCAGCTGTCCCCAACAGACACCTCTCAGAGCTCTGGAGACAGGTCTGCAGTCCTCCAGCGGTGCCTGCCTGAAGGGAAGGCTGGGAAGTGCTCCTCCCTGCTAGGGAGGTCAAGGAGGAGCTGGGAGGGAGGAGGGAGAGCATCAACACAGGGTGGCACAGGGGTACTCAGAGAAATGCCACCGACTGAACTTTGCAGTCTTGGTAATAACAGCAGCACGTAGCACTGGGTGCTCAGTTCTGTGTCAGGCCCTGTGCCATCTGACACCATTATTCCTCATGTTTGCATAAATAAACTGAGGTTTAGAGAGGCAAAGCCACCCGCTCAAGGTCACACATGGAGCTCAGGCTGGGTCCCAAGGGAGGGCTGCCTGGCTCAGCACACGAGTGGCCAAGTCCTCTGTCCTTCAAGGCCGGCCATCTGCTGTCTGTGGAGGAAGAGGGCAGAGGAGAAGGGGTCTTAAGTCTGGAGGGTCCGAGACAAAACCCCTCCTGGCTTCACTGGGCTCCCTGCAGTGCGGCCCCTACCCCAGCACCCACCCACCTCAGGCCCCTCCACCAAAGTGAGCTCCCCCTCCTCCCAAACCAGACTCAGTGTTCTCCAGCAGAGAGCTCGCCCACCGGGTGCTGCGGATCCGCAAGCGAGCCAACACCTTCCTGGAGGAGCTCCGGGCCGGCAGCCTGGAGCGGGAGTGCGTGGAGGAGATCTGTGACTTGGAGGAGGCCCAGGAGATTTTCCAAAATGTGGATGACACAGTAAGGCTGCAGCGCTGGCTGAAGAGGGCGGGTAGGCTGGTGGCCAGCGGGGGCTTGCAGGATGAGCAAGCTGGGGCTCCACTGCTGAGGCCCTCTTGGGAGTCGGGGAAGCCTTAGGCTGGGATTCCCAACAGTCCCACTGCAGGAAGTTCAGCCTGCTCTCTGCCCGCCACTGGCCACTACTGCCTCGCCTGTTCTCTGTGGCCAAAATGCCACCTTCTCTGCTTCCAGCCACGCACCTGCCCATCAGGGTGTCTGTCCTGATGTCTGTTCACATGCACTTGCTCTGTGCCTCAGTTCAAATTCTCAAGGGGCTAAATCTGATTGCTCAGGGGATCTGAGGGAAGAGCCCATGTCCTCTCTGGCTCCCAGGGCTCTGTGATGGCCCTGAGGTGGAAGGATGGATTGGTAAGAGAGGTGGCTCTCTGATACAGGACTCAGACCCCCTCCATCCCCAAGGGCCTACTTGAACTACTAGGACAAAGAGTTGTGCTGCCACCAGGGGGGCCCTTCTGAGCTGTCTGTAGGGCCTTCCCAGGCTGAGGGGGAGCTCTGGTCTGCCCCTTTGGCTGCTACCTCGTGGCCTAGATCCCCACGGCCTCTTTTCCCAAATGGCTTCCTCGGCTGACGCCCAAAGGACTTTCTGCAGCCACCATCTGAGCAGATCACATCCCTCCCATGGCTCTCCCACCTCACCCTAAGATCTCCCAGGCCCCACAGAGCACAGCCACTGCCGCAGGGGCCTGCTGGTGTTAGGCATCTAGCAGTGGATCTCAGGTGTGGTGGCCCCAGACCATCAGCAGCAGCAGGGACTTGGTTAGACCAGCAGACCTTCCCAACCAGCAATCAGCATCTAACCCACAAGGTCTCAACTTTGAGAAGCTGGCTTAGGGAAAGACCATGAGCATGAGAGGTCCAGAAAAGCCTAAAGGAGTGATGGGGGCAAGAAGGAGGCTGAGCAGCCTGGTGAGGGATTTGGGGTCCCTTCCCCTACAGAGGCTGTTGTGGTAGCAGACAGTCCAGAGAGCAGGCTTCCAGACGCAAAGGGGGTAGGGTGGGGTGAGTGGGAGGTGGGGTGGAGATGGCAAAGGAGGTGCGGGCAAGGAGGAGTGTGGCCCTACCCTGGCTGGCCACCGCCCGACAAGCCTTTCCCTCCCCTGCCCCACCTGGGTGGGACCTGGGAGGGGACCCGCGGGCTCCCCAGGCACACACGGGCTGACGGCCCCTCATGCTGCCCCTTCTCTCCACAGCTGGCCTTCTGGGCCAAGTACATCGGTGAGTGCGCTCTCCATCCCAGGCCGCTGTGCCCGTGCCCCCTCGGGTTCTTTGGGCCGCAGGAGGGACGGGGACGGGCTGGTGGCACCAGTGACACCCCTTCGCCATGTCGCAGACGAGGACCAGTGCGTGGCCCCACCCCCCGATCACCCGTGCGACAGCCCGTGTTGCGGGCACGGCAATTGCATCGACGGCATCAGCGCCTTCCGCTGTGACTGCGACCCGGGCTGGGAGGGCCGCTTCTGCCTATACGGTGAGAGGGCCGGCCGCGGTAGGGGGCGGGGAGGGGGGGCGGGGGTAGGGGCGAGCAGTCGGGCCCCGCGGGGCGGGGAGGGGGTGGGGGCGGGAAAAGGGAAGGGGCCCCCGCGGAGGGGGGGGGGGGCGGTCGCGCCGCGCCACCGTGCCCTCCCGGCGCCCCCTCCCTTGTCCGCGCAGAGGTGAGCTTCTCCAACTGCTCGCTGGACAACGGCGGCTGCGCGCACTACTGCCTGGAGGAGGAGGGCGGGCGCCGCTGCAGCTGCGCGCCGGGCTACAAGCTGGGGGACGACCACCTGCAGTGCGAGCCCACGGGTGAGCCCCCCAACCCGGGGAGGGGGCGGCCCGGGGAGGCTTCGGAGGAGCCAGCGAGGAAATGCGCCACCCCTGCTCCGCGTGCTCGGTCCTGGGGTCCGTCCCAGATTTGGGGGGTGCCCCCACCTGCTCTTTTCCTCACTTACCTGCCTCCCTCCAGGTGCCCCTGCTCACCTTGGGGACAATTTTCCGGAGGAGCATGAGCCCATAGGTCACTCATCTCCCAAACTGTGAGCGGATGTAGGGGACCAGACCTCTGGTATCTTCCTCCACTACTCCGGCTAGCTTTATTTTCTTTTTTTCTTTCTTTCTTCCTTCCTTCCTTCCTCTCTTTCTTTCTTTTTTTTCTTTCTTTCTTTCTTTCTTTCTTTCAATTTAATTTATTTTTTTAATTTACATCCACGTTACTTAGCATATAGTGCAACAATGATTTCAGGTAGTGCAACAATGATTTCAGGAATAGATTCCTTTAATGCCCCTTACCCATTTAGCCCATCCCCCTTCCCACAACCCCTCCAGTAACCCTCTGTTCTCCATATTTAAGAGTCTCTTATGTTTGTCCCCCTCCCTCTTTTTATATTATTTTTGCTTCCCTTCCCTTATGTTCATCTGTTTTGTATCTTAAAGTCCTCATATGAGTGAAGTCATATATTTGTCTTTCTCTGACTTATTTCGCTTAGCATAATACCCTCTAGTTCCATCCATGTTGTTGCAAATGGCAAGATTTCATTCTTTTTGATTGCTGAGTAATTCTCCTTTGTGTATATATACCACATCTTCTTTATCCATTCATCCATTGATGGATATTTGGGCTCTTTCCATACTCTGGCTATTGTCAATAGCGCTGCTATAAACATTGGGGTGCATGTGCCGCTTCAAAACAGCACTCCTGTATCCTTAGGATAAATACCTAGTAGTGCAATTGCTGTGTCATAGGGTAGTTCTAATTTTTTGAGGAACCTCCATACTGTTTTCCAGAGTGGCTGACCAGTTTGCATTCCCACCAGAAGTGCAAAAGAGTTCCCCTTTCTCCACATCCTCACGAACATCTGTCGTTTCCTGAGTTGTTAATGTTAGCATTCTGACAGGTGTGAGGTGGTAACTCATTGTGGTTTTGATTTGTATTTCCCTGATGATGAGTGATGTTGAGCATGTTTTCATGTGTCGGTTGGCCATCTGGATGTCTTCTTTGGAGAAGTGTCTATTCATGTCTTTTGCCCATTTCTTCACTGGATTATTTGTTTTTTGGGTGTTGGGTTTGATAAATTCTTTATAGATTTTGGATACTAACCCTTTATCTGATATGTTGTTTGCAAATATCTTCTCCCATTCTGTCAGTTGCCTTTTAGTTTTGCTGATTATTTCCTTTGCTGTGCAGAAGCTTTTTATTTTGATGAGGTCCCACTGGCTTTATTTTCTAAAGACACCTTGTCCAGTCTGGCATCCCATTTCCCCTTATACCTCTGGCTTCTCCTTCTTATACATTTTATCAACTTTGTATATGTACAAGGAAGTGAGAGTTTTACAACTGGTATAATGAACTCTAGCAGGTTGCTCCTCACCATGGGTCTTGTGTCATTCGACCTACAGTGCCCTAGGTGCACCCATATCTTCGGCCTCAGGGCACATTTCCTTAGTTATTTCTTTGATAATCTCCCTGCTGCTTTCTCTGTTCTCTCTTTTTGGACATCCTATTATTCAGGTCTTTTTCCTCTGGGTTGCTCTTTTCATTTTATTATCCTTCTATTTTTCATTTCTTTGACTTTGTGTTCTTTCAGGGAGCGTTCCACAACATTGTATTCCAATCCATTTACTTAGAAGAAATGTCTCACTTTTTATTTTGAAATAGAGATTCACAGGAACTTACAAGGAAATGCCTGGTGGACCTGGTGGCCTGTGGGTGTTCCTGTGAGGCCATTGGAAAGCCCAGGTCACCTGGAAGAATCCCTACTGCCCAGCCCGTCAGGTGTTTAGGCCATTTCCTGAGAGGAATCCCCCAGGTTCATGTTTGGGTGGGTCCAGCCTGCTGTCCAGCCCCCTGGAGTAGAGCAGGGAAGAGTCCAGCCCCCTGGAGTGGAGCAGGGAAGCTGCAGATGTCTGGGTTACTCCCTCTGGTCAGTCTTGCACATCACTCTTTCCTGTGGCTATGCACAGTCTCTGGTTCCCCCTGTGCAGAGAATACCCCTATGGACTTCTGCATGCTTGGAGAAGAGAGTCAAGCCACTGGGGGGTTGGCACAGAGGTCTAGGGCTTTAGTAGTTTCCTTTCCAAACTCAACATTTCTGTCTGCAGTCCTACCTATACTGTGTTATTCGGAAGCACTGAGGCAGGGGGCAGTGGTGTCTGGTAATAAAAGCAGTCAGCTCCTAGAATCCCCTATTACTGGCTGAGATTTTTGCTTTCTCAGATAGCCAAGTCAGCTACCATGTCTGGCTTCTGGAATTTTGTTGCTGCTGTCTCCATTCTCTGCCACTATGCAATCCCCCTGCTGATGGTTGCCCATTGCTCCTACAAGTCTAAATCTCTCAGCCTGGCATGTATGGTCCATCATGAGCAGACTCTGGCAGCCCTCCCAGCCCTCCGTGCTCCATCACATGCTCTCTCCCCTTGGCAGAGGACCTCACAACTGTGCTCAGAGCTACTTTGGGGGCTCTCCAGGAACGCCCGCCACTTCCTCCCCATAATCTCTTACCTGTGTTAGGAGCTTGGTGGCATCCCAGCATGAGACTTTACTTATGTATCTCAGGGATTACTCCCAGTGGCCCTGGGAATTCTGAGAAGTTTAACAACCTGACCAAGGACACACGGATGGGTAGTGATGCTGCTTGGTCTGACTCTTGCCAGAGTCAAACAGAGGGGATTTTCAGGTTACTGTAACTGGGTCCCTAAGCATCACATATGCCTTTACCCCTACAATGGGGCAAACTAGGCTGCAGGCAGGAAGTTGACAAAGGTGAGGGAGCAGTCTCAGGGAGCAGTACCCGGCAGGAGCTCACCAGCTTCCCCTACTTCAGTGAAGTTCCCCTGTGGGAGGCCAGGGAGGCGAATGGAGAAGAAGCGCAAGACTGTGAAACGTGACACAAGCCAAGCTGACCAAATAGATCCAAGGCTCGTCAATGGGAAGCTATCCGGATGGGGGGAGAGCCCCTGGCAGGTGAGAGGAGAAGCAGCCTCTTGGGTGAGGAATCACAGAGCCCCTGCTGGGAGTTCCCCCACTCAGGATGCCCAGATGGGGAGGGGAAACGCTGCTTTCGCTTGGGGTGGGGGGCTGTGCTAATGGCGGAGCCATTTCAGGGAAAGCTGGGGGGAAAGCTGGAGGTACTTGATGGGGGATAGCAGCCAGGGCCGGATGGGCTGAGCACAGGGGCATGTGGTGGACGTACAGGAAGGCAAGCCATCATTTTAGTAAAGAGCCGGAAAGATAATGCACTGCCGGTGGAATTTTAGGTGGAGGCCCAGCTCATGGGAGAGGTGTTTTGCTTGGGAGAGAGGTGGGAGGGATGGTTGACCCTGAATACCGCTCCAGCCTCACCGTGGCTGCTAACACTTACTTGGTCCCAGGCATTGGATGGTACAGAAATCAATAAGCAGGGGATTGGCAGGCCTTGGGGAGCTCAGATTCTGGGAGGGTCGGGCTCCTAAACACAGCGACTCAATGGGACCAAAGCCAGGATGGCCAGTGGGACAGGGCCTGATGGAACCCCAAGGGATCCCTGTTCAGGCGTCAAAGGCTCCTCAGGGGACTTGAGTCCCAGCCTGAGCCCCAAGGGTGAGTAGAACTCTCTGGGTGCTGTGGAGAATAACTACAGCAACAGCATGGGCAAAGGCAGGGAGAGGCCCTACAACAGGACAACTCTGTAAAACAGGCAGAAATAGAAAATGCCAGCAAAGGGCCATGGGTCTGTGCCTGTGTGACTAGGGAACAGGAAAGATCCACTTTCGCAGCCAGCACCTCAGGCTTGAGAACCATGGCTGTGCTGCACGCCATGGGCCCTGGCCTGGAGCTGTCAGGGGTAGTTGTGGTGATGTCACTGCCCACTCCCATTCCAGGTGATCCTGCTGGACTCAAAGAAGAAGCTGGCCTGCGGGGCGGTGCTCATCCACACGTCCTGGGTGCTGACAGCGGCCCACTGCATGGAGGACTCTAAGAAGCTCATGGTCAGGCTCGGTACGGACTGGGGCTGGGCAGGAGGGGCCTCGGAGGCCTCCAGGAGGGGTGGTGCCAGCAGCCTGGCCAGGTTTGGGGACCCTGATCCTCGGGGTGCTTGAACAAGAGGCTGCTTGAGCTCCACGGAAGGTGTCTGGGGAGAAGAGACCTCAGTGCTCCCCTGACCAAGCCACTCCCCTGGTGGGATTTGAGACACAGTGACACCTGGTATATGGCAGGTGGGGATTCTCTTCAAATCTGGTGCCCAGGTGCTTACACACATGTGTTTGCAAAGTGAGGGGTGCGTCTCACACACACACACACACACACACGCCTCTTCACTCCCACTCACATGGAGCAGGCCGTGTGGATGTCCAGTGCTGTCGGGTAAAGACACCCACAAGGGATCTACATCACCTGGCTCCAGGGCCATGCTTCACACAGACTGAGAAGCTGATGGAGCTGAGTGGCAGAGACTCTGGCATCTGCCACAGCAAGGCAGCTGCAGTGGTCCCCGGGGCCCTGAGTCCGGGCCCCACTCTGTACCAGTTTCTGAAGGGGCTCTCCACTGTCCATGCGGAAAAAAGAAGGAAAAGCTGTATTGAGAATGACCAATTCACATTCCCTGCAATAATCTGCCACACAACCAATGGCCAGTGGCCTCCAGTGGCACTGGGCTTAGAATCTCCAACTCCCCCACCCCTGCCCCTCCAGGAGCCATCAGCCTTGCTGGGGAGGATCTTGTCTCTGGTGTGTGATCCGATCTTTCTTCCCCGGCAGAGCCTGTGTCCTGTTGGTTCTTCCCTCTGGGTCTTGTGTCTTGCTGTTCTTGCCCTGTCAGCTCCCCCCCAGTTGCTTGTCGCTGCGTTGCTCTCAGGCCAGCAGTGCTGGCAGGAGAGGCGTGTCTCCGCACCACAGTAGCTCCACACACCCTTTGCGGCTCCTCTCTGTGTCCCTGGCCTCCCTGCTCACTGCCCACGGCCGCCAGGCCTCCCTGCCCCATCTGTGAGTGAGGCCTCAATTCCAACCAGCCTTCCACCCCTTTAAGACGACACCTGGAAGGGATGTGAGATTTGTGGCGCCCATGGCAGTGCCTGGGATGTGTGGCGTCTGCTCCAGCTGCGGACCCTGGTGCTGCCCCCAACCACTCCGACTGCCCCCCTTGCCCCATAGGTGAGTATGACCTGCGGCGCAGGGAGAAGTGGGAGATGGACCTGGACATCAAGGAGGTCCTCATGCATCCCAACTACAGCAAAAGCACCTCAGACAATGACATCGCACTGCTCCGCCTGGCCCAGCCCGCCATCCTCTCACAGACCATCGTGCCCATCTGCCTCCCTGACAGTGGCCTTGCGGAACGTGAGCTCACCCAGGCTGGCCAGGAGACGGTGGTGACTGGCTGGGGCCATCGCAGCGAGACCAAGAGAAACCGCACCTTTATTCTCAACTTCATCAAGGTCCCCGTGGTCCCTCAAAACGAGTGCATCAAGGCCATGCACAACATGATCTCTGAGAACATGCTGTGCGCGGGCATCCTTGGGGACTCACAGGATGCCTGTGAGGGCGACAGTGGGGGGCCTATGGTTGCATCCTTCCGCGGCACCTCGTTCCTGGTGGGCCTGGTGAGCTGGGGCGAGGGCTGTGGGCGCCTCCACAATTATGGCGTTTACACTAAAGTCAGCCGCTACCTTGACTGGATCCACAGCCACATTAGAGCTGAGGAGGCCTCGCTCGAGGGCCAGGTGCCTTAGCTTCCCTCAGGCTTGTGTCTGGAGCCCAGAGGCCACTCGTGGAACGGGGTGGGGGAGTGGGGCTGGATGGCTGAATGCAACAGTTGAGACATTAAAGGGGACATGTAACAAGCACACCAGCTATAGTTCTGTCTCTCTTTGCATCCCTTTTCTGGGCTGTTCTGAAGGGAGTAACATTTGTGGAACATCTACTGCATGTCCCACACTTTATGAATACAGTCTTTTTCAGCTCTGTGGGGTGGGGAAGAGCTGAGCCAAATTTGGTGGAGTCTGAGGCTGATAACATTTGGGGGAGGGGCTCTTTTTATGAAAAAGAATAAAAAATGTGACCATAAAACTGTGGAAGCCCCTCCCAGGGCCTTGGAAGGAGACTGCACAAAGCAGAGATCTAGAAGTCAGAGCTTTACAGTACACCCAACAATGAAGGTAGAGGTTTTAAGCTCACATTACAGAGGGGAAAACTGAAGTTTAGGAAGGGTTACATGGTGGAATCAGGATTCAGATCTAGGCCTGACTCCCAACCCCCTGTGCCCCTGTGTGTTCTCCACTGTTCTTGGAGGGCAGCTGTGTTGAGCACTTGCTGGGTATGGAGGCCATTATCAGCCCAGTGGGGGAAGTAGCCAGAGACTCAGAAGGTGTTGGTTCAGCTCAGAATGAGCTCACAGCTGGGGAAGCTGTTTAAGAACAATTTCACAAAGGGGTGCCTGGGTGGCTCAGTTGGTTGAGTGTCTGATTTTTTATTTCAGTTCAGGTCATGATCCCGGCATTGTGGGATCCATCCCTGTATCAGGCTCTGCACTGAGTGTGGAGCCTGCTTAAGATCCATTCTCTCTCTCTCTCTCTCTCTTTCCCTCTGCCCCTCTACCCTACTTGTGTGCGTGCACTTTCTCTCAAAAAAAAAAAAAAAAAATTCACATGAGCATGAATAGCAGTAAGTAGGCGGCTCTGTGTTGAGCCAGCCTTATAGGCATAACTGGATGAGACAGAGAAATAAGTAAGGATGTACTTGATAAAGAGGGACAGAGGTGAGACAAAGCTGAGACAATTGGGCTAAAGTCGTACAACGAATCTCACTCTTTGTGTAGCTGTGGCCAAGCTATTCTCTTCTCTGGGCATCAGTAAAATAAAGGGATTAAATGACAGCATTAAATGGTTCTCAATCCTGGCTGTACGTTTGAGCCTCCTGGGGAATTTTTACAAACATCCAGTTGCCCCTTCAGAGATTCTGGTTTAACTGATTTAGAGTGGGGGACCCTGACATTGATAATTTAAAAACTCCCCAGCTTATTTAAAAGTGTAGCTGGGGTTGAAAGCCACCGGACCAGATGGTCTTTAAGGGCCATTTTTGCTTGGATAGTCCCTAGTTCTGAGCCTCAGTACCAATGACAATGAAGACCAGCAATCTGAAAAAGGACAGCACAAGTGAGTCAATAGTGAAGGAGGCCCTGACTTGTGGTTATACCCAGCTTGTCAGAGCCACAACTGCTTATTATAGACCAGAGACCCCAGGAGGCATGCCTGAGAAGGGGCCTGCAGGATCCATCTCCTAACAGATGCAGCAAAGGGGTAGATGGGACAGCTAGGGAGTGGGAGGAAGCCAGGCCCAGGGCTGGAACCACCTCCTGATGAATGCATTGAGCCAGCATCCCTGACACTCACAGTGGGATGTAATGGATTGGGAGTGACAGCGTGCTGGACGTCTTTGCCCCAGGCAAGTTTCTGGTGAAGCCAGTTAACTAGCATGGTAGCTTGGGTGAGGAAGCTCTGGTATGACCCGAGGAGCTCTACTGACCTGCTCCCTAGTGAAACTCGTGAAAATTATAAAAACAAATATCTAAAATCTCTAGGAATGGTCCTAAGGGCAAACAAAACAAGAACAAAGATACAGCTTTTAAATCAATGCGAGAAAACTTGATCTGTCCAACAGAAAGCAAAGGAGAATAAAAATAAATAAGCAGCACACATAAATCCATTGCATTTCTGTGTAATAACAATGACTATGTGAAAATCAAAATTAAAACCACAATACCACTTCCAAGCACCCTAAAGAAAATGAAGTTCTTAGATATAAGTTAAACATACAACTATGGCCACCTGACTTTTGACAAAGCTGCAAAAGCAATTCGATTGAGGAAGAAGAGCCTTTTCATAGGAAGCTGGTACAGTGGGGCATCCATAGGCCAAAAAATGAAACTGAATCTGAGTTTCACACCTTGTACGAAAACTAACTCAAAATGGACATGAACTATAAAGTGAGACAAGAAGAAAGTATAGTAAATGGAAACTATGGAATAAGATGGAAATAACGATAAATGTAATTAGGTTAAACTAATCAAGTAAAAGAGAGAACTCTCAAATTAAAAAAAATCAATCTGACCATATATTATTTACACACAACTTAAAAACTTAACATAAAAACATAAAACATAACATAAAAACATAAAAACTTAAAAGACTGAACATATATAATAATAGAAAGTCCATATGATTTTGAACAAAAAGCTAAGATAGTGATTTTCATAATGGATAAAATGGAAACCAAGGGGAAAATATCTTAAACACCAATGATGGACATTAAATACTGATGAAAGAATCAATCGTGTAATCATCATAGTATGTGCCTCTAACAATATAACCTCAAAATATATAAACCAACAACTGACAGAAGTGCAGGAAGAAAGAAACAATTGTTTTGGAGATTTTTAAAACTCTCTCAGAAACCAATAAATTAAACAGATTAAAAAATAAGTGGCTATGTAGAATACCTGGCCAATAAAATTAATAAGCTTGAGTGATTCTTTTTTAGCATATGAGGAACACTTATAAAAATATACTGAGCCAGAAGGAAACCTGACTAAATTCCAAAGGCTCACTATGATCCAGAACCTCCTCTCTAGCCAAAAGGCAATGCAAATATAAATTCACAAAAAATGTTTTAAAATCTTGTACATTTTCAAACTAACATATTAGTAAAAAAAAATCATTAAAAAATGAAGAAATAGTAAGATTGAATGCCAAATTGTGGGACACAGCTAAAGCAAGGCATAGAGGGAAATTATATCTTCAAATATACTTATCAAGAAACAAAAGTTAACAGAGAGAGATTTTAACAAATTGCCTTGTGTGATTATGGAGGCCTGGCTGGTCCAAAATCTGATGGGACAGACTGCAGCCTGGAGGCTCAGGGAAAAATTGCAGATCTAAATTTTTTTTTAATGTTTATTTATTTTTGAGACATAGTGTGAGCGGCGGAGGGGCAGAGAGAGAGAGAGAGAGAGAGAGACAGAATCTGAAGCAGGCTCCAGGCTCTGAGCTATCAGCACAGAGCCTGATGCAGGGCTTGAACTCACAAGCTTTGAGATCACAACCTGAGCTGAAGTCAGCTGCTCAACAGACTGAGCCACCCAAGCACCCCAAGAATTGCAGATCTAGTCCAAGGACCATCTGCTGGCAGAATTCCTTTTTGCACAGGGGAGGTCAGTCTTGGTCTTTTTAAGGCCTTTGACTGATTGAATGAGGCTCACCCACATTATGGAGGGTAATCTGCTTTACTCAATCTATCAATTTAAATGTTACTTGCATCTAAAAATGCCCTTCAAAGAAAATATTCAGAATGATGTTTGACTAAATATCTGAGCACTATGGTCCAGCCAGGTTGACCCATAAAATTAACCACCAACAAAAGGTTGAACTGGGCCCCTGACCCTGAAATTCAAATGTTGAAATCATAATTCCCCACAACCTCTGAAGGTAACCTTATTTGAAAACATGGTCATTGCAGATGTAATTAGTTAAGGTGAGGCAATACAGGGATAGGGTGGACCCTTGATATGACTGGTGTTCCTATAAAAAGAGAGAAATTTGAATATAGACACACCAAGAGGGAAAACAATGTGATCACACAGGGAGAATGCCAGGTGAACACAAAGTCAGACATCAGGGTGATGTGCGTACAAGCCAAGGAACCCCAAAGATTGCCAGAAAGCCACCAGAAGCTAGGGGAGAAGCATAGATTCTCCTCATAGCCAACAGAAGGAACCAACCCCACAGACACTTTGATCTGGGACTTCTAGGCTTTAAACTGTGAGACAGTGCATTTCTGTGCTTAGACGGCTTGGTTTGTGGTACTTTGTTTCAGTAGCCTTGGCAAACTAATAAATACAGCAAGTGACACAAGAATTCTACTTGAGATAGAGCTGGAAAAAGGAACACAAACCCAAAGGAATAAGAGGGAAGGAAATATAGATAAAGGAGCAGAAATCAGTGTAGTAACAAGGGGAAATGGAGAAAAGGATATGGGAAACAAAAGTGAAACTGCAGCCCTGAAAAGACTACCTCTAGCAAGGCAGATGTGGAAAGTGCACATCAAAAAGATAAGAATGAAGAGAGAGGACCAGAGGTTCCATTTCAAGATGGCATGGAGGAAGATACTGAGGTCACTCTTTTCCATGTATGCCCTGAATCTATAGCTACCTACGGAAAAATTTCCTCTGGGAAAAATAAACACACACACACAAAACAAACCAAAAACTAGCTGAATGACTCTGGTGCATCACCCAAATAAGAAAAAAAAAAATCCACATCAAAGTGGGTAGGAGAAGCTGAGACACAGTCTTCCCATTAATCCCACCCCTGGTGCAGCACCCACAATCGGGAGGGAACTCAAAACCCTGAGCTTCTCCCTGAGGACTGAAGGGTCTGAAATCCACACCAGGCATCCCAACATTTAGGACCAGCCCTTGAGAGATGAGCCTCCAAAACATCTAGCTTTGAAAGCCAATGATGCTTGGGTCAAGACTCACAAGGCTATAGCAAACTACAAAACCATTCTTAAAGGGCTCTCATGCACAGATTCATCCACCCCAGAGCCCAGCACAAAGGCAGCTGACTGAAAAATGCCCAGACTTTCTGTAAAAGAGGTGTATTTGCTTATTCTAAAGCACTGGCCTGAGGGGCAGACATCTAATTTAGCACATGCCTAGGGGCTTGCTGAAATACTTTCCAAAGACAGAGGCCAATGGGCACTGTCTTTGTACTCTCCCTCTGCCTTGCTCCAGCTCACCATTGTCTCCCCAAAAGGAGCCTGTACCCTCATCTGGCACCCTGATTTTTGCAGCTGCTGCCCAGAAGACACCTCTACATCACCTGGCTCTGATGGCCAGTGGGGCTTATGCTCATGGGTCCTACAGAGAGTTCTCAGCTAGTGACCTCCCCCAGGGCACAGCATAGAGACACTAGAATGAAACACATACCCAGCCTTTCTGTGAAAGAGGACCATTACAGATGTCGAAGCTTCAGCCTAAAGGTCAGGCTTCTGGTTTGGCACATATCGAGGAGCCTACTGAGGTGTTCTCTGAGGACAGAGGCTGGTGGGTACCATCTTTTTGCTTTCCTTCTGTCTCATTCTGGGCTGTTGGTATCTGTGAAAGTCCTAACTGCTTACTTTTATGGATATATCCTGATGCGTAGGCTTCTAATTAAACATATATCTAGGGGCTGAATGCAATCCTTTCCAGAGACAAAGGAAGACAACATGTCCCTTCTTTATGCTCTCCCTCTGTTCAGCCCTGGGTTGTACATGTCTTTGAGAAAGGAACTTGTATACAAGTCAGATGTCCTGGCTTTTGTGTCTGCTACCCAGAAGATATATCCCTCGACAGCCTGGCTCTGGTGGGCAGTGGGGCTTGTGTTCATGCATTCAATGGGATAGTAGCAAAAAAAGAAAAGCTCTTAACTGGCTATCACCCCAGGGCTCAGCACAAAGGAAGCAGATAGAAATGACCATCTCCTAGTCTTCCCCTGAAAAAAGGCATATTTGCAAACATTAAAAGCTGCTTCCTGAGGGTCTGGCTTCCAACAACCTGAATCTATGTGCTGACTGAAATCCTTGCCTTTGGGACTCTGACAGTCTTGGTACACCCTCAACTACTGGGAGCCACTAAAAATAAAGTAGGCTGCTTAGATAATTACAGAGGTTTGAGAGACAACTAAGATCTAGGGCAGGGTCAAATGATAAGGTTCATCTCCCACACAAAGCCACTCCTTCAAGGCTGGGAGAGGCAGCTGTTATATTTAATGCATAAAAGCCAACAAAGAGTGAAGTAAAAAACCAACAAAGAGCAAAGTAAAATGAAGAAACAAAGAGGGGTGCCTGGGTGGCTCAGTCAGTTAAGTGCCCAACTTTGGCTCAGGTCATGATCTCACGGTTTATGAGTTTGAGCCCAGCATCAGGCTCTCTGCTGTCCCCCTCTCTCTCTGCCCCTCCCTGGCTTGTTCTCTTTCTTTCTTTCTCTCAAAATAAATAAATAAATAAACTTAAAAAAAAAAAGAAAAAAGAAATAGGAATATGTTCTAAATGAAAGGACAAGATAAAACCTCAGAAAAATACATTAATGAAATGGAGATAAGTGATTTATCTGATAAAGAGTTCAAAATAATGGTCATAAAGATTGTCACTGAACTTGGGACAAAAGTGGAAGAACAAAGTGAGAACTTCAAGAAAGAGAGAGAAATTTTTAAAAAGTACCAAACAGAAGTCATAGAGCTACAGAATACAATAACCGTCCTGAAAAATACACTACAGGGGCTCAACAGCAAACTGGATGATGCAGAAGACAGGGTCAGTGAATCAAAGACAAGGTAAGGAACTCAGCCAATCCAAACAGGAAAAAGAAAAAAGAGTGAAAAAGAACAAAGACAGCTTAAGGGACCTATGGGACAACATCAAGAGGAACAACATTTGCATTATAGGGGTCCCAGAAGGAGAAGAGAGAGAGAGAGAGAGACAGAGACAGAGAGAGAATGAGGCAGAAAACATATTTGAAGAAATAAAGGCTGAAAAGTTTCCTATTCTGGGAGAAGAAACAGACATCCAGGTCCAGGAAGCCTAGAACTTCAAAAGAAGATAAATCCAAAAAGATCCACAACAAGACATATTACAATTAAAGTGTCAAAAGTTAACAATAGAGAGAGAATCTTAAGAGCAGTAAGAGAAAAACAACTTAAGTATAATGGAACCCCTATAAAACTACAAACAGATTTTTCATCAGAAACATTGCAGGCCACATGGCAGTGACACGATATATTCAAAGAGCTGAGCGTTAAAAACTGCCAACCAACAGGGGCGCCTGGGTGGCTCAGTCAGTTAAGCATCTGACTTTGGCTCAGGTCATGATCTCATGGTTTGTTAGTTTGAGCCCCACATCAGGCTCTGCGCTGACATTGCAGAGCCTGCTTGGGATTCTCTCCCTCCCTCTCTCTCTCTGCTCCTTCCCCACACTTGCACTCTCTTTCTCTCTAAATAAGTAAATAAACTTAAAAAAAAAAAAAAAACACTGCCAACCAAGAATACTCTATCTGGAAAAGTTGTCCTTCACAATTGAAGGAGAGATAAAGAGTTTTCCACATATGCAAAAGCTAAAGGAATTCATCCCATTAGACTAGCCTTATAGGGACATTTTTTAGGTGAAAGGGATTTCTTTAAGCTGGAACAAAAGGGCACTAGTTAGTAACAGGAAAGTATATAAAGGTAAAAATCTCACTGGTAAAGTTAAATATATAGTAAAATTTGGAATAATGTTGTAAAAGTGGTGAGTTAATCACTTAAAGCTACTCTAAAGGTTAAAAGACAAAAGTAGTAAAAATATAATTTCAATAATTAGTTAATGGATATACAAGATAAAAAAAGATGTGAATTGTGATCACCCCCCAACATAAAATGTGGTGGATGGGTGAGTAAAAAAGTAGAGCTTTAGAATGCATTCAACCTTAAGTTGTTATCAACTTAAAATATGTTGTAACAAATACAATTTGTTTTATGTAAGCCTTATGGTAACCACAAAACTCAAACCTACAGTAGATACACAAAAGGTAAAGAGAAAAGAATCTAAGCATACCACTACAGAAAATGATCAAGTTACAAAGGAAAAGAGCAAAAGAAGAAAGGAACAAAGGAATTACAAACCAGCCAGAAAACAATTAATAAAATGGAAATAAGTACATACATTAATTACTTTAAATATAAATGAACTAAATTCTCCAATAAAAAGACATAAAATGACTGAATGAATAAAAAAAACCAGACCGATATCTATGCTGTCTACAAGAAATTCATTTCAGCTTTAGGGGCACACACATAGACTGAAAGTGAAGAGATGGAAAAACATATTCTACACAAATGGAAACCAAAAGAAAGCTGGGGTAGTTTTATCCGACAAAATAGACTCTAAGGTAAAGACTGTATTAAGAGACAAAAAAAAAAAAAAATTACATAAAAATAAAGGAGTCAATCCAACAAGAGGATATAACATTTGTAAATATTTATTCACCAGCATCAGAGCACCTAAATATATAAAGCAAAGGGGCACCTGGGTGGCTCAGTTGGTTAAGTGTCTGACTTCAGCTCAGGTAACGATCTTACTGTTTGTGAGTTTGAGCCCCACATCGGGCTCTGTGCTGACAGTTTAGAACCTGGAGCCTGCTTCAGATCCTGTGTCTCCTTCTCTCTCGGCCCCTCCCCAGCTCATGCTCTGTCTCTCTCTCAAAAATAAATAAACATTAAAAAAAGTATATATATGTATATATAATAGCAAACATTAATAGAAATAAAGGGAGAAATAGACAGCAATGCAATAATAGTAGAGAACTTTAATACCCCACTTTCATCGATGTGATAGATCCTCCCAACAGAATGTCAATAAGAAAACATTGGCCTTAAATGAAATGTTAAACCAGATGAATTTAACAGACATATGTAGAACATTCCATCCAAATGCAACAGAATACACATTCTTCTCAAGTGCACATGGTACATTCTCCAGGATAGATTATATGCTAGGACTCAAAATAAATCTTAATAAATTTAAGAAGATTGAAATCATATCAAGCATCTTTTTTGACCACAATGGTAGAAGACTAGGAATCAACTATAAGAAGAGGTCTGGAAAATTCACAAAAATGTGGAGATTAAACAATGTGATACTGAACAACCAAGAAGTCAAAGAAGAAATCAAGAGAAAGAAAAAAAATACCTTGATTCGAATGAAAATGGAAATACAACATACCAAAACTTATGGAATGCAGAAAAAGTAGTCTTAAGAGGGAAGTTCACAGTGATAAATACCTACCTCAACAAACAAGAAAGAGCTCAACCAACCTAACTTTACACCTTAAAAACTAAAAAAAGAACAAAGCCCAAAGTTAGTAGAAGGAAGGAAATAACAAAGATCAGAAAGGAAATAAACAAAAGAGAGTAAAAAGACTATTGAAAGGGTAAATGAAACTAAGAACTATGTCTTTGAAAAGATAAATTCAACAAATATTTAGCTAGACTGCCAAAGAAAAAGAGAGGACTCAAATAAATACAAACAGAAATGAAAGAGAAGACATTACAACCAATACCACAGAAATACAAAGGATAAGAGACTACTGTGAACAATTAGATGCCCCCAAATTGGACAGTCTAGAAGAAATGTATAAATTCCTGGAAACACACAACTTCCAAAGACTGAACCATGAAGAAATAGAAAGCCTGAACAGACCAATTTTTTTTAAAGTTTATTTATTTTGAGAGAGACAGAGAACACAAGT